>NC_064308.1:15276583-16605633 GCF_023373825.1 Bactrocera dorsalis | reverse complement strand
GTATTCAAAAATATGGGACTCTGATCCCATCAACAGCAAAAAAATGTAAAGTTGTCGCTATACGGCGCAGTGTGTTCGCTTAGAAGGTTGTGTGAAAGAGGTAAATGTGTAAATTGTATTCTTAGGCTTGAATTAAGAAGAAATCACAGTCTTCATTCATAAAAATATGTGCCATATAGCGACAACTTTGCATTTTTTTGCTGTTGATGGGATCAGAGTCCCATATTTTTGAATACTGATTCTTATGTAAAATTTAACGAGGAATCGAAAAATAATGTCAATTTTGAAAAAAAAAGTGGGGGAAGAGCACAAAAAGCGGGATTTTTGGAAAAAACATGGTTTTTTTGGATTTTGAAATTTTTTTTGGATTTTGAAAATATTTTTATCAGAAAGCTGAGATTTTTTTACATAAAAATGGATAACTTCACAATTTTTTTCACTAAATTTTGAGGTCGTTAAAAAATAAAAGAATAAGTCATTTTTTTGTTTGATCTCAATTTGAAGTACAATGAATGATATTCTTATTTTAGTCTATATTATGATATTCTAAAGTTTCGTCAAAATCGGAGAACCACGGGTACAAAACCATGTCGCCAATTGATGGAATGGACCATATGTATCCACAGTATATATATATACATATATATATTTAAAGATATTTAACTAAACAAATCATTATTCCTTGCTTTTAAACTTACCTTCGTGTATACAATACACACAATTCCCACAGAGAAAAAATTCAATACTTTCATTTTATTTTCAAATTGTGCTGGCAATACCGCTCCAGTTCATTAACTGTGAGAGGGACACTTGCCAATTATACGAACAATACCTCTTCAGCTTATTAAGCTGTGAGAGGAATTGCTTCCAAAAAGTAAGCAAAAATCGCAAGAAGAATACAGCATAAAAGGGAATAAGTACAAACATACATATATACATATCCTCAAGCGGATTATATACATTATATAACTGAAATATATACATATACATTAGGGTGATTCAAAAAAAAAATTTTTGTTTTTTTTAATTGGTACTCGGAAAAATGGGTTCCTAGACACCTCTAAGAAAGCCTCTCCAAATATGAGTTTTTAATTGTAACGGGAAGGTCCTCCGCCTAACGGTTTTCTATTTTTTCTTATTATCAGATAGAAAAATTTATATCTCGCTTCCAACTACTTGAAAAAATATATTGTTAATTAGGTTTTGAAGGAAATTGAATGCTCTAAAATATGGTTTCTTATGATTTTTTCGTAAACCTAACCGTTTAAAAGATATTAACGGTTGAAATTTGACTATTTTTGGAAAAATTCTTTATTTCTTATTAATTTTATAACTCAATGAAAAAAAATTATTATGAATGATGAAACACACGGTTTCGTAGGAAATTTACTGCTCTATAAAAATGGTCTACTATGATTTTTCGATTAAGTTAAGCGTTTACGAGATATTCATCGTCAAACATCAATGCATATTAGGGTGGATCAAAAAAAAAAAAATTTTTTCGGTTTCGGTTTTTCGGTTGGTACTCTTAAAAATAGGTTCCTAGACACCTCTAAGAAAGCCTCTCCAAAAACCTATTCATAACAATTTTTTTTCATTGAGTTATAAAATTAATAAGAAATAAAAAATTGTACCAAAAATAATCAAACTTTAACTGTTAATATCTTTTAAACGGTTGGGTTTACGAAAAAATCATGAGAGACCATATTTTAGAGCATTCAATTTCCTACAAAACCTAATTAACAATATATTTTTTCAAGTAGTTGGAAGCGAGATATAAATTTTTCTATCTGATAATAAGAAAAAATAGAAAACCGTTAGGCGGAGGACCTTCCCGGTACAATTAAAAACTCATATTTGGAGAGGCTTTCTCAGAGGTCTCTAGGAACCCATTTTTCCGAGTACCAATCAAAAAAAACAAAAAATTTTTTTTTTGAATCACCCTAATATACATATATATATATATACATATACATATACATATATTATACATTAGCGCTTTTGCGCATATTTCTGAAGGCGAGTACACAACCGCGAAATATTTCGATATTGCCTTATATTCTCACATGCGTATACCTATAAAAATAGGATACAATTAAACAAGAGATATTGGGAAAATTTATTTTGGTGCGGAAAATCAAAGAACATTGGTTGAGAAATTAAATATTGCAAACTAATTACTCACCTTTGTACATACACACATATATTGAAAGTCCAATTTTGGCGATTCCTAGCATTTATCTTGTTCCTTGTCACACAAGAACAAGCATAATTGCACATATTTTATTTAACGCATACTATATGCACATAAAATCCACAAGTATGTACAAAGGATATTGACCCAGTTTCAGTGCGCACTGATACAAGGACATACGAATAAATCCAAAAAAAAATAAATAATAATTTTTCGAAAATAAATAAAAAAAAAAGAAAAAATTTCGACAAACGAGCAATAAAAGCAATAAACGCATTCTAAAATTCGTTTTCGGAAATAAAAGCTCTTATTTATTGAAAAGAGCTTTCGGTTACAAAAGTTGGTGGAGAGTATGCCAAAACGTATTGAAAGCGTAATAAAAAATAAAGGCCTTTGGACGAAATATTAAATTGGCAACGTTAATTGGTTTCAACAAAAAAACAGCAAACAGTGCAAAAGTGTCCGAATAGTGAATTTTTTGTTTTTTTTTTTTAATTTTTTTATTTTTTTGAAGCAATTTATATGAGTTTTTGTGCTTTATAATTTATAATAATGTTCAACTAAAAAAAAAAAATACATATATCTGATAATATACCTATATTTGCAAAACATCCGGACAGTTTAGCTTCCCACTGTATACTACATTTTACTAATTCAATTGTTACAACTCTTATTTGTTGAAAAGAGTTTCGGTACCACATTCTCTATTATAATAAAATATACATATATATTTTATTGATTCAAATTTTCTGAATGAGCACAGATTCAAAAGAATCTAAAGCAGAATTCTTAAGAACCCCAAAAATGATTACTGATGACAAAAGTCCGTGTACACCTGCAGAAGCTACACGCTCGAAGCAAGGTGCTACAAAGCAAAAACGGGGGAAAGACATTTCGTATATTAAATTCATTTCTGAGAGTGACAGTTTGATTAAATACTGCACTCGATTTGCATCTTCACCGATTCAGGATAACTCTGAATCGGTACTAGAAAAAAAAATAAATCGATTGACAATTTTTGGACACGCCTCCAAGCTGCATACGACGCAATAGTAGAAACTGATGATTCAGATCTACCTGAAAATTTTAAATCTTCGGCTTACGCCAAATACGAAAATTGCTTAGACCGCTATGAAGACACAAAAGCAATGATCTCAGATCAATTAAAACTTATGAAGGCAATCGCACCTACTCCCCACAGCAGAGTAGAGCTGTCACAAATAGATAGTCAAAAGGCAAGTTCCGGCATCCACCTCGAGGTGCCGCCATGTGACACAGAAACATTCTATGGAGGTTATGAAGAATGGCCGTCCTTCCGGGACATGTTTACAGCCGTTTACATCAACCATCCAAAATTATCACAAGCGCAAAAATTGTACCATCTCCGGTACAAAACTAAAGGTCAAGCAGGCGTAATAGCCAAGCAGTTCGCATTGAATGACGACAATTTTAATTTAGCTTGGGAAGCTTTAAGACAAAGATATGAAAATGAGAGAATATTAGTTGACAAGCAAGTAACGATGCTTATGAACTTGCCTAAAATTCAAAGTGAAACCAGTGAAGAATTCATGAAACTAGAATCCACTGTTTCCAACTGTTTGTCGGTTCTATCGACACAAAACATTCCCACTCACAATTGGGATCCTATTCTGGTAAACATATGTACCGCCGCCTTACCAGAAAAATCATTACTTTTGTGGGAGCAATCGCTCTCATCAAGAAGAAAATGCCCAACGTGGCAGCAGATGAAAGATTTCTTAACTACCCAATACGAAATTGCGGAAAGGGTAGACAAAAAAGTAGTCAGAACTAAAAACGTTCAACAAGACTTAAATCGAAGCTTTAATAGACCCAAGCCGGAAGCAACAATAATTTAAACAGAAGCTTTTTCAAAACACAATCGTTCACATCTGAACAAAATAAATTTACGTCATGCGAACTATGTTCTGGAGGGCATAAGTTAAAAGCTTGCTGAAAGGAACAACTTTGTCAGGTCAAAAAGACTCTGTACAAACTGCTTGTCCCACTCACACAATCTTAATACTTGCGAAAGCAAATTTAATTGCGTATATTGCCACAAAAGGCATCACTCTATGTTACATCTCAATAATTTTCCCAACACATCGCATAGCAGCGCTTTTTAAAAAAAAACCACGGGTTTAGTTGCAACAGCAGCTTCCGAAACAAAACCTCAAGAAAATTGCCAAGAGACACCATGTTGTTCAAAGGCATTAAAAACTCAAACGCTACACAGCGAAAATCATAGTAGAGTACTACTACCCACAGCAGTTGTCTCCATCGAACATCGAGGAGAACTGTTCAAACTAAGAGCCCTAATAGACCAAGGATCGCAACGATGGTTCATAGCGTCTAGGGCACAAAATAGGCTAAAACTGCCAACAAAACATGCCAACTATGAAATTACGGGAATGAGCGGACAAGTAGTACAAAACTCAAGTAAAATCTGCCCCATTACCCTAATTTCCCCCAAAGCGGATAAGCGCATTGAAGCAAATGCTATTGTCTTACCGCAAGTAACTAACATGCTACCAAGCTATCAAATAAATAGCAAGCAATGGGATAAAATTTCACACCTGACTCTGGCAGATCCCAATTGCAACACGCCAGCTCAGATAGACATCCTGATAGGCAGCGACCTTATACCTCAAATCATATTAGAAGGTGTTGAAAAAATTTCGAAAACACTACTGGCGCAAAATACCATTTTCGCATGGGTCCTAAGTGGACTAGTTGCGGAACCAGTCACAGCAATGACAACTCAAGTTGAGGAAATCTCAAACGAGTACCTCAATTCACAATTGAGAAAATTTTGGGAGGTAGAAGAACTCCGCCCCATTCCAATTACAACATCTGAAGATCAGTATTGTGGAGACTTTTACAAAGCCACAACTACTCGATCAGATAATGGTCGGTATGTCGTACGACTACCAATAAAACAACAATTTCCAGACACACTCGCCTTAGGTCCCTCTCGCACCTCTGCAATACAGCAGTTTCTAAGTATGGAAAAAAATCTACTTAGAAAAGGTGAGCTTAAACAAGTTTATGATGGTGTCGTGGAAGAATACCTTCATTTAGATCACATGGAGGAAATAAGCCCATGTGAGAAAATCATAAGAGGCAAATATTACTCTTTCTACTTGCCACATCATGCAGTAGTAAAGCCTGAGAAGAAAACAACAAAAGTTCGAGTGGTCTTCAACGCATCACGATCCACGAGCTCAGGTAATTCCCTAAATGATATTCTATTTACGGGACCCACACTCCAACCAGATTTAATGCTCCTCATATTGAGCTGGCGTATATACAAATACGTATTCAATGGGGATGTCGAAAAGATGTATCGACAAATACTGGTTCATAAAGATGATCAAGATTTTCAGCGGATTATTTTTCGAAAATCTGCCAATAGTCCACTGCGCGACTTTAAATTGAAAACAGTTACCTTTGGCGTAAACTGTGCCCCTTATCTAGCTATTCGTACACTACACGAACTGGCAGAAGACACAAAGCCAGAATTTCCACTGGCAACACAAGTCTTAAAAACGCAAACGTATGTAGACGATATCCTGTCTGGAAGCCACAGTCTTCCACAAGCATACGAGACCTTATCACAGGTAATAAATGCCCTCAATACCGCAGGGTTTCCTTTAAAAAAGATTACTGCCAATCACCCAAATATTTTAAAAAATATTCCTAAAGGCCTTTTGTTGGATACTAATTTCCTTATATTTGAAAAGGAAAGTACAACAAAAACACTAGGCATCCAATGGAATGCGATATCGGACCAGTTTTCATACACGACTGAGTCCATATGCGCATTATCCGCCATTACAAAACGCCCAATTCTCTCCTCGGTGGCAAAACTTTTTGACCCCGCAGGATGGCTTTCGCCAATTATGATACAAGCGAAAATCTTGATCCAAGAATTATGGCTAGACGGAACCGACTGGGACGAACAAGTGAAACCTCTTCGCTTAGAAAAATGGTCCCAGTTCGCTAATAATTTGAACGACATCTCAGAGATACAAATTCCACGGTGGGTAAACTATTCCCCCGGATACAACGTGGAACTACACGGCTTCTGCGACGCCTCTGAAAAGGCATATTGTGCCACTATATATGTGCGTACACAAACCGATGTCGCAACTACAAGCCACTTATTAGCGGCAAAAGCAAAAGTTGCGCCTCTAAAAACGCTAAGTCTTCCACGACTTGAACTCTGTGGCACTCTGCTACTAGCAAAGCTAGCTTCAACGGTGCAGACCAACTTAAAAATGGCGAAATACAGATTATATTTATGGTCCGATTCCGAGATAGTTCTAGCCTGGTTAGAAAAACCACCACATGCGTGGAAAACTTATATTTCCAACCGAACATCTGAAATACTTGACCTAGTAGGATCAGTCACTTGGCGTCACGTAGCCAGTGCTGACAATCCTGCTGATCTAGGTACAAGAGGATGCAAACCTCTGCATCTCGCCACCTCCACCCTCTGGTGGAACGGCCCCCGATGGGTGACAGAATCTCCCGATTCTTGGCCACAATCGCCTATGCGCAACATACTTGCCCCAGAAAGTCGTAAAATCGACACTTATCATACAACACTGGATGACACTGACATCCTTGAACGATTCTCATCGTTCCCCCGAGCCCTCCGGGTAGTTGCCTATATGCTCAAGTTTTTAGAGCGGCTTAAACTTAAAGGTAAAGGAGCAACCTATCATTGCGATAAATTGACGCACCAAGACTTACAAAAAGCAAAGGTCGCTCTTATCGCATCAACCCAAACGCACTACTTCAGCCGCGATATAGAATTACTAAGAGAATCGAAGCCTATTGATAAAAAGAGCTCACTCTTAGTTCTGAACCCATTTCTAGATACGAAGGGTTTACTTCGTGCAAATGGTCGGCTTGCTAATTCAAGCCTCACGTACAACGAACGCCACCCTATAATCATACCAGAAAGGTGTCCGTTTGCCACTTCATTTATTAGATATATCCACATACTAATGCTTCATGCCGAACATCGCCTCATGCAACATATGGTCCGCCAAGAGCTGTACATACCCCGACTGAAGCCCCAAATAAAGAAGTGCATTTTCATGTGCAAAATCTGCACTATGCATAAGCAGAAAATGCGATCACAGATTATGGCAGCACTTCCACCTGAACGCTGCAGTTTTGCTTCGCCTTTCACCACTACAGGTGTAGATTTTGCTGGGCCTTTTATGATAAAGGCATCCATGCTAAGGTCTCCTACCCTCATGAAAGGCTATGTGGCTGTTTTTGTCTGTTTCACGACAAAAGCAGTACACCTTGAGCTATGTACGAATCTGACGACGGAGGCTTTTCTTGCGGCTTTTGCTCGTTTCGTCGGACGACGAGGCTTTCCATCAAAAATCATGAGCGATAATGGTAAAACATTTATCGGACCTCAAAGAGCTACCGAAAAACAGTTTGTGGACTTCACAAAACAAGTCTCACCGGAAATTGTTCAAAAATACGCTCCACAAGGTATCAATTGGCAGTTTATCCCCCCAAGCGCCCCTCACATGGGCGGCTTATGGGAGTCAGCTATAAAAAGCTTCAAATCTCATTTCAAGAAGCTAACTGGCAACTATAAATTCAATTATGAAGAGTTCACGACACTCTTAACTAGAATTGAAGCCGTTCTTAACTCACGGCCTCTCGCTGCACTCTCGCAAGATCCCTCAGATTTTACTGCCCTCACGCCAGGGCATTTTCTTAAAGGAGCGCCCATTCTGGCCACACCTGAGCCAGGCGTGGAGTCGCTTTCCTTATTAAACCGTTGGGAAAGAATTAAGATTCTCCATCACGACTTCAGTCGCCGATGGAAAGATGATTATTTAAAGGACCTCCACAGAAGGTACCGATGGAAAATAACAGAAAATGCGCCTAAGCTTGGAGATTGTGTCTTAATCAATGACGATTGTCTCCCCCTACCGAATGGCGGCTTGGCCGCATAGAGAAACAAAGAAATAAAATAAAAAAAAAATGTATGTATATGTATATATAATAGTAAACGCACCCACTATAAATAAATAGTCACCAAAAACCCAAACCAAAAGGGAAATGTCGATCCGTACGACGACTCACTCTTGCCACATTACGTGCCACCACCGGCCATATGATTATATACACATATATATATGATAATTAAAAAAACCTATTTCTTAACAGGTCGATAAGGAAGCCGAGATGCCCAATACTCCAACGCCCTCTGCACGTTCGGCCGTGACAGTTCCGCGCCCTAAAGCTACCCCTGTAGCAGCGCCGCGAACAACCATCGTTCCCGCAGCCCACCGAGAAGTTCCGACAGCTCCGCGTAGTGACACGCAACCACGGGCTCCGGAACCAGCACCACTTCAGTGCGCGCTATGTCGCCACCGACATCGATTGCCACATTGCGGCATATTCAAGGGGATGACGCCTCAGCAACGCCAGCAGGTCGCCCAGGCCCACGGGCATTGCTTAAATTGTCTGGCGCCTGTATGGGTCACCATCACACCATGTTCCACCGCAATGCTGGACCCGACGTTGAGCGTCGTCATCCCCCTCGTGGCAGTACTGCCAGCCAACGACTCCCGCGACCGCACCGCGAAGGCAAGCCTTCCCTTCGGAGGAGTCCCGCGCCTGGCGCCGTCATCACCATACGACCCCGCATCGGAGGCGCCATACCAGGCCGCAGGCCCGTCGTAGGACAGGTCTCAGCAACGTTGTTGCAACACTGCAACAACTTCAGAGGCTACTAGGCGCGTGTGCGAACCATTTTTTAATAACGTTTCATCATCCTCCAGTTTTTTCAACCTTTTACACATCAAGTCAAAAGTGCGCGTGTGCGATCCGTTTTTTGAACAGCGGTTTCATCATCCTCCAGTTTTTTCAACATTTTTATATATCCAGTTGGAGTTACGTGTGTGCGAACATCTTTAAACGGCGTGTGTGTCATCCTCCAGTTTCAACATCTTTTCATCCTGAGTCGGAATTCTCAGCCGATACTCATTTTACAAAGTATTTAAAATTGTACATAAACTAAATACAAACGCAATATATTTTTTATTTACTTATTTTATTTATTAGATGTAAAATAGTAATATATACAATTATTATTTTACATTTTGATTGGAAAGAAGCACTAGCTACTGAGGCTTTCGGCTTACCTAATTTTTTACAATATAGTTATTTTTTATAATTATTCATACTTATTAATGATAATTGAACTAGTGTGAAGTATACTCGTACATGTTGCTATTTAAATTATATAAGATGTTTAATTTTACATTTTAATAAAAATTGATTTATAAGTCTTATGTTAGCAGCATTGGTATTTTTTAGTAATTGTTTTGGATCTATTGTGCCAAAAGTGGTGAGTCTGTGTGCAGCAAGTGCAGGGCAGCTTAGCAAAATGTGATCCATTGATGTAGCGTTTGCATTGCATAGGAGGCATGGTGGTGGATTCCTACCCTTGAGGAGGTGTTCGTGTGTCGAAACTGTGTGTCCGATGCGAAGACGGGTGAAAGTTTGGGCATCGTGGTATGAGCATGTAATAGGAAAGGTTGGTTTAACACCTGCTGGATTGATGGTCGCGTAATAGTGATTCGGAGGTTGTAATGTGCCTTTCATTACTTTGATGAAATCTAGACCTAAGCGGAGTATGTCCGACTTATCTAAATAAGGGTATAAGTGTAGAGGTTCTTTTGTGGCTAGTCTGGCTCTGGCATCTGCTTCTTCGTTGCCAGGTAATCCGACGCGGCCTGGTACCCACATTATTTTAATGTAGTTGAAATAATTATGTTGCGATTATTTACATTTTGAATGGCTGAGACTACCGACTTGCTATCTGTACAAATTAGGTATTTGTGGTTGCTTTTTACTGCGTATGACACTGCTTCAAGAATTGCTGACGCTTCTGCAGAGAATACTGAGCTGCAGGGGTGAAGTATACCGGAATAAATGGTAGAACCGTCTTCTTTTACCACTGCAAAAGCTGTTGCATGTTCCGTTTTTGAGCCATCTGTATATAAACATGTCCACGAACTTGATACAAGTGGACGAGTTGCTTCATAGAAAAGTTGGTGGTAGGTAGATGCGTTAGTTGAGCTCCTCGGGTATTGCATGAGGTTAGTAACAAACGAAGATTTACCCAGGAGCCATGGCGGCGATGCGCTGTTTGTAGCTAATTGAAGGCGAGTAGTGATAGGGACCGGATATAAGCTTGATGTTACTTTTGGCACAATTACCGTAAACTGGAAGACCGTAGTCAATTTTTGATAATATAATAGATTTAGTGATGTTTACAATGTTAGTAACAAACGAAGATTTACCCAGGAGCCATGGCGGCGATGCGCTGTTTGTAGCTAATTGAAGGCGAGTAGTGATAGGGACCGGATATAAGCTTGATGTTACTTTTGGCACAATTACCGTAAACTGGAAGACCGTAGTCAATTTTTGATAATATAATAGATTTAGTGATGTTTACGAGGGTGGTACTATGAATTAAACTATGTTTGGATGATAGATACTTTACAATATTCAGACGAGAAATTAAACAGTTTCTAATATAAATACAGGGCACTTTAAAAGTGTGTTTTTTATCAAAGAATACACCAAGTATTCTAAGTCTATCGACAGTTTCAATAATTGTATTATTGAAACTAAAACTTATACTGTTACAACTGAGTTTTTTGCACATGTGGAATATCTTACACTTTTCGAATGATAATTGGGCTCCTGATAGTTCAGACCAGTCTGAGATATCGGAGAGGATCTCGGAATAGTGATTTTTTACAATATTTAAATCTTTTATCTTAGTAAATATAAGAACATCATCAGCATACACTATATGATCAATATGATTATACTTATTCAAAATGTTACTGATAGCATTGAAAGCTATAATAAACAGCGTTACAGAAAGGGGCGATCCTTGTGGGATGCCGTTAGTAAAATTAAAAATCTTAGAATATATGTTGTTAGTTTTGGCTCTTAGTCTTCGGTTCGTTAAAAAATCTTTAATGAAATTAAAAATTTTTTTCCGACCTTCCATTTTGTTAGCTGTTCTAAAACTACGTGCGCCCCTACTCGATCAAAAGCTTTTTCGAAGTCTAGGCTTAAGACTGAGATAAGGTTTTTCGTAGATAGTGCCATCGATGCGTTATGATCGAAGTAAAGAAGGGCATCCATGGTACTATGACCATTTTTGAAGGCGACTTGGTGTTGGCTGATTAGATTATTTTTTAGAGCGAGCCACATAATGCGTTTGGAAATAATTTTTTCGATCACCTTTCCCATACAGGAAATTAAGGATATGGGTCTGTAGCTTGAAATGGATGTATTTGGCTTGTTAGGCTTGAGAATAGGAACGACTGTAACCGTTTTCCAAGTTTGTGGATACACACCTTTATCGAAAATGTTATTATAAAGGTCCAAGAGCCTAGATTTAAGTCCGACTGGAAGATTTTTTAACATGTCGTAAGAAATCCGGTCAAAGCCAGGGGTTTTACCTTTCATTGAGGTGAGTGTTGAATTAAGCTCATCATATGTTATTGGGAATTCTAGTGTTTTGGCTGTGGGAGATGGATTACAATGGTATGTTGAGTTAAAATATCTCAGTTTTTCGGATACGAAACGTTGGTGAAAGTTTGTGTCGCTGGAGTATTGGGACCAATTTGAGGCAAAACGATTTGCAATTTCGAATGGGTGAGAAATAGAGTTGCCATTTTCCACCAAAAGTTTAATTTGGGATGGGGTGTAGGGTCCTACAAGCATTTTGATACTGGACCAAATTTGTTTTGGATTACTAGATGGGTTTATATTATTAGTTAAATTTTCAAAGTTTGAGCGCTTAGCTTCTTTCAATTTTCTCCTAAAGGCGGCATTGGCTTTTTGTAACTGATGAGATTAGCTGTAGACCGATTTCTCTTGAACATTTCCCAAGCATTTTGTTTAATATTTCTAAAATTTTGGAGATCTGGGTTCCACCACGGGACAACTTTCCTAACAGGGCGCCTAGTGGTTTGGGGGATGGCATAATGGGCAGCTGAGCGTATACATTTTTGGATAGAAGAGGCTTCTTTGTTTATGTTGATGCTGGTTGGATGTTGTAGGTTTAGCTGCGACGCCAAATATTGGTATTTTCGCCAGTCAGCTCTTTCCAAAATGAACTTCGGTTTTGGGGAGGTTTTAATGTTAGGTTGTTGTGGAGGAAAAGTTGCCAGAATAGGGAAGTGGTCGCTACAATAGAGATCTCGAAGACTTTTGCTGGAAAGTTTGGGTGCCAATGAGGCAGAGCTGGCAATGACATCGATATGGGTAAGAGTTTGATGCGTGGATAAGTGAGTTGGTTGACCGTCATTCAAAACGACTAGATTATTGTATAAAATTACGTCTTCAACATATTTGCCCCTTCTGTTGACGGTGAGTGAGCCCCACATAGGACTCCAAGCATTTAAATCTCCCAAAAGAATGATTGGCGTACTGTAACTGTTCAAAATGTTATTAATATCTCTAGCAGTGAAATGCTGCTGAGGTGGAATGTACATTGAGATAATGGTGAATTTATAGCTTAAATTTACTTCGATTACTATAGAGGAAATATCTGAATTGACAGCAATAAGTTTATGAGGGATTGACTTTTTAATAAGTACACCAATACCTTGCTTTTTATTAGTGTTGGAAGGCAGGTTGTGAAAGTAGCTGTGATATTGTTTAGGAGCCTGGGCGGATTTATTGAATGCCACATGAGTTTCTGCAAGAGATATCAAAGATGGGTTATATTCTTTAATTAGAATTTGAAGGTGATCGTAATTCTTGTAATAGCCTTTGATATTCCACTATAAAATGGAGAAAATTTTGGCGAGAACTGAAGGAGCTAAAGCTATTTATTTATTTATTTATTTATTTTTTTTCTATTGAGTTAGTCATATCAGTATTCGGAGGGAAAGAAGTTAGAATGGGTTAAATTAATTTCTGTCGGTGAGTTTAAAGTTGTGTTTGGTTGAGTAGAAGAGCTTTCGTGCCTGCTGGTTTCTGAGTAAGTTTTTAGTGAATTATTATCTGAGATCGTTTGTGTGAAGTTTGAGTGCGGAGAGAGGCTTGTTTGTGATCTTAGGCCAGTGGTCGGCATTTCATAGCAAAATTTTGCAAACTAACTTCACACGTACGCTTACGCTCTATCGTTCAGTCGTTGTCGAGCCATCCAGAGATAAAGAGATCCCCAACTCTCCTGTCACTGGAAATGTGAGAGCCGCTCACCTACCGAACTTTGACAGTTGACTGGATTGGGTAGGTCTTGACGTTTTGCAATTGGAATGACTGGAACGGCCAGATTGAAATTATACCAAAAATATATGTGAACGGAGGAATTTGTTGCCGCCGTACAAGATCGCTAATAAAAATTTAAAACAATGAAAATCAAAGAAAATGTGAAATTTAAATATATTTCATGAAACGTTTTTTAATTTGATGCATAATCGAATTAATTTTCAACTACAAAAGATTAAAAACATTTATTAATTGAGAACTAACAGGCTCAATTCACCTTATTAAGTATTGAAAGGTCAAAAGTTAGTTGTTTTAATATAACATAAAATCATAAAAGAGGATTTAAGTAGTTTCGCCATATATTAAAAGTCCAACATATAACAATTTGCAATCGTAATAATTGTTGGGTGTTTTAGTTTAAAATACCCAAAAATTCTTATTTTGTTTGATCTGGCCATAATGGAAAATGTTATAAAAAACGCTTATTTTTCGGCGCTCTCACACTGGAATAAGTTGGGCATCCCATTATCCCTGGAGCCATCAATGAATTAACATCACGCAAGATCATAGCGCAAAACGAAATATGCCCTCCGAGAAATATTTTATGATTCCAAATGCCTTTGATGCCATGCAATGCCTTTTATGTTCCAAGTCTTTTAAAGATAATAGGGAATATATCCTCAAAAGACAATTTGTTAATTTTCATTATACTATTAATTAATAATAAAAATTGCTTAATTTTAATTCCAATTTCTCACTGGGCTACTTTATTTTCGTGCTCACCAACACAGTGACAGATCCTCTCATGCCGACCACTGTCTTAGGCTTGAATTGTTGTTGGTAGGTGAGTGTTCATTAAAACTGGTTTTTGAGTGACTTATTGGTGGAGTCATTTCTATGGTCGTATGTGTGGGGTTTGAGTTAGAAGTGAAAGAGGAGGTAGAAGGAACTGATGATTGTAATTCAGCTTTTTATTGTGGATATGTAATTTTTGGAGTTTTGACAGGTTGCTTGACATTTATTTCTTTACTACTTTCCTGTACATATGTTTCTTTGAGGATGGTAGAACATAAACTAGAAGAGGTGGTCGGTAAAGGTGTTATATTAATTTCGTTATAAAATTTTATTGCATCGCGCATAATGCATTTTCTTTCGGTTTTGATGCGTAATATTACTTTTGATTGGGTGTATTTAGGGCATGAATTTGACAAGGAGGGGTGATCATTTGCGCAATTAACGCAGTATTTACGTGTGCAAACTTCGGGGTCGTGCGGGGGGAGGCCACACATGTCGCAAATGAAGGCATTATTGCACCGTTTGGTTGTATGTCCAAGCTTTTGACATTTTTTGCATCTCATTGGATTGGGTATGTACAACCTAACACGTGCTGAATGCCACGAGACTTGAACAGAGCTAGGTAGGTGGTAGCGGTCAAATGCTAACAGGCATACACCAGTTGGTTGGGGTTTATTATTTATTAATTTGGTAAATTTGAAAACTGCGATCACACCTTGATCACTTAAGTTATCAATAATTTCTTCTTCGGCTATGTCATTGAGGCATGGAGCAAAGATTATCCCTCTCGTAGAGTTTAGGTTGGTGTGATATTTCACTTCTACATCACAGAGGCCTGCTAATCTTTTGGTATCAAGAAATTTTTTTGCGATCGTGGTGTTTTTTACTAGATGCAATAGGCTGCCGTCACGTAATTCGGATATAGACACGATGTCTTTGCAAATCACTTGTAGAGATTTTTGCACTGCAAAACACGAGAATTTCGTTAGGGGTTTGTTGGGTTCAAGTGAAGATATCACCAAATATTTTGGGTTTTCTTTTTGTATTTTTGGCAACTCGGGAAAAACGATTAATTGGTTTTTAGTTGGTTTTTTCCTTTTTGGTTGGGGGCTAACAGCAAGCGGGGCAAATCTGTTATCCCCTAAAAAGGGGGGCCCAGGGGCCATTGTGTATCACTTTGTCACTCACTGAATCAAAATATTATTTAATACGAAACGAAAAATAAATTGAATTCACTGAAATTAGAATGGCGAACACAAAAGCTACGCTAAACTCAAGCAAAAAAGGAAAGTCACAGAGAGAAATAACTACGTGCACACACGAAGAATGATAGTCGGTGACTGCAAACGCAATATAATTACTTTACACTAGTGCACGCGTATGCACATTGAAGTAAGTCCATTTTTTCATTTTTTCCTAAGAAATTTAAGAATTTGAGGTGCATAGGAAAAAGTGAGGTTATGATTTTTATTTTCCTAAAATTGCAATTCTTCCATTTAATATACAGATGTACATTGGGCATATAACTTTTTAAAATTTTTGCAAATACGAAAAACGGCATACCATAGTCGAATAGAGAATAAAAAAGTATGAGCTCCATTATTTTTTTTTTTTGCGAAATTGCAAAAAAGTTTCCGCGCAAAACGAAATTACTTTTTTATCAGAACTGCTGAAAAAAACGAAAAAAGTTTTGTACACTGTACACGTTTTTCTTCATAATAATAGATATTTATTTAATTAATAATCTTCTAATTATTCCAAACGCCTTTTAATTGACCTAAAGGAAGTGCCCCACCCACCCCAAACTAATTTTTCTTCAGAAAATTCTGATTCAATATAATAATAACAAAAAAAAAAAAAATATTGACTTTTTTTAGAAATCCATTTTTGCGCGGAACGTTTTTGAACCGAAATCACATAAAAAAGTGATATTCATTACTTGTACAATATTTGCCACCACGTGGTGGTATGCCAAATTTTTCGTCAAAATTTGTTATATACCTAATGTACATATTTACATATGTATATGCATACACAATCATATGGTACATACATACATAACATAATTTAGCATAAAGCTAGAACACATAATAATACCAGACTACCTGCTTGGATGTTCAAATCGCTTAGAGCAGTGTTTCCCAAAGTGGGCGATAACGCCCCCTTGTGGGCGCTGCAGGTGTCAAAGGGGGCGGTATATCTGCCCTATTTTATTGAATATAGAAAAAATGAAAATCATGTCAATCGGTTGCTCCGTTTCATAACGGGGCATCTCGACAGGACAGAATTTATAAAATACTAACTGTCAAACGTATTGCTATTGCTATTGCCATTGCAAAATCTGTATGTGGGCATTTGCTATCATAATACGAGTATAATCATTTGCTCAAAGGTGTGGGGCAGGTAGGTTCGAGCTGATGTAGCGCCTGCTTTGAGCTCTTGAAAATTTTATTTTATCACTTGCGAAATGATGCCGGGTAGGTAGTTGATGTAGCGCACGTTTTGAGCTTTTGAACTCCTTAAATCTTTAATGAGTAAAATAAAAAAAGGATCTTAATCCTTTCTTACAAATGTATTTCTGGGAAAAATAAGAATTTTTGTATTAGAATTTGGACTACTATATAATAATTGTGCTTAAGCATTCCTATATAACCAATAAAAAACAAACAATATTTATTTTATATTCATTTGTGGTTTTGCGCGCAATAGATGAGCATTACTTGCGCCTCCTTTACAATACTCGCGAAGTTAAACGTATTTCTCAAAGCAAAACAATTTCGGAAGTAAAAAAGAAGAGACGGCAATATTGTGCGAAATACATTAAATTCGGATTCATTGAAAATCCCACAAACCCATCCTCGCCTTTGTGTCTTCTATGTCTAAAAACATTTTCGAATGAAGCAATGAAGCCTTCAAGACTGCAAGATCATTTGAATAAAATGCATCCAGATAAGAGAGACAAGAATGTAGCATATTTTCAAGACCTAGAGAAGAAGCATAATACTCAGCCAAGTGAAGCAAAACTATTTTCGGCGGCAGCTAAGCAAGATGACGACGGACTTCGAGCTTCGTACAATATCTCTTTGTTAATTGCTCAAAAAGGCAAACCGCATAACATCGGAGAAGAGTTAATATTGCCAGCAATAAATGAAGTAATAACTACCGTGCTTCATAAACTGGCCGCAGATATTATCCGAAAAATTCCTTTTAGTGATAATTCTGTGCAAAGACGAATTGATGAAATGGCTGAAAACATTGAAGAATTATTGTTCGATCACCTGAGGAGAAGCCAATTCTCAATTCAGCTCGATGAGTCCACTTTACCAACCACTTCACCAACTAATGAAGCATTGTTGTTGTCTTATGTGAGGTTTATTAAAGATGAGAAAATATGTAAAGAACTATTATTTGCTAAAGACCGATACAAAAGGCGAAACCATATTCAATATATTGGAAAAGTTTTGCGATGAGAAAGAGATTCCTTTGAAAAATATTATTTCAATTGCTACGGATGGTGCTCCGGCTTTGATAGGGTACCATAAAGGCTTAATAGCACACTTAAAAAATAAAATTCCAGATGTCCTTGGTGTACATTGCGTTATTCATAGACAACATTTAGTTGCTAGAAACTTAAGTGAAAAACTATTTCAATCACTGCAATATGTCATCAAAGCAGTCAATAAAATCCGCAACAGCTCTTTGAATGATAGATTATTTCATCAGCTTTGTGTTACTAATGACGATGATTTCAATCGTTTGTTGTTTCATACTGAAGTTCATTGGCTATTAAGAGGCAATTGTCTGACGCGATTCTACAACCTGTTTGACCCTGTTATAGAGTTCTTGGAAACTAAAGATACAGACTTTCAAGACAAGCTCATAATATCAAAGAATGATATAGCTTTGGAGGATGGAGTCATGTGTAGAAGTTCACGCAAGTGAGGAAAGTTCTCTGATTGCCATTCACTTGGGAGTGGCCAGAAACGATTCTTTTACATGTGACTCAAGCAGCTCACGACTTCCGGTCTTTGACCAAGTATCCTCTGGGTAGCCTAAGAACATCCGTTTGAAGGCGAGCTAACGTGAGAAGGCGAAACATCCCCTGCATAGGGTTGTGCGCTGGGTTTGGGACCCGCCACGTAAAAAAAACACTCCAGTGAATAGTCATAACCAGCCTCGGATGAGAGACCCCCCTTTTGCCAGCCTAGAAATCCAACGCAGGATAACTCTTGCCAACAGGTGCTACTTCGGACTAAGTAGGCAATTGAGAAGCAAAGTCCTCTCCCGACAAACAAAAACCAAACTCTATAAGTCACTCATAATTCCCGTCCTGCTTTATGGTGCAGAGGCCTGGACGATGTCAACAACAGATGAGTCGACGTTGCGAGTTTTCGAGAGAAAAGTTCTGCGAAAGATTTATGGTCCTTTGCGCGTTGGCCACGGCGAATATCGCATACGATGGAACGATGAGCTGTACGAGATATACGACGACATTGACATAGTTCAGCGAATTAAAAGACAGCGGCTACGCTGGCTAGGTCATGTTGTCCGGATGGACGAAAACACTCCAGCTCTGAAAGTATTCGACGCAGTACCCGCCGCGGGAAGCAGAGGAAGAGGAAGACCTCCACTCCGTTGGAAGGACCAAGTGGAGAAGGACCTGGCCTCGCTTGGAATATCCAATTGGCGCCACGTTGCGAAAAGAAGAAACGACTGGCGCGCGGTTATTAACTCGGCTATAATCGCATAAGCGGTGTCTACGCCAATTAAGAAGAAGAAGATATAGCTTACATGACAGACCTGTATAAATTGTTCAACGACATGAATCTCCAACTGCAAGGCGATAAACTAAATTTAATTAAAACAAAAAACGTCGTTGCTGCTTTCGCAGCCAAACTGCTTCTATACAAAAAGAATCTGGGCAGACGTGAGTTTCACAATTTTCCGAATTTATCAATATCATGCAGTAATGACGAATTGTTTGCCTACTGCCAACATTTGGAAAACCTCCACATTACTTCACCGAACGGTACCAGGACATTTTGAACTTGGAAATACTAGACTGGGTGTTGGATCCGTTTTCAAATGTCAACACAGCAATGTCACCTCAGCTGGAAGAAGAACTTATAGAATTGACAACAAACGAGGAAATAAAAATCAAGTTCAAAAATGGTTACCAAGAATTTTGGCTACAAAAACCGATCTCGCTATTGTACCCTGGATTGTGGTCAATCGTTCAACGATTCTTGATAGCATTTCCATCGTCATATTTGTGTGAACGTGGATTTAGTGCTGTGACAACACTGAACGTGGCGACTTGCGACTGTTCTTGAGTAAATTGGCATCAGATTCATACCTCACATTAGTATTTATATATGGATCAATTATTTTAGTTTTATTTTTAATAAAAGATTCTCTGTTTTAATACTATAATGTTGTGTTTCAATAATCAGTCTTATTGGCAGGTGGAGCCCGTAAGAGTTAACTTGAGACCTAAGCGCCGTTGTTTGTTACCTACTGCGCTCAGGTTTCAAGTTGCTGGTTATAGTAAAAGTTGCGTTTAGAATTCTCCGTTAATATATATATATAGGTCACAATAATTAATTTGAAGTTATAGTGGTTTTTAAATAGGTGAAAAAATGGTGGCGCTAAAAAATATTTATTCTCAAAGTGGGCGGTAGATAAAATAAGTTTGGGAAGCACTGGCTTAGAGCATTCAAGCAAAGGTAGGAAATAAAAAAAAAAGAATAAAGAAATAATAGAGAAAAAAAGGCATTACATTTATGTATGTATGTACCTATGTGCCGGTAAACTTATGCATCTCCCGTGCGACATACATCAACTCATATACATAATTATAAATATATAAACATACATATATTATTTACATATTTAAATTTTCTATTCCTAATAATAGTTCACATTTGAACTGCTATTCAACACATATAACGGGTGATTTTTTTGAGGTTAGGATTTTCATGCATTAGTATTTGACAGATCACGTGGGATTTCAGACATGGTGTCAAAGAGAAAGATGCTCAGTATGCTTTGACATTTCATCATGAATAGACTTACTAACGAGCAACGCTTGCAAATCATTGAATTTTATTACCAAAATCAGTGTTCGGTTCGAAATGTGTTTTATCGACAAATTTTGTTCAGCGATGAGGCTCATTTCTGGTTGAATGGCTACGTAAATAAGCAAAATTGCCGCATTTGGGGTGAAGAGCAACCAGAAGCCGTTCAAGAACTGCCCATGCATCCCGAAAAATGCACTGTTTGGTGTGGTTTGTACGCTGGTGGAATCATTGGACCGTATTTTTTCAAAGATGCTGTTGGACGCAACGTTACGGTGAATGGCGATCGCTATCGTTCGATGCTAACAAACTTTTTGTTGCCAAAAATGGAAGAACTGAACTTGGTTGACATGTGGTTTCAACAAGATGGCGCTACATGCCACACAGCTCGCGATTCTATGGCCATTTTGAGGGAAAACTTCGGACAACAATTCATCTCAAGAAATGGACCCGTAAGTTGGCCACCAAGATCATGCGATTTAACGCCTTTAGACTATTTTTTGTGGGGCTACGTCAAGTCTAAAGTCTACAGAAATAAGCCAGCAACTATTCCAGCTTTGGAAGACAACATTTCCGAAGAAATTCGGGCTATTCCGGCCGAAATGCTCGAAAAAGTTGCCCAAAATTGGACTTTCCGAATGGACCACCTAAGACGCAGCCGCGGTCAACATTTAAATGAAATTATCTTCAAAAAGTAAATGTCATGAACCAATCTAACGTTTCAAATAAAGAACCGATGAGATTTTGCAAATTTTATGCGTTTTTTTTTTTTAAAAAGTTATCAAGCTCTTAAAAAATCACCCTTTACATAGATCATTACATAAATATATGTATAAACATATACATATTATTTATTTCTATTTTTTCCGCGCGATTATACATTTAAGGTTGGTACGCAGCTCTCAAGTAATTGCTCAAGAACAAAAATACATTATTTCTCAAGTAATTTTGATAGCTGGTTACGCATTGTGAATGATCCACATTAGAAGAGCAAGAGAGAATAAACAAAGTAAACAAACTTTGTGCGTATGTATGTGTATGGTAACACAAATATTTTCATTGAGATTTAAGGAATGTTGTTGATGATTGGTTGGTTTTATACAACATTTCAAAATGGAATATACTTTATAATAATGATTTCAACTAATTTAGGATGAATTTGACGATTACTTCGAATTTCCTTCAAGAAACAATTGTTGATTTGATGTTTCTTCGCAAAACCAGGTTTGCCATATTCACATTTTATTGAAAAAAAGTATTAAAAATTAGTACTAGATTTCTTGAGAGCTGCGTACTAAGCTTTATGTGCGATTAGCGAAGTGTTATATGAATACACAACTACAAGGGATACGAGCAAAGATAAACAAAAGCAAACATATAAAGCATATGCATACGCAAACATATGATAATAAATGAGACATACAAACAATTTTGCGTATTGTATTTTTTCTTTCGCGTTAATTCGTTTGCAGATACAAATATACAAATAAGCGCGAGTGAACTGAAGATATATATATTTTTACAAAAATAAATATTCTATTAACAAAATTTTTAATTTATACTCTTTCTATTTGACTACATCAAGAGAGGTTAAGCCAAAAACACCTCTATCATTAGAAATTCCTAAAATGGCTGATGAAGATAAGCCACAAGGCACACCTGCAGAAGCTACACGCTCAAGCAGAGTATAAAACAAAAAAGATCAAAATATCAGACAATATCTAGATTCATCACTGAAAGTGACAGTTTTATAAGATATTGTACAAGATTTCAGAACTCCCAGAAAACGCAAAAGCTTCGGCAACAGCCAAGTGTGATAACTGCCGCGATCAGTATGAATTAACAAAGAGAATGATAACTGAACAAATAAGTTTAGTAAGGCCAAGTAGAGCCACTACTCCCCCTTCCAGAGTAGTTACAACACCAAAAGAAGACCTAGATAAAGGCATGTAGCTAAAAGTACCAGCTTGTGATACTGAAGTTTTTAATGGACATGTCCGGGACATGTTCACTGCCGTTTATATAAACCATCCTAAACTCTCACAAGCACAAAAGGTTTTGTACCATCTAAGGTACAAAACAAAAGGAGGAAGCAGGCAGTATCGTCAAGCGATTCGCTTTAAATGACGAAAATTTTAAGCTGGCTTGGGAAGCACTAGTCGAAAAATACGAAAATGGAAGGGTTATGATAGAAAACCCAATAAAAACATTATTACATATACCAAAAATTCAAAAAGAAACCAGCCAGTGGCGGATTAAGTATTTTGCCGCCCTAGGCCCTGTCTAATTAACCGCCTTTTTTAAAGGATGAAATTTTATTTCTTTGAGTCCGTTCATATTATTAAGATATAATATTTATTTCATAAAAGTATAATTATTAAACAATACAAATAAATATTAACAACATAAATAACAGTCAGTTTTCTTAAACTATAATGTATAACTTAATTTTCAAATATCTTCTTTCTGGCTTTCGTCTGAGCAAAATCATCAATTATGTCGTTGTAATCAATTTCTTGAACTAGTTTGGGCTTCAATTGACAGTAATGCTAAAGCATTGAGTCTCTCTTGGCCCATACTTGCGCGTAAATACGTTTTGACTCTTTTCAAGGTGGAAAAAGATCTTTCTTCTGAACAGTTCGTAGCCGGAATACTCAAAAAAATACGTAGAGCAATGTCTACATTGGATAAACATCTTGAAGGTTTTGAGAATGCAAAAAATTGTATATTCCTTGCGCGGAACGAATATCTTTTGTGTTCATTAGAGAATCTTTGAGTGCAAATGAACACATTCATTCGGGAAAGTATCTTCCAAATCATCAGAATACTTAGTAACTAATTCAACTGCAAGAATTTTTAATTCATCGGTATCTATTTCATATAAATTGTCAAAAAAATTAAATTTTTCGTAAAGATTATGATAAGCACTATTACGTCCTGTCAATTGTACACTTAAAGTACCTAAAATTAGATAGTAAACGTTGGTTCGAAAATTTTCTTCTCCAGATAAAGCTGTTCTTTCATTTTCCCGTGACTCGTCAGCCTGAAGTTTTCGGGTTTTTTTACTGCCATAGTGGTAATAATTTTGAACTCCAGATAGTGCTTTGGCTTTTTTCATTATCAGAAAATTGCTTATCTCTCATATCATGGAGAAATAATGCCAAAGAATTATATATTCTTATCACAGATGATAAATCAGCTTGAGAATCCTGAAGCTTCTTACTCGCAGCATTAAAGCGATCCAAAATTGCATTCCAAACAACGACTAGAATTGCTGTTTCTAGATGTTGTAATTTTTGCTGCAGTCCTTTAGCTTCAGCTCGCGTAGTAGGTTTTTCATCTTTGTTTTCACCAATAAAGTTTAGTGCAACAATTATTCCAGGCCACTCTTTTTCTAATGTGTAGCATGCATGCATGTCGAGCCGACCAACGACTTTGAGAAAGGCTTTTAAGTCTTGTATGCTGTCTTAAAATTTCCCAACGATGTGTCGAAACGGTACAAAAATTATATAATTCTTGCAAAGTAGAAAAAACGTCAACTGCTTCGGTAACAGATTCAGCTGCACAAGTTCCCACTAAATTTAAAGAGTGACCAGCATAAGGAACATATTCAGCAAGTGGATTAGTTGTTTTGATTTGTGCTTGCACTCCTGAATATAAACCTGACATGTTGCTTGCATTATCGTAAGATTGACCATTGACCATGACAATTCATTATATTTAAACCATTATCCTCAAGAGATTTTAACAAAGCATCTTCAATATCTTTAGCCTTATGGCCAGTATTTGGAATGAATTCCAGAAATCTTTCGACAATTTTACCATTGTTACGTACATATATAAAATACTTAGCAGATTGCACTTCTTTAGAAATATGTTGCAATACTTTATTATGAATTAATAATATAATTTCTTCGTAGATTGTTTTAGATAAATACGAAGTATTTCCACGGCCAGGGTACGCATATAATTTTAAATGTTCTGATAAAAACGGATCAAATTTAGCAAGAAGCTCGACTGAACCTAAAAAATTTCCATTATGGGGATCTCCAATTCATTCTGAATGTCCTCTAAATGACAGTCCTTTTCTTGCGAGAGATTTAATTATCACAATTACTCGATGCAAAACTTTTTTCCAGCATAAAATTTCTTCATCGAGCTGCTCCATTAAACGTTGATCAACACGGTCTTGAATGACAGCTCGAGCTTTGAAGTGACTAATGTTAGTTTTGTGAAAATCAGAATTTTCATGAGCTTCAATGCGCGCTTTTGAGTTTTTCCGATCTCTAAACCCTTCACCAGTAAAAGCGTTTACTTCGCCACTCCTACCAAATAGTAAACATAGAGCACAAAATACTGATCTTTTACTTTCTGAATAAATTAACCACTCACGATGTTGAATTTCTCCGTTCTTTAAATTACTTTGGAATAAGCTTTTAGAACAAAACCTCGTTTTATCATTATAAAAATTTCGTGAATTTTTAAAATCCGTTACATTACTTTGTGGTAAACCGTTTATAGTTATAAAATCTCGCGTTTCATCATTTATATTCCATTGAAAAGGATCACCACTCAATTGAAACATATCAGTTGTTGATTGACTTTCTTCCGCAACTTCTGATGAAAGAAAAGTTGACGACGTTTTGTTTGTAACGGGTGATTTTTTTGAGGTTAGGATTTTCATGCATTAGTATTTGACAGATCACGTGGGATTTCAGACATGGTGTCAAAGAGAAAGATGCTCAGTATGCTTTGACATTTCATCATGAATAGACTTACTAACGAGCAACGCTTGCAAATCATTGAATTTTATTACCAAAATCAGTGTTCGGTTCGAAATGTGTTTCGCGCGCGTGTTTTGTTCAGCGATGAGGCTCATTTCTGGTTGAATGGCTACGTAAATAAGCAAAATTGCCGCATTTGGGGTGAAGAGCAACCAGAAGCCGTTCAAGAACTGCCCATGCATCCCGAAAAATGCACTGTTTGGTGTGGTTTGTACGCTGGTAGAATCATTGGACCGTATTTTTTCAAAGATGCTGTTGGACGCAACGTTACGGTGAATGGCGATCGCTATCGTTCGATGCTAACAAACTTTTTGTTGCCAAAAATGGAAGAACTGAACTTGGTTGACATGTGGTTTCAACAAGATGGCGCTACATGCCACACAGCTCGCGATTCTATGGCCATTTTGAGGGAAAACTTCGGACAACAATTCATCTCAAGAAATGGACCCGTAAGTTGGCCACCAAGATCATACGATTTAACGCCTTTAGACTATTTTTTGTGGGGCTACGTCAAGTCTAAAGTCTACAGAAATAAGCCAGCAACTATTCCAGCTTTGGAAGACAACATTTCCGAAGAAATTCGGGCTATTCCGGCCGAAATGCTCGAAAAAGTTGCCCAAAATTGGACTTTCCGAATGGACCACCTAAGACGCAGCCGCGGTCAACATTTAAATGAAATTATCTTCAAAAAGTAAATGTCATGAACCAATCTAACGTTTCAAATAAAGAACCGATGAGATTTTGCAAATTTTATCACAATTACTCGATGCAAAACTTTTTTCCAGCATAAAATTTCTTCATCGAGCTGCTCCATTAAACGTTGATCAACACGGTCTTGAATGACAGCTCGAGCTTTGAAGTGACTAATGTTAGTTTTGTGAAAATCAGAATTTTCATGAGCTTCAATGCGCGCTTTTGAGTTTTTCCGATCTCTAAACCCTTCACCAGTAAAAGCGTTTACTTCGCCACTCCTACCAAATAGTAAACATAGAGCACAAAATACTGATCTTTTACTTTCTGAATAAATTAACCACTCACGATGTTGAATTTCTCCGTTCTTTAAATTACTTTGGAATAAGCTTTTAGAACAAAACCTCGTTTTATCATTATAAAAATTTCGTGAATTTTTAAAATCCGTTACATTACTTTGTGGTAAACCGTTTATAGTTATAAAATCTCGCGTTTCATCATTTATATTCCATTGAAAAGGATCACCACTCAATTGAAACATATCAGTTGTTGATTGACTTTCTTCCGCAACTTCTGATGAAAGAAAAGTTGACGACGTTTTGTTTGTAACGGGTGATTTTTTTGAGGTTAGGATTTTCATGCATTAGTATTTGACAGATCACGTGGGATTTCAGACATGGTGTCAAAGAGAAAGATGCTCAGTATGCTTTGACATTTCATCATGAATAGACTTACTAACGAGCAACGCTTGCAAATCATTGAATTTTATTACCAAAATCAGTGTTCGGTTCGAAATGTGTTTCGCGCGCGTGTTTTGTTCAGCGATGAGGCTCATTTCTGGTTGAATGGCTACGTAAATAAGCAAAATTGCCGCATTTGGGGTGAAGAGCAACCAGAAGCCGTTCAAGAACTGCCCATGCATCCCGAAAAATGCACTGTTTGGTGTGGTTTGTACGCTGGTAGAATCATTGGACCGTATTTTTTCAAAGATGCTGTTGGACGCAACGTTACGGTGAATGGCGATCGCTATCGTTCGATGCTAACAAACTTTTTGTTGCCAAAAATGGAAGAACTGAACTTGGTTGACATGTGGTTTCAACAAGATGGCGCTACATGCCACACAGCTCGCGATTCTATGGCCATTTTGAGGGAAAACTTCGGACAACAATTCATCTCAAGAAATGGACCCGTAAGTTGGCCACCAAGATCATACGATTTAACGCCTTTAGACTATTTTTTGTGGGGCTACGTCAAGTCTAAAGTCTACAGAAATAAGCCAGCAACTATTCCAGCTTTGGAAGACAACATTTCCGAAGAAATTCGGGCTATTCCGGCCGAAATGCTCGAAAAAGTTGCCCAAAATTGGACTTTCCGAATGGACCACCTAAGACGCAGCCGCGGTCAACATTTAAATGAAATTATCTTCAAAAAGTAAATGTCATGAACCAATCTAACGTTTCAAATAAAGAACCGATGAGATTTTGCAAATTTTATCACAATTACTCGATGCAAAACTTTTTTCCAGCATAAAATTTCTTCATCGAGCTGCTCCATTAAACGTTGATCAACACGGTCTTGAATGACAGCTCGAGCTTTGAAGTGACTAATGTTAGTTTTGTGAAAATCAGAATTTTCATGAGCTTCAATGCGCGCTTTTGAGTTTTTCCGATCTCTAAACCCTTCACCAGTAAAAGCGTTACCTTCGCCACTCCTACCAAATAGTAAACATAGAGCACAAAATACTGATCTTTTACTTTCTGAATAAATTAACCACTCACGATGTTGAATTTCTCCGTTCTTTAAATTACTTTGGAATAAGCTTTTAGAACAAAACCTCGTTTTATCATTATAAAAATTTCGTGAATTTTTAAAATCCGTTACATTACTTTGTGGTAAACCGTTTATAGTTATAAAATCTCGCGTTTCATCATTTATATTCCATTGAAAAGGATCACCACTCAATTGAAACATATCAGTTGTTGATTGACTTTCTTCCGCAACTTCTGATGAAAGAAAAGTTGACGACGTTTTGTTTGTATCTTGAAATAAAGGAGGATTCGATTGTATTTCTTTGGTATCTTGTGCTGAAGTGTCATCTAATCAAGGCCAAAAACCAAAAATTCTTTTAGCCACGGGCATTAATTCATTCATTAAATTAATAAACAAATAATGATATTTTTAGCCCTTTTTAGCCTTTTAAAGAACTTTGTCAATTGTATAAGCTCTTATTGCTTCTTATGACTATGTGTGCTATTTGTGTGAACTCGGCTGTATATCGACATAAATATATACTTGAATTTTAATAATATTTTACAATAATTACGAATTATTGCTTTAAGCTATAAAAGATCGTTAATATGCGTCAATAATGATCGTTAATAATTCACAATATTGCGAAAATGAAACATCAATGTTATTAAATTTTTATTTTCTTCAAATTGTTTCTATTTTTCAAAAAATTGATTATTATTGAATATATTCATTTATTTGATTCTAAAGAAATCATTTTTAAGAATAAAAATACTTTTATATACAAACAAAAAAATGAATTTTAAATGAATACTTATATAAATTCATATATGAAACACCGGAATCATTGAAAATAAAATAAGAAAACATTGTGCAATTTTAGAAGCGGCTCACTTGTAAGATTAACTTTACTAAAGATACAACAAGTCAACAGAGCTTTGGAAATTCGTCAGAAAAAGCTTATCAATATTCAATTATTTCTGTTATAAAACATTTTTTATCAGTATTGCACTCACAAATAAAAAAGTTAATCAGAAAATGAATTACATTCTATTCCATAGAATTTGTAAATTTATATAAAAAAAATCAAAATAAATTCTTAAAATGTATTGGCGTTACATTATATCAGATTTAAAATTTTGACATTCTGAAAAATTTGCCGCCCCCCAAATTGTGCCGCCCTAGGCCCGGGCCTCGCGGGCCTAAGCGGTAATCCATCACTGAAACCAGCCAGGAATTTCAAAATTTATACTCGACAGTGACTAATTGCATATCAGTGTTAAAAACACAAAATATCTGCACAGAATCGTGGGACCCCATGATAGTAACAATTTGTACAGAAACACTCCCTGATGCTGCGTTACTACGATGGGAACAATCACTTGTGGAAAGGAAAAAAAATGCCCACATGGGAGCAAATGAAAGCATTCCTCACTGCTCAATACGAGATAGCTGAGCGAATTGACAACAAAATATAAATCTAAAAAGTCATCAAAATGACTCAAGTAAAAACTTGTTCAAACCTCAAGCCAGCAATAATATGCAATACAATAGGCACGTTAATAAAAGTCACACTTTCGTGTCAAACCAAGCTAATAAATGGCAACCATTATGTGAAATTTTTAAAGGAGGTCATAACATAAGATCTTGCGAGAAATTTAAAAAACTTTCCGTTTCTGACAGGAACAACCTTTGCATCAAATGTGAAAGCAAATTTAATTGTGTGTACTATCAACGAAGACATCACTCATTGCTTCATATTACAAATTTTCAAAATATGAATCAAAATCATAAAACCACCGGGTTAGTCACTACAACCAAAAGTGATAATCCCGAAATCTCAAATCCCGAAAAAAGGGAAGAACAACTATATTGCTCTAAAGCAGCAAAAATTCAAGCTCTTCATTCAGAGAATGAAAGCAAAATTCTTTTACCCACTGCGGTCATCGCTATTGAACATAGAGGAGAATCATTGAAATTAAGAGCATTAATAATCAAGGTTCTCAAAGATCCTTTATATCATCTAAAGCTCAAAATCGGCTAAAATTGCTTGTCAAAAATTCAAATTTCCAAATTTCAGGAATGGGCGGAAGAATTATCCAAAATTTGAACAAAATATGCCCAATTACCATAGTATCTCCAAATGCGGATATTAGAATAGATGCGCAAGCCATCGTTCTACCGCAACGTACAAATTTGCTTCCAAGCTATGAAGTAAATAAAATACAATAGGAAAAATGCTCACATCTCAAATTAGCAGATCTCGATTGTCATACCCCATCACAAATCGACATATTATTAGGCAGTGTCTTAATACCTCAAATAATTCTTGAAGGTATTGAGAAAATCTCCAATAAATTGTTAGCCCAAAATACAATCTTTGGGTGGATTATAAGTGGCCAAGTCCCTGAAAAAATCACTTCTTTTACCACACAAGTGGAAAATATCTCAAACGAGTTTTTAAATAATCAACTTAAAAAATTCTGGGAAATAAAATAATTACCTAAATTACCCAGCTTTCAGAAGAAGACCAGGCATGCGAAGCCTATTACAAATCCACAACAACAAGAAACGAACATGGTCGTTATGTTGTGCGATTACCATTCAAACCAACTTTTCCTGAAACCATAGCTCTAGGCCACTCTAGAATATCAGCAGTCCAGCAATTTCTAAGCCTGGAAAAAAGCCTGATAAAGAAAAGCGAGTTTAAATCGGCATACGATGTGATGGACGAATATCTTTACTTCAATCATATGGAAGAAGCTGTACCATATGAAAAGGTATCAAAAGGTAGATATTTATCTTTTTATCTGCCACATCATGGGGTAATAAGACCTGATAAAATTACAACAAAAGTACGAGTGGTTTTCAATGCCTCAAAGTGTACGAGCTCAGGCAAATTACTCAATGATGTACTATACACAGGGCCAACATTACAACCGGATCTCATGTTGCTAATTCTAAATTGGCGCATGTTTAAATACGTTTTCAATGGGGATGTAAAAAAAATGTACAGACAAATTCTAGTACATGAAGATGACCAAGATTTCCAGCGTATAGTCTTCCGCAAATCAAGTAATAGTCCAATCAGCTATAAACTTAAAACCGTCACCTTTGGCATGAATTGCGCACCCTATTTGGCGATCAGGACACTGCATGAAGTAGCAAAAACAAATGCAACAAATTTGCCTTTAGCATCTTCTGTGTTGCAAACACAAACGTACGTGGACGACATACTATCAGGCAGCCACAGTATCGCATTAGCATGTAAATCACTATCGCAAGTGATCGAAGCATTAAATTCAGCAGGTTTCCCCCTAAAGAAAATTACTTCAAATCACCCTGAAATAATAAAAGACATTAAAAAGGAAGACTTATTAGATACAGACTTCCTTAAATTTGAAAAGGCTAGTACAACTAAAACTCTAGGAATTCAATGGAATGCGATAACAGATCAATTCTCATATACAATTGAGTCAATATCTGCAATGTCCGCCATTACAAAACGCCAAATACTTTCCTCGATGGCAAAACTTTTCGACCCCGCGGGATGGCTTTCGCCAATAATGATTCAAGCAAAAATCCTCATTCAAGAATTGTGGCAAGATGGCACTGAATGGGATGAACAGGTAAAACCTTTACGTTTAGCGAAACGGGTTCAATTTGGTAACAGTTTACATACTATATCTGAAATTCGAATCCCTCGATGGGTAAATTTCACCCCTAACATTAACACAGAATTACACGGTTTCTGTGATGCCTTTGAAAAGGCTTATTGCGCAACAGTTTACGTACGCACACAGCACGATAACAAAATATCTTCACACCTCTTGGTAGCCAAAGCCAAAGTTGCACCTTTGAAGACACTCAGTCTGCCACGGCCTGAACTGAATGGTGCTCTTCTGTTAGCAAAATTTATTTCCATAGTCCAAACCCATCTCAAATTAAACGATCATAAAATGTATCTTTGGTCAGACTCAGAGATAGTTTTAGCATGGTTAAAAAAACCACCCTATTGCTGGAAGACCTATGTATCTAACCGAATATCCCAAATTTTAGACTTAGTTGGCCCAGCAAAATGGCAACATGTTGCAAGTGCAGATAACCCAGCGGATCTTGGAACAAGAAGTTGCAAGCCACTGCACCTCACCAGCACTACACTGTGGTGGAATGGTCCAACATGGCTAACATTACAAGAATTCTGGCCAAAGTCTCCCGCTCGTAATATAATACCACCGGAAAGTCGGAAAATTGAAAATTTTCATATCACTCCAGAAGAGGATGATATTCTCCACCGATTTTCGTCATTTGCTAGAGCACTAAGAGTAGTCGCTTACATGCACAAATTCATTCAAAGACTTAAACTAAAAATGAAAGGAGCACTAAATCGCTCATTTGCTGCAAGACCGACATAAATCAAAAAACGTGATTTTTGAGTTAATGCTGCAGAATTGTTCGTTATATCATACTTCATGTTGAGTGAAAAATTCATATGAATACCTCTTATATGCTCCGCTTGAGAAGAGGTGTAAGGTTGGAGTCACCGTGTAAGGTTGTAGTCAGTTGAAAACTTTAAACGCGTTTTCTGGAAAATCGATTTTTTTGACTTATGCCGGTCTTGCTACAAATGAGCGAAATGGTCCTTGCGTACAACTAACGCATTCCGACTTGCAACATGCCAAGGTCAGTCTAATATTATATACACAAACTCGCTATTTCAGCAAAGAGAAATCAAAGTTGCTCGAAAAGCGACCTCTCGAAAAGGGAAGCTCACTTCTCGTCTTAAATCCATTCTTGGATTCTAAGGGATTAATAAGGGCAAATGGAAGATTTGCGAACTCCAGCCTTAGTTATAACGAACGACATCCCATCATTATTCCAGAGAAATCCCGTTTTACTTACCTATTTCTAGCATATCTGCACCATCTTACACTGCATGGTGAGCATCGCTTAATGCAACAAATGGTCCATCAAGAATTTTATATACCGCGACTAAAGCCACAAATCAAAAGAACGATTTTCATGTGTAAACCATATACCATGTACAAACACAAAATGCGTACGCAGATCATGGCAGCTTTACCACCTGAACGCTGCAACTATGCTCTACCCTTTACCATCACTGGGGTTGATTTTGCTGGACCTTTCCAGATAAAGGCCTCCATTTTAAGGTCTTCTTCATTTAGAAAAGGGTATGTGGCTGTCTTTGTATGTTTTACGACAAAGGCAGTACACCTCGAGCTTTGTTCAGATCTGACTACTGCGGCTTTTCTTGCAGCATTTGCACGCTTTGTCGGACGACGCGGATTTCCTTCAAAAATAATGAGCGATAATAGGAAAAACTTATTTTTTTAACCATTCATAAGTATATGACGTAACTAGAGGCTCAACCGCTTTTTGCTGGGAAGGAAGAGATCGCACAACAGGAGTTCGGCATCCTTAAGAACCTTCGAAGCGCATAAAGAAGGACATCTAAATCCTTAAGCTGAAATCTTTAGTAATGAAAGCCAAAATCTTTAAATCTTCCCCAACGAAGACAGACACTCACAAAATGAGTCAAGGAGCAAAACGAACAATGCCAAACGAGGACATAAAACCTTCAGCTACAGTTCATACCACTCCTGAAAACTACTTAATGTCTTACATTCAGAATCAGTTCTCGAAATTGGACGAGGAAAGGAGAAAGGACAAGGAGTTAATATTACGGATGTTCCAAACTACAAATCCTAATACTAGCGAAACTTCTACTCCAACAATATACCAAGAAGCCACGATGCAATACCAGAATGTAACAGATGTACAAATCGAAGTAATAAAGGAATTACCTATTTTCCAAGGAAACAAAGAATAATACACGATATGGAAGTCACATGTAATGAAAGTCATGGAACCACTCCAAGTATTCCAGAACACACTTCAATTCTACAATATCATTACAACCTTCAGAAGAAGAAACACGGGGCATGCAGATATGTTACTTGAATGCAACAACACACCTCTCAACTTCTACAGTATCATGGAAGCTTTGGACGCTCTATATCACGACCCAAACGCACTGTTTGAAATACAAGAACACATGAAGAACTTGGCACAACAACCAACAGAAGACTTGGTCACTTATTTCCAATACACATTGACACTGCACAGGAAGCTGATTAAAAATACAGTGGACCTTCTAAAAACAGAAATAAATAACAAATATATTGAACAAGAATCTATAACACAATTTATTAAAGGATTAAAAAATAAAAATTTGGCAACAGCCTTAGCATCTAATCAATATCAAAGCTTAATGCAAACATATACAAGTGCTAAACAAATCGAAATACGATTACAACAAACTAGTGAAAATAAAAACCTAAGACGACCTATCGAAATCCAAAAACAAAATTTAAATAACTTTTGGTAAAGACCAACTAATCAACATAGAATAATACCACAAAAGACAAACACTTTTAATTTTAATCCACCACAATGGCCAAATCATAATTTAAACCAATGGTCAAGAAGCCAATATTATCAACCTAATCATCACAATAACAACTTCAGGCAAAATCATTAAGGCAAAAAATCGAGGAACAATTACAATTATTCACAACTTCAAAGAGTATTTAATACATACCAACCTCCACAAGAACGCATGGATGTTGACGAACCTCAAAGAAACAATGGGTACAAACGAAATCACTCTAACAGAAACATCATTCCGCTAAAGATACAAAGGATCAACACACACCAACAACCTGAACCTCAGCCAGAACAAACCTTCAAACACATGGAAGAAGCTGACGATACATCGAGTACTTTTTTAGGCTAAAGGATGGGCTACCTTGCCTTACACTCAAGGATGGTCCGACACAACAAGAAGTGAATATCATGATCGACTCAGGCACTACAAACAACTACATATCAAAAAAATCCAGAAAGGAATGTATGGACAAAATCAATGCATGGATATTCCATCATGACTAGTAAAAAATAATACATCTGTTAAGCCATGATTTACCATTTTTTGAACTAGAAGATATTAAAGATTTTGATATGATAAAAGGATTTTGAGAATTGAAAAAATTAAATGCAGAAATAGATTTCACGTCACTACAATTAAAATATACAAATAAAAACAAAAATCAAAAAATAAATTACACAAATGATTATAAAGATTATGACGAGGAGAGAAATAATTAGGAGAAATAATAAAACAGAAAAGTTACCATTAACACAACGATAGAAGCAACCATTAGGACAGAATGTAATGAATCTGTTTGGACGAAACAATACCAATATCCGTATGCAGATAATGATTTCGTCAATTCAGAAATAAAAAAATTAAAGAATAATATAATACAACCTAGTAGAAGTCTGGACAGTACCAAAAAAGAGTATAGATGAAAATGGAAAACCCAAGAAAAGATTAGTGATAGATTTTCAAAAATTGAATTCAAAAACTATAACAGATAGATATCCTATTCCGGATATAAACATGACAATACAAGCGTTAGGTAAAGCTAAATATTTTTCCACGATAGATCTAGAAGCAGGATTTCACCAAATTATGATAAAAAAAGAAGATAGGGAAAGAACAGCATTTTCCATAAATGGAGCAAAATATGAATTCATACGAATTCCCTTCGGATTAAGAAATGCACCCTCAATATTTCAAAGATGTTTGATGATATTCTACGAGAATATATAAATAAATTTGCGTTTGTATATATCGACAACGTGTTAATATATTCTTCGACACCTGAAGAACATATTAAACACATCCAAATAATAGTAAGCGCATTACATAAACATCTACAAGGAGAAAATGGTATAACAAGTAAAAAAATGTCAGCTAAGAAAGAAATTAAATTAGATAAAGAAGCTATAAAAGCTATACAAATAATTAAAACAAAATTAAAAGAACAAGTTGAACTATTTCAACCAGATTTCTCAAAACCGTTTGACTTAACTACAGATGCGAGTAATTTCGCCATAGGAGGAATTTTATCAAAAGAAACTAAACCTATATTTTTTATATCAAGAGCATTAACAAAAACAGAAGAAAATTATTGTACAACGGAAAAAGAAGTATTAGCAATAGTATGGGCTATAGGAAAACTTAGGAATTATATTTACGGTGTAGCAGATTTAACTATACACACTGATCACCAGGCATTAATATTTTCTATTAAGCACAAAAATCCAAATATAAAACTAAAAAGATGGAAAAATTTTATACAAAAATCTGGAGCAAAAATAGTATACAAACCAGGAAATCAAAACGTAGTAGCAGATGCATTATCAAGACAAAAAATTAACACTTCAACAAACGAATTGATGCACTCGACACGTAGTTCACCAAACGAAAACTATACATAAGCAAAACAAATGATAAATTCATTTAAGAATCGAATTATATTAAAGAAAACTAAACGAAATAAAAAAGAAACACAAACGACTTTTCCAAAGTATCACAGACATACATATTATTGAATATCAAAATACTGACTATCTAACAAAAACCTTAAAAGAAATTTTTACACCTAATTTCAATAACGCAATTAAAATTGATGAACAAGAACTATTCACAATAAAATCACTACTAAGTAAACATTTTCTAAACTACAATCTCTTTATAGCACAAAATCTAATCGAAGACATAACAGACAAAAACAAGCAATTGGAAATTATAACAAATACACACAACCGAGCGCATAGAAATTAGAAAAATAATGCAATGGAAATTAGACAACAATATTTTTGGCCCGATATGGCGAAACAAATCAAAAACTTTGCACGAAACTGTTGAAATTGTTATGAACAAAAATACGAACGTAGACCAACAAAACAACTGATCGGGAGAACGCCAGCAACAAATCTCCCAGGAGAATCTATAAGTATGGATATATTCCACATAGGGAATAGAACATATATAACTAGTATGTGTAGGTACTCAAAATATTTATTAATGAGAGAAATAGCAGATAGAGTCAACACCGTAGACAAACTAGAAGAAATTCTCACACTTACATACCCATATTGTAGAAACTAGACTTCTGCATGAATGCACCCATAACGGCAAATGACTTACTTATTCTAGAAGTGGGCACACTTATTTTTCTGCACAGTATAATTGAGTGTGAGTGAGTAGGGAAATATTGACTGTATTGACAGGCAGTTTCCACTCACTCCATAGTTCTACAGCTGTTAAGTGTTTTGGTGTGCAGTTTACTTACTGTACAGTGAGAGAAACTTTATGACTGGTATGCCATATGCAAGAATAAGATAAAAAAAACATTGGTATTATTTTTTCTTTGAAAATGTATTTATTATAAAACATAGAGCTAAGCAACTAATAATATTTAAATTCAAAGTAATGATATTAGTTATTTTATGCTACAAAAGATTCTATATTTAATTCATTAATATTGGAATGGAGAAACATTATTTTGTTTTCCAAGTCTTCAGTGGTGGCAAGTTTTGAGCGTTTTTCGCTAATTAAATTTTTTTTCTACGGAAAAAACTCTTTCAGATGCTGCACTGCTCGCCGGAGCTGCTAATATCTTGCAGGAAATTTGGTAGACCAACGGAAAACGGTCTTTGTTAATTGACCACCATTGCAGAACATCAAAATCCTCACTGTAAGCTTTATTAACATTTTTATATGTTTGAATTTCACCTTGAATATAGGATATAATGTTAGTGCTCTGAATAGGTTGGGAATAATCTGCAAAAATATTATCTATTTCCTGTGTGGGTTTATTTAATTTTTCAATATCATCATTTTAGCTATTTATATTAAAAACTATCATCATTTCTTCAATGTCTTTGACAACCTGTTTCTTTTCTAAATCTATGAATTTTGTCAATTTATTTGTGCGTGGAAATAAAAATAGGGCAATGTTATTAAATTTTTTTAAATTGGCATGAACTGTAGAATCTAAATATTTTAGAAGTGAAAACTTGCATTTTTGTACAATTTTGATGTCATTGTCTTTCGGATTGGCTATTTTTTTTAGGTTATTAATGTGTGGAATAGTCAAATGTTGGCAATGTTGGATAATTGCTACCCTCCAGCTTTTTGAACAAGCTTCAAAAACAGCAAGAAGTTTCACCAGTCCGCTAATGTTATTTAAATTAATATCTTGAATTCTAGATTTTTTTCCCATCAAAATCTGGGAAATTTCCATCCAGTTTAACTCAACCGACTTAAGTAGGTTAAAAATCGTATTCCAACGAGTTGGAAAGTAGCTTTTTTGTGCATTTTCTTGTGTGTTCATTGCATGAGCGTCGTTTTCTCTACCATCCATGTTGAATAATCCACGTGTTGAATAATACTGAACTCATCTGCACAGTTGTATAATAGCACAGGCAAGCTGTCCTTATAATTTCGCTTAATGTACAGCGTAGAAAAATGTAGTAGTCACTCACGAAGTGCTACCTACTTCGGTATACTGTACAACGAAAAATGAGTGCAGTATTTTAAAGAACACTCAGTAGTGTAGGTCTGTTAAGCTAGATATGGGTACATTCATGCAGAAGTCTAGTAGAAACCTACGAACCGACAATGAGAGTATATTCACATCGATAACTTGTATGTCACTATACCGACGACTACATATAACACATAATCGTACGCCAACAGCTCATTATATATATATAGGTAACTAGCTGGCCCCGCAGCCGTTGTCCTGCGTGAAATTATGTGTTTTGAAATGAAAAGAAAGCTGAATTTATCATTTCATTTTTTTTTTTTTCAATGTAATGCAGCTTCATAAACAAAATTTTTTGGTTTCTGTTCCGGTGTACAGAAAAGATGGCTTTCCAACTCGTGTGCACGCCACGTATATCTGGCCGTGTGAAAAACATAGAATTTCCAAACTTATTGCACACACTATGCGACTATCCTTGTGTCCTGTTGAGTGTCATCTCAAATGCAATTTTCGCTGGAAACTGAAATGGCAAATCGTTGGAACTCAAAGAAATTCGTTGAATCAAGCATTCAGCCTTTTGTATTCGATAGCTGCGTCACAATCAGTCGGGTTCCATTACATAGTTTCGGCGCTTGCAGATTGCAAAACATAATAACGACAGATCAAACTTTGAGACGCAAATGATGCGGTGGCATACCAAGCCTCTCCAAAGAATTTATAAACTCCACTGGATAATTCACGGCGACGTCTTCAATGGAAAGACGATCGGTCGATTTGTATGAGCGCAAGTCTTCCGGAATTTGACTTTGAATCTTCCAGTTTAAGTCAAGAACATCTGTATTTTTTGGCAGTTAATATTGCGCGTGCATTTAAGGAATCATAGTTACGATAATTTGGCCAATGTCCGAAGATTGGTGATGAGTTCATCTTTCGTGAATTGATAAACCGCAGATAGAATTGATATCAAACCACCGGAAGCATCAACCGGAATTGACCCATTTCCAATTTTTAGCGAATACGATGTAAAATGTCTTCGACAATGTCATTTTTGTTCGTATCTCATAATTGACGCGGATTTAAAGGCTGATATGGTGAAATGATTATCGCGAAAAGTGTGCGATCTTCATTTGCATTCGAAGTAGCTATCGCATCGTCCAACGTTTGTTTCTACTGATTATCGTGTTCCAGCAATTGTAATTGCACACACCATACCATTCACAGTACGCAATACGCCGCGTACATTAATCAGTAGCAACCGAAGGTAGAAGCAATCATCGTTTTTTGGGTGGGTTGTGCAAATTCATCCTAATGCATTAGTTGAGAACACACCTGAATGTCCATCTACTGTTCGGTCTTGCCATGAATGCAAGGTATTTTCAAATAGAGCAATGTTCTCGTAAGCGGATCACTGACGAAAGTTGAGAAAAAAACTCGTCAATGTTAGTTTTGTTGTTGGCGGTGCTACCACCGGCTGTAATGTATTCTCTGGGCTGAAATAAACTCTTTGGCCAATCTCCATATTAACTGCGAGACACACAACAATCGGAAACCGTTCATGAATTGCAAAAGTAAATATCCTACAAAGCGCTTTATTGCAGTTCACGTATGGACCGTATCGTTAAGACCATTGACCGCCATGTTGCTTCCCTTGGTGACGTACTTACAAATGTATTTTATATGTAGATTACACCAAACTGCAATACTAAACATTGATATGAGTTTTGAATGTGAATTAGACAACAGTGGAGAATATAGTACGATCCATATGGTGTCAACTTCGATCTTCACTACTCTAAGTTGTATGGTCGTCTGATGAGCTACGACGATGGAGTGGATATCCATCATTTCCAGTTTGCGATTCCGAAAGAAAAGCAAGCGGATAGTGTTTCGTGCATTTATTGTTAGACATATAAACCGAAAAGGGTCCATGAACCATATTGCTTTCCACCACTTCATATAATACTGGATCTTTCTCTACATCAGGAATTTCCAGAGAAATGATTTCATCAATTTGATCTGGTGTAACCATCATCCAAAGAAGAATATGTGCGTGCGGCAAACCTCTCTTTTGCCACTCTACAGAGTACATCTAGCTAAAGTCAATCAAACATCGTAACTGTTGTTTGAAAAGTCGTGCTGTGCCATCGTGACGATTGCTTACTGATTGACCGCGATCCATAATTCCGCACATATGTCACCGCATCCTGGGAGTACTTCCTGCCTTGTCTTGGGCTGCAATTCTTTGATGTCAAAAAGAACACCGACCGATATTAGGGCGATCTCTTGGTGGCTTCGTAACAAATTTCAATCTAAAATTGACCTCTTTGTGTGAAGCACACGTAAAGTTTTCACTGAATAATTTTCAATTGTTCAATTCACAACCTGTCGTAAAGCATCGTAAATCGTAAAATTATAAAAAAAAAAGTGTAAAAATTTATAATTTTACGATGCTTTACGACAGGTTGTGAATTGAACAAATAATTTTTCTTTTGAATAGCCGGAATAAAAAAGCAAGCGATCGAGACTGAACTATTCAAATAATTTCCAAATCAAAATATTGAAAAACAAAACAGAAATTGAAAAAAAAATGTTTATGGAAAAAAGTTACTTTTTGGAATTATCCAATTTGCCGACTTTTCATGAAAAGTATAAGATGTTTTTATTTCTAAACCTTCCTTAATCCACAACAAACAACCTCTTAAAATTTCATCAATATTGGTTCAGCCGTTCTCTTAGCGTTACTAACGAACAAACATTCATTCGTTTGTATGAGAAAAAGAAAAGGACTGTTTTTAGGGGTTTTCCGGCAATTATTCGAATAATCCCTGAACCTAAACGAATATTTTAAAAAAAGAATTATCAAATTTCGTTCAGCCGTATTAAAGTTATGAGCGTACATACTTACATTTTGGCGATTCATTTTTACATACATACATATTTATATAGACGAAGATGTAAGGTTGTTTTTATTGTTTTTTTTTTTGAAGAAATGAAATATTGAAATGATTCCTACAAACATGAATTTTGAACAAATGCTTATGATTTGAAATATAATTTTTGTATTTATGAGTTGTATTAAATTTTGACATAAAGAGATAAAAAGTATCCTATGTCCTTACCCTGGTTCTAAGCTACCTCCCCACCAATTTTCAGCCAAATCGATTCAGCCTTTCTTGAGTTATAAATAGTGTAACTAACAACAACTTTCTTTTATATATATAGATAGGACAATACACTCGGTGACAAAACAAAAACCAGTGGAAGTATTTTTCAATAGGAAGAATTATCTTGAAATAAAACAATTGATTGAAAAAAAAAACAAAGACAAAGTTTTAGAATATCATAATAAAAAAGAACACAAAAAGTCTATGAACCAAAACAAATAATTTACGCACTGTCAAAACGACGTACAAAAACGGAAAATATTTAAAATACATAGTTATAGAAAACCGTGAGGACACAGTTTTAGTAGAGAGAGGAGGAAGACAACATGTCTTACATAAAGATAACATTCGTAACACTCCTATTGAATTTAATAATAAACATAAAAGCATACACTGTGAGCAATCTAAAAAATAAAAAATTTATCTTCGCCGAAACTGACGACACATACCTATATGAAGATACCGAATATTTATACCATTTATTTAATTTAACGACAATAATGGAAAAATATAAACAGATAAAATATAGATCATTTGGCAGGACACAACAGGAGAAACGACAGGATAAACGAGAATAGAATCTGGTGTTAAATTGAATTTATCCTTCGATTTGGGTTCCAAACTTATTATCGCGAGAGAAATACAGTAAAAATTATGAAACGAAAACTATCAATTCCAATTTTTAGGTAAACAAAGTGGTTATAATCGAAAAGTCAGCCATATGCATGCATTACATAGTGGCTCATTTTATTAAAAATTCAAACAGAAAAATCCTTTTACATTGCGTGTTTCATAACGCAAAACGATGACTGCCAAGTTTTGCGAATCTTTCGATAAGTTCTTCGGCGGTGATTTCGATGTCATTATGCGTATGAAGCAACGCTAATCCAGCTAGTCTTTTTTGAAGCATGGTCGTCCTAAGTCATGTTTTGATGCGGCGAAGATAAGAGAAAGAACGTTCAGAGCTCGCGTTTGTTACGGGAAGTGTACAGAATACTCCGAGATAGGTGTGGATTGTTGGGAATGTGTCGACATCACATTTTCTTAATATTTCCAATGCAGAAGTTGGAATTTCGCTGCCTTCCATTTTTTATTGCTGCTGCCAGTGACATTGCCAGTAGCATAATTCACCTTTGAATTTCAATTTTTGTACGCTTTTTTCATTATCCAGAAGATTCCCGAATCTTTCTATTAAGCATCCGATTAGATCATCGATTTCGTTTTCTTTTAAAAGACTTGCTTTTTCTGGGAGCAACACACTCAATTAGTAACCATCCAAAACTTCTTGTGAAAAACGAGCTTTAAAATCTTCTTTGATGGTATCCAGCAGAAGTATGTAGACAGAGACCGTGTAGTAATCTTCGCAAGTTTTCACCTCCTAATTTTCGCGTTTTGTTTGTCGACCACATGTTCTCGGTTTCGTTTCGTCAACATCGAGTTTTTCCGCCATTTTCTTGGCTTCTGAATAAATCAATCGGAATATTTCATAAACTTTTTCCCTCTTTTTTTCCAACGTGGCAAGCAACGTCCCAATCATTTTTGATGCCTTCGACAAATCAATTGCTTCCTTTTGAAGAACTACGCTGAGCGAATGGGTGAGCGATAGAATGTCGCTGAGACAGAAGAGCCCGACGATAAATTCGAACTTACACAAAGCCGATATGAGAATTGTTGCTTTGCCTGCTGTTTCTCTGTTCTTCCATTCACTGATTTTTGACAGAGCTTCGATGATCAACGGTAACTTCGCAATAAATTGAAGGACAGCACCTCTCTACCCATTGTGTTTCACACAACTGGACAATTTTTTCACCAAGTATCTTTGCTAATACAGTCACGAATTTTGGAAATGAGTTCTTGAAGAATTTGTTGACCTCACGTATGGCACTGGCAACGTTTTCGATTAATTGTACTTTCACTGACTTTGAAATTCTGTTGTTGAGTTTGTGCGAGAAACACGGAGTCATGGCAGCATTTTTTGCTTCTTTCCGAATTTGGTTGACTGCTCCGATATCTGACAGCATGACCGCACATCTATCAGTCCCTATCGAAGCGCATTTCTCCATTCGGAGATTCATTTTCTTCATTTCATCTCCAAGAACAATCCCCCCGATGGCAGATCCACTTAAAGACAATTCTGCATCGGTTCGGTTATTTTTTCCAGCAGTCCTGTAAGCCATTAATCCATCTTCATCCTCGCTTTCTTCTGATTCTGTGCTCTCCGCGAGAGTATTCTTCGAAAGTTGACCGAATGCGTCCAAAAAAGATACAAAGTTTTCTCGTATGCTTGCTTCGCCAGAAGAAACATCGACGTATCTGAGTACAACGCTAATCTGTAACGAGAAACATTATTCTTCCGTAAATTTCTGTTTATTTTCTTGGGAACAACCATTATCCGATAGTTCAGACAATAGGCATCAATTATTATATTTTTACGGAAATTCTACTTCTACGTAATAATTGGCAGGATGAAAGTATTACCTAAGCTTTTCCCGACAGATCTGGAGATTCATCGAAAACAATCGTGTAAAACTCAGCACGAGCCACTCGTTGCAAAATTTTGTCCAGTATCTCTGCCCTGCAGCATTCAAATAGTTTGTTCTGCATCGTTTTACTGGTATAGGTCGCTCTTGAAGATGTGCTCCCAAGGCGATGCTCCAGACTTGTGTCACCTGAATCGATTCTGAATCTCAGCAAAGCCCTGAAATTTCTTTCGTTTTGCACGGGCGTTTTATTTTTTCGAATATCTCCGTCATCTCTATGCCCACGAAGTGGAATGTTCTGCTTTCCGCAAAAAATGACCGTTTTCGCAATGGGGATGAGTCGTTTTCTGTTCTCTTACGTTTGCGAAAGATGTTTTTCGTCGAGAAGATTACGGACGATTCGTTGTGGATTGTGATAGTCTCTCACGAAGTCCTTCCCCGTTGCCATTGCATTCTTATGGTACATATTTTGAGAATGAATTTCTAACACACTCTTAATTTTTGAAATCAGTCAACGGCTGCGTGACAAGTACCCCAAGCGGAGTATTTCCCCGATAACCTCCTTGATTTCGAAGCGCAAACCATGGACAATATTTGCAGAGTAGCCCTTTCCCCACGTCAGATAGTACGAGCCACTCTGCATGAGAATCCAAGTGTTTGGAAGAGACGTAGTGTCTTATTTCTTTGCCAGAAACAACTCCTGACGAAAATGGGAAAGTATAATTTTTTGGAGGAGTCCAAGGATTTTCAAGCAAAATTTGTTTCACGTGATCGTCAATTTTTTGTCCCACGAAATTACCAACATTTTTGGAAATGTTTACAGCAATGGTAGAAGCTTGCGCAATGACGGAGTTTTTAGACGAAAACGGTGTTTCGCTGCCCGAATTGTCAATACCTTCATCATGTTTAGGTGAACTGTGCGTCACTGCACGAGGAACCTCGTTTTCCTCTCGATGTACTGTCGCAAAATCTTCATCTAGTTTTCTTTTTTCTCACAGGTGCAAAGTAGGTCGAGATGGACTTTTGCCGAGATGACTGCAAGATAGGAATTATGAATATAAAATCAAGTTACCAATTGAATAAAGAAGAAAAATACCAATACGAGTATTGTATCGTACCAAAAATAATAATATAGTACTTGTCGCTTTTCATGCTCCCAAAAATGCCAGAAAAAACTTTCACTAAACATATTCTCCAAATATTCAAATACTTGGTAGTAAATTTAATATGAAATGACATTTATATTTTTTTAAAGTGAAGTTGCTAAGAAAAACTGCACAGCATTCGAAAAGAAAGGTTTTCTGAATCGGGAAAATTTCCGTGCCTGATTTCCAGGCGTTTGCGGACCAGCTGTTATCGTCGGGAATCACCGGGTTCCGAGGACGAGGGCAAGTTAAAACACGGGTCCTATATGCAAAATTGGCTACTACTATTCTTGAATAAACAAACCTAACCTCAATTTTTGTGTAAACACTCGTTTAAAAGTCAGTGAAATTTTACCACGCACAAAAATGAACAGTAAAATCGAAACAGCATCAATACTTACCATTTTAGATATTCACAATTGGGCACTTTATTTTCCAGAATAATGTATAACTTCACAGAAATTGACGAAAATGAAATGGGTAACTTGGGCATATAGATGTGATGTCGTGTGTAGGATAAACACGACTTTTCCCCAATTGCACCAAACTTGGACACTACTCAAATTAATCAAACTACGACAAGTTACCCAAGAAAGAAAGAAACTACACGAACTTCATAGTCTGGAGTTACACATGCCGCAACGTCAGCGACTTTATTAGTTGGATGTATGTTGGATGCCTATGCCTTAACATAATGAGGTGTTATGTTGCGCTAAAGAATGTTGGTGTAATAGTATGCGTGTCTTAACATTTGTTAATATGTGTCGTGCTAACATGCATAGGCCGCACGATAAGCACTTGTTTACAACCAATAATACAATTAGACTTTAGACCTAAGCCACAAAACATGAATATGTTATTGAATTAACGAATAATATTATATATAACCCATAGGATAATACGAAAACATGTTCATTTAAGTATGTGAATTTCTAGAATAACAATCTTATTCTGCAAAAGTAAATACATATTTTTTTAGCCATTCATATGTATATGCATTAACTCGCGCAACTAAACACTACCTTAAAAGTTGCGCGCTCTCTCCTTTTGCGACATCCTAGCGATACAAACATGGTAAGTGCATTTCCAAATTTTTAAAATTAAATATATGTATTATAGAAACCTTTTGTTTTATTTAATATTTGTGGAATCATTTGCGCCGACCGTTTCCCCACGGCCAACCACATCTACGGAACGAGCGAGCACCGTGCTCCACCACCCGAATTATCATTGGTCCTTCGAGCCGGATAACAGGTAAAAACTTGATTTTTTATTTAAAGTGAAAGTGCATAATTTAGCAACTCGCAAGTTACAGCCAAACATATTTTGGATTTGTGCTCTGCAAGCTATAAGGCAATATATTGGTTAATTTGTGCATAAGTTATAATATGTACAAAACCCATTGTGCTGTGTGAAGTGGAGACCAAAACTTATTTTTGGCACTCTACCCACAAAATCAACGCACAAGATTGCCGGTAGTATTGTACTTCATTTAAGTACAACAACAAATACACCTTCCAAATGCACTGATTATTTCACTTAGCATATAAAAAAAACACACTGTTATCCGAATACAATTATAAATTTCTTGGACGCACAAAATCGTCTGAAGCGTCAACAATCTCTCTCGGTTTTTTTTTTTTTGTTTTTTCTTGTGGTTAATTTGAGTCTAGTCGCAACTCTGCCTTTCCATATATTGCTCGAATAGCAATAAAGGCAAGCAGCAATAATGCAGCTGCAGTTTCGCGAGTGCAAACAAAAAAAAATACAAAATTACAAGTGAAGTGAGTGTCTAAAAATTATAAAAGTGAAGTGAGCGACGACAAGAAAGCCAAACAGCAAAGTGAGAGCAGCAAAGACAACGCAGCAAAAGCAAAGCAGCGCTGCAGCCATCCCAGAAGGACACCAACTACCAAAAGAGTGTAGTGGTGAATTGGAAATAGTTCGAATAACCCCATGAACAAAGTGAAAGTGAATAGTGGATATAAATCAAAAAGGGGCTTGTGAATTTTTATTTGTATTTGCATTTAAATAAAGCAACTAAGCACAAATAAATTTTTGTTTGTGTACATAATCGAAGACTTGGCGTGCAAGTGCATTGGGACGATTACCCAGCAAGCACATTCTAATTAAATTTGGAAGAATTATTTTGAGTAAATACTTCACTAAATTTGCAAGTGCAAGTACAAGTGCATTGGGCCGATTACCCAGCAAGCACATTATAATTAAAGTTGGGAAAATTATTTTGAGAAAATACTTCACTAAATTTGCAAGTGCAAGTACAAGTGCATTGAGCCGATTACCCAGCAAGCACATTCTAATTAAATTAGGGAAAAATTACTTTGAGAAAATAGTTTACTAAATTTATTAATTTTTTTGTGCCTTCGAAAATTCACGCTTTATAAAGAAACAACGCACTGCCTATCATCAACTCAATTTGATTGGTGCTGTAACTTTTGAACTTTTTAAAACATATTTGCAAATATTTTTAAATTTTAATTTCAAAGTTTTAGATCCGATTTTGTGCAACATTTTGCAGTTCCGGTTCAAATTTTCGAACACAATGGAATCCATCAGAGCATTTATCACAGCTGCAGACGCTCTACTGGCTCAGGAAACAACCAAAGTGCCTACTCTCTTGAAGTACAACAAGCTGAACTGAAATCTCTTTGGGCAGAAGTAAAGTCAGAATACAAGTTGTGTTTGCCAAAAGTGGATCCTTCCGACACAAGCTCAATTGACGACATTAAGCTTAAATATACAAGCTGTTACCACGCCTATGTGTGTTGCGCGGCCTTGATGGCGAACACATGCACAACCTCACGTCGTTCAATCAAAGCCCTACTTCAAATTCAACGGTGATTCAACCTGAACGGTTACAACAAACGGTAGAACCCGTGAGGTATTCTATCAACTTACCGCCATGTGATACCGAATAACCCAAGGCTATCTCCGGTAGAAAAGTTATTCCATTTGAATCAAAAAAACGCGAGGTGAGGCAAAAGCTATCGTTTCCAAAGCGCCACTGACGAATGACGGATTCGCATTGGCTTGGAATAATTTGTTGTGTAGATACGAAAACAAGCGAGTGCTTGTCAACACACAATTGAATTTATTGTTCAAGCTCACGCACATCTCAACGGAATCTGAGACCGAACTCGGAAATTTACAGCGGGAGATTAATAGCTGCATTTCAGCTTTACAAATACATGGCATCAATGTAGATAGCTGGGATGCCATTTTTACGTATTTGTGTTCTATCCGACTGCCGGACTAGACACTGTCGCTTTGGGAACAATCTCTGGATTCGCATTCAGAGATCCAAAAATGGGTCGAGTTAGACAAGTTTCTAACCAAACGGGTTAAAACGCTTGAGAGAGTATCAAGCCTCAAAGGCGAGTTGGGTACTCAACCCAAAATTAAGTCGGCTGATGGTGAAGGTCGGATACCAACCTTGCAGTCAAGGATTGGATCCAAACCCATCAATTCCCATCACGCCAAGAAAAACAATATTAAATGTAAACTGTACTCATCTCGATCGCACATTTTGAAAACTTGTCAAAGATTCATTTAGATGCAGCCTAATGCACGATTAAATGCTGACAGAAAACTCCACGTCTGCCTTAACTGTTTATCGGACTCACATGAAGTCAAAAATTGTAAAAGTATGTTTAATTGTAATAAATGTAAACAGAGACATCACTCTATGATTCGCCGGGATCAGAGTGAGGAAATAGCTCAGATATCTGACTGCACAGATACTATTGAAATTTCTACTAAAGAGAAACGCTTAAATCTGACAAGCAAAAAGGTCAGCGCCCGAGTTTCAGGGTTGAATAATACATTATCAGGACGAGTTCAATCGGTATGCTCGATCACAATTGGCTCGTCCCGTAACAAAAGCTTAAGACTAGAAGCGGAAGCGTTGGTACTGCCAAAATTGACTGAACTGCTGCCATCCAGGTCAATTAACTCTTCGATTGTAAAAAGGTTACCCAACATCCCCTTAGCGGATAATAATTTCTATACTAGTCAAAAAGTTGACTTGTTGATCGGACCAGATCTTTACCCGAAAATTATACTAAATGGGGTAAAATCGAAAATGTGTGTTCGGTGTTCGGTTGGGTTCGTTCCCTCCGAAGAAAGGAAGATAAATGTCAAAGGCGACGGACAAAATTCAACAATAATTCAACAACAAACACAAAATAATTTTTGTAGAGAAAATATTTATAATTTTATATTTAAACAATAACAACAACAACAACAACATCAGCAGCAATAACACAATAGCAACCAGCGTAAACCATTTGCATTGCAACCAATGACCACGGAACAGTTACAAAATCCCACCAAATTAATAATGCAAAATGCATTGGAAGAACCAGACCAGAAGATCCCGCTATCTTTAGTAAACCAAAGGCAAAAATTAATAGCTCTAATCTAATAAAGCATCATTGTCAGAGATGGAAGACCAAATATTTAAAGGAACTCCAGAAATAAAAGAAATGGAAACATTCCCAACAGAAAGTCCAACTCAACGACCTAGTGGTAGTTCGTGATGAAAATGTAACTCCAAATGAATGGAACTTAGGCAGGATCATCAAAGTACATCCAGGGTTGGACCAACGAGTTCGGGTGGTGGACATCCAAACTCAACGTGGCTTAATTTCTAGGCCGATAACAAAAAGTATAATTTTACCCAATCAATGTTAATTTTCTCACCTTAATAATCTTCCCTTTCGTTTAGAAAATTATTGAAAATGTCAACAATCAACTGCCCCTATGCGTAGATAGCCATCTACTCCGCTGGTGCCCAAAGTTCCGGCAGATGTCCCCAGAAGTTAGGCTGAGGACCACATTGATCCACCGATATTGCAGCAACTGCCTCGCGTCGAGCCATTCAAAAAATTAATACGCTGCAAACGTTGCGGCAATCCACACCACGCGTTGCTTCATGGCATCAGTTCAGACGCCGAAGAACAAGACGACGATGTCATTGAGTTGACATGGACACAGCAGGTCGAGGCAGCGGAAATGGAGGAAAATTCGTTGACAATTGGCACGACGGTTTCGGAGCCCCATCAACCTTATCAACCGACGTCAACAGTCAAGCAGCCGCAAAGCTCTGACCAACGACGCCTCTCCCTCACACCACACGCCCAAGATCGAGGCAGACTCGAGACGACTCACCGACTTCGGCGTGCTGGTAACTTCCTTTCGGATTGGCGGCATGGCAACGAGCGACTGAGACTCGATTCGTCTCAGCGACATTGTCCGGACCGAGGGGAACTCAATTCGTTCCGCCGGCCACCCCATCCGAAGTGAAGGCGTGGACGAGACACTCGTCGTCCGATGCATGCCGTATCATCAAGGACAGGCACGCAACACAACCTTGGCAACAAAGACTTGCGCTTTCACCAACCGCCTTAATAAGTGTTCGAATCGCAACGAGGTTCGTAACAGGGCGGGCCATTATCAGTCCAGTCAGTCCAGCCAGGGTTATCCTCGCCTCCACGATTGCACAATTGCGACTGCATACGCATGCACGTGGAGGCAGCCGAGTGTGTGAATTAATGTTTCGGGACAACCAGGGAGGAGAAACAGAAATCTCCGTGAGTGCCCAAATATTGTACAACGTCGTCCGTTACCACCGACGCCAGTAAGGTCTCTGGAAGACCATTTATTTCAACAATTCCGCAACTTAAGACTGGCAGATAACGAATTCCACAGGGCAGCGCCAGTGGAAGTAATCTTGGGAGCGGACGTGTACTCCCGGCTTATAATGCCCGGGTTACAACCAGCGTCAATGGGCCAAATCATCGCCCAAAATACGACACTAGGATATATAATATCCGGTGTTGTATAGTATCGGTACAATAAAGTGCACTGGCTGCCAACGCCTCTCACATTTACCGTCTATCCAGGATCGTGTTAGACTCGAGTCGTCTCGCCGACCTCGGAAGGTGGTGACTTCGATGCAAATTGGCGGCATGGCAATGACCGACTGAGATTCGATTCATCTCAGTGGCATTTCCCAGACCGAACCAGACTCGATTCGTCTCGTCGGCCACCCCATCTGTAAAGAAGACGTGGAAGAGGAAGTGCAGGAGCCAGTTAGTTAAATTAGTTTTAAGTAATTTATTGTAAACGGCATTTGCAGTAATACTGCAAGGCGGGGAGAATGTTGCCGCCGCCCCCGCCCAATTTCTCTTGCCACGTCTGTATCGGCAGAGCAATCTTTTCTTTTCCTCTTTTTCAAAGTTTTAATTCGCGCGCAACTAAACACTAACTAAAAATTTTCGCACTCTCTCCTTTTGCGACATCCTAGCGATACAGACGTGGTAAGTGCATTTCCAAATTTTTATAATTAAATATATGTATTATAGAAACTTTTTGTTTTATTTAATATTTGTGGAATCATTTGCGCCGACCGTTTACCCACGGCCAACCACATCTACGGAACGAGCGAGCACCGTGCTCCACCACCCGAATTATGAAATTGTTTTGTAATATCTGAATTGGTGCCGTGCGTCATTATAGTTTTATTATTTATTAGTATATAATGTCAATTTCTGATTGACTTCATTATAATAATCAATTAAGGATGTCGATCGTTGTTTCATAACGCTCATCTCTTGATCAATTACGTGAATTGGTTGTCTGTCGGCGTAAGCAAAATCTAACCTTGCAAATATTGCTTCTAAATTCAAAACTGTGCCATGATTAGTTAACATATCAATGACATTACCTACAATCTTATTTCGGAGGATAGTTAGTGCTCCAAAATACCTTCTACTACCTTCAATATATAGGCTCATCGAATCTTTTGCAGCTTCCCTCCAGCTGACATAAAATTTACCGGAGAATTCTGGCAAAGACTTTGTTATGTCTACATTTTCGTCACATGTTATGGAATCATTAATTCCTTGAGTTTCATTCTCAGTTACATGTGCCGCATTTGCTAGAGTTTTAATTCTATTACTCAGTTTTTAAATTTGCGTAGCTATTAATCTAGCTATATCGTCTACAGTAAAATTATTGACTGCCATTTTGAAAAATCATAAATTATTTTGTTCGCTTTAAAATTCTTTATTTCTAAATATTGAACTATCGCCTCTTTTCTATAATCCTTATTTTTCGGTTTTGTTTATTTATGAGTTTCATGAAATAGCATATATAGCAATACTCACAAAAATATGGTTAAATTTCTTTTTTATTTATTCATATTTAATAGAAGTATAAGATATTATTTATTTATTTTCTTATTTTTTTCTTAAATAAGGGCACTTGTGAGCGTCTTGATTGTTGGTTTTGCAATACTCACAGTGAAACAATTTTTCGTATTTAATATTAATGGGATTATTTCCCATTTAATTAATAAATATTGGCCTTATTTACAACTAATTTTATGTTGCTGCTACTGCTTGCTGTTGTTTATACATATGTACATATTTATTTTTATACTCTCGCAACAAAGTTGCTAAGGAGAGTATTATAGTTTTGTTCACATAACGGTTGTTCGTAAGTCCTAAAACTAAAAGCGTCAGATATAGGGTTATATATACCAAAGTGATCAGGGTGACGAGTAGAGTTGAAATCCGGATGTCTGTCTGTCCGTCCGTGCAAGCTGTAACTTGAGTAAAAATTGAGATATTGTAATGAAGCTTGGTACACGTATTACTTGGCTCCATAAGAAGGTTAAGTTCGAAGATGGGCAAAATCGGCCCACTGCCACGCCCACAAAAATGGCGGAAACCGAAAACCTATAAAGTGTCATAACTAAGCCATAAATAAAGATATTAAAGTAAAATTTGGCACAAAGGATCCCATTAGGGAGGGGCATATTTGAACGTAATTTTTTTGGAAAAGTGGGCGTGGCCCCGCTCCCTACTAAGTTTTTTGTACATATCTCGGAAACTACTACAGCTATGTTAACCAAACTCTACAGAGTCGTTTCCTTTAGGCATTTCCATATACAGTTCAAAAATGGAAGAAATCGGATAAAATCCACGCCCACCTTCCATACAAAGGTTATGTTGAAAATCACTAAAAGTGCGTTAACCGACTAACAAAAAACGTTAGAAACACTAAATTTTACGGAAGAAATGGCAGAACGAAGCTGCACCCAGGCTTTTTTTTTAATTGAAAATGGGCGTGGCGTCGCCCACTTATGGAATGGACCAAAAACCATATCTCAGGAACTACTCCACCGATTTCAATGAAATTCGGTATATAATGATTTTTTAACACCCTGATGACATGTACGAAATATGGGCGAAATCGGTTGACAACCTTCTTCCAATATAGCGCTATTTTGAATTCCATCTGATGCCTTCTCTGTTTAATACGAGTATACACATTAGGAACCAATGATTATAGCGGAATAAAACTTTACACAAATTTGAGCTGAGGTATCCCTTGTGGAAAAATTGTCGCGATCGGACTATGACTTTTCAAGGGCCCTGATATCGAACACGAAGAACTCAGTGCCTAACCTAACCTAACCTAATTTTTCACCGAAAATTTCGGTAAATCTCTCAGAATTTAATTATAATTAATTTTACAGCAAAATAAAAAAAATATGTATATGACGGATAATGAAATCTCGATTATCACTTTCTCATGCGAGAGTATAAAATGTTCGGTGACACCCGAACTTAGCCCTTCCTTACTTGTTCGTTTAAGTATTTGATCATTTTATATTAAAAAAAAAATAAATAATAATTTTCAAATATATTTGTCTAACCGTAGGTAACATGAGCAGCAGATCTAGAGATACGGGTCGGCACTACGCTTCTGGAAGCGCTAAACCTAAAGCAAAAGATGAAAAGGAAAAAAAGAACGAAGTTGTTCTATCAAAAACACGTAAGCTGATCGAGTATTTTAATGTTCAGAAAGATGTTGCTGAATCTACAGAAAGTAAATCAGAAATTACAGAAGTTGCATGAATGATAGTGGTACTACTAACGTTTCTGATGAAGCTACATTTTCTATAAGTGATGAAGTTGAAGAGACAGAAAAACCTCTTAATTAAGTTAAAAGTACAGCCAATCCTCTCGATCGAGTCTCGTGTAAAAGTAGTCGACGGCATATTATTTGTCGGGGTATGTCGACGTTAGGGGTCGATTGCGTTTAATTAAAAGATATTTGGTTTAGTAGAATCGTTATAAATTATGAGTTTTATATTTCATTGGGTTTATACAAATATGGGTGTGTGTGTGTGCGTTTCCAAAATTGATTAATTGTGCTTACTTTCTTATTAGCTATTGTTAAATTCCAGTATTAATATACATACATACGTATTGTTGTAATTTAATTATATTTAATTCCTTTTTGCGTGTTGGGTTTATTCCCTCGGTGTGGGTGCTTGAAGATTAAATTTGGTGATGGTTTAAACTCAGGAAGTATCCGTGTTGTTTGTGTAGTAATTATAGATTGTACTTGGCGTGTACTTTATACGCAAATTGTTCACTTCGTTCACTTGTAGTTCACTTGTGCTTGTTTTAATCGTTTTATTCTCCGTGGCACTTAGAAGAAAGAAATGTTTTATATGATAAGCACTTTTGCTTTCGGTATTCACTCTGCTATCGCTTGTGTGTTGGCGGGATAGTAATAACCTTAAAGTAAAAAGCGCGAGAAAAATCGTCTTCTTCGTTTCTCCTTTTTCGCCTGTTGCGTGAAGTTGGGGCGGTTGACATTCCTCTTCATTACGCCTCTATTACTTTATGTAATTTGTGGGAGTAATGCAGAGGAGTATTTGTTTGGATTAAACATCCCGGCCACCTTGCAGAATCTGCGAATAAGTGAGTATTAGTAGGGTAATTGATGGGGTATTGAAAAAATTGAATTTTCTTGAGTAATTATCAGCAGTATACTTAGGGTTAGATGGTGCCAGTAAGGGTCCAGCCAAATGCTGTATTCTGCGCTGCCACTGTACCATTGTCGGGTTTGAAGAGTCCACTTCTGATTATTTGTGGGTAGATATCTGCTCCAATCTCCAACGTTAGCTCTTTATTTCTGTGGAATTGAGGGTCAGCGAGAACTAAGTGTTCAAGGCGCATTTGCACATCGTCACTTAAATCTCGCTCATAGGGTTTTTTGGGTAAATTGTGGGAGATAACTGCGTTACATTCTAAACAAAACTTTATATCATTATTTGAGCTAATTTTTATGCTACAAATACGATAAGTGTTGAGGTATGCAATTGGTAGTTTGAATTTTTTGACGAGTTCGGCCGCTATATTCGTAATTTTAAAGGTGGGGTTCAAAACGGCTAGAACTTTAATCCATTCACCATCGCAACTTAAGTGGATCTTCAATGTGGGTACTAGGGTCTGCTTAGTCGATGCCAGTGGAAGAGCTGCCATTATTTGGGTTTGTTGAGCCTTGTTGTGTATAATGCACGTTTTGCATTGATGAATTATTGTTTTAATCAGCATCTTTGCTTTGGGTATTCAGAATTCTGTCCTTAGGAGTTGAAGAACTAGCTGATTTCCGCCGTGTAACGTTGCTAAATGGGTAAATTGAGTTAGTAATTTTGTCATACGACTATGATAGGATAGGGTGACGCTCATTATATGATAGTGCTGCGGAATTGGTTAATCTTCCGTCACTTCGCATAACTCCTTTAGGGTCAATGAATGGATTTAAAGTCAATAATGAACTTTTCCTGTGTATTTGGGTTTTACGAGTCAATGCATCATATTCTTCTCTGAAATGTGTTTTTTGGGTGTGAATAATTAACTTCATTCGAGTTGTTTTGAACTCTTCCGGGGTTATTTCGTGAGGTTGAGGCTTTTATCCCAGTCAGATTTATCTACCCATATTTGTTGCATTATTGTTTTTGCAGTGATTATTATTGGACTAAGCCAACCGGCTGGGTCAAACAATTTTGCTATGGCTGATAAAACTTCACGTTTGGTGTATGCGGGTTTTTTCTCCATTGGGTTGACGAGGAAGAAAAATGAATCCTTTTTGGTGTTCCATCGAATGACCAGGGTTTTGGTGTTCTCGGGTTCCGAAAGGTTGAGTGTTTCCGTCTCTAAAAGATGATCCTATGGAAGTCCTTTCAGAATGTGTGGGTCATTGGAGGTCAATTTTCGCAGAGTGAATCCTGGGGACTTCAGAGCGGAAATGAGTTCATCTCGTGCTGACTTTGCCGTGGTCAGGTCATGTGTTCCAGCTAAAATATCGTCTACATACATTTTCTGGCGAAGTATTTTGGCTGCTAATGAGTGGGTTTCTTCTATATTATCGGCTAACTTCAAGCGGGTACGGATCGCTAGATACGGCGTACAATTTATGCCGAACGTGACTGTTTGCAATTCGAAGTCTTCTATTGTGTCTTCCGGGGACTTCTAAATAGTATCCTTTAGAACCAAGTCGCCAATTTGTGATCAGAATTGCATTAAATACCACACGCAATTTCATATCGTGGTTATACCGTCGGGTTTAATGACTGCGTGGTGTGGTAAGTAATATTGGGTCGCTTTACCAGAAGGGCCATATTCTACTTTCTTCATTTGTCCGAGTTCCAAATATTCCATAATTTCTTTGTCATATTCTGCTTTCTCTTCGGATTTTTTAAGTAAAGCTCGTTCATTTCTGAGGAATTGGGCCAACGCTATATGTCTAGAGTATCTGATATCAATATTGTCGGGTTCTTTGAAGGGTAGTGTTACTATATAGTGCCCATCTGGATTACGATGGGTAGTTTTTTGTAAAATTTCCTCACAAATTTGGTCCGATTTGGAAACTACGGATTCCTTTGGGATTTCCTCCACCTCCCAAAAACGTGTGAGTAGATTCTCAGGGTTCATTTTATTGTGAAATGAAACTATGGCGGAATTTTAGGAGGGTTGGGTTATGGGTCCGGACAATATCCATCCGAATTCTGTCTCTTGAGCTAAGAGTGAACCTAGTACGTTTCTCTTTACTCCATTGAGTAAAATACTTGGATAGATATCACTACCGATTAGTATATCCACGGGTCTGGGTTTGTGAAATTGGGTGTCGGCTAAAGTGAATCCAAGATTTTTAAGACACTGCATTAGATCTATGGGGTATGAGGGTAAATTATCAGTTAGGCTGTTTAGTATAAATGCCTGTGCTGATAGCTTATAATTTGAGTTTAAGGGTGAGCAAAGCGTGATTTCACAAATATTCGTTGGTGTTGCTAAAAGTGCATTGTTTAGTCCGGTAACTTGGGCTGATACAGAGTGGCTGGGTATATCCAAACTTCTCTGAAGTCTTCGAGATATAAATGTGGCTTCCGATCCTGAATCAATAAAAGCACTCGCGGAATATCGATGGCCATTATGTTCTATTTGCACCATTGCAATACCGTGTAATATTTGCTTCCTACTTGGGTTGGGTGGGTCTTGGGTTGATGATTTAGTGGACTGTATAGTTGTTAGGATTGCAGATTTATATTTGTGCTTTGGGTGGGTAGTGCGGTACTTGAAGCGTTTTCAGGGTTCGAACTAGTGACGTTTGGTATTTCCGGAGTGGATTCAGGTCGAAAGCTGGATTCTCTGTGTATCAGAGTATTGTGTTTTTTGTGACACTTACGACAGGAGAATTTCCTCACACAGTTCTTGTAGCTATGTGAAATGGCCAAGCAGTTATAACAATAACCATATTTTTTTATTGTGGAGATACGTGTCTCTACATTCATTGCGAGAAATTTGGGCCATTCTCGAATAGGGTGCTGCTTTTTGCAGAGCTTACAGCTTTCGGTATCTATATTATGTTGGGTAAAGTTGAAATTAGTATTCCTTTGAGTATTAGAGGGTCTAGCAATTTGCGTTTCAGCCACGTTAGCGTGAAAAGTGATATATTTCTTTTCATCTGTTCTTTTAACTGTACCGGTGTGGAATGGGGGTAATTTTGCTACTGAAGCTTTGAAATTTCCAACAGATTCGAGGGTTTTGTATTTGTTGGTTAAAAAACTGTCGAAATTTGTCCACGTCGGTATATCTGAATTATCTGCTAGGGTATATTCAAAGGTTTCGAGAGTTTGTCTAGGTAGTTTTTAACTACAAAGATATATTAATATCGGATCCCAGCTTTGTGTGTCAATCTCAAGAATGTGTAAATTGGTTAAAACGTTATTAACCGAACGTTGTAAGCTTTTTATAGCACAACCGGTTTCTTGGGTTACTTGGGGTAGGTTAAACAGGGTCGTTAATTGTGTGTTTACCTGCAACCTTTTATTTTCGTATTGGTCGACTACATTTTTCCAGGCAAGTATGAAACCGTCATTTGTTAGGGGTGCGCTTTGCTTCTCCTCGGGTCTTCTGAGTAAGGTGAAAGAGTCTTTCGACATTACTAATCCTTGGGTTACGGATATACAGGGCTGTATACATATCTCGAAAGGTGGGCCAAGTTGTGTAATCTCCGTAAAAGATGTCGGTGTCGCATGGTGAACTGCAGGAGCGAAATCCATCATTGTGGCTTCTGAAGTCTTTTCCTTAATGGGTTGGGTTGACACGTGTGTTTTACGCGTATCTACATCTTCGTTGATGGAGGCTACGCAAGAGAGGTATATTCGATAACTTTCTTGGTATTTTTCTTTCATTTTAAAGAAATCGATGGTTTCATGACTTTCGCGAGAAATTCTTCTAATCGTATCGTATGAGCGCTTTGCTTTTTTGTAAAGCGAATTTAGTTCGACCCTTTTAATTTCTAGAGTATAGACCGATTCATCTTCACTTTGGGTCTGAAGATGGTCTTCCACGAATTCAATTAAATCCGTTGTTGTGATTTTGAAATCTTCCATTTCCATTTTTGGGTAAGATATATTTGATCTTTGGGTTGTACGAGAAAAATAAGTCGCGTAGAGTTACGGAAATTTAAGAAAACCAATTTTAAAAACTTTTTGTATAGTGATTTATTTATTTTAAAAATTTCAAATTAATTTTCTTGCTTTTATCTCGATGGTGGATTTATGGAAAATTATTAAATTTCCGATGAATTGTAGAAAAAAATCGATAAATTAAATTTTTGCAGGGTTTTGTATTTTTCCCTACTGGGTCACCTTTTTAATTTCCTACTGGGTATTTGTCTTTTGACGTGCTGTTCGCTGGCAATTTTTGTCACCAACAAATATGAGCGAATGGGTGCGCTATTCGTATGTATGTAGATATGTAGCGGGTGTATATTTATTTAAGGATATATGTATGTAATTTTAGTTCAACATGGACATGCAAATTAATTCCCGTATCGCGGGAATTTATAAAAAAATAATTTTCCTTTCTGCTAACGCGCAGAGAAAATAAAACGCGTCGTGTTGACTGAATCGCCAGATACAAAATCATAACTTTATTTATAAGTTACTTATATTTATACATTTCCTTATTATTTACTTAAAGTTATAAGAGAGTGTCAATTTACATTAATATCAACATTTTTAGGCAGAACGTTAAGTGTTCTGCTTTGATTTATTATGCCTTCTTGTGAGGGCTACAAATATTGTTTATGTGAAGGGAAAAAGTATATCAAATTCTTTAATTATGTGGCCGCACAACTGTAAATTGTAGATATTTAATATTGTTTACAGTTATGGTTAAGTGGCTGTGTGGAGGCTGTCATTAACTCCCCCCTCCCTAAGATGAATCGTCCCCGATTCACTTTTATTTTGAGTTAATTTATGTATTTGATCTAAAAGAACATTATATGTGACTTCTTGCAATTGCACATTTTCTATTGGTTTGGGAATTTCGCGTGATTTTTTGAATTTTAATATTATGTAAGTTATGAAAAATATTCCCAAGATTACTATTATATAATAAAAATATGAATGGACTGTGATATGCTTATTCCGTTCTGCTAACATGTTTATATTATCTAATGTTAACAGTTTATTAGTTGTTTCTATATATTCTAAAATTTCAAAATTATTGATATGGGTATTTTTAAGATAATTCCAGATTTTTGTTTCTATATTTTCATAAGTTTGATTATTAATTACTGTATTATTTTCAAAAGTTATCAAATAAGTTCCAGTTATTGTTTGATTGTCTACAATATTTTCTCCTGAAATTAATATTGCTCCTGGTTTTATTTCCTCTATTTTCAAATTTTTCTCTTTTAATTTTTTACATTTTCCTTGTTTTTTATTTAATATTTCTGATAAACATGTACTTTTTTTATTTAATTTGCAGTATGTTTTTGTAATTTCAGTTTTACAATTTTGTATATTTAAAAATTTAGTATTACAATATATTATGTTCTGATCAATTATCAGCTTACCATCTAATTGAGCTATGGCTCTCACATCATAATATTTACATGTTGATTCAATTTTAGGGTATTTGATATAAAGTATAATTATATCTCCTTTTTGTGCTATTTTAAATTTTAAAATGTCCATTAAGTCTGTAATGGTCATTGTACCATGTTGGTAATAAGTTATGTTTTTTAATTCATTGAAATGTAATATTGTGGGATTTAAAATTCCTATTTTCCCAAACGTTATTGTATTTATTATATTTTGTAATTCATGTATAATGTATTGATTTCTTCTTCTTTTGATTTTTCTGGCTGTGTTATCACTTTTTATGTTATTTATTGTATCAGTTAATTCTGTTATTACTTTAAAAATTTCTGAATTTGTAGTAAATTGTTTATTGTTATTTATTGTTAGATCATTTAATCTATAATTTATTTTTATAAAATCATCATGATCTGGAGTTCCTGCTATCCATTTCCAAAGTGTACCTAATTCATTTATTCCTCTTTTTTGTCTAACATGGTTTTGTTTTAACTGTCCTAATAGAGTTTCAATTAATAATATTTCTGATTCTGTTTCTTGAGTGATAATTTCTAAATTATCATTATTATTAATTCCATATTTCATATTGTTATAAAAACTTCTTTTTTTCTTCTGTTATTATATTTTCAAAGATTGTTAAATTAGTGATGTGAAATATATCTCCATATTCTTCATAAATGGAAACGTCTCCATTTTCGATAAGTACGTAGTCCTGTCGGGTATAATCTATGATATCAGCTGTCGTTAAGCCAATTAGTAATGTGAAAATTGAAAGGATCATTTTGAAAACCTATAATTAATTATGATTTTATGTTATCTTTATGTATAATTCTATTTCTGTTATTTATTATTATATTATTCCCCAAGTTTTCTTTAACCTGTTGTTTCTTATACCGAGGTTGTAATTTATTTCTCTCTCCAATTATTTTTTCATAAATAATTTGTCCGGGATGATATTGCTTATCTATTTTATGTTTATTATGAAACATTAGCATTTTTTCCTGCGCTTGCTTTAAAGTGGTTGGTAAGTTTTCATGGTTTACCCTATTATAAAGTACTTCATTTGGTTTAAAATTCGTTACTGAATGAATTGTTGTATTGTATTGTTGCGCTGCTCTAAGTACTGTTTCTAAATTACTGACAATATTGTATTCTTCCTGTATACATCTGGCTATTTCGATTATCGTTGAATGAACTCTTTCAACTTGCCCATTAGTTGTGCTATGACGTGGATCCCAAAGTAAATTTCAATATTTAACCTTTGCATTAAGGATTTAAATGTTGGTGTAGTAAAGCTTGGTTCATTATCTAAAGTAATTTGTTTTACATCTGTAAAGGTTTGAAGTAATTCTAAAACCTTTTCTTCGATATTTGACTTGTCTTCTATATGTTTTAATATTAAAAATTTTGAATAAGCGTCCACACATGTGATAAATTTTAGTTTCTGTGCGTAAAAAATGTCTAAATGGAGCTGTTCTCCTTCTTTCTCTGGAATTGGGGCTTTACCTATTGGTATTTTCTTAGGATGGCGATCATATTTATTTTTATTGCATATCATACAATTTCGAATGTATTCTTTCATTCTTTTCCTCATTTCGGGCCAATAATACAATTTCTCCATTTGTTTAAGATTTTCATTATAGCTTCGATGAGCTCTATTATGGGTTTGTTCTATTAATCCGGACTGATCTTCTCTATTAATAATATCCATTGGGAAGAGTTTGGTAAATACAAATTTGTTTTGAAAAGTTTGTTTCAGAGCTTCTTGGATTTCGTGCAAGTCTTCAACAGTGCAGTGAATCGCTGTCACTAACTTTGGTTGAATATATTCCTTCAAAATAGTCATTAAATTTTCTACTGTGTCATACTCTATTAAATGCCTTTTATTCCCAAAGGTTTCGATTAACTCATGAATCGTGAACCTATTTTTACATAGTATAATTTGCTGTTTAAACTGATTTAATGGTTTTTTTGTTTCCTGTATTTGATTGTTTTCGCTACTCTGTGCCGAGTGCTCTGAATCTTCCGATTCGTTTGATAAATGGTTTAACTGAAGACGGGAAAGTGCGTCTGCTACTACATTGGTTTTACCGGGTTGGTACACAAATTTAGGAGAGAATTCTTCTATAATTGCGTGCCATCTTTTCATTTTTGGATTCGGGTTACGGGGTGATAAAGCAAATGTTAATGGTTGATGATCGGTATGTATTTCCAAATTGGTTACACCGTAGAGATAATTTCGTAGATTTTTTAGTGCCCAAACAATGGCATAAAGTTCCTTCTCATTAGTTGCGTAATTTCTTTCAGTTTTATTAAGAGTTTTTGAAATGAAGGTAATTGGTTTACCTCCTTGTGATAGTACCGCACCCATTGCAAAGTTAGATGCATCGGTAGTTAATACAAATATTTTTGAGTAATCGGGTTGTGTTAATTCCATTTCTGAAGCCAAATGATTCTTTAATTTATTTAATGCAGATATTCCTTCCTCATTTAGAGTTATTTCAAATTTTTTTGATTTATTCTTAGAAATCCTACCATTTTCTCCTGATAGGTATTTTGTCAAAGGTTTAGCTATCGCTGCATAGTCTTTAACAAATTTACGATAATATCCTGCAAGCCCTAAGAAGCCTCTTAATTCGCGTAAACTTCTTGGTATTGGATAATTTAATATTAATTTTATTTTATTTGGGTCTGTTTTGATAACATTATGAGCTACTACATAACCTAAAAACTCTATTTCTTTCTCGAAAAATTTTGATTTTTCTAATGAAATTTTCATATTAGCTTCTTTTAAAATTTGCGTAATTGTTTCCAAATCCTTTAAGTGTTGAGTTATATTTTTCGAAAAAATAATTATATCATCCATATAAACGTGACAAATTTTTCCAATATGCTCTCGCAATATGTCATCCATTGCCCTCTGAAAAATTCTAAGAGCATTTTTTAAACCAAAAGGCATCCTTAAAAATTCATATTTCCCATTATTAACCAAAAAAGCTGTTTTCTCAATATCATTCTTTGACATTATAATTTGATGAAATCCTGATTCTAGATCGATGCTTGAAAAATATTTTGCTTTGCCTAAATTCGACAATATTACGTTAGTATTTGGAATAGGGTAACGATCGGAAATTGTATGCTCATTTAGCTTTTTGTAATCGATTACCATTCTAAGTTTTGGTGTTCCATTCTCATTTGTCCCTTTTTTTGGTACCACCCAAATAGGTGAATTATACGGACTTTTACTCGGTCTTATGATATTTTCATTAATCAATTTTTTTATTTCTTCATTAATAAACGCATTTACAGATAAAGGATATGGATATTGTCTGCTCCATATCGGATCCTCATTTTTCATTCTTATTTCTGCTTTTACTTTCGTCATGAAGGGAAAGTTTGTATTAATACTTGAATGCATTTTAGCAATTTTTTCTTTTATATGTGTTTTAAGATCCTGCAATTCTTCATCCTGATTTTCATTGTTTGAACTTTCGGAATTCTTTACCGAATAATAATTATCATTATCACCATTCATTTCTGAGCCACTTTCGCCCAATATTGAATAGTTATCGTTCATGTTGCCGGTAAATTCATCGGCTGGCGTTTTAGGACCTTTTTGTCCCAAAATAAATTTTTTTAATAAAATATTGCCGGTAAAATCTTCGGCTGGCTTTACGGAATCTTTATGTTCCTTATTGTTTTCTTTTTCATTTTTAATGATATTTCCCTCAGTTAAATGTACAGAAACTTTTTGTTCCTTGATTTTTAAATTTTCTCCATTTTTATTTTTAAAATAAATGTTTATACTGTTTGTTTCGTTTTTATTATTATTTTTTTCAATATAATTTATTTTCCCATTGGGCACGTCGATAAGTGCCTCAATTTTTTCAAGGAAATTATACCCCAAAAGGAGATCTGATTCTAAACCTTCTATTTCGTAGAAAATTTCTTCGACTCCAAATATGGTTATTATATGGTAATGCTTTATTATAGAATAGCCGTTCACGGTTTTTATCCGTTTATAAATGGCTAGATCTTTTTTATTGTTATAAACCCCAGGCTTAATATAGCAAGAGGTTGCTCCTGTATCGACTAGAGCTTTTAAACTTTTTTTTATTTTTGAGTCGTAGAACTTTAGATAGGGGAGTTCATCCCCTCCTTGTCTAAAAAATGACTCTCATTTATGTTATTTATCCTCTGGGTTTTCTCCTGTGGGCGAAAGCTATAATTGCTTTCCCTTGGTCGTTTTATTCCTTGGGCGTTTTTATTTGTGATTTGCCTATTTGGTTGGTCCATATTGGCTTGATGGCTTGTACTGGCCAATGGTTTTCCAAAATTTTGGTAGTTATGGCTATTGTTTAGTTGGGGCTTTGGGTAATTTTCCCTTCGGTATGATCTAGACATAGATGGATCTATGTCCATTGGTTCTGGTTTTGGTATGTTACTCCTCTGAGGAAATCGTAAATTATTACTTGGATAAAACTGTTTTACTCTTGTCCTTTCATTTGCAAAATTTTGTGCAAATCGAGCTCTCTGATTATTGGACTCTATTTCCTGAGCTTTGGCCAATGCGTCGGGCAAATCTTCCGGACAGAGGGAAAATATAATATCCCTTAATGGAGCGTTAAGTCCAGTTATAAATATTCTAAGAGCCTGGTCTCTATTCTTTTTGTTCAGTTCTTTTGTTATTGGTGCGGCCCCTCCATAAGTCATAATGGTTTTATTAATTATCAACGTTAGTTTTTTATTAACCAAATTATAATACTCAATGGCCGTCATTGAGCCTTGTCGTAAAACACTCATTTCCTGTTCTATGATATGAATCGGACGTTTGTCCGAATATGCAAAATCGAGACGCGCAATTATCGCGTCAAAATTTAACACAGTACCATGGTTGGTTAATGTGTCATTTGCTTCTAGTGTAATTTTGTTACGCAAAATCGTAAGGGCTGCGAAGTACTTTCGGCTACCTCTTACATATAAACTCATAACGTTATGTGCTGCTTCGCGCCAGCTAACATAAGCGTTTATCCTTCCTGAAAATTCTGGTAAGGATTTTATAACATCTAGTGACTCATGACACTGAATGTTGTCATTTATTGTTTCTGTCTGAAAATCTGTTACTCTGTGTGTTTCAGTTTCAACTTGAGTTTTTAATCTGTCAATTTCTTGCCTTATTGTAATATTGCTTTCCGTAATTAGGCGCGTAATTAAATCTACCGTTAATCCTGCCTCACTCATCATGATTAATTATTATTATTATTTTTTGTTTAGAGAAAAAAAACTTTATTATTATTTTATACTTGTATAATCTCTTCTAGGAAGAGATGCTCTTCTATTCTGGAGGGTCCTTTTGTGTAGGATTCGCAGAATTGAGCTAAGTTATGGGGGTCTTTTTATTTTGTTATGTGGCTGGTCGAGCCTTAATTTATATTTTTATTTTATCTAAGCTGGAGGGTCCCCCCGAAGGTGGTGAATCGCAGCTTAATTTTATTTTAGTATTGGTTGCACATACTAGAAACTATGTTTTTTTTTATTTTTTTCCTCTGGGGCACTTTTTTTTCTTTGTGATCCCCACCGCAATTTTTACAGTAATATAATCTAGTATACTTATGTTTAATTTGGGTATTCCCCATGAATATATATATATATATATTACTTAATGTGATTGGTTTTCATTTAATTAATAATTATTGTCTTACTTACTACTAATTCTATGTTGTTGCTGCTGTTGTTGCCCTTGCTGCCGCTGCCGTTGCCTTTGCTTTTGCGCTACTATTGTTGCCTTTTGACTATTTCAAATCTCCTTAATTAATTCTGCTGATAAAGCTGCTGCGCTCACACCTTCGTATCACAAATTGTTGTAAATTTCTCTACTTTTACTTCGCAATTTATGTGTGAGTATGTTTGTTTGTGTTTCTGCTTGCTCTTCTGCTGGTATTTTTTGCAATTAACCGCCACTTATGGTTTTATTAAATTATCGTTAATTGATTGTTCATTAATTATTGAGTAATATCACTTAAGCGTGTTGTTGTTGTGTTTTTTTTTTTTACTCTCGCACATGGTTTATATTTTTATTAGGATTCACGAACACTTATCCTTTTCCGAGGATATGTTTTTTTTTCGTGCCCCACGTTGGGCGCCAATTAATTCCCGTATCGCGGGAATTTATAAAAAAATAATTTTCCTTTCTGCTAACGCGCAGAGAAAATAAAACGCGTCGTGTTGACTGAATCGCCAGATACAAAATCATAACTTTATTTATAAGTTACTTATATTTATACATTTCCTTATTATTTACTTAAAGTTATAAGAGAGTGTCAATTTACATTAATATCAACATTTTTAGGCAGAACGTTAAGTGTTCTGCTTTGATTTACGAGGGCTGTCCGATAAATAGCCGACCTAACCATGATGCACGCGACTTTTTCAAATTTTTTTTTTTTATTTTTCTACATAGTCTCCTTGTAACTCCACACACTTCTCCCAGCGATGCTCCCATCTCTGCAACCCTTCCAAATAGTACTTGGCATCTTTGTCTGCAAAATACGAGTTCACGAAAGAGATTGCCTCCTCATTTGACGAAAATCTCTGGCCGCCGAGCGCAGCTTTAAGTTAAGGAAACAAAAAAAAGTAGCTTGGTGCTAGATCCGGTGAATAAGGTGGATGGTCAAGCAGTTCGAACCGCAATTCGTGGATTTTCGCCATGGCGACTGTTGAGGTGTGAGATGGTGCGTTGTCTTGGTGGAACAAGACTTTCTTTTTTTACAAATGTGGCCGATTTTTCGAAATTTCTTCCTTTAGCTTGTCCAATAATGATGCGTAGTATGCTCCTGTTATAGTTTTTCCTTTTTCAAGATAGTCGATAAAAATAATTCCATGGCTGTCCCAAAAAACACTCGCCATCACTTTCCCAGCCGAATACACAGCTTTAGGTTTTTTTGGGGCTGGTTCCCCCTTTTCAATCCACTGTTTAGATTGGATTTTTGTTTCGGGCCTATAATGATGAATCCAAGTTTCGTCTACAGTTATCAATCGGCGCCAAAACTCGGTCTTATTGCCTCTAAACTGAGCCAACAGAGCGCTGGAAATGTTCATGCGCGCACGTTTGTGGTCTAGCGTAAGCAAACGCGGCACCCAACGCGCGGACAGCTTTCTCATGCCCAAATCTTGGTTTAATATGTGACAAACAGTTTCTTTTGACATCTTCATAATCTCAGCTATTTCCCTAACTTTAATCCGGCGGTCGTCTAGTACCAGTTGATGAACTTTAGCGATGTTGTCGTTAGTGGTTACAGTTTTTGGACGCCCAGGACGTTCATCATCTTCCAAGCTCCTGCGACCACGTTTAAATTCAGCTGCCCAAAATTTTACGGTGGTAAACGATGGTGCAGAGCAGAGAGCTGCAACGAGTATGATAAAATCAGAACAAACAGTCGTGCCAAAAACACAATCAAATCAATTCAGTTCAGCATAGACAACATTGTTAATCAATTCGTGTATCTGCCAGCGTCAACTGATCTGATACAACACGAACAATCTGTTCTTCGGCAATCACGATCGTGTAAACGTATAGCTGGCTTCGGTTGCAATCGTATCATGTCAGTTCATAGCGTTGCGGCGATTGCTTGAATTGAAATGAAACTTTGGGTAAACTATAAGTAAATCTTCGAGTAAATCTATGGGTAAATCTAAAAGTACAGCAAACAACAACAATTTACTGCTGGACTGATTTGAATCATATGTGGCAAAAAATGTATCAGCTTTGAAAATGTGCGCATGTTACAAATTTTCGATGCGTAAACAATGCAAATTCCATCGAGTACGTACATACATATATATGTACATACATTTCTTGTATGTATGTATATGATGGAATTTCAATTACACCTATAACATATGTTGTACATACGTACATACATACATATACATACAAACATATATATTTGAAATAGAACAGAAGTGCACGACTAAAACGCTGTCGATCATTTCAATCATTGAAGTATAAGTATGCATCCCTTCGGGTATTTTCTGCTGATACGAACGTTCATAAACAAATCAGGTATAAGCCGATCGCTAGTGATACAAAGTTGTTCTCTATCGCTGATTTGAAGAAAACAATTCGCTTCGTGTACATGAACTGAACTGCCAGAATCAGACAGAGTACCCGATCAGTACTTAAGTATACCCAAAAATTTATTACTCGTTGCAGTTCTCTGGTGCAGAGTCACCATACACAGAGTCCAACTCATCTTTGATTTGTGAAGGCGTATTGCCTTTCAAAAATAAAAATTTAATTACAGCTCGATATTCAATTTTTTCCATATTGGGGAAATCACCGAAATAGACTCACAAAAACGACTGTCAACAGATAATTGCGCAAGATAAATTTCTGAAATTTTGGCGAGTAGCTATTATAATATGCACAATTTGAAGTAGAAACTTTTTTTTCAGATGTGCCGCTAGCTTCACGTTGAGGTCGGTTATTTATCGGACAGCCCTCGTATTATGCCTTCTTGTGAGGGCTACAAATATTGTTTATGTGAACGGAAAAAGTATATCAAATTCTTTAATTATGTGGCCGCACAACTGTAAATTGTAAATATTCAATATTGTTTACAGTTATGGTTAAGTGGCTGTGTGGAGGCTGTCATTAACTTGCATGTATTTTATTATTGCACTTCTTCTTTTGGGTAAATACTTATACGGGAATATGTGTGTATATACATATAATTAAATAGTGCAAATCAAATTTTTGTCAACCCAATACAACAAATAAATTATGTTTTAGTCTTCTTAAAGACACAATTTGACAATAGGGTATTTTTTAACAAATATGATTTGCACTTTATATTATTATGTAGAAAAAATATTGGTCGCACTTACAACTTTTTTCCGGTTTGTTAATTTTGTTTTGTTTTTGGCTTTAGTTACTCGTTTGGGTATTTGTTGGGTTAGCTTACAGGCTTTTGTTTATTGGGTGCACTCTTTTAACTTTTGGGTTGGGTTCTGGAATTCCAACGTTGATGTTGTTGGTGAAATTCCCACGAAGACTTTTTCTTTTAATTATCCGTCTCGAGGGATCAAAAATGTCGGGGTATGTCGACGTTAGGGGCCGATTGCGTTTAATTAAAAGATATTTAGTTTAGTAGAATCGTTATAAATTATGAGTTTTATATTTCATTGGGTTTATACAAATATGGATGTGTGTGTGTGCGTTTCCAAGATTGATTAATTGTGCTTACTTTCTTATTAGCTATTGTTAAATTTCAGTATTAATATACATACATACGTATTGTTGTAATTTAATTATATTTAATTATATTAAATTTTTACGTGTTGGGTTTATTCCCTCGGTGTGGGTGCTTGAAGATTAAATTTGGTGGTGGTTTAAACTCAGGAAGTATCCGTGTTGTTTGTGTAGTAATTATAGATTGTACTTGGCGTGTACTTTATACGCAAATTGTTCACTTCGTTCACTTGTAGTTCACTTGTGCTTGTCTTAATCGTTTTATTCTCCGTGGCACTTATTATAGTTGATAAAGAAATGTTTTATATGATAAGCACTTTTGCTTTCGGTATTCACTCTGCTATCGCTTATGTATTGGGGGGATAGTAATAACCTTAACACGTTCTACCCGGGGCATATTTTACGTGTTCATTTACAGCGCGTGAACGAGAATCCAAGTTGTTCGTTCAACTGAACTCTTCTACTGCGCAATATGCACGCAAAACCAACTTGTTCGTTCGCGGAATTATGTATGTCTCTTTCTAGTATGGTTTTTGAAATAAAAGTATAAACATTTATGTACCACCAGTGGTACACGCCGCCAAATAAACGAAGTGCCCGTGTACCACCCGTGTTACACGCCGCGTAGAACGTGTTAAGGTAAAAAGCGCGGCAAAAATCGTCTTCTTCGTTTCTCCTTTTTCGGCTGTTGCGTGAAGTTGGGGCGGTTGATATTCCTCTGCATTACGCCTCTATTACTTTATGTAATTTGTGGGAGTAATGCAGAGGAGTATTTGTTTGGATTAAACATTATTACTTGATTCTAATGTAACTACAGCTTCAAGTCAAAAACAAAGCGAAAGTAAAATATAGTCCAACGATGTTGGTGAATGGCCGACTAAGTTTGATAGATATTAGAGGATTGTCTTCAAAGAAAATTTACTGAAACGAAAATAACCCATGATTCTGCCATAAGTAATTTTTCAGCTATAAACATAAACCAACGAATAAAACACACGTCAGAGACTAGTTGTGTTATTCCGAAACCAAAGGACGAATTTTCTGTTTTGTTTGCAAAGTTACGAATTTAGATAGTTCATTACCACGGTTTACGAAAGACGGAATGACTGGAAGAATGCGCACAATTTGTTGACAGGACATAAAGAAAGCACTCCGCATAGACAAGCCATAATTTTGCTCAAAACAAGAAAACGCGGGCTGATTCTTAACTTGTGAGCCGAATGGAGACTGACCAAAGATATTGGAGGCTACTCTTAAGATCAAAAAGCGGCGGTAATAAAGCTTTCGGACTACTAGGGCTTCGCTGCAGTCGTCTGATCAAGACCTTAATACAGGATACGCCCTTTATGAATCATTATATGGCTACGTTCAAGCAATGCGATCCACTTTTTCAGATATTGAAGCAAGAGCCAAAGATGTGACCTACTGGAAGAATACCAGCAACAGACATCACGACAAAGCGAAATACAAAGTACGACAATTTCAGCGGCTCTACTACACTCGACGACTTTGTTGAAAATCAAACATCTGGACAATATTTCGAATGTCTGCTTTAACTAAGCGTATGAAAGCTTATCATAATATTACTAGTGTTTTTGAGGTATTTCGACAGCTAAAATCTCTCACAACAGAAGAGATTTTGGAAAAATCCTCTAGTATGGTCATTGTTTACGAAGATGATTTTGAGAGCAGCCTAGGCGGCGAATTAGTGTAGCTCGCAGAGCTGCTGAAAACAGATGTGGCGACTACTATTGACAGCAAAAAACAGGAGCCTCTGGAACAGCAACTATATACTCTTACTAAATAATTCTTTAGAATTGTGTTTCCCAAACTAAGAAATTGCTTTGCGAATTTACTTATCTCTCATGATCACTAACTGTAGTGGCGAATGTTCAACATTAAAACGTATTAGAAATGAATTAAGGAACAAGATGGGCAAATAACGTTACGCTTCTCTTGACGAGATAAAGACGGCATCGAAGGAGGAGCTGAAGAAGATAAAAAAAAAATGATTTTTTGATGTGCTTCGAAGATTGGAAAAACCGTTGGCACAAGTGTATAATATCTCATTGGGATTACTTTGAAGGGGACAAAATAGATATTCATGAATAAATAAATAATTTTTGAAAAACACACAAAATTCTCGATACTTATTGAACACACCTCGTATATTAGCTTCAAAAGGCATATCGGGAAAAAAATACTGTTCAAATTGGGCTGTGCAATAGTGAAATCAACCGAGTCCAATCGACAGTCAGCCTAGTGGACGGAATATTATGAAACGTTTCTCAATCGTGGAAAGACAAAAAGATCGGCTGGCAAGATTATGGCATCATTCTTCTGGGGTGCACGTAGTATTTTATTCATCGAATGATTACTGAGCCAGTTTTAATTCATTTCACTGTGTATTTGGTTGCAGTTCTGTTCTTCTAATCCCTATATTAAGCAGATTTATTATTTTATAAGAAGTTTGAAATTGTACGCATATACTAATCGTTCCCGTTTAAAAATTGCACTGCTTTTAAGTATAATTAATTGTAAAAGTTAGTTCTTTAGTGGAATTCAATAAAGGAGCATAGTTCCTAGAAAATATTTTTTTAATAAAAACAACAAAACGTTTTTTAACTGGCGCCCGAGTAGGGACTAGCGCGCGTAAGTAGTTATTGCCTGAAAATCAAAAAGTAAGGCTTCGCGAACGGTAGCGACAGTGAATAAAAAGAGAAAAACAGTCTGAAAGTAAAACAGTAAGGCTACGCGAAAAGTGAAAAAGAAAAATACTGTGTGCTGACAAGCGGCTACAACGCACAACGTGGGATTCGAAAACGTCGAGAGACCCCAGTACCGACAGGAAAAAGGACAACCCCGAAACGCACAATAACATCCTATGGAAAGCTGGAAACAACCAGTGTAAGCTCTTATCAAACATTTTAAGATTATTGTAAAGAATATCGTTCTATAAAGAACACGAAATTAAATTGTTCAATCAAAAAAAAAAGGGGTCTTAAACTGAAAGAAATTCAATTTAAAGGAATTTAATCATTCGATACGAAAAGAGAGAGGTGTAAGATTTTACAAAAAAATTCTAAAATTATTAAAGAAAGTACTATTACAAAGGAATTTTTTTTTAACTAACTAACTTAAAAGAAAAGATTGTTATAATGCCAGACACAGTTGAGGAGCTAATCGAACAATTAAATCAAATGAGGTTAGATTATGGGCAAACCACCCATCCTTTAAATTCTTCCACCCATCCTTTAAACCCTCCCACCTCTAACCCAACTCTAATAACGACAATAGTTCGAGAAGTACTCGAACGAATGAGTACGCAGACTACAAGTATAACTAACTTTACAGAACCCGACCATAGAGTGACACTGAACGCGAATAACATAAATGAATTAGATAAGATTCCGGACATGGTGAAATGCCTTAGGGAATTTTCAGGACGACCAGGAGAATTTAACTCCTGGAGGAAGGGCGTAGATAGAATTTTTAAAGCCTATGAGAGAGTCAAGAATACCCCTAAATATTTTGCGATACTCCATACGATCAGGCACAAAATAATTGGTGATGCCGACACCGCATTAGAATCATACAATACTCCACTCGATTGGAGTCAAACTCGGAAATGACTAATGATGCATTATTCGGATAAAAGGGACATAGGTATCCTCGAATACCAGATGATTACGCTATGACGACATTCCGACCTTTTACCAAAAGGTCTACCAACATCTTTCACTTATTTTAGACAAAATTTCATGTCTCGAGCTAAGCGACGAGTCCATATGACTAACTCATATAGGGACAAAGCTCTTGACACATTTATCAGAGGACTAAATAACGATTTACCTCGTCTTCTTAGCATGAGAGAACCGACAACCCTGCCACAAACATTGCATTTATGTCTAAAACTTGACAACATGACATACAAAATAAATCATCCGAACAATACACACAAACCTAATATTCAACCACCACCACGACCTCCCCGAAAAACTTTAATAATTACAATAATTATAGAGTTTTTTATCCCGAATTAACATATTCCCACTCCCCCAGACGAAGTTTCGACCAACATCCATACGGTCGTCAATCAAACCGATATCCCCAACACTCTCCCAACTATATGCAAAATAACCAAGGATTCATGCCGAGGTTCAACAATCACCCGAACAACCCCCATATTACCAGAGAAAATACCTCCTTTAATAACAGACCGAGTTTACCACCTAAACCACCGACCCCAATGGAAGTAGACCAATCAATACGTTCAAGACAAATCAATTATCAGAATAGGCCCAATACATTCCAGGACAATCGATCACCGAAACGTCCGATTTCCGCACAACTGACTCACCCTCCAAGCAAAATACAACGAAATTTGTTTACTAACGCAGTAGAATCAGACCCCAACGGGATATACGACGACAATTCCTACAATACCAATTACCACAATGCAGGAAAAAATGAGCCTGATGCTATTAATTTTTTAGATTAGCGCCGTCTTCGCTGCCTTATTACGAATTTAGAACAAGGCGCGGAGACACAATAGAATTTCTTATCGATACCGGATCCAGTAAGAATTACATTCAATCCACTAGAATTAGGAATCCAATTCTGAACGAAAAGCCCTTTACGGTAAAATCAGTTGCCGGAACAATTGAAATTACTCACCATACCTTCGTCGACATTTTCGGACCAACAGTAGGGAAAATAAATTTTTTTTTGGCATATTTGGCATATTAGGCAACGACACACTTAAAGAATTAAAAGCAATTATTCATACCGACAAAAATTTAATGACAATTTGTCAAAGTATAAATATAACGTTAAAGCAACGACGAGGTGAATAATGTGAAAATCAATACCCCACATCTCTCATTACAACAACAAAACAAAATTAATAATATTATTGATAAATGTCCAAACCTTTTTTCCGATCCTGATGAAAAACTTACCTACACCACCCTCGTAAAAGGTGAAATCCGGACAACAACCGAAACCCCAGTCTATTCCAAGCCATACCCGTATCCCATGGCATTAAAATACGAAATCGATCGCCAAATTGAAGAACTTTTAGGTAACGGAATAATAAGGATATCGAAATCTTCGTACAACTCCCCAATTTGGATAGTTAATAAAAAGTCAGATGCCTCTGGCGAAAAAAATTTTCGAATAGTTGTAGATTATCGTAAACTAAAGTCAGTTACGATTCCCGATAAATATCCTTCTTCTTCTTTACTGGCGTAGACACCGCTTACGCGATTATAGCCGAGTCAACAACAGCGCGCCAGTCGTTTCTTCTCTTCGCTACGTGGCGCCAATTGGATATTCCAAGCGAAGCCAGGTCCTTCTCCACTTGGTCCTTCCAACGGAGTGGAGGTCTTCCTCTTCCTCTGCTTCCCCCGGCGGGTACAGCGTCGAATACTTTCAGAGCTGGAGTGTTTTCGTCCATTCGGACAACATGACCTAGCCAGCGTAGCCGCTGTCTTTTAATTCGCTGAACTATGTCAATGTCGCCGTATATCTCGTACAGCTCATCGTTCCATCGAATGCGATATTCGCCGTGGCCAACGCGCAAAGGACCATAAATCTTTCGCAGAACTTTTCTCTCGAAAACTCGCAACGTCGACTCATCAGATGTTGTCATCGTCCAAGCCTCTGCACCATATAACAGGACGGGTATTATGAGTGACTTATAGAGTTTGGTTTTTGTTCGTCGAGAGAGGACTTTGCTTCTCAATTGCCTACTTAGTCCGAAGTAGCACCTGTTGGCAAGAGTTATCCTGCGTTGGATTTCAAAGCTGACATTGTTGGTGGTGTTTACGCTGGTTCCAAGATAGACGAAATTATCTACAACTTCAAAGTTATGACTGTCAACAGTGACGTGAGTGCCAAGTCGCGAGTGCGACAACTGTTTGTTTGATGACAGGAAATATTTCGTCTTGCCCTCGTTCACTGCCAGACCCATTTGCGTTGCTTCCTTGTTCAGTCTGGAGAAAGCAGAACTAACGGCGCGGGTGTTGAGACCGATGATATCAATATCATCGGCATACGCCAGCAGCTGTACACTCTTATAAAAGATTGTACCTGCTCGATTAAGTTCTGCAGCTCGAACTATTTTCTCCAGCAACAGATTGAAGAAATCGCACGATAGGGAGTCGCCTTGTCTGAAACCTCGTTTGGTATCGAACGGCTCGGAGAGGCCCTTCCCGATCCTGACGGAGCTTTTGGTCCCGCTCAATGTCAGTTTACACAGCCGTATTAGTTTTGCGGGGATACCAAATTCAGACATTGCGGCATAAAGGCAGCTCCTTTTCGTACTGTCGAAAGCAGCTTTAAAATCGACGAAGAGGTGATGTGTGTCGATTCTCCTTTCACGGGTCTTTTCCAAGATTTGGCGCATGGTGAATATCTGGTCGGTTGTTGATTTACCAGGTCTGAAGCCACACTGATAAGGTCCAATCAGTTTGTTGACGGTGGGCTTTAATCTTTCACACAATACGCTCGATAGAACCTTATATGCGATATTAAGGAGGCTAATCCGACGGTAGTTGGCGCAGATTGTGGGGTCTCCTTTTTTATGGATTGGGCATAGCACACTTAAATTCCAATCGTTGGGCATGCTTTCGTCCGACCATATTTTACAAAGAAGCTGATGCATGCTCCTTATCAGTTCTTCGCCGCCGTGTTTGAATAGCTCGGCTGGCAATCCATCCGCCCCCGCCGCTTTGTTGTTCTTCAGGCGGGTAATTGCTATTCGAACTTCTTCTTGGTCGGGCAATGGAACGTCTTTTCCATCGTCATCGATTGGGGAATCGGGTTCGTCTTCTCCTGGCGTTGTGTGTTCACTGCCATTCAGCAGGCTGGAGAAGTGTTCCCTCCATAATTCAAGTATGCTCTGGGCATCGGTGACTAGATCACCTTGGGGGGTTCTACATAAGTATGCTCCGGTCTTGAAACCTTCTGTAAGTCGCCGCATTTTTTCGTAGAATTTTCGAACATTACCCCTGTCGGCCAGCTTATCAAGCTCTTCGTACTCACGCATTTCGTCCTCTTTCTTTTTCTGTCTACAAATGCGTCTCGCTTCCCTCTTCAACTCTCGGTATCTATCCCATCCCGCACGTGTTGTGGTCGATCGTAACGTTGCGAGGTAGGCAGCCTGTTTTCTCTCCGCTGCGACACGGCACTCCTCGTCGTACCAGCTGTTCTTTTGCACCTTCCGAAAACCAATGGTTTCGGTTGCAGCTGTACGTAAGAAGTTTGAAATGCCGTCCCACAGTTCCCTTATACCGAGTTGTTGACGAGTGCTCTCAGAGAGCAGGAGTGCAAGCCGAGTAGAAAATCGCTCGGCTGTCTGTTGTGATTGCAGCTTCTCGACGTCGAACCTTCCTTGTGTTTGTTGGCGTGCGTTTTTTGCTGCACAGAGGCGGGTGCGATTCTTAGCTGCAACAAGATAGTGGTCCGAGTCGATGTTAGGACCTCGGAGCGCACGCACATCTAAAACACTGGAGACGTGTCTTCCGTCTATCACAACATGATCGATCTGGTTGGTGGTTTTTCGATCCGGAGACAGCCAGGTAGCTTGATGAATCTTCTTATGCTGGAATCTAGTACTACAGATAACCATATTTCGGGCCCCGGCGAAGTCGATCAGCCTCAACCCATTTGGGGATGTTTCCTCGTGGAGGCTGAATTTACCGACCGTAGTGCCAAAGATACCTTCTTTGCCCACCCTGGCGTTGAAGTCGCCAAGCACGATTTTGACATCGTGGCGGGGGCAGCTCTCATAAGCGAGCTCCAAGCGCTCATAAAAGTCATCTTTGGTCACATCGTCCTTCTCTTCCGTCGGGGCGTGGGCGCAAATCAGCGATATGTTGAAGAACCTCGCTTTGATGCGGATTGTGGCTAGACGTTCATTCACCGGAGTGAATGATAGTACTCGGCGACGGAGTCTCTCTCCCACCACGAATCCAACACCAAACTTGCGCTCCTTTATATGGCCACTGTAGTAAATGCCACAAGGACCTACTCGTCTTTGTCCTTGTCCCGTCCATCGCATTTCTTGGACGGCGGTGATGTCAGCCTTTATTTTCACGAGGACATCAACCAGCTGGGCAGCGGCACCTTCCCAATTAAGGGACCGGACATTCCAGGTGCATGCCCTCAATTCGTAGTCCTTATTTCGTTTTCCATGGTCGTCATCAAAAGGGGGGTCTCTCATCCGAGGCTGGTTGTTGCTATTCGCTGGGGTTGTTTTTTTTTACGTGGCGGGTCCCAAACCCAGCGCACAACCCTATGTAGGGGATATTTCGCCTTCTCACGTTAGCTCGCCTTCAAACGGATGTTCTTAGGCTACCCAGAGGATACTTGGTCAAAGACCGGAAGTCGTGAGCTGCTTGAGTCATATGTAAAGAATCGTTTCTGGCCACTCCCAAGTGAATGGCGATCAGAGAACTTTCCTCACTTGCGTGAACTTCTACATATGACTCCATCCTCCTAAATATCCTATAGCAGAAATTAACGAAGTCCTTGCAAATTTGGGAAACAATAAACTATTTACTGTTATTGACTTAAAAAGTGGGTTCCATCAGATTCCACTTCGTGAGTCAGACATTGAAAAAACAGCATTTTCCGTAAACAACGGAAAATATGAATTCCTCCGTTTACCTTTCGGTTTAAAAAATGCTCCGGCCACATTCCAAAGAGCACTAGACGATATCCTTCGTCAACATATAGGAGTAAGATACTATGTTTAAATCGATGATGTAATAATATTTGGCAAAAACGAAGAAGAACATTTTAAAAACATAGAATTAGTATTTCAAACCCTAGAAATGCAAACATGAAAAACCAATTAGATAAATGTACATTTGCTAAAGAAGAGGTAGAGTTTTTAGGATATGTAATCAGTTAAAATGGGATAAAAACCAACCCTGAAAAAGTAGAAGCAGTAGCTAAATTTCCAGTTCCACCAATTCTCAAAGAATTAAGATCCTTCCTAGGTATGTCAGGTTATTACCGACGATTTATCCAGGATTACGCAAAAGTAGCTAAACCATTAACAGCACTGTTAAGAGGAGACGCCGGTCATGTCTCCAAACGGAACTCGAAAAAGATAGAAATAGAATTAGACAACGAGGCTTTAGAAGCATTTAATAAAATAAAAAATACTTTAGTACCCAAGGATATACATAGTTTTAGCGTACCCAAACTTCGATAAAGATTTTGAACTAACGACCGACGCCTCAGATTTCGTATTAGGTGCCGTCCTATCGCAAGACGGTAGACCAATTACTTTCATATCGAGAACTCTAAGTAAAGCCGAAGAACATTATGCCACCAATGAGAAGGAAAGGCTTTGTATAATATGGTCACTTAATTCACTTAGAAATTACCTCTATGGTTCAAAAAAAGTTAAAATTATAACCGATCATCAACCTCTTACCTATGCCTTAAGCCATAAGAATACTAATAGTAAAATGAAGCGATGGAAAGCCATTTTAGAAGAATATAATTACGAACTAACTTACAAACCTGGTAAAACCAATGTAGTTGCAGACGCCCTTTCAAGGATACCAATACAAATAAATTCACTCACACCTACGATTCATAACGATGAGAACTCAAGTCATAATTTAATCCCTTGTACAGAAGTTCCGATCAATGTTTTCAAGAATAAAATTTTTTCCAAAATTGACGAAATTGCTTTATATCAATTTAAAATAAATAGACATATAATTACAGAACCAGAGTACAACGAACAGTTATTCATTTCTTACATGAAACGATACCTTAACCCACCCGTTATAAATGGAATTCATACAGAAGAAAGGATAATGGGTATGATGCAAAATATCTATCCTATTCATTTTAGTAACATTAAAAGCCGATATACCCAAAAATTAGTTGAAGATATTAATAGCGAACAAGAACAGGAGAACGTCATATTAAAAGAACATCTAAGAGCACATTCTCGAAACAAAATATTTTCCCGGTATGTTAAATAAAATAAAACGAATAATAGCCAACTGCATCGTTTGTAAAGAAAATAAGTACGAGAGACATCCCAATCAACCGAAAATTGTAGAAACTCCATTACCAACATATCCAGGACACACAGTTCATATCGATATATTTTTAACAGAAGGAAAAATAGTAATGACAGCTTTAGACAAATTTAAAAAATACGCAGTAACAAAAAGCCTAAATAGCAGAGCAATAGAAGACGTCAGGAAACCTTTAAGAGATATTATATTTTTCTTCGGGGTACCAAAATTAATAGTTATCGACAATGAGCCATCTTTAAATTCAGCCTCTTTAAAATTTATGATGAAAGACGAGTTAGGAATAGAAGTCTACACTACTCCTTCATACAAAAGCCAAGCTAACGGACAAGTAGAAAGGTTCCACTCTACATTAATTGAAATAATGCGCTGCATAAAAGAAAACGGTGGACACAAACATTTTGAAGAACGAGCAGTATCCGAGTATATCCATTCAGGGGGCCTATTCTGTATCTCGATTCGAAAATGAATTTTCTCGAATTCGAATTTTTTGTATTCGGTAACTCTATTTTCGGATTTTCAATCCGTATTTCGAAAAGTGAATCCGAATTAAGAAAATTTGCAACTATGTAATTCGAATTTAATTGTCAAATTTTTTCGAGTTTCGTATAAAATATTCGTTAGCTTATGAGTTGTAGAATAAAGACGTTTTAAAAAATGTAAGTATTTTAATGAGTTTTATTACATATTATACTATAGATAAGTTTAAAAAAAATATTATTTTTAATAGGGACTTGGTTAGCAAAAGTCAGCACACTAAACAAAGCCAATTTGAAATAACGGTGGAGTTTATGGAAACACATCCAAACTTGGCTAAAGGCTAGGTAAAATGTGCCGACGCTAAACAAACAAGTAAACATTTGTGGGAGCGGTTAAGTGGAAAATTAAATGGAGATGGACCACCCATACGGGACATGCTTTCGTGGAAAAAGGTAAATTTCTGTGTGAACAAAATTATTTTGCTATTATACGTTACCAAAATCAAAGCATTATATTTATTTTTTTTGCATATAAGAATTGAGCGGATTATAAAACCCACATTAAGGCCAAAGCTCGCAAAAATAAGTTGCATATGTCGGGGCTAGGTGGTGGGCCTGCAAAAGTTTATTCCTTCAATGCAGTTGAATTAAGAGCATTTGATTTACTGCAGATAAATCAAGCGGTAGATGGGATGGTAGATGCTCAAAAGTTCGGTGCGGGAACAAGAGAAGTCACACAAAGCTACCAATGTGAAACCACGGATCCAAGCACTCAGAACGACATAAGTGATTTACAAAGTTTAGAAGAACTACCACCTTTAACACCACCTTCTCGCCCCCAAACGTCACCAAAATGTAGCACTGCGCGGTCACGTACCGCAAGTAAAAACAATCTTTTGAAAATGCAAGTAGACGGGCAAATAAAGTTTCACAATGATTGTACTAAGATTTTAAAAGACGTGAATTACAATTTAAAATCTTTAGTTAAATCTAGTAAGAAACTTGTTGAACAAAATGAGGAAAAAATGGAACTAGAAGGACAAAAACTAAAGTTTGCAAAGTTAAAGCATGAGTACAAAATTAAAAGCGACAGGGAGAGGAACAATATAAGAATTGCAAAACTTAAAATCAAGGAACAAATAATTGAAAGAAATGAAATAAATAGATTGCTTTTTAGTTACTTTATTTAAATTACGAACGCAAGCTTATTTTAATTCGGTCTCTTATTGTTTGCGCAATTCGTGAGAACTCGTTTTGATTACGGTTGGGTAAAGCAAAATTAGATCGTTCTTCATTAGTTTCAATTACTGTTGGTGCTTCAACGTTGTATATGAGGCAAATGTTATGCAGGGCACAACAAACGTACAAAAATTTTATTAACTTTTTTTGGTGCATAGTGAAGCTCTCTTCCAGCAAGTAGGCATCGAAAACGACTTTTTAAAATTCCAAATACACGCTCGATTATTGATCTTGCTTTTGTAAATTTTTCATTGTACAAACTTTCAAATGAATTTTCTTCTGCATTGCGGTAAGGCGTAAGGAGCCATGGCTCTAATGGATATCCAGAATCACCTTGAATAGGATAGATAATGAATAATTAGTAAGCCTTAGACTATATATGTATAAACACAAGTACAAGCGGTTTGAATAAAATCACCGACCAAATTAACCATGAAGATTTATCTCCATTTTGGTAGTTGGATAGCATGTATTGTCGTTCGTTTGAAAGGCTCCATACGTGGGCATCATGCGCTGCTCCACCATAAACTCCGTTTACAGCTCTTATATACATGTTATGGTCACAAATCTAATTATAAAGTATAATAAATAAGTCTGAATAAAAAGTCGTAATGTAAACTTACCACCATAGCATTGACGCTATGCTTTAGCTCTCGATTAAAAAGGAGATGTTCATCTTTTACTGGTCTAAACATCTGGATGTGAGTTCCATCAACAGCAGCTATTATTCCTGGTAATCCAAATTTTGAATAAAAATAATTTTTAGCTTCACGCTTTCCTTGTGAGCTCATTTCGAATTTTATGTGTTTCGGACACATTGTTTTTTCAATAGCGTTCAAAACTTCTGCAATTTATTTAGATGTAGTGGACTATGCTAACGCTGCAAACCGGTCTTGCCCCATTTGATGTTGATAGCCCCCTTTACCAAGGAATTTTAAAGTAGCAGCAAGTTTTATAGCTGGATTTATTGCCGTAGATCTTCTAAGTACCATTAGTTCTTCAGTTATGCCTCTTAAGACATAATCAAAGGCTTCCTTTGAAAGTCTAAAGTTTTGTATGAAGCTATAATCCTGAATAAGTGGGTGGCCAACTAATTGGGAAGCACACACCTGTATTTAAGTTTTTATGATGTTCATAATTAAAACGCATTCTTTTAGCTAGTATGAAATACTTTATAATTTATTTTTAACACTAATTCCGGATACAATAAATGCCAAACTTAATTTAATTGACGTAGTAGCGAGAAAATTGTATAAACTTATGAAGCCGTATGGAACTTAGGCCCGTAGACGAATTGAAAATATATGCCCGGGAGTGTATAGCGAAGTATGATGTGCGATGATTGTGTAACGAATTGATTGGAGGTGCTGGCGAAAGGTGTCGACGCGGCGCAGTGTGTAAACGAATGTGATCGAATTGTATGTATTGAATTGTATCTGCTTTCCCGTTGTCCATCCTTTTTGATGAGTGGGTGCATAGCTATAGTGAGTTGTGTTGGTGTCATCAGCTGTGGTGAATTAAGCTGTTTTATTAAGTTGCGCCAGTTTTCCCGGTTAAAGTGGGCGGGATGCTTAACTCATTTAAAATCCTGGGCCCCCTAGGCGAATATTTTGCCTAGTATATTGAGAAGGTGATACATATATTTTGCTTACTGTTGGGAAGTAGCCGCGGTTGTAGAATGTATGCTTTAAGAAGCGATTTTGATTTTAATATAAATTGTACTTTGTGTAAATATTGATGCTTGAGGTAACAATTGATTTTGCGTGCCTTGACGACTTATTGTATTTGAAATTTTCTCAAGCTTTTTTGAGACTTTATTAAATTGACCTGGATGCGCGACTCGTTATGAACGTGCGAAATTGCCTGTGCCTTTGCGATTTAAAAAAATGCCGATAAAAAAGACGACCGTTCTCGATTCTGGTTATTATACAAGTGAATTCTTTATTAAACGGATTTCATAGCTTAGTTTAAAAATTAACCTAACGGCTTAATCTAGAGGTAGGTATATACATATAAGAGAGGGGTAAGTATAGGTAGATATAATTCAGCAATCTTATAATTCACGGTAATAGAGTCTTCTAATACATTGGTAATAGATGCTCTTTTTTGTTAATATAAAAATGGTAAGTATTTACATGATATAAAAACAACATTTAATAATATTCATAGATTCTTTAATTAATTTTACAAATTTCTTTTTAAACCATTATTTTTAGACGTATAGAGTCGCTTGACGCAACACCGGCCACCTTGACAGGATTATGATCCTTCAACTTCGATAGGCAGCAGGGCTAGCTTGTGAATAGGGCGCTTAATGGTGCCTGCCTTGGTTGCCACGTCTGCCACTCGCACCTTTCCTTCTCGTCCTTCTACGGTTGCGGCGATTCGTCCTAGTGCCCACTGCTGCGGTGGCGTGTTGTCTTCGTGGACGAGGACGAGATCGCCGGGCTGCAGGTTGCGTTTCGGGTGCAGCCATTTGTTGCGCTCCTGAAGACTGGTAATGTACGTTTTGGACCATTGTCGCCAAAACTGTTGCTTGAGACAGCAAACAAGTTGCCATCTCTCGCAATAGCGAATTGGGTCCGTTGACACTTGCGCCGGTGGTAAGGCTCGGAGGGAGCACCCTATTAGCAGGTGTGCTGGAGTCAATGCTTCGCCGTCGCTGGGATCCTGGCTCAACGGTGCGAGGGGCCGCGAGTTGAGGATGGCCTCCACTTCGGCCAGCAGTGTTCCTAGCTCTTCGGCGGTGAGCAGCACGTTGCCCATTGCGCGCACGGCGAGGTGTTTGGCGGACTTCACTGCCGCCTCCCATAACCCGCCGAAGTGCGGCGCCCTCGGTGGTATAAAGGCGAATTTGAACCCTTCTTCGGCGGCTAATTCCATTATTTGCGGAGACTGGGACAGAAATGCCTCTTTGAGTTCGCGCAACTTGCGATCGGCGCCGACGAAGTTGGTTGCGTTGTCGCTGTATATCGTCTGTGGCATCCCTCGGCGACCAATGAACCTTTTTAGGGCGAGAATAAAGGAATTAGTTGATAAATCAGAAACTAATTCTAAGTGTACAGCTTTAGACGTGAAACAAACGAAAACTGCGATATAGGTTTTTACGGGTGGTCGACCGCGTATTTTTAATGTAGTATAAATTGGACCACAAAAATCTACGCCACATATAAAAAAGGGTCGTAGCGCTCGAAGTCTTTCGACTGGCAAGTTTCCCATTATTTGGGTTTGCAACTTCGGCTTATAATGAAAGCAGTGTGTACAGTTTCTAACGGTTCTACTGCATGCTTCTCTTGCATTGATCAGCCATATGCGTTCTCGAAGAAGCGCAACCAACGCTTTTGCCCCTGCGTGGTGATGTCGAAAATGCAGGAACCGTAAATAATTAATAACGAAGTGCGAATTCTTATTTAGTAATAATGGGAATTTGGCATCGTATGGGAGAAGTGCATTTAAAAGGCGACCTCCTACTCGGATTAATTTGAATGAAAGCGACATATCCGAGTACTCATGCAAAAACGGATTCAGTTTTTGCAGGTTTGCGGGTAGCATGGTGCCTTTCGTGAGTTTTTGTATTTCATTCGCAAATTCTGAATGTTGAATCACCTGAACAATTTTTAAAAAACTCAAGTGTAACTCGTCAGATGTCAGGTCCCTTCCCTCCGTAGGTATTTTTGGTCGTCTAATCCACCGTAATAGATAGGCAACCACACGAAGCAATTTTTGATGAGAAGAAAATTTTTCGATAAGGTTCAATAGTGAATTCTCTTTCACATTTATGGCTAGTGTGAAAGCATTTTTCTTCTTCTCTAATGCTTCATCGTCTGGGGAGAGCTGGAAGTGAATGTTAATTGGCCATAAAGCGGGGTCTTCTAGGAGGAACTGTGGACCGCAAAACCACGTTGCAACCCCGAGACACTTGATCCGCAGGATTTTGTTTTGTTGGCACATGTCGCCAATTTATATTGTCAGTCAATTCTTGTATTTCAGACACTCTATTTGCAACAAAGGTTTGTAATGACGATGGATGCGTTTTTACCCAATGCAATACGATTTCAGAGTCTGTCCAAAATATAATTTTTTCAAATTGTCGATTCAACATTGGCGCAATTCGTGACCATAATTTGGCAAGAAGATGTGCTGCCGAGAGCTCGAGACGCGGAAGAGACTTGGTCTTCAGCGGAGCCACTCTAGATTTTGCAGTAAGCAGCATACATTTGACACCACTAGCAGATTGGCTTCGTATATATTTGCAGCATCCGTACGCTCTTATTGAAGCGTCGGAGAAGCCATGTATTTGGCAGATAGCACTCGACTCTAGATTTACGTATCGAGGAATGCTAATTGATGACAGCTGCAGTAGGTTGGCTTTGAAATTCTGCCAGCTAGTATCAAGGCGCAATGGAATCGACTCATCCCAATCTAGTTTTTGGATCCAAAGCTCTTGCAATAAGATTTTTGCTTTGGTAACTAATGGGGCTAATAATCCAAGAGGATCGAAAAGGCGAGCAGAGACTGATAGTATGTTTCGTTTAGTAGCTCGCAGATCATGAAAATTGGCATCCAAAACGAATCGAAACAAATCCTCTTTCGGCAACCAATGGATTCCTAGTGTTTTAGTTGAGTTTTTGTCATTGAAGCTTAATGACTTTTCAGTGCAATTACTGTCGAAAAATTTAGGGTGGTTCGAAAACCACTTTGTTAAGGTGAATCTGGCCAAGTTTAATATTTTAATTACTTCACTTCTTATAAGATCTAGAGACTCAAAATTTTCAGATTCTGTTAATAAGTCATCAACATAAAAGTCTCTTTTAATGGCCAATGAACCGAGTGGGTATTTAGTTGTATTAGCATCACTGAGCATTTGTAAACACCGTGTTGCGAGAAATGGAGCAGGCGCAGTGCCGTATGTTACGGTGTTAAGACGAAAAATTTGAATTTGCTCAGAAGAATGCTCTCTCCACACAATAAGCTGACAATTTCTGTCGTCTTCATGCATAATTATTTGACGGTACATTTTAGTAATGTCCGCTGTTAGTGCATACTTATGTAAGCTAAAACGAAGAAGAGTTGAATATAATTCTTCTTGGATGGTTGGACCTACCATCAAAAGTTCATTTAATGAAATTTGAGAAGAAGTACGCCTCGACGCATCAAAGACAACTCGTAATTTTGTTGTTGTGCTTTCGGGCCTCAAAACACACTGATGCGGAATGAAATAGTGTGGTTCACTCGGGATCTTATTATTTGTTGGGCTCATGTGACCCAGCGCTTTATACTCATTCATGAAGTCCAGATACATTTTACGAAGTTCTGGATCTTTCAATGTTTTCCTCTCCAGGGCCTGAAACCGCCGAACTGCGATTTCATAGGAGTGACCGAGTAATTTACAGTCAGCTTTAAAGGGCATTCTGACTTGAAGCCTTCCTGAAGGTAATACTTCAGTTGTATTGACGAAAAATTGTTCACATTCATTTTGTTCAGGTGTGAATTTGTTGCCAATTGTTTCTGAAGGAAGTTCCTCCAGAGCCCAGAACTTTTGGACTACTGAATCTATTGACGTTAAGTCTTCTGCAGTTTGGCATAATGTGCTATTTACTTCGGGAGGAGGACTAAGACTGCTGACATATTTGCCAGAAACAATCCATCCCAAAAGAGTTTTCTGTAGCGTTGGTTGATTAGGGCCACTTTTAATTTGACCAACCGCTAATAAATCGAAAAAGGTTTCCGCCCCTAATAACATATCGATCTTTTGAGATTTTTGGAATTCTGGATCCGCCAATTTAATATTGTGCGGAATTTTCCAACCATTAATATTAATGGTATGGTCTGGATGATTAGCCGAAATACATCACATAATCCAGAATTCCGCCGAAAATTCATAATTATTTACGCGTGACTTCACAAATGCGCTTAATTTGGCCCCGACTTTTGTACTTGAATTTCCTATACCTATAATATTTAAAGTCCTGTTTTGGCGTCGAATCCGCAGTTTTTGGGCCAAATCCTCCGTCATAAAATTGACTTGACTTCCTGAGTCCAGTAAGGCTCTTGCGGGCAGGTACTCTCCACAGCTTGATCTCACCAGAATAACTGCTGTTGCCAACATTACCCGATCAGGCACACTTATTGTATGCATTGCGTGTGTAGTTGTTGTTGGTTGCGGATGAGGTTCAGCAGCGAAGGACACAGGATACTGGTGCAGTAATGTGTGGTGGGACCGATTACACACGCGACATCGATCCGCTCTGCATTTGGATACCGTATGTCCCTTACGCAAGCAATTTATGCATAAGGGCACCGATTTGACAAACTCAAATCTCTGTTGAACAGAAAGAGTTTTAAAACTGGGGCAAGCTGTTAAATAATGGTCCTTCGATTTACACTGCTGGCATGTCGGCTGCTTTGTATTCGCTGCAACTAAAGCGGACTTCGTTCCATTCATATGAGGCTGTTTCACGTGGTTCGCGCTGGCTGCTGCTATGGGTCTCGTCCTCGAAGATGATGCGCCTTCAGCTGATAGGTGCTGGTATCGTCTATTTAAGGTAGCTTCACAATCCTTCCACAATGGTAACTTGTCGTAATCCAGCTGTTCTTCCCACTTTGATCGGGTGGCAGAGTCAACTTTTGTCATGACTATGTGAATAATTATCGCATTTGTGATTTGTTTCTCATCGCCCAGCGATAGCAATGAGTCATATACAGCCGACACTTCATCAATCATCGCGCGCAATGAAGGGGCTGAAGGCTTAGGGATAGTTGGCAGCTCAAAAAGTTTTGAAATCGTATTAAAAAAAATCAAACATTTATTGTCGTAAACCTTTTTGAGACTTGCCAACGCCTTCGGATAATTTTCATCCGACATTTGAAACGCCTTTACCGTGCCCAGAGCCTCCCCAGATAGACAATTAACCAGATGGTTAAATTTTTCAATATCTGGGATGTTTGGATCATTGTGAATCAAACTCTCAAACAAACTCATGAAATTTTTAAATTCCAAATATTCTCCCTTGAATTTCGGCAAATTCATTTTTGGGAGCCTTGAGCTATGAGAAGTTACGAATGATGTTTCAGCAATAGATGTTCTATTTTTGGCCAAAATTGTTTTAATTATAGATTTTGTTTCTACAATTATGTCCTCTAACTCCCCTCGGGCCATATCGTCTTCATCAATCTCTTCAATTTTAGACTGACATTTCATCAATTTCTCACTATGTGAGTTTAGTATATCAAGACGACATTCCAATTCGATTGGATCTAATGACATAGTTTTTTCTAGAAGACCCGTTTTTATGCGCAAAATGCTACTTTTCGCCACCGTCCTTTGACGCTTTAATGACTTTAAGTCGATCAACTCCTTACTTGGAGAGAGGTTGGCGATAGTTGGCTTTGGCTTGCTCATTTTTGCTTGTTAAATTTCCGAAAAAAAAAAGACTCTAAAGGTTGGCAACAGATATACTAAGAATCGATAGCAAAACGAAAAATATATAAATATTGATTCCCAAATACACGAAAGCCAAACCAATAGCAATAATGGTTGGCAACAAATATATTTGGAATCGGTTGCGAAAACGAAAAAAAAAATAGTATCGATTACCAGGTATACGAAAGCCAAACCGATGAGGTATGCAAAAATGAGCAATAGCACAGTTGAACGTTCTTGAAATGTTTTTTTTTTTAACGAGAAATTTTTCCAACGAACCGGATTGTAAACCTTTATTTCGTTTAAAAATCTTTGTCTGCAATATATACTCGTAAAGGTGTCGCACCTTAATGTTCAATTAAAATTGCTACCGCAAATCCCAGAATCCCCCTTTCACTCAGATGCATAGATGCACAAATGCATATGTATGTATATATACGTGTTTGAATATTATGATATGATAAATATATTCAATAATATAAATATATACGTATGTCAAAATGAAAAGAGGGAGAGCCAAAAATTGAAAGTGTGCACTTGCTCTTTGTTTTGTTTTTAATTTTCGTACTTGTCTTTTTCTTTGATTCGCACTACTTTCAGTGATTCGCACTCGTTACCTGTTGTGAATGCGTCGGCGGTTTGCCTGCGTTCACTTCCCTTTTGCAAACGATGCAATTGCAGCTCATTCCCACGAAGTGTCAGCAGCAGTGTGTGTACCGTCGATGTTAAAGTTGATGTAGCAGCAGAGCGAATGTTAGCGTTGACGCAGCAGCAGCGATGGTGACGATGTTGACGCAGTGGATGTACCGTCGATGTTAAAGTTGACGTAGCAGCGCAGCGAATGTTAGCGTTGACGCAGCAGCAGCGATGATGACGATGTTGACGCAGACCCATGCGGAATCAGTATAATGTTCTTTACTTTGTTGCACCGAACAGCAACTTCGGATTTTTTTTTTTTTTTTAGCACTTTGGTCAACGGTACTAGCGGCACTTCTTTTTTTTTTTTTATAACAGCACAGCAGCACTTATCGGTATATATATGTACATATATGTATACATATATATATATATATTTTTTTTTTATTAATTTCTTTACAGAAATTATAACTGCACAGACCAGCACTTTAGCGGTTTTATTGGTTTTACTGCACTTTTTAGAGATATAAATGTATTTTAAGCCCTGACACTCCACTGTAATTATCCGTTTAATCGTTGTCGTTTCTCACGCACTTTTCTTTTTCTGCTTTTTCGGCTTTATATCTGTATGTATGATGTATATATATATGTATATATAGATATTATATATGTATATATTTTTCTCTCTTTTTTTTTTCACTGATGGGTAAGTTGTGTGGTAGGTGTTACTTTGGTTTTGTTTTTTCTTTTTAAATCTTAGGTACTTGAACGCATGTATGTATACTCCGTCACTTATGTATATTCACACGTATTCCGTTTCTCTTGTTATTAGATTTATTATTTTCTTATTCTTTTTCACGACCACTTTCACTTCACCACCAACCGAACACGAGATAATGCACAGGCAATTACGAAAAGTTATTATTAGTTATTATTTTTTGTTAATATTTGCGAAAAATTGATGCACAGTTCACTATAATCCACGCACTATTGTCCCTGCTCGGGCGCCATGAAATTTTCTCAAGCTTTTTTGAGACTTTATTAAATTGACTGGGATGCGCGACTCGTTATGAACGTGCGAAATTGCCTGTGCCTTTGCGATTTAAAAAAATGCCGATAAAAAAGACGACCGTTCTCGATTCTGGTTATTATACAAGTGAATTCTTTATTAAACGGATTTCATAGCTTAGCTTAAAAATTAACCTAACGGCTTAATCTAGAGGTAAGTATATACATATAAGAGAGGGGTAAGTATAGGTAGATATAATTCAGCAATCTTATAATTCACGGTAATAGAGTCTTCTAATACATTGGTAATAGATGCTTTTTTTTGTTAATATAAACATGGTAAGTATTTACATGATATAAAAACAACATTTAATAATATTCATAGATTCTTTAATTAATTTTACAAATTTCTTTTTAAACCATTATTTTTAGACGTATAGAGTCGCTTGACGCAACAGTATTATTACATCAAAAAAGTTGTTTGCCTTTATTAATTTTATTAGCGGTTATTTACAATTTATTATTTCATCGGTGTGGTATACCGGTTGTTTATTATTTGCCTTTTCTTTGGCTTATAAAGGATAGTAACTCCACGCCTGGCTCAGATGTGGCCAGAATGGGTACTCCTTAGCCCTAGATTTAGGACTATGAAATTAGAGGGATCTTGCAAGAGAGTAGCCGGTAATTGCGAACGGCTTCTATTCATAGAGTAGAAAATTCTGCAGTATTAAGTTGATGCTTTTTATAGCTGATTCGTATAACCCACCCATATGAGGAGTATGGTGATCCCTTAACTTGCTTTTGAGATTTTATTTGTTTTTGAAAATTTAAGCCTCTGTGGGGCAATATTGTAAGAATAGTGTCGATTTTCTTTTTTTTTTACTTTTTTAGATAATTTTGTTATGTTTTGGTGCCTATACACTAATTTGGCGTTGTGATTTTTTAAGCAGGATTTATGTATCATTATTGGCGAAAGCCATCCTGCGGGGTCGAAAGGTTCCGACCATATATTTGTGTTTTTATATGAGGTTGTCAGAGGGAATCTGACCTTGCTTTTTCTACCATTATGTGGGGTATTGCAAAATTGTGGCTCTAGTGGTTGTCGTGCGACGTACCGGCCATTATTTGATCGAGTAGTTGCGGCCTTCGAGTAGCGCTCACAATACTGATCTAGAGTTTTATTTCATATTCGTGGAAGTTTGCCTATCTCTTGAAATTTCTTTAATTGTGAATTAAGGTATTGATTTGAGTTTTTCTCAACTTGAGTTGGTATGGTTGTAACTAGTTCGGTAACTAGTCCACTTTGTATTTCACTGTGCAGCGTTTGTGCCTTTGAGCAACATGGTGTCTCTTGGCAATTTTTAGTATTTTGGCTTTCGTGATTTGCTTTTGCAATTGAACCCGTGGATAATTTTGGAAATGCGCTTCTTTGGAGAGAGATCGGATATCTGCTGTAATGAAGCATTGTATGATGTCTTTTCTGACAATATAAGCAGTTAAATTTGCTTTTGCAATTTTTAAAATTATGTGTATGGGACAAGCAGTTTGTACAGAGTCTTTTTGATCTGACAAAGTTGTTCCTTTCGTTAATGTTTAATTTTTTAAACTTCTCTCAAGTTTTAAGTTTATGCCCTCTTTTACATAGTTCGCATGACGTATGTTTTTTCTGTTCGGATGTGAACGATTGCGTTTTGTAAAAGTTTTTGTTTGAATTGATTTTGATACTAACTTGGGGTCTATTTAAGCTTCCATTTTGGTCGTGTTTGTTCTTAGTTTTGATTATTGTTTCTTCTAACCTTTCCGCAATTTCATATTGGGTGGTGAGAAAATCTTTCATTTGTTGCCATGTTGGGCACTTTTTTCGTGATGAGAGCGATTGCTTCCATAGAAGTAGCGACTTTTCTGGTAATGCGGCGGTGCAAATGTTTACCAGAATAGGATCCCAGCTGTCTGTGAGAATATTTAGTGTCGATAGAATCGACAAGCAATTTGAAACAGTGGATTATAGTTTGTTGAATTCTACACTTGTTCCTTTCTTAACTTTTGGCAAGTTCATTAGTGTCGTTACTTTTTTATCGACCAGTATTCTTTCGTTTTCAAATCTAGCTTTTAGAGCTTCCCAAGCCAAATTGAAATTGTCGTCATTTAATGCGAACTGTTTAACTATTTCGCCTGCTTGACCTTTTGTTTTGTATCGGAGGTGATACAATTTTTGCGCTTGTGATAATTGAGGATGGTTGATGTACACGGCCGTGAACATGTCCTGGAAGGACGGCCATTCTTCATAACCTCCGTAAAAGGTTTCTGTGTCACAAGCGGGCAACTCGAGTTGGATGCCGGAACTTGCCTCTTGATATTGTTGCATTTGTGGCAGCTCTACTCTCGGATGTGGAGTAGGTGCAATTGCTTTTATTAGCTTTAATTGATAGGAGATCATAGCTTTTGTTTCTTCATATTGGTCTAAGCAGTTTTCATATATTGTGTAAGCCGATTGTTTCAAATTTTGTGGTACGTTTGAATCGTCAGATTCTACTATGGCGTCATGAGCCGCTTGGAGACGAGACCAGAAATTGTTAAGATTTTGGCTTTTTATTTCTAATAACGATTCAGAGTTTTCTTGAATCGGTGAAGAGGCAAATCTAGTGCAGTATCTTGTTAAACTGTCACTTTCTGAAATAAATTTAGCAACCTGTTTTGGGCGTGTAGTTCCTGCAGGTGTATTTTGATTATTGTTGTTGTTAACCATTTTTGTAAAATAATATTATTTATTTATTTTATTTTAGTTTTGAGTTTGAAAATATCCGCACTTTTAATTTATAAACACCTTTTACGTCCGTATGTTAGTATTTGGGTACACCCTAATACTTGGAATTGTATGTATGTATGTATGTGCTATGAAGGTACTTAAGTTTTGTGCATTTGAAAGCTCGCTGAGGAGATCAATGCGCTATTTACATAAGTATCACAATTCGTTTTTACGTATTTATAATTACGGCTGACTTCATAAACGCAGTTTGTAATGCAAAGAAATTCATTTACAATGCAAAGCAATATTGCGTGGCAACACTGCTTTGCCAAATAAATGGTTGGCATTTTACTGCATTTATGAACGCGCAAAAGATTGGTACCTTGCCTCACTAACATTAACATATTCGACAACAAAGTTTTTTTAAATGAATGTGCAGGAATATTGCTGTATTCTTTTGAAAACAGCCTCAGAATTGGCTGATAATAGAGAATCAAGCAGCAGTGTTATCAAAAATATAATAAACAAAAGAAAACACCGTCGTTTTGCATTATTAGCTAACGAAAATTCAAGGAGAAGAATTCCAAAAACCAAAAGGTTTTGTAAGGTTATCGAAAGCATGGAAGACGATGTATTTTATTCTCATTTTCGAATGAAGAAAAGTATATTTCAGGTATTTATTATAAAATACGTAGAGTATTGAGTAAGTTGATAAAACTAATACCCTAAATGTAAAGAAGTTGCAGATTGCGATTAAGCCCTGGTGGAATTCAAGTGAAACTGGACGTATAGCAATAACGTTGAAAAAAGCTTTACAAATAACAATTTGGAAGCTAAGCAATAATTGCTCTTTCAGAGATGTCAGCGATCGGTTTGGTGTGGCAGCTGGCCTCGCATATAAGGTGTTTCTCAAAATAATTAAAATGATTTGCCGCTTGAAGGGAGATGTAATCAAATTTCCCACAACTGCAGCGGATCAAAAACAAGTAAATGAAGAATTTACAAACCTGCGGTATAATCCTTTTCCTTTTGTAATTGGATGCATCGACGGAACTCATATTCCAATTTCGAAGCCAATCAAGGATGAAATCAGCTATCGCAACCGAAAGGGAACGTATTCAATAATTGCACAGGTAAAAAATTAACTTTTTTGCATGATAATAATTATTAACTGGAAATATTTTTTCAGGCTATTGTAGATAGTCGAATGAGGTTTATAGATGCAATTATCGGCTGTCCAGGTGCATGCCACGACGCATCAGTTTGGCAAAGGAGCTCTGTCAGGAAAGCTATAATTAGCAAGGAGATTAAAATCTGTTCTAATTACCATTTGTTGGGCGATGGAGGGTATCCATTCGAATTGTTCCTTATGGTGCCCTATCGTGATAAGGGGTTCTTAACACCAATGCAGTCAAAATACAATGCGATTCTGTCTTCAACTCGCGTTGTTGTGGAACAGGCATTTGGTGTTTAAAAAAAAAAATTTAGAATTCTCAAATACATCGAAGCTCAACGTCCATATATGCCAAAATTAATTACAATGGCATGCATGATTGTTCATAATATAATAATTGAAAAAGAAGGCCACTTAGTCGATGAAATAGATGAAGAAAACTCACATACTGAGCCCCAAATAGTCGAAGATACGACTACATCGGGACAAAGGGAGGCAAAAGCAAAAACGGATGCACTGGCCACGCTATTGTCTGCCTAATTGAAAACAGTTTGGACTTTAAAGTTATAGTTGTTTTTTTAACTTTATTAAACCCAATAAAGAAAAAATAAAAATAAAATAACAGTCAGTTCATTTTGCACTTATAGGAAAAAAATAAACAAAAAACAATTCATAGCACTTAAAATTTAATATGAAAAATTCATTGAAGGTTAAACGTAAAACATACTCGAATTCTAAGATTTGTCGAGTATTTTCTGGAACAGTGTACGTATTTCTTTCAATTCGACCAATTTTTCTTTCTCCACTGCTAGCTTCTCTGCCTCCGTGTCCAGCAATTACTTCATAACTTTGGCATCTTCTTCCGATTCCTTGTTTAAAAACTCTAACACATTCATTTTTCTTGTTAGTTTATTTCTTGAAGGGCTAGTACTAGGTAATGCTGCATCTAAGTCCAGCACCGTAGGGCTATCGGGTGGATCATTACTTAAATCTTGCATTAAGGAATTAATGGAAGATTCCAGCATGGCATCAGGCACAAGGACACTACTGCGGTTGCCGAAAACATCATCCAATGTTTGGAAAAATTCCCAATTTGTTGCGCCTTCCCCAGATTTGTTGTTGCGTTTTTTTATTCGTTTGTAGGTGCCCATTATATTTACAAAACATCTGGTACTTTCGTCCATGGAGAATGGGAATGTGTTATCTATTTCCTTCACATCCCGCATTATTTGCTCCCAAAGTGTGTTCCTCTTTTTTTTTGCAACGAAATCTGGCTTATATTAATCTTATTTCTATAAGTAATTTCTTCCTGTCATGGGTCCACTTTTTTCACTATGCATATACAGAAAATATTAAAAAATCATAAGTAAAACTACAATCTTTAAAGTAAACCATTTTTACCTACATAAATCCGCCATTTTCACCACAAATTTATATTTTTTTTGTTGTATACTTTTTTCCGCCATGAAATGCCACTAAAGCATCACAAATGAAAACAATGCACAAGTTTGGCATATTGCGCATAAAAAAGCATTGCCATGCAATAATGAACACGCGGCATTGCCAAGGTTGTGTCTGATGCGATTATGAACACTAGGCATTGCAGTGTTGCATTGCAAACTACGTTTATGAAGTCAGCCTACGTTTCTGTTCTTAAGCAATTGAGAGCTCGTCAGAGAGATCAATTCGCTTTGTGCCTAAAGGCCTAACTATAATATGCCGTATGTTACTGTCAAAAAATGAACGAAAAGCCTGTCAAATGCATAACGAATGGAGAGTAGACTTTTGAATGACTATAATGTGCTTAAATGCATAAGAAGAAAGTGTCAAAAACAACTTGTGTTTTGGTTTTGTTTAGTTTGCATTTTGCAAAAATGAACAGAATATTAAAATATTTAAAAACAATTAAAATGCTTACTTCTGTTTTAGAAGGAATACGCATATTGACAGAAATTAGTGAAATTAAAAAATAGAGTTCGGTCATGTTCAGTGAGGGAAATAAACAGGAAGAGAAAGTAGGATAGTTTTTTTTGTACGATTCCTAGAAATGAAGAGGACTGATCATATAGATTTTTTTATATACACCCGATTGAAAGAAAAGGCATATTGTTTGTCGTAAAAACATTTCCTTTTTCAATATTTTCCATTAAATTTTGTATAAAACATTCGTCGTTCTCCATCTTCAAATTCAAAACGATGTATCTGTTGACAAAAAGAGAAAACAGCTGATTCCGTACGGAACATGCGATCAGTTTCGCATTTTGCTTAAGCAAATGACGTTTGACAAAACTTAACGAAACTTGATGTTAAGCACATTATAGTTGCAACATACAATTTGTGTGTATTCGGACAGTTGCTTACGCTGGCTTAAGCTAGCTTATTCACATTATAGTTAGGCCTTAAGTATGCACGAACTGTTTGTTATGCTTTGTTCGTAAGCAATTGAGAGCAGTGATCTGCAGTGAATGAGTTAAACACAACTTTGAGCCACTTGCGAAAAATTGAGTATGAAGCAAGCAAATTATTCACGGAATGAGTATAAGTGTGAATACTACTCACTTACAATTATGAGAGAGAGAGTTTTGGCTTGTGAGCTGCTTAGCTTGTATGAAGCATATATTCACAAGTGTTTGCTTATGAGCTCACAATACTTATGAATCTTTGCTTAGGACTCTCTGACATTCATGAATACAAAACACTTGTGAATATACGAAGAAGCTCAATTGTGCGCAAGCCACTTGAGCCACTTGAGCCGTAACGCTATGAACCAAAGGCTAAGAAATCCATTATGAAATTAGTAAGAGTTACTATTATATTATTGTATAACAACAAGGATTTTGTAACTGGTTCAAATAATGACTAGATATAATGAAATAAAAAACTGGATTTTCATATTTTGTGTTAATTTTCTCTATTATTAAAAAAAATCACATATACATACTTACATACATTAATATGTTATCACTTATAATATTACATTTTATTTTATAAAATGATAATTTAGTTCCTTTCAATGGAATTAAAATTAAAAATTAAAATCACGTCAGTTTAATGGTATAAAAATTACATTAATTATTATCAAAAAACTAAATAGCAAACTTCAGTTAATTTCGGTAAAAAATAAAAATAATAAGCATAAAATTTACTTCAAGATTTATGTACATACATAAGATTCAACTCCAAAGATACAAGTATATATTATAAGTATAGCTTCTAAATATATATTAAGATTGAGGTATTGCACAAAATTACTTTTCAATATCATTGTATATTTTTGTTTTTTAAGTTTCTAAGGTCTTATTGCCATATTAGTTAGTCTTAAATATAGAATTCAGGAATATTATAACGGGTGATTTTTTTGAGGTTAGGATTTTCATGCATTAGTATTTGACAGATCACGTGGGATTTCAGACATGGTGTCAAAGAGAAAGATGCTCAGTATGCTTTGACATTTCATCATGAATAGACTTACTAACGAGCAACGCTTGCAAATCATTGAATTTTATTACCAAAATCAGTGTTCGGTTCGAAATGTGAAAATCCGCTTTTTTATCGACAAATTTTGTTCAGCGATGAGGCTCTTTTCTGGTTGAATGGCTACGTAAATAAGCAAAATTGCCGCATTTGGGGTGAAGAGCAACCAGAAGCCGTTCAAGAACTGCCCATGCATCCCGAAAAATGCACTGTTTGGTGTGGTTTGTACGCTGGTGGAATCATTGGACCGTATTTTTTCAAAGATGCTGTTGGACGCAACGTTACGGTGAATGGCGATCGCTATCGTTCGATGCTAACAAACTTTTTGTTGCCAAAAATGGAAGAACTGAACTTGGTTGACATGTGGTTTCAACAAGATGGCGCTACATGCCACACAGCTCGCGATTCTATGGCCATTTTGAGGGAAAACTTCGGACAAACAATTCATCTCAAGAAATGGACCCGTAAGTTGGCCACCAAGATCATGCGATTTAACGCCTTTAGACTATTTTTTGTGGGGCTACGTCAAGTCTAAAGTCTACAGAAATAAGCCAGCAACTATTCCAGCTTTGGAAGACAACATTTCCGAAGAAATTCGGGCTATTCCGGCCGAAATGCTCGAAAAAGTTGCCCAAAATTGGACTTTCCGAATGGACCACCTAAGACGCAGCCGCGGTCAACATTTAAATGAAATTATCTTCAAAAAGTAAATGTCATGAACCAATCTAACGTTTCAAATAAAGAACCGATGAGATTTTGCAAATTTTATGCGTTTTTTTTTAAAAAAAAGTTATCAAGCTCTTAAAAAATCACCCTATATTATCTACGGTTTTGGGTGCAAGTCGATTTCTTTTATCAGTTATTAAATTGCCTGCCAAGGAAAATACACGTTCAGACGCCGCACTACTTGCAGGTATAGTTAATATTTTAAGTGCAAGTTTTGATATAATAGGTAGGAGGTACTCGGACCGTCGTAAGCACACATCTTGCCTGACACATAACCCGCCGACATTTCTTGAATATATGTATTTTACTATGTTTTAATGCGATTTATTGTGCTATTTTAAAAGAAAACTAAATAAAAGGATAAGAAACAAAGAAGTTTCAGTTTTGTAGTTTTTACGAAGTCACTAGAATCACGGGTTTCGTTCCTTTTAAAACCCCTCCGCGTAGGTATAAACTTCAGGGACTCATCTACCTAAGCTCTCCACTTTCTAAAATGTAAGATAAAGCTTTTCATTTATGCTTAAGAAATAATTGAATAAAATGATAAGAAACAAAGAAGTTTCAGTTTTGTAGTTTTTACGAAGTCACTAGACTCACTCGTTATTTTTTAAACCCCTCCGCGTAGGTATAAACTTCAAGGACTCATCTACCTAAGCTCTCCAATTTCTAGAATGTAAGATAAAGCTTAAGAAAATAATTGACTAAAAGGATAATAAACAAAGAAGTTTCAGTTTTGTAGTCACTACAATCGCACGTTTCGTTCCTTTTAAAACCCCTTCGCGTAGGTATAAAATATATTTTGAATATGCAAGGAATTTGTGAATGTATTCATGAATAAACAACCCAATAAACAATTGCGTAAATGTTTCGTAAATCTGCGCTAAAATAAACTTATCTACAAACATTTGAGTAAACTTACTTACAAATGTGAGAAATAAGTTTATTTATAAGTTTACTTATCTTATATTTGTAAGTTTAAAATAAATGCGTTGAAAAAACGTTTACTTACAAACATAAATGTAAACTTATGATGCAACATTGCAAATCAGTTTACATGTAAACACAAAAAGTAAACCAACAGTTTACCATTTCCCGTTAGTTTTTTCGCCGACTCTCTGACGATTGTTTTTCCTTTTTTGAGTGATCGCAGTTAATAATTATTGAATTTGAGAGATGTAAAGACGTGCGTTTTAAATAAAACAGTGGAAAAGTTAATAACTAAAAATAATTAATTGAAAAATTACTTACATATAAGTATTATTTAGAAGTGTTATAAATAAAATAAAATAAAAAAGGCCTTTACAATATAAAAGGGTAAGTTGCATGTTGTATTTTAAGGCGTTGTTATAATTTTTTTTTTGCCTTTGCAATTTGAAACATCCATCAACCAAAACGGAAATAACCACATCATAGTCGAAAAAGCAGGAACAATTAATAGCTATACACTGGATCCCACATTTTTAGAAGGTAGTCAATGTCAATTATTTATTTGAAAAATTTTTTTTAATGAAAATGTTTTTTTGCAGCAATTCAAAGCACCATTGATGCAGCTGTATCCAAATCTATGGGAAGAATCGTCGAGGAGGTAAGAAGCTTGCAGCGAGATATCGCAGAGTTGAGGAATGCAGAGACAATGTTCCATCAAAAAAGATTATGCCAGCGGAACTTTTAAACACAGTGGAGCAATTTATGGAATTGGAGAGTTTACTCCAGAAGGATGAAGAATGTGCTAAATTTGTATGTAAATATTTAAAAGCCAATTTCACAATTTCTTTTTTTTGAAGAAATCGGAACTTATGCAAAATATTAAATACACAGGAGCGAAATTCGTCAGAACAGCTTGGCGCTCATTGGTATCCGATGAATGTGCTCAACATTTTGCTTGGAGTGGAACGTCAGACAAAAAACCTGTCCGCGTCTTAAAAGTATCTATGGCTATCCGAGGTACTTAATAATAAAACTTAATAAACTTTATATTTACATGTGTACTTATATACTTATATATATTTTTAATTTAAATTTCAGATGTCTTCTTACATGAAGTGAAGGGCAATGACACTGAATATATAAGTGGCACCAAGACGATTTTTTAGTTTGCCAAAAATAGACAAAAACGGAAGCACCAAAATGCAGCAAATTAATTATTTTACCCAACTATTTTTCTATCATTTCATTTTTAAAGAATTTTTTTAAATTTTAATTTTTAGTATAAGTACATATGTACATATATATAATAAATAATATTAAATGAATTAAAACTAATAAAGAAAATAATTATATATCTTTAAAAATATATCATGCGATTTATTTTACTACCATTACATAAAATCATTATAACACGTTTACAAATACATTTGAAAATAAATTTACAAGCGGTTGGATATTAATTTAATAAATGCTTACTTTTAAGTTTAAAAATAAGCGATTTTACAAGTATGTGAAAAAGCCCAAAGTAATGTAACGTTTTGGTTCTTTACAAGTCTTTTGTAATTGTTTTGTAATGAAAAACATAAACTTTTTGTAACGAAAAGGTTTACCAGTGTAAGTTTATTTTAAGTTTATTTACAAACTCGATTGTTTACTGGGAATGAGCCACTTATTAGTGAATGTATTCTTGAGCCTTTCAACTCATCTAATGGTAAGCAACGAATAGCTCAAACAATTGTATACAGAGAAGCAAGCCAAGCCAAGTGTGAGCGATAAGTGATTGTGAGACATATTCACACTCATTATTACACAAGCAAGCCATGTGATTGTGAGAAGATAATATTTTTAGTGAGAGCAAGTGTGAGTGAATATTGGGGGTGATTCATGAATATGAGAGTGTATTCATAAGCCAAGTATTCACTGCAGATCACTGATTGAGAGCTCGTTAGAGAGATCAATTAGCTTTTTGTCCACAATCCTGCTTGTTTTTGTTTGCCAAAGAACAAGAGGTATTGCTGGATAATTGCAAATGTGGACTTTGAACTTTTGGTTTTTTTTGAAGACTTTGTGTTTTGCTTCACGGGCAGATTTTGCCGTATGATTATATGTACAAATATATTTATATAGGTATGTTCGCTCTAAGAAGAGAGCGCGGAGACGGAATTGAAAAAATGTATTATCCTTTATTTAAAAATATATGCACTAATGAATTTATGTATATAAATAAAATATGTTTGTATGTGCTATATACTTTATAACGGGTGATTTTTTTGAGGTTAGGATTTTCATGCATTAGTATTTGACAGATCACGTGGGATTTCAGACATGGTGTCAAAGAGAAAGATGCTCAGTATGCTTTGACATTTCATCATGAATAGACTTACTAGCGAGCAACGCTTGCAAATCATTGAATTTTATTACCAAAATCAGTGTTCGGTTCGAAATGTGTTTATCGACAAATTTTGTTCAGCGATGAGGCTCATTTCTGGTTGAATGGCTACGTAAATAAGCAAAATTGCCGCATTTGGGGTGAAGAGCAACCAGAAGCCGTTCAAGAACTGCCCATGCATCCCGAAAAATGCACTGTTTGGTGTGGTTTGTACGCTGGTAGAATCATTGGACCGTATTTTTTCAAAGATGCTGTTGGACGCAACGTTACGGTGAATGGCGATCGCTATCGTTCGATGCTAACAAACTTTTTGTTGCCAAAAATGGAAGAATTGAACTTGGTTGACATGTGGTTTCAACAAGATGGCGCTACATGCCACACAGCTCGCGATTCTATGGCCATTTTGAGGGAAAACTTCGGACAACAATTCATCTCAAGAAATGGACCCGTAAGTTGGCCACCAAGATCATGCGATTTAACGCCTTTAGACTATTTTTTGTGGGGCTACGTCAAGTCTAAAGTCTACAGAAATAAGCCAGCAACTATTCCAGCTTTGGAAGACAACATTTCCGAAGAAATTCGGGCTATTCCGGCCGAAATGCTCGAAAAAGTTGCCCAAAATTGGACTTTCCGAATGGACCACCTAAGACGCAGCCGCGGTCAACATTTAAATGAAATTATCTTCAAAAAGTAAATGTCATGAACCAATCTAACGTTTTAAATAAAGAACCGATGAGATTTTGCAAATTTTATGCGTTTTTTTAAAAAAAAAAGTTATCAAGCTCTTAAAAAATCACCCTTTATATTGTGTGTCAATAAGCATATATGTATGTATGTATGTAAGTTAACGGCAGCAGCCACACAGATACTTAACGATAAATGTAAACAAATTGTATCTTCTCACAGTATTACTGCTTGGTCAGCAGAATACTTTAATTAATAAGAAATCAATATATCACTTTTTTTGATAAGTAAGCAAAATTAAATATTTCCATATTTTTTTTTGATAAGGAGAATAATTGGAAATCCCCCAAAATGCTTTTTCCCCCCCCCCCTGGCTTCATCACTTAATGTAATGCAAAGCATCTTTAGTAATAAGCATAGAATTTATAGAATATAAATTAAGTGCTTTTAACTAATAAATCAGTGATCATCGTCAAGCGTATTGAGAGATCATCTTGATGATCAAAGCGCACGCACATATTATCACACTTCAGAATCAACACTTGTTGTTTATTTCTACCGCGCGTAGCGGAACGGAATATATTTTTTTTAATAAATACATCCCCACAAGGGAAGTTAAATTGGCGCCCCACTTTACGCCGTGTTTTCGTCGTATAAAGGGAGAGAAATGTATCCCCTATAACCATAACGTTTGCGATTAGTGAACACTACCGGTAACGTACATAAACCTCATGCGAGAGGTGTACAATGTGAATAACGCATTAAAAATTAAAAAGAAAAACACTATCCTAAGAATATGGAGACAAGCCCACCAAACGTGAAATGTAAAGTGAGGCAAAGAACTTCATTGCTTGTTGTGTTGTGACATCGCAGAATAAATAAGACAAAATTTTTTTTAAAATAAATTGTTTAAAAAAATGAACAGTGCATACAAAAAGTAAAAGTGACTTAAATCCCAAATACAAAATTTTTAAAAAAACACAAAAAACATCAATTCAGGCATTGCACACGTCAAGTATCGGCGTATCCATCGGAGGAAACCAAGGACTAAGGAAATTACAACAAAACACACCACAAAAACAGGAGAAGAAGGCGTAAGATTTTTATTATCCACATTTATCAAATATATTAATACGATTAATAATAAACAATCGAATTTTAGCAATTAAGTTTTAAAACTATTAAGAATCATTGAAGGCTCGACCAGCAAATAATAAAATATTTTGAAACCGCGATTCACCACGCGCAGGGGGACCCTCCGGTTTATACAAAAAACTCAATTCTGCGATTCTGAACTTCAGACCCTCCAGAAAGGAATCAAAAATAAAAAATAAAATAAAAAATTGAAAAAAAAAAATAAAAAAAAACATAATGACGGATGCTCTACCAACTGACTTGAACTATACCGAAATAGACAGAATAGTTAGAAATCTTGAAGGTTTTGTATTAGTCATAGCATTACGAAAAAAGAAAGGTATGTGAATCAAGATAAACTTAAAATTAAATGTTTGGAGAAAGTTTTTAAGATATATAGGCAAAGATAAGAAGGCCCACTTGATGATTAATTATAATCATGAGACAGTTATGTCGGAGACTATAGAGATGATAGAAGTATCAAAAAGAATATTTTGCTTGTAAATTGGGGAGTAATACAAGTGCTTCTGTCCAAAATACGAAAGGTTTAGGGGTGCATTATTGCGTTATTGTAAAAGCACCATAAAATTGAAAATTGCCCATATTTAAGAAAAGGAAATTAATAAAATAAAAATGGCTTTAACTAGCGAAAATGAGACATTATCGCAAGACTAATTGCCGCAACGAGGCAGTCACTTAGATTAAAATATCTAAATGCGCAGACAATAGAAGACTTAACGAAGTCGACAACAATAAAGATTACAAACCTGAAGTAATAAATTCAGAGATTCGCTGTGACGAATCCCTAGAAGTAATAAAGTCTTTTACCAGAATTTGGGGAAAACAGAATAAAGAATGTTAGCTGGAGGAATCGGCTAACAATGCGATGAGCTTATACGTAAGAGGCAGCCGTAGGTATTTTGCTGCATTGACAATATTAAGAGATAAAATACTCACGAATGCTAATGACATTTGTGTCCAAACACGGAACGGTTTTAAATTTTGATGCTATTCTAGCACGATTGATTTTCGCTTACGCCCGACAGGATAGCGACCAGCTCATATAATTGAGCAAGAAATGAGTATTTTGCGCCCAAGGCAATTACTACCATAATCGTTTTCTAACCAGGTTAATGAGACATTCACATTGCTAATTAACAAAACAATAATGACTTACTGATTCAGATAGTGCCGTAACTAAAAGAATTTACTGCTAAAAAATAGGCGGATGCCTTACGCACATTTATAACGGGGCTAACAGGAAACTTCGAGCAAACATTTTATTTTCACTATCGCCAAGCGACTTGCCAAATGCTTTAGGCCAAAGCACCAGAATTAGAATCCGAACAATATGGCGAGCAGCATTTCGCATTACAATTTGGAAAAAACGATCAAATCCAACAATAATAACAGGCAACTACTTCTAACAACAGATTCAATATGAGTAAATTTTAATAATTTTAACGGTCCCACAAGTCCACCACAAAGAAATATAGAAGCAATAACAAAGAATGGGTTATCAGAATAACCACCACGACCTCAACCAATGATGTCGACTCAACATCCATACACGCAACCGTATGTTGCAAAAGCAACAATTTAATCAAACATTTGGAAAAAAGGGGGGGCCACATTGGAAGTTGACACAACAGATGTGCAGCCACCGACCTAAGACACAGCGCATTAAGAATATTAAGGAGGATCATTTTTTAGGCCCAAATTATCTCTGCATATATATTTCTAGATGAACAGGGTTACTGGTCCAGAATTTTAAAATATTAATGATCGGGACAACTAAAGTTGCTATATTGAATCAGGAATAATACAAAATAAAAATAAATTGGATATACAAAAGAAGTAAAAACCATTATGGATTTTCGATAATACGCTATTATCAATTATCACATTATTCGGTGAAAAACAATTCTACGAAAATTGAAAATTTGAAGCAGACCTTTTAATGGATACAAATTTTGAAGGACATTAATGCAGTGATTAACTTGGAAAAAAGAAGTTTAAACTAATAAATAATGAAAGAGAGGAGGATATTTTAGCTTAGAAATGCGATAATGAGCATCAAGAAAGTAAGGATGAGTTAAAGATTGTTAGGAGGACGAAATACTTTGGGAAGCAAAGACGTCCTAAAGCGCCAGCGACGTAAATACGGCCAAATATAAAAAAACTAATATTGTGGACAGGAAAGCTCTACAACGCCAGCTGAAGATTTAATCAGCAGAGTAGAAGTAATATTATGCAAAAAGATATTTGTGGGAACGAAAAGTTCTACAACGCCAGCCGATGATAATACCGGCAAATTAAATAAAAATATTAAAAAATTTGTGGAACCAGAAGTTCTAAACGCCATCCGATGATAATACCTGCAATTATAGAAGAGAAAACTATGTAAACAAATTTATTTTAGAGGAAAAGTGCTCCTAAAGCTCCATCGAAGGAAATCCCGACATAAAGCAAGATGAATTGAAAATGTAAGAGAGGAATTTAATTGAAATATATCAAATACATTCTTCAATAAATATGAATTTAACCGTTTCGAACGGATATAAAGCGGAAAAACGACAATTGGTTGAAACGTCCTATATGGAGTAAAACAATACCCAATCCTGCTTTCTTGCTAATCTTTCATAAACGAAAGAGGTAAAAAAATTATGAGAGATAAAATAATAAGAGCCAGTAGGAAGCGCATATCATTCACCAATTTGGGTTGTACCAAAAAAAAGGTGTAAATGAAGACTGTACGCCGAAATTGGCGAATGGTAAATCGATTATAAAAAATTAATGGTAGTAACAAAATCGGATAAATATCCAATCCGGATAGCAATATAATACTTTAAAATTTAGAATTTTCAAATATTTTTCCACAATAGCATCTGGAATCGTTTTCACAGATCCTTATTAAAGAACAGATATTGAAAAACTGCATTTTTCCGTAATAAAGGAAAAATACGAATTTTTAATAATGCCATTTGGTTTAATAAAAAACGCGCCTAGTAATATTTCAAAGGGGCGATGGACAATGTTTTAAGGGACTTTAATTGGAAAATTTTTGTCACGTTTATTGACGATATACTCGTATTTTCAAAAAGTTTCCGAAGAACATAAAAAATTTTAAGTATAATAATAGAACTTACTACAAAACGCAATATTGAAAATTTCATTACAAGAAATCTACATTTTTACCAAGAAGAAGTAGAATTTTTGGATATATTGTTGCAATACTGTTATCAGACGATCCAAAAAAATTGAAACTATTTTAAATTTTCGCGAGTTCCAACAACTCTACGACAAGTTACAAGTTTCCTAGGAATGATTGGATATTACCGGAAGTTTATTAAAAATTAATGCTAAAATAGCCAAAACCATTACAATACTTTATAGGTGAAAACGGAAGAGTTTTCACAACATATTTCTAAAAAAATTAAAATTAGATTGGAACAAGAAGGACTTTTTTTGGGCTAATTGAGAAATTGAAGTCTATATTAGTAATCAATATGAATTGATTCACCAAATTTAAACGAAACATTTATATTAACACGCGCATCAATGCGCTATTGGTGGATTCTTAAAGCAAGGGGGCCAAACCTATTACATTTATATCTAAACATTAAATTCAACTGAAAAAAATTACGCGACTAACGAAAAAGAACTATACGCTATCGGATGGCTTAAAAAATCTAAGAAATTATGTTATAGTAGTTCAGATTTGGAAATTCATACCGATCACCAAGCGCACTAACCATTTGCAGTCTCACCTAGAAATCCAAATGCCCAATGAAAAGATGGCATGCTTTCATTAATTGGAGATATGGAGGCAAAAGTATATATAAAACCAGTAAACCAAATGTGGTATCAGATCTCTATCACGACAATTTCTAATAATTTATTATCCGCGAATCGTCCAACCACAGTAAATATCATTGACCAGACGGCGCGTTAAACCAATTATTTGCATTTTTCGGGATTATTCAGGAGTTACCACAGCTTAACATCCGTGCTGAAGCAAACATAACTTCTCAAAATTTAGGGAGTTTGGTGAGATTTTCGTTGACCACCTTGTTAGATACTTGCAGCTGTAAAGTTCTATTGTGAATGAAAATAAGAACAGTGACAGCTGTTTTACGTTTTAAAGTATTTAAAGTTTATTTTAAAAAGCGACGATAAAGATTAAAAAGTAAGTAGTTTTTATTATTTTGCTTTGGGCCTTCTAAACGAAAATTATTACTTTGTTTTAATTTCAGATGGCTGCAGAAAAAAAGCGTCAGGGTGGACTTTTACGATTAGTTGGAGGTGCTGCTGGAAAAAAATGGGAGGAACGTTCCCACGAACCTCCGCGTGCAAAGCGAAATGCTCATTATACATATATTCGCAGGAAATGGCACAAAAATACACCGTCCGAGGAAATTCACTGCAAAGTGAAAAATATGACTAAGAATACAGTGAGTGTTTTCAATAATTAGATTTCTTTCTTCTTTAACACATTAATAACTCTACTTTCAGAGAGGAGAAACCAAAATTGGCCCCTCTGGTGCTAGTCCCCCCCGCGCCTTGGAATTCAGTATAAATTCTGTTGAATCGCATAGTAGGGTTACTGCCGTTAATTCTGCTTTGTACATAGAGACAACTCGTATTCCAGAGGTAAAAAAGATAATTTGGTTAAAGTTTTTTAAAAAACAACAGACATATTAGAAAGGTTGCGATGAAACCAAGCACGTTTCAGAGGAAATAGATTCGACTTTCGACAGCACAATATTTGTCAGAAAGATTTTTACCCTATGGAGAACATCGCAGAGAAACTTTAGTTTAAAACAAGATTGTATCGTTTTTTTCTAGTCCTACACCATTATTTAATGAAATATTTTTGTTATTTTCTAGTCCTAACCATTATTTAATGAATGTTTTGTTATTTTCTAGTCTTAAACATAATAATAAATGTAACAAAAAATGAATTTAAAATAAAAAAAATGATCTCTTTAAAAAATGGATGTGTTGTAATTAGTTACTAATATTTGTTTTCTGCTACTCTATACCTCTATACTTACGGAAAATCAGAGCTTGCATTTCTAATAGCCGAGCTTGTTACACATCATTTCCCAGCTCTTGGAGTGTGATTGGGTTTTGATTTCTGTAATTATTTCTGCAGCCATCTTGGGATCCACGAAGATGGAATTTCATCATTTTCAATTTTTAGACAAATGTGCAAAATACGCATCATGTAATATAACGTTAACGTTTTTTGGAGCTACCGTTAAACCTCTGCCAATTTTCGAAATCGGGCTTTTAGTGACCGAAAGCATTCTCTAAAACTCTCGACATTTGGATAAACTATAGTTTAAATGTTTTTTCTAACACTGTTGGATTGGTGTGAGTATGGAAAAGGCTTCATCATTTAACGCGACCAATCGAAAGGCTGAATCGCCAATAGATAACGGGGACATTAACCATCTCCAATCATTTTGTGCTCTGAGGCAAAATATCAGCGGTTTCATGGATTTTTTTAAGAACTACCTCAAAAAATTAAATGTACGAGTCGTTGTTTTCTTCCAGTTGACGCCACATTTATAATATGTAAATTTTGATCTATAAAATAGTGAACGAAATTTATATAAATATGTCCAATAAGTACTATATATTAAATTTACTTATAGTCCGCAACTTGCCATCATAAACAATCGAATACCACCCCTTATAATTGTGATATCGTCGCATCTTCCTTTTTCTTCGGCTGACCCCAAGTGGGCCGCATCCTATGCTCCAAAACATTGCGGAAAAACCAAAGTGTGCAAACCTTGTACATTTCGCTCTACTTCTTTCTGTGCTTGGGATAGGAATTTGATGCAATCTGATAAGTGTGCACACAGCTTTGCAAAAAATCCTACAACTATTTCCCCAACTGTGGTGCGTCCTACGCCAAATAAACGACTACAGTTCTGTATTCCGCTGAAGACCTAAAGCATACATGACGCAATAGCCACTCTTTTCTGAAGTGGAATGCAAAGTCGCATGGTTGCTGTTGGACTTTCCGATTTCCTTAACCTTTTCACATATTTGTGAAAAGCTTTCCTTGTTTGGACGAAGTTTTCTTTAAATCGGATGTCATATCCATCTTTTCGACATCGTACTCCAAAAAATGCCATTGCGGTCCTACTTTATTAATAACATATATAAATGAGGGGATAAAAAATTATATTTCCAATCTATATATATTAACTTACAAATTTCCATGCCTTCTTTCCCTTATTTCCGAAGGCGCCACTTTTGGTACAGTTTCCAGTATCGCTTTTGTCAATTCATTCATCGTTTTAATCTTTTGAAGCAGATTCCCACTAGTAATGTATTTATTCTTTTGTTTACCAAATTGTGGGTTTGCATCATCTGTGGCGGCTAACAATCGCAATGCTTGTCTTCTATCCCATTTTTTTGTTTATAAAATTGAAAATGTTATTAATATGCCATCACTGTTCGGTACTCGCTTCGCTGCTGTCTGTCCCTATAAATTTGGATCGATTAAGGGCGGGGGCGCAGTTAAATCAAGAGGGTTACGCTTGCCGTCTGTCAATGCTATAACTCAACATTCAAGCTGAAAGTAGTGATCATACTCAGATTACCCGAGACAAAAAACCATTAAAACCAATTTAACAAAAAGTTTACTAAAGCAAAAATAGATTACAATACTTTTGAGCAAATTCAAGAATTTGGAAAAATTAGTCACATTAATTGAATATGACTGTTTTTGATAATTTTAATCACAATATTAAGGAATACATCAAACCCAATATAGTTTTACGGGCGAATACATTGCCTCCAATGAGGATCTTAACGAAATACAAGCGAATAAGAGAAACGTTTACTAATAAATGCATATTGTGGAGGATGTGGTCCTTTACATTCATCACCGGCAGTCCTGCCGTGTCCGTAAGGAACAGATAAATAATTAATGTGAAACACCTAACACAACGATCACATCGCTCTCAGCCCTACTGATGTAACGCGACAAATTACAGATTTTTAAACAGCCCCTTTGGGGGGCTAATCATTAGCTTAGTCAGCCGATGATTTAGTTGAGATTCAAAACACAACGGTTTGGTTGCATGTATGCTCTGAAATCTGTCCTTTATAAATAGAAATATAAGGTATTTATCATTTTGGTTTAACGACTTCTTCCATGACTCCGCCCCGGTGTATTTCAGAGTCAAACCCTAAAAGTATAAGGCAGCATCAAAGTGAATTGCTGACCTTGCAGAATGCATTAACAATGCGACGATACTGTTTCTCTTAGGTTTGCAACACTTGTTATTTTTAGAGTGCATTGACTCGTGTTGTTGCACATATTGATTGTCAACATAGAAAATATTATTATTGAATTCGTCTCGTTTGTAATGGCAGAAACTCTTTTGTGTATGCCTTTGCTTATGTATTCTTGTGTGGATCTTTAACAAATGTGACTAATTTCATGAATTTGCTTATTATACATTTATGAGTGCTTGGTAAGTGGCATTTAGGTAGGACCAACTACACACTTGCCCTGAAGAAAAATTTATTACGTGAAAAGAATGAACGGAATGAATTTTTTTGGGGGGAGGGTTTTTGGTGAATTCATGGAGTCGTTTCTTTACATTGTTATGTATTTTTGTGTTTTTTTTTTGCTTTTTGTTTTGCCTTTTATTATGTTTTGTTGTTTACAGAATATGACACTTAATTTTTGAGTGTTGTTATTTTTATAATGTGGGTTTTTTTGTTAAAAAAACAAAATTTTTTTTTTTTTTTTTTTTTTTTCCTTATGGTAACGTGAAGTGTATGTCCATAAATATAAGTGTTTTATTTTGGGTTGATCTATGCTCTCAGCGTATCTTATTTGTAACATATGATTTAGAAAGTGTTGTAAAATATTTGTATTTATTTAATAGCTAATGTTTGCATATTCCTACAATTTATATTCAATTTTGTTTTTGTTCTACGATATGTTCCGTAGTATTTTTTAATTGGTTGATTGTGGAACTCTTTACATTTTTTTTATTTTAACAATTGAATTTGGTGTTCCATTGTTATTTACATGTGTATGGGCCCGTGGTATGGACTCTGGGTGTTTTAGTTTTCTTTTCATTTTTTATGTTACACTCATGTCTCCGAGTGTTTTCAAAATTTTGGATTTGTTTGGTTTTTGTCATATTCTTGTTTTTCTTCTATTTTATACCTGCGTTATATTAGTTTTTCTGGCATTTGTAGCACAATTTACGTGTGTAGTTTTTTAGACCGACTATTGCAATTCGTATTCGCCATATTGTCAATGTCATAACATTCTATTTTCTTATTTATTTTGTTCGCTTTGGTAGTGACGGCAATTTTTCCCATACACAATTCATAGGGTGAATACCAGTGTCTGTGGTGTGGGTGTTGTGTTAAACTGTCAATAGCGCTATAATATGGTATATCACTTACTGCCCATTCGTAATAACTCGTCAGCAAAGGTGAGTACATATTCGTTTAGGAATTTTCTGTGGTTTCGTTCTATAGGGTGATTTTTTAAGAGCTTGATAACTTTTTTTTTTTAACAAACGCATAAAAAATTTGCAAAATCGTCCTGGTTTTCTTTATTTGAAACGTTAGATTGTTCATGACATTTACTTTTTGAAGAGATTTCATTTAAATGTTGCCCGCGCTGCGTCTTTTAGGTGTCCATCTCGGAAAGTCCAATTTTGGGCAACTTTTTCGAGCATTTCGGCCGGAATAGCCCGAATTTCTTCGGAATGTTGTCTTCCAAAGCTGGACTAGTGCTGGCTTATTTCTGTAGACTTTTAGACTTGGAAACGTAGCCCCACAAAAAATAGTCCTAAATGCGTTAAATCGCATGATCTTTGTGAGCCAACTTACGGTCATTTCTTGAGATGAATTGTTGTCCCGAAGTTTTCCTCTCAAAATGGCCTATAGATCGCCGAGCTGTGTGGCCTTAGCGCCATCTTGTTGAAACCACATGTCAACAGTTCACGTTTCTTTTCCATTTTTGGCAACAAAAAGTTTGTTAGCATCGGCCGATAGCGATCGCCATTCACCGTAACGTTGCGTCCAACAGCATCTTTGAAAAAATACTGTCCAATATCCCCAGCGTACAAACCACACCAAACAGTGCATTTTCGGGATGCATGGGCAGTTCTTGAACGGCTTCTGGTTGCTCAGTCCTCAACCCCAATGCGGCAATTTTGCTTATTTACGTAGCCATTCACCAGAAATTGAGCCTCATCGCTGAACAAAAATTTGTCGGACGTAAAGCGCGAAACACATTTCGAACCGAACACTGATTTTGGTAATAAAATTCAATGATTTGCAAGCGTTGCTCGTTAGTAAGTCTATTCATGATGAAATGTCAAGCATATGAGCAGCTTTCTCCTTTGCCACCATGTCTGAAACCCACGTGTATCTGTCAAATACTAATGCATGAAAATCTAACCTCAAAAAAATCACCCCGTTATTGACCCAATTGTTTGATTGTGATCCTGAGCTGAGAAATATTTGCTTCGTATTCAATATGTGCACAAGTTGTGCATTAATTCATTAACAAATTCTGGTGCTCTGTCTGATTTCAATCTTGTATGAAGCCATGCTTCCGAATAGTTTGTTCGACTAGTTGTTGTTGCAATTGTTTTTTGCGTCCTTTTGTTTCAATGGGATGAGCTAATTGTACGAATTTCGTAAATCGCATTGCATCTTTATATGTCTCTGTATCCGTTTTTTGGGATACGAATTGTCCTATTGTGGTCGATTGAAAGACTGTACTGAAGTTTGATGTCGGCGTGTCCTGTCACTACGAGCGGTTTCTTAATGTGTTTTGTTGTTTTATTCTGTGCACATTTCGTGCAATTGTTTATAAATTCTTTACCATTTGCCGCATGTTTTTTCCATGTGTTCTTTGTTTCAATTTTACAATTGTCTCCTAACGCCTAAATGACCTGATTATGTTGGAAGTATGGATTCATCTATTAATTTGTATTTGAATATTGTACTTTTTATTTCCTTCTGGAGCTCTATATATATTATGTTTAGTGGGCGCGCTTTTCTTGTTTTCGGTTTATTAAATTTTTCTTTGAAGCATTTCATATCTTATTGCTTTACTATATATTCCTGTCACAAAAGGGCTAGCTTCCTTTATATGTGAATTGTGCATAGCCCTATGTAGTTTCTCCAACATTGCATCTAGTTTTTTCAAGGGTCATCGCTACATGTAACGTGCCCTTCTTTATTAATTATTTCAGTCGTAAACGTTACTTTCTTTATCAATTTTAAATTTCATTTTTCAAATCTATTACGTCATTAAAAGATGTACATTCCCATAATGGTGAGTTGATCAGAACTTCTTAGAGAATGTATCTTTAATGCGTTTCCCGGGTATATTTTTTTATATTTTCATTAATTGCATGCAGCTTAATTTCTTTCATTTTATTAATTTTTGCGGCCCTTGCTCTTGTTAATATGTAATTTTTTATATCTTCACGTCATTGTTCTATATTGGTTATCATTGCTTTTAAGTGTGTCGCTATCTATTTTGATGCGTTACAGTGCCTCTGCGTGTTCGTGTTTTATTTTGCCTTGTTTGTAAATAATTTCGAAGTCGTAATCTCTATAAATCTATTCTGATTCTTGTCATTTTGATGACGATTTCTATGTGTAAAGAGTGAACCCTAAGGCCTGTGGTCGGTTACGACTATAAAAATTTTCTGCCGTAAAGGTATGTCCCTGAAATTGGGTGATAGGCCCCAATGAATTCTAATAACTGCCTTTTTCAATTATGGGCTTGTTGATGTAGTGTTTTTGGTAATGCTTGCTTGCATACGCGATTGGCAATCAGGACCTATTCGCCTTGCGATAGTCTCGCTTCCGTAGGGCAAAGTTCAGATGCGTCATTTTGTTTAAATATAGAATGGTTTGTCGAAATCGGTATTGAAGAATAGGTGGGTTTATTAATTTTGTCTTTTATGTTTAAATGCTTTCCGCTTCTTCTGACCAATGAAATGGTTGTCCCTTTTTTAACAGTGTGTTAAACATTTTGCGTTAGTGCAATAGTCGGGTATGAATGTCTATAGTAATTGGCAAAATGCAAATGATCTTCGTGTTTTCATCTGCTTCGTTGGTGTGTGGTACTTGCTTACAGTATCGCATTTGGCAGGGTCAGTTGTGACACCTTTATCATGATTAAATTTCCGAGCTAGAGGACATTCTTGGTTTCAAAAATTGGACATTTACTGGGCATTTAGTTTTAGTTATATTTCTTTAATCTTTCAAATACTTCTATTAAATTTTTGTTATGGTGTTTTGATTGAACATCCAAATACGATAATGTCGTCTACATGAGAAAAGCTTCTGAATTTTTAATCCTTATCGTTCGCTATTGTCACAACATGCGTTGGACGTATTTGAATGAAATCTTTAATCAAAAGGTAGTCTTGAACTGATAGTGGCCATCCCCCCCCTTGTGTGGAGAATGCTGTTGGTGTTCTAGATTCGGTGTCTAGTTGATTTGGTGAAAAGAACTGGTCATATCTAAAGTTTGTGAAATATTTTGCTCTTCCAAGCAGTGTCCAAGATGTCTTCTAGTCTTGTTAATGGGAATTTGTCGTTGACGTTTTGTCTTTATTTCTAGAGTCTACTACTAGTCGCCATTTTTGGTTGCCATTTTCGTCATCTTTTTTGGTACTAGAAGTAATGGGGAATTATAGTGGCTAACTGAATTGGTTCAGATAATATCGTCTTCAATTCAATTTTCTATTTGTTTTTGAATTTCTTCCGCTGCGAATACGTGTCTATAATTTTTTATGTACCATGGTGGAATTGTCTATGAGATTTAGCTTTTTTGTATAAACAGAGTTGTGGAAAGACTTTCGCCTTCGAGATGGAATATTGATTGATACTTTTGGAGTATTTCGTGTAGCTCTCGTTTTCTTTTGTGTTTCTACGTACCTAATTTTCTTCTTTTATTTAATTTATTGAAGCGGTTGCTGTTGTAAATATATCGGTTTGTGATAGGCTGTCATAATATTGTAATCTGATAAATTCTCTGTTATACATTTTATTTTGTTTTAATTTTACTGTATGAATTTTATTGGACATTTATGATTTTTTATGTGGCAATTGGCCTTTTTGCAGTGCTATTGATTTCCTATGAAGACTCCCTGTTCTATTTCCTGATTTCAAATTAGGCTATCTCGTTTCTATTTAAGATTATTGGTACTAATAACCTCTGTTCTGGGCGGTACTTCTAAGATTCTAGTTTGACTGTATTTGTGTATACTATTATTAACGTGTGTTCATGTTGTTAATTGTTGCAGTTAGAGGTGAATGTTTCCGTAGTCATTTTGCATAAATGTTGTGACCTAAAAAATCTCTGCCTAAAAATTTCCATCGGTTGTGGTGGGAATTGTCTGTGACAAAATGAAAATCAATGCTAGTGCTATTTTTCCTAACTTGAAAAGTTGCTGCTGTGCCTAATGAAAGTGATTTTGTCTTTTGTGATTCCCGTTTAATTTGCTTTTAATTGGTACATCGTAATCCGAATTCATTTGTTGAAAGGGTTTTTGGGCATATTGATATGTCATCTCCTGTGTCGATTAGAAATGTCATGGGTTTGTTTAATTGTGTATTACAAATTGTAATGAAATTTGTTAAATTCTGAGTGATGACATATATTTTATTTATATTGATCTTGCGAATACCCGGAGGAGTTAATTGTCCGTCCCTCCGGGTCGCCTACGTTTCCCTGGAATTGCAGGAAATTTACGTGGCGACCGTTCTCTGTTGAATTGAGGCCCCTTTTCTATTATTTCTTGGGCCTGTTGTTGTAGTTATTATATTGGTCGTTCTAAAATTGTTGCGGTTGTTGTTGTTTTAAAATTGTTTTTGTCTTTGGACACTATGGTATTATTATGAAAAGTGTTTATTGTTGTTATTATTCCTAGGATAATTGTCATTTTCTGAATTGATTGTTCGTATAGTCTTGTTGGAATTGTTGTTGCTTGAATTGTTGTTTGTTTTCTTTCTACAATTGGTTGTTATTGTGGTATCTCTTTGGTCATTGGTGCGATTATTGTTCGTTTCTTATTTGATAATAACATAACTCTTGAATTGTTGTTTCATAACCTTTTCAATGTTCGAGGCTAGGTCCACCGCTGTGGTCTAGCGATTTTGGAAGTGCTGCGAAAACAGTTTTTTGAATTGGGGTCGTTTAACCATTTTTAAATACAGGTTAAGCTGTATTGCTCATTGATTGGGTGGCGAGTGCTTTTGTTCAGTACTGGCATTAGGGCCAATTTGTGATATGTGAAGTTTTTATTAGTTCAGATATTAAATAGAGAATTTTATTTTTGTAATTAGTTATATTTAAGGTTTCTTTGTGTTATCTGGCTGATTGATTTGTAGTTTTGGATAGTTGTCGTGCTTTTCTATTTATTTGTCAAACTTTTTTAGGTCTTCTAGTGTTTGTGGCGGTTGTATTGCAGTTATGTTCGTTCGTACTATTTGTGGATGTTTTACATAACTAATAAGTCAATCAGTGCTATTTTGCCTGTAGGTGTTAATCCATTGTAGACTATTTCTAAATTTTTTAGAAATGATTCTAACTCTTTTATTATTTCCCGAAAAGTTGGGAATAGCCTTTTTGTCGCCATTTCTAAATTGACTTCAGACATGGTTCTTGTTGTGGTATTGGGATTCAGTGTTTGAATTTTTTCAGAATTCGAAATGATATGGTGTGGATATTGAGTTTGGTATTGACATTCAATGTTGTAATGGCTCTAGAATTTTTTTTACTAATTTGTTCTCGCAAATGCCAGAAAATTATTCTAACATATAGCTCTGTGTTCTTTTGATAATTTCTCTTTGTATACATTTAGTATACTTCGTATTGATTCCGCGTGTTACGAATAGTGTTTGCAGATGCTTTTTGCACTGTGTCTTCTTTATTTTTATAGTTTTATTAAGCATTTATATGCTCTATGTGAAATTTTCTTTCTCAATTAAATATGCTGATTAAAATTTTTTTGCCATGTGGCCATTATCTATTTTTATTCATATTTATATTTGTGCCTGTTGTCTAACAAGGCTAGCTTTAGTTGTTGAAAATTTCTTTTATGATAAATGATAATATGATAATTGTGACAATTATTGTTCGAAAATTTTCTAAATATTGTGCTTGTACTGTTTTCTTTTAAAATAGTTTGTGTATATTATTATTATTATTGAGTTGGAAGTTTCTTTATTTTTTTTATCAATTGCATTGTTCACTTCGTATCCTGTGAATACGAGTGTGATTGAGGTAAGTATTTTTAGCTCCAAACTCCCATTTTAAAAACGTAATAATGTATTTGTTGATACGTATTAATTAATATATTTTTAAATTTTTTTCAAATTAATAAGCTTCTTCTGTAGCCTTTCCTCTTTGTGTCTGTGGCTGGTTTACAGTGAGCTGATGGTATAAGATCGCCTTGGCTCTGCGTTTTTGGAATCTTCTGCCGCGCGTTTCCCTTTTTTCCCTTGTGTGGTGTAAGAGGCTTTTTAATCGCCTGCTGTCAACGCTTATACTCTTCGATTGGTTATAGGTTTGGGGCCGCGCTTTTGGGGTCGGCACCGTATGCTGGTTGTTGGGTGCTATCGTCCCGTCGTGGTGCTGCTGTGTGTATTGTTTGTGCTCTCAATAGCCTTTCGTACTTCATTTTGAGGGCGTACAAATGCTGCTTTTGGTACGAATATCGTGTTTGGTCCTCTGGTGCATTTCGATGATTGAAGTAATTTGCAGTAGTGGCTGATGAATGTTGTTGCTGCAGGATTGAAATTAATGTCCTTCGTTCAATTGGACAGTTTTTGATGTTTGTACCTAGTAATTTGGTTCGTGACTGCAGTAATAAAAATTTAATGAAAATAGGATCAGCATACAGGATCAAAGTTTTGTCCGCAGGATCGCCATGTGGAGGATTGGTCACTTTACATTTCATCAAGCTCAGTCTGGCCGTTTCGTAAGGAAACAAGGAGTGAAAGAATTAATGTAAAACACCTAACACACGATCACATCGCTCAGCCTAGCGATGTGAACCGACAAATTACTTTTTAAACAGCCCCTTTGTGAGGGCTAATCATAGCTTAGTCACCGAATGATTTAGTTGAGAATTCAAAACCAACAGGTTTGGTTCATGTATGCTCTGACATCTGTACTTTATTGAAATATAAGGGTGATTTCATACTTTTGGTTTAACTGACTCTTCCCATGACTCCGCCCCGTGTAATTTCAGTCCAAACCCGGAAAAGTATAAGCAAGCCAATCAAAGTGATTGTCTGACCTTGCAGAATGCATTCAAGCGACTATACTGTTTACTCATTAGGTTGCAAACACTTGTTATTTTTAGAGTTGCATTGCCCGTGTGTTTGCACATATTGATTGCAACATAGAAAATATTATTATTGAATTTCGTCTCGTTTGTAATGCGAAACTCTTTTGTGTATGTCGCTTTGCTTATGTATTCTTGTGTGGTCTTTACAAATGTGACTAATTCATGAATTTGCTTATTATAATTTATGAGTGCTTGGTAAGTGGCATTTAGGTAGGACCACTACAATATATACGAAAAATTTTGCAATTGACATAACAAACAGAGAAGGCCAAGGAATTATAATAGAACAAACGCATACACGAGCAAATAGAAGTTACCAAGAAAATTTGGATCAAATTTGCAAAAAATATTATTGGCCTGAAATGAGAAAACAGTCCAAAGAATACGTAAGGAATTGCGACATATGTAATAAAAACAAATATGATAGACACCCTATAAAAATACCAATTGGAGAGGTCCCAATACCTACAGAGGAAGGAGTACAGATACACATGGATATGACATAGAATATGCGCAATCTTTAAAATTCATTACGTGTATAGATAGCTATTCCAAATTTTTGGTTATTAAGCAAATCGAAGATAAGATTAATTTAGAAGATAAAGTGTTAGAAATATTACAAAGTTTCCCTGATATAAAGAAGTTAACTATTGATAATGAACCAGGATTCACTACGGTACAATTTAAGTCCTTGATGCAGAGACTTAAAATAGAAATATTTTTTTGTAACCCAAATCATAGTACCACGAATGGTCAAATTGAGAGGGTACATTCAACAATAATTGAAATTTCGCGATGTATTAAACAAGAATATAATTTAATAAGCTTTTCAGAATCAATATTTAGAGCTGTCCAACAATATAATAAAACTATACATTCGGTAACTAATGAGAAACCATTTGAAGTACTTTATAACAAAGTCTCTCATGATATTTCACCAGAAAAACTTTTATCAGCACTAACTAAGATGCTAGAAAGACACAATAAAAATAGAATTAATAAAACATATTTATGCGGAGAAATAATATATGAAAAGATTACAGGAGAGAGAAATAAACTAAATCCTAGATACAAGAAACAGGTAGTAAAAGAAGACTTAGGGAATACAGTTAGAATTAATTACAGGTATAGAATAGTACATAAAGATAATATTAAATCTTGATTATATATTTTTAGAGAATGATACCCTTAATTTTTCTAACGTTAATAACTAATATAATGGCAGACATTGTGGACTACACAAGAGAAGATTACGTATTATTAGAAGACGGAGATGTAGCCCTGTATAGTGACTACGGAGATATTTTCCACATCACTAATTTAACATATTTTAGAGAACTTATAAGTTCAGACACAAATTATTATAATAAAAAATTCAGATATAGAAATTTTAAACAAAATAATGAACAAGACAAGGCATATATTAACGATTTAGAAACAGATCCAGAAATAGAACTAATAGAAACTTTATTAGAACAACTATAAATTAAGGATACAAGATATAGGAGAGGAATAAATGAAATAGGTACACTATGGAAGTGGATAGCAGGAACACCAGACCATGATGACCTAGTGTTAATAAATAATAAATTAAACGAATTAATTGAAAATAATAATAAACAATACACAACAAATTCTAAAATTTTTGAAATTATTAACCAATTAACGGAAACAATTAATAATATTAATAAAAAATCTGATATTAAAATTCTAACGAAACGAAAAAATCAGTTCCTAATAACTGAATTACAAAATATGATTAATACAATAGCTTTAGGAAAAACGGGAATTTTAAACCCAACAATTTTAAATTTGGACGAGATTAAAAACATAATTAAAAATGAACATGGACGATTGACAATAACTGATTTAATAGATATTTCAAAGTTTAAAATTGTACAAAATAAAGATGTAATAGTTATATATATTAAGTACCCAAAAATTATATATGATTGTAAATATTATGAAGTAAGAGCAGTCACACAAGAAGATGGTAAATTAATAATTAATAATGAAATTGCAAAATGCAAAAAAGAATATATAAATATAAAAAATTGCAAAAGAGAAATGATAAATACTTATTGTAAAATTAATAATAAGAATACTTGCCTATCAGATATTTTGTCCAATAAAAAAGGAAAATGTAAAAAAATTAAATAAAAACATAAAGATATAGATATAATTAAAGAAGGAGCAATATTAGTCTCTGGAAATCATACTATAGATGACTCTGCCGTAAATGGAGTCTACCTTGTAACATTTGAAAACTATACAAACATTGACAATATAATTTATGAAAATATTGATTGTAAAATTTGGAAATATTTAAAAAATAATCATATTAATAATTATGAAATTATAGAATATATGGAAACACAGAATAAAGAATTTAAATTTGAAAACATAAATATTTTGAGTGAACGAATTAATGAATTTAAAAATCATTCACATTTCTGGTACATAATTATTAATAAAAATATACATAATCTATAAGATTTTAAAATTAAAAAAAATATATAAAACCAATAAGCAAAGCAAAAAATTAAAATTTCAAGAATTGTCATATAATGCTATTTTAGAGAGCATTTACAATATATCAAAAAATGATACTGTATTGGGGACGATTCATCTTAGAGAGGGGGGAGTTAACGGCAGCAGCCACACAGATACTTAACGATAAATGTAAACAAATTGTATCTTCTCACAGTATTACTGCTTGGTCAGCAGAATACTTTAATTAATAAGAAATCAATATATCACTTGTTTCGATAAGTAAGCAAAATTCAATATTCCATTATTTGTTTTGATAATGAGAATAATTGGAAATCCAATGCTCTGGCATTTCATCACTTAATGTAATGCCAAAGCATCTTTAGTAATAAGCATAGAATTATAAGAATATAAATATAAGTGCTTTTACTAATAAAAGTCAGTGGATAATCGGCAAGCGTATTGAGAGATCATCTTGATGATCAAAGCGCACCACATATTATCACACTCAAATCAACACTTGTGTTTACTTTCTACCGCGCGTAGCGGAACGGAATATATATTTTTTTTAATACTTCCCACACAAGGGAAGTTAATTTGTATGTAAGTTAACACCAAACATATTTACGTTTCTCACCAAACATATTTACATTTCTCAATAATTATTACGAAACGTATAAGCAAGTTAACACCAAACATATTTACGTTTCTCACCAAACATATTTACATTTCTCAATAATTATTACGAAACGTATAAGCATATTTTTGCTACACTTTCGCTGACTATCATTTCCTGTTTACGTCCCAAATTTTGTTTAATCCATTTCCAAGCGTTGCACGCGCGACCCAAAAGTGCTGACATAGCGTCTGCATTGAATGTACGGTCACGTTGCAATGCATGTGATGATCGCTGCTCACACACTTTACTAATTTTTAACATAAGTTTTGAATTCAGTAGTTAAGTGGTAGTCAATAAGCATAGTTAAGAAAAGAAGTTGGATTAAGAAGACATAGTCTTCCCAACAAATAATAATACTTAAGAAAAGAGGTTGGATTAAGAAGACATAGTCTTCCCAACAAATAATAATAAATAAACGGAAAAAATTATATTAAAAATAAAATTCTTTTTAAAATAAAAATATAAAAAGTATTTTATTAACTGGCGCCCGAGCTAAAGTCGCGAGAATTTAAATAAAAAATTTTTCGTGAAAACCCTTGCCTGTAGTGTCCGTCCGCAGGCAACCGCGCGATAAAGTGTCGTTACCGAATCCCGAGTAGCAACATATGCAAAAAGGACGAAATTCGAGCGATCGGTGCGGTAAATTAAAAGAAAAAAAAAACAAACAATGAAATAATGACATTTTTTTAAAAATTAAATTATGAGAAACATTTTTGTGCATAAAAAAGCAAACAGCAAGCAGCAAAGAGAACATTTTAAAATAAATAACAACAACATCGGAAATAACGACAACGAAACTAATCATCGATAACAACAACATCAGAAATAGCAACAACGAAACTAATCATCGATAACAGCAGCATCAGAAATAGCAACAACGAAACTCATCATCGAAAACAACAACATCAGAAACATCAACAACAAAACTAATCACCAATAACAGCAACGGCATCAGAATCAGCAGCAAGTAATAAAACAATGCAGCAGGTCTACCTAATATTGTAAGTCATTAATTATTTTAATATTTTCGATGTTATAGTAATAAAAAAAAAAAAAAAAATAAAAAACGTTTCAATAGTAAATAGAGATACCATACTTTTATACTAATTAAATAAGAAATAAAAACAAAATAATAATAAAAAATTAAATAAAAATTAATAATAAAAACGAAGATTAAATTATAGTTAACCGTGCGAATCAATATGGCTAACCCTAACAATTTAGTAAGACCACCCCTTCTTAACGTTCCAAATCCCCATTCCCCCCCAAACCAAATGTCCGCAGAAGACCTAGAGAACAGAATAGCGTCTATTTGTGCACAACAGTGTAGAAATATAGTACAATCAATAATAAACCCTAACGCAGACATTAACTATGGAAACGACCAGACCATAGAAGAAAGATACAGAGGAAACCTAAACGAGTTAGACAAAATACCCGATATTGTGAGAAGTTTAAGAGATTTTTCCGGAAACCCCGCAGAATTTATTTCATGGAAGAAAAGTGTCGATAGAGTACTGCAAATTTATAGCTCTATGGCAGGAACACCCAAATATTATGGCATCCTTAGCGTCATAAGGAACAAAATAGTAGGAAATGCCGATATAGCGCTAGAATCGTATAATACACCACTCAATTGGAATAGTATAGTAAAATGCCTAACATTACATTACGCAGACAAACGTGACTTAGGAACGTTAGAGTACCAAATGACTGCGCTTATCCAGGGAAGAAATACCATACAGAATTTCTATCAGGAAGTCTATGCACATTTATCGTAAATATTAAATAAAATTGGCTGCATGGAAATTGGAAGTGAGTCCATGAGACTTCTGACTCAAACTTATCGAGACAAAGCTCTTGATACTTTTGTCCGTGGTTTAAAATGAGATCTACCAAGATTACTTGGTATTCGTGAACCTTCAGACCTCCCACAAGCACTACACCTATGCTTGAAATTAGAAAATCAACATTATAGGTCAGAATATGCGAACAATCGCCAAAACCATAAACATCGTCAACAACCACCACTCCCTCCAATGCGTAATATACGAAATAATAGTACACCATTTTACCCAGAACTAACATTCCAACATTCAACCAATTATAACAAACCTATAAATAATATGCAACGAAATACATTCGAAAATCAACATCCTTTCCCTAACCGTAACTCCCAACCTATGTTTCAACCACATTACCAAATGCGCCAACAATTCCAATTCCCACCCCCAAGGCCAACAGCACCCAAACCTCAAAAACCTGAACCGATGGACGTTGATAAGTCGGTACAATCGAGGAATATTAACTACCAAAATAGACCCCGTCAAATGACACAACTCCAAGGCAAAAGACCTCCATCCCTGAATCATGTTCCACCACCATTTAAACAACAACGAAATTTTCACATACAAACCGAAGAACAACATTACAATAATTTAATGGAATCTGGAGAAGTTCAACCTGACAATTACGAAGAAAATTACTACCAGCAACTGCAGAATGAAGACATCGAAGGATACGCTGAATCCTTTGATCAACAGAATCAACAATATGAAATCCCTACCCAAGATTTAACAGATATCCATTTTTTAGGTTAACACATTCTTCGCTTCCATACTTCGAATGTAAAGCGAAGAATGGCCAAACTTTAAAAATCTTAATAGACACGGGATCTAATAAAAATTATATCCAGCCAAACCTTGTTACCAATCCCAAGCAAAACGAAAAGTCTTTCTTTGCCAATTCAGTTTCAGGTGATATAAAGATAACCCACCATACGTTTGCAAATCTTTTCAATTTACCGAACCACCCCATAAAATTTTACATTTTACCTTCTCTAAAATCATTCCATGGTATCTTAGGTCACGATAGCTTGGAAGAACTTAATGCAGTTATTCACATAAAAGATAGATATATGATGATAAATCATAAAACAAAGATAAAAATTCACCAACATATATCCGAGTCTGTAAATAAAATGGAATTTAGAACCAACCATATGGATGATAACCAAAAATCTCATTTAGAACAAGTCATAAGAAACCATCCTAACCTATTCACAGGTCCCAACAACAAACTTACATTCACTTCTCGAGTTCGAGGCGAAATTCGCACCAAGTCAGACTCACCAATTTATTCGAAATCATATCCGTACCCCATGGCACTAAAAAATGAAGTTGAAAAACAGATAAAAGAACTCCTAAACGACGGAATTATAAGACCTTCTAGATCTCCGTATAATGCACCTGTTTGGATTGTTCCAAAAAAGATGGACGCATCTGGAGAGAAAAAGTACAGAATGGTCATTGATTACAGAAAGCTAAACGCTATTACTGTAGCCGACAGATACCCGATTCCGGAAATAAATGAAGTTCTGGCGAATCTAGGAAAAAACAAATACTTTTCAGTTGTTGATTTGAAGAGTGGTTTCCACCAGATTCCTTTAAAGGAATGTGACATTGAGAAAACCGCTTTTTCGGTAAACAATGGAAAATTTGAATTTGTCAGACTCCCATTTGGATTAAAAAACTCCCCTTCAATTTTCCAACGTACTTTAGATGATGTCCTGAGAAACCTTATAGGGAAAATATGCTACGTATATATAGATGACATAGTTATCTTTTCAAAAAGCGAAGAAGAACACTTCGAAAATCTCAGTAAAGTATTTAAAACATTAGAAGCTGCGAACTTCAAAGTACAGCTTGATAAATGTGAATTTTTCAGAACTGAAATCGAATTCCTAGGATTTATCGTAGGAACCGCTGGAATACGAGCTAATCAACAAAAAGTAGAAGCAATAGCCCAATTAGCACCACCAAAAACCCTTAAAGATTTGAGAAGCTTTCTAGGCATGTCAGGTTACTACCGACGCTTCATTAAGGATTATGCGAAACTTGCCAAACCCCTTACATCAGTTTTAAGAGGAGAAGAAGGACGCATCTCGAAAAATTCATCCAAAAATGTAAAAATTTTTTTAAACCAGAACGCTTTAGAGGCATTCCAAAAATTAAAAAATTCACTAGTGTCAGACGATGTCACCCTATCTCACCCAGATTTTGAAAAAGGTTTTGATTTAACGACAGACGCTTCCGACTACGCAATCGGCGCAGTCCTCTCGCAAGATAAAAGGCCCGTAACATTTCTCTCAAGAACTCTTAGTAAAACTGAAGAAAATTATGCCACAAACGAAAAAGAGATGTTGGCTATAATTTGGGCTTTAAATTCATTAAGGAACTATCTATACGGATCGCGAAAAGTAACCATATTTACAGACCACCAACCTTTGACATACGCACTTAGCAACAAAAATACTAACAGCAAGATGAAAAGATGGAAAGCGATCCTAGAGGAATACAACTACGAGTTGAAGTATCAACCAGGAAAAACAAATGTTGTTGTAGATGCACTATCTAGGCCATCTCAAATAAATTCCATGACGCCAAGTGACGAAAGTTCTTCGGATAACAAAATACCAGCAGTAGAATGCCCCATAAACGTTTTCAAAAACCAACTCCATATTATAATAGGTAATAAAGACAACTACAAATTTGAGATTCCATTTCCAACCTATCATAGACACATAATACAAAAACCCCACTACACCAAGGACCTTCTAATTTCAACATTAAAAAAATATCTTAATCCTAGCGTCATCAATGGCTTATTTACCACTGAACCAATTATGGGAATAATTCAGGATTTATATCCCGACCATTTCAGAAACTATAAAATAAGATTCACACAGTCACAGGTTAAAGAAATAACTAACGCCGTAGAACAAGAAGAAATCTTAATCAATGAGCACAGAAGAGCCCACCGAAACTCTAAAGAAAATATAGAGCAAATAAAACAGAATTACTACTTTCCTAAAATGAACGAAAAATCTAATAGAATCGTTAAAAATTGTCAAGTCTGCAGAGAGCAAAAGTACGATCGTCGTCCCAACAAACCACAATTTCAGCCCACACCAATACCACAAAATCCTGGAGAAATTGTTCATATCGACATTTACTCCACCGAAGGAAACCTTGTACTCACCGCAATAGATAAATTTTCAAAGTATGCTTTAGCGAAAATTTTAAAATCAAAAGCAGTTGAAGATGTCAAAGAACCGTTAAAAGAAATAATTTTGGCATTCGGTATTCCTAAATCCATGGTCATAGATAACGAAAAATCCCTAAATTCCGCATCAATAAATTTCCTCCTCAAAGATCAATTTGGCATACAAATCTTTACTACACCCCTTTACTCCAGCTCTGTTAATGGTCAAGTAGAAAGACTTCATTCTACCCTTTCAGAGATTATGAGATGCATAAAACCAGATAAACTTCATACAACTTTTCATGATTTACTTACAAGAACAATACACGAGTATAACAGATCAATTCACTCCACCACCGGTAGAAAGCCTATAGACATATTTTTCCACAGAAATTCAAATAATGATCTAAAAAAAGCTATCTTGGATAAACAAGACATCATTAATCGTTTGACAGAAAAACAAAAACAGGACTTAAACTACCATAACCAAATTAGGCATGAAATCAAAAGTTATTCACCCGGAGAAGAGATATTCGTCAGGATTAACAGGAGATTAGGATCGAAACTTACGCCAAGGTATAAAAAAGAAATAGTTAAAGAAGATAGGAATACAACCGTCCTCACGATGGCAGGCAGGACTGTTCACAAAAACAATATTAAAAGACAATAAAATATTTTTTCAGATTCTTCCTAACTTGTGTGGCGACGGAGGTCCAAATCTTGGATTATACGTCTTCATACGTTATCACGATCAGTAGAGGTACAGCTAAAATTCAGCAAGGAACTTTTACTATTTTACATCCAATAGACCTGGCACAGTACGCAATATCCATATCCAACACCCATACATTTATCCAACAAAACATCCCAAATCACCACAACCTGTATCCTATCCTGACCCACGAATTAAGACTTACCGAAAATATTTTAGAAAATATAACACCCACTATAAAAAATAAAACGGCAATAAACGCCATAGGTACTATTTGGAAGTACGTCGCAGGATCACCAGATCACGACGACTTTGAAATAATAGCTAATAATATAAATGATCTAAATAAAAATAATAATAAACAAGTTTATGTAAACGAAGCTTTTAATAAAAGATTAAATAACCTGACAAATATGGTAAATAAAATTTCAAATGCCATAAGAAAAGATGTATTATTAGAAAACGAAATAGTTATAAGTTTACAAAACAGAGTAAGATTAATTAAAGAAGAATTGATAAATATTCAAAATGGAATCGAATGGGCAAAGCTTGGAATTGTAAACCCATCAATATTAGACAAAAAACAAATTGAAATTGCTTTAAGTATAATTAGTGAAGAAAATATTATGTTCGTGAGTCCCGAAGATGCACTCCAATTTGCTAAAGTATCTGTCCTATACAGTACTAATAAAAAAATATTATATTTGTTGAAGGTTCCGTTAACAAAAAAGGAAACCTATGAAAACATAATTTTAAGACCGGTGAAAAAGGAAAACTCTATAATTAATTTAGAATTTAAACGGATTTTAAAAAACGGAAAAACTATCTATGGTATAGTAAATGATTGTGAAAATTTTAATAATATAAGAATTTGTAAAGAAGATCAAATAAAGAATATTTCAGATACAAAATGTATTCCTAATCTTATAAGTAGTCAAAATTCTACATGTGTAACGAGCAACAATCATCACATCCCATTAATCGAAGAAATCGAATCTGGCGTTATCCTACTAAATAATTACAACGCATCTATTTATATCGATGAAACGATGCGAAATCTTTCTGGCACATTCCTTATTAAATTTCATAATAGCACTATTAAAGCTAACAATAGAATTTTTAGTAACATAGAGGCCTCACCTCTACAAATGATTCCTGCATTAATGCAGCCTACTCCTTTTGAAAGTGACCGCATTAACTTACTATCACTCGAAGCTCTCAATGAATTGCAGATTAATAATACGGAGGTTATTTCAACCATTCAAAAACATCTAAAAATCGGAGGATGGTCAATTTCTGTTATTCTTAGTCTAATTATCGTTTCCATTGCATGTTTGAAATTTTTCTTCAAAAATACTAAAGAAATTATTGTTTGGGAATCTCAAATTCCACGCACTAGTGTAGAGCCCCATACGGAAATAAAATTACCATCTTATATTGATATTCCCAAGCCAATAGAATTAGATCCTCCTAGCAAACCACCAAGATTGAATAATATCCCCTTTTTCTAAAATGATTGAGGACAATCAAATTAAGAAGGGAGGAGTTAACACCAAACATATTTACGTTTCTCACCAAACATATTTACATTTCTCAATAATTATTACGAAACGTATAAGCAAGTTAACACCAAACATATTTACGTTTCTCACCAAACATATTTACATTTCTCAATAATTATTACGAAACGTATAAGCATATTTTTGCTACACTTTCGCTGACTATCATTTCCTGTTTACGTCCCAAATTTTGTTTAATCCATTTCCGATCGTTGCACGCGCGACCCAAAAGTGCTGACATAGCGTCTGCATTGAATGTACGGTCACGTTGCAATGCATGTGATGATCGCTGCTCACACACTTTACTAATTTTTAACATAAGTTTTGAATTCAGTAGTTAAGTGGTAGTCAATAAGCATAGTTAAGAAAAGAAGTTGGATTAAGAAGACATAGTCTTCCCAACAAATAATAATACTTAAGAAAAGAGGTTGGATTAAGAAGACATAGTCTTCCCAACAAATAATAATAAATAAACGGAAAAAATTATATTAAAAATAAAATTCTTTTTAAAATAAAAATATAAAAAGTATTTTATTAACTTGTATGTTAGTATTTAGATTTGGTTGTTGATAATGCTGGTTGTGTTTCTAAATTTGCTTTTGCTTATTCGTTTAACCTGCTTACTGTTTTTTTTTCCAACAGAAGAGTTATTGCTAAGCATAAATATGCAAAAAGTTATTGTTTAGTTATATACGTATGCCAGACGGTTTCAGGATTTCCCGAAAATCAAACCCGAAATGTTTGTTAACCGTATTTACTAATCAACGGAATCGTTATTTCATCGTTAATTGTATACATAAACTACCAATTTTAAATACATATGTATATGCATAATAAAGTTAAGGTAGAACAGAATACGCTAACTTTAGTTTTGTAGGGTAAAACGTTATGTATAGTATGCCTGTTCGTTTTTTACAATTCCTATGCTTATGTATCCATCTGCTTGCTGTTGGGCTCCTTGTGCATGTTGTTGCATTTAGGTAAATTTAGCCCGCGCCCGGTTATTAGTTTTTGTTTGATTTTAGGTTTCGCGCCCGAATAGTGTTTGTTTTCGATTTGTGTTTTGCATTTTTGGTTTGGGAGTTTCGCGCACCGTTTGATTTTGTTTTGTGTTTGTTTTATTGTTTAGGTGTTTTTGCTTTTCGCGCCCGATGTGTGGGATTTTGTTTGTTTAAACCTTTTAGATTGTTTCTGAGGTATGTATTGTCACTGCACTTTTCTTATATGTTTGTTTGTATACGTATGTTATGTTTTTGTTTGTGTTTGTTGTGATTCGCGCCCGCAAAATATTATTTTAATTGTCCATATCGCCGCCGATTTTAATTTTGTTTTTAGGTTACGCGCATTTGTTGCTTTATGTTTGCTTAAAATGTTTGGTTAATTTTTCAAATGCACTTTGTATTTGTTCACAGTTTTGACACCACCTATTATATGTAAATTGTTCCTTTTTTTTTTTTGTTCTGATTGGGTCACTGCACTTTGTTATTTGGAGCTTTTTTTTTTCTTTTTTGTTACCCCACTAATTCATATACATGTATATTTATATGGATATTATGGTTTCACTTCATTTTTTCTCTCTACTATCGTGAATCTTTATACATATATTTTACGTGTAAGTACGAATGTATGTAATACTTTTTTTTTAGTATCCTGCACTGCACACTTTCTTTTGTTTATGTATATATATTAGGGTGATTCAAAAAAAAAATTTTTTTGTTTATTTTTATTGGTACTCGGAAAAATGGGTTCCTAGACACCTCTAAGAAATCATCTCCAAATATGAGTTTTTAATTGTAACGGGAAGGTCCTCCGCCTAACGGTTTTCTATTTTTTCTTATTATCAGATAGAAAAATTTATATCTCGCTTCCAACTTCTTGAAAAAATATCTTGTTAATTAGGTTTTGTAGGAAATTGAATGCTCTAAAATATGGTCTCTTATGATTTTTTCGTAAACCCAACCGTTTAAAAGATATTAACGGTTGAAATTTGACTATTTTTGGAAAAATTCTTTATTTCTTATTAATTTTATAACTCAATGAAAAAAAAAAATTATTATGAATGATGAAACACATAGTTTTGTAGGAAATTTACTGCTCTATAAAAATGGTCTACTATGATTTTTCGATTAATTTAAGCGTTTACGAGATATTCATCGTCAAACATCAATGCATATTAGGGTGGATCGAAAAAAAAAAAATTTTTTTTCGTTTGGTTCTGTGAAAAATAGGTTCCTAAGCACCTCTAAGAAATCCTCTCCAAAAACCTATTTCTGCTTGCGTTGTCCATCCTTTTTGATGAGTGGATGCATAGCTATGGTGAGTTGTGTTGGTGTCATCAGCTGTGGTGAATTAAGCTGTTTTATTAAGTTGCGCCAGTTTTACCGGTTAGAGTGGGCGGGATGCTTAACTCATTTAAACAAATCCCAAATGTAAAAACAGTTTATAACCGAACATAACACATACATATGTACTTAACAAATTACCTTTTTTGCGATAATTCCATAATATTAAATTCATTTCTTATATATCTTCTCGTAATTCTTTCCTCAATAATTTCCTCGTCCTCCATCCACAATGCAACGGAATCCATACTTTTCAAATAATTATAAACTTTATTTCATTTTATTTTGACATTTAGCATTCGAAAATACTGGCACAGGGTGGTACAACTTTCGCATATTTATAAACTGAATTCGATTTTTTTACAGAATGGTAAAACACATTCGAGTCGAATATCAAATTCAAATAGAATTTACCTTCGAATCGAGATACAGAATAGCCCCCCAGTTCATTTCACTCACACTTAAAAGACCAGTAGACCTATTTTTTCATAGGAATGTTACATTTACCCCCGAAGACATAGAGAGAACTAGACAAAGCAACTTAGAAAAACTAGCTTAGAAACAAAGGAAGGATATCGAATACCATAACAAAAATAAGAAGGAAATAAAATCATATCTACCAGGACAAATAATATTTGTTAAGAAAAATAGGAGATTAGGAACTAAGTTAAATAAACCCTACAGTAAGGAAATAGTTAAGGAAGAAAGAAATAGGCAAAATTAGCGAGATAACAAATATTACAAATAATATAATTAAAACCATGCAAAATGAAAAGAGTTTATAAATTGAAGCATTTTTGCAGCTAAAATACAAATTAGAAATAATTAAGGAAGAAATTTTAAATGTTGCATACGTAATACATTGGGCAAAAGCGAACGTAATAAATTCTTTTATCTTATCAAATGAAGAAATAAATATTGTGAAAGAAGTAATAGACAAACAATGACAATATTCCATATGTTAGTTTAGATGAAGCACTCGAATTTTCCGAAATAAAAATTGCAACTAATGGCAGAATTATAATTTATATTGTTAGCCTCCCAACCGTAGATAACCGAAATTGTAAAACTTTAGATATTCTTCTTCTTCTTTACTGGCGTAGACACCGCTTACGCGATTATAGCCGAGTCAACAACAGCGCGCCAATCGTTTCTTCTCTTCGCTACATGGCGCCAATTGGATATTCCAAGCGAGGCCAGGTCCTTCTCCACTTGGTCCTTCCACCGGAGTGGAGGTCTTCCTCTTCCTCTGCTTCCCGCGGCGGGTACTGCGTCGAATACTTTCAGAGCTGGAGTGTTTTCATCCATCCGGACAACATGACCTAGCCAGCGTAGCCGCTGTCTTTTAATTCGCTGAACTATGTCGATGTCGTCGTATATCTCGTACAGCTCATCGTTCCATCGGATGCGGTATTCGCCGTGGCCAACGCGCAAAGGACCATAAATCTTCCGCAGAACTTTTCTCTCGAAAACTCGCAACGTCGACTCATCGGTTGTTGTCATCGTCCAAGCCTCTGCACCATATAGCAGGACGGGAATTATGAGCGACTTATAGAGTTTGGTTTTTGTTCGTCGAGAGAGGACTTTACTTTTCAATTGCCTACTCAGTCCGAAGTAGCACCTGTTGGCAAGAGTAATCCTGCGTTGGATTTCTAGGCTGACATTGTTGGTGGTGTTAATGCTGGTTCCTAAATAGACGAAATTATCTACAACTTCAAAGTTATGACTGTCAACAGTGACGTGAGTGCCAAGTCGCGAGTGCGACGACTGTTTGTTTGATGACAGGAGATATTTCGTCTTGCCCTCGTTCACTGCCAGACCCATTTGCGTTGCTTCCTTGTTCAGTCTGGAGAAAGCAGAACTAACGGCGCGGGTGTTGAGACCGATGATATCAATATCATCGGCATACGCCAGCAGCTGTACACTCTTATAAAAGATTGTACCTGCTCGGTTCAGTTCTGCAGCTCTAATAATTTTCTCCAGCAGCAGATTGAAAAAGTCGCACGATAAGGAGTCGCCTTGTCTGAAACCTCGTTTGGTATCGAACGGCTCGGAGAGGTCCTTCCCGATCCTGACGGAGCTTTTGGTCCCGCTCAATGTCAGTTTACACAGCCGTATTAGTTTTGCGGGGATACCAAATTCAGACATTGCGGCATAAAGGCAGCTCCTTTTCGTGCTATCGAAAGCAGCTTTGAAATCGACGAATAGGTGGTGAGTGTCGATTCTCCTTTCACGGGTCTTTTCCAAGATTTGGCGCATGGTGAATATCTGGTCGGTTGTTGATTTTCCAGGTCTGAAGCCACACTGATAAGGTCCAATCAGTTTGTTGACGGTGGGCTTTAATCTTTCACACAATACGCTCGATAGAACCTTGTACGCGATGTTGAGGAGGCTAATCCCACGGTAGTTGGCGCAGATTGTGGGGTCTCCTTTTTTATGGATTGGGCATAGCACACTTAAATTCCAATCGTTGGGCATGCTCTCATCCGACCATATTTTGCAAAGAAGCTGATGCATGCTCCTTATCAGTTCTTCGCCGCCGTGTTTGAATAGCTCGGCCGGCAATCCGTCGGCCCCTGCCGCTTTGTTGTTCTTTAGGCGGGCAACTGCTATTCGAACTTCGTCATGGTCGGGCAATGGGACGTCTGCTCCATCGTCATCGATTGGGGAATCGGGTTCGCCTTCTCCTGGTGCTATGTGTTCACTGCCATTCAGCAGGCTGGAGAAGTGTTCCCTCCATAATCTAAGTATGCTCTGGGCATCGGTGGCTAGATCACCTTTGGGGGTTCTACAGGAGTATGCTCCGGTCTTGAAACCTTCTGTAAGTCGCCGCATTTTTTCGTAGAATTTTCGAGCATTACCCCTGTCGGCCAGCTTATCAAGCGATTCATACTCACGCATTTCGGCCTCTTTCTTCTTCTTTCTGCAAATGCGTCTCGCTTCCCTCTTCAACTCTCGGTATCTATCCCATCCCGCACGTGTTGTGGTCGATCGTAACGTTGCGAGGTAGGCAGCCTGTTTTCTCTCCGCTGCGACACGGCACTCCTCATCGTACCAGCTGTTCTTTTGCACTTTCCGAAAACCAATGGTTTCGGTTGCAGCTGTACGTAAGGAGTTTGAAATGCCGTCCCACAGTTCCCTTATACCGAGTTGTTGACGAGTGCTCTCAGAGAGCAGGAGTGCAAGCCGAGTAGAAAATCGTTCGGCTGTCTGTTGTGATTGCAGCTTCTCGACGTCGAACCTTCCTTGTGTTTGTTGGCGTGCGTTTTTTGCTGCACAGAGGCGGGTGCGAATCTTGGCTACAACAAGATAGTGGTCCGAGTCGATGTTAGGACCTCGGAGCGCACGCACATCTAAAACACTGGAGACGTGTCTTCCGTCTATCACAACATGATCGATCTGGTTGGTGGTTTTTCGATCCGGAGACAGCCAGGTAGCTTGATGAATCTTCTTATGCTGGAATCTAGTACTACAGATAACCATATTTCGGGCCCCGGCGAAGTCGATCAGCCTCAACCCATTTGGGGATGTTTCGTCGTGGAGGCTGAATTTACCGACCGTAGTGCCAAAGATACCTTCTTTGCCCACCCTGGCGTTGAAGTCGCCAAGCACGATTTTGACATCGTGGCGGGGGCATCTCTCATAAGTGCGCTCCAAGCACTCATAAAAAGCATCTTTGGTCACATCGTCCTTCTCTTCCGTCGGGGCGTGGGCGCAAATCAGCGATATGTTGAAGAACCTCGCTTTGATGCGGATTGTGGCTAGACGTTCATTCTCCGGAGTGAATGATAGTACTCGGCGACGGAGTCTCTCTCCCACCACGAATCCAACACCAAACTTGCGCTCCTTTATATGGCCACTGTAGTAAATGTCACAAGGACCTACTCGTCTCTGTCCTTGTCCCGTCCATCGCATTTCTTGGACGGCGGTGATGTCAGCCTTTATGTTTACGAGGACATCTACCAGCTGGGCAGCGGCACCTTCCCAATTAAGGGACCGGACATTCCAGGTGCATGCCCTCAAATCATAGTCCTTATTTCGTTTGCCATGGTCGTCATCAAAAGGGGGGTCTCTCATCCGAGGCTGTGTTTTCTTTTTCATTGGGGGGGTTTTTTTACGTGGCGGGTCCCAAACCCAGCGCACAACCCTAAGTAGGGGATATTTCGCCTTCTCACTTTAGCTCGCCTTCAAACGGATGTTCTTAGGCTACCCAGAGGATACTTGGTCAAAGACCGGAAGTCGTGAGCTGCTTGAGTCATATGTAAAAGAATCGTTTCTGGCCACTCCCAAGTGAATGGCGATCAGAGAACTTTCCTCACTTGCGTGAACTTCTACACATGACTCCATCCTCCCTACACATGACTCCATCCTCCTACACATGACTCCATCCTCCATTTAGATATTAGAGCAGAAAAAATAACGGGAGAATCAATAAAATCAATTTCAATACAATTTTAAACTGTGAAAAGGGAATCTATGGAATAGAAAATTATTGTAAAAAATACAATTCCCTACAAATATGCTTAAGCAATAATGTAATAGATTTAAGTAATGATACTTGTATAAATAATCTTTTAAAAACTCGTTTGCCAAACTGCACGGAGGTCAACAACTAACATATTCCAATCATAGAAGAAATGGGACCAGGAATAACATTTCTAAATAAATGCAACGGAGAAATTTCAATAAATAACGAACCTACTTTTTTAAACGGGACCTTCATCATTTTGTATACCAACGTAACAATTGTTATCAATGGAAAAAAGTTCTATAACGAAGAAAGAGCACCAAGTAAACCACTACCAGCCATCCTTCAACCGTCATCCGCACCACTCAATATAGAAGAATCTGGAGATGCTGAAACAGCTTAACTTCAACAATACAAAAGAAGTAAGTCTGTTAGAAGTAGCAAACATAGTAAAAAACGGAACCAGCATCACGCTAATCATCCTTTTAATATTCATCGCCCTAATTTTCGGGAAGAAACTTCTGATCAAATAAAAAGAAGATGAACCCAACAAACTCTCTCAACCGGCAATAGAAGGACTCAACCAAATTTTCAATACACCTAAAGATTCAAACGAGGACGTTTGAATTTCAAGGAGGGACTAGTTAGCACTCCATACATTCAAAAAGTATCATATGATGCATTATGCATCATGCATTGCTCGTGATACATATGTAATATAATACAAAGTAATATAATATGACACCACTAAATCGCTGAGAGCGCGACACGTGTAGTGGCAACCTGTGGGAAGCGCAACGTCAGCGAAGTGCCAACCTGTGGGAAGCGCAGCGTCAGCAAACTCCGTATTCGTTGCAGCGGCAAACATAGGTCTAGAGTATAAGTATAATTAATTGTAAAAGTTAGTTCTTTAGTGGAATTCAATAAAGGAGCATAGCTCCCAGAAAATATTTTTTTAATAAAAACAACAAAATGTTTCTTAACTTACATATATACGAACTTATATAGTTTTTAAGATAACGTTTTGAAATTTTGCAAACGTTATTTTCTCTTCAAGAAGCTTATCATTTGTCGGAATTGCCGATACGATACGATACAAACTGAACGATCGGAATCAAGTTCTTGTATGGAAAACTTTCACATTTGACAATGTATCTTCACAAAAGTTGGCACAGGTCATTTTCTAAAATAATAATGTAATATACTATAGCTTATAGCTCCCATACAAACCGAACGATCGCAATCAAGGTCTTGTAAGGAAAACTTTCGCATTTGACGTGGTTTCTTCACGGAATTTGACATGGATTACTGGTTAAGGTAATAATACAATCTCTAAAAAAAGTGTTCAGATCGGATTTTAATAGCATATAGCTTCCATACAAACTGAACAAATAGTTACTAAAAGAAATGCACCTGTGAAGGTTCGGTGCAGCCGAAGTCAACGTTTTTTTCTTGTTGATTTCTGTAATTGGCGCCATTGTTCTTGATAAGGCATAATAGATCTTATTTGCCTTATTTGCTATGTTTGCTAAGTGCTACTTTTTCAGTTTGGAGTCCAATATTACTCCTAAATACTTCAACTGTGGCTGTGAAGTAATCTCGCACTCTCCTATAGTGAGAGCTATTTTTTCCTCAAATTTCCTGGTGCTTATGAGCAATACTTTGTTTTGTGCTCAGCCAGTTCCAAACTTATGGAAGAAAACCATTGGCGCAGACACTTTATGCATTCATGACATTTATTTTGAGGTCACCAAGTTTTTTAGTTGCTACCACTATAAAGTCGTCCGCGAATGCGATTAGCTAACTCTTTTTGGTTGTGGAATGCTTAGCACCCCATCTGATACGAGATTTCATAAGAGAGGGCCTAATACTGAACTTTGTGGTACTCCACTTGAAATAGGGTAGCTCTTTATGTCTTAGTTTACAAAAAATATTGACAGTTTCACTGTTCTGCACTTGTTCAGATTTTCCGCCTTTGTTATATTGGTCGGCATTTTCACAATTTTTTATCGGTCCAACAGCGGAGGGCTCCTCATTTTTTGCTTTTTAAAGGCGTTCTCAAAATTTTAGAATTCCTCTGCCAAAAAATGATTGGGAAAACCTGTCAATGGGTATGTTCAGTCTTTTGTTCTAAAACCTAAGTTGCTCTTTTAAGGGCCGGCAATGCCATAATCAAAAGCAACGAAGAGAAACGAAAAAAAGCGAAACAACTGATTGCACAAAACAAAATGGCAGATTAAAATTAGTTGCACGTTTTTATTCGATGTTATGTGGGGAAAAATCTAATTTAAATTTTATTTTATGTAATTTACCAGGTAAAAATAAAATTTGTAATACAAATAAAATTTTTTTTATCTGTTTAATAGGATCAGAATCAAAATTAAATGGTTAAGTCTCCCGGTAAGTCGTTAACCAACCTATGCCTATAAAGATATCCGTCTACTTCGCTCAAAGCCATATATCTGACATAGGTATTGTACTGTAAACTTCTCGATAACATTCCATAACAACAGATATACTCGTATTGTCAGCCAATTTATCTAAAACTGCGTCATCATCACTTTCGATTGTTATTAACTGGAATCCGCATAAAAATATTTCTTACCCTCAAGGTCCATAATTTCTTCAGCAGCTTCATTATTTGCAAGGGTTGCAAAGAAACCACAAAAAAAAAAACCTCCATTGCTGATGGTAAATATTTCCAATTGAATAATTTTGCAAACTCAGATGCCTAATGTTCCAATTGTTCGATACTGTTTCGAAAATTTCGAATGGAGGCTTTAACTAAATACAATCGAGTTGCTTGTGTCGGTGTTTTCCACACAGACGATACACATCCATAAACAGAATGGGTGAAAAAAGTGAGCGATTTACCAATAACTGAAGGTTATAAGAAAGAGAGTGGGACAATGTAAGTTAACAACAATTACTTAATAAATTTAGTATTAATATTTCACACGTATACATATGTAATCATTAAAGTCATTGGCGATTTTCTCAACACTTTACACACTTCAAAGCAAGATTAACAGTTGTGTACCAAACGCTCATTAGACATTTTCTTGTTCTTGTGTTGAAAGTGGTAGCACCTATGTACAAGTGACATATCCTAATGTTGCATTGGAGACTTTTGTCAGCAAAAGTCTCGAATGCAACATTGCCAACGTGCTTCAATTCAGCAACATTTTGCTAAATCGTTTTTGTCACGCCACTCTCATTTTGTTACTCGACTAAAAAGGTTCATCTGATCGCATCACTCAAGTTTTTTTTTAATAAAATTGTCATTTTTAATATTCAAGATATTCGAATTAATAAAAAAAAATATCGTAAGGAACAAAACGTAAAGTGGGCTGTCGAAGTGAAGAGAAACAAGAAAAAATATCATAACGAATAAACAGAGAACGTCTATCATAGAGAAGGTTCACGGCGCGGAGGTCGTAAAAATATTTTTGGCTAACTCGGTCGAGATGGTCCAGTTTCACCACTGCCAGCTCGGCAGGAGAAATTTTAACATTTTCACTTGAACAGAGCTGAGCGTGAAATAAAAATTATGCTCAAAACTATATATTGCTCTAACATACGTATGTTCGCTCTTTTGCTTATATTTTTATACGTTTATATGTAAATACAGTCGAACTTCCATAACTCGAACTTCTTTAACTCGAATTTTCTCTAACTCGAACTAAATGGGTTGGCAGTAGCATTAAGAGAGTAATTAACATATAAATTTCCTTCCGTAACTCGAACTTCCATAACTCGAAGTTCTCCATAACTCGAACGAAAATACATAATTATGACTTCTATAACTCGAAGTAATGTGCTTTTCTCTCATTCTACAACTCGCAGTATTGTACTTTCTCTCTTTCGCTCTACATTTTTCTTTAATTTGCTTATTTTTTTGAACCGTCTTTTTATTCGGGGAATTCCCTCTTTGTTCATCAAATGCTTATTTTTGTTTTCGTATGTATCAGTTCACTGCAAGAATGATAGAGTACAAGATTGCGCAGATGAGAGACAAAACATTTTTCGTTCTGCGCATCTACGAATAAACAAATAGCTTGAGTAGCAAGTAAATATTGCTTGTTAACAAGAATGTTAGAGTAGTAGAGTTTATAGCTGGGGAAATAAGATCGTATTTATTAATTATCATGGCAACTAAACGTGTTTTGAAATCTTTGTCGATTGAAGAAAAGTATAAACTATTGAAAGAAGTAGAAGGTGGCTTAAAGAAAAAGGAAGCAGCTGAAAAATTTGGTATCCCAGCCAGTACGGTGTCAATGATTATTAAGAATAAAGAATCAACTATTACGTCGTTTGAATCTGGGGTTCGTCTGGGTAGTAAAAGGATTAAAACCCCAGTATTTCAAAACATCGATAAAGCAACCCTCGATTGGTTCAAAGCAGCTAGACATCAAAACATGCCTATATCTGGAGGAATATTAAAGGAGAAGGCAAAGGAGTTTGCAAAGCGCTTTGGCGATGATCATTTTATGGCAAGCACAGGTTGGCTTGGTAAATGGAAGCAGAGGTAGGGAACAAAACGTTCAATTGGCGAAAATTTCAATTTTTATTTTAGGTATGCTGTGGGATATAAAAGAGCGTGTGGTAAAAGCAATGACGTTAGTGAAGTGAACTGCGAAAAGTGGAAAAAAGATGTTTTGCCGAATTTATTAAAAAAGTACTGTGAACGGAATGTTTTTAATGCGGATGAATCAGGGTTGTTTTTAAATGTTTGCCAGACAAAACATTGACGTTTAAAAACCAAAAATGTCACGGAGGCAAGAATAGCAAGCAACGGGTTACGTTGATGCTAGCAGCAAATATGGATGGTACGGAAAAATTTAAAATTCTATTGATTGGAAAAAGTGCCAAGCCGCGGCGCTTTCGTGGTATTAAGTGGTTACCCGTAGACTATAAAGCAAACTCCAAGTCCTGGATGACTGGCCAAATTTTTGAAGAATGGGTTCTAAATTTGGATAAGCGCTTTCAAAGTACTGGCCGAAAGCACATCCAAAAGACGTACAAAGCAAACTGAAAGCCATTGAACTGGCATTTTTTCCACCGAATATGACCTCTAAATTACAGCCGCTGGATCAGGGAGTAATTCAAAACTTGAAAGTTTTTTATCGTACCAGAATAGTAAAAGAAGCACTAAAGCGTATAGATGCAAACGAAAAACAAGATATTACACTTATGGATTGCATCAATCATGTAACAAAAGCTTGGGATATTGACGTCAAAAATCAAACCATAGCGAATTGCTTCAAAAAAGCTGGATTTGGTCAATATTCTGAATGGAAAGAGGAAGATGACGTACCTCTGAGTTTTTTAAGTACTACTGATGAATATCAAAGTGTAATTGAAGCTGATTACGAAGCATGGTTAAAAGCAAACAAAATAACTTGCAGTGCTACTCTTCAGGATTATATTGCAGTAGATAATGACCTTTGCACAACTGGCTTTCCTACAGATGCTGATATTGTTGAGAATTACTGCCCTGAATTAGATGATCCAATATTAAGCGGAACGGAGAGTGACGGCGAGGGATCGGTAGAAGAAACTATTCACCAGCCTTCCAGAAATGATGTAGAAAATGCTTTCCGAACATTGAGTTTATATTTGCAAACAAATGACACTACAACTGATGAGCACTATAATGCTTTAAACAAATTAGACTCATTTTTTACTGAAAATACCAAAAAAAAAGAAAATTTTCAGTCACTAATTTCTGAATATTTCACTTCACTGTAACTTATTACAGTTTTCTGTAATGTGTGTTTTAAACAAAAAATACATATTCATCATTTAATATACTCTAAAGTAGCAATTGAGTTTTTTTTGTAACAAAAAATTTTTTTCTATAACTCGAAGTCTCCGTAAGTCGAAGTTTTTTTCGGGATAATAGTGATTAGAGTTATGGAAGTTCGACTGTATGTGTATTCGTATGAATTCTTTTTGTGCTTATTATTGAATACATGGGCAATTGAATGCATTTGTTAATGTGAAAATAAAGCATATTTTATAATTATTTTTTGAATATATCAAATCATACTTATATGTATACTTCATAACATACATATGTATGTATAAAACAAACTATCATAATATTATTAAAAAAATTAAATATATTACAATAGTGATAAACGTACATTAATCGGACATTTTATCACTCAAAACTTATATGCACATGTATCATGACCATATGTGTTTATGTTCGCTTTCGCGAATTCAGATCATATTATCACTTATCAATAATATAACATGTGCGCGCTGCTCATATGTATGTAAGGAATTGTTCATGAAATTAAACACTTTAGTTTACTTTAATATATAAAATGATTTATTTAATGTTTTTAGTTGAAAACGTAGGGTTAAATACACAGTAATATAAGTTTAATGACCGATTACTATTATTTAAAGTGCACGTCCGTATGCTTTGGAGTTTCAAAATGAAGTGAGTATTTTTAACTGTCGCTGTCGGCGTTCATTCCTATTCGTTGAGTCCGTTCAGTCAGGGTGTACGTTTAGAGTTGCATGCGTGCGCATGTCATGGTTGCAATCCCACATTCGGCCTTCCTGACCTATTCGTTCGGCTCGAACGAAGGTCTCCACCTCTTCATGAATTCGGCAATGGTGGTCGTGTAACCAGGACCCTCACCCTCGCCTACCTTCTCAACCTCATACCTATCGCGTCCTAAAACCTTCGAAATCCTATATGGACCAAAATATTTAGGCCTTAACCTAAGCCCGCTCCCATACTGAGTTCGCTTAATGGCGACTAATTCGTCCAGTCTGTACTTTGTTGATTCCTTCCTTTTTCTGTCAAAATTTTGTTTGTTTTCCTTTTGTATCAATGCAATATTTTGTTTGGCCTGATCCCTTGTCACTTGTCGGTCTGAATCTAATTCATTCAAGGCGGCGTTTTCTATCAACTCATTTACTTCTGTCGTACCCGAAATTCTCATCTCTATGCCAGTTAAGATTTTAAATGGAGAAAACTTGGTACTACGCGTTGGTGTATTGTTAATAATTTGTTGTGCCCTATTTACGTGCCTATACCAATTCCCAGGCTCTTCTCGGCACATCTTAGAAATCATCGGTACTACAATTTGGTGCATTCGTTCAACTTGTCCATTGCCCCGAGGAACGCCTGTAGCTATTACCAAATGCTCTATACCTTCCCTAGTACAATAATTTTTAAAGAGATTTCCCGTGAACGCAGCACCTCTATCAGTTATAATACGCCGTGGATTACCGAAAACAGCGGCTTGTTTCTCGAGTCGATCAACGACTGCCTCGGCACCAGTGTTTTTAACCGGGTACAACCACACAAACTTTGAAAAAGCATCTACCGCAACAAGAATATAGTTATACGCCTTCTTTGTTTGTTCCATGGGACCGACATGATCTAAGTGAAAAGTGCTTAATGGCTGATCTTCCTTAGGTATTGGATTTAATAAACCTTCTTTCCTTCCTATCTTTGAATCTGTCATGATGCATTCGATACAACTCTTTACAATTCTAATTACTTTTGGGCCTAACTGAGGAATAAAAAATGTCTTTTGAATTGCTAACTGCGTCTTATTTGCAGAGAAATGTCCCTGTTTATGTGCCGTCCGAATTATTTCATCCTCCATCAGCGATGGGACTACTATAAGCTCTCTTATTGGATCCTTGTGTAGTAGCCCATGCTTCAAGTAGAAATCTTCGTATTCAGTCGCTTCCAAGACCTTGCACACTGCCCGAATCCATTCGTCCTGTTGCTGAGCTTGCCTCAGCCTATGCAGCAAAGAATCTTCTAACATAAGACACGCTACTCTGCTTAACGCATCGACGTGACGCATCTTGGAGCCATTTCGGTGTTCTATTTCATAGTCAAAGTCTTGTAATAGCAACGCCCAACGAGACACTCTTAACGGAATATCCTTCTTTTTCATGGTCATTGCGAACGCATTGCAATCAGTAACGATTCTGAAATGCAACCCTAAAAGATATACTCTCCACTTCTTAAGTGCTTCAACAATCGCTAATACCTCTAACTCATACGAATGGTACTTTTCTTCTGCTGGCTTTGTCTTCCGACTCATGTACTGGATTGGGTGAAAATGCAAATCTTCGCTGTCCTTTTGTAAGAGTACACCACCATATCCATGTATCGAGGCATCCGTATGCACTTCAGTTAGAGCCTTCGGATTGTACAACCGTAACACTGGTGAACTGGCCAGAGCTGACTTTAATTGCTGCAGCGAGGCTTGCTGTTCAATCCCAAACACAAAAGCTACATCCTTACGCAATAGGTCAGACAGTGGTTTAGCGACTACTGCATACCCTTCTATGAAACGACGAAAATAAGAAGTAAGCCCTAAGAATCTTTGCACCGCTTTCTTATCCATAGGTATCGGAAAATTCCTTACTGCCTGCGTTTTTGCTTCTGATGGCCTTATTGTACCACCCTCTATAATATACCCCAGAAAATCAACGGTCGTCTTCAGGAACTGGCATTTCTCCCACTTAATCCTTATGTTATAACATGCCGCCCTGTTCAACACAGCTTTCAACTTGTGTATACCCTCGTCATAACTAACAGAAGGAATTATAAGATCATCCATGTAAGTTACCACGATGCCATCCTTCACCAAGTCTCGAAACACTGCGAAAATGTATCGAGTGAACACTGCTGGAGAATTGGAAATACCAAAAGGAACATAAATGAATTCGTATTGACCTTGATGGGTCACGAATGACGTATATTTCCGCGAACCTGCCTCTATCGGCACATGGAAAAACCCGTTCCGTAAATCTAATGTTGTAAATACTTTTGCGCCTTGTAATCTCTCGATAACGTCATCTATGAGTGGCATTGGAAAATTATCCCTCATGATTTTTTCGTTCAAACGTCGGTAGTCGCAACACAGACGTTTGGTTCCGTCTTTTTTCCCCACCAATACGATCGGAGATGCATACTCGGAGACGCTAGGTTGGATTATGCCTTGCTCCATCCATTCTGCAATCTGTTTATCGACAATGCACTTATCGGAGTAGGACATTCGTCTTGGCCCTTGGAATACCGGAGCGTCATCCGTCAAACAAATTTTCATAGAAACTGGGGAATCGTGCTGCTTACTAGGCGAGTAATCACAGACAATGGCTTCTATTGTCTTTTCTTGCTCTCCCCTGAGATGCGACAGATCTACCTGTAAAGTTTTTCCTGACATTACTTCTGCGGCCATACACATATCTTCAAACTCATTAAGAACTTCTATTTTACCTTCACTTTCCTCTACTATGGGGTTTTGAACATTCGTTTCCTGCACCTTTGCTCTAAATTCTACCCCGCCTTCTTTTATAACCAAGTCAACCTGCTTTAATACACTATTCCCGATTATTGCCTCGTAAGTAAGGTCGCGTTCACGCACAACATGGAAATTGATATCCACTTTGACTCCATCTACGCTAACTTTGATTATGAAACTGCCAATAGTTGTAAGTATACTATTTCCTATTCCACGAAGGTGATTTATATCATTGGACAAATCAATCCTTCCTAACTTCATCAACACATCGTAACGCATGAGGCATAGATCGCAACCAGTGTCCAGCAATGCTGAGAACGTAAACCCGTTAATAGTTAAATCTTTGTAAACTACACTGCCAAGGGACGCCATACGCATCATTTCAAGCGTATTTACCCTTGCACCCTCGCTTTTTACCTCCGTTCTCTTCTTTGGGCACTCTGCAATACGATGCCCTGGCTGATTACACCCAAAACACTTTGATAGTCGTTGCTGTTTGCAGGTATTCGCCAAATGACCCGCTTCTCCACACCTATAACAAATTTTCCTATTGGTTCCCTGATCTTTAGTGACAGAATTATTGTTTTCACGCTTGTTTTGAAATGTACTCACGTTGGGTTGACGCCCCGAGCGAACTTTTTCATAAACAAGGATCTGAGCTTTTAATTCCTCTATCGAACTAGCCTGATACAAGTTAGCTTTGTTTGGTCTGGAATCTGGGATTCCCTCTACAAAATATTCGATGAGACTTCTTTCGTCTAGCTTTATTGGCCTACCTAAGTCCATAAGGCTATAAAGATACTCACGATAATCTTCATTTGGGCGCTTTCGCCGATTCCTAAGTGCCCGATGTACTTCGATTGACGATGTTACTACTCCAAATTCTTTTTGCAAGCATTGTTTAAGTGCACTCCAACTAGTTATGTCCCGTTGACTTCGAACGAAAATTTTCGCGGCACCCTTCAATAATTGTTTCCCGTATATAAACTTTTGTAAATCTCCCCAACGAACTGCCATGGCATTTGATTCAAAATCATCGAGCCACTCCTCGACTGAGTGTTGCCCCGTACCACTAAAAGTTGTAAGAGATTCCTCGAGATCGCGTAGAGTGAAGACCGGAGACCCAGACCCCATTGCCGAATTCATGTTGTTTTGCACTGAACTAGTTTCACTGTCTGAGCTATCCTCTTCAGCATCTACAGTCAGCCCAAAATGTTCACAAAGTCGGTCCTGTAATGTAGCTTTACGGCCATTTGTTGATAAACCCAGTGCCAACAATTTTTCCTTCAACCCGTTCACTGTCAATAAAAAAATCTGTTGCCGGTCCATGTCAACTGTTATCAAATGTAATTGGTATATAATTCAGAATACAATTTAGATATTTGATATATAATAAGTAAAAGTAAAAGTAAACCTTAAAATCTACGTTCACAAGTTTTGGTATTTATATTATAACTTGAATAATGAATTAATGCTTGTGAATTAAATTTAAGTTCAATCCAATTAAGTTTTACAATATTCTGACAACTTAGTTAGATTTTTCCGAAGTTTATAATTTTATTTATAAGTTGATTAAAATTCTTAATGGATTTTTTTTTTTAAATATAAACGTAATAGTACACTTAGGTTATGTTTTCCAAAATATACAATATTAATTTCGGTATTTTTATGTTGACAAAATATTATACATTGCTTTGTACTTTTATAAAACGCTTCTCTTTTAACAATTTTTAATACACATTCTTTCTTTAAATTGCTTAACTCATACCTGTCTTCTGCTTATGTATATATACGCTTATTCTTACTGCTACTGTATTCAATCGCTGACCGCTTCAACCACTGCTTCTCTGCTTACAATTTTCTCGGGACTGTCAATCAGGTATCAAAAACACGCCGCTATTATGCTGCTACGCTGCTCTCAACCGCCACACTTAAATCACCATCAACGCATCTACACTGCGCTAAACCGAACAACTTGTCAATAGTTATCATACGCTGATCTTAAATCACCACCGGCGCATATACACAGCACTGTACTGTAAAATCAGCTTTGACCACTAGCGCATCACCACAGTTACCAACTGAACTCTTTGTTCTTTGTATGCTTCACAAATACAAATCAACACTATGTCGATATACTCTACGAGAGAGTATATACTCGCTGCTCTCTTCGTCTATCGCACGACACCGTTTGACGACAGCGTCTTTTCTTGGATTAACTGTTAATTTTCGTTAGCGTTCTAACGGATTTTGTAACGGGACTGAGTAGTGACGCCACTCCACACGTACAGTTTCTTTTCTTAAAACGTTATGTGCCACAGAAATAGGCAATTTCACAGTTTTTTCACACCGCCTTACTGTAATCCAAATTTGCCGATACCACTTTATTTCAGTACTTAACTGCGTTTCACGAAATTTAACTCCTACGCAAAGTCACTTTTTGTTTTTAACTTTTACACTTTCAGCACTTTTGCTAGCCGACACTTCTGCCACGACACTTTTGCCAGTTTCTAAAACGTTTTCTTTGTTTTGGAGGAAACGGTAGAACCAAGATCGTTCCACGTCCACTCGAACAGTTTCTTCACAGTTTACACAAATTTCAAATTTTGGATTACTCGGCACTTTTGCCACTATCGACACTTTTGCCACTTTTCGACACTTTTGCCACTTTTCGACACTTTCCAGTTTCTAGAAGGTTTCTTTGTTTTGGAGGAAAAAACGGTAGAACCAAGATCGCTCCACGTCCACTCGAACAGTTTCTTCACAGTTTACACAAATTTCAAATTTTGAATTACTCGGCACTTTTGCCACTATCGACACTTTTGCCACTTCAACACGCGAAGGGATTTGCATCCCACTTCTGACACCACTTTGTAAGGAATTGTTCATGAAATTAAACACTTTAGTTTACTTTAATATATAAAATGATTTATTTAATGTTTTTAGTTGAAAACGTAGGGTTAAATACACAGTAATATAAGTTTAATGACCGATTACTATTATTTAAAGTGCACGTCCGTATGCTTTGGAGTTTCAAAATGAAGTGAGTATTTTTAACTGTCGCTGTCGGCGTTCATTCCTATTCGTTGAGTCCGTTCAGTCAGGGTGTACGTTTAGAGTTGCATGCGTGCGCATGTCATGGTTGCAATCCCACATGTATATACATACATAAACATTTGCGTATGACATTGGCGCACAAATAATCCATTCACAACATACATACTTATATGCGTTCACTTGGTGATATGTCACCGCATTACAAATATTGTTCTACAAAAACAAGAATCGTTTGAAATAGCATCAGCAGCGTCACAAGCCAATATGGCAACCAAATAGTCGATGCCCAAATTTGTAGAAAAATGCACAACAACAATATTTTCATTCATGAACGCAAGCGCACTTTCAACAGGCAAACTTGCTTCATTCATAAAAACAAACACCATTACATCTCCCCGAGCATGGCTTTGCCAACAAGCGTCTTTTCGCGATGGTGGCAAAAGCTAAAAATCATAATTTGAACAATTTCTGACCCCGCAAATATAAGTATAGAATAAGTCAAGTCAAGAAATGAGCCAATAAAAATATTCAATATTCCTCTGATTTATGTGCACAGTGAATCCCGGTTAAGTAGTACTCCGCTTAAATGAAAATCATCCCTCTGAACTGCCTATATCTTGCTGCATCTCACGGTTGTTTTTGATGAAATACATAGAAATTATTGTTTTAAGTACCACTCGCTTAAGTATTCACACTCGCTTATGTGTCATATTATATTTTTATTTTTACAAACCACAGACATCTGTATCTTTGATCGTGGCACATAACCGGGATTGACTGTATTTGTCAAGGAATGTGAAAAATATATTTACGCGGCTTGCAAAAATCTGCGTCGATATGTATGCAAGCTCACATACAAACATACATATCTACGCTGGTTTGTATGCGAAGCTGTCTCAGCGGCAAGGGAAGCTGTGGCAATTAGCGATCGTTCGTTTGTGTTTTCGGCACAGCTCGGATTTTCTACCAACAACACAATAGGGGTATTCTCTTGCTCTTGCAAGATTGCAGATTGCAAAAATACTATACCGAAATATACAAGTGCACCAAGAGGAAATATATGCAATTCTTGCACCGTGCAAGAGTTTTGCAAGAGCAAGAGGATACCCCCAATGTTGTGACGCGTCAGTCTTTCAACACATTGACTCTTTGACATGAAAGCAAAAAATATGAGCTTCGCCATTGGTTGTCCGCTTCAACGGAAATTTCGCATGAAGCATTGAATGTACATATTTACATACATTTATTGCATGTAGACAAATGTACAAACATTATGCGTATGGTTCTTTTATATTAGAAAAAATATCGTAACAAACAAAACGAACTAAGTTATGATGGAACAGTGGAACAAAAATATTACAATACGTTAAAATAAAAATAAAACAGTACACATAAAAAAAAAAATATAAAATAAAATAAAGAAAAAAATAAAATAAAAAAAAAAATAATTAAAATATATATTAAAAAAATAAAATAATACAAGTGCGATTACCTATTTGGCGAAACAAAAGCAAAAGTCCAAAGGCAACATTAAAAACGAAGGTTAATAAAAACAAAACAGACAGTTTATGGAAGAAGAAGTGAACTAACTAAGCCAGATTTTGAAATCTATTAAAATTAAAGAGGCAAACAACAAAATGGAGCGAGAAACCAGAGAAATGGCGATCCAAAACATCAAACTTATTCAACCATTTGATGGTGATCGAAACTATTTGGCACTCTTCATTCAAGGGGTTTGTATAATGAATTAGATCAGATAAGTTTGAAAACATTAAAAAGGGAATTGCCAAACTATTTAACTGCGTTAATAAACGCTAATCTTGCTACCGACCTTAAGTCAGCAATCAAAATTGTCATCGATCAAGTGGGGCGAGTTTAACGCATTTGGTTTGCTTCCGAACGGCTTCAAATACAAGTAGTTGCAATGATTTCAAATGGTTCCAAATGGTTTATTTCTAGATAACAATATGTAAGGCATTTATAAATAATTACATTATAATCAATAATACTTACCGCAGTATGTCCTTCCACTTTGCTGGCTGATCGATGAATAAGCTGAAACACGATATGCACTGGCATATATGCACAAAGGCACTTGCATTTACCGTGCAGATCAGCACAGCTAGGATAGAGGGAAAACATACTGCAGCTTACAACAACAAGTATATAAGCCTATAGCTTGCGCCTACTTGCTTATGCTTATGCGAAGAAGGGGAAATGACAAATATACAAATTGCACAAACAAGTAAGCAGAAGCTTTACAGTTGGAATAATGTATATAATATGAAGTTCGCGACAATTTAAAGAGAAATGAAAATGAAACATTCAACTGTAAAATAAACATAGAAATTGAATATTACAATACTTATATGTATATGGGCAAGGGGGGTGCCAACATCCCCACCCCCGTGAATCAACCAGATTCACCACCATCAATGTCCAGAACGGCTAGTTTTGAGACTGCTCTCTGTTTAACTCCCGTGGAAGTTCGTATGTCTGCTCGTCGTACTTCGCCATCAGTTCCAGGGTATACTTTCTCCACTCTACCGCGGCACCATTCTCGTCGTGGAACGTTAGGATCGCATATAAACACCAATTCTCCTTCTTTCAATGGCTTCGTTCGGCGACACCATTTCACACGGCGAGTCAATGTTGGTAGATACTCAGTAATCCACCTCTTCCAAAAATGATCCCTCAATTGACGAGCGATGCGCCACTGCTTGCGTAGCATACAAGTATTTCCCAAGTCAGTGTCTGCTATAGGAGTCTCGGGCGTGTTGTCTGCTCCCAGAATGAAATCGTTAGGAGTCAGAGGCTGTTATTGATCGGCAGTGATAGGCAGATGCGTCAGTGGACGAGAGTTAACGACGTTCTCAGCTTCAATCAGGAAACTAATCAGAGTATGCTCTCTTGGTGAAACTTCTTTTAATGTGTGACGTAGAACTCGCTTCACGCACTGTACCATTCTCTCCCACGCGCCACCTTCCGAAGGGTTAAATGGGGAATTAAACACCCACTGTATGTTTTTCTGTGATAATTCACTTTGTAAGCGACCGCAGTCGAACACTTCTGCAAATCGTTTTGCTTCTCGGTCGGCGCCAACGAAATTCTTTCCATTGTCAGACCTTATCCTTATCGGCGCACCACGTCTATTCACAAAATTACGTAAAGCAATAATACAGGAGTCGGTACTCAAATCGTGAGCCAGTTCTAGGTGCACAGCTCTCACTGTAAGGCACGTAAAGAGCGCAACCCATCTCTTCTCGGTACTGCGTCGAACAGTCACAGTGACTGGGCCAAAGTAATCAAGGTCAGTGTAGCTAAACGGCCGTACGTAAGGAGTAAGTCTGTCCGACGGAAGCGGTCCCATCCATGGCGCTGACGGGGTAGCTTTATTCAAACGGCTTACATTGCAACTTGCAATGACGTTGCGCACCCAATAATTACGGCGGATCTCACCAATAGTAGCTTCTATATTTTGGTGGCACATGGCGCTATGGTGATGTAACACCAATAATTTTGTAAAGGCATGATCAGGTGGTAGAATAATAGGACGTCGTGTGCTGATTGGAAGCCAGCTGGCGGCGTCGATGCGTCCCTGTACTCGAAGAACACCTTCTTTGGCTATATATGGCGAAAGTTGTAACAGTGTACTGTCGTGGGCAATGTCGTGATCATTTTCAATAGACTGGAACTCTGCTGAATACACTTCGCGTTGTACTATGCGGCATAAAAGGCGTTTAGCATTGTCTACTTCTTGGGCTGTTAAACCATAACATTGATTTGGCTGTGTACGACGACGGCAATTGTCGACAAAGCGTAATACCCAGGCAACGGTTCTTACCAATCTTTGAAAGGAAGAAAATCTATTAAAATCAATAAAATTACAACTCACGATGACTAAAGCGTATTTGGGCCGAAGTTCTTCATCAGGTTCATCATTTCCAGAAACTGTTACGTCTTCAGAAGGCCAGGCTTGCTCGTTCTAGCGTAAGAACGGAGGCCCCCGTGACCAACGTGCTGTTGGATTAAAATTGATACAATCATTTGCTCGCGTCGCTTCATCGGCTACATTGTGCTTAGTGGGTATCCATCTCCAATTTGATATGCTTGTCGAAGCCAATATCTCGGCTATCCTATGCTGAACGAAAGGCTTGTAACGACGATGTTCACTCTGTATCCATTTGATGACCGTTTTTGAGTCACTCCACAGGAAACAATCTTTGATGTTTAGAGAATGTTCGTCGCGGATATACTGCATAAGGCGAGTGCCCAAAACCGCTGCTTGAAGTTCGAGGCGTGGCACGGTAAGAGTTTTCATCGGCGCACATTTTGTCTTGGCACAAACGAATGCAACATCAAATTCACCAGATATAAATTGAGATCGAATATAAGCAACGGCGGCGAAGGCATCTTCACTAGCATCAACAAATATGTGAAGTTGAAGTACCTGAGGTGCACCATTTCTGAAATAGTAGCGAGGTATGGCATACTTGACAATCTCGGGTAGTTGTTTACGCCACTTCGACCAAGCAGCGTTTACGTCGTTTGGCAATGGGTCGTTCCAGTGGACATCGTGTTTCCAAAGCTGACGCATAAGTAACTTGGCCCCAATGACGAAATGGCTTAGAAACCCTAGAGGGTCGAAAATCGACATGACGATACTTAGAAGTTCTCTTTTAGTAGGGCGTCTCTCCCCATTTATCACCGCTTCAGAAACGTTATGGAATTTCAGTTTGAAGCCGATACAATCTGATGATGGCTGCCAAAACAAGCCTAGTACCTTCTCACCAACGAAACCTTCTTTCTTGCCAATCGATCGTGTAACATCAGTACCACCAAGCGCGGCTAATACCTTCGAAGAATTGGATGTGAAGTTGCGAAGCTCGAACCCAGCATCCATATGAATCGCTCGGACCTGCTCTGACACGGAAATCGCTTCCACTTCCGAACTAAAGCTATCAACGAAGTCATCGACATAATGGTGGTCTAATATTGCTTTTACTGCACGGGCCGTGGTTCCGTGTTCATCTTGGTGCTCCAGCGCGTTAACTTTTTTTACATAATTTGCAGCACATGGTGAACAAGCAGCACCAAACGTCATCACGCACATTTCGTAAACATCCGGCGGTTGCGTAGCATCACCATCACGCCAAAGGAACCGCTGTGCACATCTGTCATCTTCTCGTATAAGGACTTGGTGGACCATCTCCTTGATGTCTCCACATACAGCAACTGCGCCCTCACGAAAACGAAATAATATCGACGGCAATGGGCGATATTCTTGTGGACCCTTCAAGAGCTGTGAGTTGAGGGAGATTCCACTTACCTCAGCAGCGGCGTCAAAAACCATACGTAGCTTTCCGGGTTTGTTGGGATTAGCAACGGCAAAGTGTGGCAAATACCAAGTTGTAGGTGTACACATAGCAGCTTCTGCTGGCGGCAGTTTTCGTGCGTACTTCTTTGTGACGTAAGAGTCCATGATGTTTTTGTATTCGGCGGCAAAATCTGCATCACGACTCATCCTTCGCTCTACACTGATTAATCGTTTCAACGCCATATTGTAGCTATCAGGTAAATTAACTTTGTCACTTTTCCATATAAGACCCGTTTTAAAACGTCCGTCTACTCGGCATGTGGTAGACTTCAAGACATCTCTGGCACGGATGTCCTCCTCACTCTCTATCGGTGGTGCAGCTCTAACACCAAAACTCTCAATTTCGAAAAAGTTAGATACCATATTGTGAAGTCTCTGATCAGCTTGACTATTCACGCATAAACACGCTACTGGAGACGGTTGTGTAGAAGATGTGGGGCCGAATACAACCCAACCCAACTCTGTATTAGCAATGAATGGCCCGTGCTCCTTTACCCTCACAGTCGTCGATGGCAATGGTCAAGGCCAATTAACAACTTGGGCCTGACTTGGGCATAAGGCTGTACCGGTAGTTGGCTTACGTGTCTATATTCATGACCCAAATCGTCTCTGCTTAAACTCTGTACAGGAAGTTGTAGGTTCGAGTTTGTGTTGTTTCTGCATACCGGCGCCACTGATGAATAAGTCCACTACAAACGTTGATTCCTGCGCTGCACGTCCTCCGAACCACTGTACATTTAAAGATTGTTCACTTCCATGCATTCCCAGTTCCCGAACAAGGGCACTGTCAATCATCGTGATGGATGAACCTTCGTCCAGCAGTGCGTATGTATCAACATGTCTGTGATTTCCGTATACGGTGACCGGTAAAATACGGAAGAGGAGCTTGCTTTCAGTGGAACTGCAACTCAGAACTGCTGATCTTGCTTCAAGTGATGTCTGCTGGCTGTTGAGTGAACGACTTGGTGATGTAGGCTTATGATTACCTTGTATATTCGTAGCGGAGAAAGTTGGAGTTGACTGTCCTGACGAATTGGAAATGTTCTCCGCCACTTCATGTAAGAGTTTATGATGCACTCTCCGGCAACCATCAATTGAACATAACCTGCGTCGATGACAATTGCTTGCACAGTGGCCTAAATTGAGACAAGCAAAACACAAACGACGTCGTTTACCTTGTGTTGCTCCTGACAAATTGGACATCTAACTGATCGTTGTGGCTCAACTGTATGTAGAACCATGCGGCACTTGGAATCCTTATAAGGGTCTTCACAAACCGTACAAATTATATTAGCTAATTTTGATAGCCAATCACTGAAATGTTTCACTGTTGCATGTGGCTGCATAAGCGCTGCGAAGCTGGCCCATTCGACACGTTTGCTCAAAGGCAATTTTGAGACAAGTTCGTCGAGTAACGTAGGATTTGACAAATGCAATTCACCACCATGAGCAGATTGTAAAAATACATAAATATTACATACCTTTGTTGCAAATGGTATTATTTTCAGCATGGCATTTTCCGAAATAGGTGCGATTTCCTTCACCTGACACAACTGGCTGCGGATCAACTGCTCAGGGCGCCCAAATCTAAATTTTAATAAATCAATTATATTACCGACGTTGTCCGGGTGGATTAGCAAGGTGCGTAACCTTTCAAGCACTTTAACAAACGTTGATTGTTCTCATAATTGCTATATCCATAAACTGCAGTTGACTCTATGTAAGCCGTATAAAATATTGGCCAATCTTCCGGCTTTCCACAAAAATCGGGCAATTCCTGCAATTTTCTCGGCAAACTCGATGAGTGTGTAGATGTAGCACTTGTATTAACAAATGTAGGCATTGTCGTCGAATTAGAATGGATCGAAGGTGTAAAAATAGTTGAACTGTACATGTGGTTTGCAGCAGCGGTACTTGCTGCAAATAACGGCGGCGTGTAACGGATATCGGTAGGTTGCGACAACGGTACTGTACAGTTGGCAATAGCTGGCTGCTGCGATTCCGGCAATTGTGTTGCTATCCTCGACGAAACTTCGGCGGCGACATTAGTGTTGGATGTACCCACGTTGAGCGTTTCAGCCCAGGGCTGAGAGGCCGATAAACTCATCGCAAGCATGGCGATTCGTTTTTGTAGAGCCGCAATCACGTTTTCCTGACGCGCAATGGCAGCGGCTGACGATGATCGAGTGGTGGCTCCGGTGGCTGTAGGGGCGGTTGGTAAATCACTGGCTACATTGACGGCGGCTGATGCACTGCTACCCTGGCTGGGTTTTGATGCTGATGACGTAGAAGCACCGCTGTCCATATTTGGCAAATTTACTGAAGTCTGGCGGCGAGGTGATTTACCCATCGAATCTTTAAAATTCACAAACCAAATAGGCAAACAATTGGAATGCGAAATAAAGATATGTCATCGATCAAGTGGGGCGAGTTTAACGCATTTGGTTTGCTTCCGAACGGCTTCAAATACAAGTAGTTGCAATGATTTCAAATGGTTCCAAATGGTTTATTTCTAGATAACAATATGTAAGGCATTTATAAATAATTACATTATAATCAATAATACTTACCGCAGTATGTCCTTCCACTTTGCTGGCTGATCGATGAATAAGCTGAAACACGATATGCACTGGCATATATGCACAAAGGCACTTGCATTTACCGTGCAGATCAGCACAGCTAGGATAGAGGGAAAACATACTGCAGCTTACAACAACAAGTATATAAGCCTATAGCTTGCGCCTACTTGCTTATGCTTATGCGAAGAAGGGGAAATGACAAATATACAAATTGCACAAACAAGTAAGCAGAAGCTTTACAGTTGGAATAATGTATATAATATGAAGTTCGCGACAATTTAAAGAGAAATGAAAATGAAACATTCAACTGTAAAATAAACATAGAAATTGAATATTACAATACTTATATGTATATGGGCAAGGGGGGTGCCAACATCCCCACCCCCGTGAATCAACCAGATTCACCACCATCAATGTCCAGAACGGCTAGTTTTGAGACTGCTCTCTGTTTAACTCCCGTGGAAGTTCGTATGTCTGCTCGTCGTACTTCGCCATCAGTTCCAGGGTATACTTTCTCCACTCTACCGCGGCACCATTCTCGTCGTGGAACGTTAGGATCGCATATAAACACCAATTCTCCTTCTTTCAATGGCTTCGTTCGGCGACACCATTTCACACGGCGAGTCAATGTTGGTAGATACTCAGTAATCCACCTCTTCCAAAAATGATCCCTCAATTGACGAGCGATGCGCCACTGCTTGCGTAGCATACAAGTATTTCCCAAGTCAGTGTCTGCTATAGGAGTCTCGGGCGTGTTGTCTGCTCCCAGAATGAAATCGTTAGGAGTCAGAGGCTGTTATTGATCGGCAGTGATAGGCAGATGCGTCAGTGGACGAGAGTTAACGACGTTCTCAGCTTCAATCAGGAAACTAATCAGAGTATGCTCTCTTGGTGAAACTTCTTTTAATGTGTGACGTAGAACTCGCTTCACGCACTGTACCATTCTCTCCCACGCGCCACCTTCCGAAGGGTTAAATGGGGAATTAAACACCCACTGTATGTTTTTCTGTGATAATTCACTTTGTAAGCGACCGCAGTCGAACACTTCTGCAAATCGTTTTGCTTCTCGGTCGGCGCCAACGAAATTCTTTCCATTGTCAGACCTTATCCTTATGGGCGCACCACGTCTATTCACAAAATTACGTAAAGCAAATCGTGAGCCAGTTCTAGGTGCACAGCTCTCACTGTAAGGCACGTAAAGAGCGCAACCCATCTCTTCTCGGTACTGCGTCGAACAGTCACAGTGACTGGGCCAAAGTAATCAAGGTCAGTGTAGCTAAACGGCCGTACGTAAGGAGTAAGTCTGTCCGACGGAAGCGGTCCCATCCATGGCGCTGACGGGGTAGCTTTATTCAAACGGCTTACATTGCAACTTGCAATGACGTTGCGCACCCAATAATTACGGCGGATCTCACCAATAGTAGCTTCTATATTTTGGTGGCACATGGCGCTATGGTGATGTAACACCAATAATTTTGTAAAGGCATGATCAGGTGGTAGAATAATAGGACGTCGTGTGCTGATTGGAAGCCAGCTGGCGGCGTCGATGCGTCCCTGTACTCGAAGAACACCTTCTTTGGCTATATATGGCGAAAGTTGTAACAGTGTACTGTCGTGGGCAATGTCGTGATCATTTTCAATAGACTGGAACTCTGCTGAATACACTTCGCGTTGTACTATGCGGCATAAAAGGCGTTTAGCATTGTCTACTTCTTGGGCTGTTAAACCATAACATTGATTTGGCTGTGTACGACGACGGCAATTGTCGACAAAGCGTAATACCCAGGCAACGGTTCTTACCAATCTTTGAAAGGAAGAAAATCTATTAAAATCAATAAAATTACAACTCACGATGACTAAAGCGTATTTGGGCCGAAGTTCTTCATCAGGTTCATCATTTCCAGAAACTGTTACGTCTTCAGAAGGCCAGGCTTGCTCGTTCTAGCGTAAGAACGGAGGCCCCCGTGACCAACGTGCTGTTGGATTAAAATTGATACAATCATTTGCTCGCGTCGCTTCATCGGCTACATTGTGCTTAGTGGGTATCCATCTCCAATTTGATATGCTTGTCGAAGCCAATATCTCGGCTATCCTATGCTGAACGAAAGGCTTGTAACGACGATGTTCACTCTGTATCCATTTGATGACCGTTTTTGAGTCACTCCACAGGAAACAATCTTTGATGTTTAGAGAATGTTCGTCGCGGATATACTGCATAAGGCGAGTGCCCAAAACCGCTGCTGAAGTTCGAGGCGTGGCACGGTAAGAGTTTAAATCGGCGCACATTTTGTCTTGACACAAACGAATGCAACATCAAATTCACCAGATATAAATTGAGATCGAATATAAGCAACGGCGGCGAAGGCATCTTCACTAGCATCAACAAATATGTGAAGTTGAAGTACCTGAGGTGCACCATTTCTGAAATAGTAGCGAGGTATGGCATACTTGACAATCTCGGGTAGTTGTTTACGCCACTTCGACCAAGCAGCGTTTACGTCGTTTGGCAATGGGTCGTTCCAGTGGACATCGTGTTTCCAAAGCTGACGCATAAGTAACTTGGCCCCAATGACGAAATGGCTTAGAAACCCTAGAGGGTCGAAAATCGACATGACGATACTTAGAAGTTCTCTTTAGTAGGGCGTCTCTCCCCATTTATCACCGCTTCAGAAACGTTATGGAATTTCAGTTTGAAGCCGAAACAATCTGATGATGGCTGCCAAAACAAGCCTAGTACCTTCTCACCAACGAAACCTTCTTTCTTGCCAATCGATCGTGTAACATCAGTACCACCAAGCGCGGCTAATACCTTTGAAGAATTGGATGTGAAGTTGCGAAGCTCGAACCCAGCATCCATATGAATCGCTCGGACCTGCTCTGACACGGAAATCGCTTCCACTTCCGAACTAAAGCTATCAACGAAGTCATTGACATAATGGTGGTCTAATATTGCTTTTACTGCACGGGCCGTGGTTCCGTGTTCATCTTGGTGCTCCAGCGCGTTAACTTTTTTTACATAATTTGCAGCACATGGTGAAAAAGCAGCACCAAACGTCATCACGCACATTTCGTAAACATCCGGCGGTTGCGTAGCATCACCATCACGCCAAAGGAACCGCTGTGCACATCTGTCATCTTCTCGTATAAGGACTTGGTGGAACATCTCCTTGATGTCTCCACATACAGCAACTGCGCCCTCACGAAAACGAAATAATATCGACGGCAATGGGCGATATTCTTGTGGACCCTTCAAGAGCTGTGAGTTGAGGGAGATTCCACTTACCTCAGCAGCGGCGTCAAAAACCATACGTAGCTTTCCGGGTTTGTTGGGATTAGCAACGGCAAAGTGTGGCAAATACCAAGTTGTAGGTGTACACATAGCAGCTTCTGCTGGCGGCAGTTTTCGTGCGTACTTCTTTGTGACGTAAGAGTCCATGATGTTTTTGTATTCGGCGGCAAAATCTGCATCACGACTCATCCTTCGCTCTACACTGATTAATCGTTTCAACGCCATATTGTAGCTATCATGTAAATTAACTTTGTCACTTTTCCATATAAGACCCGTTTTAAAACGTCCGTCTACTCGGCATGTGGTAGACTCCAAGACATCTCTGGCACGGATGTCCTCCTCACTCTCTATCGGCGGTGCAGCTCTAACACCAAAACTCTCAATTTCGAAAAAGTTAGATACCATATTGTGAAGTCTCTGATCAGCTTGACTATTCACGCATAAACACGCTACTGGGGACGGTTGTGTAGAAGATGTGGGGCCGAATACAACCCAACCCAACTCTGTATTAGCAATGAATGGCCCGTGCTCCTTTACCCTCACAGTCGTCGATGGCAATGGTCAAGGCCAATTAACAACTTGGGCCTGACTTGGGCATAAGGCTGTACCGGTAGTTGGCTTACGTGTCTATATTCATGACCCAAATCGTCTCTGCTTAAACTCTGTACAGGAAGTTGTAGGTTCGACACAGCATACACGTTACGGAGTTTGTGTTGTTTCTGCATACCGGCGCCACTGATGAATAAGTCCACTACAAACGTTGATTCCTGCGCTGCACGTCCTCCGAACCACTGTACATTTGAAGATTGTTCACTTCCATGCATTCCCAGTTCCCGAACAAGGGCACTGTCAATCATCGTGATGGATGAACCTTCGTCCAGCAGTGCGTATGTATCAACATGTCTGTGATTTCCGTATACGGTGACCGGTAAAATACGGAAGAGGAGTTTGCTTTCAGTGGAACTGCAACTCAGAACTGCTGATCTTGCTTCAAGTGATGTCTGCTGGCTGTTGAGTGAACGACTTGGTGATGTAGGCTTATGATTACCTTGTATATTCGTAGCGGAGAAAGTTGGAGTTGACTGTCCTGACGAATTGGAAATGTTCTCCGCCACTTCATGTAAGAGTTTATGATGCACTCTCCGGCAACCATCAATTGAACATAACCTGCGTCGATGACAACTGCTGGCACAGTGGCCTAAATTGAGACAAGCAAAACACAAACGACGTCGTTTCACCTCTGCCCATCTTCTCGGCACTGAATATTCTACAAAACGCGCACACTCTGCTACCTTGTGTTGCTCCTGACAAATTGGACATCTAACTGATCGTTGTGGCTCAACTGTATGTAGAACCATGCGGCACTTGGAATCCTTATAAGGGTCTTCACAAACCGTACAAATTATATTAGCTAATTTTGATAGCCAATCACTGAAATGTTTCACTGTTGCATGTGGCTGCATAAGCGCTGCGAAGCTGGCCCATTCGACACGTTTGCTCAAAGGCAATTTTGAGACAAGTTCGTCGAGTAACGTAGGATTTGACAAATGCAATTCACCACCATGAGCAGATTGTAAAAATACACAAATATTACATACCTTTGTTGCAAATGGTATTATTTTCAGCATGGCATTTTCCGAAATAGGTGCGATTTCCTTCACCTGACACAACTGGCTGCGGATCAACTGCTCAGGGCGCCCAAATCTAAATTTTAATAAATCAATTATATTACCGACGTTGTCCGGGTGGATTAGCAAGGACTTGACCGCTTCACGTGCGTAACCTTTCAGGCACTTTAACAAACGTTGATTGTTCTCATAATTGCTATATCCATAAACTGCAGTTGACTCTATGTAAGCCGTATAAAATATTGGCCAATCCTCCGGCTTTCCACAAAAATCGGGCAATTCCTGCAATGCAAACTCGATGAGTGTGTAGATGTAGCACTTGTATTAACAAATGTAGGCATTGTCGTCGAATTAGAATGGATCGAAGGTGTAAAAATAGTTGAACTGTACATGTGGTTTGCAGCAGCGGTACTTGCTGCAAATAACGGCGGCGTGTAACGGATATCGGTAGGTTGCGACAACGGTACTGTACAGTTGGCAATAGCTGGCTGCTGCGATTCCGGCAATTGTGTTGCTATCCTCGACGAAACTTCGGCGGCGACATTAGTGTTGGATGTACCCACGTTGAGCGTTTCAGCCCAGGGCTGAGAGGCCGATAAACTCATCGCAAGCATGGCGATTCGTTTTTGTAGAGCCGCAATCACGTTTTCCTGACGCGCAATGGCAGCGGCTGACGATGATCGAGTGGTGGCTCCGGTGGCTGTAGGGGCGGTTGGTAAATCACTGGCTACATTGACGGCGGCTGATGCACTGCTACCCTGGCTGGGTTTTGATGCTGATGACGTAGAAGCACCGCTGTCCATATTTGGCAAATTTACTGAAGTCTGGCGGCGAGGTGATTTACCCATCGAATCTTTAAAATTCACAAACCAAATAGGCAAACAATTGGAATGCGAAATGAAGATATGTCATCGATCAAGTGGGGCGAGTTTAACGCATTTGGTTTGCTTCCGAACGGCTTCAAATACAAGTAGTTGCAATGATTTCAAATGGTTCCAAATGGTTTATTTCTAGATAACAATATGTAAGGCATTTATAAATAATTACATTATAATCAATAATACTTACCGCAGTATGTCCTTCCACTTTGCTGGCTGATCGATGAATAAGCTGAAACACGATATGCACTGGCATATATGCACAAAGGCACTTGCATTTACCGTGCAGATCAGCACAGCTAGGATAGAGGGAAAACATACTGCAGCTTACAACAACAAGTATATAAGCCTATAGCTTGCGCCTACTTGCTTATGCTTATGCGAAGAAGGGGAAATGACAAATATACAAATTGCACAAACAAGTAAGCAGAAGCTTTACAGTTGGAATAATGTATATAATATGAAGTTCGCGACAATTTAAAGAGAAATGAAAATGAAACATTCAACTGTAAAATAAACATAGAAATTGAATATTACAATACTTATATGTATATGGGCAAGGGGGGTGCCAACATCCCCACCCCCGTGAATCAACCAGATTCACCACCATCAATGTCCAGAACGGCTAGTTTTGAGACTGCTCTCTGTTTAACTCCCGTGGAAGTTCGTATGTCTGCTCGTCGTACTTCGCCATCAGTTCCAGGGTATACTTTCTCCACTCTACCGCGGCACCATTCTCGTCGTGGAACGTTAGGATCGCATATAAACACCAATTCTCCTTCTTTCAATGGCTTCGTTCGGCGACACCATTTCACACGGCGAGTCAATGTTGGTAGATACTCAGTAATCCACCTCTTCCAAAAATGATCCCTCAATTGACGAGCGATGCGCCACTGCTTGCGTAGCATACAAGTATTTCCCAAGTCAGTGTCTGCTATAGGAGTCTCGGGCGTGTTGTCTGCTCCCAGAATGAAATCGTTAGGAGTCAGAGGCTGTTATTGATCGGCAGTGATAGGCAGATGCGTCAGTGGGCGAGAGTTAACGACGTTCTCAGCTTCAATCAGGAAACTAATCAGAGTATGCTCTCTTGGTGAAACTTCTTTTAATGTGTGACGTAGAACTCGCTTCACGCACTGTACCATTCTCTCCCACGCGCCACCTTCCGAAGGGTTAAATGGGGAATTAAACACCCACTGTATGTTTTTCTGTGATAATTCACTTTGTAAGCGACCGCAGTCGAACACTTCTGCAAATCGTTTTGCTTCTCGGTCGGCGCCAACGAAATTCTTTCCATTGTCAGACCTTATCCTTATGGGCGCACCACGTCTATTCACAAAATTACGTAAAGCAATAATACAGGAGTCGGTACTCAAATCGTGAGCCAGTTCTAGGTGCACAGCTCTCACTGTAAGGCACGTAAAGAGCGCAACCCATCTCTTCTCGGTACTGCGTCGAACAGTCACAGTGACTGGGCCAAAGTAATCAAGGTCAGCGTAGCTAAACGGCCGTACGTAAGGAGTAAGTCTGTCCGACGGAAGCGGTCCCATCCATGGCGCTGACGGGGTAGCTTTATTCAAACGGCTTACATTGCAACTTGCAATGACGTTGCGCAACACACTTCTTAGTCGTGGCACCCAATAATTACGGCGGATCTCACCAATAGTAGCTTCTATATTTTGGTGGCACATGGCGCTATGGTGATGTAACACCAATAATTTTGTAAAGGCATGATCAGGTGGTAGAATAATAGGACGTCGTGTGCTGATTGGAAGCCAGCTGGCGGCGTCGATGCGTCCCTGTACTCGAAGAACACCTTCTTTGGCTATATATGGCGAAAGTTGTAACAGTGTACTGTCGTGGGCAATGTCGTGATCATTTTCAATAGACTGGAACTCTGCTGAATACACTTCGCGTTGTACTATGCGGCATAAAAGGCGTTTAGCATTGTCTACTTCTTGGGCTGTTAAACCATACCATTGATTTGGCTGTGTACGACGACGGCAATTGTCGACAAAGCGTAATACCCAGGCAACGGTTCTTACCAATCTTTGAAAGGAAGAAAATCTATTAAAATCAATAAAATTACAACTCACGATGACTAAAGCGTATTTGGGCCGAAGTTCTTCATCAGGTTCATCATTTCCAGAAACTGTTACGTCTTCAGAAGGCCAGGCTTGCTCGTTCTGGCGTAAGAACGGAGGCCCCCGTGACCAACGTGCTGTTGGATTAAAATTGATACAATCATTTGCTCGCGTCGCTTCATCGGCTACATTGTGCTTAGTGGGTATCCATCTCCAATTTGATATGCTTGTCGAAGCCAATATCTCGGCTATCCTATGCAGAACGAAAGGCTTGTAACGACGATGTTCACTCTGTATCCATTTGATGACCGTTTTTGAGTCACTCCACAGGAAACAATCTTTGATGTTTAGAGAATGTTCGTCGCGGATATACTGCATAAAGCGAGTGCCCAAAACCGCTGCTGAAGTTCGAGGCGTGGCACGGTAAGAGTTTAAATCGGCGCACATTTTGTCTTGACACAAACGAATGCAACATCAAATTCACCAGATATAAATTGAGATCGAATATAAGCAACGGCGGCGAAGGCATCTTCACTAGCATCAACAAATATGTGAAGTTGAAGTACCTGAGGTGCACCATTTCTGAAATAGTAGCGAGGTATGGCATACTTGACAATCTCGGGTAGTTGTTTACGCCACTTCGACCAAGCAGCGTTTACGTCGTTTGGCAATGGGTCGTTCCAGTGGACATCGTGTTTCCAAAGCTGACGCATAAGTAACTTGGCCCCAATGACGAAATGGCTTAGAAACCCTAGAGGGTCGAAAATCGACATGACGATACTTAGAAGTTCTCTTTTAGTAGGGCGTCTCTCCCCATTTATCACCGCTTCAGAAACGTTATGGAATTTAAGTTTGAAGCCGAAACAATCTGATGATGGCTGCCAAAACAAGCCTAGTACCTTCTCACCAACGAAACCTTCTTTCTTGCCAATCGATCGTGTAACATCAGTACCACCAAGCGCGGCTAATACCTTTGAAGAATTGGATGTGAAGTTGCGAAGCTCGAACCCAGCATCCATATGAATCGCTCGGACCTGCTCTGACACGGAAATCGCTTCCACTTCCGAACTAAAGCTATCAACGAAGTCATTGACATAATGGTGGTCTAATATTGCTTTTACTGCACGGGCCGTGGTTCCGTGTTCATCTTGGTGCTCCAGCGCGTTAACTTTTTTTACATAATTTGCAGCACATGGTGAAAAAGCAGCACCAAACGTCATCACGCACATTTCGTAAACATCCGGCGGTTGCGTAGCATCACCATCACGCCAAAGGAACCGCTGTGCACATCTGTCATCTTCTCGTATAAGGACTTGGTGGAACATCTCCTTGATGTCTCCACATACAGCAACTGCGCCCTCACGAAAACGAAATAATATCGACGGCAATGGGCGATATTCTTGTGGACCCTTCAAGAGCTGTGAGTTGAGGGAGATTCCACTTACCTCAGCAGCGGCGTCAAAAACCATACGTAGCTTTCCGGGTTTGTTGGGATTAGCAACGGCAAAGTGTGGCAAATACCAAGTTGTAGGTGTACACATAGCAGCTTCTGCTGGCGGCAGTTTTCGTGCGTACTTCTTTGTGACGTAAGAGTCCATGATGTTTTTGTATTCGGCGGCAAAATCTGCATCACGACTCATCCTTCGCTCTACACTGATTAATCGTTTCAACGCCATATTGTAGCTATCAGGTAAATTAACTTTGTCACTTTTCCATATAAGACCCGTTTTAAAACGTCCGTCTACTCGGCATGTGGTAGACTCCAAGACATCTCTGGCACGGATGTCCTCCTCACTCTCTATCGGCGGTGCAGCTCTAACACCAAAACTCTCAATTTCGAAAAAGTTAGATACCATATTGTGAAGTCTCTGATCAGCTTGACTATTCACGCATAAACACGCTACTGGGGACGGTTGTGTAGAAGATGTGGGGCCGAATACAACCCAACCCAACTCTGTATTAGCAATGAATGGCCCGTGCTCCTTTACCCTCACAGTCGTCGATGGCAATGGTCAAGGCCAATTAACAACTTGGGCCTGACTTGGGCATAAGGCTGTACCGGTAGTTGGCTTACGTGTCTATATTCATGACCCAAATCGTCTCTGCTTAAACTCTGTACAGGAAGTTGTAGGTTCGACACAGCATACACGTTACGGAGTTTGTGTTGTTTCTGCATACCGGCGCCACTGATGAATAAGTCCACTACAAACGTTGATTCCTGCGCTGCACGTCCTCCGAACCACTGTACATTTGAAGATTGTTCACTTCCATGCATTCCCAGTTCCCGAACAAGGGCACTGTCAATCATCGTGATGGATGAACCTTCGTCCAGCAGTGCGTATGTATCAACATGTCTGTGATTTCCGTATACGGTGACCGGTAAAATACGGAAGAGGAGTTTGCTTTCAGTGGAACTGCAACTCAGAACTGCTGATCTTGCTTCAAGTGATGTCTGCTGGCTGTTGAGTGAACGACTTGGTGATGTAGGCTTATGATTACCTTGTATATTCGTAGCGGAGAAAGTTGGAGTTGACTGTCCTGACGAATTGGAAATGTTCTCCGCCACTTCATGTAAGAGTTTATGATGCACTCTCCGGCAACCATCAATTGAACATAACCTGCGTCGATGACAATTGCTGGCACAGTGGCCTAAATTGAGACAAGCAAAACACAAACGACGTCGTTTCACCTCTGCCCATCTTCTCGGCACTGAATATTCTACAAAACGCGCACACTCTGCTACCTTGTGTTGCTCCTGACAAATTGGACATCTAACTGATCGTTGTGGCTCAACTGTATGTAGAACCATGCGGCACTTGGAATCCTTATAAGGGTCTTCACAAACCGTACAAATTATATTAGCTAATTTTGATAGCCAATCACTGAAATGTTTCACTGTTGCATGTGGCTGCATAAGCGCTGCGAAGCTGGCCCATTCGACACGTTTGCTCAAAGGCAATTTTGAGACAAGTTCGTCGAGTAACGTAGGATTTGACAAATGCAATTCACCACCATGAACAGATTGTAAAAATACACAAATATTACATACCTTTGTTGCAAATGGTATTATTTTCAGCATGGCATTTTCCGAAATAGGTGCGATTTCCTTCACCTGACACAACTGGCTGCGGATCAACTGCTCAGGGCGCCCAAATCTAAATTTTAATAAATCAATTATATTACCGACGTTGTCCGGGTGGATTAGCAAGGACTTGACCGCTTCACGTGCGTAACCTTTCAGGCACTTTAACAAACGTTGATTGTTCTCATAATTGCTATATCCATAAACTGCAGTTGACTCTATGTAAGCCGTATAAAATATTGGCCAATCTTCCGGCTTTCCACAAAAATCGGGCAATTCCTGCAATTTTCTCGGCAAACTCGATGAGTGTGTAGATGTAGCACTTGTATTAACAAATGTAGGCATTGTCGTCGAATTAGAATGGTTCGAAGGTGTAAAAATAGTTGAACTGTACATGTGGTTTGCAGCAGCGGTACTTGCTGCAAATAACGGCGGCGTGTAACGGATATCGGTAGGTTGCGACAACGGTACTGTACAGTTGGCAATAGCTGGCTGCTGCGATTCCGGCAATTGTGTTGCTATCCTCGACGAAACTTCGGCGGCGACATTAGTGTTGGATGTACCCACGTTGAGCGTTTCAGCCCGGGGCTGAGAGGCCGATAAACTCATCTCAAGCATGGCGATTCGTTTTTGTAGAGCCGCAATCACGTTTTCCTGACGCGCAATGGCAGCGGCTGACGATGATCGAGTGGTGGCTCCGGTGGCTGTAGGGGCGGTTGGTAAATCACTGGCTACATTGACGGCGGCTGATGCACTGCTACCCTGGCTGGGTTTTGATGCTGATGACGTAGAAGCACCGCTGTCCATATTTGGCAAATTTACTGAAGTCTGGCGGCGAGGTGATTTACCCATCGAATCTTTAAAATTCACAAACCAAATAGGCAAACAATTGGAATGCGAAATAAAGATATGTCATCGATCAAGTGGGGCGAATTTAACGCATTTGGTTTGCTTCCGAACGGCTTCAAATACAAGTAGTTGCAATGATTTCAAATGGTTCCAAATGGTTTATTTCTAGATAACAATATGTAAGGCATTTATAAATAATTACATTATAATCAATAATACTTACCGCAGTATGTCCTTCCACTTTGCTGGCTGATCGATGAATAAGCTGAAACACGATATGCACTGGCATATATGCACAAAGGCACTTGCATTTACCGTGCAGATCAGCACAGCTAGGATAGAGGGAAAACATACTGCAGCTTACAACAACAAGTATATAAGCCTATAGCTTGCGCCTACTTGCTTATGCTTATGCGAAGAAGGGGAAATGACAAATATACAAATTGCACAAACAAGTAAGCAGAAGCTTTACAGTTGGAATAATGTATATAATATGAAGTTCGCGACAATTTAAAGAGAAATGAAAATGAAACATTCAACTGTAAAATAAACATAGAAAATGAATATTACAATACTTATATGTATATGGGCAAGGGGGGTGCCAACAAAAATATTAAAAGAAAACGATGTTTATGAAAATAATAAACAATTCTCTAAACAAAAAACAATTCAAAGAACTAGTGCAAATTCGAAACTACCTAATTATATGAATAACAATAATAATAGTAATATAGAATATTTTGCAACCAATACGAATCAATTTCCAGTTTATTCCAATTACAACAATTTTTCAAAAAATTATCCATTGTCCAATCAAAATAATTATTATAAAAATAAATCATTTTTCAATTAATATAGCAATCAACATTATACTTTACACAATAATAATTTCCCACAAGTTAGGCATACACCTTTCAATTCTGCAAACATTTATACTAATAGAAACTTAAATAATTTAAAGCAAGATAAGATTCTTCGGTCAAACCAATCTCGATTAAGACCCTTTGGCTATCCTGAACCAATGGAACAAGATGAGGTAAATTTTCACTTAACAGCCTCGGAAGGCTCCCCACAATTGAATTGAAATTTAATAAAGAATATTATAAATTTTTAGTCGACACAGATTCATCAGTTAGTTTAATAAAGCCTGGGATATCCAACGAAAAGATTATTTATGTTCAGCCAATAACATTAACAACAGCGATAGGAAACGTTTGTCTAAATGAAACCCAACAATTGTTTAGTGATGAACATATGAAAAAACTGAAATTTTTCGTTTATAATTTCTCGAATAACTACGACGGTTTACTTGGTTGTAATATACTTAAGCTACTTAAAGCTAAAATTGATCTGGAAAAATATATGATACATATGAATGGTGTTCGGTATAATTTTTTCAAGAATAAATTAAATTCTGAAAATTTTGATAATTGCATTCAAGAATTAAATATGAACGAAAATCATAACACCAAAGATAGTAAATTTAGACTTGAACATTTAAATTCAGAAGAGTTAAATAAATTAAAAAACTTTTAAATAAATTTGAAAATATATTTTATAAAGAAGGGGACAAACTCACCTTTGCTCATAAAATAAAACTTAGAATTAAAACGGTCCATGAAGATCCAATATATGTAAAGTCGTATAGATATCCTGAAATTCATAAATCAGAAGTAAACAAACAAATAAAAGAAATGCTTGAAATTCAAATCATTTCTCATAGTGATTTCCCATATTCAGCACCAATTTGGGTGGTACCAAAGAAGTCAGATGCTTCAGGTAAAAAGAAGTGGAGGATTGTTGTCGATTTTCGCAAGCTCAATAGTATTACTATCGACGATAGGTATCCCATTCCAAACATGGATGAAATTCTCGAAAAACTGGGTAGGTGTATGTATTTTTCAACAATAGACTTAGGCAAGGCTTCCGTCAAAGAGAAATGGATCCGGCAGATAGGAAAAAACAGCTTTCTCTACTCAGAGCGGACATTTTGAATTTTTAAGAATGCCATTTGGGCTTAAAAATGCACCAGCCACCTTGCAGAGACTGATGAATACGGTTCTATGTAGATGGTTTAATAGGGAGAGATTGTATGATTTACTTAGACGACATTGTAGTATTCAGTACGTCACTACAGGAACACATAGAATCTCTAGACAGAGTTTTTCGTAAAGTAAACGAAGCAAATCTGAAAATCCAGATGGTTGAAAGCGAGTTTTTCAAAAGAGAAACCGAATTTCTTGGTCATATCATAACGCCAGAAGGTATTAAGCCTAACCCTAATAAATCCAATTTGTTTTGCTAGTCGCACACTCAATGAACATGAGCAGCACTACTCAACTACTGAGAAAGAACTTTTAGCCATGGTTTGGGCTACCAAATATTTTAGACCATATTTATACGGCAGGAAATTTTTAATAAATAGTGATCATAGACCATTGCAATGGATCCACAACTTAAGGGAACCAAACTACAAGTTACAAAGATGGAAGATTCGGCTTAATGAGTATGACTTTGACGTAAAATACATATGTATCAGGTAAAGAAAATTGTGTAGCAGATGCTCTTTCTCGTATCAAAATTACGGAATGTTTTTTTATTGAAGAATCTGAATCTAACGTAGACACTGTTCATTCTGCCGATGAAGATTCCGTAAGTTTTATTAAGATAACAGAGCGACCATTAAATGTATTCAAAAATCAAATTAAATTATTAAGAGATGGTAAAGACTCAACCACAATAACAAAAGTTTTTTTTTAATAGCCTAACTGTAATTATATACAAAGAATTAACTACAGATTATATTAAAGATATAATTAAAACCCGTTTATTAAAAAATAACACAACAATTTTTATGCCCAATGATACTGATTTTATACAATTTCAAAACGTTTATAAGACACTAATAACAACTAGTCGCAATAGGATTTATCGGTGTACAAAAGAATTAGAAAACATCACAGATTTTGCAAATTTTAATTTAATTTAAGTAATGAAATCCATTTAAGTGGACTTCATCAAGGTATAGAGAAGGTTGCAAAATGTTTTAAATTACAGTAGTATTACCCCAATTATCTTAAGGAAATCACCAAAATAATAAATGAATGTGAACTGTGTAATCATTGTTAGAACGATCATATTTCTAACAAAATGCCGTTCAAAATTACACCGCCAAATTACAAAATAAGAGAAAAATATGTTATAGATTTTTGGAAATGGAATAATGAATATTATTTAACATGTACCGATTTATACTCTAAGTTTGCTATGATAGAAAAAGTTAAAGCATTGAACTGCAGGAATCCAAAAAAACATTGCTAAAAATTTTTAATTGTATGGGTCCTCCAAAAACTTTCAAAGTCGACCAAGACCAAGGTTTAAATAATATAAACATTAAACAATGGCGTAATTCATTAAACATAAAAGTAGAAGTAACCACCGGTAAAACTGGTATAGGTGACATTGAAAGACTACATAAAACTTTAAATGAAAAACTTAGAATAATCAACACTTCAGGTGATAAAGAGCTAAAATATTTAGAAATTGAACTTTTCACTTATAACCATATAATTGTTCACTCTACTACCAATAAAGTTCCATATACAATTTTTTTTAATAAGGAGTCACCAAAACAAGATCCTCAAATTATTAAAGAACAAAGAATAAATAATGTAAATAAAAAACGTCAAGGAAAGATATTGACACAAACTTTGTAAACGCAGAAGTTTCGAGGAAGAGACTAGACAAACTTAGTAATCCATACAAAAAAGTTAGTCTCATTAAAACTGAAGAAGATGGCGAACATCATATTGTAAAATCTAAAAGTCAAAATGTAAGGAAATATAAAAACCAATTTAAAAGAAAAAAGAAAACCAACAAAATTAAATCTAAGAATTGAAAATTGTAACTTATCAATCTTATCATACCTTTTTACTTATTCATTATTACTTATTCATTTTCATGTGCTAAAATATCTTTTAATATTGTAAGAATTCTATTTAAAAACTTTAAATTGTAAATAAAGAAAAATTGCAATGAGGACATTGCATTATTTTAAGATGGGAGGAGTGACATATCCTAATGTTGCATTGGAGACTTTTGTCAGCAAAAGTCTCGAATGCAACATTGCCAACGTGCTTCAATTCAGCATTTTCGCCATTGAAAGCGGTGCCGCACATTAAGCGGCACCATTTTGCTAAATCGTTTTTGTCACGCCACTCTCATTTTGTTACTCGCATCACTCAAGTTTTTTTTAAATAAAATTGTCGTTTTTAATATTCAAGATATTCGAAATAAAAACTATTTGTGTAACAAAAATATTATTTACATATTTGCATATCTTACTTAGGTGAGTGTGAAAATGTAAAGGTAAGCAAGCACAATGTACGGGAAGTAAAAAAAACATTTTAGGAGCAATTTATGACGTTTCTTAAGCTTAGTATCGCTCTCAAAAAATGTAAAAATTCACATAAAAAACGCTTAAGAAATGGTCAAGAAAATTTCCTGCGGTAAATTTGTTTGTGCTAGTATGCAGCTCTAAGGAAATCTAGTATTAATTTTTAATAAATTTTTTCAATAAAATGCGTATATGGCAATCCTGGTTTTGTGAAGAAACATGAAATCAACCATTGTAATCATTAATTTTATCCTACTATTTCTTAAAATCATTATTATAAGATATAGTTCATTTTGAAATTTTGTATAGAACTTCCCTGTCTTTATTCATATTCCTTAAATTGCAATGAAAATATTTATATTTTTACGCACATAAGTTTATTTTCTTTGTTTATTTTCTCTTGTTCTTATAATAAGGCTCATTTACAATGCGTAACCAGCTGTCAAAATTACTTGACTACAGCACAAATAATGATTTTTCTTCTTGAGCAATTACTTAAGAGCTGGATACGGACCTTAAACATAAAATACACGATAACCCCTGTGGAGAACATAATTGTACCATCTACGTTAAGATATTATGTCAAATATTGCAGCCCTCAACTTTTTACAATAATTAGGTACAAACCTAAATACTGTAGTATTTAGTATTAGCAGTTATAATATTTGTTCTTAAAATTTAATGTAGATACCTCAATAAATACAAACAAAATTTAATTCTTTCTTTTCATTTTAGATATCTGTAAATTTTGGAGCAAAATTCTCCAGCCGGGCCCAACCATTATTGTTATACAATATTTAAATCAATTAATTTAAATAGTATTGTTAAATTAATGTATTTCTTACGCGATTATAGCCGAGATAACAACAGCGCGCCAGTCTTTCTTCTTCGCTACGTGGCGCCAATTGGATATTCCAAGCGTGCGAGGAGAGTCTTTTAATTCGCTGAACAATGTCAATGTCGTTATATATCTCATACAACTCATCTTTCCATCGAATGCGATATTCGCCGTGGCTAACGCGCAAAGGACCATCAATCATTCGCAGAACCCTTCTCTAGAAAACTCCCAACGTCGACTCATCAGTTGTTGCCATCGTCCAAGCCTCTGCACCATATAGCAGGACGGGAGTTATGAGTGACTTATAGAATTTGGTTTTTGTTCGTCGAGAGAGGACTTTACTTCTCAATTGCCTACTCAGTCCGAAGTAGCACTCGTTGGCAAGAGTTATTCTGCGTTGGATTCCCAGGCTGACATTGTTGGTGTTGGCTTATACTGGTTCCAAGATAGGCGAAATTATCTACAACTTCAAAGTTATGACTGTAAACAGTGACGAATGTGGAGTTGCATTGCAACCGGGTGCCGGACCCAAAGCACGTCAGAGGTTTTAGATGGGCCTCGAACCTGACCAAGATGGTTAGTGTGTCCATTCCACACTGTCAATTGGTACTGAAAATGCTCTCAGGGTGCTGATCACACATTAAACACACCGGACGTTGTCAACAGTGACGTCATTCGTTAGTTGACTGTCGACGCGGATAGACGTGCCAGCGCATCGTTGTGATTTTTCGTTTAGTTGTTTTTCGGCGATTTTTTTTGATTTTCTTTTGTGCGGTCGTTTGTTTACGCAGTTCAGCTGGCGCCGTTATTGCCTTGCGCGTTTGTGGTGAATTTGTTAGTGCGATCGTGGGTAGCGAGGGTAAGTGACCGAGTTAATACTCATTCTGATAAGCATGACATCATCCACAATTATCACGTCACCCGATCACGCACTCAGCGCATGTACAAAGTCCAAACATCATGCCACATGCTAATCAGCAACAAATGTATATGTTAAGCAAACCTATTAATACTAGTTCAATAAGTTACACACACGTCTTTTGTTATACAGCAACCATAGAGTTCAGTCATAGAATAAAGGAACGTTCTGATATAAGCGATAACACGCAAGTACAGAACTAAAAAATATATATTTTTTTGTATTTCTAATACCGAAGAATATTAATTACCGCGAGTATTTTTGTGCGTGTACATTTTTGTGCAGTATTTTGCATTTTTGTGTACAAAATCGTCGCGACATAGCGGTAAGTAATTTTATTATTACTAAATATTATACGGACAACGTGGTCATCCACGTACACAAACAAATACACAACATGTTACAGTATAACAGCTTAATTATTTTAATTATTATAAATAGTAGTGATATTCACATTTTCAAGTCAGTTCTGAGGAACCAATAAAGTAGAGTGCAGTTAATTATAACAAATTTGTGTTTTTATTGAATCTTGGCTCTACACACTTAACTGGCGCAGTCGAAGAGTTATTTTTTCTGAAGAAAAATAACAAAAAGTACCTACTATCGATATCCACAAGGATATTCAACCAAAACTTTATTGAATCATTATTGATGAACATTCAGCATTACTTTCGCTGGACACGGTGGTGAAGTGAAAAAAAATAAAAAACTGTGTGAAGCTGTGAAGAAACAAAAAACTTTAATTACAAACGCAAAATTCATATATTTAACGGAAAATTTAAATAAAGAACAAAAAAAAAAAAACTTACGCTAAAAATTGGGAAGTGAAAATATATACTATACTGTTAAAATTTAACCAAGCAGTAAAAGTGTATAGACGAATTCTGACGTTTCGCTACAAAACATCTTTAAACTATACAACAACAAAAAAAAACATTAAAATGGAAGCACATAAAATAGAGCAAGCATCCACATCCGCAGTGTCAGTAGAAGCACCAATATCAGCTACAGCAAATCAAACTCCATCTGCTGCAACTTGTCATTTGCCACCTAACAATTCAACTTATCAATTACCACTATCGGAAGCACTGAAAGAAGCAGCGAGAATCCAGGAGTTCCGAGGAGATAACACAGACGACGTCACATCATTCATTAATGAAGTCGAACTTTTAATCGATTTGTTTGCTGGTACCAATATGGAGGAGTATTCCTATAAGCGGCACGTCCAAAAAAAAATTCAAGAAGAAGCAGCTAACACAATTAGAGAACTCGACAATTCAAGCTGGACAGAAGTAAAACAAGAACTCCTGAGGAATTTTGGAGTTCGCGAATCGTATCATCAACTGTGCCACAAGGCGCTGAACGTAAGAAATTATAATGTAAGCCAATCATGTTATTATCTTAAAAATATATTAGATAAGTTAAACAATAAATACTATCAAGACCCGGGAAAACCAAAAGAGTTTTCTCCGGCAATAAACGAGGCAATGACATTAAAAACATTTTTGAGCAGCATGCCAGTGCATCTAGCCAGCATAATACATAGTAGAAGCATAGAGAATCTTAGAGAAGTATACTCGTATTATTGTCTAGAGCAGTGTTTTTCAATCTGTGGGTCGCGACCCCTAAGGGGGTCGTGAACCCTTACTCGGGGGGTCGCCAGCTGAAAGAAAAAGTCGAGGTTCTTGCACAACAAAAACACAATTTTAATGAGAAAGATGTGCTTGTTTATTTTTCATTAGTTTATCAAATTGTGGTGTTATTTTTGAAACATTAATAATTAAATCATTTTCTAATTGCAGTCTATTACTCTTTTTAGTTTTTGTCTACCATTGAAGAAAATGTCAGTTCACACAAGTAATATGAAGTGGCGAATGGCACTAATAATTTAAGAGCTTCCCTTGCCAGCTCTGGATATTCGTGTTTTCTTTTCATCCAAAATACGTCGACACTTTGCGAATAAAATTCCATTTTAAGCATGCCATTAGCAGCTAATTCTAGAAGACATTCTTTCATTTCGTGTCGACATCAGCCAGATCTATTGATTTGTTCAAAAAAAGGGTTTAAGATCCATCTACGCCCATTGTCAGCTTCAGAGTGCAAGTCTGGAAAGTATGTCAAAAGTTTCTCTTGTAAATTATGCAAGCTTTGTGTCATGCAAGGGATATGAGCCGATACTGCAAAACTTTGGGCTGATGCATTATCTTCAACAATCTTCTGAACACACGGAAAAGACTCAAACATTTTGTTTTGCAGAGAAGTCGACCACAAACGAAGTTTTGCATGAAATGCTTTTACTTTATCTTTAGCTGTTAAAATATTTTCTTCTCTTCCTTGAAGGTTCTTGTTCAAATTGTTAAGGTGGCTAAAACTATCTGCCAAAAATGCTAATTTCAAGAGCCAAATAGGGTCAGAAAAACGGTAAGCATATTCTGATTTTGCATTTTGTAAGAACATTAACAATTCAGCTCTCAGTTCCAGAACTCTTGTCAATACCTTTCCTTTGGATAGCCACCTGACCTCTGTGTGATAAAGGAGATTTTGATGAAGCGAGCCCATATCTTCACAAACGATTCTGAATAGCCGGGTTTGCAAAGCTTTACCTTTGATAGAATTCACAATTTTTATTACCTCCTTGGGCACGTCATTTAAATCAGAAGGTACTACCTTAGCAGCTAGAGCTTGTCGATGAAGAAAACAGTGTGTCCAGGATATGTTTGGTATTATCGATTTTAATTTTGCAATGAGCCCGCTATTTTTGCCAGTCATAGCTTTAGCGCCATCGCTACAAATAGCGATACATTTTTTCCAATCAATATCGTAGTCGCAAGTGCTTTCTAAAACCATATCGTACAAACACTGGCCAGTAGTGTTTGCAGGAAGTGCTTTGCAAAATAAGATTTCTTCCGTAATACTGTCATCTGCCTCAAAACGCACAAACACTACAAACTGTGCACAGTCGGAAACATCTGTAGATTCATCGAACTGCAAAGCAAAATGTTGGCTATTCTTTAATTTATCGACTACTTGAATATCCTTGGCCATATCGTATATTCTGCGTGAAATAGTTAGTATTGTCAGAAAGTGGTATTTTTCTTAATTTGTTTGCCTCCTGCTTACTGACCATAATTTCAACCATATCGAGTGCCACTGGCAAAATAAGATTTTCGGCAATTGTATGTGGTTAGTCGATATGCGACTATGTAGCTAACTAATAATGTTGACTCGTTCACACTGGATGCCTGAAAATAAACTAAGCAATATACAAGTGAACAGTCAATAAAAATTAAGGACGCGGAATCTTTGCACACCGAAATTAAGTATAATCAAAAGTTGTATGCAAATAACAAAGAAATAAACACCAATGAAAAAAGGGTGGGGCGCTTTTTAAGAGCTGATTTATAGTGCACCCCGCGCTTTTTTCATTATTTTCTTACTTACCTGAATTATAGTTTTTTGCTGCTGACTAAGAGCTTTCAACTTTCGTTCAAAGAAATCCAACGGCTTATCAGCTTCTTTTTGATGATTGGTTGTGAGATGTCGCATAAGCTTTGAGGGTTTCATACTCTCACGTGAAAAAACATCGCTGCAAATTACACATTGAGGTTTATTATTTATGACTGTGAACCCGTATTTCAAATAACTGTCATCGTAATGTCTATTTTTTTCGGATTCGATTCACCACCAGCGCTATTGATACTCGTACCAGATGTTGAAGGCTGCGATCTTTTGAGAAATTTGTCCATTTAATTCGCGCAGAGCAAGCGAAAAAACAAAAAAATGACGTCTGAACTCATCGGCGACTACGCTTAACTGAGTGATGAGAGTTGAAACAAAAGAACATTGCGGGTGGCGCGCGAGTTACCTTCTCTACCCTATTTGTACAGATGCTGAGAGTTTAAGAGAAGAGAAGAGAGAATCACTAAGCATCTATTTTTTTTAGAAAGAATCGCGAAGCAGGTATTTTTTAGAGAGAATCGCGAAGCGGCTATTTTTCTAATTCATTCGAGCGTGAACTTTGATCCGAAACAGAAGCAACAGCACTGCATTTCTAGATTTTATTTGAATAAAGGAAGAGGCACCTACACAAAACTGGTACCTCGCGCAGGGCGCTTGCTGTTACCGCATCGACAATCATGCCGTGCGGTGTGGCAACGTCGCCGTCGCCGACGCAATATGACCCGCGCGAATAAGAGATAAATTTGCCAAAATAGGAAAAACTTATTACCTTTTTTAAAATTAAATTATTTCTTTGACTTATTATGACACAAGGGGGTCGCCAGAATATTTCAACCTTTAAAGAGGTCGCGAAATCAAAAAGATTGAAAAACACTGGTCTAGAGGAATGTGGTCTGGTACTGAATAGAATTAGTATAAATAGTAACAACACACAATCAAATAGTAGCAATAATTTTAGGCCAAATCGCTACCCAGTAGATCAAAATAATTATCAAGACGGACAAACAAATAATCGGTTTCAAAACCAAAACAATAATTCGAGGCAAGATAATCCCCAAACACAACAACAATTTTCAAGAGATTTAAGAGCATATAGAAATCCAATATACACAAGTAGAAACCAAAGTAATGTCGCTCATCTTCAAGTAAATAATACCGATACAGAAAACTGGTGATGCAAATTTTCAATTAACCAGCGAGAACAACATTTACCGATAGTAAATTTAACAATAGTTAAAAATATAATTAAATGTTTAATCGATACCGGTTCTACGACAACCCTGATCGACGAACATTAAAAGAATATAAAAGGACGAAATTAGTAAAATCTAACATATATAGTACACTATCAGGACAGACAAAAGTAGACTTTGAAATTATAACAGAAGTACCTCAAGAATTCAATGACACGAATAAAATGGCTTGGAAGGTAACCTCATTCAGAAATAAAAACTTCAACGGACTAATTGGTCAAAATATACTAAAAGCATTAAATGCAAAAATTAATTTTGAAGAAGATTTTCTTGAAATTAATAACAATAAAATAAAATTCATAAATACGAAAATCCCTACACTGCAACCCTCAACCTTAAATTTGGAAAACGTATCAAAACTCTATAGAGATGATATGAATGAGGAGGAAAAAACATATATAGATTTGATTTTGCGAAAATATTCTAGTATGTTTTATAGAGAAGGAGAAAAGGTAACCCACACACATAATATAAAACACCAGATAATAACAAATACGAATAAACCTGTATATTCCAAAATATACAGGTACCCAAAGATACACGAAGAAGAAATTAAAAGGCAGGAGAATGAAATGTTGGAGCAAAACATTATTAAAGAAAACTTTTCCCCTTACAATTCTCCAATTTGGATAGTCCCCAAAAAATCGGAAAATTAAGGGGAACAAAAATGGCGTATTGTTGTAGATTATAGAAAACTCAACGAAATCACAGTCGATGATAAATTTCCTATTCCTAATATAGAGAATATATTAGACAAATTAGGAAAAGTAAATTACTTTTCAACAATTGACTTGGCGAAGGGATTTCACGAAGTATTAATGGATGAAAACGATCAAAAGAAAACTGCCTTTTCTACCCCCTTCGGGTATTACGAATTCATCCGTATGTCATTTGGATTGAAGAATTCACCTTCCACTTTCCAACGTTTGATTAACTCGGTACTTAGGGAATATATATTATTAACAAGTCAAACACGAATACCAGGATCAATTATGTTCATGCAACAATCCTGGAGAAGTAGACCTTAATATTTAAAACGTTACCAATGTTTAGTGGAGACTACCACGATTACCCAAATTGGAGGAAGATGGCTACAACATTAATGTCCAATATATCCCTATTTCAAGCATTTAATATATATGCTGAAGCACTCATCATGGTTAGGCGTAAAATCACGGGGAAAGCAGCCCAGATATTAATTAATAACAACACTAAACAAAACTTCGACGCAATAATTGAAAAATTAGATGATTCATACGCAGACCAGAGACCACTCTACGTTCTGGAAGAGGAGATGATGAAGATTCGATAGGAAAATCAACCTCTACACGTATATTACGACAGATTAAATCAATCTCTGAACATCGTGTTATCAAAAATAGAAATGCCGTACAAAAACGAATATGTAGCTGAAGCCTTAAGCAAGGAAGTGCAGTCTAAAGCTGCCCGAACGTTTATAACAGGATTAAAAAGCCTGACAACAAAAAATGTACTCTACTCCAGAGGATGCCAAAGTATTAATGAGGCATATAGAATCGCACGCACGATGCAGCATGGCTCGCAATACCAACAGTTAGAGTATATTCCACGCATGAACATGACTGTACCCAGATACAATAATCCATTTCATCAGCCACGGCATACTCAACCACCTGTCGAACACATGGAAGTAGATCCGTCATCAGCACAATTCAGGCGACGCACACACTACATACCACAACAAGCCAACGCCCAGCAACAGCAGTATCAACAAATAAATATTCAACAACCACAGCAACAGCGTCATGGAATATTTAGCGGCCAACGCCTAAACCAATTTTTGAAGAGAAGCAGAGATACAAACTCAGAAGTACAACGGTGACAAGGGCGTACAAGATTTACAGTCTCTCTACAACGAACCAGCCACCGATGAAGAAGAAGCTGAACAGACCCATTTTTTTTAAATACCACGGTCTTCCTACTTTAAGAAGAACTGGACCAAATGGTAAGTCCGTGTATATACTAATAACGGGTGATTTTTTTAGGATTTTCATGTGACAGATCACGTGGGATTTCAGACATGGTGTCAAAGAGAAAGATGCTCAGTATGCTTTGACATTTCATCATGAATAGACTTACTAACGAGCAACGCTTGCAAATCATTGAATTTTATTACCAAAATCAGTGTTCGGTTCGAAATGTGTTTCGCGCTTTATTTTGTTCAGCGATGAGGCTCATTTCTGGTTGAATGGCTACGTAAATAAGCAAAATTGCCGCATTTGGGGTGAAGAGCAACCAGAAGCCGTTCAAGAACTGCCCATGCATCCCGAAAAATGCACTGTTTGGTGTGGTTTGTACGCTGGTGGAATCATTGGACCGTATTTTTTCAAAGATGCTGTTGGACGCAACGTTACGGTGAATGGCGATCGCTATCGTTCGATGCTAACAAACTTTTTGTTGCCAAAAATGGAAGAACTGAACTTGGTTGACATGTGGTTTCAACAAGATGGCGCTACATGCCACACAGCTCGCGATTCTATGGCCATTTTGAGGGAAAACTTCGGACAACAATTCATCTCAAGAAATGGACCCGTAAGTTGGCCACCAAGATCATGCGATTTAACGCCTTTAGACTATTTTTTGTGGGGCTACGTCAAGTCTAAAGTCTACAGAAATAAGCCAGCAACTATTCCAGCTTTGGAAGACAACATTTCCGAAGAAATTCGGGCTATTCTGGCCGAAATGCTCGAAAAAGTTGCCCAAAATTGGACTTTCCGAATGGACCACCTAAGACGCAGCCGCGGTCAACATTTAAATGAAATTATCTTCAAAAAGTAAATGTCATGAACCAATCTAACGTTTCAAATAAAGAACCGATGAGATTTTGCAAATTTTATGCGTTTTTTTTAAAAAAAAAGTTATCAAGCTCTTAAAAATCACCCTTTAGATGCTGCTGCTACAAGCAGTTATGAAAAAAGTGAATATCCATATGCAAAGAAAATATTGTTAGATAAACCACTAAAAACTAGAACTTTACATGGAAGTTCAATAATTACACATAAAAGGAAAGTAAATTTGTAAGGCCATGAAATCGAACTTCTAGATATTGATAAATTAAAAGATTTCGATATGATATTAGGAGATGACATTTTAAAGAAAAAGAGGGCCAAAGTTAGTATGATAAATTATTCAATTAGGTTTTCGAAGAAAGAAAATAATTTAATAAAGAGTGTACTCAATTACACCAAAGGTGACGAAACGTACAAAAAAGAAATAGATAATTTAATGAAAAATAATTATTGTGGAGAAATTTTACCATTTACAACTACTATAGAAGCAGAAATTAGGACAGACACCAAATATCCTGTCTGGGTAAGACAATATCCATATCCTTATTCGGATCACGATTTTGTTAAAAAAGAAATTGAAAAATTATTGCAGAATAATATAATTCAGCCAAGCAAAAGCCCATATGATTCCCAAATTTGGAAAGTTTCAAAGAAAGGCAATGATGAATGGGGAAAGCCTAAAAAAAGAATGGTTATAGATTTCCAAAAACTTAATAAACAAACGATAGCAGATAGATATCCAATTCGCGACATAACAATGACTTTACAGACTTTAGGGAAAGCTACATACTTTACGACACTCGAATTAGAATCAGGATTTCACCAGATTACGATTAAAAAGGAAGACAGAGAAAAAACAGCGTTTTCAGTAAATGGAGCTAAGTACGAATTCCTTAGACTGCCATTCGGGTTAAAAAACGCACCTTCTACATTCCAGAGATGTGTCGATGATATACTAGGACCGTATATTGGCAAATGTGCATACGTATATATACTCGTAGATGATGTCCTGATATATTCCAACTCACCCGAGGAACATATGAGAGATATTTCTAATATAATACAGACATTATACAGAGCCAATATGAAAATCTCTGAAGAAAAGTCAAATTTTTTTCAGAAGCAAACCGATTCTGGGACATATTATCAAAAACGGAAGAATAACTGTAGATCCAAAGAAAATAGAAGTTATTGATCGATGTAAAATACCAACAAATCTGAAAGCTTCCTAGGTCTAGCTTCCTATTATAGGAAATTTGTAAAAAACTTTGCACAGAGGGAAAATGGAAACATTTCAAAAAATAAAAGCTAAAACGTGAAAGTAACATTAAAAACTTACTTAAAAGAACAAATAGAATTATACCAACCTGACTTTGAAAAAGGATTCGACCTAACAACTGACGCTGGTAATTACGCCACAGGAGCCATACTCAGCTAAAGCAGGAATCCAATAGCATTCATTTCTCGAGCATTGAGTCAGACCGAACAAAACTATTCGACTAATGAAAAAGAAATGTTAGCGATAGTCTGGTCATTGAAAAAATTTAGAAACTATCTATACGGTATAGCCAAATTAACGATATACACTGATCATCAGTCACTAATTTTTTTAATATCCGAGAAAAACCCAAACACAAAGTTAATAAAAAGGTGGAAAAACCTCATAGAAGAATACGGGGCAACATTAAAATACAAGCCAGGACACGAAAACGTAGTCGCAGATGCTTTGTCTCGACAAATAAATATTACTTCAGATGAATCGCAACATTCAGCAGAAACATCAACACAAAATAATATTAGACAGGTAAAATCACCATTTAATTCTTTCAAAAATCAAATACATTTAATTGAAGGAACTGAGAATTCGCAAAAACAATTTTCCCCAAATACGAACGCTATACAATTACGTTCAAAGATGAGAAATTCCTAATGGAAAGTATTAGAGCAGTATTGAAACAAAAAATAATGACTGCATTTCACTCAGACCTAGAAATCTGGCATAGACTCCAGCAAAAAATTAAACATATTTTCAGCACTTACTCAAAAGTATTTGCACAAACGGTATTGAGGGACATAACCGAGAAAGAAGATAGAATTGACATACTAGAATTTACTCATAATCGCGCACATAGAACCGCAAAAAATAATATAAAAAAATTATTGGAAACACGTTATTGGCCCGAACAAAAGAAAGACACTGAAGCTACAGTATGCAACTGTACAAATTGTAACGAAAATAAATACGAACGTACACCAATACAACACCTAATAGGAAAAACACCGACACCTTACCAAACCGGTACATCCATACAAATAGACATATTTCAAATAAATAGTACACGATATCTATCCAGTATAGACAGATACTCAAAATACGCATACTTACGAAAAGACCACAATAAAAATAGAACTAATAGGACATACGTTCCAGGACAGATTATCTTCGAAAAATCTAGTCGACGAGAGAAATATACAAAGAGATACGAGTATTTAAAATATATTGTAAAAGAAGATCGTGAGAACACAATCTTAACAACCACGGGAAAGGTCATCCACAAGCACAACATACGACAAAATGTACAAACAACTGATAATAACGTTAATACTAGTGAAAATAATCCTAGCACAAGTAATAACAAACATTGAGGATAAAAAATATGTGTTAACTGAAACGGATCCTTCGTATTTATTCGAAAGTGAAGATTACTTATTTCATGTGACGAATTTAACAAAGATTTTAAAACCATACAGTGACATTAAATAAATGTTAGAACAAACAAATAAAGATGCAGAAGATGAAATATTAATTAATAGAATTGAAATATTAAAGAATCAACTACTAACGCGACGAACCAAAAGAAGTATAGATTTCCTAGGATCACCACTCAAATTCATAACAGGAGTACCCGACCGCGACGATTTAATAGAAATCAAGACGGCCCTAAATGACATAATAGAGAATAACAACCAACAAAGAGTAATAAATTCAAACCTTGAAAAATTGATTGAAAATTTTAATCCTAAAGTGTTAAAGTCAAGATTTTTACTTGAAGAAGTTCACAAAGAACTTTTAGATTTAACAAAAACAGTTAACTTTGCTAGAAATGGAAACTTTTATTCTGCAGCATTCAATATCGAAGAAATGGTTAGAAAAGAACAAGTTAATATTCCCATAATTGACATATTAGAATATTCCACAATACACATATGTAAAATTAATGAAATATTTGTAGTAGTATATAAATAGAGGATGAAGGATGGAGGCATGTGTAGAAGTTCACGCAAGTGAGGAAAGTTCTCTGCTTGCCATTCACGCCACGTAAAAAAACACCCCCAGTGAATAGTTATAACCAGCCTCGGATGAGAGATCCCTCTTTTGATGACGACCATGGCAAACGAAATAAGGACTACGAATTGAGGGCATGCACCTGGAATGTCCGGTCCCTTAACTGGGAAGGTGCCACTGCCCAGCTGGTTGATGTCCTCGTGAAAACAAAGGCTGACATCACCGCCGTCCAAGAAATGCGATGGACGGGACAAGGACAGAGACGAGTAGGTCCTTGTGACATTTACTACAGCGGCCATATAAAGGAGCGCAGGTTTGGTGTGGGATTCGTGGTGGGAGAGAGACTCCGTCGCCGAGTACTATCATTCACTCCGGAGAATGAACGTCTAGCCACAATCCGCATCAAAGCGAGGTTCTTCAACATATCGCTGATTTGCGCCCACGCCCCGACGGAAGAGAAGGACGATGAGACCAAAGATGCCTTTTATGAGTGCTTGGAGCGCACTTATGTGAGATGCCCCCGCCACGATGTAAAAATCGTGCTTGGCGACTTCAACCCCAGGGTGGGCAAAGAAGGTATCTTTGGCACTACGGTCGGTAAACTCAGCCTCCACGAGGAGACATCCCCAAATGGGTTGAGGCTGATCGACTTCGCCGGGGCCCGAAATATGGTTATCTGTAGTACTAGATTCCAGCATAAGAAGATCCATCAAGCTACCTGGCTGTCTCCGGATCGAAAAACTACCAACCAGATCGATCATGTTGTGATAGACGGAAGACACGTCTCCAGTGTTTTAGATGTGCGTGCGCTCCGAGACTCGGACCACTATTTTGTTGCAGCTAAGATTCGCACCCACCTCTGTGCAGCAAAAAACGCACGCCAACAAACACAAGGAAGGTTCGACGTCGAGAAGCTGCAATCACAACAGACAGCCGAACGATTCTCTACTCGGCTTGCACTCCTGCTCTCTGAGAGCACTCGTCAACAACTCGTGAGACGGCATTTCTAACTCCTTACGTACAGCTGCAACCGAAACCATTGGTTATCGGAAAGTGCAAAAGAACAGCTGGTACGACGAGGAGTGCCGTGTCGCAGCGGAGAGAAAACAGGCTGCCTACCTCGCAACGTTACGATCGACCACAACAGCTTGATAAGCTGGCCGACAGGGGTAATGCTCGAAAATTCTACGAAAAAATGCGGCGGCTTACAGAAGGTTTCAAGACCGGAGCATACTCCTGTTGAACCCCCAAAGGTGATCTAGCCACCGATGCCCAGAGCATACTTAGATTATGGAGGGAACTCTTCTCCAGCCTTCTGAATGGCAGTGAACACATAACACCAGGAGAAGACGAACCCGATTCCCCAATCGATGACGATGGAGCAGACGTTCCATTACCCGGTCATGAAGAAGTTCGAATAGCAGTTGCCCGCCTGAAGAACAACATAGCGGCATGGGCTGACGGATTGCCGGCCGAGCTATTCAAACACGGCGGCGAAGAACTGATAAGGAGCATGCATCAGCTTCGTTGCAAAATATGGTCGGACGAAAGTATGCCCAACGATTGGAATTTAAGTGTGCTATGCCCAATCCATAAAAAAGGAGACCCCATAATCTGCGCCAACTACCGTGGGATTAGCCTCCTCAACATCGCCTATAAGGTTCTATCGAGCGTATTGTGTGAAAGACTAAAGCCCACCGTCAACAAACTGATTGGACCTTATCAGCGTGGCTTTAGACCTGGCAAATCAACAACCGACTAGATATTCACCATGCGCCAAATCTTGGAAAAGACCCGTGAAAGGAGAATCGACACACACCACCCCTTCGTCGATTTCAAAGCTGCTTTCGACAGTACGAAAAGGAGCTGCCTTTATGCCGCGATGTCTGAATTTGGTATCCCCGCAAAACTAATACGGCTGCGTAAGCTGACGTTGAGCAACACGAAAAGCTCCGTCAGTATCGGGAAGGACCTCTCCGAGCCGTTCGATACCAAACGAGGTTTCAGACTTTTTCAACCTGAACAACTGCTGGCGTATACCGATTATATTGATATCATCGGCCTCAATACCCGCGCCTTTAGTTCTGCTTTCTCCAGACTGGACAAGGAAGCAAAACGAATGGGTCTGGCAGTGAACGAGGGCAAGACGAAATATCTCCTGTCATCAAACAAACAGTCGTCGCACTCGCGACTTGGCACTCACGTCACTGTTGACAGTCATAACTTTGAAGTTGTAGATAATTTCCTCTATCTTGGAACCAGCGTAAACACCACCAACAAAGTCAGCCTAGAAATCCAACGCAGGATAACTGTTGCCAACAGATGCTACTTCGGACTAAGTAGGCAATTGAGAAGCAAAGTTCTCTCTGGACAAACAAAAACCAAACTCTATAAGTCACTCATAATTCCCGTCTTGCTATATGGTGCAGAGGCTTAGACGATGAGTCGACGTTGCGAGTTTTCGAGAGAAAAGTTCTGCGAAAGATTTATGGTCCTTTGCGCGTTGGCCACGGCGAATATCGCATTCGTTGGAACGATGAGCTGTACGAGATATACGACGACATTGACATAGTTCAGCAAATTAAAAGACAGCGGCTACGCTGGCTAGGTCATGTTGTCCGGATGGACGAAAACAGTCCAGCTCTGAAAGTATTCGACGCAATACCCGCCGCGGGAAGCAGAGGAAGAGAAAGACCTCCACTCCGTTGGAAGGAACAAGTGGAGAAGGACCTGGCTTCGCTTGGAATATCCAATTGGCGCCACGTTGCGAAAAGAAGAAACGACTGGCGTGCGGTTCTTAACTCGGCTATAATCGCGTAAGCGGATCTACGCCAATTAAGAAGAAGAAGATATATGTAAATATCCTATAATAATAGAGAAATGTGTAATTTATAGTATGATGTTACACCAATGACTTACAAACATGGGAAACTTAACTTAGACGCGATGATTTCAATATGTAAAGACAAACCACAAAGAATTAAAGATTGTAAAAATAATTTAAGCAAATACATTTGTAGAAAAGGAAAACCAGATCATAACGAAGAAGCACACTATAATGTTGTTGAAGAAAATAACAAACCAATAATATGTAGAATTAAATCATGGTAATATTATCCTAAGCGGAACACACGTATTAAATAATGAATCTATATCAGGAAACAATTTAATACAATTTACGGATCCCATAACTATTGATGGAAAAACTTATAAAAACAAAAACGAACAAATTAAAAAATATATCGATGCACAAGGCAATGAGAAAATTAAAATACTTGAACTATTACAATCATATACTGAAAACGAATTTACCAATATTCAAAAATTACATAAACTAATAATTCATTTTGAAGAACATCCTGTAAGAAATACACTAACAGCCATTGTATCAGGATGTATTGTAATATTAATGATATACTATACATTTAAGTTATACTCTTCATATAAGAAACCGCATTCAAAATGAAGCAGTACTCCGACTACATGGAATGGAACATCCGATCAAGCAGTCAGGGACGACTTCTCTTTAAAGGAGAGGAGAGTTAATACTCATTCTAATAAGCAGGACATCATCCACAATTATCATAACACCCGATCACGCACTCAGCGGATGGCCTGAGTACAAAGTCCAAACATCATGCCACAAATGTATATGTTAAGCAAACATATAAATACTACACTCGGCGAAAAAAAACCCACGCAGTCGAAAATTTTCTAATATTTCTATTTTGAACTGTCACTATTTGCTAAAAATTCACTCTTTGTCTTATTTAGCTGTTTTATCATGTGACTACATTATTTTACTTTTATTTTTAAAACCGTTAGCGTCCGCACGTGTTCATTACAGAATTTGCGGTTTTTTCTTTAGGATCAGTTGTGAAAACTAGTAAAGTTGAACATGGTGGTGTCAACAAAAAAGAAAGCAGAGATCGTAGCTTTATGTAAAATGAATTATCCAAAGGTCAACAAGTTCGTGAAATGGGCATAAGAGATGGGAACGTGCGTATTATAATTAAAAATTATACGTATTTTAATTCAATAGCTCGAAAAGAGGGCAGTGGATGTCGGAAAACAGTAAAACCTCGTCAAAAATGACAAATTAAACGGATGTGCATTAATGATCGCTTTCGACATGCTGGAAGAATCAATGCAACATTTTACGAAACCACTGGGGTAAAAATAACTACAAGTTCTATACAAAATGTGCTGAATAATCTTGGATTCCGAGCGCGACGTCCAGCCAAAAAGCCACTTCTCATTATACGAATGAAGAAATACCGACTAGAGTGGGTAAAATTACACAAAACTTTGACTACATCAGATTGGGGAAATGTTAATTTTTGCGACGAATCGAAATTTAATTTGTTGGAACCGGACGGAAATGCCACAGTGCGTCGTAGGAAAGGCGAGCGTTTTTTGGAAAACTGTGTTTGGCCCACCGTAAAGCATTCGCCTTATTTAATTATGTGGGAGCTGTAACCAAGTTTGGTGTTGGGCCGCTAATTATACTAATAATATCTGTGAATGCCGAAATATAAATTGGAATTTTGATAGAAGGCGTTTTGCCAACTATTGAGCAGCTGTCCGAACACGTCCAAAAAGTTTATTTTCAGGATATTTCAGCCCCTTGTCCTAGAGCCAAAGCGGTAACCAGGGCACAAAAATATTGAAATAGATTTTTCAATAATTTATTACAAACACAAACAGGTTTCAAAACAAAAAGATTTTTATGGAATAGGGTCTCTCACGTGGCCAGGAAACAGTTCAGATCTCAATCCAATTATGAACTGCTGGCATTATTTGGGCAAAATAATAAGAGAAAAGCGTCTAAAAAGTCGAAAAGAAATAGAAAACATTGTTGAAGCTGTGCGGAATGAAGAAATTAATAAAAATTATCTTTAACGCTTTTTTGAATCCATGCCTAAACAAATAGCCGAGGTTCTTAGGAGGAGGGGGTGATCTACAAAATACTAAGAACTTTTTTATGCAAAATATGTTATTTTGATTCTTTATGTATTCTAATGGTAAATAAAAGTCATATAAAACATAAAATATGTAAATAACTTGTTTAAAAATTACATTATTGTTTATAACAAAATTTACTTCTGTGGTTTGTTATGTGTGTGTTTTTACATTTTTATCTATAACAAGTGTTAAACTATAAGTTTTTTATATAAAAATGCTTGGAACACAAACTAGATAAAAGTGGTTAACCCTCAAAGGAAAATGTTTATCTTAGAATAATATGAATCCAAGTTTTGCGCTATGTAAAAGCATTCTGTCGAGTGCGTGGGTTTTTTTTCGCTGAGTGTAGTTCAATAAGTTACACACACGTCTTTTGTTATACAGCAACCATAGAGTTCAGTCATAGAATAAAGGAACGTTCTGATATAAGCGATAACACGCAAGTACAGAACTAAAAAATATATATTTTTTTGTATTTCTAATACCGAAGAATATTAATTACCGCGAGTATTTTTGTGCGTGTACATTTTTGTGCAGTATTTTGCATTTTTGTGTACAAAATCGTCGCGACATAGCGGTAAGTAATTTTATTATTATTAAATATTATACGGACAACGTGGTCATCCACGTACACAAACAAATACACAACATGTTACAGTATAACAGCTTTATAATTTTAATTATTATAAATAGTAGTGATATTCACATTTTCAAGTCAGTTCTGAGGAACCAATAAAGTAGAGTGCAGTTAATTATAACAAATTTGTGTTTTTATTGAATCTTGGCTCTACACACTTAACTGGCGCAGTCGAAGAGTTATTTTTTCTGAAGAAAAATAACAAAAAGTACCTACTATCGATATCCACAAGGATATTCAACCAAAACTTTATTGAATCATTATTGATGAACATTCAGCATTACTTTCGCTGGACACGGTGGTGAAGTGAAAAAAAATAAAAAACTGTGTGAAGCTGTGAAGAAACAAAAAACTTTAATTACAAACGCAAAATTCATATATTTAACGGAAAATTTAAATAAAGAACAAAAAAAAAACTTACGCTAAAAATTGGGAAGTGAAAATATATACTATACTGTTAAAATTTAACCAAGCAGTAAAAGTGTATAGAAGAATTCTGACGTATTCGCTACAAAACATCTTTAAACTATACAACAACAAAAAAACATTAAAATGGAAGCACATAAAATAGAGCAAGCATCCACATCCGCAGTGTCAGTAGAAGCACCAATATCAGCTGCAGCAAATCAAACTCCATCTGCTGCAACTTGTCATTTGCCACCTAACAATTCAACTTATCAATTACCACTATCGGAAGCACTGAAAGAAGCAGCGAGAATCCAGGAGTTCCGAGGAGATAACACAGACGACGTCACATCATTCATTAATGAAGTCGAACTTTTAATCGATTTGTTTGCTGGTACCAATATGGAGGAGTATTCCTATAAGCGGCACGTCCAAAAAAAAATTCAAGAAGAAGCAGCTAACACAATTAGAGAACTCGACAATTCAAGCTGGACAGAAGTAAAACAAGAACTCCTGAGGAATTTTGGAGTTCGCGAATCGTATCATCAACTGTGCCACAAGGCGCTGAACGTAAGAAATTATAATGTAAGCCAATCATGTTATTATCTTAAAAATATATTAGATAAGTTAAACAATAAATACTATCAAGACCCGGGAAAACCAAAAGAGTTTTCTCCGGCAATAAACGAGGCAATGACATTAAAAACATTTTTGAGCAGCATGCCAGTGCATCTAGCCAGCATAATACATAGTAGAAGCATAGAGAATCTTAGAGAAGTATACTCGTATTATTGTCTAGAGCAGTGTTTTTCAATCTGTGGGTCGCGACCCCTAAGGGGGTCGTGAACCCTTACTCGGGGGGTCGCCAGCTGAAAGAAAAAGTCGAGGTTCTTGCACAACAAAAACACAATTTTAATGAGAAAGATGTGCTTGTTTATTTTTCATTAGTTTATCAAATTGTGGTGTTATTTTTGAAACATTAATAATTAAATCATTTTCTAATTGCAGTCTATTACTCTTTTTAGTTTTTGTCTACCATTGAAGAAAATGTCAGTTCACACAAGTATGAAGTGGCGAATGGCACTAATAATTTAAGAGCTTCCCTTGCCAGCTCTGGATATTCGTGTTTTCTTTTCATCCAAAATACGTCGACACTTTGCGAATAAAATTCCATTTTAAGCATGCCATTAGCAGCTAATTCTAGAAGACATTCTTTCATTTCGTGTCGACATCAGCCAGATCTATTGATTTGTTCAAAAAAAGGGTTTAAGATCCATCTACGCCCATTGTCAGCTTCAGAGTGCAAGTCTGGAAAGTATGTCAAAAGTTTCTCTTGTAAATTATGCAAGCTTTGTGTCATGCAAGGGATATGAGCCGATACTGCAAAACTTTGGGCTGATGCATTATCTTCAACAATCTTCTGAACACACGGAAAAGACTCAAACATTTTGTTTTGCAGAGAAGTCGACCACAAACGAAGTTTTGCATGAAATGCTTTTACTTTATCTTTAGCTGTTAAAATATTTTCTTCTCTTCCTTGAAGGTTCTTGTTCAAATTGTTAAGGTGGCTAAAACTATCTGCCAAAAATGCTAATTTCAAGAGCCAAATAGGGTCAGAAAAACGGTAAGCATATTCTGATTTTGCATTTTGTAAGAACATTAACAATTCAGCTCTCAGTTCCAGGTCTCTTGTCAATACCTTTCCTTTGGATAGCCACCTGACCTCTGTGTGATAAAGGAGATTTTGATGAAGCGAGCCCATATCTTCACAAACGATTCTGAATAGCCGGGTTTGCAAAGCTTTACCTTTGATAGAATTCACAATTTTTATTACCTCCTTGGGCACGTCATTTAAATCAGAAGGTACTACCTTAGCAGCTAGAGCTTGTCGATGAAGAAAACAGTGTGTCCAGGATATGTTTGGTATTATCGATTTTAATTTTGCAATGAGCCCGCTATTTTTGCCAGTCATAGCTTTAGCGCCATCGCTACAAATAGCGATACATTTTTTCCAATCAATATCGTAGTCGCAAGTGCTTTCTAAAACCATATCGTACAAACACTGGCCAGTAGTGTTTGCAGGAAGTGCTTTGCAAAATAAGATTTCTTCCGTAATACTGTCATCTGCCTCAAAACGCACAAACACTACAAACTGTGCACAGTCGGAAACATCTGTAGATTCATCGAACTGCAAAGCAAAATGTTGGCTATTCTTTAATTTATCGACTACTTGAATATCCTTGGCCATATCGTATATTCTGCGTGAAATAGTATTGTCAGAAAGTGGTATTTTTCTTAATTTGTTTGCCTCCTGCTTACTGACCATAATTTCAACCATATCGAGTGCCACTGGCAAAATAAGATTTTCGGCAATTGTATGTGGTTAGTCGATATGCGACTATGTAGCTAGCTAATAATGTTGACTCGTTCACACTGGATGCCTGAAAATAAACCAAACAATATACAAGTGAACAGTCAATAAAAATTAAGGACGCGGAATCTTTGCACACCGAAATTAAGTATAATCAAAAGTTGTATGCAAATAACAAAGAAATAAACACCAATGAAAAAAGGGTGGGGCGCTTTTTAAGAGCTGATTTATAGTGCACCCCGCGCTTTTTTCATTATTTTCTTACTTACCTGAATTATAGCTTTTTGCTGCTGACTAAGAGCTTTCAACTTTCGTTCAAAGAAATCCAACGGCTTATCAGCTTCTTTTTGATGATTGGTTGTGAGATGTCGCATAAGCTTTGAGGGTTTCATACTCTCACGTGAAAAAACATCGCTGCAAATTACACATTGAGGTTTATTATTTATGACTGTGAACCCGTATTTCAAATAACTGTCATCGTAATGTCTATTTTTTTCGGATTCGATTCACCACCAGCGCTATTGATACTCGTACCAGATGTTGAAGGCTGCGATCTTTTGAGAAATTTGTCCATTTAATTCGCGCAGAGCAAGCGAAAAAACAAAAAAATGACGTCTGAACTCATCGGCGACTACGCTTAACTGAGTGATGAGAGTTGAAACAAAAGAACATTGCGGGTGGCGCGCGAGTTACCTTCTCTACCCTATTTGTACAGATGCTGAGAGTTTAAGAGAAGAGAAGAGAGAATCACTAAGCATCTATTTTTTTTAGAAAGAATCGCGAAGCAGGTATTTTTTAGAGAGAATCGCGAAGCGGCTATTTTTCTAATTCATTCGAGCGTGAACTTTGATCCGAAACAGAAGCAACAGCACTGCATTTCTAGATTTTATTTGAATAAAGGAAGAGGCACCTACACAAAACTGGTACCTCGCGCAGGGCGCTTGCTGTTACCGCATCGACAATCATGCCGTGCGGTGTGGCAACGTCGCCGTCGCCGACGCAATATGACCCGCGCGAATAAGAGATAAATTTGCCAAAATAGGAAAAACTTATTACCTTTTTTAAAATTAAATTATTTCTTTGACTTTGTCGCCAGAATATTTCAACCTTTAAAGAGGTCGCGAAATCAAAAAGATTGAAAAACACTGGTCTAGAGGAATGTGGTCTGGTACTGAATAGAATTAGTATAAATAGTAACAACACACAATCAAATAGTAGCAATAATTTTAGGCCAAATCGCTACCCAGTAGATCAAAATAATTATCAAGACGGACAAACAAATAATCGGTTTCAAAACCAAAACAATAATTCGAGGCAAGATAATCCCCAAACACAACAACAATTTTCAAGAGATTTAAGAGCATATAGAAATCCAATATACACAAGTAGAAACCAAAGTAATGTCGCTCATCTTCAAGTAAATAATACCGATACAGAAAACTGGTGATGCAAATTTTCAATTAACCAGCGAGAACAACATTTACCGATAGTAAATTTAACAATAGTTAAAAATATAATTAAATGTTTAATCGATACCGGTTCTACGACAACCCTGATCGACGAACATTAAAAGAATATAAAAGGACTAAATTAGTAAAATCTAACATATATAGTACACTATCAGGACAGACAAAAGTAGACTTTGAAATTATAACAGAAGTACCTCAAGAATTCAATGACACGAATAAAATGGCTTGGAAGGTAACCTCATTCAGAAATAAAAACTTCAACGGACTAATTGGTCAAAATATACTAAAAGCATTAAATGCAAAAATTAATTTTGAAGAAGATTTTCTTGAAATTAATAACAATAAAATAAAATTCATAAATACGAAAATCCCTACACTGCAACCCTCAACCTTAAATTTGGAAAACGTATCAAAACTCTATAGAGATGATATGAATGAGGAGGAAAAAACATATATAGATTTGATTTTGCGAAAATATTCTAGTATGTTTTATAGAGAAGGAGAAAAGGTAACCCACACACATAATATAAAACACCAGATAATAACAAATACGAATAAACCTGTATATTCCGAAATATACAGGTACCCAAAGATACACGAAGAAGAAATTAAAAGGCAGGAGAATGAAATGTTGGAGCAAAACATTATTAAAGAAAACTTTTCCCCTTACAATTCTCCAATTTGGATAGTCCCCAAAAAATCGGAAAATTAAGGGGAACAAAAATGGCGTATTGTTGTAGATTATAGAAAACTCAACGAAATCACAGTCGATGATAAATTTCCTATTCCTAATATAGAGAATATATTAGACAAATTAGGAAAAGTAAATTACTTTTCAACAATTGACTTGGCGAAGGGATTTCACGAAGTATTAATGGATGAAAACGATCAAAAGAAAACTGCCTTTTCTACCCCCTTCGGGTATTACGAATTCATCCGTATGTCATTTGGATTGAAGAATTCACCTTCCACTTTCCAACGTTTGATTAACTCGGTACTTAGGGAATATACATTATTAACAAAATATGCGTTGTATATCTCGATGATATAATCATTTTAAGCACTTCCATAGAAGAGCATATGAACAGCATAAAACAAATTTTTGCAAAATTAAGGGAGTTCAATCTTAAAATCCAAATAGACAAATGCAATTTTTTTGCAAAGAAACTCAATATGTTGGTCACACTTTCACCACAGAAGGAATTAAACCTAAAAATTTTAAACTAACAACAGGTGCTAGTGATAATGCAATAGGATCAGTCCTTTCTCCAGAAAATCACCCCATCGTTTACGCTAGTAGAACCTTAAACGACCACGAAAAACGTTATGCTGCAATCAAAAAAGAATTGCTTGCTATCGTCTGGTCAGTCAACTACTTCCGACCATATCGCTCATTTGCTGCAAGACGGGCATAAGTAAAAAAAAAACGATTCTCCAGAAAACGCGTTTAAAGTTTTCAACTGACTACAACCTTACACGGCGACTCCAACCTTACACCTCTTCTCAAGCGGAGCATATAAGAGGTATTCATATGAATTTTTCACTCAACATGAAATATGATATAACGAACAATTCTGCAGCATTAACTCAAAAATCACGTTTTTTGATTTATGCTGGTCTTGCAGCAAATGAGCGATATTTATATGGCAAACCATTTGAACTCCTAACAGACCATCAACCACTTGTTTGGTTGTACACAAAAACGAAAGGAAAAGATTGGGTGGCTCTTGAAACTTGGCGAATATAACATACATATTAACTACATAAAGGGTAAGGATAATAAAGTAGCCGATATTATGAGCCGAATAAATAGTCAATTCGTGCATACTTATGTACAAAGCATATTGATCTCTTCGACGAGCTCTCAATCGCACAAAACTAAAGTCCGAGTATTTGGGTGTACCTAAATACAAAATATTCGGGCATCAAATATTTTAATAAAAAAAAAACCGCGGTTGAATAGTAATTAATATAATAAAATATAAATAAAAAATAATACCTTTCCAAAAAAAAAAATATATACAAAACGATATTAATAAAATATACATTTGTACGGATATAAAAACTCTTATTTATTTAAAAGAGTATACAAATTATTACACTGTATCGCTTCGATTAGATACTACAAAGCAGTTTACACTAAGAAAAATTAAATTTATTTTGACCAATAAAAAATTTTTTATAATATATCAAAAATGGTTAATAACGAAAATAATCAAAATACACCTGCAGGAGCTACACGCTCAAAACAGGTTGCTAAATTTATTTCAGTAAGTGACAGTTTAACAAGATACTGCACTAGATTTGCCTCTTCACCGATTCAAGAAAACTCTGAATCGTTATTAGAAATAAAAAGCCAAAATTTTAAAAATTTCTGGTCTCGTCTCCAAGCGGCTCATGACGCCATAGTAGAATCTGACGATTCAGACCTACCACAAAATTTAAAACAATCGGCTTACGCAATATATGAAAACTGCCTAGACCAGTATGAACAAACAAAAGCTATGATCTCCGATCAATTAAAGCTAATAAAAGCAATTGCACCTACTCCCCACAGTAAAGTAGAGCTGCCACAAATGCAACAATATCAAGAGGCAAGTTCAGGCATCCAACTCGAGTTGCCCGCTTGTGACACAGAAACCATTTACGGAGGTTATGAAGAATGGCCGTCCTTCCGGGACATGTTCACGGCCGTGTACATAAACCATCCTCAATTATCACAAGCGCAAAAATTGTATCACCTCCGATACAAAACAAAAGGTCAAGCAGGCGTCATAGTAAAACAGTTCGCTCTCAATGACGAAAATTTCAATTTTGCTTGGGAAGCTCTAAAAGCACGTTACGAAAACGAAAGAATATTGGTCGATAAGCAAGTAACGACACTATTAAACTTGCCTAAAATCAAGAAAGAAACAAGTGAAGAATTTGTAACACTACAATCCACTGTTTCTAATTGTTTGTCGGTTCTATCGACACTAAATATTCCCACAGACAGCTGGGACCCAATTCTGGTAAACATTTGCACCGCTGCATTACCAGAAAAGTCGTTACTTCTATGGGAGCAATCGCTCTCATCACGAAAAAAGTGCCCAACGTGGCAACAAATGAAAGATTTTCTCACCACCCAATATGAAATTGCGGAAAGGTTAGAAGAAAAAATAATCAAGAAAAAGAACATTAAACACGACCAAAATAAAAGCTTAAATAGACCCCAAGCTAGAAGCAAAAACAAATCAAACATAATTTTTAACAAAACACAAACGTTCACATCCGAACAGGGAAAACATACGTCGTGCGAACTATGTAAAAGAGGGCATAAACTTAAAACTTGCGAGAAGTTTAAAAAATTAAACATTAACGAAAGGAACAACTTTGTCAGATCAAAAAGACTCTGTACAAACTGCTTGTCCCATACACATAATCTTAAAAATTGCAAAAGCAAATTTAACTGCCTATATTGTCATAAAAGACATCACACAATGCTGCATTACAGCACATATCCCTCACCTCAAAGGAGCGCATATACAAAAGGAAACACGGGTTTAATAACAAAAGCAAATCCCGAGTGCCAAAATAGTAAAAATTGCCAAGAGACACCATGCTGTTCAAAGGCACAAAAATCTCAAACGCTGCACAGCGAAACACAAAATGGACTAGTCACAGAACTAGTCACCACCATACCAACTCAAGTTGAGTATAATAAAAACAAATACCTTAATTCACAATTGAGTGAACTGCAAACGTTAAGAAAACGCGCAATAATAAACAAAACTATAAAAGATCAGTATTGTGAGCACTTCTCTAAAGCCACAACTTCTTCTTCTTTACTGGCGTAGACACCGCTTACGCGATTATAGCCGAGTCAACAACAGCGCGCCAGTCGTTTCTTCTCTTCGCTACGTGGCGCCAATTGGATATTCCAAGCGAAGCCAGGTCCTTCTCCACTTGGTCCTTCCAACGGAGTGGAGGTCTTCCTCTTCCTCTGCTTCCCCCGGCGGGTACAGCGTCGAATACTTTCAGAGCTGGAGTGTTTTCGTCCATTCGGACAACATGACCTAGCCAGCGTAGCCGCTGTCTTTTAATTCGCTGAACTATGTCAATGTCGCCGTATATCTCGTACAGCTCATCGTTCCATCGAATGCGATATTCGCCGTGGCCAACGCGCAAAGGACCATAAATCTTTCGCAGAACTTTTCTCTCGAAAACTCGCAACGTCGACTCATCTGTTGTTGACATCGTCCAGGCCTCTGCACCATATAGCAGGACGGGAATTATGAGTGACTTATAGAGTTTGGTTTTTGTCTGTCGAGAGAGGACTTTGCTTCTCAATTGCCTACTCAGTCCGAAGTAGCACCTGTTGGCAAGAGTTATCCTGCGTTGGATTTCAAAGCTGACATTGTTGGTGGTGTTTACGCTGGTTCCAAGATAGACGAAATTATCTACAACTTCAAAGTTATGACTGTCAACAGTGACGTGAGTGCCAAGTCGCGAGTGCGACGACTGTTTGTTTGATGACAGGAGATATTTCGTCTTGCCCTCGTTCACTGCCAGACCCATTTGCGTTGCTTCCTTGTTCAGTCTGGAGAAAGCAGAACTAACGGCGCGGGTGTTGAGACCGATGATATCAATATCATCGGCATACGCCAGCAGCTGTACACTCTTATAAAAGATTGTACCTGCTCGATTAAGTTCTGCAGCTCGAACTATTTTCTCCAGCAGCAGATTGAAGAAATCGCACGATAGGGAGTCGCCTTGTCTGAAACCTCGTTTGGTATCGAACGGCTCGGAGAGGTCCTTCCCGATCCTGACGGAGCTTTTGGTCCCGCTCAATGTCAGTTTACACAGCCGTATTAGTTTTGCGGGGATACCAAATTCAGACATTGCGGCATAAAGGCAGCTCCTTTTCGTACTGTCGAAAGCAGCTTTAAAATCGACGAAGAGGTGATGTGTGTCGATTCTCCTTTCACGGGTCTTTTCCAAGATTTGGCGCATGGTGAATATCTGGTCGGTTGTCGATTTACCAGGTCTGAAGCCACACTGATAAGGTCCAATCAGTTTGTTGACGGTGGGCTTTAATCTTTCACACAATACGCTCGATAGAACCTTATACGCGATATTAAGGAGGCTAATCCCACGGTAGTTGGCGCAGATTGTGGGGTCTCCTTTTTTATGGATTGGGCATAGCACACTTAAATTCCAATCGTTGGGCATGCTTTCGTCCGACCATATTTTACAAAGAAGCTGATGCATGCTCCTTATCAGTTCTTCGCCGCCGTGTTTGAATAGCTCGGCTGGCAATCCATCCGCCCCCGCCGCTTTGTTGTTCTTCAGGCGGGTAATTGCTATTCGAACTTCTTCTTGGTCGGGCAATGGAACGTCTTTTCCATCGTCATCGATTGGGGAATCGGGTTCGTCTTCTCCTGGCGTTGTGTGTTCACTGCCATTCAGCAGGCTGGAGAAGTGTTCCCTCCATAATTTAAGTATGCTCTGGGCATCGGTGACTAGATCACCTTGGGGGGTTCTACATGAGTATGCTCCGGTCTTGAAACCTTCTGTAAGCCGCCGCATCTTTTGGTAGAATTTTCGAGCATTACCCCTGTCGGCCAGCTTATCAAGCTCTTCGTACTCACGCATTTCGGCCTCTTTCTTTTTCTGTCTACAAATGCGTCTCGCTTCCCTCTTCAACTCTCGGTATCTATCCCATCCCGCACGTGTTGTGGTCGATCGTAACGTTGCGAGGTAGGCAGCCTGTTTTCTCTCCGCTGCGACACGGCACTCCTCGTCGTACCAGCTGTTCTTTTGCACCTTCCGAAAACCAATGGTTTCGGTTGCAGCTGTACGTAAGGAGTTTGAAATGCCGTCCCACAGTTCCCTTATACCGAGTTGTTGACGAGTGCTCTCAGAGAGCAGGAGTGCAAGCCGAGTAGAAAATCGCTCGGCTGTCTGTTGTGATTGCAGCTTCTCGACGTCGAACCTTCCTTGTGTTTGTTGGCGTGCGTTTTTTGCTGCACAGAGGCGGGTGCGAATCTTAGCTGCAACAAGATAGTGGTCCGAGTCGATGTTAGGACCTCGGAGCGCACGCACATCTAAAACACTGGAGACGTGTCTTCCGTCTATCACAACATGATCGATCTGGTTGGTAGTTTTTCGATCCGGAGACAGCCAGGTAGCTTGATGAATCTTCTTATGCTGGAATCTAGTACTACAGATAACCATATTTCGGGCCCCGGCGAAGTCGATCAGCCTCAACCCATTTGGGGATGTTTCCTCGTGGAGGCTGAATTTACCGACCGTAGTGCCAAAGATACCTTCTTTGCCCACACAACTACTCGATCAAATAATGGCCGGTACGTCGTACGACTACCACTAGAGCCACAATATTCCAACACTCCACAAAGTGGTATAAAAAATAAAGTTAGAGTTACCTCTGACAGTCCCTATATTAAAAGGACATACAAATTTTCGGCCCCGCTAGATGGCTTTCGCCAATAATGAAAAAACAAAAAAAAAAAACAATCTGAACAAATCCTAGAGCGGTGGCGCACTACTACTTGTCAAATTAATGCATACGCACTTAAATATTATTAATATTTATAATATAATAAAATTATTTACATCTACGTAAGCGCTCCTCACATTGGTGATTTATAGGAATCAGCTATACAAAGCATTAATTAAATTAATTATGAAAAATTTTCTGCTCTACGAACCGACACCGTTCTCCAATCACGGCACTCTCTCGCAAGATCCCTCTAATTTCATAGTCCTAAATCTAGGGCTAAGGAGTACCCATTCTGGCCACATCTGAGCCAGGCGTGGAGTTACTATCCTTTATAAGTCCTTTATAATATAGAAAAGGCAAATAACAAACAACCGGTATACCAAACCGATGAAAAAGTAATAAAGTAAAGTAGTAAAATAAATAAAAGTAAACCTTTTTTTTACGATAATATTAAGTAGTCAAAACACGCAAAGGAAATCACTACCTTATGCACCACTGCTTACACAATATACAAATTTATATTAAAATCAAAAATCTTAGAGGTAAAATTCTGTGCTCTTGGCTACTCCACTAACAGTAAGCCGAATTACATGTTTCAGCTTATACATAATACTAGGCAAAATATTCTCCTAGGGGGCCCAGGATGTTTAAATGAGGTAAGCATCCACCCACTCTACCCAGGAAAAACTGACCCATCCTAGCACAACACAACTCACCACACTTCTACATCAACCCACTAAACATAAAGGATGATCCGCTGGGCAGGTACAACGCATTCGTCACCTGCAGTTCGCCCATCAACACATCAACTATCGCTATACACTTTCGTTCGACACACTGCGCGCATCGACATCCGTTCTTCGCGTCCCGTCCCGGGGCAGTTTTGAGCATCGACAACAGCGATCTCATCATCAACATTCGTTACCTAAATAATCGAAACATTTAATTTTAAGAAAAGGAATATTTGTACAACGTCAAATACTTTTTTAATAAATTGTTTTGTACACTACAAACTTTAGTGCTGCGGTCTTTTTATTCCGGATGTGCGTTATTACCAATTTAATAATTTAATTATTACCACAGGCCAAATAGAGACACATATGTATCTATTTGGTACAAAAATATTCAGGTAGGAATATACATATATGATATTTGCAAAAGATCAAAATACAGTAGGAACCCTATTAAAGTAAAATTTAGTATCACAGGAACACTATTTGATGTAAATGAAATTTTACATATGGATGTTTACACTATAAAGAAACATAGCTTTATCACATTCATTGATAAGTTTTCAAAACATGCAACAGCCATACAATTAGAAGACAGAAATAGTAACACAATTATAGAAAAAATAGAATGTACTTTTCAATGAGAAGTAAACCAAAAATAATAATTACTGATAACGAGTTCAACTCAATAAATGTTAAAGATTTCCTAAAGACAGAAGATATTGAAGTACATTTTACGAAACCAAACAACCATACCGGGAATGTAGACGTAGAAAGGCTGCACATGGTCAACACAAGAAAGGGTATACAAGTGTATCTAGTGGTACAATAAATCCATACATTCCACAATAAAAACAACACCTTTAGACATATTAAAGGGCAGAATAGAAAAAACACTTATTAAAAACAGAATATTAGAAGCAAAAAACAAAATTATAGAAAAAAGAAATGAAAATATGGAGGAATTCGTACAAAATAATCACGAAGGTTATGTAAAAAATTACAAAGCACTTAGGCATAAATATGAGCCTCGCTACAAAAAATTAAAACTAGAAAACATATACCCAAGCAACATTAAAAAAAAAAATATTTTCAAGGGCAATGGACATAAACAGGTATATTAATCCTGATGATAATACCACTTGCAGACAATAATAAGTTTGAAATTAACTTTCAAGAAATAGAAATTGTATATTACAATAATAATACATATGAATACTTCAATAATCCTAATGTAAATAAGCTAAGAAAAACAAATCTTTGTATATTCAACAATAATGTATGTCCAAAAATCAAAAATGTAAAAGAACTCGAACTTGGAGTCATTTTTGCAAAAACATAAATAACACAAAATTAATAAATAATTGTGATGAACGAAATTTAACACTAAATAATAATAATTTAATAATTTTTAGTAATTGTAAAATATAAATAAATAATGTATTTTTTCGAATATGATATAACATTTAAAAATAGCTTCGTTAAATTACCCACATTTATGTACAATAGTACAAAATTAACTTTATCATTAGACGAAATAGTCTTGAATGAAATAGACAACATCAAAAATATCAAAGAATTAAAATTCGATAAAAAATATTCACTCAACATCAATCATTATAACTTTTGTAATCATATTAGTGATAATAATTATCACTGTGAGTGCTATTGTCCGCATATACAAAAAATTCTCAATTTTGGAATAAAAATTCGGGAGAATTTTCAATCAAGGGAAGGAGGAGTTACGTCAGTAACAAAAACGCCAGCTCCAACTCCAAAAACACCAAAACCACAGCTAAGGCTTAGCCTTCACAATTGAAAAAAACCAATGCACGAAAATATAAACATTCAGAAATGAAATATGCCGATTAAGCATAAATAGCAGTTTTTCACTTACACAATTTATGTACAGAACGACACTTAGGCAATTTGCTTACATAAAGGTCCTTAACTTTAATATTGTTTATATTACTCTTCGAGCATTGACCAGTAAATTCTGCATATGGAAATAATGTACACAAATAAATGCACAATATGTTATAGTATAACAGCTTAACAATTTTTATTATTATAAATAGTAGTGATATTCACATTTTCAAGTCAGTTCTGAAGAACCAATAAAGTAGAGTGCAGTTAATTATAACAACTTTGTGTTGTGGCTTTACACATTTGGGGTCGCCGCGTCAAGAGGGCGGAAGCGAGGGAGGGAGCGGGAGATGTGGCGGCAGTGCCAATGTGGCCTCCGCTGAGAAGGTGGACGGTTGGTAAAGAAACGGGTGCCGGGCGTACCAAGGAGGCCGGAAATAAGCGGGATTATTCCCGGGGAGCAGTTGTTGTTGGGGGTGGGGCAGTTAGTCATGTTGCGGTTGCCAAAAGAATAACGGGGGAGCTCAACGAGCTGGTCTTTGAGGCCAAGAGTTTTGATAGAGGGACTACGAAGGGTCTGGTGGAGCTTGCCTCAAAATATGAGGCGCTCTTGATGACGGTTATAACCGAGAATGCCCATCTTCGCGGTCAAGTTGATGTCCTTAAGGGAAGTTGCGGGGGACACTATTCGCCGCCGAGCAGGTCAATGCCGGCTCCGTCGGCACCGATGCCTGCACCTCCAGCACCTGTGCTGAAAGCAATTACACTGGTGACGCCGAAGCCTGTGGAGACTTGGTCGATCGTTCTCAGGAGTAAGGGGCTGCAACTTCCTCCAACGAGGTGATTAAGAAAGAGGTGAAGGAGGTGGGTCCCTCACTTAGTGTGAGGATTCACGAGGTTAGGCCGATCAAGGGTGGTGGGGCGGTTATTCGCACTCCCTCCGTTCTAGAGAGGCAGAGACTGGCGAATAATAAGAAATTCGAGAAGGAGGATCATAGGGGGGCTGAGTGTAGGGCTAGAGCAGATGTCTGCCGGAGGTGCGGTCAAAAAGGCCACAAAGCTGTGAGTTAAAGGGTAGACCAGCTGGGCATCTGATGATGGCAGCTGTCTGCCCTATATATTGTGGCATTGTTGAGCGCGCCCTCGCCAGACACTGATGGGTGGGATAATCCAGCTAAACTGTCAGGGCTCCCATGCCGTGATGTGTGAGTTGGGGGGTTGCATGGTTGAGTTTGGGTGCGGTATTGCTCTACTCCGGGAGCCCTACGCGACCAATGGTGTGGTTCGGGGTCTTCCGGGGGTTTTAAGGTCTTCACCGACCTTAAAGCTAACGCCGCAATAGTTGTGAATAATCCACGCTACGATTGCGTAGTTGTGGATTCTTGACAACTGGGTATATGTGAAGCTGTAGAAGAGGAGTTCGGTAGGATGATTGTCGCTAGTATATGTATATTGTAAATCTAGCGAGCCCCTAGAGCCCTACCGGCTACATGGATAAGCTACTACTACTTGCGAGTAGTAGTTCATTTATCCTAAGGCTGGATGCGAATGAGTCGTCCTCGATGTGGTTTAGTAAGGTATCCCGGCACTCGTCTGGATATCAAAGCCACAGACGAGGCGAGGCATTAAGCGAATGGGTAGTGGCTAATAGCCTCCACATTTTGAATCAGCCGATCGAATGGTATACGTTCGATGGGCTGGGGGCGTGAGCGACTTTGACGTGAGGCTTATGAATGAGGCAGCAAGTAGGGCTTTCAGCGTTAGATGGGAGGTTAAGTGAGGGTGAGGATTGAGTGACCATAATTTGATTCAAATTATGGTTACCCCTCAAACCCCTCCCTTGCCTTATGAGAGTCCATTGCGGCGACGGCGTACCACTGGTACTAACTGGAACCAATATGGACTCTCGGTTAGGGAAGCGGTATCCGGTATACCGCTTAGTGAGTTTGATGAGTTGGGGGTGGACGAGCAAATAAGATTAGTAAGATTAAATGGTGGACGCGTGATTTAACCCTGAAGAGGAGGGCTGTGTGTTGAGGCGAAAGTTTCAACGCGCCCGACGGTCCAATTCTGATAGGCTGTCCCAGCTTAGGTATGAATTTAGTTGTGCGGATAGGGAGTTTTAGGAGATGCTGGTGAAAGTAAAAAAGGAAGATTGGAGGAGTTTTGTGAGAGAGGATAGGAACGACCCTTTGGGTCAAGTCTACAGGATCAGCCGGAGTAGTAGGAGGGAAGATGTCACCTCTCTTCGCGTCGGTGACACTTTGTTATCGCCGTGGAGAGAGTGTGCGGGGGTTCTGTTAGGTGCGTTCTTTTCCAGATCGGAGGTGCAGGTACCTCAAGCACAAGAGGTGCCTGTCCCTCCATTAGATGATGGAGAGTTGGGTACGCCTTTGGCCTGGTTAGGTCTAAACGGTCCCCAGGTTTGAAACGGTTAATGTGTCCATTCCACACTGCCAATTGGTACTGAAAATGCTTAGCATTCTCAGGGCGCTGATCAACGCATTGATTTGAGCGCCGTGGAGTAAGGCTGTCGTCAGCAGGTACCCACGTAAAACACACCGGACGTTGTCAACAGTGACGTGAGTGCCAAAACGCTAGAGCGACGACTGTTTGTTTGATGACTAGATATACTTGTATTTCGTCTTGCCCTCGTTCACTGCCAGCCTAACTTGCTTTGCTTTGTTTAGTCCAGTCATTTAAGCTTAAATTAGGTAAGAATCTCGGAATTCGATGTACTCATTGCGTATAAATGGGTGCGAGTCGATGTCAGGACTCCGGAGCGCACGCACATCTAAAACACTGTTGGTTGGTGGTTTTTCGATCCGGAGACAGCCAAGTGGCTTGATGAATTTTCTGAAAGTACTACAGATAACCATATTTCGGGACCCGTCGAAGTCGATCAGCCCCAACGCATTTGGGAACATTTCATCGTGTAGGCTCAATTTAGCCTCCGTATTGCCAAAGAAGGGCAAAGAATGTATGCCCGCCCTGGCGTTAAGGTCGCCAAGCACGAGTTTAACATTGTGGCGTGGGCAGCTTTCATGTATGTGCTCCAAGCGCTTATAGAAGGCATCTTTGGTCACATCGTACTTTTCTTCCGTCAGGGCGTGGGCTCCAATCAGCGATATGTTGAAGAACTTCGCTTTGATGCGGATTGTGGCTAGACGTTCATCCACCGGGGTGAATGACAGTGCTCGGCGACGGAGTCTCTCTCTCACCACGAATCCCACACCAAATTTACGCTGCTTTATATGGTCACTGTAGTAAACATTGTATAAACCTACAAGTAACCAATCCTTCATTTTTCACTAATACATACGCAAAAATATATTACAATTTGGGCACTTGGTACGGGTTGCCCCTAAATATTCTACTACGAATTAGGCACTTGGTTCGGGTTGCCCCCAAGTATTCTGCTACTAATTAGTCACTTGGTACGGGTTGCCCCCAAATATTCTACTACTAAAACGTTCAAATGCCTCAAATCTGATATAGTGTGTTGCCGAGTTCGGTTTTAAAATTTATAACTTTAACAATATTTTTATTAAATATTCAAATATTTTTCGATTATTTAAATTCCTAAATATTAAATTTAATCAGTTTTGTCCAAAATATTAAATATTGTATCAATATATTATTAAATGTTTCCAATTTTATAAAAAAATATTTATATAATATTTCTGTAAAACTATGTATTTCGTGCAACGGTGTAATGTGTCAAATCATTTCAACGGACATTTTTCTAAGCTTAAGAAGCTTACAAAAATTTCAATAGTAATTTTAAGTTTGATTTTTAAAGCAAATTAAAACATTTTCAAAGAGATATTCAGCGTATGTAAGTATAGTAACATTAATTAATTAATTAATTTGTTAATATTTGTTGTTTGTTTTCGTATAGGATGCCTTGCAGAAAGTGTGTTGCTGGTTGCAGTTTGGGGGTGCCGCTGTATCCCTTCCCATCAGAAGGGGAAATGTCCAGGTGAGTTTTATGTATAAAAATAATATAATTATGTACATAATATTATCGTATGTACATATATAAATATGTACATAATATAAATAAGTGAACAAGAAGTGTCCTAAACCGTGATAAAAAAGTGAAGTTTTAAAATCGTGTTAAATGTTAAAAAATTAATTTAAAAGTATGGCACAATGGAAGTCCTCCTGATTAAAAAATATAAATGGTTATAGGGACCGCAAACGCTTAGTTTACGAGATATTCGACCTTAAAGTTCGAAAATTTGCCAAATTGGACCAATTCAAGAAGCTATTTCACCAAATTAAACGCACTTTATAAACATTTTTCACTTCAAATTAATTAAATTACACTATAAATTTTTAAATAAATCCACATTTTACACTTATATTAGGTATTTTACCTAAAAAAACTTTATTTTAAAATTATATTTTACACTTGTTTGAACTTCATTTGTTTACCAAAAATTACGACGAAATAAGTAATATTATATAATAATATGACGTAATTAAGTGTAAAGTATATGAGTACAGTACGAAAACTCAAATTTTGTTTCATTATGAGTGCATGATAACCATCAAATATAACCACTTTATACCCAAAACTCATATTTTAAATATAAAATATAAATATCGTCACCTAAAATACAAAACAATGTATAATGAAAAATAAATGGAAATCGCTGACAGATATAAAATAAAAATTTATCCATTTTATAACGAAAACTTAAATTTTGTTTCTAATATTGTATTGTAGTTGGGATATTTTTGATGCAACTGTTTATTTTTAAATTGTTAGTTTACTAGTTTAGTTAATGTAGGTATTTTTTGTTTAATTTCAATTAGGCGGCACGAATGGATCAACCTGTTGGACGTAAGAAATCCAGGGGCTAAACATTTATTTGCGTGCCAAAGACATTTTTCATTAAAGATGAGGAAGGGACGGCTTATCTCCAGATCAGCTACACCAGATTTAAATTTAAGAGTAGTATCACCTGCAGTTAGAGTAGATAAGGCAATAGGTTGTAGTAGACAAGTATTAAGTGCCGTAGTAAGTATTTGACCAACACGAACAAGACATTATACATAGAATTAGGTAGTGCAGATTTCAACCCGATGCATCTTAGCTCTTCTCCAATTAGAACTGTCTCGACTTCAAACACTAATATGTTTGAAGTTGAGACTTTGGGTAAATCCCTTCAACCCCTACATAATGAAGATCATACATATTCTTCTTCTTTAGGTAACTCTCAAATAGTTAGCACTTGGGCAAATAGTAGGCAAACGCAAACAGAAAAATATTTAACAGAAGGGACAACTAGAAAAAGAATGTATCGGGAGGAGTTAGACAAAAAATCGCAGGAAATAGAATTTTTACGCAATAGGGTGAGAGCTTTAGAGAATAGAATAGAAATTTTAGAAAATAATAAAAATTTGTCTATAGTAGGGCAGGAAGAAAATAGACAAATTTCAGAGCTATACGGCAAACTTCCTCCACATCTTGCGATATGTGTGAGAAATTGTTTAAAAAATGCACCCCGTACTTCGAAGGGTTATAGATATGATAGGGAATTAAAAACATTAGCTCTGGCTGTAAAATTTTTATCACCTATTGCGTTCAGGTATTTACAGCCCATTTTTAATTGGCCATCGCAAGTGACCTTCGAACAATTTGTTCAGGGTTGGCCACGTAACCCTGGCTGCAATTTTAGCAGCATTAAAGCCCTGGAGTTGAGAAGCCGTAGTTTCACTGACGCACAGAGATATGTTTCGATATGCTGTGACGAAATGTCTCTGAAAATTCACCTTCAGTATGAAAGAAATAGGGACTGGATTATTGGGTTGGAGGATTACGGTGATGAAAATCGTACCTTTCGAGTAGCTTCTAGTGTTTTAACACTTTTCGTCCAAGGTATTGGTGGAGAAACTTGGACCCACCCTTTAGCATATTTTTTTGTGCACAAAGCTTGCAAAGGAGATATAATGAAAAAATATATATTCGAAGCCATAGGTCAACTCCAGGGTATTGGATTGCGTCCCTGCCAAATAGTTAGCGACCAAGGGTCAAATTTTGTTAATTTTGCTAGGTTATTAGGAGTATGTAAAGAAAGGCCCTATTTCGAAGTGAATGACTCGGAAGTCATTTACTTCTTTGACTCTCCTCATCTTTTAAAAAGTTCACGAAACTGCTTAGAAAATAAAAAAAATAAAGTCGTTGTAAATGGGCGTCCAGTTGAATGGTCGGATATCGTTCATATATATGAAAATGGTACCCCAAACGACATTAGTTGCTCCCATAAATTGACCTCGGCACACATAGCCCCTAAACCCTTTCAAAAAATGAGCGTGCAATTAGCTTCTCAAGTTTTTAGTCATTCTGTTGCAAGTGCTATGTTCGCCATTTATAGCTCCGGGAAACTTAATACTTCTAAGTCTCCGTCTTTTATTAACACAGCCGAGCTTTTTTTTGATAAATTATTCCATATTTTTAATAGTAATGTCTTTGGAGCAGTAGGGAATTTTAAAGAACCCTTTTCGGCAACTGCGGACCAATTAAAATTTCTTAAAGAAGCCGAGGAGTTTCTTAACTCCATAAAAGTGTACGATTCTTTCGGTCGCGAAATAACAAACACTTTCAGTTTTATAAAAGGTTGGCTTCTAAATATAAGTAGCTTAAGACGTTTGTGGCGTTTCTGGTCACATAAGGGATTCACACATTTAATGACTAGAAAACTGACTCAGGATAGACTGGAAAATTTTTTCTGACATATACGAAGAGGCGGGGGATTTGATGTGAGAATAACTCCGCAGCGTTTCTCATATCTTTTCAGACAAGCCTGGGGCATAGGATATATCCGTTGTGTAGATAAAGGGAACTGCGAACTCTTGCCAGTTGACCAGTGTGAGTCATTTTCGAATAGCTCCCTCGAAAGCGCCTGCAACGACGCTTTGGTTCAAAATACCTCTTGGCAAACTTTTCAAAGTTTACCAAGACCTACCAATTCTACCTCATTTCAAAATATACAAATCGAGGTAAATGTGGACGTAGATGAAAGTAGCTTTCTACATAAAAATGCTTTTGTGTATTTTTGCGGTTATTTGTACTATAAATATTTTAAACAACATAATTGTTTAATGCCCTTGCCAAGATTTGATGGTGGTATTACTGAAGAAGATTTTTTCTTCTCTTCAGAAAAGCAATATAGTAATTGCCAAATAGTAAAACCACCCCTTGAATTTATAGATTTTCTATCAAAAATCGAAAATATTTATACACAACATTTTGATTCTACTTGCCATAGGATCGGGTTTTCCCAAATATTATTTGAAAAAATGGTTAACGTAGAACCGTACTATTGTTGTGAAAATTGTAATTCTGATATTATAAAATGTCTATTCATTAGAATTAGAACATATTTCCTAGTAAATGCTTTTAATAAAAAAGTAAAACAAAGTGATTTCAAAAACGTAAAGTTCTTGTGTGTTACACATAAATAGTAATCACGTCCGTTTGTCTGTTTATATGAGTCGGAATTTATTTGTACATATATAACGGGTGATTTTTTTGAGGTTAGGATTTTCATGCATTAGTATTTGACAGATCACGTGGGATTTCAGACATGGTGTCAAAGAGAAAGATGCTCAGTATGCTTTGACATTTCATCATGAATAGACTTACTAACGAGCAACGCTTGCAAATCATTGAATTTTATTACCAAAATCAGTGTTCGGTTCGAAATGTGTTTATCGACAAATTTTGTTCAGCGATGAGGCTCATTTCTGGTTGAATGGCTACGTAAATAAGCAAAATTGCCGCATTTGGGGTGAAGAGCAACCAGAAGCCGTTCAAGAACTGCCCATGCATCCCGAAAAATGCACTGTTTGGTGTGGTTTGTACGCTGGTGGAATCATTGGACCGTATTTTTTCAAAGATGCTGTTGGACGCAACGTTACGGTGAATGGCGATCGCTATCGTTCGATGCTAACAAACTTTTTGTTGCCAAAAATGGAAGAACTGAACTTGGTTGACATGTGGTTTCAACAAGATGGCGCTACATGCCACACAGCTCGCGATTCTATGGCCATTTTGAGGGAAAACTTCGGACAACAATTCATCTCAAGAAATGGACCCGTAAGTTGGCCACCAAGATCATGCGATTTAACGCCTTTAGACTATTTTTTGTGGGGCTACGTCAAGTCTAAAGTCTACAGAAATAAGCCAGCAACTATTCCAGCTTTGGAAGACAACATTTCCGAAGAAATTCGGGCTATTCCGGCCGAAATGCTCGAAAAAGTTGCCCAAAATTGGACTTTCCGAATGGACCACCTAAGACGCAGCCGCGGTCAACATTTAAATGAAATTATCTTCAAAAAGTAAATGTCATGAACCAATCTAACGTTTCAAATAAAGAACCGATGAGATTTTGCAAATTTTATGCGTTTTTTTTTTTTTAAAGTTATCAAGCTCTTAAAAAATCACCCTATACATATGTATGTCTGTCAGTCTGAATTATTTTATATTTGTCAAAAAGTTTATCTGTCGAAGGCCGCATTTCCATAGTTACCTTGATCTGTGATTTTGAAATGAGAATTTTAGCGATTAGGTTTGTACGCTTATTATCTATATTTTTTTTTTTGTTTTTTAAGTGTTTTCGTGTACCAGGTATAGGACCCTTCTTTCCACCACTATTCCTTTGATAGGGTTTTTAATAAGTATTTCGCTGTGGGTGATTTAGAATATTTTGTAAATATTATTTATTACTTAGTAGATTGTTTTGAATATTATTGTTGTTGTTCCTGAATTGTACCTGATTTTTTATATTAATTTTTGTTTTTGTTAAAATTAACACAAGTTGATTGTTTTGACTTGTATTGTTAATGTATACATACAATTGAATTGTACCCGATTTTTATACTCTCGCAACAAAGTTGCTAAAGAGAGTATTATAGTTTTGTTCACATAACGGTTGTTTGTAAGTCCTAAAACTAAAAGAGTCAGATATAGGGTTATATATACCAAAATGATCAGGGTGACGAGTAGAGTTGAAATCCGGATGTCTGTCTGTCCGTCCGTCCGTCTGTCCGTCCGTCCGTCTGTCCGTCCGTGCAAGCTGTAACTTGAGTAAAAATTGAGATATCATGATGAAACTTGGTACACGTATTTCTTGGCTCCATAAGAAGGTTAAGTTCGAAGATGGGCAAAATCGGCCCACTGCCACGCCCACAAAATGGCGGAAACCAAAAACCTATAAAGTGTCATAACTAAGCCATAAATAAAGATATTAAAATGAAATTTGGCACAAAGGATCGCATTAGGGAGGAGCATATTCGGACGTAATTTTTTTGGAAAAGTGGGCGTGGCCCCGCCCCCTATTAAGTTTTTTGTACATATCTCGGAAACTACTATAGCTATGTAAACCAAACTCTATAGAGTCGTTTCCTTCAGGCATTTCCATATACAGTTGAAAAATGGAAAAAATCGGATAATAACCACGCCCACCTCCCATACAAAGGTTATGTTGAAAATCACCAAAAGTGCGTGTTAACCGACTAACAAAAAACGTCAGAAACACTAAATTTTACGGAAGGAATGGCAGAAGAAAGCTGTACCCAGGCTTTTTTTAAAAATTGAAAATGGGCGTGGCGTCGCCCACTTATGGACCAAAAACCATATCTCAGGAACTACTCCACCGATATCAATGAAATTCGGTATATAATATTTTTTTAGCACCCTGCTGACATGTACGAAATATGGGCGAAATCGGTTCACAACCACGCCTTCTTCCAATATAACGCTATTTTGAATTCCATCTGATGCCTTCTCTGTATAATACAATATATACTTTAGGAACCAAAATAAAAAAAATATGTAAATCACGGATAATGAAATCTCGATTATCACTTTATCATGCGAGAGTATAAAATGTTCGGTGACACCCGAACTTAGCCCTTCCTTACTTGTTTATATTTATTTTATTTTTTATTTAAATAATTACAAGTTGATTGTTTTGACTTGTATTGTTAATGTATACATACAATGGAATTGTACCTGATTTTTTTATATTTATTTTGGTTTTTGTTAAATAGTTTCTAGTTGATTGTTTTGACATATATTTTCAATGTTATATTTTTTATAATAAGTAGATTGTAAACTGTATATATAAAAAGGGTGAAAATAGGCCTCCTGGGGAACCGAACACCCAAAAAAGATCGGTAACGCGCCTGCATTGCAACCTCAGAGGTGGTGAGGAAGAGTAATAAATATCCAATAAACTTTTGTTTCAAAAATATTCTTCAAAGTTTTCATTAATGTTTTCCTTTACAAATATTTTTTCACAAAAAAGTTGGTCGACTACATTCTTTTAATTACATCTCTGTGCCTAAAAAAGGCAGATTTCGATCAGGTGATCTCAGCTGTGAAAAATTCTTGGAAAACAGCTGATTCTTTTGTTACTTGGAGGGTTATACAATGGTAGTAAATGGCACAAGGACCATCGCACTTCTTGTTCGGCGGTGATGTCAGGCTTCCCTCTAACGAGGACATCAACCAGCTGGGCAGCGGCACCTTCCCAATTAAGGGACCGAACATTGCAGAAGCATGCCCTCAAATTGTAATCCTTATTTCGTTTGCCATGGTCGTCATCAAATGAGGGGTCTCTCATTCGAGGCTGGTTGTTATTTTTTATTGGTAGTGTTTTTTACGTGGCGGGTCCCAAACCCAGCGCACAACCCTGTGGAGGGGATGTTTCACCTTCTCACTTTAGCTCGCCTTCAAGCGGATGTTCTTAGGCTACCCAGAGGATACTGGGTGAAAGGCCGGAAGTCGTGACCTGCTTGAGCCATATGTAAAAGGATCGTTAATGTATTGGGTTGTCAAAAAAGCGGTATTTTCGCTAGTTGGCGCTGAAAGCGCGTAGTTCTCGTTTTATTCGTCGCATCAGGTCATGCTATACCTTTTTAGAAAGCTCATTTCACGCGCTAACACGTGTTTGATTGATTGTCGTTTCCTTTAAGTCGTTCGTAAGTAAATGTGGAGCAAAATGAAGAGAAAATACGGCATATTTTACAGTACTACTACAAAAAAAGCAAAAATGCATCTCAAGCCGCCAATAAAATTTGTGCAGTTTATGGACCCGATACAGTTTCCATTTCCACCGCACAACGATGATTTCAACGTTTTCGTTCTGGTGTAGAGGTGGTCGAAGATGCGCCACGCTCTGGAAGGCCTGTCGTCGAAAATTGGTAAATTATATAAAGCATAATAATATACGTATGAACTATTTGTAAACCATATTTAAGCATTTTACCAACAAAAGAATGAAAATAGAACTAGTAAAAACCATTGGCAAAAAGTTAATTGTAAGAAGGATAATTTAGTTTGTAATGTAAATGGTAATATTGAAAAGAAAATCCGAATTAAATATTGAAAATTTCTAAAAAGAGAAGAGAAAAATATAGCTGTATGCAAAAAAATGTAAACTTCAAAAAAATTAAATAAAAAGAAATAAAATAAAAATTGCAATTGCAGTGGTAACAAATAAAATGACTCAAGAAGTAACATTTCGACCAGTTTTCTGTAACTCATGGGTAACCATAACAATAACCAAACAAATTATATATAAAAACTAGCTGAACTCGCCCGCTACCCTGTGTGAAATTATGCGTTTTGAAATGAAAAGAAAGTTAAATTTATCATTTAATTTTTTTTTTTCAAAGTAACGCAACTTGATAAACAACATTTTATTGTTTTTGTTCCGGTGTACAGAAAAGATGGTTTTCCAAGTCATGAGCACGCCACGTATATCTGACCGAATTCTTAGAATCAAGCATTCTGCCCCCTTGTATTGGATAGCGCAGATTGCGGAACATAATAACAACAGATCCAACTTTGAGACGCAAATGATGCGGTGGCATACCAAGCCTGTCCAAAGAATTAGATAATTCACGGCATCGTCTTCACTGTCAAAACGATCGATTAATTTGACTTTGAATCTTCCAGTTTAAGTCATTAACATCGGTATTTTTGGCAGCTAACATTGCGCGCGCACTTAAGGAATCATAGTTACGATAATTTCGCCACTGTCCGAATATTCGTGATGAGTTCATCTTTCGTGAACTGATAAAGGGAATATGAAATTGATATTAAACCACCGGAAGTATTAACCGGAATTGACCCATTTTTAGCGAAGACGATGTAAAATGTCGTTGTCAATGTCATTTTCGTATCCCATAATTGACGCGGATTTGAAGGCTGATATGTTGAAATGATTATCGCGAAAAGAGTGCGAACTTCATTTGCATTCCAGTGATTATCATTTTCCAGCAATTGTGATTGCTGGCATGATTCTCAAAAAGTTGCACACACCGTACCATTCACAGTACGCAATGACTCAAATGAATTTCAACCGCGTACATTAATCAATAGCAAACGAAGGTAGAAGCAATCTCCGTTTTTCGAGTGGATTGTGTAAATTCGTCTTAATGCATTAGTTGAGAACACACCTGGATGTCATTCTACTGGGTGGCCTTGCTTTCTGCGTAAATATTTCTTCGACGATGCATTCTATGTATGTAGTTGAGAAAAAACTCGTAAATGTTAATTTTGTTGCTGGCGGTGTTTCCACTGGATGTGCTGTTGCTAGCGTCTGTTATCAATTGAAAACGTTTTTTAAAGTCGGGGTACTTGAGTACGGGAGCTTCAGTTATTATTGTTGTAAGTTTTTCGAAAGCACTGATGAAATTTGGATCATTAGGATTGACTTTAGCATCCTTTTTTTTAAAACTTTATTAGTGGATAAGCTACCTTTGAGTAGTCGCGAATAAATTTTCTATAATATCCGGTATCACTTAAAAAAGACTTAATCTGCTTGACATTTTTTGATAGTTGCAGCTTTAAAATGCAATCAACTTTTGCCGGATTGGGTTTCACTCCTTCTGGGGTGAGTATGTGGCATAAGAAAGGAGTTTCTTTTGCAAAAAATTTGCACTTATTAATTTGAATTTTTAAGTTTAAATATCTTAATTTGTTAAGAATATGCTTAAGGTCAACGACATGCTCTTGTAAACTTGTGGAGAATATTAAAATATCGTCAAGGTAGACGACGCATCTTTTATTAATATCGTTTTTCAAAACTGTATTAATTAGACGCTGAAATGTGGTCGGTGCATTTTTTAGCCCAAAAGGCATTCGCATAAATTCGTAGTGACCATGTGGGGTGGAAAATGCCGTTTTCGACCGATCTTCCTCCTTAACGAGGATTTGGTGAAAACCCTTTGCCAAATCTATCGTGGAGAAATATTGAGCTCGGCCTAGTTTAACTAATATACTTTCAATATTAAGAATAGGGAATTTGTCTTCTACTGTTATTTGATTTAACTTTCGGTAATCTATTACTATTCTCCACTTATCCACCCCCGAACTATCTTTCTTTTTGGGCACTATCCACAAAGGTGCATTATAAGGTGATGCACTTTCTCTAATGATGCCTTGACGTAGCATGTCATCTATCTGTCGATAAATTTCCTTCTCATGTACATGGGGGTATCTGTATATTTTACAGTAAACTGGGTTTTCAGACATGGTTTTAGTTTTGTGCTCTACAGAATTAGTATTACTTAATACGAGTACTTCATCCTCCATAAATATTAAATCCTGGAAATCGTTAAGAATGGTCTTTAGTGCACCTGACTCCTCGATATTTAGGTCACTAAACAGGTTATCCATTACATTTTTCCCTAGGCTTGTTGGCTCTAATTGCTAAATTTCGTGCCTATTGTATGGAAAATTAGGAAGAAATTTTAATACACTATGGTTAATAATAACTACTTCTTTACTCATATCAATTACAGCTTGAAGAGGTTTTAATATATTTTGCCCTATTATTGCGTCGAATTGTTTATCTCTAAAATCTGTTAATTTCCATGACATTGTGGCATTTTCGTTGAACTCAGCTGGCAAGTCGGTTATGATTTCATGATAAATATTTGATTTTGAATTAAGGGAAGAAAATAAAATTGGGCTATGTAAAGGTATTCTTTCATATTGCAACAATTTGTCCTTGTTTAAAAGAGAAGTTGTGGATCCAGTATCAACTAAAGCAATTAATTTATCATGCTCAATTGTAATCTCAATTAAGGGAAGTGGCGTTTTGAGGCAATTGTATGAAAATTTATTTCGTGATCATTTTCGTTATATTGAAAGTTGCTATGATTAGAATACTGTTGATAATTATTGAAACGTTCAAATCCTTCTACATTTGTTCCTTGATCAAAATTAGCATCTGCGGTATTTACCTGTACGTGATCTACATCCATTTTCGAAAGCGTACTACTTTGTGGTAACGCAAAGTTACGGGTTTTAAAGCTATTGTTATAACTTCTGTTTGCTTCAATTATATTTGAATTTGGTTACTCAAATTTATTTTGTCTTACAAATTGTTTCGTTTGGTTGTGATTACGATTAAAACTTGGCAAACGATTAAAACTTTCATTATGATTTTCATTTCTACTATAGTTCGCAAAGTTGTTGTAATTTTGGTAAGTATGATATGGTCTTTCGTTTCTATTATATGTAGGCTTATTTTCTACGATATGATTTCTAATAAGTCCTTCTGTTTCTAATAAATTATAAGCATCTCTTAAAGAGTTAATACTTTTATTAATGACGACTGAAGCCAAATTAACATCAGTATTGTTTAAAAATGTTCTTAATATAATTTTTTCAACATGTTTTGGGCTAAATTCAATAGGCTTATCGTCATCGTACTCAAATTTCTCATTTAGTTTTTTTATACCAAAGTTTCGTATAAGAATATCTCTTACTTCCATCCATGTTGGTGAGGGGCCAAGAGTTCGAATATATACGATGAAACACGTACGTTTTCTCTGGCGAGTCCGTTGGAAAAAACGTTAAGACCATGTCCACTTCTCTTAAGAACGAAGTAAGAGTGCATGAGTTGTCTCCTTTATATTCGCGAATGCAATGTGCATCTTTAATTATCTCATTTAATGTAAATGTTAAAGCACCGTTGGTCGTTGCCATGATAAATTTGTGTCAGTTCAATTGTTCTTTATATATTATTTTACACTTTGTTCGATCTCCTATGTTTTTTTTTTTTGCACACACAAAACCGGTATTTGTTAGCACATATGATTCACAAAAAATAAGTTTTGACGGGAAATCGGTGGCTTCTTTTGCAGGTTTTACCGATACTTGATTACGGGACTCTTTTAGTTTAAGGTAGTAGTCTTAATTTCTTTTATTAAATTTTAATTTTATTTTATTTTCTTTTATTCCTTTTTTTATTTCTCTGGTTTCACATTTTCATACTTATGACTGATGAAAATCACCAAAAAAGTCACGTTCTAGTGTTTTTTTTCTGAGGGATAAAATACAATAATTTTTCTTTACTTTTAAATCCGCACACTTTATTGTTTTTTCTTTAATAGCTAGTTTCACTGTATATATAACAATAATTAATACACTTTTAAATATATTTAAATATATTTTTGTATTTTTGTGATTCTTTTATTTTTCGGTTCTTTTTTTTCGACTGCGCCAGTTTTGTATATTAAAACATTCGATTCCGAAGAGTGATCAATACTTAATGCTTTATTGTAAATTTCCAGGGAATCGTAACAGTTATTGTAATAAGAATAAATAGTTTAAAGAAAATAGGAAAATGTTGTCGGCAACTTAAGTGTAACATAATATACAATGTTTATAAACATAATTTTTGTAGACATGTTTACATACATAATTCGCGCGTAGGGACTCCACGCACCTTTTTTTAAATTAATAGAGTATCCATCTTCACCCCGACAAAACAAAATTGGGTACAGTAGGGCATCGTAAGAGCGATGTGTTTCACAAACACGTTGTAATTGATTATTTCTTCCACGCAATACAATGTCACGTGATTGAAACTCATCGCCGACAATCACCACAGCAACTTCATTATTTATAGGTGCATTAAATCTTCGTTCGTGTTCTCCGATTGGATTATGATTGATTAGAACTTGTGAAAAGTTCTGAAATGTCGCTGTATGCTTCATTCGAAATTCCCAGAGCCGAAATTACCTTAAATGTCGGCATGAAATTATTTCGTATTACATTCGTCGCTCCGAAGGAAGTCATTTTAAAGCACGAATTATACATTTGAATATTATCCAAAAAATGTTTCGATTGCGGCGTTGTTCCTGAAATTAATGTTGCCAATGGTTGCGGTGGGTATTGTAATTCGGGTAATCTTACTTTGCTACTAGCACAACACATTCCAGGTGTTTCATTATGAAATTTCAGTGCATTACAATGTTGGCATACTTTGTTCATTCCACCAATCACCACAAACTTATGCAAACTGTAATCAATTGCGTGATTATATCTAAATCCAGCACCATTTAAAGCAACATTAACGTAGATTTGTGCGGCACGACTTTGAATATTTTGATTAATACTTGTCGGCCTACGATCTGAACGCGATCTTGCAACACGTTCTCTTGTATTTGCAATCTCTTGTTCTCGCTGTTCTTGCGATTGATTTTCCCTTTCGTTTGATCCATTTTGCGTTCTACGCGACCGCCGTCCAATGTCAGCTCTTGCTCTTCGTGGCATTTTTAGAAGAAACTAAACTAAAGATATGGAGGATGGAGTCATGTGTAGAAGTTCACGCAAGTGAGGAAAGTTCTCTGATCGCCATTCACTTGGGAGTGGCCAGAAACGATTCTTTTACATATGACTCAAGCAGCTCACGACTTCCGGTCTTTGACCAAGTATCCTCTGGGTAGCCTAAGAACATCCGTTTGAAGGCGAGCTAAAGTGAGAAGGCGAAACATCCCCTGCATAGGGTTGTGCGCTGGGTTTGGGACCCGCCACGTAAAAAAAACACCCCCAATGAAAAACAACAAACAGCCTCGGATGAGAGACCCCCCTTTTGATGACGACCATGGCAAACGAAATAAGGACTATGATTTGAGGGCATGCACCTGGAATGTCCGGTCCCTTAATTGGGAAGGTGCCGCTGCCCAGCTGGTAGATGTCCTCGTAAAGATAAAGGCTGACATCACCGCCATCCAAGAAATGCGATGGACGGGACAGGGACAGAAACGCGTAGGTCCTTGTGACATTTACTACAGTGGCCATATAACGGAGCGCAAGTTTGGTGTTGGATTCGTGGTGGGAGAGAGACTCCGTCGCCGAGTACTATCATTCACTCCGGAGAATGAACGTCTAGCCACAATCCGCATCAAAGCGAGGTTCTTCAACATATCGCTGATTTGCGCCCACGTCCCGACGGAAGAGAAGGACGATGTGACCAAAGATGCTTTTTATGAGTGCTTGGAGCGCACCTATGAGAGATGCCCCGCCACGATGTCAAAATCGTGCTTGGCGACTTCAACGCCAGGGTGGGCAAAGAAGGTATCTCTGACACTACGGTCGGTAAATTCAGCCTCCACGAGGAAACATCCCCAAATGGGTTGAGGCTGATCGACTTCACCGGGGCCCGAAATATGGTTATCTGTAGTACTAGATTCCAGCATAAGAAGATACATCAAGCTACCTGGCTGTCTCCGGATCGAAAAACCACCAACCAGATCGATCATGTTGTGATAAACGGAAGACACGTCTCCAGTGTTTTAGATGTGCGTGCGCTCCGAGGTCCTAACATCGACTCGGACCACTATATTGTTGCAGCCAAAATTCGCACCCGCCTCTGTGCAGCAAAAAACGCACGCCAACAAACACAAGGAAGGTTGGACGTCGAGAAGCTGCAATCACAACAGACAGCCGAAAGATTTTCTACTCGGCTTGCACTCCTGCTCTCTGAGAGCACTCGTCAACAACTCGGTATATGGGAACTGTGGGACAGGATTTCAAACTCCGTACGTACAGCTGCAACCGAAACCATTGGTTTTCGGAAAGAACAGCTGGTACGACGAGGAGAGCCGTGTCGCAGCGGAGAGAAAACAGGCTGCCTACCTCGCAACGTTACGTGCGGGATGGGATAGATACCGAGAGTTGAAGAGGGAAGCGAGACGCATTTGCAGACAGAAGAAGAAAGAGGCCGAAATGCGTGAGTATGAACAGCTTGATAAACTGGCCGACAGGGGTAATGCTCGAAAATTCTACGAAAAAATGCAGAAGGTTTCAAGACCGGAGCATTCTCCTGTAGAATCCCCAAAGGTGATCTAGCCACCGATTCCCAGAGCATACTTAGATTATGGAGGGAACACTTCTCCAGACTGCTGAATGGCAGTGAACACATAACACCAGGAGAAGGCAAACCCGATTCCCCAATCGATGACGATGGAGCAGACGTTCCATTACCCGGCCATGAAGAAGTTCGAATAGCAGTTGCTCGCCTGAAGAACAACAAAGCGGCAGGGGCCGACGGATTGCCGGCCGAGCTATTCAAACACGGCGGCGAAGAACTGATAAGGAGCATGCATCAGCTTCTTTGCAAAATATGGTCGGATGAAAGCATTCCCAACGATTGGAATTTAAGTGTGCTATGCCCAATCCATAAAAAAGAAGACCCCACAATCTGGACCAACTACCGTTGGATAAGCCTCCTCAACATCGCGTACAAGGTTCTATCGAGTGTATTGTGTGAAAGATTAAAGCCCACCGTCAACAAACTGATTGGACCTTATCAGTGTGTGGTAAATCAACAACCGACCAGATATTCACCATGCGCCAAATCTTGGAAAAGACCCGTGAAAGGAGAATCGACACTCACCACCTATTCGTCGATTTCAAAGCTGCTTTCGACAGTACGAAAAGGAGCTGCCTTTATGCCGCGATGTCGGAATTTGGTCCGCAAAACTAATACGGCTGTGTAAACTGACGTTGAGCAACACGAAAAGCTCCGTCATCGGGAAGGACCTCTCCGAACCGTTCGATACCAAACGAGGCTTCAGACAAGGCGACTCCCTATCGTGCGACTTTTTCAATCTGCTGCTGGAGAAAATAGTTCGAGCTGCAGAACTCAACAGAGAAGGTACCATCTTCTATAAGAGTGTACAACTGCTGGCGTATGCCGCTGATATTTATATCTTCGGTCTCAACACCCGCGCCGTAAGTTCTGCTTTCTCCAGACTGGACAAGGAAGCAAAAGAAATGGGTCTGGCAGTGAACGAGGGCAAGACGAAATATCTCCTGTCACCAAACAAACAGTCGTCGCACTCGCGACTTGGCACACACGTCACTGTTGACAGTCATAACTTTGAAGTTGTAGATAATTTCGTCTATCTTGGAACCAGCGTAAACACCACCAACAATGTCAGCCTGGAAATCCAACGCAGGATAACTCTTGCTATCAGGTGCTACTTCGGACTGAGTAGGCAATTGAAAAGTAAAGTCCTCTCTCGACGAACAAAAACCAAACTCTATAAGTCGCTCATAATTCCCGTCCTGCTATATGGTGCAGAGGCTTGGACGATGACAACAACCGATGAGTCGACGTTGCGAGTTTTCGAGAGAAAAGTTCTGCGAAGGATTTATGGTCCTTTGCGCGTTGGCCACGGCGAATATCGCATTCGATGGAACGATGAGCTGTACGAGATATACGACGACATTGACATAGTTCAGCGAATTAAAAGACAGCGGCTACGCTGGCTAGGTCATGTTGTCCGGATGGATGAAAACACTCCAGCTCTGAAAGTATTCGACGCAGTACCCGCCGCGGGAAGCAGAGGAAGATGAAGACCTCCACTCCGTTGGAAGGACCAAGTGGAGAAGGACCTGGCCTCGCTTGGAATATCCAATTGGCGCCACGTTGCGAAGAGAAGAAACGACTGGCGCGCTGTTGTTGTCTCGGTTATAATCGCGTAAGCGGTGTCCACGCCAGTAAAGAAGAAGAAAAAACTAAAGATAATAAAGAACTTCAGTAATGAATTGATGAAATCCAGCAAATTCTGGCTCGAAAAGCTTCAAAAAGTCACGAAAAGACACGAAAATTGTTAAAAATATGCTGAAAATATGTCAAAATTCAATTAAAAATTGGCCAAAAAATCTAAATAATTTTTGTCTTAGCGAAAATGAAACATTCGAGATCGTCTGCACTCGAAAAGCACCAAAAAGTGAAGAAAAGACACGAATATCTACTGAAAATGTGACAAAAATCAATTAAAAGTTGGCCAAAAAATCCAAGTAATTTTTAGATCACTGATCGGACATTAAACAAAAAAAATTCACTCAATTTTTTAATTTTTTCCACAAAATATCAAATTTGAGATTATGTCACAAAATTATATGATGCACTTGTAACAATCAGAACACTTGGTTAGCAAAACAATGGATTTTTATCTCATTAATCATTGTTTTTTTTTTAATTTTTTCTTTAACAAAATATTCAAATTAAAACGATGATTAGAACGAAAATTAATTTATTTTTATCAAAATACTAACCAAAAAATGCGAAGAAATTAATATTTTCAAAAATCGATAATGATAAGATCAATCACCAATGACGTCCAAAGAGAAAAGAGAAATGATAACAAATTGCTATTTGCATCACTCCGTGCAATGCTCTCCAATACACAAACGACCAAAATGTATTCAAGACTAATGAATGCTGTATGCGGTACAAAAAATGCCTGCCGCAAAAACACACTCACTTCTCATACGCACCGCACACACATGCGTTACCATATTTGGGCCACTGCCTACGTAGTGTATAAGTTTGGTTGAAATCGCACGACGCGTTTATGATTAGTTCCGACTTATTTTTATATATGTATATAGATTAAACGTTATTTTGATATGTCTGCGCATAACGCCCGAACTACAGCACGGAAAGACGTGAAAGTTTGCACAGATATTTCTTTAGTGTAGAGAAGACCTTAACAGCGGTTGCACGATTTAGATGAAAATTGCTGATGAGTTAGCTTGGAACCTCGGGACAGGCATAGTCTCCTTTCTATCGTTTTATGTTTAAAGCCAGAACAATTCATAAATGAAAATATACATTTCAAAACATAAGCACGTGTTCAATATTCATGTAAGGACCATTTGAATATTTTTTACTTCAAAAACACAAAATAACATCACACAGCTACCGGCAGGGTACAATAGTTTTTGCTTACATAAACATATGTATATAAATTATACTGATAGTTACTCAACAAGAAAAAGTTGAATAATTTGAGATGAGTACATATTGTTACGACTTAGTTCACTTTGTTAGGTTCGTATCTCTGGATTGACAAATAAAACCACAACTGTTTAATTTAATTCAACAACTCTTTATTTCACAACTCGTCTACACTATAGCAGTTTACTCTTAGCACTGATTGATTACGTTGGCGCTGCCACGGCTTATATAGCCACGCACTTCTCGCTGATGCCGACGTGTCCTTCTAGAATATCGCGTCTGGAAATTACCAGAACATAATGCTATACGGCGCCAGACTCAGCAATTGTTGAAGTAGACAAGCAGACAGTGCGGCGCCAGATGTCTATTGTTTCGACAAGCAGACAGCCGCGGCGCCAGATGTCTACAACAAGACAAATGCTATTCCATATACCTACAGCTATTCTTCATAATAAGGGATGCATATAGCAATACAAATACAACTTAATACTACTTTTTGTAACAATATGTAATAGCTCACAAATATTCCTGAAGAATTGCAAAGAACAACGCAATATTTGAAAGGAACGACCAAGTTTCTGTTTTTTTACATGTACCACTATGTGAGTTTTAGCCGTCGATTTAGCAATTGCATTTGATGAATAATGTTGAACAAAAATTACCATATGATTAGATACAGATGTGAGACGCGCCCTCTTCTGCTCGACTCCTGCACTGTTATACATACACAATAACAGGAAACATATGTACAGTAGCGGACAAAAGTCTACATATACCCCCTATTTTCATTGATATGAGAGTACAAAAAGTTTTTAAAAAAAATTATTTATACAGTTTTATTGTAATATTTATTATAATAACAATGAACTAAAAAAAATCATTATTTAGAACAAAACAACAAATTTATGAAGAAAAACTCAAAAATTGCTTTGACAAAAGCAAATACAGACAGCTCGAATCTCATACTTTGTACATTGTTATAATAACAGTAAGGTATCGTTAGCCTTTTTCTTTTATTTCAATATGTTTATTGTTTGACATTTATTGAATTTAGTTGTGGTTTAAACATTTCAATAGCTATAATGGCTCCACGAAATGAAATATCAATTGATGTAAGAAATTTGTTGATAAAACAAAGAAAAGAAAAAAATCATATGATCAAATTTCTAAAATTTTAAACTTGAGTCGAGCAACAGTACAGACAATTGTAAAAAACTTTAAAAATAATGGTTCCAACGAAAATAAACCGCTCAATGGACGCACCAAAAATACTATCTTGTAGAGACGTTAGCCTGATTCTCAAAGAAGTAGACAAAAATTCAAAAGTAAATGCACCAAATTTAGGCGAACGCATAGCAAGTACGTCACAAAAGAGTATCCATCCAATAATAATAAAAAAAACTCTAAACGATAACGGATTCCAGAATAGAACACCACGGAAGGAACCTTTTATTTCTGAAAGATCCGGAAACTTCGTTTAAAGTTTGCCAAAAAACACAAAGAAAAGGAAATTGGTTTTTGGAAAAAAGTTTTATTTACAGATGATTCTAAATTCACCCTTTTTGGAAGTGATGAAAGGGCACAAGTTTGGAGGAAAACTAACGCTACGCTTGAACCAAAGAACGTAGTACCAATTGTGAAGCTCGGTGGCGGCAGCGTAATGGTTTGGGGAGCTGTTGCGGCCTCTGGAGTTGGAAAGTTGGACTTTATTGAAGGTGAAATGGACGGTTATAAGTATAAGTCTCTGTTGGAACATAATTTGATGCCTTTGGTGAATAATTTAGTGCTCGGTTCCGGTTGGACATTTCAACAAGATAACGATCCGATGCATGCGGCGCAAATGGTTAAGGAGTGGTTGCTTTATTACGGGTATACTCCCAGGCAATTAAATACACCGCCTCAAAGTCAAAATTTTAATATTATTGAACATGTCTGGGAGATTTTGGAGCGTAAAATTAGAAAGCACCAAATTTCTAGCTCTGCTATACTCAAAGAGCGCATATTGGAACAGTATTACATCTGCAGCGTTGACAAATTTAGCAGAATCAATACCATGGCGGCTTCAGCCAGTTATAGATGCCAATGGGGGCTCAACTAAATACTAAAACGTTTTAATAACTAGCATTTTGTAAAGTTTTCGCACTGAACCAAGATATTTTTGTACTGTATTTAAACTTTTGACAACACAATTTTTGAGTTTTTATTCCATAAATTTGTAGTTTTATATTAATTAACGGATTTTTTAAGTTTATTGTTATTAGAAAGAAGATTAGAATAAAACTGTATCAACTCATTTTTCTAAAAAGTTTTTGTACTCTCACATCGAAGAAAACAGGGGGTGTATGTAGACTTTTGTCCGCCACTGTATGTGTAATGATATACGATGCAGATGCAGAGACTGTGGAGACATTTGTTAATATGTTACATCATATGTACGTTACGTTATACATAAGTATGTACAATTTCATAAGTGATTCACGAAGTCAGTAAGAAATGTAGATTGCCAATTTAACTCTTCCATTATATTGAAAAGGAGCGAGAGGAGACGCGGATTTAGACTAGTTTTCAATAACGGATGGCTACCAAAAGTAATTAACCAGATGTTATGAAAACGGTCATAAGCCTTCCACTTTCGGTAAAAACCCTTTTGTTTAATCAGAACGTAACTACAGATGGGCCCTTTTAAACCTTAACATAACGTTCCTTTATTAGGTTAAGAACCTTTTTTAGCTTAACTTAGCTGAGCGATGGCTGCTAACCAGTCAGTGAAAAAGGGACTCATATTGGAACTAGAAAATTGCTTGTTTATTGTGAAAATTGATTTATTACTAATTGAGAACTTCAGGTAACGTGCCAGCTTTCTTATATTGCATTTGATATACATATGAAGATTCATATGAAGATTTAAAAGAATTTTTTGTAGATAGTTTTGGTCTTCATCTGATAATTATAACTAGTGATATCGTAAAGATCTGCTCCAGACTGTTTAAAAAAAATATTGAAATCTGCAACAATAATACATATTTCTGGTATTTTAATGTTTATTGAGATTCCGTTTTATCATTTTAGAAACCTACAAGTAACAAATCATTTTCAACCATACATATGCAGGCGAACGCTTATAGAATAACAGAAATTACGTTAAGAATGCCATAGAATGAGGGAGACACAGGAACAAAGACTTGGCATTTCATAAGGGTTGTTTCTGCGTGTGTTTGTTGTTGTGCTGTCTCAGCAAGAGGAAAATTTTGCAATTCGTGCACCGTGCAAGGGTTTTGCAAGAGTAAGAGAATCCCCCTAATGTGTTTCGTGCAACCGTGTGATGTAAAAAGCCATTTCAACGGACATATTTTAAGTAGAAAAAATTTTCAAAGTTTAAAAAATCTGTGTGATTAATTTTTAGAAGGAGAAATATCCAGGTGAGTCTAATACATGAAAATAGTATACAAATAAGTGATATTATGTATTAGTATTAACGGTTAATTAACCCTCCATTACTAACCTTAGGGTCGAATCGACCCAGACACGCAAACTTTTTAAATTAAAAAAATAAAGAATATTTTTTAACGCAAGATATAACAATGTAATCTAAATTTGGACATATTTAAACGTTTATAAACAATAAGAATAAGAAACATGTAAAATATTATGCATTAAAAATTTATTTAAAAAAACAGCCTGGGTCGATTAGATTACATAATTGAAAAAATTTTGCATTAGTCATTCCAATTTTTCTTTTTAACATTTTTCTTTTATATTTCAGGTTTCAAATGCACTTTATTTGAAGTCAATATCTTTATATTTTATAAATTTAACAATAAAAATAAAATACTAAAAGACGTATACGTTTTAGCAATTTATAAGTTTAAACGATTTTAATAGATAATACAATTGAGGGTCGATAAGACCCATGGTTAGTAACCATGCGACATGATTTGAGGTTAGTAATGCAGGGTTAATATATGTTAGTGCGAAATTTTTTTTAGGCAATATTTATTAAAATAAATAAAATAAAAATAAAAAATTATAAAAATGTTTACTTTATTTTTTTAGTTGTTTATGGCCAGAAGTCTGGATTTATTGGGGAAAATTTATAAGAAAGGCGATACATGACACTTTTTTGAATAAAAACAAATAGAAATTGTAATTCTTAATTTTTCTAAATTTGTTTCATCAAAATCGGACAAGTGGTTCGCGAAAAAACATCAAAATAAGGAAAAAATTTAAAAGGTCGTTAAAAAAAACTGACACATACGAACGCCAAACCCTTTGAGGGTTTTACTATACTGACCTAGTACCATCACCCTGACTTGGAATTTTTCACCCCCCAGACAATAATCCCAAAAATGCTCCACAGTGTTATTGAAGACTGTTACCCCTGATTTAGATTTAAGATTATCCCCACCTACAGCGAAAGTTGCCATAGGTTGTAGTGAACAAGTAGGTACTTGTAGAATGATTGACCAAATCAGACAGGACAACATTATAGAATTAGGATGTGAGAATTTTTACCCGATACATCTTAGCTCTTCTTCAATTAGAACTGTCTCAACTTCAAATAGTAATATATTTGAAGTTGAACCTTTAGGTCAATCCCTTTAACCAGCATACCTTGAAGAATGTACATATTCCTCCTCTTTATGTAATTTAAAAGTAATAAGCACTTGCGCTTTCAGTAGACAAACTCAAACAGATATCTATTTGTCAGAAGGGACCCCTAAAAAAGAATGTATCGGGAGGAGTTAGACTCTATATCGCAGGAAATTGAATTTTTACGCAATAAGGTGAATACTTTAGAAAATAAAAAGAAGTTTTAGAAAAATAAAAATTTGTCTATACTTGGGCAGGAAGAAAATAGACAAATTGCAAACTTCCTCCACATCTTACAACTTGTGTGGGGAATTGCCTTAAAAATGCGCCCAAAGGGCTATAGGTTTGATAGGGAATTGAAAACGCTATCTCTGGCTGTTAAATTCTTATCACCTATTGCGTACAGGTATTTAAAGCCCCTTTTAATTTGGCCATCGCAAGTTACCCTCATGACATTTCATTGATTGAAAGTGAAGTTATTATGTTTTAAAGGTCAGTATGTTTGTGTCATCGGTGTGAAAATGAGCTTCGAACAACGAGCCAACATTAAATTTTGTATTAAAATTGGTAAAACTTTTACCGAAACGTTTTAATTGATGAAACAAGTTTATGGCGATGGTTGCTTATCCCGTACCAGAGTGCACGAGTGCTTTCAACGTTTTCAAAGTGGTCGTGAGGACATAAATGACGATCAATATGTGGGCCCATCAAAATCCGTAATCACCGGAAATTCCATCGAAACTGTGCGTGAATTCATAAAAACTCAATCGAAATCATCACTGAAATTCATGGAATGGAATTGAACATCTCCAAAACATCGATTTATCGCATTTTGACCGAATATTTGGGCTTACGAAAGGTGTGTGCACGGTTTGTTCCGCACAACTTAACTGAAGACCAAAAATTGCTCAGAATCCAATATACGAAGGACATCTTGTGAAGTATTATTTGACCATAAATCATATTTTAACCATTAACCACTTCCCGTATTCACCTGATATGGCACCGTGCGACTTCTTCCTTTTCGGAAAAATGCATTTGCTTATGAAAGGAAAGCGTTATGCAGACGTAGAGGCCAATCAAAAGGCTTACACCGGCATACTGCCGGCCATACCCGCCAACGAGCTAAAACACTCGTTCGACATGCTTTGGATCGTGGGAATCTTTGAACAGCAGAAGGAGACTTAAAAAAAAATAATAAAATAAATTGATTTTGCCGAAGAAACCATTTGTTCTGTATGTTTTTTTTTTGTTAAGTCCTATTTACTTTGGAACGCTCCTTGTATTTCTTAATAAATATTTAAATAATAAAAAGTGAAATAAAATGATTTCAAAAACATAAGTTTTTGTGTGTTACTCACAAATAGTAATCACGTCCGTTTGTCTGTCTAAATGAGTCGGAAATAATATCTATGTATGTCTGTCTATGTATGAAGTAAAACAATAAAAGTTGTAATAACATGCTTTTCTTTTTTAAACTAAATGTAACAACTAAATATAATAATATTTGTTATTTTCTTAGATTCGTAATAGATCATGAAACGTTCTTTTCAGTCTGCGCCTGCTATTTCAAGGCTCTCCTAGTTGTCGGGCTTTACTCTTTACATGATTTTGTAATCTTTTGGCATGTTTCGATGCTGTTTCGCGAATGACGTCCCGAACCATTTTTAAATTAGGGTTTTTGAATTAGCATTTCGCTGTTGGTGATTAAGAATGTTTTGAATATTATTATTGTATTGTTAATACGCTTCAATTGTACCCGATATTTATATGTATATCTATTATTGTTTAAATTATTAAAAGTAGGTTTGTTTAGTACTGTGTAAGTTAGCACCCCACACATTCAAAAGGTATCATATGATGCGTTAATATCATATGATACAAAGTAATATAATATGACACCATGAAATCGCTGAGAGTGCGACACGTGTAGTGGCAACCTGTGGGAAGCGCAGCGTCAGCAACTCCATACCCGTTGCAGCTGCAAACATAGGTCTAGAGTTAAGTATAATTAATTGTAAACTTTAGTTCTTAAGTGGAATTCAATAAAGGAGCATTGCTCCCAGAAAACATTTTTTTTTTAATAAAAATAACTAAACGTTTTTTAACTTATATATTAATATTGGTAACGCGCCTATATTGCAACCTCAGAGGTGGTGAGGAAAAGCAATAAATATATAATTAAATTTTACTTTAAAAAAGGCATAAACGTTTCTCCTAACATTTTCCACTAATACTACAATTTCACAAGAAAAGTTACTATTTTTAAGTACTTTTATTAAAATCTCTGTGTCGAAAAACAACTATTTTGATCAGCTGATCTCAGGCGTTGAGGACCATATGATTTTTTTGTTACTTGTACGTTTTTACAATGCACTTTATTCAAAGTATTTTACAAGAATGATCATTTAGAGTGAAAAAATCGTAGTCGTGTTTGTTTTGTACATTTTTTGTTAGTATGCATGTTTGTGTGTTTTAACATAAGTTGCACTTCGTGCTCTCTTGCTGTTACAGAGCCGCATTGGAGACGGACTTATTTGTGAATCTATTTACATAAAAATTAATTTAAATTCATTAACTTAACAAAATGTAAGTGCTTTGCTTTCAAAAGATTTTTTGTTAGTTTATCAGCTATAATATTTTCGGTTGAAATGTATTTTAATTCTATGTCACCACTCTGGATAACTTTTCGGACCAAATTATATCTGATGTCGATGTGTTTTGACCTGTTATGGTAAACTGGATTCTTAGCGAGATTCTGTGCGCTGAAATTGTCGCTATACAATATTGTTGGTGTACAAGCCTTACCACAAGTTTCAAGTCTTTTATTGCTGCTAGCTGCATTACATGCTTCACCCCTGTGAGATGTTTAGTGTGGGGGTTGTTGTTTCTTTGTGCTGATTTCACTACCGAATGGTAATAATCGGGCCTGGAAGTCAAAGCTAACCACATTAATTCGCCTATTGCAGACCGATAGCCATTGCATCCATTCCCTTACAAGTTTTTTCATAGCACGCTGCCTGATATGCTGTATCCAATGGCGTCAATGTTACCCTGCAATGCTGCATGCTCTGGCGTTGTATGTGTCGCCTATATAAGAAGACTGATTCATTGAAATGTCGCCTGTTTCGCCATCGCGCTGAATCTGCATCCCCAAGAACATCTGAAGTGACCTTTATTAACGCATTCAAACTTGGTTGAAATCATTGTTGTTACATTGTAAGTAAATCATCTGCATAGATTAATAATAAACCAATGCTACATTCTATGTCCTGTTAATACAAGCACGGTTCAATCTCCCTTCTTGCTTGTTTTAACCCGTAAATCGCTTTGTTCAATCGTAACACTTTTCGCCACTTTGTCTGTCTACATACCCATCGGGCTGCTTCCTGTAGATCACGTCTTTTAACTCGCTGATAAGAAAAGCCGTCCATCTAATGCAAGTGTAACTTTAGCTTGACAGAGAACCCGAGTACCAAGGGTAGCGTTTCATATCGACACACAGCACTTCTGCACGCACCTCTTGGCTACCAAACGTGCTTTGTACCGCTCAACTGCGCCAGTTTTATCCCTTTTAACTGAGTAAACCTATTTACACCCAATTACTTGTTCTCCCTTTGGTAAGTCTGCCACAGTCCACGTGCCATTTGCCAACAAGGCTTTCTGGTAATACATCAAAGCCTGTCTGGGATTCGTTGAAATGTTCCTTGAGAAAACAGTACGTTTTTCTACAATTTGATGCTTTTCATGATCGTAGAGTTGGTAGCTTTCGATACCAAGGATTACCCAACGAGTCTGTACTTTTTATCTTTCGCATGGAACTTGTTTTTTAGTGTTTTGTCTAAGACAGCAGCCACAGACCCAAATGTACGCATACTCTTAACAATCGGTTTTCTACTACGCCAAGCTTCATATGGTGTAATGCTAATCAACGCTGCAGTTCGCGATCTTTTGCGGATATAACACACAAGTTAACTTCTTGGGCTCTCAACAAAAGTGCGGTTCACTCGCCTTGCGACGCCGTTCTGTTGGGGGCTGTAGGGTTCCGTCAGCTGGCGCGTTATACCTGGTTGTTTTAGAAAGTCATCGAAAAGCTTGTTGGTGTATTCTCGGCCGTTGTCGCTCCGTAAGACCTTGATTTTTCACCCAGTCTAGCATTCGACCATTTCATTGAAAGTTATGAAATTTTCAAACACCTCATCTTTTGACTTGATTAAAATGGTTAAAATACGCCGAGACATGTCATCGATGAAAGTTAAAAAATATGATGAGCCACCAAGAGAACGCTTTTCAAATGGACCGCATATATCGGAATGCACTAGCTCTAACAATTGTTTTCCTTGATTTTCAAACGCCGCTGGTGAGTGGTAGAGTGTGGATTTCACTTTTCATACACATTTTACACTACGTATTGTCTGGGAACTTCACATTTTCTATGCCAAATACCATTTTATTTGTTTTTAGCTCCATCAGACTGCCATAATTTACATAAGTGGCCATAGCTATTATTCCAAACTTCTGCATTTCACTGTGCTGAACAAAAACACGCGTTGTTAATACACTTTTATTTCCCTCTATTTCTGCATTAATTTTTGGAGTGATCTCGTTGACCACATTTGTAACATTTGATATGACTCTCCTCTTCTCGCTTTTTCTCCGTCGGCTTTGTGGTTGCTTAAAACGCCTGTTGCTCACTGTAGTATTGCGTTTGAGATGTACTGCTCCTGCGATCTCCTTCCTCTAATAACTTTATTTTTTATACATATCTCAAAAGAAGGCAGGCTATCGCGTGTTTCCATGACGATCACAATAATACCATAGCTTTTGGGCAGGCTTGAAAATAATATTATTACTACCAGCTCTTCACTGAGCTTAATGTCAACCTCCAAAAGCTAGTTTACTGTTGTACAAAATTTATTTATATAGCTGGATATAGCATCGCCTTCTATCATCTTCAAACCAAGCATCAGCTTATAAAGTCAGACTTTTTTTTACTAGCTCACTGGGTTGATGTCCCTCTTTAAGCTTTTTTCAGGCACTGGCTGAAGTTGTGCAGTTCTTTAGATAGCACAATTGCGATATCAAGCGCATCCCAGCCCTCTCCGCCTGCTGCTGGTCTATGTCCACTCATCACTTTCCACGCCTCTTCATCCAACAGCGCGTTATCTCATATCTCGTTGATGACTACGTTCCTTCTATTTCTGCCTCTTGATTAGGAATTGCGTATACCACTGGCCATTCATTGAAATAGTCCGCGACTAACAATACATATTTGTTTCCTAATTTACTTGTAGGAAGTGAACGAGCTACATCAATGGCAGTTCGCTCAAATGGCGCACCCGAAGTATACTGCTTTATCTGGTCCCGACTTCCAGACCTCGGTCCTTTGACTGCAATGGATTTGACACAATTGGGGATCCACTTTTAACTGATTGACGTCAACCCTCCCCATAAAATTGTTGTTTTAATATCTCCAAGACTTTAGTGTTCCCACTTCGGGAATACTTACTGATAATTCGGGTGGTGGAGCACGGTGCTCGCTCGTTCCGTTGATGTGGTTGGCCGTGGGGAAACGGTCGGCGCAAATGTATCCACAAATATTAAATAAAAAACCACAAGTTTCATATAATACAAATATTTAATTATAAACAAATTAGAACCACACTTACCACGTCTGTATAGCAGGGCTGTCGCAAAAGAAGAGAGCGCGCAACTATTTAGTTAGTGTTTAGTTGCGCGCGAATTAAAACTTCGAAAAAACTTCGAAAAAGAGAAAAAGAAAAGATTGATCTGCCGATACAGACGTGACAAAAGAAATTGGGCGTGGGCGGCGTCAACACTTACTTTCGGAAGAACCAACAGATTTGTAAGAACAATTTTAGTTCTTACCGAGAAGTTCCTTATCCAAAACAAACATAAGTACAGGGACCGGGGCTTCTTCAGACTCAGTTATTAGCAGTGGATGACTGTATTTCTTTGCTACATACTTCAGCCTTCTTTCGTCTTCTTTATTGGCGTGGGCTCTCGAAAACTCGTAACGACGAAAATAATGAGTAACTTATAGAGTTTGATTTTGTTCGTCTACAGAGGCTTCACTTCTCAATTGCCGACTCTGTTCGAAGTAGCTCCTATTGGCAAGAGTTATTCTGAGTTGGATTTCGAGAATGACTTTGATGTTGGGTTTAAAACTGGTTCCTTTTGATAACTTTGATGTTATGACCGTCAACAGTGACGTGGGAGCCAAGTCGCCTGTACGACGGCTGTTGGTTCGATGACAGAAGATATTTCGTCTTGTCCTCGTTCACTACCATATCCTTTTTCTTCACTTCCTTTTCCATTATGGAGAAAATAGAACCAACGGCGCGGTTATTGAGACCAATGATATCAATAACTTGGTGAACGCAACAGCCGTACAATATTATAAAAGATTATTTAGTTCAGCAGCTCGAATTATTTTCTTCAGAAGTAGGTTGAAGAGTTCACACGAAGGGCAGTCGCCTTGTCTGAAACCTCGTTTGGCATTGAACGGCTCAGAGAGGTCCTTTTCGATCCTGACTGAGCTTTTGGTATTGCCCAACACCAGTTTATACAGCCAAATTATACAGTGGTTCGGTTCTCTTTGCACGGGTCTTTTCAAAGATTTTGCGCGTGTTGAATATCTGATCCGTTTTTGCTTTTCCAGGCCTAAAGCTCTCTGATAAGGTCCAATCAGTTTGTTGACGGTGGGCTTTAATCTTTTACACAGTACGCTCGATAGACCCTTATATGCGATGTAGCGGTTGCCTATACCACGGAAGTTGACGCAGATTGTGGGGTCTCAGTTTTTGTGGATTGGGCTGACCATATTCTACAAAGAAGCTGATGCATGCTCCTTATTAGTTCTTTGCCGCTGTGTTGAAATAGATCGGGCGGCAATCCACAGCTTTGTTATTATCCAGACGCGTAATTGGTATTCGAAATTCTTTGTCGGGCAGTGGAAGGTCTGATAAATCGTCGTCGATTGGGGAATCGGGCTCAACATCTCCTGGTGTTATGCTTTCACTGCAATTCAGTAGGCTGGAGTAGTGTTCGCTCAATAATTTTAGTATGCTCTGAGCATCGACTACAAGATCACCTTTGCGCAGTGACGGATTTGCAGTCCTAGCCGCTCTAGGCCCAGGCCATGTGCCGCCCCTTTCTCAGCACCCATCATTATAGACTAAAGACATAATTCATGAATTTACTTTATTCCCACTTTTAATTGATTCAGAAAATTGTTTAACTAAAAGTTAGCGGATAAAGCTAGTTTGTAATATTTTCCGAGATTTCAGGGATGATTGGACATTTAAATAAAACATTTAAAAATGGTTTTAGGTTTTGTTTTTAATAAAATAAATGTTTTACTCGTACAATGTGTTACAAAACTCATCTGCACTTAAGCGCAGCAAAACCATTACTCAAATCTTCGCAATCCAATTTGCTTAAAAAAATCAGCTTCTATGTTAAGCAAAGCAAGATCGTTTAACCTCTGCTCCGTCATTGTTGTTCGAAAATAGTTTTTCACTCTCCGCAAACAAGAAAACGATCTTTCTCCAATACAGTTACTGGTAGGTGTACACACACACATACGAAAAGCAATATCCACGTTTGAAGACCTTCCGTTCGTAACCATTTCAACAAACTGACTGCACTCTTTCTCTCCTAATTTTTTATGCTGCAGTGAGAACGAAAATGAAGACATTCTTCTGTAAAATCGTCTTCTAAGTCAGTAGAATAAATCATTTGCAATGCCTTGGCCTTATCTTCGAGTTCTGAGATGTTTAGATTCGTCAGGATGGTAATAAAGTAAAATTTATTGTGGAGTAATTTATAAGCATCCCGACGCCTTTTCAGTTCTTCTGACAATGTATCAATTACTACTAAAAAAGTATTTATTCCAAAATTTTCACGGCCATTTTTTGTTGCATCTCTTTACCTGTATTTGTCTCGCCAGGAAGCAGCTTACGCTTTCGATTGCGTCGAAAATCTTTTTCGTATTACTGTACGAAGGACAGTTTTTTCGCTTTTTTTCGAAATCATCGAAATTTTCTCTTGTTTGTGACTAGCGCTTTATGGATTTCATTCCAGGATTCGCATAAACTTTTACATGCGTCTGCACGAGCTGACCAACGAGTCGTTGATAGACTTTTGACAGTGAAATGGGTTTGAAGGAGTTCCCAACGCTGAGTTGTCGCTGCAAAGAAATTGTATAACTCTTGGAGTAGAGAAAAGAACGAACAAGCTTGTTGGCGTCTTTCAGCTGCACATTCACATACTAAATTCAGCGAGTGCGCTGAACAGGGAACATAATTGGCAAGAGGTGAAATTTCCTTTATTTTAGCTTGCAGGCCGTTATAATTGCCTGACATATTAGCTGCGTTGTCATATGATTGCCCGCGGCAGTTTGAAATGTCAACTCTCAATTCAGGTAAAGTTGAAGTAACAGCATCTGTCTTTTGTTGTGATTTGTGGTCTGTTTTTGGAATAAACTTGAGAAACCGTTCTACAGGTGATCCATTAGGCAGGACATACCTGATTACATAAGTGAGCTGCCTTACGTGAGATATATCCGGTGTCGAGTCAATGATCAGAGAAAAATATTTTGCTGTTAATATTTCCACTATAATTGTTTCCAAAACTTTGTGTATGTCGAATGAACTCTTCGCATGTTGTTGAAGATAACTCGTAAATCCTGAGCCTGGATTTCCATAACGTGCAATGTGTTTAGCTAAGAACGGATCGAACTCGGCGATAAGCTATAAGGACATTAAATAATTTCCATTGTGGATTGATCCAAATTTTTCGTCGTGTTCTCTGAAAGGCAAACCACGTGGTGCGAGTGCTTTTACGCATGCAACTACTCTTTTCAGAATGTTTTTCCAGTAATTTATTTCTTCATCTAATTGCATTGTTAATGCGCGGTCAATGCGACCTAACAAGTTGCTTATTTCTTTCATATGCAGAACAGATAATTTGTGAGTAGGCGAATTCTCATGAGTTGACACTCGATGATATGAATTTTTCCAGTTATTGAAACCTTCTTTTTTGTCGAACTGACTCTTCCCGCCACAAGGACCACAAGAAACACATCCAGTACTTTTGGAATAAATTAGCCACTTTCGCGGAACTTTTTCACCATTTAGAAGCTGACGTTCGAATAAATGTCTCGACAACTGTCGCGCTTTATCTTTGTAAGTGCGGTCACTCTTGGGAAAATCATTTTGGATGTTTTGATTGGCTCCGTTCTTACAAATGTGATCACGCGTGAACTCGTAGATTGTCCATTTAGCTGGATCGTCGTTGATTTCGTAGAGCTCCTGGTCCGGAGGATTTGGCTGCACTCCTACTCCTGCCACTCCTGGTACGAGTGGGATATCTTCGGCTTGTTCTTTTGATATACTACTTGCCACATTGATCAAAGTATTTTCACTTGAAGACACTTTAGATACTGCAGAATCATCAGTTGACGGAACGCCACTACTACTTAGAACGTCGAGTGTTGGGTCAATAATAGGATCTTCAATATCTGTAGACGGTTTTCCAAAGAAATCGTCTAATTTCCGCGTTTTTTTAATCGTATCCTTTTGTCACCGGAGTCACAGCGGCGCGAAGCACCGCACGAGCTTGACTGACACGCGCGTAATAACAATAGGTTAGGTACCTAAGTACCTATTCTTTCTAGATACTTTATATGTACGATGTACGAAATTATTTATACTTTGATACGCAAAAATAGTGATTTAGGAAGATTATATAAGCATACGGTTAAGATACTTTGCATTTGAGTTATTTTATGTTAATCTTGTATCAGTGATTTTTTTGGCACGATTTCCCGCCCTTAATATCTGGCCGCCCTAGGCCCGGGCCTACTGGGCCTTAGGGCAATTCGTCACTGTCTCTGCGAGTTCTACAAAAGTATGCTCCGGTCTTGAAACATTTTGTAACCGGCCGCATTTTTTCGTTGAACTCTCGAGCCTTACCCCAGTCGGCCAGCTTGTCAAGCTCTCAAAATCACACATTTCGGCCTCTCTCTTTTTCTGTTTACAAATACGCCTCGCTTCCATCTTCAACTCTTGGTATCTATCCTATCCCGCACGTGTCATGGTCGATCATAACGTTGCGAGGTAGGCAGTCTATTTTCTCTCCACTATGACACGGCACGCCTCATCGCACCAGCTGTTTTTGAAAGTTCGTCCCAAAGCTACAGTTCCCTTATACCGAGTTGCTGACGAGTGCTCTCAAATAGCAGGAGTGCAAGTCTAAGAGAAAATCGACGTCGAACCTTCCTTGTGTTTGTTGGCGTGCGCTTTTTGATGCACAGAGGCGGGTGCGTGTCTTGGCTGCAAATAGATAGCCGTCTGAGCCGGTGTTAGAACCTCAGAGCGTACGCACGTCTAAAACACTGGAAGCCTGTCTTCCATCTATCGCACTATGATCGATCTGGTTGGCTCCTTGAACCGGAGACAGCCAGCTAGCTTGGTGAATTTTTTTATGCTGGAACCTAGTACTACAGGTAACCATATTTCGAGCCCCGGCGAGGTCGATCCGCGATGATCCATTTGGAGATGTTTCATCGTGGAGGCTGAATTTATCGACTGTTGTGCCAGAGATACCTTCTGTGCCCACTTTGGCGTTAAAGTCGCTGAGCACGATTTTGACATCGTGGAGGAGCCAGATCTCATAGGGTGCTCCAAGCGCTCATAGAAGGCATTTTTGGTCACACTCTCTTTCCCTTTGGGGCGCGGGCCCATATGGGCGATATGTTGAAGAACTGCACTTTGATGCGGATTGTATCTAGACGTTCATCCAGCTGGGTAAATGACAGTACTCGGCGACGGAGTCTCTCTCCCACCGCGAATCCGACACAAAATTTGCGCTCCTTTATATGTCCACTGTAGTAAATGCTACAATATCCTACTCGCCTCGGTCCTTGTCACCTCCATCACATTTATTGGACGGCGGTGATGTCAGCCTTCACTCTAACCAGGGCATCAACCAGATGGGTAGCGGCACCTTCCCAATTAAGGGACCGGACTAGGGTTGCCTCCTTTTTTTTTGCAGTTAAAGTACATTGGTTATTAGAGGTAAGAAAAAAAAGTACATACTATCAAAATAAAGTATAATTTATTTTTCTTTATTATTATATTTAAAAACATATATTTTATTGCTTTTTGCAATTTGTATCAAATTAGCATCTTTACTGAACAATTGCACAGCATCTTTACATTCTATATTTAAATTAAAATAAATAAGTAATTAATTTTTTATCAAATTCAGAGACGCTTTATTTCTTTCGTCTCGCCATTTGCTATTCATCACAGAAAAAATTCTTTCTGTGAATGCTGACGTGGCGGGAATAGACAATAAAAATTAAATTACCTTATACAAGTTTAAAAAATGATCATCACTTATATAAAATACCTGCTGCCATTTTTGTGCAACTGATAGCTCTGCAAAACCCTTAGAAGTACATAATTGATTATAAGCTTGGTTTAATAAAGCGATTTCCCCATAAAGATCATCCATATCCACATTAAGTTTTTGCAGATGTAAATTTTCAATTATGTTTACAATATTGTCAAATTCTATATTACTCTTTAAATTTATATTACCCAGTGTAAATAACCAGTTCGTGTTATTAAAATCGAATCATTTATTCAGGTGTTTTGAACATGTACTTGTTATTTTGAACATGTACTTTATTTTTATAATATAACACAACCGTCTTAATACTCGCTCTTATAAATTTCATATTGCAAAATTGAAAATGCCGTCGGCATATGTGCAAATGGGATATGTTGCCTCTTCAAAATTTTCATAGAAATGAAAACTGCGCTGTCAAACTGCTGAAGTGACAGCTTCTAGCTTACGATACATGGCAAACTAGATAGTAATCTATATCTAGTAAGCTATGAGCAATGTGGAGTCTCCACAGGCAATGGGCACGGCAATGCAGCTAGTATTCTATATATTCTATCCTGTCGAGATGCCCCGTAATTGTACAAAACGAGTGCTTGAGTGATGTGGCGCCGACGAGTGGCAACATCGATTCAGCACTAAATCACCAATCTATAAATTTCGTTTAACAAATTCATCGACTAAACTTTTCAAAATTTCAAAGAAATCAAATCATGCGAAATAAAGTATTTTTGTGAACTTTATTGTTCTCATAAAGTATAGAGTACAATTACCTGAAATAACGTAAAATACTTTATAATAAAGTACGGGTGGCAAGCCTAGACCGGACATTCCAGGTGCATGTCCTTATAGCCCTTCTTTGGTTTGCCATGGTCATCATCAAAAAGGAGGATTAAATGCGGATCAATTTCAATGACAGTTTACACTCGAGCACTAATACTAGATAGTGCACTTTTTAATGCGACTATACTATTTTTGATAGATTGAGTAAACTTTTCAATGGATTTATTTACTCGTAGTATATTACCTACATTTTATTTTCTTATTTTTACTTGTTCACCAAGCAAACAACATAAATTTTCTTTTTTTATTCAATAGTAGAGCTTTCCTCTTTGATGGTGTCGTGGGATTATCCTCAGTAAACTCATCGCCACCTGACTTGGGCTAAATGATAGCCCTTGTGCTTCCTCAACCGCCCTGGCCATTCCACATATTCGGACGATGGTTTCTTCCGATTGAGTTAAAGTGTGTTTTGAATAAGGCCCTCCACCAGTTGCACGAGCTTCTTTCATATTCTTTTACATTTTTTCATTTCGCTTATTCACTTTGTCCATACCTATAAAAGCATAATCGTACCGTTAAATTTATTCCACATAATTACTTTTTTCCAGCTATTGATACCTTTTGTTAGCAGCCGGTTAATTCTTACCTCAATGAATTTACGAGGGGTCTGTTTCATTTCGATAGTGCCTTACCAAAAGATTCGCTTCAATAATCTCAAAGAGAATTATTGTGTGGCTCAGATTTTTATGTTTGACCCTCTATATGAGCAAAAATGTATCTTATTTATCGCAAATAATTTAATTGCCGATAAGTCCGTTTCTGTAATACATAACATTGATATTAGATCAGATTCGAACATGAAACCCAATAAAACCAGAATTTGTGACACCAAAACCATATTTCAATTCTGACTCCGATAACGATAATACTCCATAACAACCCTGATTGTCAGATATTGTAAATTTCTTTACACTCTTTTGTCCGAATCCGCAATCATTAGAAAGAATGCCAACCAATGAAATTTGTTAATTTGCTTGTTTGTCGACTAGCCAATTTTTCGATAGGGTAGCCACTCACCCATGCTACTTCTAGTTTCCACAATCCTTTAACCGAAATATTGCACAGCAGTATTTTCGTCGCTCGTCTTTAAACATCTTCAAAGCATTATATCGATTTTAACGTCCTGTTGATAATGTCGTTTTTTGCTGTTTATTCAGTTCAAATTTTGAATCAAAATGAGATTTTTTTAGTTTGTTTGACTTACCAGTAAATCATCCTCTTCATGTTCCATCTCATGCTCTGACATTGGTGATTCCGAACCTTTAAAGTGGAATGGATCTGTTTTGACATATTTACAGTCGACAGTATTCTTATTAAGCGATATATGATTTTTGTTCATTCCTAGATTCTTTTCAGTTTTCAGCCCAAAATTGACAGTTTGTTTAATTTAACCACAAAAACACAATGTACAAGGTGGCGCAAAAATAACCTTCCGATGTTTTTTAGCTGTAATTTTTTAAAAAAATTAAATACTTTGATTCAGTTTGTGGATTATTTATATTTGATCTTTTAAATTTTCTTTACATCAAGTCGGAATATGATATCATTTAAATTGCCGCCGCCACAGTTGATTGTCATTTGAGCCCTTCTTATGGCATTTTCCATCACTTTGGACAGAACTTCCGGCGATAGCTACTCACATTTTTGACGGATATTGCCTTTAAGAGCTGCAAGAATCTGAGTCTTGTTGACATAAACCCAGGACTTCAAAAAGTCTGGAGCGGTCAAATCAGGCGATCTTGCTGGCCAGTGGAAATCGCCAAAACGGGAGATAGGCGCCCGGAAAATGCATATCAGTTGTGGCACGCGCAGTGTGTGCCATTGCACCGTCTTGTTGGAACCACATGTTTTCCACTCCCAATTCATCAAGTTGCGGCAACAAGATCATTGCTCTGTAGCGCTCACCACTCACAGTAACCGTTTGGCCCTGACGTCTTCAAAGAAAAAAGGTCCGATGACTTCCCCAGCGAAAACAATAAGTGACTTTGAGCGGGTGTAATGGCTCTTCGTGGGTTACACGCGGATTTTCAGTGCCCCAGAAGCGTAAGTTTTGCTTATTTACGTACCCGCTAAGATGGAAACGGGCCTCATTACTCATGATCATTTTTGATGAAAAATAATCTTCCTCTAGGTGGTGATTAAGAATGGCTTGAGCATATGTTAGACGCGATTGGCGGTCAGCAGCTAACAGCTGATGCACCGTTTGTACTTTATACGGAAACATCTTCAAATCTTTTACCAAAATTCGCTGTAAACACCGCCGACTGATACCCATTTGCGTGGCACGCAGTCTGGTCGACGGTCGACGGCGCCTCCATGACATCCTCGGCAACAGCAGCAATATTCTCTGCAGAACGGCTACTCCGGGGTCTGCCACGCCTGGCAGCATCTCATGTTGTGCCAGTCTCTTCGAGGCGAGCGGCTAAACGTCGCAGTGTTTCACCAGTACGTGAAGCGTTTGAACCAATTTTCGAAACACTTTTGTCACTCTTATTGAGGTATCCGTTCAGGTGTCAAAATATCTTGACTTCTTACTTTATCTTTAACGTACGGAAATAAAAAGAAGTCTAGACTATACGGTGGATTACTCACAAAATCAATATTTCGAGTGCTCAAAAATGCTGTTGTTTTAGTCGAGGTGTGAGAGGCGGCATTGTCATGGTGAAGAGTGATCCGTTTTCGGTTGTTGGTATTCCTGATTTCTTGAAAGATAATTGGCAGACAAATGGTTGTATACCATTCAGAATTTACTGTTCTGCGTTGTTCCAGTAGTATGTGTTGCGACATGTCCAGTTTTTCAAAAAAAAAAAAACAAAGTGCTTCTTGCGAGAACAAGTTTTGTCGGATTCGCCTCATCTTGAAACACATATACAGTCGACCGCTGCCTACTTTCGGCCTCATACGCGTAAATACACAATTCACCATCTGTCACGATGTCATAGATGTGTTTCGAAGCACCGCTATCGTAATTTGTAAACCTTGACCAATCGACACGAGCCTTTCTTAAGCGATTGACAAATTGTGTAAGATCAAACGCGAAACAATTTTTTATATAAAATGTTCATGCAATATCGAATGTATGATGGTCCCACTAATTTCTATAGTTTTCCCTGTCTCACGATAGGTAAGATGACGATCTTGGAATATCGGTCTTCGCACAGCATCAATAGTTTCCGGAACAACAACTTCGCGAAATACGTTTTGGAGTGTGTTTCGATTGAGTTTATTATACCATCGATAAACACTACATACTCTTTGATTGATGAAGATTCAACGCCAAAAATTTAATTAAGTTATCGATGCACTGTTGCTGAGATATTCCACATCGAAAGTTGTGAAAAATAATCGCGTGAAAATGTTTGCGATTTAATTCCACTTTTGGGATGAATATTTCAAGTTACTGTAAATAACGCAAGTAGCGACTTATGTCAAAGTGTTCTGAGTATGTTTAACTTCAAAAATGTCAAACTTTACAGTTAAGTTGTCAATTGTTTGATTGCAACACAAGGGTTGCGAGTCCCGAACTACAAAGACAACCGACGTAAGTAAGTAAGTGGGGAAAAAGTAAATTATTTTATTTTACTCTGTTTAGAGTAGCAAGTAAGTGGGGAAGAAGTAAATTATTTTATTTTACTCTGTTTTAGAGTACTTTAAGTAAAAGGTTTCAACTTGACTTGTAAAACATTTTTAAAATAAAAATTAATAAATTTAATAGTAGTGACTGTTTGTGTTCCAGTTTCAACCGAATCGTCTTGCGGTGATCATCACTGTCAAACGGGCATTACGCAAATTTAACAGAAATTTACGGTAGCACTGTGAATAAATTGGCGGATATTTTGGAAATTTTTGAATCAAGCCGAATTTCTTGGTTTTCTTGACAACAAACAAATCAATGGATTATTGCTTTAAATTTTTTCACATAGGTTCTAGCAGATAATAGTGTGGAACTCAAGAAGAACAAGAAGAAACGTTAACTTCGGCTGCACCGAAGCTAATATACCCTTCACAGGTGCATTTCTTTTAGAAACTATGTGTTAAGTTTGTATGGAAGCTATACGCTATAGTAATCCGATCTGAACAATTTTTTCGGAGATTATATTATTACCTAAAGCAGTAATCCTTGTCAAATTTCGTGAAGATACCACGTTAATTGCAAAAGTTTTCCATACAAGCCCTTGATTTTGATCGTTCGGGTTGTATGGCAGCTATATGCTACAGTTAACCGATCTGAACAATTTGTTTGGGATTACATAGTTGCCTTAGAAAATAATCTGTATCAAATTTCGTGAAGATATGTATATCATCAAATGAGGAAGTTTCCCATACAAGAACTTGATTCCGATCGTTTAGTTTATATGGTAGCTACATGTTATAGTTGTCTGATATCTTAACAACTGAGGAACTAGTTCGTATATACATATACAGACAGATAGACGGACGGACAGACAGACGGACATGGCTAAATCGACTCAGCTCAACATACTGATCATACGTATATATATACTTAATAGGGTCTCCGACGCTTTCTTCGGGGTGTTACAAACTTCGTGACAAACTTAATATACCCTCTTCAGGGTATACAAATATTGTGTTAGGCATATCATATTTGTGCAATGTATAAACGGTAAAGGAGGATGGATTCATGACTAGAAGTTCAAGCACGTGAGGAAAGTTCTCTGACCGCCATTCACTTGGGAGTGGTCAGAAACAATTCTTTTATATATGGCTCAAGCAGCTTATGACTTCCGGTATAATACCAAGGATCCTCTGGGTAAACAGCGAACCATACCTACATAGGATTGTGCGCTGGGTTTGGGACCCGCCACGTAAATAGCCCTACCCTATGCAACACTGTGGATGAACGTCTAGCCACAATCTGCATCAAAGCGAAGTTCTCCAATTGCTGATTTGCGCCCACGCCCCGAAGAAGGACGATGTGACGAAGGATGCCCTCTATGAGTTTGGCGACTTAAAGGCAAGGGTGAGCAAAGAAGATATCTCTGACACAACAGTCGATAAATTCAGCCTCCACGATGAAACATCCCCAAATGGGTTGATACTGATCGACATCGAAATATGGTTATCTGTAGTACTAGATTCCAGCATGGAAAAATTCATCAAGCTACCTGGCTGTTTCCGGATCGAAAAGCCACCTACACGATCGATCATGTTGTGATAGACGGAAGACACGTATTCAGTTATGGATGTGCATACACTCCGAGATTCTAACATTGCCTCGCATCACTATCTTAAAGTGGAGAAGCTGCAAGCACTACAGATAACAGAACGATTTTCTACTCGACTTGCACTCCTGCTCTCTGAGAGCATTCGTCAGTAACTCGGTATAAGGGAACTGTGGGACGAAACTTCGAGCTCATTACGTGCAGCTGCAAACGATACCATTGGTTTTTGGAAAATGCAAAAGAATATCTGGTATGATGAGGAGCGCCGTGTCGCAGCGGAGAGAAAACAGATTGCTTACTTCGCAAGGTTGCAATCGACCACAACATGTGCGGGATAGGATCGTTGATACCGAGAGTTGAAGAGGGAAGCGAGACGCATTTGCAGACAAAAAAAAGAGAGAAGCCGAAATATTCGAGAATTCTACGAAAAAACGACCAAGACCAAAGCAGGTTTTTGTAGAAGTCGCAGAGGTGATCTAGTAACCGATCTCCAAAGCATACTAAAATTATGAAGGGAACAATTCTACAGCCTGCTGAATGGCTGTGAAAGTGTAACGCCAGGAGAAGGCGAACCTTATTCCCCAATCGATGACGATGGAGCAGACGTTCCATTGCCTGACCATGAAGAAGTTCAAATGGCAATTACCCGGCTGAAGAATAACAATGCGGCGGGGACCGATGGATTGTCGCCCAAGCTATTCAAACACAGTAGCGAAGAACTGGTAATGAGCATGCATCAGCTTCTTTATAGAGAATGGTCGATCGAAAGCATGTCCAACGATTGGAATTTAAGTGTGCTCTGCCCAATCCACAAAAAGGGAGACCCGAGAATCTATGCCAACTATGATGGCATAATCTTCCTTAATATCGCATATAAGGTTCTATCCAGCGTATTGCGTGAAAGATCAAACCCACCGTCAACAAACTGATTGGACCTTATCAGTGTGGCTTTAGTCCTGTCAAATCAACAACCGACCAGATATTCACCATACGTTAAATTTTGGAAAAGACCCGGACACCACCTCTTCGTCGATTTTAAAGCTTCTTTTGACAGCGCGAAAAGCTCCATCAGGATCAGGTGGGACCTCTACGGGCCGTTCGATACCGAACGAGGTTTCAGACAAGGTGACTCCCTATCGTGCGAATTCTTCAATCTGCTGCTGGAAAAAATAATTCGAGCTGCAGAACTTAATGGGTGATATTGATGTCATCGGCCTCAACACCTGCGCCGATAGTTCTGCTTTCTCCAGTCTGGACAAGAAAGCAAAGCTAATGGGTCTGGCAGTGAACGAGAGCAAGACAAAATATCTTGGCTTGGCTCTCACGTCACTGTTGACAGTCATAACTTCGAAGTGGTAGATAATTGCGTCTATTTTGGAACTAGTGTTAATACCAACAACAATGTGAGCCTCAAAATTCAACGCAGAATAACTCTTGCCGCCATTAAATCTGCCTTTTGAGGAGCGTCAAGTAATTTGCACAAACCAACCACAAACCAATAACCAACAATCAATAAATAATAAATACAAAAACTACAATATATCAATAGTAAGGAAGCAATTGGTTAGTACGGTTATGTTAAAACTTTTTATAATGGAATAATTGTATATATTATATACTAATATGTTATGAATCTCCTTATGCCCCAATAACAAAAACAATAATAATAAATTAAGTACAGAAGTTGCGTCCAAAATATGTATGTGAATGGTGTTAAGATCTTTGCATTAATTGTAGATAGAAAGCTGATAATTTTAAATATTTATTTTGTTATATGAAAATTTATGTTATAATATTTAGTGTAAGTGAAAATGTGTGCAAAGTGTGATAAACAGCGAAATACCACCCCAAAATCGTTCAATTTCCGGGTATTCAAAAGCCAAATTTTTGAAAATTATTCAGTGAAAACTTTATGTGTGTTTCACATGTTTCAATTGCAGATTGAAATTTGTTACGAATCCACGAAGAGGTCGCCATAGTGGTAATATCGGCAGCCCAAGGCAAGGCAAACCAAGAAGTACTCCCAGGATGCGATGACATGCATGCGGGATTATTGATCGCGGTCAATCAGCAAGCGATCGTCACGAATCACAGCACGACTTTTCAGACAACAGTTACGATGTTTCATGGACTTTATCTTGGAGAAATATAGGTATATGTGGTGCTGTTAGATGCTAGATGTACTCTGTTGAGTGACAAAAGAGAGGTTTGTCGCACGTATATATTCTTCTTTGGATGGTGGATGGTTGTTACACCAGATCAAATTGATGAACTCATATCTGCGAAAATTCCTGATGCAGAGAAAGATGCAGTGTTATACGAAGTGATGAAAACCAATATGATTCATGGACTTTGCAACAACTACAATCCCTCTTCGGTTTTTATGTCTGACAACAAATGCACTATCTACGTGCTTTTCTTTCGAAACACACACTAGAAAGGATTGATATCCACTGTATCGGCGTCGCTCACCAGACGACAATGGCAGAACATTTAGCATTCAAGTTAGAGGCGTGAATATCGAAGTTAACAACACATCTGATCGTGCCATATTCGCCACTGTTGTCTAATTCACATTCAAAGATCATGTCATGTTGCGTATTGCAGTTTGGTGTAATCGATAAAGTACGTTTGTAATTACGTCACCATAGGAAGCAACATGGCGGTTATTGGTCTTGAACGATACGGTCGATACGTGAACTGCAATAAAGCGCTTTTACTTATGCAGTTCGTGAACGTTTACCGACTGTTGTGCGTCTCGCAGTTAAAAAAGAGTCTATTTCAACCCAGAGAATACAGTACAGCCAGTGGAAACACCGCCAGCAACAAAATTAACATTTACGAGTTGATTGATGTGGATGTGTGTTGAGTTGTGTTGAGTGGTATCAGCTGTGGTGAATTGCGCTGTAGCATTAGGATATATATATTATTTGAGACATGTAATATGTAATAGTTTTAATAGAAAATTGTATTTTGTGTAAGTATTGGTGCTATATACTGTATTATTCTAGCAAAAAAGTTGTTTGCTTGTATTAATTTGTTAGCGGTTATTTAAATTTTATATTTCATCGGTGTGGTATACCGGTTGTTTATTATTTGCCTTTTCTATGTTAACGGCTTATAAAGGATAGTAACTCCACGCCTGACTCAGATGTGGCCAGAATGGGTACTCCTTAGCCCTAGATTTAGGACTATGAAATTAGAGAGATCCTGCCAGAGAATAGAGTAGAAAATTCTTCATAATTAAGTTGAAGCTTTGTAGAGCTGATTTCCCTAATTCACCCATATGAGGAGCGCTTGGATAGATGCGATAAGAGCGACCCTTGTTTTTTGTAAGTGTAGGTGCGTCACTTTATCGCATTGGGAGTATGGTGATCCGTTAACTTCCTTTTGAGATCTTATTTATTTTGAAAATTAATGAAAATGTCGATTTTTTCATACAACTGTGTTATATAATATATTACGTTTTAGTGCGAATTAACTTCCCTTGTGTGGGAAGTATTAAAAAAAATATATTCCGTTCCGCTACGCGCGGTAGAAATTAAACAAAGTGTTGGTTTGAGTGACAATGTATGGTGCGCTTTGATCATCAAGATGATCACTCAATACGCTTGCCGATTATACACTGACTTTTATTAATCAAAGCACTTATATTTATATTCTTATAATGCTATGCTTATTACTAAAGATGCTTTGGCATTACATAAAGTGGTGAAATGCCAGAGCATTGGATTTCCAATTATTCTCATTATCAAAACAAATAATGGAATATTGGATTATGCTTACTTATCAAAACAAGTGATGTATTGATTTCTAATTAATTAAAGTATTTTGCTGACCAAGCAGTAATACTGTGAGAAGATACAATTGTTTACATTTATCATTAAGTATCTGTGTGGCTGCTGCCGTTAACTCCCCCCTCTCTAAGATGAATCGTCCCCGATTCAATATCATTTTTTGATATATTGTAAATGCTCTCTAAAATAGCGTTATATGATAATTCTTGGAATTTTATTTTTTTACTTTGCTTATTAGTTTTACATGATTTTTTTAACTTTAAAATCTTATAGATTATGTATATTATTATTAACAGTACAAGTATTACAATTATATACCAGAAAAGTGAATGATTTTTAAATTCTTTAATTCTTTCACTCAAAATATTTATGTTTTCAAATTCAAATTCTTTGTTTTTTGTTTCAATGTATTCTATAATTTCAAAGTTATTAATATGATTATTTTTTAAATAATTCCAAATTTTACAATCAATATTTTCGTAAGTTATATTATCAATCTATATATATAAAAGAAAGTCGTGTTAGTTACATCACTTATAACTCAAGAACGGCAGAACAGATTTGGCTGAAAATTGGTAGGGAGGTAGCTTAGAGCCAGGAGACGGACATAGGATACTTTTTATCTCTTTATGTCAAAATTTAATACAACTCATAAATACAAAAATTATATTTCAAATCATAAGCATTTGTTCAAAATTCATGTTTGTAGGAATCATTTCAATATTTCAGTTCTTCAAAAAAAAAAAAAAAAACAATAAAAACAACCTTACATCTTCGTCTATATAAATATGTATGTATGTAAAAATGAATCGCCAAAATGTATGTACGCTCATAACTTTAATACGACTGAACGAAATTTGATAATTCTTTTTTTAAAATATTCGTTTAGGTTCAGGGATTATTCGAATAATTGCCGGAAAACCCCTAAAAACAGTCCTTTTCTTTTTCTCATACAAACGAATGAATGTTTGTTCGTTAGTAACGCTAAGAGAACGGCTGAACCAATATTGATGAAATTTTAAGAGGTTGTTCGTTGTGGATTAAGGAAGGTTTAGAAATAAAAACATCTTATACTTTTCATGAAAAGTCGGCAAATTGGATAATTCCAAAAAGTAACTTTTTTCCAAAAACATTTTTTTTTTCAATTTCTGTTTTGTTTTTCAATATTTTGATTTGGAAATATTGAATCGATCGCTTGCTTTTTTATTCCGGCTATTCAAGAGAAAAATTATTACTATTACGATTTACGATGCTTTACGACAGGTTGTGAATTGAACAATTGAAAATTATTCAGTGAAAACTTTACGTGTGAAAGATCCAGTATTATATGAAGTGGTGGAAAGCAATATGGTTCATGGACCTTGCGGACACTACAATCCCTTTTCGGTTTATATGTCTAACAATAAATGCACGAAACACTATCCGCTTGCTTTTCTTTCGGAATCGCAAACTGGAAATGATGGATATCCACTCCATCGTCGTAGCTCATCAGACGACCATACAACTTAGAGTAGTGAATATCGAAGTTGACAACATATGGATCGTACTATATTCTCCACTGTTGTCTAATTCACATTCTAAACTCATATCAATGTTTAGTATTGCAGTTTGGTGTAATCTATAAAATACGTTTGTAAGTACGTCACCAAGGGAAGCAACATGGCGCTTAATGGTCTTAAACGATACGGTCCATACGTGAACTGCAATAAAGCGCTTTGTAGGATATTTACTTTTGCAATTCATGAACGGTTTCCGATTGTTGTGTGTCTCGCAGTTAATATGGAGATTGGCCAAAGAGTTTATTTCAGCCCAGAGAATACATTACAGCCGGTGGTAACACCGCCAACAACAAAACTAACATTGACGAGTTTTTTTCTCAACTTTCGTCAGTGATCCGCTTACGAGAACTTTGCTCTATTTGAAAATACCTTGCATTCATGGAATGCATCGTCGAAGAAATAGTTACGCTGAAAGCAAGACCGAACAGTAGATGGACATTCAGGTGTGTTCTCAACTAATGCATTAGGATGAATTTACACAACCCACCCAAAAAACGATGATTGCTTCTACCTTCGGTTGCTACTGATTAATGTACGCGGCGTATTGCGTACTGTGAATGGTATGGTGTGTGCAATTACAATTGCTGGAACACGATAATCAGTGGAAACAAATGTTGGACGATGCGATAGCTACTTCGAATGCCACTGAAGTTCCCACACTTTTCGCGATAATCATTTCACCATATCAGCCTTTAAATCCGCGTCAATTATGAGATACGAACAAAAATGACATTGTCGAAGACATTTTACATCGTATTCGCTAAAAATTGGAAATGGGTCAATTCCGGTTGATGCTTCCGGTGGTTTGATATCAATTCCATCTGCGGTTTATCAATTCACGAAAGATGAACTCATCACCAATCTTCGGACATTGGCCAAATTATCTTAACTATGATTCCTTAAATGCACGCGCAATATTAACTGCCAAAAAATACAGATGTTCTTGACTTAAACTGGAAGATTCAAAGTCAAATTCCGGAAGACTTGCGCTCATACAAATCGACCGATCGTCTTTCCATTGAAAACGTCGCCGTGAATTATCCAGTGGAGTTTCTAAATTCTTTGGAGAGGCTTGGTATGCCACCGCATCATTTGCGTCTCAAAGTTTGATCTGTCGTTATTATGTTTTGCAATCTGCAAGCGCCGAAACTATGTAATGGAACCCGACTGATGCAGCTATCGAATACAAAGGGCTGAATGCTTGATTCAACGAATTTCTTTGAGTTCCAACGATTTGCCATTTCAGTTTCCAGCGAAAATTGCATTTGAGATGACACTCAACAGGACACAAGGATAGTCGCATAGTGTGTGCAATAAGTTTGGAAATTCTATGTTTTTCACACGGCTAGATATACGTGGCGTGCACACGAGTTGGAAAGCCATCTTTTCTGTACACCGGAACAGAAACCAAAAAATTTTGTTTATCAAGCTGCGTTACATCGAAAAAAAAAATGAAATGATAAATTCAATCTTTTCATTTCAAAACACATAATTTCACGCAGGACAACGGCTACGGGGCCAGCTAGTATTTGTATAATTTTCAAATGTTACAAGGTAAACTCCATTTATGGCAGAGTCATCTATAGTATGATTTCCAGAGACTAATATTGCTCCTTCTTTAATTATATCTATGTCTTTATGTTTTTCTTTAATTTTTTTACATTTCCCTTTTTTATTGGACAAAATATCTGATAGGCAAGTATTTTTATTATTAATTTTACAATAAGTATTTATCATTTCTCTTTTGCAATTTTTAATATTTATATATTATTTTCTGCATTTCGCAATTTCATTATTAATTATTAATTTACCATCTTTTTGTGGAATTGCTCTTACTTCATAATATTTACAATCATATATAATTTTTGGATACTTAATATATATAACTATTACATCTTTATTTTGTACTATTTTAAAATTTGAAATATCTATTATATCAGTTAATGTCAATCGTCCATGTTCATTCTTAATTATACTTTTAATCTCGTCTAAATTTAAAATTGTCGGGTTCAAAATTCCCATTTTTCCTATAGCTATTGTATTAATCATATTTTGTAATTCAGTTATTAGGAATTGATTTTTCCGTTTCATTAGAATTTTAATATTTGAGTTTTCATTAATGTTATTGATTGTTTCAGTTAATTGGTTAATAATTCCAAAAATTTTAGAATTTGTTGTGTATTGTTTATTATTATTGTCAATTAATTCGTTTAATTTATTATTTACTAACACTAGGTCGTCATGGTCTGGTGTTCCTGCTATCCACTTCCATAATGTACCTATTTCATTTATTCCTCTCCTATATCTTGTATCTTTAATTTGTAGTTGTTCTAATAAAGTTTCTATGAGTTCTATTTCTGGATCTGTGTCTAAATCATTAATATATGCCTTGTCTTGTTCATTATTTTGTTCAAAATTTTTATATCTGAGTTTTTTATTATAATAATTTGTGTCTGAACTTATAAGTTCTCTAAAGTATGTTAAATTAGTGATGTGAAAAATATTTCCGTAGTCATTATACAGGGCTACATCTCCGTCTTCTAATAATACGTAATCTTCTTTTGTGTAGTCCACAATGTCTGTCATTGTATTGGTAATTAGTGTTAGAATAATTAGGGGTATCATCCTCTAAAAATATATGATTAAGATTTAATATTATCTTTATGTACTATTCTATTCCTGTAGTTAATTCTAACTTTATTCCCTAAGTCTTCTTTTACTACCTGTTTCTTGTATCTAGGATTTAGTTTATTTCTCTCTCCTGTAATCTTTTCATATATTATTTCTCCAGGGTGAAATGGGAAGCTTGTATCATTGCCTGAATACATTTGAGAAATTTTTTCTTTTACGTGTGTTTGAAGCTCAGTTAATTCTTTGAATTTATTTTCAGTGGTAATATTGAAATTATGTATATTTAAAATATTAGTACTTCCTTTTTTTGGAGTATATTTTTTGATTTTATTGTCGGCATTATCTTCGACTGGCGTCCTAGGATTTTCTTGTCCCAAGTAGTTTAAATTTTGTATTTTCATATTTTTATTTGGTTTTTCACCATTCTGTTTTTGTTTTATTTTGCCGGTAAGAACTTCGGCTGGCTTTGTAGAACTTCTTTGTTCCACAATATATTTTTTACATAATTTGCCGGTATTATCATCGGCTGGCGTTGTAGAACTTCTTTGTTCCACAATATATTTTTTATTTAATTTGCCGGCATTATCATCGGCTGGCGTTGTAGAACTTCTTTGTTCCACAATATATTTTTTATTTAATTTGCCGGTATTATCATCGGCTGGCGTTGTAGAACTTCTTTGTTCCACAATATATTTTTTATTTAATTTGCCGGTATTATCATCGGCTGGCGTTGTAGAACTTTTTCGTTCCACAATATTTTTTGCATGATTATTGCTTCTACTCTGCTGGTATAAATCTTCAGCTGGCGTTGTAGAGCTTTCCTGCTCCACAGTATTTATTTTTTTATATTTGCCGTCGGCTGGCGCTTTAGAAGTCTTTGCTTCCAAAGTAATTTCGTCCTCCTTTACGATCTTTAAATTATCCTTACTTTTCTGATGCTCATATTCGCATCCTAAGCTAAATATATCCTCCTCTTTTTCATTATTTATTATTAATTTCTTTTTTTCCAAGTTAATCACAGCATTAATGTCGTTCAAAAATTTGTATCCTATTAATAAGTCTGCTTCCAAATTTCCAATTTCGTAGAATATTTGTTTTTTACCGAATAATGTGATAATAGCGTATTATCGAAAAGCCGTTAATTGTTTTTACTCTTTTTTGTATATCCAATTTATTTTTATTTTTGTATATTCCTGATTTAATATAGCAACTAGTTGCTCCTGTATCTATTAATATTTTAAAGTCTTGACCAGTAACCCTGTCATTTAGAAATATATATGGCAGAGTTAATTTTGGCCTAAAAAATGATCCTCCTTAATATTATTAATGCGCTGTGTCTTAGTCGGTGGCTGCACATTCTGTTGTGTACTTCCATGTGGCCTTGTTTCCAAATTGTTTTGATTAAATGTTGTTGGCTTTTGCAACATACGGTTGCGTGTATGGATGCTTGAGTCGACATCCATTGGTGTAGGTCGTGGTTGGTTATTCTGGTATCCCATTCTTTGGTTATAATTCCTTTGTGGTTGGACTTGTGGGAACCGTAAATTATTATTAAAATTACCATTATTGAATCTGTTGTTAGAAGTATGTTGCCTGTTATTATTGTTGGGATTTGAATAGTTTTTTCCAAATTGTAATGCGAAGGACGCTCGCATATTGTTAGACTCTAACTCTTGTGCTTTTGCTAAAGCATTTGGTAAGTCGCTTGGCGATAGTGAAAATAAAATGTTTGCTAAGTTTCCGTTAGCCCCGTTATAAATGTGCGTAAGGCATCCCGCCTATTTTTAGCATTAAATTCTTTAGTTACGGCACTATCTGATCCGTAAGTCATTATCGTTTTGTTAATTAGCAATGTTAATTTCTCATTAACCTTATTATAAAATTCGATTATGGAGTAATTGCCTTGACGCAAAATACTCATTTTTTGCTCAATTATATGAGCTGGTCGCTTGTCGGCGTAAGCGAAATCTAATCGTGCTAGAATAGCATCAAAATTTAAAACCGTTCCGTGGTTGGACAAAATGTCATTAGCATCGTGAGTAATTTTATTTCTTAATATTGTCAATGCAGCAAAATACCTACGGCTGCCTCTTACGTATAAACTCATCGCATTGTTAGCCGATTCCCTCCAGCTAACATATTTATTTTGCTTTCCCCCAAATTCTGGTAAAGACTTTATTACTTCTAGGGATTCGTCACAGCGAATCTCTGAATTTATTACTTCAGGTTTGTAATCTGTTATTGTTGTAGACTTCGTTAAGTCTTCTATTTGCCTGCGCATTTCAGATATTTCTAATCTGAGTGATGCGTTCGTTGCCGCAATTAGTCTTGCGACTAAAGTCTCATTTTCGCTACTTAAAGGCATTTTTGATAAATTAATTTTTCTTTAAATATGGGCAATTTTAATCCTATCGACTTCTACAAATCTTTCAAGATTTCTAACTATTCTGTCTATTTTGTTATAGTCCAAGTCAGTTGTTTTATTTTTTTATTTTTATTTTTTGATCCTTTCTAGGAAAGGAGACTCTTTTATTCTGGAGGGTCTGTAGTTCAGAATCGCAGAATTGAGTTTTATTATAAACCGGAGGGTCCCCCTTGCGGTGGTGAATCGCGGTTTTTTTTTTAAATATTTTATTATTTGGCTGGTCGAGCCGTCATTTAAAATTTTTAAGATTTAATTTTGTATTTTTTATTTTTGATCCTTTCTAGGAAGGGAGACTCTTTTATTCTGGAGGGTCTGAAGTTCAGAATCGCAGAATTGAGTTTTTGTTATAAACCGGAGGGTCCCCCTTGCGGTGGTGAATCGCGATTTCAAAATATTTTATTACTTGGCTGGTCGAGCCTTCAATGATTCTTAATAGTTTAAACTTAATTGCTAAAATTGATTGTCTTATATATTAATGTACTAATATATTTGACAAATGTGGATAATAAAATCTTACTCCTTCTTCTCCTTGTCTTTTGTGGTGTGTTGTAATTTCCTTAGTCCTTGGTTTCTCTCGATGGCTACGCCGCTGCTTGACGTGCAATGCCTAATGATGTTTTTTTTGTTTTTTAAATATTTGTATTTTGTGATTTACATAAGTCACTCTTTACTTTTTTATTCACTGTTCATTTTTTTAAATTTATTTAAAAAAAAATGTTGTTCTTATTTATTCTGCGATTGTCACAACACAACAAGCAATGAAGTTTTTGCTCACTTTACTTCAAGTTTGGTTTGGCTTTTCTCCCTATTCTTGGGATACTTGTTTTTTCTTTTTATTTTTTTTTGTTTTTTTTCTTTTACTTTTCTCCCTCTTTTTGGGATACTTGTTTTTTCTTTTTAATTTTTTTTAAAGCGTACTACCTCTCGCACGAGGTTTATGTACGTTTAAGGTTCCGGCACCGGTGTTCATTAAATGCGATTTTACGAACACGTGCCTTAACGTTGGGCGCCAATTAACTTCCCTTGTGTGGGAAGTATTAAAAAAAATATATTCCGTTCCGCTACGCGCGGTAGAAATTAAACAAAGTGTTGGTTTGAGTGACAATGTATGGTGCGCTTTGATCATCAAGATGATCACTCAATACGCTTGCCGATTATACACTGACTTTTATTAATCAAAGCACTTATATTTATATTCTTATAATGCTATGCTTATTACTAAAGATGCTTTGGCATTACATTAAGTGGTGAAATGCCAGAGCATTGGATTTCCAATTATTCTCATTATCAAAACAAATAATGGAATATTGGATTATGCTTACTTATCAAAACAAGTGATGTATTGATTTCTAATTAATTAAAGTATTCTGCTGACCAAGCAGTAATACTGTGAGAAGATACAATTGTTTACATTTATCATTAAGTATCTGTGTGGCTGCTGCCGTTAACTTGCGTATGCACTAATATGGCGCTTAGTAGCCCACCACCGCGCTAGGATTTGTTCAGAAATTTTTTTCCATTAGTGGCGAAAGACATCCTGGGGGGCCGAAAAGTTACGAACATATAGTATATTTGTGTTTTTATATCAGGTTAGTAGAGGAAATCTGACGTTATTTTTTCTACCTTTATGTGGGGTATTAGAAAATTGTGGCTCTATTGGTTGTCGTACGACGTTCCGGCCTTTATTTGATCGAGTAATTGTGGCTTTAGAGAAGTGCTCACAATACTGATATCTAATAGTTTTGTTAGTTATAGGGGGAAGTTTTCGTAACTTTTGAAATGTCCTTAATTGTGAATTAAGGTATTTGTTTTTATTATACTTAACTTGAGTTGATATGGTGGTGACCAGTTCTGTAACTAGTCCATTTTGTGTTTCGCTGTGCAGCGTTTGAGATTTTTGTGCCTTTGAACAGCATGGTGTCTCTTGGCAATTTTTAGTATTTTGGCTTTCGGGATTTTCTTTTGTAATTAAACCCGTGGTTCTTTTTATATATCCGCTCCTTTGAGGTGCGATAGGATATGTGCTGTAATGAAGCATTGTATGATGTCTTTTATGGCAATACTTGCTGACCCCGCAGCCATAGTCCTGCGTGAAATTATGTAATTTGAAATGAAAAGAAAGTTAAATTTATCATTTAATTTTTTTTTTAATGTAGCGCAGCTTTATAAACAACATTTTTCGGTTTCTGTTCCGGTGTACAAGAAAGATGGTTTTCCAACTCGTGAGCACGCTACGGCCATGTGAAAAACATAGCATTTCCAAAATTATGCCTCACACCATGCGACTATCTTTAGGTCCTGTTGACTGTCATCTCAAATTCAATTTTCACTGGAAACGGAATACGTTTGAACTGAAATGGCAAATCGTTGGAACTCAAAGGAATTCGTAGGATCAAGCATTCTGTCCATTTGTACTCGATAGGTGCGTCACAATCAGTCGGGTTCCATTACACAGTTTCGGCGCATGAAGATTGGGAAACATAATAACGACAAAACGTACTTTGAGACGCAAATGATGCGGTGGCATACCAGACCTATCCAAAGAATTGAGGAATACCACTGGATAATTCACGGCATCGTCTTCATAGTCAAGACGATCGATCGATTTGTATGAGCGCAAGTCTCCCGGAACTTGACTTTGAATCTTCCAGTTGAAGTCAACAACATCGGTATTTTTGGCAGCTAACATTGTGCGTGCACTTAAGGAATCGGAAGTATCAACCGAAACTGAACCATGTCCAATTTTTAGCGAAGACGATGTAAAATGTCTTTGACAATGTCGAGGTGTATATCGAAAAGTATGCGAACTTCATTTTCATTCCAGTGATTAGCGTGTTCCAGCATTTGTAATTCCTGGCTTACTTCTCCAAAACTTGCACATATTCCCATATACCATTCACAGTAAGCAATGACTCCAATAGAGTTGAACCGCGTACATTAATCAATAGCAACCGAAGGTAGAAACAATCGTCGTTTTTCGGGTGGATTGTGTAAATTCGTCCTAATGCATTAGTTGATAAGACACATGGATGTCAATCTACTGGTTGGCCTTGCTTTCTGCGTCACTATTCGACGATGCATTCCATGTATAATATCATGGTATTTTCGAATAGAGCAATGTTCTCACAAACGGATCACTGACGAAGGTTGAGAAAAAACTCGTCAATGTTAATTCCGTTGCTGGCGGTGTTTCCATTGGCTGTACTGTATTCCCTGGGTTGAAAAACACCCTTTGGCCATTATCCAAATTAACTGCGAGAAGCACGACAGTCGGAAAGCGTTCATGAATTGCAAAAGTAAATATCCTACAAATCGCTTTATTGCAGTCCACGTATCGACCAAGACCAATAATCGTTCAAAACCAATAACCGCCATGTTGCTTCCTTTGGTGACGTAATTATATACGTATTTTAGCGATTTCACCAAACTACAATACTCAACATTAATATGAGTTTTGAATGTGAAGTAGGCAATAAAGGTGAATACAGTACGATCCATGTGTTGTCAACTTCGATGTTCTGCCATTGTCGTCGGGTGAGCAACGCCGATAGAGGGGATATCCATCATTTCTAGTTTGTGTTTCCGAAAGAAAAGAACGATACTGTTTCGTGCATTTATTGACAGACATTCAAACCGAAGTGGGGTTGTGGTGTCCGCAAGGTCCATGAACCTTATTGGTTTTCATCACTTCGTATAATACCGGATCTTTCTTTGCATCAGGAATTGACGCATGATTGAATGATTTCATCAATTTGATCTGTTGTAACCACCTTCCATCATCCAAAGAAGAATGTGTGCGTGCGGCAACCCTCTCTTTTGCCACTCAACAGAGTACATCTAGCATCTAACAGCACCATATATGCGTTGCTTCAAGATAATGTCCATCGAAGCTGTTGAAAAGTCTTGCTATGACATCGTGACGATCGCTTTCTGATTGATCGCGACCCATAATACCGCATCCTGGGAGTACTCGTTCATGTGGCTTGGGCTGCTAATGTATGTTGATGCCAAAAAGAACGCCGACCGATATAAGCGCGACCTCTTCATGGCATCGTGACAAATTTTAAGCTGTAATTGATCACTTTGTGTGAAAAACATATAACATTTTCACGGAATAATTTTCAAAAATTTTTGAAGCAAACGCCAAATTTGAAAGATTTAAATAATTGAAAAACAAAAAAATTGAATAAAAACATTTGTATGGAAAAAAATAACTTTTTGGAATTGTTCAATTTTCCGACTTTTCCTCACGAAAGACATACAGGTTCTTTATTTCTAAACCTTCCTTGATCTACAACGAACAACCTCTTAAAATTTTATCAATATTGGTTCAGCCGTTCTCTTAGCGTTACTAACGAACAAACATTCACTCGTTTGTATGAGAAAAAGAAAAGGGCTGTTTTCAGGGGTTTTCCGGCAATTATTCGAATTTTTTTCTATGTAGAGACCATCCCTGAGCCTCAACGGACATTATAAAAAAATGATCATCAAATTTGGTTCAGTCGTATGAAAGTTATGAGCGTACATACATTTTGGCGATTCATTTTTATTTATATAGATAAGCAGTTAAATTTGCTTTTACAATATTTAAGATTATGTGTATGGGACAAGCAGTTTGTACAGAGTCTTTTTGGTCTGACAAAGTTGTTCCTTTCGTTAATGTTTAATTTTTTAAACTTCTCATAAGTTTTAAGCGTATGCCCTCTTGTGCATAATTCGCATGACGTATGTTTTCTTTGTTCGGATGTAAACGTTTGTGTTCTGTTAAAAATTATGTTTGATTTGTTTTTGTTTCTAGCTTGGGGCCTATTTAAGCTTCTATTTTGGTCGTGTTTAATGTTCTTTTTTTTTGATTATTTTTTCTTCAACCCTTTCCGCAATTTCATATTGGGTGGTGAGAAAATCTTCCATTTGTTGCCACGTTGGGTACTTTTTTCGTGATGACAGCGATTGCTCCCATAGACGTAACGACTTTTCTGGTAATGCGGCTGTGCAAATGTTTACCAGAATTGGGTCCCAGCTGTCTGTGGGAATATTCAGTGTCGATAGAACTGACAAACAATTAGAAACAGTGGATTCTAGTTTGATGAATTCTACACTTGTTTCTTTCTTAATTTTTGGCAAGTTCATTAATATCGTCACTTGTTTATCGACCAGTATTCTTTCGTTTTCGTATCTAGCTTTTAGAGCTTCCCAAGCCAAATTGAAATTATCGTCATTAAGAACGAACTGTTTTACTTTTATGCCTGCTTGACCACTGGTTTTGTATCTGAGGTGATACAATTTTTGTGCTTTAGATAGTTGCGGATGGTTGATGTAAACGGATGTAAACATGTCCCGGAAGGACGGCCATTCTTCATAACCTCCATAGAATGTTTCTGTGTCACATGCGGTCACCTCGAGGTGGATGCCTGAACTTGCCTCTTGATATTGTTGCATTTGTGGCAGCTCTACTCTCGGATGTGGAGTAGGTGCAATTGCTTTTATTAGCTTTAATTGATAGGAGATCATAGCTTTTGTTTCTTCATATTGGTCTAAGCAGTTTTCATATATTGCGTAAGCCGATTGTTTTAAATTTTGTGATAGGTTTGAATCGTCAGATTCTACTATGGCTTCATGAGCCGCTTGGAGACGAGTCCAGAAATTTTTAAGATTTTGACCTTTTATTTCTAATAACAATTCAGAGTTTTCTTGAATCGGTAAAGAGGCAAATCTAGTGCAGTATCTTGTTAAACTGCCACTTTCTGAAATAAATTTAACAACCTGTTTTGGGCGTGTAGCTCCTGCAGGTGTATTTTGATTTTTTCCGTTATTAACCATTTTTGATTTATTGTATATTTTTGTATTAAAATATTGTTAAAGTTTTTCTCAGTGTAAACTGATTTATGATATCTAATAGAACCGATAAATGTAATAAATTGTATACTCTTTTTAAATAAATAAGAGTTTTTTTTCAGATTATATCGGTACAAACGTATATTTTATTAATATCGTTTTGTATTTATTTGCAGTGTTATTATTTTTATTTATGTTTTACTTTGAATTTTTAATTACTATTAATATCAAAATATTTGATCTCCGAATATTTTGTATTTAGGTACACCCTAATACTCGGACTTGTATATACATATGTATGTATGGACTTATGCTTTGTGTGACTGAGAGCTCGTTAAAGAGATCAATGCACTTTTTAGATTAGTATGCACGAATTGTTTGTGCTAATGTATGTGGGCAAAGAATATGCTCTAATGGTTTTTTTTGTTTTTCTTCCAATCCTGCTTGTTTTTGTTTGAAAAAGAACAAGTGGTATTGCAGAATAGATGCTAATATAGACTTTAAGAAGATGTGTATGTTTAAATGCACATCTGTATACTATGTACGCATACGTACAGTGTCGGACAAAACTCATTGGACTAACTCGTGTCTCACACATATTCCGTCATAACTTTTTACATAGATGCATTAGAACAGTGTTTCCCAAAGTGGGCGATAACGCCCCCTTGTGGGCGCTGCAGGTGTCAAGGGGGGCGGTAAGAGAGCTAATAACATCAAAGAATGATATAGCTTACATGAGAGACCTGTATAAATTGTTCAACGACATGAATCTCCAACTGCAAGGCGATAAACTAAATTTAATTAAAACAAAAAACGTCGTTGCTGCTTTCGCAGCCAAACTGCTTCTACACAAAAAGAATCTGGGCAGACGTGAGTTTCACAATTTTCCGAATGCAGTAACGACGAGTTGTTTGCCTACTGCCAACATTTGGAAATCCTCCACATTGACTTCACCGAACGATACCAGGACATTTCGAACTTGGAATTACCAGACTGGGTGTTGGATCCGTTTTCAAATGTCAACACAGCAATGTCACCTCAGCTGGAAGAAGAACTTATAGAATTGACAACAAACGAGGAAATAAAAATCAAGTTCAAAAATGGTTACCAAGAATTTTGGCTACAAAGACCGACCTTGCAATTGTACCCTGGATTGTGGTTAATCGTTCAACGATTCTTGATAGCATTCCTATCGTCATATTTGTGAAAACGTAGATTTAGTGTTGTGACAACACTGCTTACTAAAAATAGAAATCGTTTGCTTGTTACCGAACGTGGCGACTTGCGACTGTTCTTGAGTAAATTGGAACCTGATATTAACAAACTTATTAAACAGCATCAGATTCATCCTTCACATTAGTTTTTATACATGCATCGATTATTTTAGTTTTATTTTTAATAAAAGATTCTCTGTTTTAATACTATAAAGTTGTGATTCAAAAATCATTCTTATTGGCAGGTGGAGCCCGTAAGAGTTAACTTGAGACCTAAGCGCCGTTGTATGTTACCTACTGCGCCCAGGTTTCAAGTTGCTGGTTATAGTAAAAGTTTCGTTTAGAATTCTACGTTAACATACATATATAGGTCACAATAATTAATTCGAAGTTATAGTGGTTTTTAAATAGGTGAGAAAAGGAGGGCGCTAAAAAAATATTTATTCTCAAAGTGGGCGGTAGACAAAATAAGTTTGGGAACCACTGCATTAGAAGAATAATTTTTTTTTGCAAAAGAAAGATCACATATTCTGTATTAAGAAACAATGCAATTTTATTTTTCAACATTTATGTAAGATTTATAAATTATAATAGAAGGGAAAAAAGTAAAAAATTCGTGCGACAAAACTCATTGGACTTTAGCTAAATATGAAAATAAATCAGTTTTAAATTAATATTTTACTGAGTAGCCATTATTTTTTTGATTGCAACACATCATTTAGGCATATATGAAATTAATGGAATATACTTATGTTGGTATTTCGTTAATTTCATTTTTAATTTTGCATTCATTCCAATTAATGTATTTTGTTAAAGTCAATTTTACTTTGCCTTACCGTTTAGTGTTTTTACGGAAAATTAAGATAAACTTTTTCTATGGACAATTTATTAAAATTATAATTTTAATATTTTACCTTGTTGTGCCCAGTGTAGGGTGTAAAATTACAGGCAGATTCTAAGCCGTATGATTATACAATATACATACATATATTCGCACTAAAACGAGAGCGCGAAAGCGAAGTGGGTAACGTGCAGGTATGCTCCCGTATGAACTTTGTATATACAACATACATACATATGTATGTACGAGTATTTGCTAATTGGTAAGAAATTATTGTTGTGTTTATTACTTTGTTAATGCTGTTGATATGAACATATATGTAGTATGTATTTTAAAGTTATGTGTAGAGGAGAAATTTGCATATACATACATATGTATGTATGTATGTTTTTCTTATCTTTTTGTTTTATGTTTATGCCTTGCCTTACTTGGTTTATGCAATCCCGCTTACTGTTTTGTTTAAGGGGGTATTCTAGTCTAGAAGCATGAATTTCAGGTAATTTTTAAAGTGTTGTAAAAAAAAGGCAATTCATATTTTTAGTATCCATTTTTTTATTAGTTATTTGTTAATTTTAGAAGAGTAGAGAAAATAATTAAAAACTAAAAAAAGTAAAAAGTTTCAAAAATTATGAGCTGACGAAGTGGGGGGTCTCTAAAAATTTCCACGTGACCATGCCCATGATTTCAACCCTCCTAGTTATCTGAAACCAAAAAGTAAAAAAGATTATTAATCTAGAATAATGTCGCAATGTCGGAACTACGGAAAAGTGGAAAAACAAATTTTTCACAAAATGGCGACTGCCTAAAAAAAAAGTGTTTTTGGATCACTTTTTCTGACTTTTCGAATTTTTAAAAAATAATTAAAATAAAAATTTGGGGATGGGGCTAGTTCCAACCATAGACAACCCTACAAAGAAGACTCTATAAAAATTTCAAGTAAATCGGTCCAATGGAACCTGAGAAATCGTGGGCATCGTTCCGAAAAAGTCAGTTTTGAGAAAAACGCGTTTAAAATTTCGCGTTCCGGCCGAACCAGTATGGATGCCGGGTCAGAAAAATGCCTATATCTCCGAAAATAATTTGAATTTTGAAAAATCCTCTTGTACACATATTTTTGAATAGTTAAGCTTTGAACATATAAACAAAACAAAATTCCGATTTTTTTAAATTTCTAAACTAGAATACCCCCTTGAACATAAGGGGCATTGCCGGAAAATATTGCAAGTAAATTTGAATTTTTGTTTGTTTGTGCGTTTGAATACCCGAAGGAAAGCTAGTACATAGGCAATAAATTAATATTATTTATTATTGATATACATATAGGTTATACCAAACTGTGTTCGGGTTTTTTCCAGAAAATAAACTCGAAACTGTGACAGTTTGGTAACCGTTTTTCGCAGTAAAACGGATTTTTATGTTAGTATATAAAACATATTTTTTACATACATATATACATACATTTACAATAAATGAAATAAATACGCTCACTTTGTTTTTCCACAAGGGGCGTTTTAGGTGTATGTACAAGTATGTATTTATGTACGTGTTTTGTCGCCAATTCTCTTTCTCTTCCAGCTGCTTATGGGCTGTTGTGTTTGTTGTGTTTGTTGTTTTGTTTTTTTTTTTTTATTTTATGTCGTTTTAGATTCGCGCGCGTTTAATTTGTGGGTATGTAACGGGTGATTTTTTTGAGGTTAGGATTTTCATGCATTAGTATTTGACAGATCACGTGGGATTTCAGACATGGTGTCAAAGAGAAAGATGCTCAGTATGCTTTGACATTTCATCATGAATAGACTTACTAACGAGCAACGCTTGCAAATCATTGAATTTTATTACCAAAATCAGTGTTCGGTTCGAAATGTGTTTTATCGACAAATTTTGTTCAGCGATGAGGCTCATTTCTGGTTGAATGGCTACGTAAATAAGCAAAATTGCCGCATTTGGGGTGAAGAGCAACCAGAAGCCGTTCAAGAACTGCCCATGCATCCCGAAAAATGCACTGTTTGGTGTGGTTTGTACGCTGGTGGAATCATTGGACCGTATTTTTTCAAAGATGCTGTTGGACGCAACGTTACGGTGAATGGCGATCGCTATCGTTCGATGCTAACAAACTTTTTGTTGCCAAAAATGGAAGAACTGAACTTGGTTGACATGTGGTTTCAACAAGATGGCGCTACATGCCACACAGCTCGCGATTCTATGGCCATTTTGAGGGAAAACTTCGGACAACAATTCATCTCAAGAAATGGACCCGTAAGTTGGCCACCAAGATCATGCGATTTAACGCCTTTAGACTATTTTTTGTGGGGCTACGTCAAGTCTAAAGTCTACAGAAATAAGCCAGCAACTATTCCAGCTTTGGAAGACAACATTTCCGAAGAAATTCGGGCTATTCCGGCCGAAATGCTCGAAAAAGTTGCCCAAAATTGGACTTTCCGAATGGACCACCTAAGACGCAGCCGCGGTCAACATTTAAATGAAATTATCTTCAAAAAGTAAATGTCATGAACCAATCTAACGTTTCAAATAAAGAACCGATGAGATTTTGCAAATTTTATGCGTTTTTTTTTTTAAAAAAAGTTATCAAGCTCTTAAAAAATCACCCTATATGTTTTACAAGTGAGTTTCGCGCCCAATGTTTTTGTATGTATGTATTTTTAGTTTCGCGATTTCATGCCCGGTTTATGTGCCGTTTTAGTGTAATGTTTTAGTTAAAGTGGGAATTTTGTCCATATTTTTGATATATGTATGTATGTATGTACATACATATGTGCATATGTATATAGAAATGCACTATTGTTCTGCTTGTTTATTTTGGTTTCCTTTTTGTTGTGACACTGCACTGCTCTGGTTTTTGTTTTTTGTACTTTAGCGCACTCTTTTTGGTGATCTCAAATTTCGTACAAATTTATGTTTTATTAGGTTTTTGTGTTGTTCACGTCACCTTTTTTTAATTTTTGTATTACATACACATACGTCTATTTTAATTTGTTTTCTTTTTTAAGTTTCCTTTTTTTGTTTTCTAATCAGCACACTTTTTGTAGCATTAGGTGTAAATTTGTATATGTGCATACATATGTACCTTCTTTTTGGGGTCACTGCACTTTTACCGCACTGCACTGGATATTGTTTTACTTCACCATCGTTATCGCATTTTGTTTATTTCGTTTTTTTTGTTTGTGGTATTGTTTAGGGCTTTTATTTTTCGCGCCCGATTTTTTGTTTTTTTGTTTGTAAAGTTTTGTGTATTTTGTTTTTGTCTCCGCAGTTTTGCATAAGTATATGCTTGCCGAATCACCAAACTTTTTTATTTTTGTTTGCTCCACTATACTTTTTTATTTTTTGTCTTTTGTACATCTATTAGTTATTTTTTTTTGTCAAATCACCGCACTGTACCAGTTTTTTGTTTTAGTTTAAAATTTTGTCAATACGATTTTTACGTATTTTTGATTTCTTGGACGATACCAATAGTGCCATTCGGAATGACTCGAAGGACCATGATTAAAGGGGTGTACATCCACTAGTTATTTTTTCCAATAATTCACTCACTACCACTTTATTAAAAAGAGAATGCAAATGGAATTTATATTTAAAATGGCTTTATTGCATAATGGCATAAAATTTGTATTTAAGTATTTAACACGTAATGTACACTACGAGTATAAATAAAGTCAAGACGGTGTCCAGATGACACAACAAGAAATGTTGTTGATTCGATGTAGCCCGGTGGTTGCTGATGGGTCGATCTTAATATAGCGCTCTGGATTACTGACGACTCGAATTAACGCACTCAGGGTCGGTGAATTATATATCGGTGTAGGTGTTAACACGGCGCAGTGTATATACGAATATATCAGAAACGAATGTATGTCAATGTGCGGCTTGTATAGATCGAATGTGTCCGCAATCCTTTTTTCCAGCCTTTTTGTTATGTGGGTTGATTGATGTGGATGTGTGTTGAGTGGTGTCAGCTGTGGTGAATTTCGCTGTAGCATTAGGATGCGCCAGTTTTACCGGGTAGGGGGGTGGATGCTTAACTCATTTAAACAACGAGTTTTTTCTCAACTACATAGAATGCATCGTCGAAGAAATATTTACGCAGAAAGCAAGGCCACCCTGTAGATTGACATCCAGGTGTGTTCTCAACTAATGTATTAAGACGAATTTACACTATCCGCTCGACTTAACTTAATGTGCGCGGTTCAAATTCATTTGAGTCATTGCGTACTGTGAATGGTACGGTGTGTGCAACTTTTTGAGAATCATGCCAGCAATCACAATTGCTGGAACATGATAATCACTGGAATCAAACGATGGGCGATACGATAGCTACTTCAAATGCCACTCAAGTTCGCTACTGAAGTTTTCGGGATGATCAGCCTTAAAATCCGCGTCAATTATGGGATACGACCAAAAATTACATTGCCAAAGACATTTTATATCGTTTACGCTAAGAATTGGAACAGGGTCAATACCGGTTGATACTTCCAGTGGTTTGATAGCAATTGCCATTTATCAGTTCACGAAAGATGGACTCATCACGAATGTTTATACGCACATTGGCCAAATTATCGTAAGTACGATTCCTTGAGTGCACGCTCAGTGTTAGCTGCCACAAATACCAATGTTGTTGACTTAAACTGGAAGATTCAAAGTCAAATTGTGGGAGGCTTGCGGTCATACAAATCGATCGATCGTCTTGACAATTAAGACGGCACCGTGAATTATCCAGTGGAATTTCTAAATTCTTTGGAGAGGCTTGGTATGTCACCGCATTATTTGCGTCTCTAAGTTAGTCTGTCTGTCGTCTGTCGTTATGATGTTTCGCAATCTGATTGTGACGCACCTATCAAATATAAGGATAAATTTGAAAATTCTATGTTTTTCACACGGCCAGATATACATGGCGTGCTCACGAGTTGGAAAACCATCTTCTCTGTACATTTATGCACCGGAACAGAAGCCAAAAAATGTTGTTTATCAAGCTGCGTTTCGTCTGTCGGCTGCGGGGTCAGCTAGTACATATATACAAATTAAACGCTATTTCGTTTTGTGTCCGCAAAACATCCAAATCATAGTGCGGAAATATATATATATATTTATTACTCAGTCTCCGACTATCACTCAGCGTGAACAGTTGCGTTTAGAACACAGTGCGTTTGTTTTCAATTCTGTTTATCACCGCTATTCGTATTAAAACACGTGCATTAGTTATTTACTTATCTAAGCCGCGCTTAAAAAGTCAGTGACACAAATCAACAATTTGCCAATATGACCCCTTCTAACCTCGGAGATAACAGGTTCGCCCTGCTTTCTCCGAGCTCCAGACCTAAACGAAAAAAAGCAGAAACGACTCCACTGGATGTATTCCCAGAACTACCAATTACAAAAAAAGACGATCCTAAATTCATCATAATAAAAGCATTGGAAGGTAACAAACCACTAACGAGCTTATCGTGTTTTGCCGTACATAAAGGTATACTAGCCATTAGCAAAGATGTCAACACTATATCCGAACTTCGCGAGGGCAGTTTACTTCTGCTTCTCAAAAATAAGAAAATAGCGGAAAAGTTTTTGTCAGCTAAATCTCTTCCGGGAGTGTGCGATATCACCGCAAAACTTCACGATAACTTGAACAGCGTAAAAGGAATCATTTTTGCTCCATTCCTGACTCATTTGCCTGAAAGCGACATTATAGAGGGTCTTAAGACGCACGGCGTTAGTTCTATATATAAGTTTAATATAATAATTGATGGTGTATCTAAGCCTACTGGCGCAATTCTCTTATCATTTGATAAATATCATCTTCCCGAAAAAATTGATGTCGCATGGAGAATCCTTTCTGTCCGTCCATACATCCCAAATCCCATGAGATGCAAGTCGTGTCAAAAACTTGGCCATACAACAAAATACTGCAAAAATTTCCCAATGTGTAACAATTGCTACCTCCCTCCCCACTCCCCTACCGAATGTATAAGAACAATGTGCGCTAACTGCTCTGGAGAGCATCCGTCCTCCTCAAACGCTTGTCCAAAATTTCTACAAATTAAAGAAATACTACTATTGAAACTTTAGAAAAATACAGCATGCACTAAGCAATAAAAAAATACAAAAATACAATCCCGGCTCCCCTTAACCCCTCATCATTTGCCAATGTGTTAAAGACTCCCGAATTCAACAAAAACGAAAAACCACAAACAACTGCAGACTCAAACGAAAATAATTCCCCTTCCAACCCCGCAAACTCCTCACAAACCACTAATAACAACTCATTACATACATACTCAGCCAAACCATCATCTTCCACAAAGAACATCTTGTCTCCTCTTAACTCTCACACTGCTGACCTTTATCCGCAATCATTTAACAAAAACCCAACAGCAACCAACGCAATCGTTGGTAATCCACTCTCTCAAAATAATTGCAATATGTATCTATCTGACTCTCCCAACTTAACAGACATACTCTCGCGCTATTGCACGGCACTTTCCTCTCCCCTTCCTATCCCTCTTTCCTCTCAATCACCAATTAATAAACACGATGACTCAATTACGCTTTCCCCACCTTCGCAACCAGCAGAAACTAATAATATGGACATTTCTAACTCATAATATGTTTAGCTATATGCTTAACAAAAACAAATACCAGTTTTCTTTTCTCTTTTGTGCATATGTTTGTAGCTTTACAGTGGAACATAAACGGATATTACAATAATTTCATCGATCTGGAAATATTAATTAAATCACACAATCCCTCTGTAATTCTTTTAAATGAAACCCACCTTCCCTACATGGTCAACGCTCGTACCCCTTTGGCCTATGTTGGATACTTTCATAATTTGCCACATATTTTATCTAGTAAGCAAGGAATTGGTATCTTAGTGAAGAAAAATGTCCCGCACAAATGTTATCCTCTCCAGTCCCGCATCTCTTCCTTTGTATTAGAAATTCAATCGCCCAATAAAATATCCATTGTCTGCGCCTACTCCCCTCCTGATCAAGCATTTTCAACCACTGACTTTAATAGTATTTTTCCGTCAACTGATAGTCCTTTTATTTTGGCAGGCGATTTTAACGCCTGGAGCCCTATGTGGGGTTCCATTTCGCTTAATGCTAAGGGACGTATAATTGAAGATTCAATCCTTGCTTCCAACTCCTTTGTCCTTAATAACGGCTCCCCGACTCACTTCTCTACTCACAAATCCTTCACCCACCTTGACCTCACCATATGTTCGATTTCCCTTTCTACCAAATGCACTTGGCTAGTAGACCTCCACGGCAGTGATCATTTCCCCATTATTACCAGACTCCCTTCAAACCGTTTTCCTTCAACATTTCGCCCGAGGCTGAAATACCAGGCTGACTTTGCTGATTGGTTAAAGTTCCAAGATGCGTGTCTACATGTGTCCTATCCCATTTCCCTCAATGTCAACGAAGAAGCGTCCCGCGTCCAAAAAATCATCAGAAGTGCGGCTAATCTAACTATCTCACAATCAGGTAGCAAAACTCGTAGGCCGGCTCCATTGTGGTGGAGCGCTGAACTTTCAACTTTAAGGCAAGCCAAACAAAGTACATGGCATGAGTATAAGCGTGAAAGATCTTCCTCCAATCTGCTTCAGTACAAAAAAGGTAATGCTAATTTTCGCGGCAAAGCCAAACTTGCGAAAGCTGCCTGCTTTGAAAAATTTACCAGCAACATTAACTCGTTATCCAACCCAAGAAGGATCTGGGCCGACATCAAAAGACTATCTGGGATGGCTTCTTTTTCTGCAATATCTGCCTTAAGTTCCGCTATATCCTCTAGATATAGCTCAAGAGTTCGCCAACTACTTTTCTACGGCCTCCTCCGATTGCCACTTCCCCCCTGAATTTATTTCAAATAAGTACCAAACAACCTCATCCCGGTTTCCACCCAGCAAGCTTTCGATCTCTGCCAAGTACTTAGAAAAAGACTTAACGCATTTTAAGCTGATCCCTGCCCTTTTTTCAGTAAAAAGCAAAACACCTGGCCACGATAGAATTTTTTACCCCATTATCAAGAACCTTCCCCTTCCTATCCTTTCCCGCCTTCTTAACCTCTACAATAATATTTTTTCTACAGGCATTTACCTCCAAGCTTGGAAAACCAGCTTGATAGTTCCCATCCTTAAACCTGGTAAATCTCCCCTTGATGTCTGCAGTTGCCGCCCAATCTCTCTTCGCCCGTGTTTAGGCAAACTGCTAGAAAAAATTATTGCTACCAGACTCTCCTGGTATGCCCGCAGAAATGATTTCATTCATCATAACCAAGTTGCATTCAAAAGAGGGCAGGGTACTATCGACTCACTTGTTCATCTTGACCACTACATTTCTAATGCTTTGTCAAATAAAAATCACATCTCCCTGATGTCTCTCGATTTTCTAAAAGCCTTCGATCGAATAGGTATTCATATCGTACTAAGGCAACTAACCAAATGGAAAGTGGGTCCGCGAATCTTAAATTTCATAAAATCTTTTTTATCCCATCGTAAAATAAGCGTCCTTATCTCGAACACCCGCTCCTCTATCCTTCCCCTAGATAATGGCACTCCTCAAGGATCACCCTTATCGGTGATTTTCTTCATTATAGCGTTTGATGAACTTAACGAATTACTGTCTAAATTTACTACTATTGAGCACCAACTGTACGCAGACGATGTTCTGGTGTATTCCAAAAACACTGAACAAGCAGCAGTTCTAAGAACCTTCTCCGATATCCTCTCCAAAATCTCCTCCTGGTCGCAAACTTCCGGCGCTTCAATTTCCCCTAGCAAATCTAAATTGTTGCACATTTGTAGAAAAAGAAACTGTAGCACGCATACCATAACTTTTTCCGATGTAACTATAAATTGTACAAATAGCCTTAAGTTTTTAGGTATAATACTAGACTCTAAGTACTCTTTCGCTCAACATTGTCAATATGTAAGAGATATACTAATGTCCAAACTATTAATAGTTAAGTACCTCTCCGCAAAGCGCTCATTTTTCGGTCCGGCATTGTTGAGTAACGTAACCAGGGCACTTATTGTCTCAACTATACAATACGGTTTGGACATTTATGGACATCACGCAAAAAATAAGTTGAAAATGCTGACTACCCCTTACCACGCTGCAATTCGAAGATCGCTGCGCGCGTTTCCAACGATTCCCTTAAATAATTTATTTGCAGAATCGATTTCGCGCAAACGGCCACCCAAAGTGCAATCATCCGTTTGCTTATGTATCAAATTCGCAAAGGATAACGGCCTTCCACTCCAAAGGCCTCATATTCGCAAAAGCGTTCATCCGCCGTGGCTGTTTAAAAATGATTCTTTTATCAATGAATTTGTCCATTTGCGGAAGGCGAATACTACCAACGATGTATACAAGGCAAATTTCCTCGAAGTGGCAGCTAAATACAAATCCACTGGATGGGATCTGATTTTTACCGACGGTTCAAAATCATCACAGACTTCATTTGCTGTCGTGAAAGAACTTGGAGAAGTAATTACTTATGGTATTTTATTTAATTTCTGTTTGATTTTCACAGCAGAAGCCGTGGCAATATTCAAGGCGATGCTTTATTCCGTACGAAATAAAGGAAAATTTATAATTTGCTCTGACAGTATGTCATGTTTTCAAGCTATTAAGGGATGTAACCAAACCAACCCCGTTATTGAAAACATTCGAGACATCCTTATTATCATGTGGGTCCCCGGTCACGCAGATATAAAGGGCAACACGATTGCCGATAAGGTCGCTAAAGATATGGTTGTTACACCTACCAAAACTTCCAACGTTCTTTTTAAAAGGGATATCTACTGGATTATAAATAATGAGAGGCAAAAAAATTGCTATCCGAGTGGAGCCGATATAGCCATCACTACTCCTCAATCAATCCCAGTCGTACAAAACACTGCTTCTCTCCGACCATGCCGACAAACTACATAACTCCATATACCCGTCTCCGGCTTGGCCAGATGATTATTACAACCTCTCATTTGCTTCAGGGCGCTACTCCTAGTTGCTGCCCGCTCTGCAACTTTTCACTCAGCATTAACCACCTCTTGGATTGCTGCCCGAAACTTGATGCCCAAAGACTACACTATTTCAATGGTATTAATCCTACACAGCTGTTAAAAAACCCGATGGACAATAATATTAGCAGGATATATAATTTCCTCAGAGATACCGACCTACTCCGATGCATTTGATACCGCCCTAGTCAACATGCCAGCCGAAAGCCTCCGATGCTAGCGCTGCGTTATCTTTAGTTTATGTAATAATTTTATTGTTATATAAACTTTTATATAATAAAAATAAAATGTTTATTACTCAAAAACGGTGGAATGATTTGGCCGAAAATTTGTGAGTAGGTGGTTTTGAACAAGGTCCGAAACAAACTGATACTCCAATTTTTTTTATCTGTAATGCTTTCATACACAACAATACATAACAATAAAAAAATAATAATTCACACTAAAAAAACTGAAACATTTATATAATGTAGTATCATTCAACATTTAATTAGATTAGTCTCTGAAACACAATTAAACTACACTCTTAATTTTTTTTCATAACACCTAATACATTTTTTTATTTATTATGGGGGCAAAATTTCGTAAACTTAGCGATCTTTCTTTAGAAATTGGAAATATGTCGTAAATTTAAGTATTTTTTAACGACATTCCTATTCGTAGAAAAGGGGCTGTCTGTGTAAGATGATAATCATTCTGAAATTCATTATCTCTTTGAATGTGCAGACTTTGTAGACGAAGACGTCAATAAGTACCTACCTCAATATAAAGGAACTAAGAGCTTAACGCGTAATACTCTGAGCGACTTACTGGTGAAATAGGCGTAAACGGGTCACCTTATTTGCAAAAACTCTCCTAGATACAAATAGAGATAAAGTAGATATAGATGACATTATAGGAGTAGAGATTTGTATTTGAAGTTTCGAAACCATTTAGATAAGAGTTGATGGCCTATAGCTGACTAAATGCTCCAAAAGTTGTGTGTGGCCGATAGTAGGATCAATTGTCAGTTTTCCGAAAACTTGTCCGTTTTTAATTGCTTGTTTTCCAAAAAACAAACCTGTTGGTGCTACTTCGGACTAAGTAGGCAATTGAGAAGTAAAGTCTTCTCTCGACGAACAAAGACCAAACTTTATAAGTCACTCATTATTCCTGTTCTGCTATATGATGCAGAGTCATGGACGATGACAACATCTGATGAGTCGCCCTTACGAGTTTTCGAGAGAAAGGTTTTGCGGAAGATTTATGGTCCTTTGTGCATTGGCCCCGGAGAATATCGCATTCGATGGAACGATGAGCTGTATGAGTTATACGACGACATTGACATAGTTAACCGAATTAAGAGACAGCGACTCCGCTGGCTAGTTTATATCGTCCTAATGGACGAAAATACTCCAGTTCTGAATGTATCCGACGCAGTACCCGCCGGAGGAAGCAGAGAAAGAGCTCCACTCTGTTGGAGAGGTCAGGTTGAGAAAGATTTGGCTCCACTTGGTTTCGCGAATTAACGCTAAATTGCGAAAAGAAGAAACGACTGGCGCGCTGTTGTAAACTCGGCTATAACCACGTAAAAGATGCCTACGCCATTAAAGAAGAAGAAGAGAAGTAGGATAAAAGGTGAAACTTTACAAATGTAGTTTTGAATTGATTACATCCGTCTTACGAAATGAAATAACAAACCTTAAGAGGTGATGTACACCAATGTTGTAGGCAATGAAAGATTTTTGACTTTTGTTTATTGAGTTTTTCACTCAATCTCAAAATTTAGATGAAAAATGGAAAAACCAAGTTTTTGTTGTTTGTTTATTTTGACTTAAGAATTTTTGATTGAAAATTACGGTTGTTCGATATTAAGTCAATAAAAGGAAAGAAATAAATACCTGAATTTTAAACCAAAACAAATAATGAAAGGCTAAGATCGAACATTTCATACTCTTGCAACTTTCCAGGATCAATGGTTAAGCAAAACTTTATTTAAAAAATGTAGTGAAAAAGTTCAACATTCTTTGTTCCACGAATCTCTCTGAATAAATATAAGAAATCTCACAGATTGACCGATATTTTTGATGAAAAGTGCGTGATAGCAACTGGAGTCCCCATATTAGGTAGATACCCCTAGATAGGGGCTTGAGCAGTTTCAGTCCGATTTGTACAATTTTTAGTCATGAGATGGCATACCTTAGAAGAACTTTTCGTGAAAAGTTTTATCCTGATACATTCATTGGAGCTTGGCGTGCTTGTAATCTGATTTCCCACATTTTCTTTCTGCAATGTTACCTACCGAATTTTATCGGTATGGGTTTTCACCAAAATGGTACCACAGCCACCCTCCAAATTCGACAAGATTTAACACTTTATACGACTTTGGTTAATGGGGCATTGTGGGCGTTCGATTAAATTTAACGTCCCACTCAACCAAAGTCAATTCCAAAAAATTGTTACCCCAAGAAACGACTGATTTTTCATTGTCTTCGTCCATATGTCATACGTTAGGCAGTAACTGTCGAATACACTCTTTGAAAATTGAAGACAGCGCTTCATATTTTTCATCCACTGGCAATTTTATGGTTTTTCTACTTGGAACTTTAAAAAGCGAAATGAACTTCAGAAATCCTTTTCCTTCCACGGTGGAAAATCGCTTGTTGTCCATTATAATATAGTTCACAATTGCTACAGTGATTTTCCTTGATTTAGAGCCATCTTGGGAAGAAATACTTTTAACCTGCTCAAAACAGTTGGTTGGATTAGCGCTGGCAAATGATCTGATTTATTTTACAGTATTGACGGAATACATGTACTAGGAGACGATTCAATACATGCAGTCTTCTTATTAGTACTGTCGGATTACTCATTTAGACTTGACACTGTCGTTGATGATATGTTAATTATTTGAGAAATTTTTCACTGTTTTGGTTCCGAGTGCAGCGTAGTTTTGGAGGATCATTTATCAACTTGATTGAGTCTGCAGTATCAACTTGATTGAGTAATACAATTTTATGTACATTCTCAACATGACAGCGAAGTTTGCACGTGTCGGAAGCATCTGAATTTCTTATAAAGAAGTTTCAGAACTTGCTTTTTAATTTTGAAGGCAGCATTTTGAAAATCTGAAATATTTATTATGTACATACATATGTATGTAAACGTCTTACGTAATTGTTTACAAATATAATATTTTATATTCACTAAACCTGTAATAAAGTTGTGCCTGATAACAAATGAATTCGAAACAGGACTTACATATATGAAATGCTCACAAACAACTTGTAGAACACATAGCAAAAAATAGGCTTCCACACAAAATGTATTTTCGATTTTTTGTAAAACTTACTTCGCATTAATTCATGAGGCAATTCTCAGTATTATTCAAGTGCACATTCCACCAACGAGTTCTCCGTGTTTTACAACAATACACATGATAGTTTGTTAAGGCGTTTCGAAGCAGATGTATTCGCATTAAAACCGAGAAAAAGTGCTGCAAAGATGTAAGCGAAAAACATCGATCCAGTTGATGTTTTTAAAATCACAACAACGATGGCAAACAGCGATGCTTTTAAACATAAACTATTTGACAAAAACATCGATGTTTCAAAATTTCAAAAACTTTTATGATCTGTAGCAACATGTTGAAAGAGTATAAAAAATACAAAGCGTTTGGGACATAAGAAGGCAAATTTACACAAAATTTCGTAAAAGAAAGAAATTTTTTATTAGATAAAAATAAAAATTAAAATCCAAAAGCTGGTATATGTGAATTTTTCGCATAAAGTTTTAGGTTATGTGAAAAAAGTTTTTATGCAAAACTTTCGGATCTTTTCATTACCTACAACAATTCCATACAACTTCTATAAGACTCCTAGTTTTACTTGAAATCGGGATAAGTCATTCTCAACCCTTAAAAAATCAATCATATCCCAAATTTATTATTCATTTAATGTTTGTTATTTTATATTTCAGTTCCTATAGGTTTCAATATACTATGGATTTTTTTATTATTTTCAAATGCTTCGCACTAGCCTATTAATATACCACACATTTTTACTAACACAAGTTTAGTTTGATTGGGGTTTGGCGAAGGAGTGGACAGATTACATTAACTATGGCATTACCCAAGTGTACGCGAGAACATGTTGTCAAACAATTTTATGAGTAAGTTAGACATTGACCGATATATTCGGTATAAAGCGGAAGAATAACGAAAACTATTGTTTCTGGTACTAAAGGACCCGTCCACGTCTTACTGGTGACACATATATAATACTACTACTACCCTCTTTTTGATTTCTATTAGTTAGATTATAACTAGTAGTTAATGAGATATAGCATTTTTGTAAAGCAACTTATGGAATTAAAAAAAAATAGATCATAAAAGCATTTCGTGTGTTAATAAAGCATTGCTTTTTTAGAGAAAATACTGTTGAATTTGGGCTCTGCACCAAAAAAATCAACCTTTGAAAAGAGATTTGCAAAGTTGTAAAGAGGCGAAATGAGCACCGAAGACAATGAAGACAGTGGACGTCCTAAAGAGGCGATAGCTCTGTGCAAGTGTGCTGACTCTGAGGAGTGTTTGAATGCTCTTTAACCGTAATATAACCGAATTTTTGCATCAGTATCATTAGTCATCAGTCTGCACGTGGTAAAATATTCATCGACTGATTACTGAGCCAGTTATAATTCACTGCACTGTGTATTTGGTTGCAGTTCTATTCTACTATTCCAAATATTTAGCAATTACATTATTTTTGAGGAAGGATCAGTTTGAAATTGTACGCATATACTTCATCGTTTCCGTTTAAATATTCCGCGCTAGACAGATAATAATCACGTCCGATCGCTGCTAAATTCGAAGTGCTATAGGGAGAACCGCGGCCTCTGACACATTATTTATAATCTGTAATATCTTCAAAAATATTCATTTAAATTAAATGCTGTTCAATGCCATATAGATCTATATAAAATCAACAATGTATTTAAGCTATTTAGTTGGATAACGATTAATATTGTATTGGTTAAAATCGCTTCCAAAATTATTTGTCATAAAAAGTAAATGACAAAAAAATGTTATTAAAAAAATAGACATATAGTATTCCATCACGGAGTTTTCTGTAGACCTTTTCAATGTATACAATTCTTAGTGCATTATTTTGATAAATCTGGTGGGGTTCAGCCTGCGTTTGCAAAGTTAGCGGAAAAAATGCAATTATCTACGACATCACATTAGAAAACCCAAGAATGACAGCATTTCTCCACTATTAAATGGATGTTATTATATATATAATCCTTTCTATCACTCTATCTATTAAAAAAAACCGCATCAAAATCCGCAGCGCAGTTTTAAAGATTTAAGCATACGAAGGGATTGAGACAGAAAAATCGACTTTCTTTTATACAAGGTGGGTTCCAAAGTAAACAGGTCTTTTTGAATCTAATGCCCCCTGGTGGCGCCATCTATATGTCGACTGGTGCGTTAAAATCCGCTATATTTATCGATTGTCCAGTGGAAATTCCATCGGTGCGAAAATGAGCTTCGAACAAAGAGCCATTATAAAATTTTGTATTAAAATTGGTAAAAATTGTATCGAAAAGTTTCAATTGATGAAACAAGTTTATGGCGATGATTGCCTATCCCGTAGCAGAGTGCACGAGTTTTCAAAGTGGTCGTGAGGACATAAATGACGATCAACATGTGGGCTAATCAAAATCCGCAATCACCGGAAATTCCATCGAAACTGTGCGTGAATTCATCAAAAATCAACCGAAATCATCATTGAAAGTCATGGAAAGGGAATTGAACATCTCCAAAACATCGATTTATCGCATTTTCAACAAATATTTGGGCTTACGAAACGTGTGTGCACGGTTTGTTCCGCACAAATTGACTGACGACCAAAAATTGCTCAGAATCCAACAGAAAAATGCATTTGCTCATGAAAGGAAAGCGATATTCAGACGTAGAGGCCATTCAAAAGGCTTGCACCGGCATACTGGCGGCCATACCGGCCAACGAGCTAAAACACTCGTTCGACATGCTTTTGGATCGTGCAAAAAGCTGTATTGAAGTAGAAGGAGAGTATTTTGAATAAAATAAATTGATTTTGCCGAAAAAAGCATTTGTTCTGTTTTTTTTTTTAAGTCCTGTTTACTTTGGAACCCTCCTTGTGCAATGGATTGATGTGTGTTGTGGTACTTTGCTAACAGATTCTACATATATTTATCGATTGACCAGCATTATTCGCTTACGTAATTGTGTTAAGGTATTATATATATGTATATATATTATAAATTTGACAGACGTTCACCTAGATTTAACCTATTCCGTCTCTATTTCTTATTACCATTTTAACAATTTTAATTTTGAGGTGGAATTATTTGTACTCCATGAAACTTATATTATCAAAGTTTGAGGTTTATCTTGAACAGAAAAATTTACTTCAATAAGATATTCAACCATATTTATCCTCAAAATATACAATGAACTCTGCAAATAATTTTTTAATGTCGTATGGTTGGCAACTCTATTTCCACTACGGCGCAAACACTTTGCTAGCCATTTTAGATATAACAGTTTTGCCGTTAAGTCCTTTGCGTGTGCTAATAAATAAAATGAGACGCCATAGTAAAAAATTTTTTCAAAAGATCTTATACTGAGCTGTTTCTTAAAAAATTAATCAAAAGTCGCTAATAAACATAGACCCACAGTTAAATTATTAATTTTTATAGGGATCATGTGATATGAAGGAGACATATACTTTGGTTGATGAAATTTTTAAGTGTGTATGTATATAAATAGGATAAATGTGAGGTATAGAAATAATCACTGAAACTTACAAAGGTAAGAACATTTTTCTTGAGTTCCAAAATTATGATTTTTTATTAATCCTAACTAAAATACATTCTTCAATAACATACAAAATACATGGAAGCAAGGGAGTGACTTCATGCACATGCGCAAAAATTATGTTACGGTATTTCTCCAATGACCTCAGCGAACATGGTATTGTAATAATATTTGTATGTACATATAAACATACATACGTATGTACAAAAATTGATAATATATCAACGAAACAATATGATGAGCGTAAATCGACGGCTTCAAATCTCTATTGCCACTATATATAATAAAAAAAACTTAACAGTTGGTTAATCTGGTAATGGAGAATTGCTACTATAATATATTTAAATATTTTCGGTACATTTATCGAATTAACTATGACATTCTTAAACGTTAGCATTACAAAATTAATTCCATATATAATATTTTTATTGTAATGTTAATTCAGTTATGATAACTGAAAAATGCATATACGGTTATAAGTGCGAAAGTAATAGAATATGTACGAGTACATATCCGGCTGAGAAATGCATAGCTTTTCCTGTCAGTTTATGAAAGTTGTCTTCATATTTTTGGAACGGTTCAAGTTTTGTTAATTTCTACTGAATGTGTTTTACTGTAATCTTTCATATTCATAAAAAAATATACCGTCTTAGCTCCTAAGTTAACTTTAAAATACCCGTGTACTTTCCTTTTATAAATATAATATATATATGTTGATTTATTTCAACAATACAAATAATAAAAGTTAAGCCAAAATTAATAGAAACATTGCTTTATGGTGAACATATACAAGTATATTTATACATGCATATCATTTGGCAAGAAACACAAATAGTCTTACTTAATGCAATGGTGATAGACACGAAGCCCAATTTGTACTAACATATGTAAGTGTATGTAGCATTTCCATTACGATTAGTATGGTATTTTTTAAGCAGTTTATCATTTTTAACCCGAGTCCGACTCGTGGTACAATTTCTGTGCCTAACATGATTATCACAAGTCTGGCTCGTGGTGCGTAGAAGTGTACATTTGATGAAAAGAAAATTGAAAATTTCCCGTTATTTTCAGCTAATAATGTAAACAAAAAACCGTGTTGTGGTTGAGTGCATTATCTGCTGTGTAATTATCCATATTTTTTGTTACGCATTAAAATTAAATCGTAGTATTTTATTTTTTGTAAATTTGTAAAAAAAGCGTGCGACAGTTCGTAAGCATCAAACCTGGTTTCTTTAGTGCAAGTTGTGTGCGAACAGTTGGAAGGGGTTAATTATATAAAGTATTGTTTTAACGATTATCCAAGCCCTTCTTGGAGAAAGTCATAAGTTAGCTGTCCTCAAATCACTTAATGGCAGACCCAGGAGACGAGCTGTTTTGACGGGTTCGAACTAGAGGGAGAATGGGGTTAGGTGATTTTGTTTCATTGAGCATGCTAAGAGGTGATGATTAGCGTGCGGGAACTAATTGCATGCGGGAAATAAGTAAGTGTTTTATCTGCTACAATAACCAGAAAGCCACTGCGTTAGAGCATTTCGAGTTCTTGTTCTGGTATTGGTGTATTTGGACTCCATGTACGCCGTTCATTGAGAGGGAGTCAGTGAAGGTGTTAATATCTTGACTGTGTAGGCCGATCAATGCCAGTCGAACATTGGTCGCATTCGAAATTGTTGTTTATTGTTATATGTCGTCTACATATTGGACGAATGTATTCCTGATGTTTCCGAGAGGCAGCAAGTGACTGCAGGAATAGCTTGGAGTGAAGAGTGTTATGCGGGCCTCATTGTATAGCTGTTCAAAGAGAGATATACTGTTATTGGTCGGAATGCGGTATTTTGGCCAGTTTGTATCTTCTCCATCTACTTCCGGTCAGGCGGCCATAAAGAGATGGTATAGTTTATAACCGGAACTTTTATGTTACCAACAACGTCACTTTGTCTTTGCCGGAAGTTCTACCGGCTTGCGACTTAAGGAGGTTGCTGCTCTGTACTTAAGTAACAGTCGCGGTTAAGTGAGAAGTGAAAAAGTTCAGAGTGTCGAATGTTACTAATAAAATTTAGGTTAGTTTACCGATTCTGACTCCATCGAAGGAAATGTTAAGATTCAGTCTGTAATCCCTCGTCCAATTTGTAAATAGGGTAGTCGTGAATTTGGCGCACGGGAGAGTTTTAGGCTCTCATCAATAAAGAAGCGAGAAAGTTATGGGAAATGTGTGATCACTTGCGAACACTTTAAGATTAATACCATTGTCATTATTGCACAATCATCTGGGTATGAGGTTACAGAGACACTTTCTGGTGGTTGTGGCAGGTTCGATATATAGTGATTAAACAGTAGCGGGGAGAGGACATACCCTTAATTTAAAATGTACTTCTTCTTCTTCTTTACTGGCGTAGACACCGCTTACGCGGTTATAGCCGAGTTAATAACAGCGCGTCAGTCGTATCTTTTTTTTCGTTATTTCGTGCTAATTCGAAATACCAAGTGCAGTCAGGTTAGTCAGGAGTGGAGGTCCTTTCTTTCCTTAGTTTTCACCAGCGGGTATAGAATCGATTTCTTTAGAAGAATCCTAACCGCCGACTTATCAGATGATGTCATTGTCCATATCTCCGCCTCATATAGCAGGTCAGTCCAATGTAGTACCTCTTTGTAACAGTGATTCTGCGATGGATTTCAAGGCTGAGATAGTTGTTGGTGGTAATACTGGTTCCAAGATAAGCGAAATTATATAAGACTTTAAAGATAACTAACAGCAGTGAAGTGTGAGGCAAGACGCGAATTTAGTATTGCTCAACGTCAGTTCACACAGCCGTATTAGTTTTGCGGGGATACCAAGCTCAGACATAATGGCATAGAGGCAATTCCTTTTTTATTCGATCTTTTCCAAGATTTGGTGCATGATTAAAATCTGGTCGATAGTAGATTTTCCAGGTCTAAAGTCAAACTGATATGGTCCAATCAGTTTGTTGACGATGGGCTTCAATTTTTCACACATAACGTTCGATATTAAAGATGCTGAAACCAGTAAATAGCGCAGATTGTGTGGCTCCGCTTTTTGAGGATTGAGCAGAACAAACTTAGGTTCCAATCGTCGGACATGCTTTCATCCGACCATATTTTGCAAAAAAGCTGATATATGCGTCTTGTCAGTTCTTCGTCACCGTAATTGAATAGCTCGCTTTGATGCCCTTCAGGCGGGTAAGTGCTATTCGTGCCGTGCTGATCGGGCAATAAAAAATCTATTCCTTTCCTTTTTTGTTAGCATATTCGTCTCGCTTTCTTTTTCAACTCTCTGTATCGAGCCATCCTGTTTGTGTTGTGGTCGATTGCAACATTGCGAGGTAGACTGCCCCTTTCTCGCCACTGCAACACGACAGTTCTTATTGTACCCGCTGTTCTTTCGAACTTTTCCCACAATTCACTAATACCGAGTTGCCCATGAGTGCTCTCAGAAATATCTTCGCTACAACAAGATGGTGGTTCGAGTCGCTGTTAGGTCTTCGGAGCATACGCTCAACCCCGGGGACAAGTCTTCGATCTATCGCAACATGATTGATCTACTTTTGATATGGCGACAGTCAAGTATCTTTACGAATTTTCTTGTAGAGGAATCTAGTACTGCACGCAACCATACTTCGGCCCCTGCGAAGTCGAACAGCCTCACCCAATTTGGTTTCGCCATGAGGGCTGATTTTTCTCACTGTTGTGCAAAAGATGCTTTCTTTGCCTAACTGGCGTTGAAATCACCAAGCAGAATTTTTACATAGTGTCAGAGGCGATTGTCTTAACGCGCTACAGCCGCTTATAAAAGGTATATTTGAACACATCGTCCTTCTCTACCTTCGGAGCGTGGGCGCAAATCAGTGTTTTGTTGAAAAATGTAGCTCTGATGCGGTTGAGGATTGTGGCTAGATGCTCATCCACTGCAGTGAATGCCAAGACTCGACGACTGAGTATTTTTGTCCACGAATCATACACCGAATTTGCGCTCCTTTTTAAGGTCTCTGTGTTAAATATCGCAAGGACCTACCCGCCTTCGTCCTTGTCGCGTCCATCTCATTACATAGACGGCAATGAAGTCAGCCTTCATTTTACGAGGACATCAACCAGCTATTACGCCACCACCAGTGATGGTGATGTCAGGCGAGCTGCTACAGTTGCCTATAGATGAGCAACGATTGTTTGGCAGGCCAGAGTTCCAAAGTTCATGGTGCGGGAGTTAATTTTAACATTAAGTAAAAATGAGTCAAAAGAATATATTTTGAGCTGCACCGAAATGTGTACTCTTTATTTATACTCTTAAGACTGACTTATTACATTTTTCTTACTTCTATTTATACTAACAAGTATGTTTACTTATTACTAGTTGATAGTTTGTTTAGATACTGATTATATTATTTGTTTAGGTTTGTTTACATATATATTGTTTGCTTAGACTCATTTTCTTTATTTTAAGATAAGGTTCTTGTGGTACTCAAACTCAATGTTGTTTTGATACTTCTTTGCTTAGGATTCTTTGTTGTAGTGATAGTGCATTTCAATTGTTCCAACTCAAGGTTGTTTTAATGCATTCTATTTACTGAAACAAAAGATTGTTTTGTTGTTGTTTGTTACTATTATAAGGAATACGTTCCTTAACTCGCGTTAAAGTCGCCATGTACCAATCAGTTTTTAGAACGAAGCAGCGCACCTATCTTTTTGGGCAACAAGTAACTGGGGGAGATGTATATATTGAATATTTCGAGTTCGACATCGCTTGACCGGATAGATTTGCCCTGACATCCTAAGGTAGTGTATTTGCGGTCCATAAGACTATATTGCACGAGGTGTCGCAAAATAAAGGCTAGATCACCTCCAAATTCTCGCTCACGATCTTTACGTAAAACGTTGAATAAATCTGAAAAGGTCTGAGCGGTTGTTTGGTACGCAGCTACCGATATGTCTTCCGGGCTCCATAAACTCAACTATATTGTCGTTCAATTCTACTAGTCAGGTACATACATGTACATATTATATATTCGAGTAAAATAGTAAAGTAGTTACACACATATTCAGCTTTTTTGTCGCTGCTTTTGCATGCCGAAAGAAATTCTAACTAAAATTTGGATTCTTAAAAACAACGATAAGAAATTTTTCAACTGGAAATATAATCTGGAGATCGAAACATAAATTAACGTTTGTGATACTTTCGAAATATATTGCTACAGATTTAACTGTGGCTTGTAACATCTAAAACTAATCGAGATATAGAGTTTCTTCACGACTAAACGGCTGAGTTACCTGATACCCTAGATTAACACATAGGTTTGCTTAATGGCGAGAAAATATCTTATGTTCGTACAAAAGTCGATGAAAATGAATTCGCGAATAATGGATGAGGAGCTTTTTTTCATAATTGATGAAATTGTTTTCATGTTGCTTTTTTCTTGGATGCACCAAGGGGCATCGGAAGTTGCTGCTGCTACAGTTGTGTACAGACAAAGTGGTTGCGTTGGCTGTTGCGTTCTCCGAAATATCCGCAGCATTGCTAATTGGTGGCAGAACTGCACACTAAATATTCAAGCTCTCGCTGAACCTTCAAGTGAGGAAACGCCCATTTGCAACATCAGTAAAAGTAGTAGTTTCGGTGCTGTATTGTAGAGATGGCAATTATTTCAGTACCTGTGATTTTATCACTGCTACTTAAAAACCACAGTCACAGTTGTGACTAAAGTAGCAGTGACTGGAATTAGGGAACACATGGGAAACTTCAACAGAGTCGCATTCGCAGTGGAACATGAAAAATTGCTACTGTGACAAAGTAGCATTCGCAGTGAAACATGAAAAATTGCGACTGTGACAAAATGGCATTCACAGTGGAACATAAAAAATTGAGACTGTTGCAAAATAGCATTCACAGTGTAACATAAAAAATTGCGGCTGTGATGAATTCATATTCATTAAAGCTATGAATTCTCTTTCAATTTTAGATAAGTAAAAATTGCTTTAAACGGGTAATACTTATGTACAAATTAAATTGATTACAGAAACCTCAATGCGTTAGTAAAGCCAATTATAAAACATTTAATCTTAAAATGGCATCAATTTTATATACATACTATATATATTGGTACTGTAAATATAAGTAAATATAAGAAATATTTTTAAAAGAGTGTTTTCGTTTACTTTAAATAGGTTCTATTGAGTATCCTTATATTGAAAAAAAACCTTCAGAGATTATATTTATTGTGACTTAAAAATGTGCTTGTTAAAAAATAACAAATCATTTACATTAATTTTTGTACGAAATGGTTACAAATCATTTTCCTTATACGTAATAAAAACTAAAAATGTTTGTATAAAAAGGACCAAAACGAATTACGTGTAGCAATTTTTTAAAGATGTGGATGCCGTTTTCGCAAAATGTGATATTTGTAAATTCAAAATATCGTACGAAGCGTCAACATCTAATTACAACAAGTAAGGAAGGGCTAAGTTCGGGTGTCACCGAACATTTTATACTCTCGCATGATAAAGTGATAATCGAGATTTCATTATCCGTCATTTACATATTTTTTTATTTTGCTGTAAAATTAATTAGATTAGTGGTTCCTGAGATATGGTTTTTGGTCCATAAGTGGGAGACGCCACGCCCATTTTCAATTAAAGAAAAAAGCCTGGGTGCAGCTTCCTTCTGACATTTCTTCCGTAAATTTTAGTGTTTCTGACGATTTTTGTTAGTCGGTTAACGCACTTTTCGTGATTTTCAACATACCTTTGTATGGGAGATGGGCGTGGTTATTATCCGATTTCTTCCATTTTTGAACTTTATATGGAAATGCATGAAGGAAACGACTTTATAGAGTTTGGTAGACATAGCTATAGTAGAAGGGGGCGGGGCCACGCCCACTTTTCCAAAAAAATTACTTCCAAATATGCCCCTCATTAATGCGATCCATTGTGCCACTTTCACTTTAATATCTTTATTTATGGCTTAGTTATGACACTTTATAGGTTTTCGGTTTTCGCCATTTTGTGGGCGTGGCAGTGGGCCGATTTTGCCCATCTTCGAACTTAACTTACTTATGGAGCCAAGAAATACGTGTACCAAGTCATCATGATATCTCAATTTTTACTCAAGTTACAGCTTTCACGGACGGACAGACAGACATCCGGATTTCAACTCTACTCGCCATCCTGATCACTTTGGTATATATAACCCTATATCTGACGCTTTTAGTTTTAGGACTTACAAACAACCGTTATGTGAACAAAACTATAATACTCTCCTTAGAAACTTTGTTGCGAGAGTATAAAACATATGGAACGGAGGCATCCTACTGTTCAATTAGAAATGTTAATATAATATAATTTTGAAATATCAAATGTTATTGTGAAAATGTTTTGCAGCCGGAAATTACGCCAGCGCCGCAAAATGCGCATGAAGAGCATAAACCATCCACTTAGCCTGCATTACTAAAGCCTTTAACACAAACTAAGCTTTTAAATGTCGCGTCATTCCAACTAAAGCAAAATCATACAGCTGAAAACTTATGTAGGTGAGGCGATACAACAAATCGTAAGTGATTGGAAAATTAACGACAAAATATTGCTAGCTGTTTCGGATAATGCAAGTAACATAAAAAGTGCCATAATTAATAAGTTAGGTTGAAAGCATTTTGGATGTATGGCTCACAAAATTAACTTAATTGTAAAAGAAGGATTGCGTATTCCTGAAGTAGAACAAGTAACTGATAAAGTTAAAGTAATATTTAATCACTTCAAGATAAGTACTTCAGCGAATCAAGCATTTGAAAATTACCAGCGCAACAGCCGTAAAGAACCTCTAAATTAATTCAACAGGTTGAAACGACGTGGAACCCCACATTGGCGATGTTGGAGCGCTTTTCAGAGTTGGAGGAAGCGGTGAAATGCACATTGGTAATTATAAATAAAAATTTACCAATATGAACCAGCGACGAGTGGGCGACTGTTACTGCTTTGTGCAAAATTTGCAAACCATTTAGAGAGGCTACAGTAAGCTTAAGTGGTGAGACGTATTGCACAGGTTCGCTGGTAATACCAATCGCTGATGGTCTATTAGATGAGTATAGACACTTGCGAACTGAAATATTTTCAAATACTATAAAAAAATTATCGAAATTTTTGTAAATGGAATTAGAGAATGTTTTAGCAGTTTGCAACACAGCAATACATTTACGGTTGCTACCTTTCTCGACCCCAGATTCAAATTAGTGGCGTTGACTGATGAATCGGCAGCACATAACACTAAAATTTATAAAACGTTATCTAATAGAAATGCAAAGACAAGAAATAGAATTTCAGACTGAAAAAAACAGAAGAAAATGTAGAACAACCAATATCAATATGGAGTGTTTCCGATAAATACGCTAATGAACATAAACCAAATAGTAGCGTAGAAGCAAAAGCTATTATTGAAATTCAGCGCTATTAGGAAGATGGGCTGGTTTCCCGTAGTTTCAAACCATTTCATTGGTGGCTTGAAAATAAATACAGATACCCTAAAATGGCAGAATTAGCAAAAAAGTACTTATGTGGTTTAGCCTTTTCCGTTTCTTCCGAGAGAATTTTTTCCAAAGAGGAGCAAATTGTAAGTAATCGTCGGTCAAGATTAAGCGAAAGGAATTCTGAAATATTGTTGTCTTTGAATACAAATGAGAAATATTTATAAACATAATATTTTAGACTTCTTATTCATTTAATATATAACAATTATTTTTAAGACTATTAAATTTTAGCTTTTATGTATATATTTTATATTTGCTGATTTTCTAAAAATGAATTTACTATTTTAATTTCTGTTTATTTTAATAAAGATGTTCATTGTACGTAAATGGAAATAGGAAACAATTATGTTCTACTTTATTGGCCTTTCTCTGTAACAATTTTTATTACACAGTTTAAAATTACTGCTACTAGAAAGTCACAGTCACAAGTAGCAGTGTTCTTTAAAAGTCACAACATCGCCCATCACTACTGTATTGCATTGGTGCAAATTAAACGTGTGAGACGAATACACAGTATCTGGATCGCAGCTTGTAAGAAAATTGAGCAATCAAATCTTGATGGCTGGAGTGGTCGTCTTGTTGGCAGCTGCCTCTTAACCAATGTTAAAAATAGAATTGATGCCAAATTCTAATCAACTAAATAAAAATGGGACACATCCGTGTAAAAAATGTAGTAATTATGGGGGAAATCACACTGCAATCTATAGGGGTTGCTCTGTATATAAAGACTTTAAAACGAAATTTTCGGAATTCAAGAACGTCGTAATATTCCTCCTAAATACTAAAATTGCTGTCCATATTTCAAAACTAATAATAAATAATGCCACACAAGAGAGCTATTCAAGTGTGGCGAAAGACTGCAATATCCCTAAAACCAATCAAATGGAAGCATAGAAACTATGATTTTAAACCTTACAGAATGTATGACACAATATAGTCTACAATGCAAAATATGATTCAAAAGATAATCAAATCATAAAATCAAATGTTGAAATCTAATTTAAGTAAAAACTGAGTATAGTGAACATTTGTATACAGAATTCTAACACCGTTAAATAAAATAATTGGAACTTATTAGATTTCTTGATGAAAATAATATAGATGTTATGCTATTGTCAGAAACTCACCTTACGAATAAAAACAATTTTTTTATACCGGGATTTAAATTCTATGTTACAAATCACCCACATAGAAAGGAACAGGGGAGATCAGAAGTGTTGGTTAGAAAACGGTTAAACCACCACGCACTTGAATCTAATGCTACAGCTTATTTACAAGCTACAACTATATCTATAAAAAATCGCTGCGGGGAAACGTGACGGCAATATACTGCCCACCTCGATTTAAAATTACAGACATTCAATTTGAAGAGTTTTTTCTAACGCTAGGTCATAGATTTCTAGCAGGTGGAAATTAAAATGCAAACGACAGCTGTGTCACACTATTATAAATAGGCGCAATAACCGTGACATAATATTTCCTGGTAAGGCCAAATATTGGCCTAGTGATCGTTACAAAATACCAGATTGAATTGATTTTGCTGTAATCAAAAATTAAGATGTGAACTCCCATTTTGTTGATCTAAAAGTTTGTCTAATAAAACGAACTGGCTAAAATATAAAAAATTACGTGAGCAGCCACATTAATATTGAGTATAAAATAAGCAAAAGCAAAAGATATTAACGAAATCATTGAAAGAATCAGTAATAGAGAAATAGAAAAGCTTGTAAATGAAAAGAAGCGTACAAAACGAGAATGACAGACAAATCGCTCCAATTAAACCTAGCTGTACGTAAATTAAAAAAGTGCTTAGACGGGAGGAAAGATTCCAAAATGTACATAAAAACCTGTGCCCAAATTCAAGCAAGCAAAATTCCTTTTAGAAAGCCAAAAGTCCATGAAACCACCAGTCAACTCCAACATGTACGATACATCGGTGAAAATTGGAACCGAAGTAACGAGGGAAAAAAAAAAAGAATCGTTTCTGGCCACTCCCAAGTGAATGGCGATCAGAGAACTTTCCTCACTTGCGTGAACTTCTACACATGACTCCATTCTCCCATACCTAGTGCAAATATATTTCTTCTCAGATAATATTAATATATGTATGTACGTATCACAAAAACATATTGACAGAAATCTGAACATCCTAATAGCATACTTAGTATAATGTCAGACATATTACAACATATGATTATTCACATACGTACGTTAGGGTGATTAAAAAAAAAATTTTTTTTGTTTTCGTTTGGTACTCGGAAAAATAGGTTCCTAGACACTTCTGAGAAAGCCTCTCCGAGCATGAGTTCTTAGTTGTAACAAGAAGGTCCTCCTACTTACAGTTTTCCATTTTTTCTTATTATCAGATAGAAAAATTTATATTTCGCTTCCAACTATATTGTGGGCCATATAAAATTTTAAATTTCGAAGATAGGGCGTAAAAGATTGAGTGTAGCGTTTGCTGTATGGCACGTATCGCCGTTCTGCTGGAACCGAATGTTGTCCAAGTCTTCCTCTTCAATTTGCTTGAAGAAAAAATTGGTTAACATTGCGCGATATCGCTCACCATTGCTGGTTACGGCGGTTCGAAGAAAAATGGGCCGATGATTCCACCAGACCAAAATCTGCACCATACAGTGATTCGTGCTGGGTGCATTTTCTTCTCGACGGTTTCGTAAATTTTAGACTTTCTACTGAATATCTGTCACATTCCGAATAGTATTTGACGTTTCCAATGTCGAAATATAGATAATTCAAATTTAAAACGTTAGATGGTCCACCCGATTATGTAATTCCTTAGATGTTGTAGGAAATTGAATGCTCTAAAAAAAGGTCTCGTATGATTTTTTCGTAAACCCAACCGTTTAAAAGATACTAACAGTTAAAGTTTGATTATTTTTGGGAACATTTTTTATTTATTTACAAACCTCGTAGATTCTGACAATTTAGATCTACCACAAAATTTTAAATCATCGGCTTACGATATACATATATGAAAACTGCTTAGACCAGTACGAAGAAACAAAAGCTATGATATCCGATCAACTAAAGCTCATTAAAGCAATTGCTCCTACTCCCCACAGTAGAGTAGATCTGCTGCAAATAGACAGTCAAAAGGCAAGTTCAGGCATCCACCTCGAGGTGCCCTCATGTGACACAGAATATTTTATGGAGGTTATGGAGAATGGCCGTCCTTCCGGGACATGTTTACAGCCGTTTACATCAACCATTCGCAACTATGAAAAGCACAAAATTGTATCACCTTAGATACAAAACCAAATGTCAAGCAGTTCGCTCTTAATGACGACAATTTCAATTTGGCTTGGGAAGCTCTAAAAGCGAGATATGAAAATGAAAGAATTCTGGTCGATAAACAAGTGTCGTTAACACTAATGAACTTGCCAAAAGTTAAAAAAGGAACAAGTGTAAAATTCATCAAACTAGAATCCACTGTTTCAAATTGCTTGTCGATTCTATCGACACAAAATATTCCCACAGACAGCTAGGGTCCCATTCTGGTAAATATATGTACCGCCGCATTAGAAAAATCGTTACTTCTAAGGTCTCTCATCATCCAAAAAGTGCCTAATGTGGCAACAAATGAAAGATTTTCTCACCCCCCAATATGAAATTGCGGAAAGGTTAGAAAAAAAGTAACCAAAAAAAAGAATATTAAAAACGACCCAAATGGAAGCTTAAATACACCGCATGTTAGTAACAAAAACAATTTAAACAAAAACTTTCACAAAACGCAATCGTTCACATCTGAACAACGAAAACCTACGTCATGCGAACTTTGTAAAAGAGGGCATAAAGTTAAATCTTGCGAGAGGTTTAAAAGTTTAAAAGTTAACGAACGAAATAATTTTGTTAGGTCAAAAAGACTTTGCACAATTTGTCTGTCACATACGGATACATATAAAAATTGCAAAAGCAAATTTAATTGCTTACAGTGTCACAAAAGACACCATTCAAAGCTTCACTACAACATATTTCCTAGCTCACCTCAAAAGAGCGCATGTAATAGCACAAAAAGAATCACGAGCTTAGTTGCAAAAGCAAATAGAGAAAATTGCCAAGAAGCACCTTGCTGCTTAAAGGCATTAAAAACGCAAACGCTACACAGCGAAAATAAAAATAGGGTACTACTACCCACAGCAGTCGTCTCCATCGAACACCGAGGAGAACTGTTCCAACTCAGAGCCTTAATAGACCAAGGATCACAATGATCATTCATAGAGTCTAAGGCACAGAATAAACTAAAATTGTCAACCAAACAATCAAATTTTTTACGGGAATGGGTGGAAGAGTAATCCAAAACTCAGATAAAATCTGTCCCATTACCCTAATTTCCCCCCAAGCGGATAAGCAAATTAAAGCCGAAGCTATAGTCCTACCGAAATTAACAAATATGCTTCCAAGCTATCACATAGATAGCAGACATTGGCAGAAGGTCTCACTCTTAAAACTAGCAGAACCCGACTACAACAAACCATCTCAAATAGATATTATATTAGGCAGCGACCTTATATCGCAAATATTACTTAAGGGTGTTGAAAAAATATCAACCACACTTCTAGCGCAAAACACTATATTCGGTTGGATTCTAAGAGGACTAGTTTAAGAACCAGTTACCACCATACCAACTCTAGTTGAGGATAATGCAAACCTTAATTCACAATTAAGGAAATTCGGAGATATAGGGACACTTCCTCCTATATTAAAAGCGTATACAGCTTTTCGGCCCCGCAGGATGGCTTTCACCAATAATGAAAAAAAAACAATTCTGAACAGATCCTAGAGCAGTGGCGGGCTACTAAGCGCCAAATTAGCGCATATATGTATAAAAATATAAAATATAACAAAAGTGCGTCAAGAGGCTTAAATTTTCAAATAAATAAAATCTCAAAAGCAAGTTAAGGGATCACCATACTCCCAATGCGATACAGTGACGCACCTACATTTACAAATAGCTAATTTTTTACCCTATGAATCGAAGCCGTTCTCCATTCACGGCCATTCTCTCGCAAGATCCCTCTAATTTCATAGTCCTAATAGAAGTACCCATTCTGGCCCAATATGAGCCACACGTGGAGATACTATCCTTCATAAGCCGATTTATTTGGCGATAATACAGAAAAATCAAGTAATAAATGATTAGCATAATAACTATCAAAGAAACAACCGCTTTGTATAATAACTACGAAAAGCAGTTAAAAACTTGTTAATGCGCATTTTATAGTTTCATATCGTATGAACGTAAAAGCAAATACATAATAAATATGTTTAAGGCCAAAGCCATTTTCAGCATTTATAGCAATTATTCTGAGCCTTCGGGTACTCTACTAGCAGTACGCCGATATACATTTCATCGCATATACATACTTACACAATACTAGGCAAAATATTCGCCTAGGGGGCCTAGGATGTTTAAATGAGTTAAGCATCCACCTAGTTTACCCGAAATAACTGGCGCACCATAACAAGACAGCTTAATTCACCACAGCTGATGACACTAAATCACACCATAATTGAGAAAATCACCACACCCAGCAAGCGGTCACCACACGACGACATCGCATGCCGCTAACCCAACAAAGAAGGATTCGAACAATTCTTCAGACGATCATAGCACGTCAACATTCGAATACTCACTTTCGATTTTCAATATTCGTCCTCGACTAATCCCCCGCGCTTCAACGTATCGATCCTACGCGGCGCCACGTCGATATCTTCAGCTATCACTCGGTTTGGGAAATATACATAGGCTGCTATATATATTTCTGGACTAGGCAACACTAAGTGTTGCCCGTTGCAATCTGACATTTCCATTGGAAAATTTGACATTTTTTAGCACAACATCACTCAGAACGTTTTATCATTTAATCGTGAATTGTTTTATTTACAGGGAATTAAAAAATTCATCTCGGAATTACCTCCTGAACATTTTCGTGCGATCATTTTTCACAACTTTCGACGTGGATTATCACGACAAGAGTGCATCGATGAACTAGCATGAACCATCCTATCTTCTTCTTCTTTACTGGTGTAGACACCGCTTACGCAATTATAACCGAGTCAAAAACAGCGCGCCAGTCGTTTCTTCTCTTCGCTACGTGGCGCCAATTGGATATTCCAAGCGAAGCCAGGTCCTTCTCCACTTGGTCCTTCCAACGGAGTGGAGGTCTTCCTCTTCCTCTGCTTCCCGCGGCGGGTACTGCGTCGAATACTTTCAGAGCTGGAGTGTTTTCATCCATCCGGACAACATGACCTAGCCAGCGTAGCCGCTGTCTTTTAATTCGCTGAACTATGTCAATGTTGTCGTATATCTCGTACAGCTCATCGTTCCATCGAATGCGATATTCGCCGTGGCCAACGCGCAAAGGACCATACATCTTTCGCAGAACTTATCTCTCGAAAACTCGCAACGTCGACTCATCTGTTGTTGTCATCATCCAAGCCTCTGCACCATATAGCAGGATGGAAATTATGAGCGACTTATAGAGTTTGGCTTTTGTTCGTCGGGAGAGGACTTTACTTTTCAATTGCCTACTCAGTCCGAAGTAGCACCTGTTGGCAAGAATAATCCTGCGTTGGATTTCCAGGCTGACATTGTTGGTGGTGTTAATGCTGGTTCCTAAATAGTCGAAATTATCTACAACTTCAAAGCTATGACTGTCAACAGTGACGTGGGAGCCAAGTCGCGAATGCGACGACTGTTTGTTTAATGACAGGAGATATTTCGTCTTGCCCTCGTTCACTGCCAGACCCATTTGCGTTGCTTCCTTGTTCACTCTGGAGAAAGCAGAACTAACGGCGCGGGTGTTGTGGCCGATGATATCAATATCATCGGCATACGCCAGCAGCTGTATACTCTTATAAAAGATTGTACCTGCTCGATCAAGTTCTGCAGCTCGAATAATTTTCTCCAGCAGCAGATTGAAGAAGTCGCACGATAAAGGGTCGCCTTGTCTGAAACCTCGTTTGGTATCGAACGGCTCGGAGAGGTCCTTCCCGATCCCGACGGAGCTTTTGGTGCTGCTCAACGTCAGTTTACACAGCCGTATTAGTTTTGAGGGGATACCAAATTCAGACATCGCGCATAAAGGCAGCTCCTTTTCGTGCTGTCGAAAGCAGCTTTGAAATCGACGAAGAGGTGGTGTGAGTCGATTCTCCTTTCACGAGTCTTTTCCAAGATTTGGCGCATGGTGAATATCTGGTCGGCTGTTGATTTACCGGGTCTAAAACCACACTGATAAAGTGCTATCAGTTTGTTGACGGTGGGCTTTAATCTTTCACACAATACGCTCGACAGAACCTTATATGCGATGTTGAGGAGGCTATTCCCACGGTAGTTGGCGCAGATTGTGGGGTCTCCTTTTTTATGGATTGGGCATAGCACACTTAAATTCCAATCGTTGGGCATACTTTCGTCCGACCATATTTTGCAAAGAAGCTGATGCATGCACCTTATCAGCTCTTCGCCACAGTGTTTGAATAGCTCGGCCGGCAATCCATCGGCCCCTGCCGCTTTATTGTTTTTCAGGCGAGCAATTGCTATTCGAAGCACCATCCTATAGCACTGTGAAAAACTGTTACAACGAATTCAATCGTGGCCGACGCTCGCTCAAAGACGAATTCCGTGAAGGTCGTCCAAAAACAGCCGTTGTGCCAGAAAACATCGATGCCGTACGTGAACTGATAATGTAAGACCGTCATGTAACATACCTTCAGATAGAGGCATGCTTATGCATTTCTCCCACCAACATACATTCGATATTGCATGAACACCTGGCCGTAAAAAAGGTTTGTTCTCGTTGGATCCCGCACAATTTGACAATCACTCAAAAAAAGGCTCGTGTGGATTGGTGTAAAGAAATGCTGAAAAAATACGATCGCGGTGCTTCAAAAGACGTTTATAAAATCGTCACAGGTGACGAATCATGGATCTATGCGTATGAGCCCGAAACAAAACAGCAATCGACCGTGTGGGTCTTCCAAGGCGAGCCAAGTCCAACGAAAAAGAACAAAAACCATTTTCGTTGATAAATATGCCTATTTTCATTAACAGGCCAGAAATATATATAGCAGCGCTCGTATCCACCCCGCTCCGTACACTTGGATTTCCAACCTAACCTTGTAAATATTTAATACTTGCGCCAAACCTTAAACTAAAATTATTGTTCATTTTAAATAAAGCATTTTTTATTTAACGATTGTGAAAGTGGTTGGTAATTCCTTTTGCAAAGTTGGGCAGCAATTTAATTACAGGTCTTAAAGCTGATGGCACATTAAAGTACTTAACCGTATGTTTAGACTTCGCTCCAATGTCTTTAATATTCGTGTGGAAAAATAGCAGTCAGTAACATGGTCTTTAGGTTCTCTCCAAACCATTGACACTGCAAAGGGCTTTTAACGATTTCATCCTTTTAACCAAGCTGTTAACAATGTTACACAAGTTTCACAACGGATATGATGGGTCCATGCTTTGTCTTGGTCCCCAACTTTAACATCAAAATACAGTTCGTAAGCTTTTAGCACAAGGGGAGTAAAATTACATTTTCGCGATTTAAAAGTTAGTTCTCCGCAGACATAACAAAAACTGTTGGCACTATTTACGCACTACCTAGGCATTGTACCTAAAAAACTTAAACACAGTAATTTCAAAAACGAAAAAGAATGTGAACTCAAAAACGGTTTGTTATCCAAACATAGAACAAGTAACCGATTCGGAGACTGTTAATCTACTGGTTAATTTTGTATAATAAATACGCTGTTTACTTCAAACAAGCAGGCAGAACCGGTATAGACCGGATAAATCCCTGATCGTGTGAAAATATGAGATGATGCAATATAATGTAATTTTATGTATTGTAAAATCTAAAGCCGCATGTTACAGAATATCTGTGGGTGACGGAAAAATTCTGTTTTCAGATTTGACTTCAGGGTATCAAATTGCATTCAAAACATCTAAGATTTTTAAAGTCACAACTACTCTCTGTCTACTTTACATGAAGCGCTAATTTCCATACCCAATTTCCAAGGCATTGGTAATAGATCTCCGAGTGGTAGAACATTTATCTAGATCTACTTAATTTATACATACATAAGTGAATTTGTATTCAAATCAAACTTGTATATTAAATATTCTGCTTTTATTTCTGAAATAATCATATTACTTTTGCATTTTATTAGTGTGGATTTAATTTTTATACGTTTGACGGTTCATACGAGATTAAGGGGATTACTATGTTTATGACATGCCATGAATCAACAATAAAACCTTTAGCAGTCATTGATTTATAAATTTCTTTCAATTCATTACCTAATTGCTATCCAGGTAGTGTTAATTTGTAGATGGTTTCTAATAAATGTAATTTCGTCATTTAGTTGTGAAGGCCTTAATAGTTTTGGATTTATGCGACCATGATTTATGTCAATTAGGAGATTGATTATCGAAGTTTGAATTTCTTCACTTTCGTCCATAACTATTCCTATTCAAAGGGTTAATATTTGAAACATCAAGGTCACGTAGTCAGCATTTTGATATTTTATTAGTTCGTTATAAAATGTATTAAGTTGTTCATTAATTTTTTCAAAATTTTGTTGACTTCACCTGTTGTCTTTTTTTAAATATTTATGTTAGAAACAACTATTAATGTCTGCTTTTTAAATAATTTTGCTATATCCTTTTGGTTGTCGAAAATATTTCTAATCTTCCATATTCTAAATTCATGTTCCATATCTAAATCACTAAACTCGAATGGTGCTAGCCTTTTTCTATTTTGTTCTTTCATGAAGAATTTATTATTTGCTTTAAGGTTATTATATCTGTTCTTTAAAGTTACAGTAACCATTATGCATGCATCTTCGTAATTGGTCAATATTTTGAATTGATGTTGAAGTTTATTGAGGTTTTCTGCTTTAGAAGCTTCAAAAAACGACTGTTTTTGTTTGCTTAAATCTTTTTACAAATTATCTAAGACTATAACATATTGGGAATTTGAAATATTGTGTAAGCTAGAGGGGAAATAGTGGCCTAGCGTCTAGCAGGTATATGGGGAAAAAAATCTTTTACGGGCGATTTCTCGGTTTTTCATTTTTACAATTTTTCTTAATTAGCAGGTAGGATAGAAAAAAAAAATTAAACGTCGTATGGATAGTTAAGGAATTTTCTTAGTTTAACTAGAAGATAAGTTATTAATAAATATGAATTTCGCTTTAATCACTTATTTCTTTCCCTCCCTAAAAATCCTCAAAAAATCGATTTTTTGAAGCCTCTAAACCAGGCTCCCTCCTTTATAAAGTCTTGTACTTTATGCACCATAATAAATACTTAATTCATAATACTCTATTAAATTCCGTTCTGAATTTATTATGTCATTTACTAATCAGCTCCAAATACATTATATTGCTGTATTATTACTCAGCTTAGACACTGAAGATCCTAGCATAGCTTTATAGTTAATGTATTGTATAATGATTTAGCTTGTGTGTTGTGTTCCTCATCAATTCGTTTGTTTTACTAGACCGTTATGACTTGGCATATATATATTCGCTTTCCCATCGTTTCCAAAAATTTTCCTTTAATTTTTTGTATTAATTTCCACCTATCTATGAAGATAACTGTGCATCATTAATTGCTTCAGAACAATCTTTTATTGGAAGTCATATTAAAAAATCACCAGGTGCTAAAAAGTAAATATCGCTTCCACTATATATTGCACGTAGAGGTCGTAAATTCAACACTGCTTCAATCTGTGATAGCAAAATAATCATTTCTTCTAATGTCAATTTACATTCGCCTATAAGTCCTTTTAAATGCTATTTAATCCACTTGACTCCTGCCTCCAAAACTCCTCTGAAGTGAGAAGCTTCCGGCGGCCTAAAATGTCATTGAATTTTATCCGCTTTAAGTATGGGAACTACGGTTGAATTTTCCTTGCTATTGCCATTTTGAAATCTATGTCTATTTTTCTACAAGCTCCGACAAAATTTGTTCCATTGTCCGAGTATATATGCTGACTTTTACCTCTTCTAGCAAAAAATCCTTTCAAAGCAAAAAATCCCTTCTAAATTAATAGCCTTTACAGCCATTCAAGCAAATAGAGCTATGTATTCTTGAAACGTTTTTGGTCCTCTTCCTTTTCCACGTTTAATATGAATTGGTTATGCATAGTCTGTAGATGGAATTTACATAGATACTCGGAATTCTGGAAGATTTCCCATAATTTGTTTTGCTGTTTCTTTGCGGTAACGTATGCATCGACTACAAGTTCGAATTGTCTTTTTTTATGGACTTCATTAATCCAATAATTCCTTCTAATTGTTGCTTCCATTAACTTTTTTCCTCCATGTAATGTTATTTTATGCACATTTATGCAATTATTGTGCCTTATTTAATATTATTGAGGGCTTTCGATTAAATTTAAGATTTGCATTAACCAACCCACTTCCCAAATTCTGATGGAGCTTTAGGCAACAAATGCCAGTTTACACAGTCGTATTTTTCGTAGTTTTGTGGGCATAACAAATTCAGAATAAGGAGCTGCTCTCAAAACCAGCTTTGAAATCGACGAAGTGGTGGTGTATGTCGGTTCTCCTTTCACGGGTCTCTACCGAGATTTGGCGCATGTTGAATATCTGATCCGTTGTTGATTTTCCAGGCCTAAAGCCATACTGAAAAGGTCCAATCAATTTGTTGACGGTGGGTTTAGGTTCGAATCGTCGTTTTCATACGACCTTGTCTTGCAAAGAGCTGATGCATGTCAGTTCCGGAGCCGGACACGCCCAAGTAGCTTGATGAATTTTCTTGGACTGGTACATCTTGTACTACAGAAAACCATTTTCGGGCTCCGGCGAACTTGATCAGCTTCAACCCATTCGGATAGGTTTCGTCATGGAGGCTGAATTTTCCAAACTCTTTTGCCAAAGATGTCTTCTTTGGTCACCCTGTCATTTAAATCGCCAAGAACTATTTTGACATCTTGACTGGGACAGTTGTTATAAGCGCACCTCATGCGCTCATAGAAGACATCTTTAGTCATATTGTCCGTCTCTTCCGTATGGGCAAGGGACGCAAATTAGCGTTATGTATGATATGGGTTGTGGTTTATCCACCGGAGTAAATGCCAGGACTCAATGACTGTGTTTTATCCACCACGAATCCCATAATGAATATACACTTATTTTCAAAGCCGCTGTAGTAAATGTCACAAGGACTAACTTGTCTTTATCTTCGTCCCGTGCATCGCATTTCTTAGACGGCGGTGATGCCAGCCTTTACTTTTACGTCTTTCATCAAATAGTTTCAAAAAGTGGTCGATTATGCATAAAGTGCCAACTGGAGTTGAGAAGACAGAAAAATGCACAATTGTGGGAACTTTTCCATCACTGTCGAAAACACATATCACATTTTCACTATTTTCAGCCAAATTTGGTAGGTAACATAATTTTGATTTTGTAAATTACTGTGTGAAAAAGTCTACTTCCTGCATAACACAATTTTAAATTCTGATTCTTTCACTTAATTATTTGTTAATATATCCGGATAAAACTTTGCACAAATAGTGGTTTTAAGCTAAGCCAATTACCAGATCTAATAATTGTTAATTTCGACCATAATTGTTAAAGCTCTCAGATACCGGAGATGCGCACCCCTAGCATTTGTGTTCGAGTTCTTCCAGACTAAGTGCTCCGGCCTGCGGCTGATTATTCTTCAACAACTCTGAAGGTAGTTCTACCTCGTCGTCATTGTGCATGTTGGCCGATACAAATGAAATTTCTACGGTGTTACCTTTCGGACGAAGAAGAGATTAATCTGAACGATCGTGAATTTCTCCAGAAGCTCGAGTTTCGTGCCGCTATCAATACCACCGCCGGCCTTTTCGAATAACTGGTCGAGACTGAAGATATATCCATCGATTGACGATCCGCCGAAGAGACGAAGTCGATTTTCTTCTCCGTTTGGATCTCACCCGTCACTCCTTAAGTCTGTGGTTCGTCCATTCTGGCATACTTTGAGACGATCCGTAGAATCACGCTCTCGAAGTAATAGCTTATGGCCTCTAAGAGGACTGAGTGACTCCTCTACAGTCTGAGTTTTCGGTCCTCAATTTCCTCAGGGGAAACTGGGAGACAAACACGAGATCGAGGGCAGTGTGGTAGATCCAGATTAGTCACCCCCATCTTTCTTCTTAATTTTTTCCACAGCAGACATATCGGTCTCTATCCACTTACATTCATCACGAGAGATGACCCTATTCCCCGTGCTACCGTCAAACAATCCAAGATTAATGCAGCCTGCAAGTTTAACAATTTCGCTGAAAGTTGGTGCCGCTTTTATTCGTGGCTTCTTGGCAAGGAAAGCTTCCTCCACCTATAACCTCTTTCGCTTGATTAAGAACTGGATCTTTTTCGAGATCACTCTGTCTTCATCTCCACCGCTTAGCACTATCTTAGCCCACTCGAGTGTGCTAGCGTGCTGTTCAAATTCCTGCTCAGTATTCTTGCCAGTCCATGATCTTAACTGCCATGCGACGATCCGATCGAATATTTTTTGCTGTTGTCACGGGTTTTTCTTGTACCTTTAGTAATTACCGGAACGTCTGAACACCAGAGGTTCGGTTTTGAGAACACCTAAAAATCTTTTCTCTCTCAAATTCAGAATTTTCACATGAATTTCTGGAATTACGTGCATAATTTGTTTCTTAAATTTTTCGTGATTTATTTATATATATCGCCTGTTACATTCTTGTTTTTTAGATTTATGTATAATTACTGAGCGAATACAAAATACATCTAGAAAGGAAAGCGTACGTGATACGATTTATTGTAAAACGTCAATAACAATTAAGCCATGATTGACCCCAGTTCAAGCGAGGAGGAAGGCGATGACGATCCCGTGGTGGTTGCACCAAAAGGTCGCACAGTTGCAACAGCATCGTCTACTTCAAATTCCAAACCTAATGTTAATGCCACCACAAATGCTGATACGAACTTCTCTAGTTCTAAATATAATGGCGATCACTTGCAAACCTCTGCGCATAAATCATTTGGCGGTATAGCTATCGCGTCTGGCAATGCATCAGAACTTGGCACTGGAGCGGCAAGTGGGAACAGCAAGTTAGAGCATGGTACCCATATGATAACAAGTGGTGATGTATCAGGAAATTTAGAAGTACCAAACAGTGCCATACCAAGGTAAATTATTTAGCAAAACACTTTAGATGAACATAAAAAATTATGAATTTTTACACAAGTATCTGTATTAGTTTAATGCCATTTTTATATTCTTGCAACCAGTTGCTACAGATTATTATAGTTTTCTTCACCTAACGGTTGTACGTATCACCTAAAACTAATCGAGATAGATATAAAGTTATATATGGTCCATTCCATCAATTTGACGCTCAAAATCCAAAAAGAGAACATTATTTTCCAAAAAATCCGTTTTTTTGTGCTTTTCCACCAACTTTCTTTCAAAATTGACTTTTCCATTCGATTCCTCGTTAAATTTTACATAAGAATCAGTATTCAAAAATATGGGACTCTGATCCCATCAACAGCAAAAAAATGTAAAGTTGTCGCTATACGGCGCAGTGTGTTCGCTTAGAAGGTTGTGTGAAAGAGGTAAATGTGTAAATTGTATTCTTAGACTTGAATTAAGAAGAAATCACAGTCTTCATTCATAAAAATATGTGCCATATAGCGACAACTTTGCATTTTTTTGCTGTTGATGGGATCAGAGTCCCATATTTGTGAATACTGATTCTTATGTAAAATTTAACGAGGAATCGAAAAATAATGTCAATTTTGAAAAAAAAAAGTGGGGGAAGAGCACAAAAAGCGGGATTTTTGAAAAAAACAAGGTTTTTTTGGATTTAGAAATTTTTTTTGGATTTTGAAAATATTTTTATCAGAAAGCTGAGATTTTTTTACATAAAAATGGATAACTTTAAAATTTTTTTCACTAAATTTTGAGGTCGTTAAAAAATAAAAGAAAAAGTCATTTTTTTGTTTGATCTCAATTTGAAGTGCGCGCCAAAAAACAATGAAGCAAGTTTGGCCACTAAAAAGTTTACAGATATTCTTATTTTAGTCTATATTATGATATTCTAAAGTTTCGTCAAAATCGGAGAACCACGGGTACAAAACCATGTCGCCAATTGATGGAATGGCCCATATATATAAATGATCAGGACGACGAGAGAAGTTGAAATCCGGTTGACTGTCTTTCTGTCCGTCCGCCCGTCTGTCCATGCAAGCTGTAACGTAAGTAAAAGTTGAGATATCTCGATGAAACTTGGTACATGGATCCCTTGTTACAAAAAAATCGAGTTCGTAGATGGACGTAGTTGGACCACTGCCACGCCTACAAGTCGCCATTAACCGAAAACATATAAAATGCCATAACTAGCGGCAATTGGGAATATGGGAAGAATATTTTGAAAAAATGGGCCTTCTCACAAGTTTATTGCAATAACCAAATATAGTGAGTACAAATCTTATAAGAACTTCTACCGACAGTTGGAAAATGGGTGAAATCGTAGGATGACTCCGCTCACTTCCCATAGAACAGTACTTTTAAAAACTATTAAAAGCGCAATAAAACAATAACTAAATACGCCAGAGACATTAAATTTTACCATTAAGATGATATGAGAGCGCTTTGTAGGAACGCTTTACTCTATATGATTGGTTTTACACCTTAAAGTATTTCCCTGGCTTTGATTTTTGCAAGTTATAAGAGTATAAAATGTTCGGTTGCACCCGAACTTGGTCTTTCCTTACTTGTCTATTCATATATATACGTATTCGTACCTGTTAAAAAGCTGCATTGGAAACTGTTATGCTTACATGTTGTTTATATTTAGAAACATTCAATTCGAGATGACAACTTTCAGAGAAAATCTTTTGCTGTTTGACAACCTATTCTCATAACTCAGATTTGTGAAACAAGCTTGAATAAAGAAGATTTACCGTGTCATAAGAACGAGTTCTGCCCGATTTACGACAACTGATGATATATGAAAACATGTAAATTTTTTAATTTAAGATAAATGGAAACTTGAAAAAGTGCAAATATATATTGTGCAGTATTTGCTCAACCGTTAACTTCTGCTGGTTTAACGAACCCTTTATTTTTACAAAAAATATGAAGTTAAAAATAAAAATATAGCAGCAATCGTAAGATCAAAGAATTAAAATCATTATCATTCGTAATATAACGGGTGATCCAAGTAGAAGTACTTTTTCAATATCCATTTTCGACTGATTACTCTTGCGTCGTGTCAAGCTCTCATGTTGTTTTTGTTCAGTACTGTTTGGCATTTCATCATGGGAAGCCTTGCACCTGAACAAAGTTTACAAACCGTCCAACTTTATTACGGATATTCGCGTTCTGTAAAGAATCTGTTCCGACCTGCCTTATGCCGCGATGTTTGAATTTGGTATCCCGCAAAACTAATACGGCTGTGTACACTGACGTTGAGCAATACCAAAAACTGCGTCAGGATCGAGGTTTCAGACAAGGCGACTCCCTATCTTGCGACTTCTTCAATCTACCCTTTGAGAAAATAATTCGAGCTGCAGAACTACATGGTGAAAGAACCATCACCATATAAGAGTGTACAGCTGCTGTTGTACGCCGATGATATTGATATCATGGCCTCAACAACCGCGCCGTTAGTTCTGATTTCTCTAGAATGGATAAGAAAGCGAAGCAAATTAATGAGTCTGGTAGTGAACGAGCGCAAGACAGTCGTCGCACTCGCGACTTGGCTCCCACATCACTGTTGACAGTTACAACTTTGAAGTCGTAGATATACGACGGCATTAACATAGTTCAGCGAATTAAAAGACAGCGGATACGCCTGCTAGATCATGTTATTCGAATGGACGAAAACACTCCAGCTTTGAAAGTGTTCGACACAGTACCCGTCGGGGGGAAGCAGAGGAAGAGCTCCACTCCGTTGGAAAGGCCAGGTGGAGAAGTAAATAGCTTCGCTTGAAATCTTCATTTGGCGTGACTTTGCAAAAAGAAGAAACGACTAAAATGGATTGTTATACTGAACGATCATTTTAAATCTCACATTTTGAAAAAGTGGTATCAAATACAAAACTTTTCGCTCAACAAAAAAGGCTCGGTTTGTCTGTTTCCATTAACCCTCCATTACTAACCTCAGGGTCGAATCGACCCAGACACGCAAACTTTTTAAATTAACAAAAAATAAAGAATATTTTTTAACGCAAGATATATATGTAATCTAAATTTGTACATATTTAAACGTTTATAAACAATAAGAATAAGAAACATGTAAAATATTATGCATAAAAAATTGTTTTAAAAAATAGTCTGGGTCGATTAGATTACATAATTGAAAAATTTTTGCATTAGTCATTCCAATTTTTCTTTTTAACATTTTACTTTTATATTTCAGGTTTCAAATGCACTTTATTTGAAGTCAATATCTTTAAAACTTATCATTTTATGCGGAATCTGGCTGGATAACTTTTTTTCACTTTATTAGCTATGTTGTAATGAATACAAACTTAATTTCAATTTAAGTATATAAATTAACTAGAGTACCCGTCCACGCTTCACTGTGGCTGATACATAGATAATACTACTACTACTTCCATCTATATGATTTCTATTAGTTGGATTATAATTATTAGTTAATGAGATATAGATAGGGAAATCCACCGTTGAAAAGATATTTGTTATGCTGAAAGCAGGCGAAATGAGTAAAGTAGGTGCCTCCAACAAAAACAACCAAAACAACGAACATCTGATTCTGAGAAGTGTTTAAGTGCTCTCTAATCGGAATAAAGCCGAATTTTTGCGTCGGTGATAGAAACATAGCTCCATCATTTCCCACTGGAGTCCAATCGACAGTCAATCCAGTATACTGCACATGATGAAGCGGTTCTCAGGCGTGGAAAGACGAAAAGGGCGGCTGGAAAATGCACGCTGGAGATGCACGTACTCAGCGCCTGTTTATTGAGCCAGTTATAATCTATTACACTGCATATTTGGTTGCAGTTCTTTTCTTCTATTCCTAATACTTAGCAATTGTATCAGTTTTGAGGACGAATCTGCTTAAAATTGTACGCATATATTCAATTGATTCTTACAAACATGAATTTTGAACAAATGCTAGTGATTTAAAATATAATTTTTGTATTTATGAGTTGTATTGGATTCTAACATAAAGAGATAAAAGGTATCCTATGTCCTTACTCTGGCTCTAAGCTACCTCCCCACCAATTTTCAGCCAAATCGGTTCAGCCGTTCTTGAGTTATAAATGGTGTAACTAACACAACTTTCTTTTATATACATATATGGATTTTTTAAAACATAATTTTATAAATTTAAATATAAAATATACTACAATATACTAAAAGACGTATACGTTTTAGCAATTTATAAGTTTAAACGATTTTAATAGATAATACAAATGAGGGTCAATAAGACCCATGGTTAGTAACCACGCGACATGATTTGAGGTTACTAATGCAGGGTTAAAAAAAAATCGGTTAAAAGTTATACACAGCCAAAGTTGTACTAATGTAAGCAGCTCTCATACAAGTGATTCATAGATTTTGTGTAACTCATACAATGTGGTGTACTATATAAATTAAGTTTTGGATTCCTTGTACCATATACCATAATTAATTGCTTCTTAGTTTTTTCAGGATTATTTATATTTTCTCTTTGTGCCATTTTACGTCAAAATTTATGTATCTCAGAGAAAAAATTAATTCAAATAATAGTTCATTGATTTCCCGTATAATTTGACATGCCTTACAATGTTTTCGAAATGGTCTGACTTCTAATAATTAGGGAAAAAATCAAAATAAAACAACAGAACATATGACTAAAATTTTATGCTGCTGATCAATGACAGTTTTTCCTTTCTCATCGAAAATTCAATGCATTCGACATCATAAATTGGTATGATGACAATACTAATAATAATAAACCTTGGATGGTTCGTTCTAATTTGCTGATTTGCTTCGCACGCCATAAAATATGGGTTGTCAAAAAAGTCTTGCGGTATTTTTATTGAATCAATTCGTGTGGCACCCATACATCGAGCTTCTTAGTGACTCCAAGCTTCTTCAAATGGTTTATAACGGTTTGATGACTACTATGCCGGTCTCTTTCGACCAATTCAGCGATTTTATCGCAATTTTCGACGACAGGCGTTCCGGAGCGTGGCGCATCTTCGACCACCTCTACACTAGAACGAAAACGTTGAAACCATCGTTGTACGGTGGAAATGGAAACTGTATCGAGTCCAAAAACTGCACAAATTTTTTTGGCGGCTTGAGATGCATTTTTGCCTTTATCGTAGTAGTCTGTAAAATATGCCGTATTTTCTCTTTATTTTGCTCCATGCTTGCGACGCTATAACTCACGAAGGACTTAAAAGAAACGACAATCAATCAAACACGTGTTAGCGCGTGAAATGAGCTTTCAGCGCCAACTAGCGAAAATACTGCAAGACTTTTTTGACAACCCAATAAATAGTATACAAATATTTAAATATTTATATTATTTAATGTATTGGCGATAAATTTATACAAATAAGCGATTACGTCAAGTAAACAGATTTGTGCCCATCCCAATAAAAATATAATTTGTAGAATATCGTTAATAACAAAACCACATTTGTTGAAAATTCCTCCTTTTCACGCAGAACACAACAGTCAAACTTACCAGAAATATTTACATAAAAAAAATTGCTTTGACTTGAAGTTTTCGGCCTCGGCTCACCTTGTCCTAACTGTTTCCGGGTTGCAAGCATAAATCCAAGACTCACCACCAGTAATAATACACTTTGTTTCATTATTATAAAGACATTATATTTCTGTGAAATACTGGAAATAATGTGTTCCCATTTTACAAACCAATAATGTTATTTTAAAACTCTATAGTTACTCCGAAAATTCTATAAAAAATATTCTTTTTCTAACGGCACTTGTTTGATTTGTAAGATCGTGGGGGAAAGTAAGGTTTTTTCTTGAGCTGAGAAATATTTCATTCTATCTTTTTTTGAGTATTTCAAGCCTTTATATACAATTTTGAGAATTTTACGTATCTAATTAAATATTAGGTTAGAAAATATCTCCCTTCCGCCTTTTTGTCTTTTGAATTTCGGGACTATGTACGTGCGCTACAGAGGTCGTATCTGGCAATACTATACATCTTTGAAAGATCTTGACATAACCTACAAAACGACGCTATGCATGATTAGTTTGGATATTGCGTTCAACAGTTATATATTCGCGCTATTTTAAAGTTTTCCTTCGTTAAAGGCAAATACGCTACAGAAACGTTCCGTGAGATTAATGGTGTTTTGGGGTATGGTACTCTATCACTTCGAACTACGGAGGAACTGCGGGTTTCGAAAATTCAGAGCGGGTGAAAACGACACCATTGATAAGGCGGAAGACCTGCGACGGAATACCGATCAAATCATGAAAAACATCGAGATACACTGGCATGTGGCATCTCGTGACAACGCCCAGAAGATGGGAGTTAGTTACCAAACCATTTTAAACCATCTGCAGAAGGCTGGATACACAAAAAAGCTTGATGTTTGGGTGCCGCATGTTTAGACGCAAAAAACCTTCTGGTTCAAATCAACGCCTACGATATACTGCTGAACGAAAAAAACTCAACCCATTTTTGAAGCGGATGGTGACTGGCGACGAAAAATGGATCGCATACGACAATATCAAGTGAAAACGATCGTGCTCGAAAGCCGGTGAATCGTCTCAAACAGTGGCCAAGCCGGGATTGACGACCAGGAAGATTTTAGTGTGTGCGGTAGGATTGGAAGGGAATCATCCAATAAGCTGCTCCCATATGGCCAGACGCTTAATTCTACCATCTATTGCGAACAACTGGACCGCTTGAAGCAGGCGATCGACCAGAAGCGTCCAAAATTCGTCAACAGGAAGGATGTAGTGTTCCAACAGGACAACGCCAGACCATACACTTCGTTGATGACTCGTCAGAAGCTACGGGAGCTCGGATGGGAGGTTTTATCGCATCCACCATATAGCTCCGCCAAGTGATTACCACCTGTTCCTGTCCATGGCATACACACTTGTTGGTGTAAAGATGAACTCAAAAAAGAGGCTTGATAAAAGTGGATGTCCGAGTTCTTCGCAAATAAGGAGGGGGGCTTCTACGAGGGGGATATTACGAAGTTGGGGTCTAGATGGAAAGCGATTAATGAACGAAATGGCGCACATTTGATCTCAACCCGCATTAGAGCATTGAATAAAGAGCAAAAAAAAAGGAAGGGAGATTTTAACAACCTAATATGTGTAACGATATACGATGCAGATGTAGAGACTGTGAAGATATTGTTACATCATACGTATTTATGTATGTACTATTTCTTAAGTGATTTACGATGTGAATAAAAAATGTATATTACCAATTTAACTGTTCCATTATATTATCTTTACGATAAATGATATCTTTGACAACAAAGAGCGATCAGAGCCGCGGTTTTAGACTAGTATTATTATACAATTCCCACGACAGCCGGTTCTACGCACCGGAATTGATACGTATTTTATCCGGCCAAGGGCTATTTTTCCGATGATGTAACCCCGTTCGGATCGGCAAGTGTTAGCCTAAGTTTGTCGTCATTAGAACAATGCGCTCGTGGTGGAAGCGCAATAATAATTAAGAATACGTGTAAAACACCGTATTCACGTACACTCGTTATACATGGCAGTCAAACAATTTAAATATAAAACTTTATTAAAATCTATGAAACTTTATGACATTTTATGAAACGCTATTTTAATGTTGTTCACTCGCTGACGGTTGCTTTCTGACTGTGTCCTTTTGTTGCTGCACTTACTTCATTTTATCTGACACTTGTTCGCCAACAGAGTTGCCATCGCTTACAGTCGGCTTTCCTGACCCAATGTGGCGCCCTCGCTAATGGTGCTCTCGTCTTCGTCCTCTATGTCGTCTGAATCATCTGGTGGTAACATGCCCCAAGTTTTAAGTTGATCTGATGCAAATACGGCTTTGTAGTGACGTTGTGTTCGTTCGGCGTGAGGTAAGTCTTCAATTACATAACGATCATTTGGCAGGACTTTGCTGATGATGAACGGTCCTCTGAATCGTGGTTCTAATTTACGTGATGTACACCTTTGTTGTACGTCTTCGGTTGATTACGCTTTACGTCGTTTATTCGTTGAGCTGTTGTTTTATTCGGGATGGTATTAATGCTCCATTATATTTGGCGTAGTTTGTCATCCCATCGTTTTTCGTCATCAATAGAAGGTAATAGCATGGATAGGATGACGCGGTTAGCTCGTTCAGCGTGTCCGTTAGCACGTGGCGTACGCACTGCGTTGAGAATATGTTTGACGTTGTTTTTGTTGCAAAACTTTTGGAACGCTTTTGAAGTGAAAGTCGTTCCATGGTCGGACATGAGTTGATGGGTGATAAGCATTCGAGGAAACCAGAAGAGAATGAGAATTCGTTTTATTGTTTTGTCAACGCTCAAATGACCTGCCCTGTCGTAGCATTCGTGGAATATTTGGAACCTGAACTGCTTCGGAACACCCCGTAGTAGTTTGTAGTCGTATTTTCGATATAAGCATCCCAGTTCAACAACATAGTCGGGATTCTGTATTTCGTTAACGGTGTTTCTTATTTTCTCGTCTTGTAGCTGAACACTAAACAACCAATCTGCCTTCTTTTACGAGTTATTTTGGTTTTCTCGTCGCATTGGCCATCACAAAATGAATTTCCGCCTCGACTTGGTCTGAACCGAATTCGTGTCGTAACGCATTAGCAAAATTTTCCCAAGTTGTGTGAAATGTGGGTGATGCATCCGACTACATACGTCCAACTCCTCTTAATCATGTATAAATAGCCAGCAATAAAAATTTCTCGTCGTATCTATATACTTCCACCACTCTATCGACTCTGACAATAAATTCCTCTACCTTATTTTTGGATCAAATTCCAGCTGGGTGTTTGCAATTTCTTTTACTGACGCGTGTCGCATATTCGCGTTCGCTGAAATATTCCCGTTCGGAGAACTATTCCCGTTGCTTTGAATGCGTGTTGTAACGTTGTTAGTTGACACTGTGCTGTTGTCGTTCGTTGAAATAGCGTAAGTGGCTTGACTTTGAACGCCTGCGCCGCCGTTGCACACTGGTCGATTTCATAGGCCAAAAATAAAAAAAAAAGTTTGAAATTTGCCATTGTTTGTATCAACAATATTTCTTAAAATACCAATAAAACTAACTGTAAATATATTTTTTGTCTATCCCATCCGTACGCCCTACGAAAAGCGAGAGAAGTGAGACAATAGAAACACGCGAATGTGCAGTGAAAATAGCTTAAAATTTTTCTCTCATAAAAAAATTAAATTTTAGCATTAAATCGCGTTTAATCACCGTAAATTAAAATGAATATTGAAAAAAAAGGTAAAGACTATATAACTAATCGAGTTTTATGTAATAATTAATTGACCTATTTTTTTAAAATTATTGTTTTACCAGTGACCTGTTGAGTGGTGTACTTTTCTTTATATATTGATTTTAGCTATAGAAAAAGTAGTGATCCCCGTCTCGCCCTCAAATGAAATATGTTTGGTAATATTAGTTAATGGTTTCTAAGCTCACGTTTTTAATTTTAGCTGCTACCTTTTGCTCCTCTCTGTGTTATTCGTGTTATTCTACCAAGCATTTTTTGTGTTGTTTTGCTCATGCATACGTTCGTGTACGTACTTGCTTACGTGGGTATTTTGTTTTTGTGTTGCTTTAGTTTTAATAATATCATTTTGCTAATTTCATGAAACGTTTGTCTTATTCGTACATATATTCAGGCACATCATATCAATGTCAACTTTCCCGCATTTATATTTTTGAGATGTGGTGTTTAGAAAAGGTTCATTTGCAGATAAAGCTAAAAAAGTATATGAGGAGCTAAAACAAAGATTTGAATCTGATGGTTACGAATATGTTGAAAGTAGTGTTATGAAAAGACTAAATTATATATTTAAAAAATTTGGAGAAATGTGGAAAAAAAACAGAAGGGCAAAATCCAAAGTTATCGAAAAAAATTCCGATTGGTTTGCACAACATGAATGTATATTATTAAGTCGACAATCATCTACATTGAGTCAAAATCGAGGACGTCCTAGATTAAGTTTGGTAGAGTGCTCAGGAAGAACCAAGCGGCGACGGATAGCAGATTTAGCAGAACTCGATGTGTCCGCTGCTGATGATTTGCGTTTGGCTTGTAGTCAACCGAATCCGTTGATATTTCCAGCAAAAGCGTGTGAAGTAATTTCACTTATAACCAAAGCCAATTTAACAAAGAATCAATATCTACTTATTAGAAGCTTCGTAAACAATAAATTTAATATTAACTTCTTTCCCTGTTATGATAATATTGTAAAGGAAAAACAGAAAAGTTATCCTGAGCAAAGAAGAGTTTCAGAAGCTGTCGCGGAAGTTGAGCTACAAAAATTATTGGACCACACTGCGTCGCGAATTTTAGAGATGCAAAGCGATGTGATTAATGAACTCGAGGAGTCCTCTAATTACCTAAAATTATTAGGAAAATGGGGATTTGATGGTAGCTCTGGGCAGAGAGAATATAAGCAAAAATTTGAAAATAATGATTTGGAAGACAGTAATTTATTTATCACGTCATATGTTCCTCTCCAACTTATAACAAAATCTAAGAATGATGAGGAGCATAAAATAATTTGGAAAAACCCTCGACCGTCGTCCACCCGCTATTGCCGCCCTGTTCGAATTCAATTTCAAAAGGAATCAGTTCATTTAACCAAAAATGAAGAGTTATATTTTAAAAACAAAATTCAACTATTAACTCCCACTGAATTCAAAACAGCTACCAACCGAAAATTTTATATTGATCATATTCTTCAACTAACTATGGTGGATGGCAAAGTATGCAATGCCTTAACCGAACCCTCATCTGCAAAATGCTACATTTGCCAAGCCAAACCTACTGAGATGAACGATATTGACAAATGCTTACAAAAAGAAGTACGAACAGATCGCTATGAATTTGGGTTGTCTCCATTACATGCCTACATTCGGTTATTTGAATATTTTCTTCACCTTTCTTATAGACTTGAAATAAGACAATGGCAAATAAGGGACTCAGAATATAAAGAACGATTTCTGCGAAGGAAACAAAGTATTCAGTGCGAGTTTCGTAAAAAAATGGGTTTAATTGTCGACAAACCTAAAACAGGTGGTAGTGGATCTTCAAATGATGGGAACACGGCAAGAAGATTTTTCAATGATGCCCATATATCTGCTGAAATAACTGGCATAGAAAAACACCTAATTGAAAATTGTGCAACATTACCGCAAGCTATATCGTCAGGGTATAAAATTAATGTGGAAAAATTTAGGAAATTTGCGTTAGATACTGCAAGAGAGCTAACATCCAAGTATTCCTGGTATTATCTTCCTCCCTCAGTGCATAAAATTTTAATTCACGCTCCCGATGTTATTCAGTACGCATTACTTTCAATTGGAGAGCTCTCTGAAGAAGCTGCTGAGGCAAGGAATAAGGACGTAAAATTGTATCGACTCCATCATACACGAAAGAACTCACGGGTCGCTACAAATCTGGACTTGTTTAACCGATTACTTTTAAGCTCAGATCCTCTGATCACTGGTCAACGAAAATTACCAAGCAAAAATACATCGATTTTATTGAAATCAGTTTTCGATTTAGTTGAATAATACGCAAAAAAATTTTTTTTTTATTTGCCAACTTTAACTACTTCTAATAAATTAAAATTCGTTATCATCACTATCACATTATTACAATTCTTTTGTCCTAAACTTCATTGCTTTAATAAATTAGTCAAAAGCAAAGCAAAAGATTTTGGCTCTTTTACTAATTATTTTTCAATGGGCGGGAGACGGCGTGGGTAGTGAGAGAGGGGGATCCGAAGCGGTTTATTTATATTATTATTATTGCTTTTTACTGATTATAATTTGAAAAACCTAAGATATAAATTTTACTCTGATATAAACAGTGGAAGTATTTTTGGCCGCTGATTTCATACAAGACCGTCCACTGTGCGTTGACTGCACCTGCGCTATCGTTACTAGCTGGGTTATGTACCGTTTGTACCTCTTTCGTGCTGGCTGTACCAGTGTCGTTATTTTGTACTTGTGGTAGCTGTACCATTATTTCGCGTAACTGCTTTATCTCCTGCTGCAGTTGTGCTACCGTTGATTTTTCGGATGACTCCTCCGTAGCATTGATTTCTTGAATGTCCACCTCGTCGGACTCCTCATATGCCCTAAGACGTTGCAAGAACTGATTTCACGTGCCAATCGTCGCTAATTGCCTTTCTCGTAGCAACCTCTTTAGTTGTTCCTTCAAATCACTAATTTTCGCCATCGTATCGTTTTTATATATCTGCAGGTGCCTGCAACCAACGCACATGTACTTACATATATATGTAGACGTGTAGGGGTTTATCATCCCACTTCTGAACTGTAAAACACCGTATTACATGACAGTCAAACAATTTAAATATAAAACTTTATTAAAATCTATGAAACTTTATGACATTTTATGAAACGTTCTTAAACACTGCCTACTCGCTATTTTAATGTTGTTCACTCTCTGACGGTTGCTTTCTGATTTTGTCCTTTTGTTGCTGCCACTTACTTCATTTTATTTGTTTCAAGCTACAACAGCGACTATTTACGGAGCTAAAAGTCCCCTCTCACTTACCTCTGTGTAGTGTTTCCCAAGGCATCAAATCCAATTTCAAGAGTACCAACAATCAATAAACAAACAAAGGTATAGATTCGTAATGGGTGGTGATTTCAATGCAAAGAACACGCAATGGGGTTCAAGGCTTACGACTACAAAGGGGAGAGAACTCTATAAAGCACTGCAGTCAACCGGAAGTTACGCATTTTCGACGAGCTTACCATCATATTGGCCATCAGATAATCAAAAGGTTCCGAACCTGATAAATTTTTTCATTGTCGGAAAAATATCCCGGAACTATTTGTCGATCAATCATGGCTATGACTTTAACTCGGATCATTTTTCAAACTATTTAACCAATAGTGAAACCGTCATCTTTAAAAACAAAACAGCAGCCTTATATAACAAACGTACATCTTGGGAATGCTTTAGAACGATCATGGGATATTACGAAAGTAAATATGACTCTATGTATATTAAATATAGACCAGTTGGAATCTGAAATTTTGCACTTTACAACGAGTATGCAACACGCAGCTTGGAAAAGTATACCGGAAGTAGGGAAAATTTCTGTAAACTCCAAATATTCTAATGATATAAGTGAAATAATTAAAGAGAAAGCTACGACGTAAGTGGCATCAAACTCGTTGCTGAGCTGATAAATCAATTTTAAATGAAGATTCTAAAGATCTTAATCGGAAAATTGAGAGGTTTAAGAATGAAAGTTTCCCAAAATATCTTCAGTCCCTAAGCAATGGAAAAAATTCCGACTACTCTCTTTGGAAAAGCTGTAAACGACTACAAACACCAGAAACTCAAGCATGTCCCATTAAAATAAGTGCTGATAGTTGGGCCAGAGACGATTCCAAAAAAGCAGAAGTATTTTCGGATTATTTAGCCAAAATATTCTCCCCATATGAAATACACGTAGATTATCCTACTACTTCCAATCAAGAAAGCGAAGAAATCTCAAGTTGTACAAGCAATGAGCTAAGTGAGGAAATCAAAAATCTGAAAAACCAAAAACCCCCCGGTTATGACCTGATTACTTCCGAGGTCCTAAAACAGCTGCCTCAAATAAGTATAGTAAAAATTACCACCAGTATTAACGCGGCTTTTCGTCTTAAATACGTGACAACTTATCGGAAATTGCTGAAGTTATCATGATTCCAAAGCCAGGAAAACCAGGATATTATGTATCTTCTTACAGGCCCATATCACTTCTACCGATAATATCGAAGCTTTTTGAGAAAATTCTCATAAAACGAATCAATAAAGTCATAGAACGAAAAACCAGCGCATCAGTTTGGGTTTCGAGCTAATAATTTTACGTTTGATCAAATCCACAGGATTACACACATTGTTGAAAAAGTCTTTAAGGAAAACAAATTCTGTTCCGCCGTGTTTTTGGATGTTGCAAAAGTTTTCGACAAAGTTTGTCACAAAGACCTGCTTTCGAAACTGAAACTGATTTTACCGAAACAACATTATGACATCATAAAATCGTATTTATCAGATATCTACTTTCGCGTTAAACAATAAGAAAAATATTCTATTCTTAGGGAAATAAAAGCAGGAGTTCCACAAGGTAGTGTGTTGGACCCTCTTCTTTATATTCTATTCCCGCACGACCTGCCAGTAGACTGCAACCATACAACAGACACATTTGCAGATGATACCGCGTTGCTTGCTGTTGGTAATAGTGAACACGAGTCCACTACTAATCTCCAAAAAGCTGTAAATAAAGTCTTACAATGGGCAAAGAAATGGCAGATAAAACTGAATTAATCTAAAGCTGTACACATTGTTTTCACATACGACAAGATACAACACTTACCAATTTTCATAGATGGTGCACGAATACCTTACTTTAACTCCGCTAAATTCTTAAGAATGACGTTTGAATCTAAGCGACGGTGGAACGGTTCTCGTAAAAAAAAAGTAAAAAGCTGGACATGCGACTCAAAAATTATAATTGGTTAATCGGTAACGAAAATATAATCTATAAACAAATACTCCGACCGATGTGGAGCTATGGTGCACAATTCTGGGGATGTACTAACGCAAACAATAAGAAAGTCAGCCAACAATTTCAAAACAAAGTACTAAGCCTAATTTTCAAAGCGCCTTGGCGCCAGCGATCATTCAAATTAACCAATACTTTCATAATAGTTTTGTAATTTTGTAATTTCAGCCCCAAAGGACTTTTTAAACGATGTCAAACATATATAGAAGTTGCTTATAAGCAACTTCGGGGCTGAAAGGGTTAAATCATATTCAAGTTGCTTGTTAGTCCTCCCTTTTATTTGAACTAGTTGAAATGTATAAACAAAATAAACACATGCAATGGATGGGGTCATCTTAAGACCTGCTCAGGCCTTAAGACACATAGGGAGTGGACCACGAGTTACGTGACCCCATATTGCCAACGCAATACTGCAACACCAGCCTCTATTGCTGGTGGTGGTCTGATAAATAGTATAAGCTGGCGACCTATGCTAAGTCTCACATCAGACCATCTGCCCATAACTATCTCGATAGAGAAATCTCCCTGTTTAGTTTCTGGGGACATCTGCACCTTTGTAAACTTTAACAAAGCTAACTGGGTCGGCTTCACAGAATTTACTGGGAACACCTTCAATGTTCTGGCGATGCCAGCAGCTACCGCTCGCTTCATCTCGACTGGAAGAATAGCGGAACTCTGACCATATTTCCCAGCCGAAGCAGCCGATCCCCGGAATCCCCAAATAAGGGATCTCAATTTGGAGATTCGGCGATTGACCTGTAGTCCTGTGACCTCTCCACCGGTGTGTGTAAACTTGGGTCTACTGTCCAGGCTTTGTCTAACCCGAAGAGACATGATGACCGAATTGAAGTTCAATTCAATGGCCATGCCTCTTCGGACCCGAAGTGCCAAAAGACTGCGCGCCACTTACTTTCACCGATGAGGAGGTTGAGGATGTCATCAACAAAGCTCGACGGGAGTAAGCTACTAAACCTCAACCTATCGCTGACCACTCTTTAAATACCGGATGTGTGGAAAGTCGGAAGAATGGTCCCACTACTGGAAACTGAGAAACTCGCCAACAACCACCAGCATGGATCCGAAAAATGCACAGCTTTACCACAGCACTTAGCGTCGTAAACGCTCAGATAGTTCGTGGCCTCAACCAGAAACCACTTGCCGGAAAATGATCCTCGTAGCGTTGGACTTATCAAAATCTTTCAGTCACACAACGCTACCGCAGCATATCGAACAAACAACGCTCCCTCCAGTGCTCAAGATATGGACCATAAACTACCTGAGCGGTCGGCAATCATCCGTACTTCTTCAAGGAGAAAAATCTAAACTGAGAAGAATTAGACAGGGGGTTTCGCAGGGTGGTTTGCTCTCCCGCCCTTTCCCACCAAATCCACAGCGACAATATTCATGTACTGGACGAAGGAGGATAGACTTGAGCTTAATATTGCAGTCGATGGCGTCAAGATTTCGACTGCCAATAATCCTAAGATTTTAGGTCGCCTGGATGCAGTGGTACTCAGATGAAGGAACTTCAGATCTGCCAGAAAAATGCACTCCGGACCACTACTGGATGCCTCTTGATGTCTCCCATCGAGCTTATACATAGTGAGACGCTTATGCTCCCAGTTAGGAAGCATAATGAACTCTTCTCCAAGTAGTTCCTGCTAGGATATTTTCGCGGGAATCACTCCTGCAGCGCCCTGCTTGGAGCGGAACCGCCTTTTAGGAACATCAGGAGGTCTTTCATCACTCGACGACATCGAACAGTACGCCGACCGGACTTCGGACGCAACTAACTTCCGATAGGTACAGACGGCATTATCTTCCCTTTCCCCATGTTTCGCTACCTGCTGCGATAGTTGAAGGCCTACTGAAGACTGCATTGCCTTATGATACCTGGCTTACAGCACACCTTAAGTGGCTTGGTGGCTTTGGACTCCACCTCCGCCTCCCTGCCACCGAGTATTAGAAGCCTCAAGTCCAGTAGAGGTATTAGGTTGTCAAATATCTCCCTTCCGTATTTTTCTCTTTATTCAATGCTTTATAAAAAGTGTTACAGTGATCGGATTTAGTTCAAATATGCGCCGATTTGTTCGATAATCTGCTTGCATCTAAACGGTAACTTCATAATACCTAGCGAATTTGCCTTTAACGAAGGATAACTTTAAAACAGCGCCAATTTCGGCGTTAGTGAACTCCATGTTTACACGTCTATAACTGTTGAACGCAATATCCAAACTAATCACGCATACCGTCGTTTTGTAGGTTATGTCAAGGTTTTTCAAAGATGTATAGTATTGCCAGATACGAGCTCTTTAACGCTTTATACATAGCCGCAAAATTCAAAAGACAAAAAGGCGGAAGAGAGATATTTATATAATATATATTATTATATATTCCAACCTAATATATGTGTATGTGTGTGTGTTAATTTTTATATTTTTATCATATCACTAGAGGACCCGTCCACGCTTCACTGTGGCTGATACATAGATAATACTACTACAACCATCCATATGATTTCTATTAGTTGGATTATAACTATTAGTTAATGAGATATAGCATTTTTGCATCTCGTGTGTCAATAAAGCATTACTTTTTTGGGGAAAATACTGTTGAATTTGGGCTCTGGGAAATCCACCGTTGAGTTGCAAAGTAGGTGCTCGCAAGTTCATAATCCAACAAAAACAACAAATTCTGATAAGTATTTAAGTACTCTCTAATCGTTAAAAAGCCGAATTTTTGCGTCGGTGATAGAAATATAGCTCCATCATTTCCCCCTGGAGTCCAATCGACAGTCATTCTAGTGGACTGCACATGATGAACCGGTTCTCAGGCGTGGAAAAACGAAAAAGGCGGCTGGAAAGGTTATGACATCAGTCTTTTGGGATGCACGTGGTAGAAAACATACTCAACGGCTGATTACTGAACCATTTATAATCTATTTCACTGCGTATTTGGTTCCAGTTCTTTTCTTCTATTCCAAATACTTAGCAATTGTATTATTTTTGAGGAAAATGTCAAAGTGTTTCCGCTGGCTGTACTGTATTCTCTGGGTTGAAAAACACTCTTTAACCTTTCTTCAAATGAACAGCGTGACGCACAACAGTCGAAAGACGTTCATGAATTGCAAAAGTAAATACCCTACAAAGCGCTTTATTGCAGTTCACGTATCGACCGTATCGTTCAAGACCAATAACCGCCATATGGTTCCTTTGATGACGTACTTACAAACGTATTTTATAGATTACATCAAAGTGCAATACTAAACATTGATATGAGTTTTGAATGTGAATTTGACAACAGTGGAGAATATAGTACGATCCATATGTTGTCATCTTCGATATTCACTACTCTAAGTTATATGGTCGTCTGATGAGCTACGACGACAGAAAAGCAAGTGGATAGTGTTTCGTGCATTTATTGTTAGACATGCAAACCGAAGTGGGATTGTGGTGTCCGCAAGGTCCATGAACCATATTGGTTTTCATCACTTCGTTTAATACTGGATCTTTCTCTGCATCAGGAATTTCCGCAGAAATGATTTCATCAAATTGATCTGGTGGAACCACTATCCACCATCCAAAGAAGAACATCGTAACTGTTGTTTGAAAAGTCGTGCTGTGACAACGTGACGATCGCTTGCTGATTGACGCCGATCCATAATTCCACACGTATGTCATCGCATCCTGGGAGTACTCGTTCATTTGCCTTGGCGTTGATGGCAAAAAGAACACCGACCGATATTAGCGGGACCTCTTCGTGGCTTCGTAACAAATTTCAATCTGTAATTGATCACTTCGTTTGAAACACACATAATTTTGTTTAAATAGCCGGAATAAAAGCGAGCGACCGAAATTGAACGATTCAAATAATTTACAAATCAAAATATTGAAGAACAAAAGAAAAAAGAATTGTATGAAAAAAGTCAATTTTTGGAAATTTCCAATTTTTCGACTTTTTCTTATGAAAAGGTTTTTTTTTATTTCTGAACCTTTCCAGATCCACAGCGAACAACTTCTGAAAATTTCATGAAGATTGGTTTCGCCGTTCTCGAGCCTTAGCGTTACTAACAAACAAACATTCATTTTTACTTACATATGTACATATATACAAAATAAAACGTTTGTATGGGAAATATAAAAGGACTGTTTTAGGCGTTTTCCGGCAACTTTCGTAAGAACCTTCTCCTAATAATAACAAATACAACAAAAAAAGAATTAGGGAAATCGGTCCAACCATTCACGCGTGATGCCGTGACAACGGAAAACGGGTTTCATTTTTATATATGTACGAGTATAAAGATTTATGCTGCATGGTATAGGGTGGTTTCAAGTGCACATATGCATGTGTAATCAATTGCCCAAATGTATGTAATATGTGTGTATTGTTACTTGTTTCTTTTTTTTTTGTTTTGTTGATACACATATCATATGAACGTCTGTGAAGTTTCATTTCAATCTGTCCATTAATTTTTTGTTTACAAGCTATTTAATGTCGCCGTGTGATGGAAAAAATTGAATATCGTGCAGTGATAAAATTCTTATTTTCGGAAGGTGCAGCACCAAAAGAAATTCACGAACGAATGTTAAAAGTGTGCAATGATTGTTCACCTACAATTAGAACAGTAGAAAGATGGGTTGCCTGAATTTAAATGTGATTGTACAAACCTTGAAAACGATTCACGTGCAGGACATCCAGAAAGGGCATAAATACCATTAATCCTAGCCAAAATACAGGACATGGTTTTGGAAGATCAACGATTGACTAAGAGAGATTTAGTAGAGGCTCTACACATCTCATTAGGCAGTGTGAGCCTTATTTTAAGTAAAATTTTAGGTTTTAAAAAGCTGTGTGCACAATGGATGCTGCATTCGCTAAAAATGGAACAAAAACACATTCGAATACGACTTTCTCAGCCACATTTGTAGCAATTTAAAAATGATAAAGTGGATTTTGTTCGTAGATTCATCACTATGGATGAGACTTGGGCCTATCACCATGATTGTGAATCAAAATAAGAGGGTAAAGAGTTGCCGAAGACAAAATTCCTTTTTTTCAGGACAATGCACCGTGTCATAAGAACATTTTGACAATGACTAAAATTCATGAATTGAAGTTCGAATTGTTAAAGCATTCACCGTATTCACCAGATTTAGGGCCCAGCGACTTCCATTTGTTTCCAGAACTCAAAAAATGTATGCGTGGTAAGCGTTTTTCATTGAATGAAGAGGCCATAACAGCTGTATTTTGCAGACCTTCCGGACTCTCACTTCAGGGATGGGATCCACAGATTGGAGAATCATTGGAGCAAGTGTATTAATGTTCAGTAGTCCAGTCATTTAAGCTTAAATTAGGTAAGAATCTCGGAATTCGATATACCCATTTATATGTCTGTAAATACTTGTATATTGACACCCTAAAGTTGTCTCAAAACCTACATATGGTAGGGTATACCTAAGTACAAGTATTTACAGACATATAAGTGGGTATATCGAATTCCGAGGTGAACTTACTATAATGACTGGACTACAGGGAGATTATACTTTATAATAAACTGTATTTTAAATCATATAATTGTGTTTTTCTTATCAAACGACAAAATTTATTGAACACCCTTTATATACATATTTGATTTGTTTTGATGTTCAATATATTTGAATCGATTATTTTACGAGAAAACTCGATTCTCGAGTAGAATCGGGATCGAGTTTACCATCCCTACTGGCAGCTATCGGGGCACATATAAAACCTCCGCACAATAACCACCAAAAAAAAAAATGATTTTTTTTCCATGTAATTTATATGGAAAACAGAAAATTTGAAATAGACACTATTAATATTAAGAGCTCATCTTTTGAGTGACTTTTTTTTTACACATTTTCGAAAGTTTTGAGCCTGTTTTTCAGTTGAAAAAAAAAGGTTGCCTCAGAATGGCACACCCTACTATTTATGTTTGTTTGTGTTGTTAGATATTTATTATCTTATCTTATTTAATATTCTTAATATGTAGAATATATAAAAAAAGAACTACATAAATATATTGCTGCACTCCGCCCTTTGGTAGCAACGAACATGTTCATTTGTAAACAGTACAATTGTGCCTAGTAAATAATGAAATTAATTTTTTTCCTATAAATTTATTGTGTTTTCATTATTATTATAAAGTGCGAATATTTGATTTAGCATTGAGTTGCTATAATTAGAAAGCATTTATGGTGTTAATAAAGCACATGTATTCAAAAGAGAGAGCGATAATCCTCGTAAACCTTTCTTAATAGCCATCATCAGATGTTCTCAGTAGAACTTACATCAGGAGAACAAGCGGGCCGTTTCAAAAGAAGAGAATGGGAACACATTTTTTTTAGTACTTCACAGAAGTATAATGTATGGCAATGAAACAAAGTGTACGTTTCACAGACGTTAACGCGGTGCTGCTTTTCGAAAAAAAGAAAGACTTTATACAAGTAATAGGTTAAAAAGTACAGATTATGACAGGAACTAAATATGGTACACAATGAAATAATACAATATTATGAATTTAATAGAGAGATAGTTTATTCACTAAACATTTATTTTCTCTATATACAAAATTTTATCTAAATATTTGTTTTAAATCACGTCAACTCACGTCCGTAATAGTTACATTCAAAGTTGCCCCTGACGGTATTACTGTGACACTTGGTCGATGCTAACTGAAGTAGAATGTCACAAAAGTATTAGACATCACATTATCAATTTATCTAATAAATATAGCATCTATTGTTGTTCCATATCTTTTAGTACATTCTCTCGGATTGTTGTTCATTTCCAACTAAAATTTTTCTTGGAGGAACGATATTAATGGCATATACCCATATACATATATATGATTGTCGCCGTGGCGATACAGGCCATGCAGAGAACGTTTATAATAGAGAAGGTTCACGGCGCGGAGAACGTAAAAATATTTTTTGCTAACTCGGTCGAGATGAGGGAGTTTCACTTCTGCCAGCTCGGCAGGAGAAATTTTAACATTTTCGCTTGAACAGAGCTGAGCGTGGAATAAAAATTATTCTCAAAACTATATATTGCTCTTACAGACGAATGTTCGCTCTTTTGCTTATATTTTTATACGTTTGTATGCAAAACAAGTAAGGAAGGGCTAAGTTCGGGTGTCACCGAACATTTTATACTCTCGCATGATAAAGTGATAATCGAGATTTCATTAGCCCTCATTTACATATTTTTTTTTTTATTTTGCTGTAAAATAAATTAGAATTAAATTCTGAGAGATTTACCGATATTTTCGGTGAAAAATTAGGTTAGGTTAGGCACTGAGTTCTTCGTGTTCGATATCAGGGACATTTAAAAGTTATAGTCCGATCACGACAATTTTTCCACCAGGGATATCTCAGCTCAAATACCGTATTTGTGTAAAGTTTTATTCCGCTATCATCATTGGTTCCTAATGTTAATATTATAGAGAGAAAGCATCAGATGGAATTCAAAATAGCGTTATATTGGAAGAAGGCGTGGTTGTGAACCGATTTCACCCATATTCCGTACGTGTCATCAGGGTGTTAAAAAAATATTATATACCGAATTTCATTGAAATCTGTGGAGTAGTTCCTGAGATATGGTTTTTGGTCCATAAGTAGGCGACGCCATAACCTTTGTATGGGAGGTGGGCGTGGTTATTATCCGATTTCTTCCATTTTTGAACTGTATATGGAAATGCCTAAAGGAAACGACTCTATAGAGTTTGGTTGACATAGCTATAGTAGTTTCCGAGATATGTACAAAAAGCTTAGAAGGGGCGGGGCCACGCCCACTTTTCCAAAAAAATTAGGTCCAAATATGCCCCTCCCTAATGCGATCCTTTGTGCCAAATTTCACTTTAATATCTTTATTTATGGCTTAGTTATGACACTTTATACGTTTCCGGTTTCCGCCATTTTGTGGGCGTGGCAGTGGGCCGATTTTGCCCATCTTCGAACTTAACCTTCTTATGAAGCCAAGAAATACGTGCACCAAGTTTCATCATGATATCTCAATTTTTACTCAAGTTACAGCTTGCACGGACGGACGGACGGACGGACAGACAGACAACCGTTATGTGAACAAAACTATAATACTCTCCTTAGCAACTTTGTTGCGAGAGTATAAAAATATGTGTGTATTCAAATGAATTCCGTTTGTGCATATTTATGAATACAGATGCAATTGAATACATTTGAATTAAATTACTTTTTCAAGGCAATATTCATAGATAATGTGAAAATAAGGCCTACTGTTTAAATATTTATTGTATTTGATATATTCATACTTATGTGTATGCACATTACATATGTACATACGTATATAACAAACTATAACAATATATTAAAAAAATTATATATGTATATTACGATAGCAATAAATGTACATAAATCGTGTATTTTATCAATCAAAACTTATGTACGCTTTCGCGAATTCAAATCATATTATCACTTGTACATATGTATGTACATAAATACATACATAAATGTGTGCGTATGACAATGGCACAAATAACGCATACACAAACCTACATACTTGTGTGCATATGGGTACACATGTAAAAATGTAACCCCCAAACACTACAAACATTGCTTTACAAAAACAACAATCGTTTGAAATAGCATCATACATACTTATATGCGTACACATGTAAATATGTGCGTATGGCATTCCCTCACAAATAATGTATACACAACATACATACTTATATGCGTTCACTTGTAGATATGTCACCGCATTACAAATATTGTTCTACAAAAACAACAATCGTTTCAAGTAGCATCAGCAGCGTAATACGTCAATAGGCATGGCAGCCAAATAGTCGATGTCCAAATTTGTAGAAAAACACACAACAACCTTTTCATTCATGAACGCAAGCGCACTTTCAACAGGCAAACTCGCTTCATTCATAAAAACAAACTCTATTACATCTCCCAGAGCATGTCTTCGCCTACAACCGTCTTTTCGCGACGATGGAAACGCTAAAAGTCATAAATTGAACAACTTTTTGATGCAAACTCGCAAAATGCAGAAAAACACGGAGTGACAAAAGTGGCAATATAACTGTTTTCGATTTATAATATTTGTCAATTCTAAAATATTTTTCCGTAGCTCGCTACGCAAGTTTGTTGCCGAAGCTGTTACAGTGGCAAGGAAAGCGGTGACAATCGGCGATCGTTCGCATATTTTTCCCGCACAGCTCGGATTTTCTAGCAACAACACAATGTTGTCGTCTCGTCGATCCTTCGACACATTGACTTTTTGACAAGCGTGGTTGTTCATGTCAACGGAGATTTCGCATGAAGCATTCAGTGTATGTATATATTTACATACATATGTTGCATGTAGACATATTTACAAATATTATGCGTATGGTCTATCATATTTGTTTACATGCACATATACATATATACATTATATAAGTTAGCACGAACCAAGCATAAAGTGCAACTATGTCAACAACCCCGAAATTACAGCGCAAGCGACAACTGGTAAATTCTGCCGATGCAACCTCAGCACATCCGGCACATGCCAATCGAAAATGCAATCGAATTGCTTATACTAATTCTAGGAAATAGATCACACCACTTAATAATTCCGTGGCTTAGAATAAGTATAAATTAACCAAATTGTTAAATTTAAGTTTGAGTCGTTTTTGGTCAATAAAGCGGACACGCTGTCCGATTAAAAAATAATTTTTTTGGTATTCCCAACGCGGAAATACATAATTGGCGTCCGAGCAAATTCAGTCGGTCCGGTAGGAAAACTGGCGCCCGGTTGAAAAAGTATTTTCGATAGCGGTCCCTGAGTAACAAAAGTAAAAAGGATGCATCGACGTGCCAGCCTTATCGAAAGACATAGCAACAAGTGAAGTGAAAAAGTTTAGGCCAGCGAAATAATTGTTGTGAAAAACATAAAAGCTTTAGCAGTGATAAAATACAACAAGCAACAATAACAAAGCAATTTAAATAGCGTTTATTGGCGACTACCAAACTGTAATTGTAACTAAAAGCGTAGATATGTACGAAAGTAATTATTATAATTAACAAAACTGTAACAGAACAATATTCTAAATTTGTGATTTTATGTAAAACAGAAAACAAACACAAGCTTCATTATAAAATCCTAGTGTTAAAGATTAATTACGCGCGCGATCACACATGATAGTTAAAATCAAGCGACTGAATGGCTAAAAATTTTTAGCCGAGCAGCACAAGCAACAACAACTATTGCTCACATAATCAACGACGGCTACTAAAATTTAAAGTTTACCGAGAAATTGAAAACAAAAGCAAAGCAACAAAAACACAAACGTAAAATAACGAGTGTAGTGTTTGATAGTGGGGCTGTGCGATTTGCCAACGTTAACAACGAAGTAAACCAGCAGCAGCAGCATCCAGAAACATCAGGATTAGAGTAAAAAAAAAAATTTTTAAATTATAAGAATTATTTAAATTAATTTAAATTATATTGTAATTATATTAAATTGTAAAATGGCTAATCCCAACAACTTGGTCAGACCTCCCATTCTTCCTTCTAACCAATCCACTCCTCAAGCGACAAATAACACTCAATTAAGTATAGACGACTTGACATCATTAATAGCGAATATAGCGGCAAATATACAGGGTAGGCCATTTAAAGTTGACCCATTTGTTTCTAAAAAAAAAAGAACAAAAGAAAACAATGTTTTTTGTTCATTTCAAAAATAATTTATTTTGGTCCAAGGGGATTTGTTTCAGCTAATATTTAAAAATTAGATCGCGTAAATGGGCACCTTTAGCTTTGACAGCTAAATGCACTCTTTTTTCGACATTTTCCATGACTTTGGCCAATGTTTCGGATGATATGGCGGCTGTTTCACGTCGAATGTTGGCTTTCAGTTGAGCTAAGGTCTTTGGCTTATTAGCGTATACCTTGGATTTCAAATAACCCCACAAATAAAAGTCTGGTGGCGTCAAATCTGGTGATCTCGGTGGCCAGTCAACATCACCATTTTTCGATATCAATCGCCCGGGGAAAAATGGTCGCAATAAATTGATTGTTGGTCGAGCTGTATGGCATGTAGCCCCGTCCTGTTGAAACCAGAAGTTATCCATGTCATTTTCGCGAATAATGGGTATCACAAAATCCGTTATCATGGCTCGATAACGCTCACCATTGACTGTTGTCGTGGCTCCATCATCGTCTTCGAAAAAATACGGTCCGATGATCATATTCGCGCAAACACCGCACCAAACTGTTACTTTTTGGTCGTAAAGAGGCTGTTCTTCAATTAATTGAGGATTTTCGGTGGCATAAAATCGGCAATTTTGCTTGTTTACGCCTCCATTCAACGAGAAATGTGCCTCGTCTGACATGATGAGTTTTCGCCAAAAGTCAAGTTCGTTTTCAGCCATTTCGATGGCCCATTTGCCAAAATTAAGGCGTCGCGGATAATCAGCTGGGTTTAGTTTTTGTGCCATTTGAATTTTATATGGAAACATCTTCAAATCTTTATGAATTATGCGTCGGAGAGTGGTGCGAGAGATGTCTAATTCCTGAGAGCGGCGATAACTCGATGTCGATGGAGTCTCCTCAATACTGGCTCGTACAGCTTCGATATTTTCATCAGAACGTCTTGTGCGTTGTCTGGATGCATGACTGGCATTACTGAGATTACCGGTGTTCACAAATTTTGCGTATAAAGACTTAATTGTGTTCTTAACTGGAGCACTTTTCACTTTATTTTTTTTGCGAAACGCACGTTGAGTTAACACAATTGAAAAGTTATTTTGAATATAAAGCTGAACAATTTCAGCGCGTTCTTTTGGAGTGTACTGTTCCATGGTATAAATTGTCTTCGAATGACGCTTCTAACGCGGTATGACATTAGCCGATTTGTCAGCGCTGTTAAAAGTTACAGCGTTGCCAGATGGGTCAACTTTAAATGGCCTACTACAGCAGCAAGGACCAAAGGTAGTGCAGGCCACCCTAAATCCTGATGCCAACTAGGCAACTACAACTGATCAAACTATAGAGGACAGACATAGAGGAAATTTAGACGGTTTAGATAGGATCCCTGATGTAGTGAAGTGTCTAAAAGAATTTTCTGGCCGCCCAGGAGAATTCATATCGTAGAAAAAAAGTGTAGACCGTTTATTAAATATATTCGAACCATTAAAAGGACCACCGAAATACTACGGAATCCTTAGTGTAGTTAGAAATAAGATTGTAGGCAATGCAGATATGGCATTAGAATCTTATAACACGCCACTTGATTGGTCAGCAATAACAAAATGTCTGGCAATGCATTATGCCGACAAGCGTGATTTATCCACCTTAGAGTATCAAATGACAACTCTAGTACAAGGTAATAAAACGGTTGGTGAATTCTATCAGCAAGTATACAAACACCTCTCATTAATTTTAAATAAACTAGGATGTACCGAAATGAGCAACGAATCTCTACGAATGATAACACAATCATACAGGGATAAAGCTTTGGACACCTTCATAAGAGGATTAAATGGCGACCTCCCACGATTACTGGGAATAAGAGAACCGGTCGACTTACCTGAAACGAGACAATCAGAATTTTCGCATGAATCATGCTCACAATGTGAAAACGGCATACCAAACTCCTCAACTCTATCCTCAATCCTTTTACCCTAAATTGGCGTACTTGCCACAATCAAATCAAGCAAATTGGCAATCTAGACAACAATTTCCTAACCAAATTCAGCAAACAAGTACTCCACCCAGGCCACCTAAACCTCAACCAGAACCCATGGAAGTTGACGAGAGTATGCAATCACGTCGAATTAACTATATGAACAGAACTCCTCAAAATCAATTTCAAGGGAAAAGACCACTATCAGTTAATAATCAGCAACAAAGGAAAACCCAAAGAACTTTCCACATTGCCACAATGTCGAAAGATGTGGAGAATGATTATTCGGAAGACGAACCATCTGAAGTTCATTTTTTAGCTTGATGAGCCTTCGCTTCCATATTTTGAAGCAAGAGCTGATAACGGGAAAATTCTTAAGTTTTTGGTAGATACAGGATCTAGTAAAAACTACATTCAACCACACTTGGTTAAAAAACGTATTAAAAATAAAAGCCCATTTTTTGCAAAAACAGTAACAGGTGATAAAATTAATGAACACACAATGCTAAAATTTGGTCTAGATAACGAAATCAAGTTTTTCTTAAAGCCATCCTTAAAGACATTCGATGGAATTTTGGGAAACGATACATTAAGAGAGCTTCAAGCAATTATCTACACAAATGAAAATTATTTAACATAAAAAATCGAATAAAAGTGAAACTAAAGCAGCTTCCATCAAAGGCATTAAATGCAATACATATAAAGGACAAGCACTTATCGTCACAGCAGAAGACTAGCATTAAGCAAACAGTAGACGCATTCCCAAATCTGTTCGCGGAGCCGAACGAAAAATTAACATACACACCAAAAGTTGTTGGAGAAATAAGAACCGTAACGGACTCTCCTGTTTACTCGAAATTTTACCCATACCCAGCATCTCTCAAATCAGAGGTAGAAAAGCAGGTAAAGAAACTTTTAGATGATAAGATTATAAGACCATCTAGGTCTCCCTACAATTCACCCTTGTGGATCGTCCCGAAAAAGGCCGACTCAGCGGGGAATAAACAGTACCGAATGGTCATCGATTACCGAAAATTAAACTCAGTCACAACAGCAGACAGATATCCAATTCCTGAAATAACAGAAGTAATTTCGCAGCTCGGCGAAAGCAAATTTTTCTCACTGTTAGATCTGAAAAGCGGATTTCATCAAATTCCTCAATGGTAAATACGAATTTACACGTTTACCATTTGGTTTGAAAAATGCTCCTTCTATTTTTCAGTGCGCTCTTGATGATATCCTGCGCGATCACATAGGAAAATACTGTTATGTCTACATCGATGACATATTTATATTTAGCAAAACGGAAAAAGAGCACCTTTTTCACATTAATACAATTTTCAATACCTTGGACGGAGCCAACATGAAAGTTTAGTTGGATAAGTGTCACTTCTTCCAAAAGGAAGTAGAATTCTTAGGGTATGTCATATCTCCAGATGGCATAAAAACGAATCCTGCAAAAGTTGAAGCAATTGCCAACTTTCCAGAACCTATAACTTTAAAAGAGCTTCGCAGTTTTCTTGGTTTGTCAGGATACTACAGAAGATTCATAAAAGACTATGCGAAATTAGCAAAACCACTGACTTCTCTTCTGAGAGGGGAAGAAGGTAGAATATCGAAAAACAAATCCGCAAAAGTAAAAATACTTTTAAATGAAGAAGCAATAGAAGCTTTCAATAATATAAAACGTTCACTCACTTCCAGAGATGTGATACTTGCATATCCTGATTATAAGAAAAATTTCGAACTGGTAACAGACGCCTCCAACTTTGCAATCGGAGCCGTACTATCGCAAGTCTCAAAGCCTTTGGCATTTATCTCAAGAACATTGAGCAAGGTGGAGGAACATTACGCCGCCAATGAAAAAGAGATGCTAGCCATAATTTGGGCTCTGAATTCATTTAGGAATTACTTATATGGCTCAGTTAAAGTACAAATTTTTACTGATCACCAGCCGCTCACTTACGCTTTGAGCAATAAGAATAACAATAGCAAGATGAAAAGGTGGAAAGCAGCCTTAGAAGAATATTCATACGACTTACATTATAAACCTGGGAAACAAAACGTCGTAGCAGATGCACTATCCAGGATACCCCCGAAGGAATCACAGGTTAACAGTCTATCAATAGCAACCAATTCGAATGATAGCTCGTCCCATAATTTAATTTATAGCATAGAAGCCCCTATAAACGCTTTCAAAAACCAAATAATTTTAAAAACAGATAGCACATCTACGTTTTAAAATCGTGTTTTCTACATATCATAGACACATAATTACGGAACCTGATTATTCCGAAGAAACCCTTAAATCAATTCTAAAAACATATTTGAACCCATCAGTTATAAACTCTATAAAAGCAGAAGAATATGTTATGGGCAAAATAAGAGGTCTACCCATTAAATTTTAGCGAATACCGAGTTAAGTTCACACAGATACAAGTGGAAGATATACCTAATGGAAAAGAACAGGAAGAGATCATTATAAAAACGCACAATAGAGCGCACAGAAATACTAGGGAAAATAAAATGCAAATTATGGAAAAGTACTATTTTCCTGCAATGGCAAGTAAAATAAAGAAAATTATAAGAAACTGTGCAACATGCAAGGAAAGCAAATATGACCGACGTCCAATAAAACCTCAAATTCAGGCCACACCCATTCCACAGTTCGCAGGCCAAATAGAGCACATTGATATATTTATAGTTGGTAAGGAATTAGTTCTAACCGCGATGGACAAATTCTCCAAATACGCAATAGCAAAACCCATTCGATCGAGAGCATCGGAACACATCAGATAGCCTTTACGCGATATCCTTTTCTCCTTTGTTCCAGAAACAATAGTGATGGATAACGAGAAATCTTTTAATTCTGAAGCAATTGCTTCATGATAGAGAATGAATTCGGAATTAATATTTTTAGAACCGCTCCGTATACAAGTTGTTCAAACGGGCAGGTAGAACGTTTCCATTCTACATTACAAGAAATAATGCGATGTCTTCAAAAGGAGAGCACGTACCGTTCATTACACGAATTGTTGGATAAATCAGTTTTCGAATATAACTCCACTATTCATACGACAACAGGAAGAAAACCTGTAGAAATATTCTTTTTCAGACGTGTTTATAGCGACCCTAAAATAATGAAGAAAGACAGACAAGAAACTATAAACAGACTCCTAGCGAAACAAAACGCAGACCTTACATACCATAACAAGAACAGATCACCTCCAAGCACATATGCGGAAGGAGATATCATATTTGTCAAAGTAAATAGAAGATTAGGAAATAAGTTATCGGCTAGATTTAGAAAAGAAATTGTTGCGAAAAATTTTAATACAATCAGGTAGAGTAGTTCATAAAAGTAACATTAAATAGAAATGCATGAGTAAATATGAATTTAAGCACATAAAATTTCTTCTTTAATAGGAAAAATGAATACGGGGGAAATCATGACAATCATGCTGGTATTAGCATTGACGGTAGACGCACAGCAAATCGACATCCAGGATTTAACGAATAATAACGGATATTTACCCATCAAAGCTAACGAACTGAAAATAATTAATCATTATGACAAAACCCTTCATTTTATCAACTTAACAGCCTACGAGGAAACAGTAGCCTTAATATCAAATAAAATTAACATGCTAAAAACCACAACTTTTGGAGATAAACAAATTTTGGACACAGTTAATAGGAACTTTGCATTACTCCAATCAAAAATAAGCGGCTTACACCCTTAAGGATTAAAATATATAGCAGGAGCCACGGACAGTGATGACGAGACGGAAATCCATAACGCACTCACAGAAATATACGAAAATGAATTATCCGCAACAGCTAAATAGTATGACGAATATAGTACGCGTTAATAACTTCATATCCGAGGAAATAAACAATATAACAAATCATATTAACCAACAGCAAATCTCAATAAGTCATTACATTAATACATTTAAGGACACCATACAAAATAAAATAAAGTCATTAGAGGACAAGGTTCAATTTTTAGAGCACACATACCAAATAGAAAACGATATATCATTTTTACGAAACCACATAGACGACATAGGACAAATTATATTTTCCAGCAAAATAGGTATAATTCCTACGGACATCCTCAACAAATTAGAACTCGAATTAATTACAGATTTCGACAGTTACCAAAATATCAAGACATCAGTAATATTTCAAAACAACATCATAATCATAATCCTCCTAATACCCCAATATTCACCAAATACCCTTTCACAAATCAGATTTGAACCACTTCCTAATATAGCTAACAAATCAATAGCCTTAGATACTTACGAAGTATTAATAGATTCAGAAAACAATATGCATGAAATATATGTAAAAAACAATTTGGAGAAAAATTTAATAAAAATTCACAAAAAATGTTTAGAAAATATATTGAAATTCGAAGAAGCAAATTGTAATTTAGAAAAATAAATGTCACTGAAATAGTTCCTGGTATTCTAGTATTTAAGCATTTTGATGTAGAAATAGAACACAATTTTTTTTTTTTTTTTTTTTTTTTTTTATTTTTTTTTTTTTATTTATTGAAACGTAACAAGATATGGATTTACATTTCATTCAAATTGCAACTAGTGACAAGTGTACTAACAAGCAATATTTTTCATAACTTATAAGGTAAAACAACAAAAGCTCTATTAAGAAGCTTTTTCAAAACTAAACTTTGTATTAAAAGCTAAATATTATAATATTTGCTATTTGCTTAGAAGATCATGGAACGTTGTTCTTTTCAATCTGCGCCTGCTATTTCTGGCCTCACCTAGTTGTCGGGCTTCAGCGTTTACGTGGTTTTGCAGCCTTGTGGCATGTTTCGATGCCGTTTCGCGAATGACTTCCCGAACCGTTTTTATGTGAAGATCACGATGTAGATCTGAGTTCCGTACGTACCACGGGGCATTTACAATTTTTCGAAGAACTTTATTTTGGAATCTTTGCATCATTTCGATGTATAACGGCGCAGCGCATCCCCATAGCTGAATTCCGTATGTCCAAATGGGCTTCAACGTTTGATTGTAGACTAAAATTTTATTTGAGGTTGTTAGGGGTGATTTCTTGCCGATTAACCAATTTATTTTGTTGTATTTTAGTTTAAGTTCTGCAGCTTTTCTTTGTATATGCTCCTTCCACTTTAACTTTGCATCCAGCGTCAAACCAAGATATTTCGCCGAGGTGGAGTACGGAATTACTTCATTCTCAATATATAAGGGGACATACGTATCCGTTTTGTTAGTGAAGTTTATATGTATAGACTTCAACTCGTTGAGGGTAATATACCATTTTTGTGTCCATTCTACAATTAGGTTGATTGAAGACTGCATTCTGTTCGACGATTCTATTACATTTTTACCGGTAGTAATTATGCAGGTATCATCTGCAAATGTGGCGATTGTGCTGTTTGGCGGCGTAGGCATATCACTAGTAAACAAAATGTATAAGAGTGGTCCCAGGACGCTTCCTTGGGGTACACCTGTTTTTATTGGCTGCAACATAGTATATGATTGTCCCTGCTTGATTCTGAAGTAGCGGTCGCTCAGGTAAGAGGCAAGTAGCTCAGTTAGATGCTGTGGGAAGAGAAGTCTTAATTTATGGAGTAAGCCATGGTGCCATACTCTATCAAACGCCTGGGATACGTCAAGAAAAACAGCTGTGCAAATTTGCTTTTTTTCCATCGCATCCTCAATTATATCTGTTATTCGATGAACTTGATCGATTGTAGAATGTTGCGATCTAAATCCAAACTGATGAATTGGTATAAGGTCCTTTTCTTCAATTATGTTCTGAAGTCTTTTTATAATTACAACTTCAAGTAGTTTCGACAAAATAGGCAACAGTGAGATTGGACGATATGATGATGCTTCCTGTGCGCTTTTCCCGGGTTTTTGTACCATAATGATTTCAGATACCTTCCATGACAACGGAACGTATCTGAGATTTAAGCAAGCGTTTATAATCGATGTCAGTTTTTCTAATGCTTTCCGCGTTAGATTTTTCAGTACCTCAGCTGTCACCAAGTCGAAGCCGGGAGCTTTTCTTGATTTAAATCTACTTTTAATTATATTTTCCACTTCTTTAGTTGTTGCTGGTTGGATTTCTCCTACGCATTGCGAGCCTTCCATCTGAGGTAATGTTCCATGGAGCAGAATAGGACTAAACGTTTTAGTGAGTTTTTCTGAAAAAACTTCCGCTTTTTCTTCGTCGCTTTTGGCCCAGGAACCATTTGGCTTTCTGAGGGGTGCATTTGACAATATTGGTTTCCTAGCATTTTTTACTGCTTTCCAAAGGGAATAATCGGATTGTTTGTTCGGCGTTAATTTCTCAATATAATTAGAAATGCTTTGATTCGTGAATAACTTTATTTTAATACTGAGAACCTTGGTTAAATTGTTCAGTTCTGTTTTATATTGGGGAAATCGCGTGTTTTGCCATTTTTTGCGTAGTTTTCTCTTTTTCTTTATGAGATCTAAAATGTCCGATGGATATTTAATATACAAATTTTTTTGTTTAGGAAGGGGAGTACTTTTCCAAGCCGATTCCTGTATAGCTTTCGTAAATGTATGAACTTCTTCTTCTAACATATCTTGAGTTGTTATATTTACATCAAATTCAATATTTTTGTCGAGCATCACTTTGAAATACTCCCAATCAGTATGTCTATTAGAAAGATAAGGCGGTATGTCGAGTTCTTTTAGATGGCTATTTAGGATTAGATATACTGGCGAGTGGTCCGAATTAAGGTCCAATCCATTTTCGATAGTAATGAATGTCTTGGATATTTGTCGAGTGATGTAAAAGTCGATCAAGTCAGGTAATTTCTTTGCGTCGGAAGGCCAGTAAGTCGGCTTGCCAGTAGACATGAAGTCGCATCCAGTGGCCGTAGCAGCTTTAAATAGCTCTCTCCCCTTCGGTGTCGTAACTCTTGAACCCCATTGTGAGTGTTTTGCGTTAAAATCACCACCCATGATGAATTTCCCATGGTGTTTTAATATAAGTTCTGTGTATAAGTCCATTTTAATATTGTGTCTAGGTGGGCTATATATTGCGGTAATGCTTATTTTTCCGAAACTAGATTCAACAGTTATGGTCGTAGTTTGGAATTCTGGGATACTTATATTATTTTCTTCGTAGTGGGGAATATTATCTCTGATAATTATGGCACTCCCCCCTCTCGCATTGTTATTTGGGTGATTCGAGCAATACGTCTTGTAGTTTTTGAATGTAACAAAAGTCTCATTTGTAAAATGGGTTTCTGATATAAGACAAATATCAATTTTTTCAACATGGAGTAGTGTCTCTAATTCTTTACTACGCTTGAGCAAGCCATTTGCATTCCAGGTCATAATTTTCATCGGTTTCATTTTTGCTCAAGTTTAGTAAGACGTTCGTGCGTAAGTCTATTTTGCTCTTCTAGCTTATTAAGCTTGTTGAGAATTAACGAAAAATTGTCAGTAAAATCACCAATGGCATTCGTATTTGTTTGATTTTCAGACAGATGTTGTTGAGCTTTATTAGCACCTTTAGTTATGCTGGCAAATGAGGGCTTCCCAGATTGATGATTTATAGTAGTGTCATCTTTCTGAGGAGCAGTGGAAGTGGTTATGCTTAAGCGTTTTGGTTCATATTTATGCTCTTTATTTTTTCCAGTCGCGTTTTTAATTTTTTGAAGTTGCTTTGCCACTTCACATCCCCTATAATTCGCAGGGTGATTTTGACTACAGTTACAGCATTTTGGCGGTAGTTCGGCAGGTTTTGTGCAGCTTAGTGTTGAATGATTTCCAGCGCACTTTACACACCTCGGTGGTTTACAACAATAGTTTCTAGTGTGACCGAACGCCTGACAGGATTTACACTGCGGCACAAGATTCGATGGCTTGATGGGCTCGACTTTAACGACAGAATTTAGAATATGCTTGATTTCATAAATTTTCTTAATGTTCTCAGTAGGTTCGAAACATACAATAAACATATTTAACGGGTTTTTTGTTTTATATTGAAGTTTGTTTAAAACTTTCGTAACTTTAAACCCTTGCTTTTGAAGGTCTGTGATAATACTTTCAGGCTCACATGAGTGATGAAGGTCTTTTACCATTACGCGTATATCACGCGATTGTTTGTCTTCGTACGAGTACCAAGGAATTTTCGAGTCGTTTAATTTCCTTGTAAGTATTCTGTAGTCGGAACTATCTGAAAGATTTATTTTACAGGAACTAGGGCCAGTGAGCTTGAGTGTGTAACATTTTTTTACATCTGCGTTAATCAAGGAACGCATCAAGGGTTGGTTAAAATTTTCCGATATTATAATTGGCGGAGGGCGATGTCTTACTTTTGTATCTGTTTTATCTTCCGCTGTTGCATCCGGAATCGGAGACTTTAGTGTTACATCCGGTGAAGAATCTGCTTTGCGTTTCTTACTTTCCCTACTTTTTTTCTTTTTTAATAGCCAATTCGTTTCTTTTTCAAGCTCTTCTTCGTCTGTTTCGGCTGCAAAGTTCGACTTTGATGGAGAAGAAGAAGTTTCATTTACATATTTGGTTAGCGATTTCTTTAAGTCTTCATTTTGAAGTTTAAGTGCCGCATTTTCGTTTTTCAGTTCATTGTTCAACGTTTCTATTTTTTTAATACGTTCGAGCAACATACCTATTTGGTTACACTGTGAACCCCCGCCAGGAGGCGGAGTTTGTATGTCCATTACGATCTTACTGAATTGTGGTTACGTTAAGTCAAAGAACTGCCTTATCAACTGCTTTACCGACTTCACGTGCAGATAATGTAGTGTCCCTGGCCACTTACAACTCTGCGTAGACAGCTGTTTTGCCGTGCGACAGAAACAGCTGATACCCACTTTAGATGTCGGAGGAGAATTTTTGCGCGAAAATTTATTGAGTGTTTTTAATTTGGTATTATTTTTGTTATTGTTTTAAATTTCCAAAGGTTATAAATCACTTATGTTTTTACCTATTTTTGTAGAAATTTCGATTAAATTGATATACCGCGTGGTGCCAACGATGATAAGGTCCTCCGGAGAGTCTGCTTACGAGTTTCCCCAGCCGGGATTTCACGTATATTACAAGAGATTGAGGAGCACACTTTACTGTTGACCGTACGCGCGAACGTTTTTATGTCCATTGTAGAACACAATTGCAAAAAGCAAAAAATAAAACAGAAGGCAACTTTCTTATCAAATTTGAAAATTATTATATTAGTACGCTTAATAAGACGTATTCGAACATTAACATTAAAATATATGAAACATTTATTTTGCCAGATCGAATCACAAAACTTAAAGAGAAAAAGAATGTAACTGAACTTGTTCTTAAATTAGAAAATCTCTATGTAAAACAAATAAATCACGAAAATAGTATCGAATTACTAATGAATAAAAAAAAAAATTTAATCAGCATAGGCACTGATGTTATAATTATAACTATAATTTTAATAACAATTGTATACATCATTATAAAAAGTAAGCAAAAGCTAAATATTTCAATTGAGCCACCGCAAGCAACTTCAGCAAAAAGGGGACCATTTCTACAAATTTCAACACCACAAATGCATTAATCCCGATTGAGGACAATCGGCTTAAGAGGGGAAGAGTTAGCACGAACCAAGCATAAAGTGCAACTATGTCAACAACCCCGAAATTACAGCGCAAGCGACAACTGGTAAATTCTGCCGATGCAACCTCAGCACATCCGGCACATGCCAATCGAAAATGCAATAGAATTGCTTATACTAATTCTAGGAAATAGATCACGCCACTTAATAATTCCGTGGCTTAGAATAAGTATAAATTAACCAAATTGTTAAATTTAAGTTTGAGTCGTTTTTGGTCAATAAAGCGGACACGCTGTCCGATTAAAAAATAATTTTTTTGGTATTCCCAACGCGGGAATACATAATTTATACATATGAGCACATGTGCGACCGCTTGATCTTTTAAAAACTTTTAATGTAAATGTGTAAATTTAAAACTAGTCACCATAAACCTATGTACATATATTAATTATTTGGGTAATAATATAAACCTTACTCTTATATGTTTTTAATGATTAAATCATCATGAAATACATAGGTAAATTTGAACATACATACATACTTATGTACTAAGTATATGCTTTGCTACCAAATATATACGGATCATATATAAATTATATGCCGAGTCGGTTGCGCATAGAAAATAAACGAATCTTTAGGCGTAAATTTGTTTACATTAGAATTAGCATTATTTTTCTCATTTGAAACACCGAAAATGCTCAATTCTGTTATTTTCGTGGTGAAACACGAATTTGTCTGTGGTGAGGCTCCCTCCAGAGAACGTATAATATAGAGAAGGTCCACCGCGTTGCCAAACTTACGATATTTCATTTTTTGGAGGGGAACTCTTTTCTATTAGTGGATTTCACCTCAAAATCAGGGGAACTATTTTCTATAAGCGGATTCACCAATATTTAACAGGAGCGTCGAAAATAGCAGAATAGAGCATTTTCAGTGATAAATGAGAAAAGTAATGCTTATATATAAATAAGAGACAGCCAATGAAGTAAAAGCTATGAAAATGTATTTACAATATATGCATGCTCTTTTTGGCTGAGTATTTGCATATAAGATTTTTTTGATATGTATGTATATGTTTTCATGGAGGAATTGCGCCAAATTTAACAATGAAATATGCGGTATATGTACATATAAAATATGCAAGTAGTTAGATTTTTTCTAGTTGTAGGTGATATATGTATGTTACAACGGGGAAATGGCGCCAACTGTATTTACAATATACATATGTATGCGCTTTTTGGTTGAGTTGGCATATTATAAAAAATAAAATCGGGAAAAATTAGGAAAAATTATTTTAATTTTATTTCTCTTTATTTTTATTTTTTAATTTTAATTAATATTTATTTCGACTATTACAAAGTGAAGATGTGCAAAATGATCTCTATTTCTTCAAAGAAAATTGATGACCTTCATGAAATATGCATATTCGCATTATTTCGTTATCATTTCCATATTTGTACCAATAGAATTTCTATGACACATACATATGTATGTATATTATTTCTTTGGCACATTTGTATGTTTACGAAAGCAAATGCGAGCCACATACATAAGTATGTACATATGTACATTCATAATAACAAGTGTCACACGCATCTTTCGCATCTCCGTTGTCACGGTCTACCAATAGCCGAAACTGACGCTTTGTCAAAGAGTCAAGTGCTGAACACATTGAGCGCGACAGACTGTTATGTCAAATATTAAAATACACACGTTATTATGGACACAGTTATTTTGTTGTGAAGCTGTTTCAATAACTGTGTCCCTAAGAACGTGTGTATTCTAATATTTGACAGATGTCATTTGCAGTCTGTCGCACTCATTGTGTTCAGCACTTGGGTGATGATAGAAACTCCAAGCTGTGCCGAAAAAAATAAACGAATGGCCGCCGATTGTCACCGTTTCCCTTGCCGCTGTAACAGCTTTGCCTACAAATGTGAGTAAATATGTGTGTATGTATACGTATGAGCGTGAATACATATCGACGCAGATTTTTGCGAGTCACGGAAAAATATTTTAGAATGGACAAATATTATAAATCGACAACTGCGTTGTGCCACTTTTCTCACGTCTTTCTGTGAAGAAGAATCAGAAAGTTGTTCAATTTATGATTTTTAGCTTTTGCCATCGTCGCGAAAAAACGCTTCTAGGCAAAGGCATGCTCGGGGAGATGTTACGGCGTCTGTTTATATGAATGAAGCGAGGTCGCTTGTGGCATATGCGCCTGCGTTTATGAATGAAATCGTTTTTGTTTTAAAATTTACTACATTTGGGCTTCGCCATTTCGGCTGCCATATTGACTTGTGATGCTTCTGCTATTTAGACAATTGTTGTTTTTGTAGAACAATGCTTCAATTTTTTGTTGGTGACATATTCACATGTGTACGCATATGTATGTTTGTATGCTTGTGCATTATTTGTTCGGAAGTGTATACATACCTATGTATGTATGTACATTAGGGTGTGTCATTCTGAGGCAACTTTTTTTTGTCAACTGAAAAAACAGGCTCAAAACTTTCGAAAATGTGTAAAAAAAGTCACTCAAAAGATGAGCTCTTAATATTAATATTAAGAGGTGCCTATTTCAAATTTTCTGTTTTCCATATAAATTACATGGAAAAAAAATCATTTTTTTTTGTGGTGGTTATTGTCCGGAGGTTTTATATGTGCCCCGATAGCTGCCAGTAGGGATGGTAAACTCGATTCCGATTCTACTCGAAAATCGAGTTTTCTCGTAAAATAATCGATTTTTAAAAATCGATTTTCAGTAGTCGAAGTGGATTAAGAATCGGTTCTTGACATTCGAAAAATCGATTATTTTACGAGAAAACTCGATTCTCGAGTAGAATCGGGATCGAGTTTACCATCCCTACTGGCAGCCATCGGGGCACATATAAAACCTCCGCACAATAACCAACACAAAAAAAAATGATTTTTTTTCCATGTAATTTATATGGAAAACAGAAAATTTGAAATAGGCACCTCTTAATATTAGTATTAAGAGCTCATATTTTGAGTGACTTTTTTTTACACATTTTCGAAAGTTTTGAGCCTGTTTTTCAGTTGAAAAAAAGGTTGCCTCAGAATGGCACACCCTATTGTATATATACATATATGCTACATATAGACGTGGGCGATCGGCCTGTATCGCCACGGCGACAATCATGTTTACCCGCACCTATAGATATTTTACATCAAAAATGGTGATTTTGTAACCAAAGTGCTTTAATTTTTTTTAGGCCTAAATGATCTTTCACTGATCCTTCCGATATTCAAACGATGCCAGCAAAATCTGTGATTGTTAATCGTCGATTCTCAAGCACCAATTCTTTTATTTTACGGACGTGGTTCGTTGTCAAGGCGTTCTTGAGCCTCACTGAATAGTTTGTATCAATCAAAAACACTTGCTCGCAGAATTCTTTGAACTTGGTTCTGAATAATTTCACACATCGCAAAAAACGCCGAATGCACTTTATGTACATAAGATAAACAAGCGTATACTAAACACCAATGATAATTTTGATGTGACATTCGGCACAGATGTCACTGACAGTCATACTAACATAGAGAAAAATATTTCGACGAATGGGTTTTCGCCTGAAATTTAAATTAAAAAGTCTTAAAATTTTTTGCCCACAGTAGTATGTACATCATGTGTTTTAATGCATAGAACTTTTGGAGTTCATGGAAGTAGTTTGGTTACAATTTGAACATGCAAAATTTTCAAACTCCCTCTGCTCATGCTAACTGTAATATTAATCGAATTTATAATTGAACCAACTTGCAGTGGTATATCACAAGAGACGCTCAACCAAAGTGTTGGGTCATCACGTGCAAATTCTCTACCTCGACCAATATCGCCGTCACCGTCTGTTGTGAGCGATAAAAATGATGGAGCCGTGCATGTAAGTTGGCAAATTTCATACTTTATTTAAAATTTTAACAATTTTTGTTTTTAAATGAGCGTTATATTAATTATATTAACTGAGATGTTTTGAGTAGCAGTGCAGGTTGCAATTTACATTGGACCGTAGGAAGAACAATAAATTTAATATTAAAATATTATACATACATATATGTATGTAATGTGATGTAGTGAATCTTAATCAATAAAAAACTTAATTTCGAATTTTTTGAACAAAATTCGAAGACCCTATAAAGTATCAGCGTGACGAGCTGGGACGATTTAACCTTGGGTGTATGTACACGAACTATTTCCTCAGTTGTAAGATATCGTTCTTAAATTTTGCACACGTCCCCAAGAAGCTGTTAATTTTTTGGAACCGACGCTATTGAACCAATATAACATATAGTTGCGGGATAGAGTTCGAGTTGCCACGAGCATCTGAAGTGATAGTTGCTTAATATATTTTATTTAAAGTCCTACTTATCCAGAATTAGCACCGCTATTACAACAACAACCGATAAAAACAAGATTAAGATATTTATACACTGAACAGGGTATATTAAGTTTGTCACGAAGTTTGTAACACCCAGAAGGAAGCGTCGGAGACCCTATAAAGTATATATATAAATGATCAGTGTGTTGAGCTGAGTCGATTTAGCCATGTCCGTCTGTCTGTATATATACGAACTAGTCCCTCAGTTTTTAATATATCGTTTTAAAATTTTGCAAACGTCATTTTCTCTTCAAGAAGCTGTTCATTTGTCGGAACTGCCGATATCGGACCACTATAACATATAGCTGCCATACAAACTGAACGATCGGAATGAAGTTCTTGTATGGAAAACTTTTGCATTTGACAATGTATCTTCACAAAAGTTGGCACAGATTATTTTCTAGGGCAACAATGTAATCTCCGAAGAAATTGTTCAGATCGGTTAACTATAGCATATAGCTGCCATACAAACGGAACGATTGGGAAAAAGTTCTTGTATGGAAAACTTTTGCATTTGACAATGTATCTTAACAAAAGTTGGCATAGATTATTTTCTAGGGCAAAAAAGTAATATCCGGAAAAATTTTTCAAATCGGATTGCTATAGCATATAGCTTTCATGTAAACTGAACACATAGTTACTAAAAGATATGCACCTGTCAACGGTATATTAGCTTCGGTGCAGCCGAAGTTAACGTTTTTTCTTGTTTTATATCCTTTTATGCTATAAGGAATTCCCCTTTTATAGGTGAAAGTACTATAGATTCGGTGCAGTCGGTTTTTATATTTTCGTTGTTTTTATCTTCATTTTGGATATTGTAAATATTCTGTAATGAGCTATTTCTTTTATGAATTATAGGAAAGACATGAACGTGAAGAAGAGGATCGCAAGCGACGTATACAATTATATGTTTTTGTTTCACGTTGTATATCGTATCCATTCAATGCGAAGCAGCCGACTGACATGACCAAGAGGCAGCCTAAAATAGTCAAGCAACAATTGGAAACAATTACTCAGCGATTTCAAGTACTTTAATGTTCTTACAGTACCAAATGACATAATTTGCGAGAATAATCTTATTTTAGGCTTTTCTAAAGGGCGAAACACAAATAATGGCTGATGAAGCCTTTCAAAATGCTGTACAAAGTTATCATGATGTTTTCTTGAAATCAGAACGCGTACAAAAAATGGTACAATCGGGAGCGTGCTCCCAACATGATTTTCGTGAAGTTTTCCGAAATAATATCGAGAAACGCGTGAGGTAAATATAATTAAAAACAAAAGTATTTTTAATACTCATCGTTACGAAATATAAAGATATCAAGGGTACTCATTTAACATGACATATATGTAATAGTGGGAAAATGGCAACTTGGTTTAAACGAGCCCTACATGGCAATATTGCATAAGTCAGACTTTATATATCCGTGGTCGTTTTCTCTAAAAATATTTGTCCAATTAATTTTAAAATAATCAAATAATACATTATTATATTTAAATGTACGTACATTTTCCATTTTACAGCGAAGAAACCAAAACTGATTGTAATTTGCGACAAATTGTATGAATGCTACTGAAAATATCACAAGTTTGCGACTTTATATGAGCTCACAAATTAGAACCACTTTGTTTATAGTGTTTTCTTTTGAAAAGGTTTAATTCTTCCAGTTTATTTGTTTATGTATTGCATAAGCAGAAATATTGGCTGAATTTACTTAAAAATCTACAATAAAATTCTATTTTATTCGATTCTTTTAATAAAAACAAAAAAAATCTAGTACAATGACATGCTAAATTAACAGATGCAACAAAACAAAACATAGAGATGCCCTCCAATTCCATTAAACGTATTTTTATACTCTTGCAACCAGTTGCTAAATAATCGAGATAGATATAGGGTTACTTATATATAAATGACCAGGATGACGAGAAAAGTTGAAATTCGGGTCCAAATCCAACAAAAACTGTTCTAGCCCCTAGGTACAGAATATGTCATCCCCAGTACCTATAGTTGACTTTTGATCGTAAATATCGATCAATGTCTGAGATATATAATTGAAATTCAGGCATAGTACTTTCCTGATAATGGTATGTCTGTATGTCAAATAATCGTATGAATCGGACCATATACCTAATATAAAGATAATCGAAATGAAAATGAGCTAGCGTATTTTACTCAGAACAGTCTATCTTTGTGCCTAAAATAGATAAATTTGAGCAAAAACTTGATTTACTCCCATGTAACTAATACCAAGATTTTTGAACATCCGGCTGACTTTACTCTATATGAATAGTTTTTTAGTAAGTGACATATTAATAGTATGTGGTATTGGGAAAAAAGATAAACTCTTATCGATACTGCTGCAACTGCCATATACCACATATAATGATTTTCGTTTTTCTAACAAGCCTTATGTGTCTGTCAGTATAGGAGTTATATAAAGTATATATGGGCCATTCCATCAATTGGCGACATGGTTTTGTACCCGTGGTTCACCGATTTTGACGAAACTTTAGAATATCATAATATAGACTAAAATAAGAATATCTGTAAACTTTTTAGTGGCCAAACTTGCTTCATTGTTTTTTGGCGCGCACTTCAAATTGAGATCAAACAAAAAAATGACTTTTTCTTTTATTTTTTAACGACCTCAAAATTTAGTGAAAAAAATTTTGAAGTTATCCATTTTTATGTAAAAAAATCTCAGCTTTCTGATAAAAATATTTTCAAAATCCAAAAAAAATTTCAAAATCCAAAAAAACCATGTTTTTTCTAAAAATCCCGCCTTTTGCGCTCTTCCCCCACTTTTTTTTTCAAAATTGACATTATTTTTCGATTCCTCGTTAAATTTTACATAAGAATCAGTATTCAAAAATATGGGACTCTGATCCCATCAACAGCAAAAAAAATTTAAAGTTGTCGCTATACGGCGCAGTGTGTTCGCTTAGAAGGTTGTGTGAAAGAGGTAAATGTGTAAATTGTATTCTTAGACTTGAATTAAGAAGAAATCACAGTCTTCATTCATAAAAATATGTGTCATATAGCGACAACTTTGCATTTTTTTGCTGTTGATGGGATCAGAGGCCCATATTTTTGAACACTGATTCTTATGTAAAATTTAACGAGGAATCGAATGGAAAAATCAATTTTGAAAAAAAGTTGGTGGAAGAGCACAAAAAACCGTATTTTTTCGAAAATAATGTTTTTTTTTGGATTTTTAGCGTCAACTTTGAATTTTTTTTGCTGTTCATGGGATCAGAGTCCCATATTTTTGAATACTGATTCTTATGTAAAATTTAACGAGGAATCGAAAAATAATGTCAATTTTGAAAAAAAAGTGGGGGAAGAGCACAAAAAGCGGGATTTTTGGAAAAAACATGGTTTTTTTGGATTTAGAAATTTTTTTTTGGATTTTGAAAATATTTTTATCAGAAAGCTGAGATTTTTTTACATAAGAATGGATAACTTCAAAATTTTTTTCACTCAATTTTGAGGTCGTTAAAAAATAAAAGAAAAAGTCATTTTTTTGTTTGATCTCAATTTGAAGTGCGCGCCAAAAACAATGAAGCAAGTTTGGCCACTAAAAAGTTTACAGATATTCTTATTTTAGTCTATATTATGATATTCTAAAGTTTCGTCAAAATCGGAGAACCACGGGTACAAAACCATGTCGTCAATTGATGGAATGGCCCATATATATGTAGGATTTGTATTCACGCACTTAAATGCTAACTTCTTTTATTCAATATAAACTCGGGTACTGCGATTTCATATTATTTTTAGAACATTAAACATACAAATTTTATTTATTAATAAAAATGGTTATTATAAAAGTAAAAGGATTAACAGTTGAAATTGAAAAAGACACTTCGATGACAATTCGATTCGTCACATGCGTACGGCTACGCGTTCTCTCGTCAAATCGTCATCTATCATTGGCATTTTCTGGTTCGGAGTCTATTGTTCGAAACTTCTTGCATAAAAAGTTTTCCGTGTTGCTCAAACCCCATATATACTTGTATACATATATAGTATATATTTGTCAGGATTTCGATCCTCATGTTGACGTTTTAGACCATAAAGTATTTCCCTGGCCTTGATTATTGCAAGTTGCAGGAGCATACGTATAAAATGTTCGGTTGCACCCGAACTTAGCCCTTCCTTACTTGGTCCTATTAAAAATAAAAATGTCTATATCTCCTTATCTTGATGTTTTTTCGCGAACCACTTGTCCGAATTTGATGAAACATATTTAGAAAAATTAGGAATTACAATTTCTATTTTTTTTTTATTCAAAAAAGTGTAATTTATCGCCTTTTTTTTATAAATTTTCCCCAATAACTCCAGACTTCTGGCCATAAACTACTAAAAAAATAAAGTAAACATTTTTATAATTTTTTATTTTTATTTAATTAATATTTTTTTTTTATTTTAATAAATATTGCCTAAAAAAATAAAAAAGGCGATAAATGACACTTTTTTGAATAAAAACAACTGATTGCACCTTTTCATTAAATTATTAACTCTACGCTCAGGAATTCAATTTTTCGATTGTAATATCAGAACGTTAAATATATCGCAAACTCTGATTCTAATTGCTGGAAATTCTAATTACTGAAGGTATTAACTAATCTAACTTTTGTAATTGTGAATATAAATTCTATGGTAGCGTTTATTAATCGATCAGATGCAGAAATTATCTCGATTCGATCTTTCGCTACATTTTTTAACAACAGTTTAACAGTTATTTTTGAATGAATTTAGAGAATTTTTAATTGTCTTTAATTATTTGCAGATGGTATGTTTAGTGATGGTATAGTTGCATGGATAAAATATAAATTTAATAAAAACTTAAATATTTTCAACCTTTTGAAGGTCTTTACCTGAAATCGATGGCCTAAGCAAGGAGACGGTTCTTACCTCGTGGATGGCCAAATTCGATATAATACTTAAAGGTACTGGTGAAGAAGATACCAAACGACCTTCTAGAATGCAGCAATCCCTCAACAGTGAATTGATTTTGTCTAAGGAACAGTTGTACGATATGTTTCAACAGATTTTGAGTGTTAAGAAATTTGAACACCAAATTCTATTCAACGCGTTAATGGTAAGTAAAAGTGCAACTTGTTTTACTAAATACCAAACAGTGTAAAATTGTCAAAGATAAGGCACCATTTGAGGATGGAGCCATGAAAAGTTGACGCAAGTGAGGAAAGTTCTCTGATCGCCATTCACTTGGGAGTGGCCAGAAACGATTCTTTTACATATGACTCAAGCAGCTCACGACTTCCGGTCTTTGACCAAGTATCCTCTGGATAGCCTAAGAACATCCGTTTGAAGGCGAGCTAAAGTGAGAATGCGAAACATCCCCTCCGCAGGGTTGTACGCAGGGTTTGGGACCCGCCACGTAAAAAATCTTACCAATGAAAAGGAACAACAAGCCTCGGATGAGTGACCCCCCTTTTGATGACGACCATGGCAAACGAATTAAGGACTATGATTTGAGGGCATGCACCTGGACTGTCCGGTCCCTTAATTGGGAAGGTGCCGCTGCCCAGCTGGTTGATGTCCACGTGCAAATAAAGGCTGACATCACCGCCGTCCAAGAAATGCGATGGACGGGACAAGGACAGAGACGAGTAGGTCCTTGTGACATTTACTACAGTGGACATATAAAGGAGCGCAAGTTTGGTGTTGGATTCGTGGTAGGAGAGAGACTCCGTCGCCGAGTACTATCATTCACTCCGGTGAATGAACGTCTAGCCACAATACGTATCAAAGAGAGGTTCTTCAACATATCGCTGATTTGCGCCCACGCCCCGACGGAAGAGAACGACGATGTGACCAAAGATGCCTTTTATGAGTGCTTGAAGCGCACTTATGTGAGTTGCCCCGCCACGATGTCAAAAACGTACTTGGCGACTTCAACGCCAGGGTGGGCAAAGAAGGTGTCTTTGGCACTACGGTCGGTAAATTCAGCCTCCACAAGGAAACATCCCCAAATGGGCTGAGGCTGATCGACTTCGCCGGGGCCCGAAATATGGTTATCTGTAGTACTAGATTCCAGCATAAGAAGATACATCAAGCTACCTGGCTGTTTCCGGATCGAAAAACCACCAACCAGATCGATCATGTTGTGATAGACGGAAGACACGTCTCCAGTGTTTTAGATGTGCGTTCGCTCCGAGGTCCTAACATCGACTCGGACCACTATATTGTTGCAGCCAAAATTCGCACCCGCCTCTGTGCAGCAAAAAACGCACGCCAACAAACACAAGGAAGGTTCGTCGTTGAGAAGCTGCAATCACAACAGACAGCCGATCGATTTTCTACTCGGCTTGCACTCCTGCTCTCTGAGAGCACTCGTCAACAACTCGGTATAAGGGAACTGTAGGACGGCATTTCTAACTCCTTACGTAGAGCTGCAACCGAAACCATTGGTTTTCGGAAAGTGCAAAAGAACAGCTGGTACGACGAGGAGTGCCATGTCGCAGCGGAGAGAAAACAGGCTGCCTACCTCGCAACGTTACGATTGACCACAACACGTGCGGGATGGGATAGATACCGAGAGTTGAAGAGGGAAACGAGACGCATTTGTTGACAGAAAAAGAAAGAGGTACTGCGTCGAATACTTTCAGAGCTGGAGTGTTTTCATCCATCCGCACAACATGACCTAGCCAGCGTAGCCGCTGTATTTTAATTCGCTGAACTATGTCGTATATCGCTTACAACTCATCTTTCCAACAAATGCTATATTCGCTGTGGCCAATGCGCAAATGACCATAAATCTTTCGCAGAACCTTTCTCTCGAAAACTCGCAACGTCGACTCATCCGTTGTTGTCATCGTCCAAGCCTCTGCACCATATAGCAGGACGAGAGTTATGAGTGACTTATAGAGTTTGGTTTTTGTTCATCGTTAGAGGACTTTACTTCTCACTTGCCTACTCAATCCGAAGTAGTACTTGTTGACAAGAGTTATTCTGCGCTGGATTTTCAGTCTGACATTGTTGGTGGTGTTTATACTGGTTCCAAGATAGACGAAAGTATCTACGACTTCAAAGTTATAACTGTCAACAGTGAGTTCTGCAGCTCGAATTATTTTTTCCAGCAGCAGATTGAAGAAGTCGCACGATAGGGAGTCGCCTTGTCTGAAACCTCGTTTGGTATCGAACGGCTCGGAGAGGTCCTTCCCGATCCAGACGAAGCTTTTGGTGTTGCTCAACGTCAGTTTACAAAGTCGTATTAGTTTTGCGGGGATACCAAATTCAGACACCGCGGCATAAAGGCTATCTTTTGTGCTGTCAAAGGCAGCTTTGAAATCGACGAAGAGATGGTATGTGTCGATTCTCTTTTCACGGATCTTTTCCAAGATTTGACTCATGGTGAATATCTGGTCGGTTGTTGATTTTCCAGGCCTGAATCTACAGTGATAAGGTCAAATCAGTTTGTTGACGGTGGGCTTTAATCGTTCGCACGATATGTTCGATAAAATCTTATACGCGATGTTGAGGAAGCTTATCCCACGGTAGTTGGCGCAGATAGTCCTTGTCCCTACCATCGCATTTCTTGGACGGCGGTGATGTCAGCTTTTACTCTAACGAAAATATCAACCAATTGGGCAGCGGCACCTTCCCAATTAAGGGACCGGACATTCCAGGTGTATGCCATCAAATCGTAATCGTTAATTCGTTTGCCATGGTCGTTATCAAAAGAGGGTCTCTCATCCGAGGCTTGTTGTTCTTTTACATTGGGTGCATTTTTTTTACGTGGCGGGTCCCAAACCTAGCGCACAACCCTGCGAAGGGGATGTTTTACCTTCTTACTTTAGCTCGCCTTCAAACGGATGCTCTTAAGCTACCCAGAGGATACTTGTGCAATGACTGGAAGTCGAGTGTTGCTGGAGCCATATGTAAAATATGGCCACTCCCAAGTGAATGGCGATCAGAGAGCTTTCCTCACTTGCGTCAACTTCTACACATTACTCTATTCTCCATGCCTCACCATCCGTAAAATTACAGAAAATATTTAAGTTCAGAATCTAAATATATACTAAATACGAGCACTCGTAGAGGTCTCTGTACGTAGTAGTACATAAGAGGGCGGTCATATAATCATTAGCGAATACTTTGGAAAAAATGGCGATTTATTTCTCAACTCATAACTCATAGTTTCCTTTTAGACCAGTAATCTTCATCCAGCGATTCGTCATCTTCTTGAAATATGGTTTCTGGAGGTATTTAAAGTAGGCCTACGTGGCGGCGAAAGAGCGGGTAGAGACTTCATGTTTGGAAATTGAGGGAATTCGTAGGTAGCTAATTGCAAAAATTACGGTGAATAGGGCTGTGGTTCATAGCCTAGTTCGACGAATTTAGCTGTGCGACGGCTTGTCATGGTGTGAATAGTTTTACTTCATTAAATCGGACCGTTTCGGCCTAATAATTCTATAACATCGTTGTTGATGTACTAAAAATTTCACTTGAAAGAAATTTAAATATTTTGTTCAAAATTTTTTTGCAAAAATTAAGTGAATAGTTGATTCAATTGTTATTAAAAATTATACTACTTGTATACATATGTATATCAGAGCTATTTTATGCTACTGTTGGTAAAATAACATTAGATTTGTTAGAAATTTTAATAATTTTACATTTAATTTAACAGCAACAACTGCAGGCTTTCTGCCGTGAAGTGCGTATGTTGTCTAAATAACTGTGTCTAAAAGAACGTGTGTATTTTAATATTTGACACATGCTGTCTGTCGCTCGCCGTTGACTATGTGTTTAATACCCCCGATGCTGCTTTTGTCTACACATGATTATTTCACTATAAATACGCAACAATGTTGCAATCAACAATGATGTGCATGTGTAAAAACTTGGTTTATATTTAAATGAGAAAATTAAAAAAATAAAACTTATAGATGAACTTTCAAACAATCGACACAAGTCTCCTCTACCAGAATACCAGAAAATTACATTTTTTTTCTATATAAACGAATTAATAACATTTTTTTAGCTGGATTCAGCCGATGAGCAAGCAGCTGCAATCCGCCGTGAGCTAGACGGTCGAATGCAACGAGTTAGCGAAATGGAAAAGAACCGAAAACTAATGCCAAAGTTTGTTCTAAAAGAGATGGAGTCTCTTTATATTGAGGAGTTAAAATCATCTATAAACCTGCTGATGGCGAATTTGGAGTCCTTACCAGTATCTAAGGGAAATATGGATAGCAAATATGGATTACAAAAACTCAAACGATACAATCATAGGTACATATTTCTGTAAGTATGTGGAAATTTTGAAAGTTATTAAATGCATAACTTTTTCTATTGCAGCACTCCATCCTTTCTGTAAGTATAAGCCAAATAAAATAATTTTAGTATTTATACATATTTATATTTGTTGTAAGTATATATTGTTAAACTATATAAAAATCAAAGTCAATACTGAACTACTACCGAGATGATGGGGTAGATAGAAAATTAATGTTTTGAGAAGCCTGCTTGAATTATTCTAGGGTTTCTACTAAGCTTTTTTAGAGAAAATCGTCATTTTCAATACAGAACTGTTTAATGTCAATTACTTAAGTATGTTATCAGAGAATAACACTAGATATTTTTGAAACATCTTACAAAATTTTTTGAGCCAGATGGCGGAATTTTCACGAAATAGGTATGGACTTATCTAATGAATTTCAAAATCACTATAAAGCACATTCAATACAGTCAAAATCTGAACAGAACAATTTTGAAATGAATTATGTTGCAACTATAAAAAAGAAGGTCAAGTATCTTAACTAAGAAAGTGTTCGACCAGAAAACAGGAATTCGTTTTTGGTATAATTTTAATTTGTTGCTATATTTGTATTTAAGTAGGAAGATGATACTGCGATCACATGGCTCACTTTCAAAATTGGAAGGTGATGCAGATGAGGGCATAACGCAACTAACGAAATTGGATGTTGTACTTACATTTCAATTGGAAGTTATTGTCATGGAAGTTAAGGGTCTCAAATCTTTGGCGCCCAATCGAATTGTGTATTGCACCATGGAGGTAGAAAATGGTGAAAAACTACAAACCGATCAAGCGGAGGCTTCAAAACCAATGTGAGTGTATATACAATAATAGTTCTGAACAACTGAACTCATTGAGAAGTGATTTCATTATGTAAAATGTATATTCAATACTTAGGTGGGATACCCAAGGTGACTTCACAACAACACACCCCTTGCCAATAGTTAAAGTAAAGCTATATACAGAAAACCCTGGTATGTTGGCATTAGAAGACAAGGAACTGGGCAAGGTTACAATAAAACCAACACCACTTTCATCGAAGGTATTATAGATATTCCACATATTGGTGCTTATGTATAATTCGTCAATATATTTTAGTCCCCCGAATGGCATCGACTGGTAGTGCCCAAAAATCTTCCAGATCAAGACCTCCGAATTAAAATTGCTTGTCGGTTGGACAAACCTTTAAATATGAAGCACTGTGGGTAAGTATACAGTAGGGTGGGTCGATTCCGGAATTTTTTCGATTCGGAATTTCTAATAGTGCGGAAAAGTTGCCTTAGTACTTCCTGATTCCAATGCAACTTTTTGTTTTGAGATCGGATTGCATCTTCAACCCCAACTCCGGCTTTGAAATTTCGGAAATTCGCCTAAAATCGTGACATTGTCTACCTAGCGCCTGAAATACGCATCTCATGGCAAAATGTATAAAACAAAGTTATTTGTCGCCGTGATTTGGCCGCAGAACGAAGCGTTCCCGAGATACGAGCGAAAAGGCGACGCGCCACAGCGCGAGGTGAAAATTGTTGCAGCTCGCAGCTAACCTGTATTGGTCACCCAGAACCCATCGCGTGGAGGTGGCTGCTCTTCGGGTTCCTCTCAAGCCCAACCCAACCAATCAACCATATGTCAGGCTTGTTTTAGTCTGAATCTGTGTCAAATTTATTGATAAAATCAGATTTTGTACTAAACTTTGGCACTTGTTGCCTAGATTTCAGTGTAGAGCATATAAAACGATCACGAGATTGGGGGCCAATAACTTTAGAAAATGCCTCTGTCACCAGTTTGACGATTCTCTCGACTGCCACGGTGTGAGAGGGGAATTCACTAAATTTCCATACCTCTGCAGTGTTTCCCGACAGCCCTTTTATGAGTTCTTCGTTAGAAACTGAACAAAGAACTGGTGGAACAGTCAAGGTAATAGTCTTCCAGTTAATCATATCGTAATAATCATTAGCTTTGAAATTCAGCTTTGGCACTTTATTACATCTAACCCTTTCATTTACAGTGTCAGACTCTGCTTTTCTGGCTGCCAGAAGACGGTCAAGGGCCAACTTTCTGACTTCTATCCGTTCGTCAGTCATCATACTAAGGATAATGTTTTCTGGAAGAGCAAAGAAAGCATTCTGTTGAATGGATGAATCGACAACCTTGCGCAGTTTAGCAGGTAAGTATATCGACCTTTGAATTTCAGCATAGAGATGGCGCTAACCATCTTTGATTAAACTGTTGAATCTTATTGAGAACCACAAAGGCGAGTAAACTGTAAGTATGTACTTGACCAAAATCTTTATTTCCTTTGCTGGTTTGTCAGTAGAAATGTATAATCTCAGAATTTTATTTGTACAGGTGAGCCAGCGAGATTTGCACATGTTACCTGGATGCATCGACGCTAAATCTGAGGAATATTGACCGGAAATAACAGCTTCTGATATTTTATAGAGATACGCTTGCTATGTGCTAAGTTGGGTCGGATTAATAACCTCAGAAGGTAATTGGCAGGATGGAAACCTTTCAAATTTGACAATAGGCAACTTCTCAAAATCAGGGAGCAGTTTACCTATATCGCCAGAGAATGTATTTGGACTCTTTGAGACACCATCTATGTGTTCGAAAAGAGCACGAAATGGAAGTTCGGTGAAATGTAGAAGACAAACAACCCACTGTAATGGCCTACCTATTTCTTCTTCTAGTTTCCGAATGATTCCACCTTTCCAACCTGTGTTCGTGTTGGTGCCATCAGCACCGACAACTTCTAGATGTTCCACATCAACTGAAATGTCTTATAAATGTTGCCATATAGCTTGCGTCTCATCCTCAGCTGACCCGGAAGGAGAGGTGACGTGGCCAAAGTAATAACAACCAGGTTCCGCCATAAGAGAAATATGTTCCTCTTTGACAGTGTCGCGGTAGTACTTTTCACCTTCGCTGACTTGTGTAAGTGTAAGCAGTGTGTTCTAATACTAGGTGTTTTGTTTGGTTTTAGAGGATGGAAGAGAAAATTCATCATCAGCATCGTTTTTGGAAGAATCCATGTGCGACGCACCTACATTGTTGTCGTCTGTATGAGAGTCTGGCTAATCTGAATGGTCACGTGTTCTAGCTGATACTTTTCTGGTAAGTGTTGATGTTGAATGACGTTTTGAAAGCTTTTCTTAACGTTCATTTTTCTTAGTAATCTTTTTTGTATCAGGTAGATCAATACTTCCAATGCGACCAATTCTTCTGGTTCTCTGGTCCAAGAGAAATGGTTGTTCATTGATAGGAACTTTCCTTTCCTTTGGACAAGTGCGAGAAGAAAAATAGGTTAGGTTAGGTTAGGTTAGGTTAGATGGCTGATCAAGAGATCGCTCATGGACTAGTAGAATTAGTCCTTTGTGAAGCCATTGACGAACTCCCGTGTTCGGACTTAGATATCGGCAAACCGTTTAGTATCCAATACAAATCTATGGAGACGCTTAGTTTCTATGCTCGCCAGGTCGGCGGGTGTTCTGAAACTATGTGCCCCCAAGTGTCTTAGTCTTGACCTCCCATAAGCAGGGCAGTCAAGAAGGAAGTGCTGGCTGGTTTCTACTGCATCCTCCTCCAAGCAGCTTCTGCATGCGGCGTCCGGTAAGATTCCCAGTCTTACAGCATGTATGCCAATAGGGCAGTGGCCCGTTTGGAGCCCCATCATTAATGAAAGGCTAGCCTTACTGAGGGCAAAGAGATCACCAGATCTTCTGCGGTCTATCTTGGGCCAAAAGGCCTTTGCGACCGCACAGCTACCAATGCTGGACCATCGCTGACCGAGCAGTCGCGAGGCCCAGCCATCCAGTAGTAGAGAACAGGAGGATGCAGGAGCCCGTTCCCATTCTACCGATAGCGATTCTAGGGTGCCTTTCCGTGCCAGCTCATCAGCCTTGCAGTTACCTACGATTCCGCTGTGGCCCGGCACCCACACCAGTCTTATAATAAAAGCACTCGCCGCCAGAGACAGTGACGCCAGACACTCTTCGACCAACCTTGAACGCACTGTGAACGCGTTCAAGGCTAGTATCGCCGCTCTGCTATCTGAGTGAATGGTCACTTCCCTGAAGGTAGACACTCTTTTGAGCAGCATGTCTGCTGCTACCTTGATGGCTGCAAACTCAGCCTGGAAAACGCTGCAATAGTCGGGAAGTCTGAAGCTGGATTTTATGGAGAGCTCCCGACAGTAGACCCCTCCACCGACCTTCCCCCCAAGCTTCGACCCATCCGTAAAGAAGCTTACTGCCCCTCTCCTCCAGCGACTTCTTCCCTGCCAAACCTCCCTCGTCGGTATATGTGCAGAGAAAGAGCCACCGAAGTTTGATATGGCGACTCCATGATCTAGATGATCCGGTATGAAGTCAAAGCTTGTGAGGATATCTGAGTGTTCAGATGCACGCCCCCTTAGGAACCCAGACTCTCTGAGCCTAATAGCCACCTTTGCGGCCATACACCTTCCGCCAATATCCACCGGCATTATGTTCAGAATTGCATTAAGTGCGATGGTTGGGGTGGACCTTAATACACCGCACATGCTGATGAGCGCAGCTCGTTGAACGCTCTCAAGTTTTTTTGCAAGTGTGGTCTTCTGCAAAGCCCTCCACCACATGAAGACTCCATAGAACATTATGGGCTTGACTATGACACCATAGCCAGAATACCACTTTCGGTGAGAGGCCCCACCTCTAGCCAATAGCTCCTCTACAGCAATATAAGGCAATCGGTGCCTTTTTGGCTCTCTCCTCGATATTCGGCTTCCATGAAAGCTTCTTATCCAGGATGAGCCCTAAATACTTCACTGTATACGCCGGTTGCAAGCGAATACCTCCCAATAGCGGTAACGGCGCCTCCGGGATCTTGTACCTTCTACTAAATAAAACCATTTCTGTTTTATTTGGATTGAAGGCAAGTCCATTTTCGACCGCCCATTTCGTTACAACGCTGAGATATCCCTGCGTCAATTCATACACGGTACTTAGAAACTTTCCTTTCACCATAAGTGCTACATCGTCTGCATAGGCAATCACCTGACAGCCAAGATCCTCTAGCTTTTTGAGAAGGTCGTTAACGACTAGGATCCTTAAAAGAGGAGAGAGGGGTTCCCCTGCTCACATTGCGCCGCGCGCTCGCGCTGCCCCATTCTGCTTCGACCACTCTGTCGCACAGGAGACTGAAAATGAGGTGCTTGAGGTTCGATTCTACCCCAAGACCGTCTAGTACAGCTACGACTGCCTCTGGCAGGACATTGTTGAAAGCTCCCTCAATATCGAGGAAGGTCCCAACCGCGAAGTCCTTGCCCTCAATTGCTTCCTCGAGCCACGACACGATAGTGTGCAAGGCAGTGTCCACTGACCTTCCTTTACGATACGCGTGTTGCGCTCCTGATAGATATTTCCTCAGAATGCGCCTCCTTAGATACCAGTCCATCAGCCTCTCCAAAGTCTTTAGTAAAAACGAGGAGAGACTGATGGGCCTGAGATCCTTGGCCGTGACGTGGGAGCCCCTGCCAGCCTTCGGGATGAACGTAACCCTGACTCGTCTCCAGGCCCCGGGATGTAACCTAATCTGATGCAGTTCGCATAGATCGGTGCCAACCAGCCGCATGATACCTTAACAGCCTGCTGCATCTGCGCTGGTATGATGCCGTCCGGTCCCGGGGACTTGAACGGTTTGAACGAATTTATCGCTCAAGTCAAGTGACGCTCATCCAGAAGGCCAACAAAGGCCGTGCGATCAGCATTCAACGCTCCGAGAGATACCTTCGTGGAGGACGTGTTACTAGGGAAGTGAGCGTCCAGGAGCATCTGTAGTGTCTCTTCACTGCTCAGCGCCCAGTTCCCATTTACATCCTTAAGGTACCCCAGGAACACAGGGTTTTTCGCGAGAATTCGCCTGAATCTAGAGGACTCGTGAAAGCCCTCCACTTTTTCGCAGAAGCTCTTCCATGAGATCCTCTTAGCCCTTCTTAGCTCGGACTTGTATATGGAAAGTCCTGTTTTATACAATACCCAATCATCGGGTAGCCCACTCCTACGGGCCTTGTTGAATAAGCGTCTACAGGACGCCCTAATTTCCGAGAGCTCCAAAGTTCCCCATTGAGGTTTACCTCTACCCTTCGGTGTTTTCAATGGACAGGAGCTCTCCAGTGCAGTGTTGCACGTCGAGCTGAAGGCTTCGACCCACCCATCCACCACATCGGCGGTGGCCAGCGCGCCTGCCCCCGGTGCGCGTGGAAGAGTTTGCCGAAGCCTTCTGCGGTAACCTTCCCAGTCCGTGTTTCTGGGATTTCTGAAGGATTTCCTAGGAGGACCTTCTCCGTCAAGACTAAACCCGATATATCTATGATCAGAAAAGGAGTGGTCATCGAGAACCCTCCAGTTCGAGATCAGCGGGGCAATCCTCTGTGAGGCTAGGGTGAGGTCGAGAACCTCCTCCCTGCCTGCGGTAACAAAAGTAGGAGAATTTCCCCTATTGCAGATGCAAAGAATTTCGCTAACAATAAAATCAAAAAGCGACTCACCTCTAGTGTTAGTATCCGAGCTCCCCCAGATCAAATGTCGCGAGTTGGCGTCCGAGCCGATGATGACATCAGCACCATTCCGGGACGCTTCATCCAAGGCCCTCTTTAGTAATGCGGGAGGTGGCTCCACCTCATCGTCGTGAGGCATATACGCAGCGACTAGCCAGATACTCCCGGTATCGCACTCTAGTTTTGCTGTAACTACGTCAGCGTTGCCGAAATTAGGTAAAAGAAATACCGTTAGATCGTTTCTGACCAGCATACAGGCTCTATTTCTACCTGCATCCTTGGCCGCCAGCAGCTTGTGGCCCTTTGTCCTTAGTCCCGATATTCCGTCCCTAGTTAGCCACGGTTCTTGGATCAGGAGCACATCGGCTTCGTCGTGCTCCAGACGAAGCAGTAGATTGGCGGAGGCCGCCTTTGCGTGAACGTGGAATCTCATCCTTCAGACTATCCTCCAGAAGCGCCAGTTCAGCGCTTAGATCGTGGTCGACCCGCACCTCCTCAAACAATTGTTCGAGGCTGAAGACGGAGTCGTCGATCGACGATCCGCTTCCAGTACTCGCCACGTCCGAGAGGTTTGGGTCGTTTTCCCTGGTCGCTTGACCATCGCTAACGCCTTCTCCCCCGCATCTACAGCTTGAGCGCCATCAGCCCTGGAGCACCTTCAGTACCACCATTTCGAACCCATAGCTGATGGCTCCCTTGGTTTTGCTAAGAGGACCGATGGACTCCGCGTTAAGCATTATCAGCGCTTGCCGATTTGGTTCATCGGTTCTCTCCAGCCTTATTACCCTCCAGTCATGCGCGGGGAGTGAGGGGTTGCAGTACCTGAGGATTTCCTCTATCTCCTTCGCAGTAGACGGTTCGGCCGGCAGCCAGACGCGAGCCCTAGGGCGAAGAGGAAGATCCTTTTTGTCCATGGCCTCCAGTCTGGCCCCCTTCCAAACCTCCCCCACCAGGGAGACTGCCTTCTTGTATAAGATGGCCGATCTTTCATCGGCGCATCGAGTAAGCTTGTGCAGCCCATGGTGCCAACCGGCACTAACGCATTTTGGGGGTGGCCCAGGGTTTTCCTTGACCACCCTGAGAAAGACCGAAGAGATCGCCGCCGCTACTCTCTTCCATTCTTCATGGGAGATAGCCCCGTCCTCCCTGCTGCGGTCGAGCACGCCAAGTATCCTTGCGCCAGCACCTTTAGCAATCTCACTGAAGGTTGGCGCCGCCCCCGTTCTCGGTTTTTTGCCAAGGGAGGTTTCTCCCTCGTGCGATCTTTGCCGCTTAACCGCTGGTTCCTGTCTGTTCCGGGTGTCGATTTCGATGCCCCTTCACCTCCCTTCGTCACCTTCTCGTCCGTGTTTAATTGTAATGTGTCCATGCTATAAGGGTCCCCACTCAGAGCCGCTATCCGACCCCCGGAGAGGTAGTCGCCTTTAATGGTCCCAAGGTTGTCTCAGTGATGAGGCCAAGGCGAGGGTTGACGTACGCCCTTATGAGGCAATGCGTTCAGAGCCGACCAGCGTAAAGAAGGAGTCCTCTCAACTTACACCTACCACGCCAACTTAATGACGACGGGGGGGGGAACGTACTCTGAGGTCTGCCAAGGTTTTAACGGGACGGAGGCAGTTTCGACATTAGCCCGACAGCCATTTCTGATGGGTGTCACCCCAACATACTCAGGTGCTAGAATGCCGCCACCACCAGCCCAGGGTTCTAACAGATCCAGATAAGTTTCCTATTCTAAAAACCAGTTCGATGCCAGAAAAAGTCGCCAAGGGAGTTGTAAGGCCGTGAAGGCCGCAGGCCATTTGGCGTTACCCAGGATGCACCAGCGTGGAGGCGACCTGCACAAGAAGAAAAATAAATGCATTTACAAGCAGCGATGCCAAATAATTTTCCGGCAGAAGAGACAAAGTCGTCTCTTTTAGAGCTCAAACCTATTGGGTTCCTTAAAAACATTTGCGTAACAGTCAGAAATTTCTTATGGTATGTGGTGAGCATTTGTACAACTCTGGTGTGTGAAACTATCGGAATAAATGACTTTTTGAAAGTATTTTCAACCTTTTTTGCAACTATTTCTGTAACCTCTTTACTGCTAGGTTCATAGTTGTCGCCTCGGAGTCGCCCTATACGAAATCTTTCAAACTGATAACACAAAAGAACATTCTGGAGAGAGTATAAGTGATAGCACTCGGCGAAATTATCGACAAGAGTGAAGGAACTCGATGAAAAAATATTTATGTGGAGACCAGTCCGAACGTGTCGTATGGCGCAGGGAAATGAATGTAAGTGATAGAACTCGGCGAAAACTCCGACAAGAGTGAAGGAACTCGTTGAAGAAATATTTGTGTGGAGACCTATCCGAACGTGTTTTTGGCGTAGGTGAATGAATGTGAGTGATAGCACTCGGTGAAATCAACGTCAAGAAGTATGGAAGCAAGCCGATTTTCACCTTGCGCTGTGGCGCGCCGTATTTTCGCTCGTATCTCGGGAACGGTTCGTCCTACGGCCATGATATACCATTTCGGTAGCAAATGACGTGACAAATAACATTTTGCCATGAGATGCGTATTTCAGGCGCTAGGTAGACAATTTCAGGATTTTAGGCGAATTTCCGAAATTTCAAGGACGGAGTTGGGGTTGTAGATGTAATCCGATCTCAAAACAAAAAGTTGCATTGGAATCAGGAAGAACTAAGGCAACTTTTCCGCACTATTAGAAATCCCGAATCGAAAAAAGTCCGGACCACCCTAGTATACAGCAATGCGTATATATGTATACTCGTATATATTGTATAAACGAGAGATTTAGTAAATTAGACACTAGTGAAGCAAGTTAAGTGTGATACTCCATAGATATGGTAGAAGAGATCAAAAACATTACTCAACAAATCTGAAGGAAAAATTTACGACTAATATGCAAAGAGGTCTGTGGCGTATTTGAGGTGTCCTAATTAGAAGTTCAAAATTTTCCTATATGTACAGCTATTTGGCAGTTTAGTAAATGGTCGTGGTTTGAAATCCAACTCAGAATCAAAAGGATATACTGCGACATTGACATAGGACAGAGAATCAAGAGACAGCGACCAGGTCATGTTGTTCGGATGGAAGAGAATACGCCAGATTTGAAGGTTCTGGATTCAGGGTTGTGCGCTGGGTTTGGGACCCGCCACGTAAAAAAACACCCCCAATGAAAAACAACAATCAGCCTCGGATGAGAGACCCCCCTTTGATGACGACCATGGCAAACGAAATAAGGACTACGAATTGAGGGCATGCACCTGGAATGTCCGGTCCCTTAATTGGGAAGGTGCCACTGCCCAGCTGGTTGATGTCCACGTGCAAATAAAGGCTGACATCACCGCCGTTCAAGAAATGCGATGGACGGGACAAGGACAAAGACGAGTAGGTCCTTGCGACATTTACTACAGTGGACATATAAAGGAGCGCAAGTTTGGTGTTGGATTCGTGGTAGGAGAGAGACTCCGTCGCCGAGTACTATCATTCACTCCGGTGAATGAACGTCTAGCCACAATACGTATCAAAGAGAGGTTCTTCAACATATCGCTGATTTGCGCCCACGCCCCGACGGAAGAGAACGACGATGTGACCAAAGATGCCTTTTATGAGTGCTTGAAGCGCACTTATGAGAGTTGCCCCGCCACGATGTCAAAAACGTACTTGGCGACTTCAACGCCAGGGTGGGCAAAGAAGGTGTCTTTGGCACTACGGTCGGTAAATTCAGCCTCCACGAGGAAACATCCTCAAATGGGTTGAGGCTGATCGACTTCGCCGGGGCCCGAAATATGGTTATCTGTAGTACTAGATTCCAGCATAAGAAGATACATCAAGCTACCTGGCTGTCTCCGGATCGAAAAACCACCAACCAGATCGATCATGTTGTGATAGACGGAAGACACAACTCCAGTGTTTTAGATGTGCGTGCGCTCCGAGGTCCTAACATCGACTCGGACCACTATATTGTTGCAGCCAAAATTCGCACCCGCCTCTGTTCAGCAAAAAACGCACGCCAACAAACACAAGGAAGGTTCGACGTCGAGAAGCTGCAATCACAACAGACAGCCGAACGATTTTCTACTCGGCTTGCACTCCTGCTCTCTGAGAGCACTCGTCAACAACTCGGTATAAGGGAACTGTGGGACGGCATTTAAAACTCCTAACGTAGAGCTGCATCCGAAACCATTGGTTTTCGGAAAGTGCAAAAGAACAGCTGGTACGACGAGGAGTGCCATGTCGCAGCGGAGAGAAAACAGGCTGCCTACCTCGCAACGTTACGATCGACCACAATACGTGCGGGATGGGATAGATACCGAGAGTTGAAGAGGGAAGCGAGACGCATTTGCAGACAGAAAAAGAAAGAGGCCGAAATGCGTGAGTATGAAGAGCTTGATAAGCTAGCCGACAGGGGTAATGCTCGAAAATTCTACGAAAAGATGCGGCGGCTTACAGAAGGTTTCAAGACCGGAGCATAATCTTGTAGAACCCCCCAAGGTGATCTAGCCACCGATGCCCAGAGCATACTTAAATTATGGAGGGAACACTTCTCCAGCCTGCTGAATGGCAGTGAACGCACAACACCAGAAGAAGGCGAACCCGATACCCCAATCGATGACGATGGAGCAGACGTTCCATTGCCCGACCGTGAAGAAGTTCGAATAGCAATTACCCGCCTGAAAAACAACAAAGCGGCAGGGGCCGATGAATTGCCGGCCGAGCTATTCAAACACGGCGGCGAAGAACTGATAAGGAGCATACATCAGCTTCTTTGTAAAATATGGTCGGATGAAAGCTTGCCCAACGATTGGAATTTAAGTGTGCTATGCCCAATCCATAAAAAAGGATACCCCACAATCTGCGCCAACTACCGTGTGATAAGCCTCCTCAACATCGCGTACAAGGTTCTATCGAGCGTATTGTGTGAAAGATTAAATCCCAAACTGATTGGACCTTATCAGTGTGGCGTCAGACCTGGTAAATCAACAACCGACCAGATATTCTCCATGCAACAAATCTTGGAAAAGACCAGTGAAAGGAGAATCGACACTCACCACCTATTCGTCGATTTCGAAGCTGCTTTCGACAGCACGAAAAGGAGCTGCCTCTATACCGCGATGTCTGAATTTGGTATCCCCGCAAAACTAATACGGCTGTGTAAACTGACGTTGAGCAACACGAAAAGCTCCGTCAAGATCAGGAAGGACCTCTCCGAGCCGTTCGATACCAAACGAGGTTTCACACAAGGCGACTCCCTATCGTGCGACTTTTTCAATCTGCTGCTGGAGAAAATTATTCGAGCTGTAGAACTGAATCGAGTACAATCTTTTATAAGAGTGTACAGCTGCTGGTGTATGCCGATGATATTGATATCATCGGTCTCAACACCCGCGCCGTTAGTTCTGCTTTCTCCAGACTGAACAAGGAAGCAAAATGGGTCTGGCAGTGAACAAGGGCAAGACGAAATATCTCCTGTCATCAAACAAACAGTCGTCGCACTCGCGACTTGGCCCCCACGTCACTGTTGACAGTCATAACTTTGAAGTTGTAGATAATTTCGTCTATTTAGGAATCAGCATTAACACCACAAACAATTTCAGCCTGGAAATCCAACGCAGGATTACTCTTGCCAATAGGTGCTACTTCGGACTGAGTAGGCAATTGAAAAGTAAAGTCCTCTCTCGGCGAACAAAAGCCAAACTCTATAAGTCGCTCATAATTCCCGTCCTGCTATATGGTGCAGAGGCTTGGACGATGACAACAACCGATGAGTCGACGTTGCGAGTTTTCGAGAGAAAAGTTCTGCGAAAGACTTATGGTCCTTTGCGCGTTGGCCACGGCGAATATCGCATTCGATGGAACGATGAGCCGTACGAGATATACGACGACATTGACATAGTTCAGCGAATTAAAAGACAGCGGCTACGCTGGCTAGGTCATGTTGTGCGGATGGATGAAAACACTCCAGCTCTGAAAGTATTCGACGCAGTACCCGCCGCCGGAAGCAGAGGAAGAGGAAGACCTCCACTCCGTTGGAAGGACCAAGTGGAGAAGGACCTGGCTTCGCTTGGAATATCCAAGTGGCGCCACGTAGCGAAGAGAAGAAACGACTGGCGCGCTGTTGTTGACTCGGCTATAATCGCGTAAGCGATGTCTACGCCAGTAAAGAAGAAGAAGTGTAATAAAAACTTGAAATTTCGATAAACACTGATCTTAGATAATTTTGGTTCGACTACAGAGAAAATTTTTGAAATTTGATTTGATGAGTTATATTTTATAATTTGAGGTGATAGTTGTTCTCTGATTTAATAGTATGAAATTATTATTTGCAGGTACCTTCATGCAATTGGTAAATCAGTTTGGAAGAAGTGGAAGAAACGGTATTTCGTGTTAGTTCAGGTGTCCCAGTACACATTCGCAATGTGTAGCTACAAAGAGAAGAAGTCTGAACCATCGGAAATGATGCAATTGGATGGATATACAGTGGATTACATAGAAGCGGCGAGCGGTAGGTGGTTTAAATTAATACCCCAGAACCGTAACAGAAAACATCCTTTTCTTTCTTTTGCATTGCAGCCAATTTAATGTTTGGCATAGACTTAAATGGAGGCCGTTATTTTTTCAATGCAGTTCGAGAAGGTGATAGTATTGTTTTTGCCTGCGATGATGAAAATGAATGTAGTCTTTGGGTCATGGCTATGTATAGGGCTACGGGGCAATCGCACAAACCTACACCTCCAGTAACCCAGGATAAAAACTCGGCGATATCAAAAATACAAGGCGGTAATATATATGTACATCTGAATAATAAAACTTAAGATTATTGCTGTAATTTTATTATGAGGGAGATAACCCTCTGGGAATATATTATAATTTTTATTATTCCACATCAAATAGGAACCTGGAACAATGCTTAATTATAAACCTTATTTTTGTTTCAAAGCGCAGATGCCGACAAAGCTCGAAAGCATGGAATGGAAGATTATATAAGTGCAGATCCTTGCTCATTCGACCACGCTAGTCTTTTCAAAGTACTACAAAATCTCACGCTCGAGTATCGCCTTAACGATCCTTATGCGTCATTGGTACGTTAAATAAGCGAAAAAAAAAAATAATTATAGGAATGAATTTATCTTCAACAAATTAATTCTGGCAATCTTACAGGGTTGGTTCAGTCCTGGCCAGGTCTTTGTGCTCGATGAATATTGTGCGCGATATGGAGTGCGTGGTTGTTACAGACATCTCTGTTATTTATCAGATTTGTTAGATCTTGCAGAAAAGCAGTATATGATCGACCCCACGTTGATACATTACTCGTTTGCGTTTTGTGCTAGCCATGTGCACGGAAATAGGTACATACGAATATATACTTAAAAGTAGTTATTCTATAGAAAGATGATGGTCTCTTATATTAATAGACCCGATGGCGTTGGCAGCATAACGCACGAGGAAAAGGAAAAGTTCGCTGAAATTAAAGAGCGACTTCGGATATTACTTGAGCATCAAATAACGAATTTTCGCTTCTGTTTTCCATTTGGTCGTCCGGAAGGTGCTTTAAAAGCTACCTTGTCTCTCTTAGAGCGTGTACTCATGAAAGACATTGTTACACCCGTACCACCAGAAGAAGTACGTATGATGATTAAGAAGAGTTTAGAAACAGCAGCCCTAGTTAATTATACACGACTATCTTCTGAAGCGAGAATTGAAGGTACGTAAAGGATATAATATTAAAATTGCATGCTTCATTTCAAATATATTCATATTTCAATATCTTAGATATTTATTTTATAAAGTTAATTGAGAAAGTTGAAAGTTTCCATACACGTTATAGAAGTTATGTCAATGTGTCATGTCAATTACAGCAAATTTGCCTATTTCTGTCATTAAACTAAAGCGTGTTCAAGAAAGTATTCCCACTTAATGTAATAAAGACATTTAGTTAAGTTCAGTTAGTCGAAAAATCCAACGCCACTCACTGCTAGCGGCGTGCCTTGGAAGGGTTTTGGCTGAATAATATTGTGGCTAACACGAATGCTAGAATAAAAGAGAATCTACGGCAAAATGCCAGAAACTACGCGACACTGAAACGTATGTTCGTAATGATGTACTAAATATATAAGGGCTGGAAGACTGGCAGCAGACACAGTTAGTGTTGCCGAGAAAAAAGTAAATGAGCTGTAAGTATTTCTCCTAAAATATCCACGCAGAAACTGCTTGGTGTGTATTATGTTCCATAAGAGGAAAATTACAGGCCTCACTATGAACGTATTCGCTTGGAGACAAGGGATATCCCGAGGTAGTCCGAAGTGTAGTGTTCTGACTAGTATTCTTCAGCTATATCCTGACCGACAGGGGTAATTCTCGAATATTCTACGAAAAAATGCGGCGAGTAGCAAAAGGTTTCAAGCATGCACAACGATTGGAACTTAACTGTGCTCTGACCAATTCACAAAAAGGTAGATCCCACAATGCGCCAACTGGGATAAGCCTCCTCAACATCGCGTATAAGGTTCTATCGAGCGTATTGTTTGTAAGATTAAAGCCCACCGTCAACAGACTGATTGGAACTTATTAGTGCGGCTTTAGAGCTGGCAAATTAATAACCGACCAGATATTCACCATGCGTCAAATCTTGGAAAAGACCCGTGAAAGGAGAATCCACACACACCACCTCTTCGTCGATTTCAAAGCTTTCGACAGCACGAAAAGGAGCTGCCTTTATACCGCGATGTCTGAATTTGGTATCCCCACAAACTAATAGGACTATGTAAACTGACGTTGAGCTACACCAAAAGCTACGACAGGGTCGGGAAGGACCTCTCTGAGTCGTTCGATGCCAAACGAGGTTTCAGACAAGGCGGCTCTCTATCGTGCAACTTATTTAATCTGCTGCTGGAGAAAATAATTTGAGCTGCAGAACTTAATCGAGCAGGTACAATCTTTTATAAGAGCGTACAGCTGCTGGCATATGCCGATGATATGGCTTGGACGATGACAACAACGACGTTGCGAGTTTTCGAGAGAAAGGCTCTGCGAAAGATTTATGGTCCTTTGTGCGTTGGCCACGGCGAATATCGCATTCGATGGAACGATAAGCTATATGAGATATACGACGCCATTGACATAGCTCAGCGAATTAAAAGACAGCGGCTACGCTGGCTAGGTCATGTTGTCCGGATGGATGAAAACACTCCAGCTCTGAAAGTATTCGACGCAGTACCCGCCGGAGGATGCAGAGGAAGAGGAAGACCTCCACTCCGTTGGAAGGACCAAGTGGAGAAGGACCTGGCTTCGCTTGGAATATCCAATTGGCGCCACGTAGCGAAAAGAAGAAACGACTGGCGCGCTGTTCTTAACTCGGCTATAATCGCATAAGCGATGTCTACGTCAATAAAGGAGAAGAAGATATCCAGGTGACATTGTGGCTGCGGAATTAACCAGTCGGCACCCTGTGGAGTAGGCCAAGAGTTCCCTCTGATTACCTTCATGAAAACAGCGGAAATGGCTGTAGCTACCGTTTTTCATTATTCTCGTGAGATGGCACTATCCTCCCTACTGCCATCGATTTTGCTAATCTTTGGGGCATTGTGGAGTTTTCTCGACCTGTACCTACCTCACCAACTAAGTGCTGATGTGAAGGAAACGTATTCTGATTCCATGGCTTTAATGGGATGGAAGTAGTACAACATTAGCCCATCAGTCAGTATTGCTGAGTGTCATCACCAGTCCAGGCTTCAAACCGTAATCGAAAAGTTAATTCCTAACTATAACCCATGTAGAAGGTAAGGGTCAGTTCAGTTTTGGTAAGGCAGTGGAGGTCGTAGATTGGCATTTAACAGGACGCACCAACACGACCTGCACTATATCCCAACAGACAAAGTACTTTCATCATATAGCTGATGTGAAAGTTAAAGTTTATTTAACCTCCCCTATAAAAATATACTAAACACTCTGGCGCATTGCAAGGTTTTTGGGGACTGAAAACTAAAGAATATATCAAACTAGCCTAAATCCGCGGATCTGTTCGCTCCTTATTGTCAAGCATATCATTAATCAATATAAAAATATAATGAAAAAGTTAATTTGACAATCTACATTTTTTATTGTTTTCGTAAACCACTTAAGGAAAAGTGCAAACATAAATATATTATATGTAACAATATTTTCCTAAATATCTTATCACTTGATATAAATAATTGGGGTACTCACAACGTAAAATCATAAAATCATAAGTTTTTATACTAGTTTCAAAAATTTGTTATTGCATTGCATACAAAAATAAGCTAACGCAAATACAACTCTGAACGCTTTGTTTTCGGATCGTTATAACTTATAACTTTATAAGACTATATGAAACCCCTAAATATTTTACATATTACACAGTTTTTGCAGAATACTGCTTCTTGTTACAGCGTATAACGCCTTATGTCTAATCATATAGTAAAATCGACGGCTAAAACGTAGAGCGTAACACCCGTAAGAAAACTCAAACTTGATTATTACCGTACCGTTTGTGAGCTATTATGCACTTATCTCAAATAAGGATTCAACTTTTTCTTGTTCAGTAACAACTATTAGTATAAACCCTATATACTTGTATAACAGGTGGCGCAAAATAACCGTTCAATTTTTTTACATCAAGTCACGAATATCATGTAAATGGCCGCCACCACAGTTGATTGTCATTTGAGCCCTTTTTATGGCATTTTCAATCACTTTGGCCAGAACTTCCGGCGATAGGTCCTCACATTCTTGACGGATATTATCTTTAAGAGCTGCAAGAGTCTCAGGCTTGCTGACATAAACCTGCGACTTCAAATCAGGCGATCTTGCTGGCCAGTGCAAATCGCCAAAACGGGGATTCAGCATATCGTTTGTGGCACGCAGTGTAGCGTACCATTGTTTATATACATACGTGTATTTTGCATGTTTTTACTACACAAATGTCAAAACAGAACTGACATTAGAGGTCAATTGCAAAATTTATAGCATCTTCAAATAGGAGGATTAGTTTTGAGCCACCCTGTATAGTATATGTAAACAAAAATTTCTGTACCCTGTAAGCATTTTATTTATTTTTTGTTTATGTAAAAAAGTATTCAAATGATTTTTACATGAATATTGAAGATTTGCTTAAGATTGGAAATATAATTTTTTTGATATATGAATTGCTTTGACTTTACACTTGGAATCTCCAATTGGCGACAATTGTGCAGACAGGTCTTTTATTCTTTCGTTATTTATGCAATTTTATTCTTATTTTATTATGTATTCTTTTCTTTATGAAGGAAAAGTGCCAAGAGCCAGACGAGCAAATATACAGGATTTTTCCGGAAACCAATAGTTACAATTCTCTAAAAACTTTCAAAATATGCTCTCCGAAATAGCCTTCACACCCGAGATATATGATGCTTGGATCTTCTTTCACCGGCCTTTTCAGGCAAGAAAACAAAAAAGTCCGGTGGGCCACATCTGGGCTGTAGGGCGGCTGCTGAACCGTTGGGATGTTGGCCTTGGTTAGGTAGCTGTTCACAGGAAAGGCGGTGTGCCCTGTGATTGGGCGACTTCCAATCGGCAGCAATGTCTTGTCGGACCCGATTGACCCTCCGTTTGAGTCTGTTGAATACTTCCACGTGAAACTGGATAATGCCTTTGATCTCAAAAAAGACAATGAGCATCGTTTTCACTTTGGATTTGTTCATTCTTCCGGTCTTTAGCAACGACCTTTTCCCGGCCCTCTAAAAAGGCCTGGTGCCACCGAAACACACCACACCTTTGTAAAGCAACATCTGGGTAAGAATGCTTGATCATATCAAACGTCCCTGTCGCAGATCTACCGAGTTTCACCCAGAATTTAATCGCGTACCTCTGTTCTAACGAAAGTTGCATTTTCGGCTTACACCACTAACAGAAACACGTCGCTCGAAAATGTTTGTCCTGCCTCTCCAGGTGCTCGGAGACAACTGCCGCTCGTTAGCTAGGAACGCCCTCTACCGAATCCAGTCGGTGCGCGAGTTAATTTATTTACTCGTTAGGAATAAAATAAATATATAGTTTTAAGTCAACCAATGAGATTGGTTCTGACTAAACCTTCATTTGTATAATATTTCACCGTATACACATGTACTTCAATATTGAATATATTACACTTAAACTGTACAAGTGGTAACAGTCGATAATGATAAAGTGACCTCAAGGCTATTGTTCCAGTTGCTTATATAGGCTATGCTTATCGCTGCTCATACTATTGAGATGCTGGTTGTTTACTAGTAAATAACTATTTGGGTTGTTATTGCTTGTTGTACTGATAGTGCGCTTCTATTGTTCTAAGACAAAGTTGTTTTGATAATTTTTCGTTAATGTTACTGAAACTTAAGCTTGCAGTTAAAGGTTAAAGTATTAACTCTCCCCTCTCTTGTGAAAAATAGATCTCCTGATCTAGTTTGAATATTACAAATATACTTATTCCTAGGACTACAAGTACTCCTATAGTTATGAACATATTCTTGATTGGGTGTTCTTCAATTGGTATTAAAAATTTATTTAATTTTTTAATGTTGTCAAATTGATATTCGTTTTCTGATTCCAATATTTCAAGAATGTGAATTCTTTCGTTTCCATTAGCTATAATATAATCTTTAATTTCTTGTTCCTGGTTGTGGAATACAGGGTAGGCCATTTAAAGTTGACCCATTTGTTTCTAAAAAAAAAGAACAAAAGAAAACAATGTTTTTTGTTCATTTCAAAAATAATTTATTTTGGTCCAAGGGGATTTGTTTCAGCTAATATTTAAAAATTAGATCGCGTAAATGGGCACCTTTAGCTTTGACAGCTAAATGCACTCTTTTTTCGACATTTTCCATGACTTTGGCCAATGTTTCGGATGATATGGCGGCTGTTTCACGTCGAATGTTGGCTTTCAGTTGAGCTAAGGTCTTTGGCTTATTAGCGTATACCTTGGATTTCAAATAACCCCACAAATAAAAGTCTGGTGGCATCAAATCTGGTGATCTCGGTGGCCAGTCAACATCACCATTTTTCGATATCAATCGCCCGATGGCCCATTTGCCAAAATTAAGGCGTCGCGGATAATCAGCTGGGTTTAGTTTTTGTGCCATTTGAATTTTATATGGAAACATCTTCAAATCTTTATGAATTATGCGTCGGAGAGTGATGCGAGAGATGTCTAATTCCTGAGAGCGGCGATAACTCGATGTCGATGGAGTCTCCTCAATACTGGCTCGTACAGCTTCGATATTTTCATCAGAACGTCTTGTGCGTTGTCTGGATGCATGACTGGCATTACTGAGATTACCGGTGTTAACAAATTTTGCGTATAAAGACTTAATTGTGTTCTTAACTGGAGCACTTTTCACTTTATTGAGTTAACACAATTGAAAAGTTATTTTGAATATAAAGCTGAACAATTTCAGCGCGTTCTTTTGGAGTGTACTGTTCCATGGTATAAATTGCCTTCGAATGACGCTTCTAACGCGGTATGACATTAGCCGATTTGTCAGCGCTGTTAAAAGTTACAGCGTTGCCAGATAGGTCAACTTTAAATGGCCTACCCTGTACTTATGAGTCAATAATAATTGTTTCATTAAATAGGATTAAATTCAATCCTTCAATTGATTTTTCGTTTTTAATATATTTTCCTTGCAATACGACATTACCATGTCCTAAATCTATAATAGGTGCGTAATTTTCTTGGATAACATTGCAATGAGGTTCGTAACCTTCGATCATTAGTATTGTACAATTGTCATTAGGTTCTTGTTTACAAATATATTTATTTAAATTATTTTTACATTTGATGTTAATATTTTTTTTATCTTCACATTTACTTACGATTTTATTCATATCCAAAATGCCTTGACGATTGGATAATGGAGTAACTTTGTATGTTGGGCATTTCTTTTCAATGACTGGATATTTATAAATTACAATGAAAGTGTCGTCTCAATAACCGGTATACTAGTTTGTTTCTTTTCTAATATCCTTTCAATCTCGTCCGTATTTATTGCTGCTGAATAAAAATTTCAATTCTTCGCGAAATTAATTGTCATAGTTAAGTCAAATAACTCCTTGTATAATTTTTGCAATATAACTTTTTGTTTAATCGTCTCAATATTAAATGTTTTCAATATTATTTCAAAGTTGGAATTAATTTGTCTTTGTTTGTTATTATTTTCAATTATGTTGTTGAGTATTGTTGTAATTTTAATCAGATCGTCGTGGTCTGGGACTCCTGTGATAAATTTCAAAATCGATCCTAAGAAATCAAGATATCGTCTGGCTCGTCCATTATTCCGTAGTTGTTTTCTGAGGACTTCTATTCTGTTGAACAATGCTGTTTCTGTTGCGTCTTCACTAGGCATCTCTCCTTTATATTCGGCGATCTCGTAGTATGATTTAAGTATTTTGCTTAAGTTCGTCATATAGAATAGGTACTCATGTTCTTGATACAAAAATAATGGTGTCAGTCTCGGTTAACACGTACTTGCGATCTTGTAAGTCGGTTATTTCCTGAGCTAAGGATGTTGGTAGGATTAATGTTAGCGTTATCTTCATCATTGTTTCTGAGGTTGTCCTTGTGTACGATCTTCCCCTCCGTTGTTAAAATTGTGTCCTCACGATTCTCTTGTACTGTTTTCTTCAAATAGCGTGGATCGGTTTTGTTTCACATAAACTGTTTGTCCTGTTCTATATTCCCAATGTGTTCGTTTTTTATTAAGTATGCTCCTGCGTATTTTCGATCAGTTCTTTTATTTCTTCAGTCTTGCTACTTTCAAAAAATTATTCGATAGGTTTCCTTTTTGTGATGGAGTGTATTGTCCTATTTAGGGTTGTCGAAAAAATATCGATACATCGATATATCGATATAATTTTTTCCATATAACAATATTTTTAAGCGATATTTATTGTTTCGATATATCGAGGTATCGATATAATATTATAAGTATTGAAAAATATATAAAAACGATATTTTTATGATCAAAAATTTCTAAATCCTTTTTATACTAACTGTTTAATCCAAACAAATACTCCTGTGCATTACTCCCACAAATTACGTAAAGTAATAGAAGCGTAATGCAGAGGAATATCAACCGTCCCAACTTCACTCAACAGGCGAAAGAGGAGAAAAAGAAAACATCTTTTCCCGCGCTTTTTTACAAAAGGATTGTGGACACACTGCTCTTCAGAGTTAGGTGTCATACGAGATCTGATAATATTGCTTACCCCATTTAAGCAAGCTGTTGAAGAAATTAGCGGCGATCAGTACGCGACTTCAAGTTTGGTGATTCCCATTGCAAACTTACTTCAGAGAGGCCTTGAACAAATAAAGCCTTTCACCGAATTTGGTATTGCTGTTCAGAAGAGTTTGCTAAATTTAGTTATTGCAAAACTAAAACCACTAAAGCGACATTTACATCTGGCCAAAGCAACAATTTTAGACCCACGCTTAAGCGTATTCATTTTAGTTCCGCGCTAGCTGTTTCCAGTGCAATAACCGAGCTGTCAAAAGAAATACGTTTAGAACATAGGCGTAGAGGACAACTTTCGCCCACTCGCACTATCATAATTCCAAATTCCGAAAAATCATCGCCGTCGTTGTGGTCCGGACATGAACAAATTATGATAGATATTGCTGCAGCTTCAGTAAACTCTTTACTTTCAACTTCAACCGTTGATGGTATGCCTAGCGAACTAAAGCAATATCTAGATCAGCCTATAATACACAGAAAAGAGAATCCAACAAAATTCAAAATTTGTCATTTTACCCCAGTCCTTTCCGACATAGCTCTAAAGTATTTGATATCGCCTGCGTCCTCGGTTTCCTCGGAGAGAGTGGCATCTGTTGTGAATCTCGCAGTACCCAATAACAGAAGTCGGCTTACAGCCGAGCACGTAAATCATAGAGTTTTTCTTATGTCTGTATCAGATAAATATTGGTTTGATTAATAAATAATTAATGTTTTAATTGTTGTTCTTGATTTATTAAAAATTATGTCTATTGGTTAGTATTTATCTAGTAAGGTAAGATGATTAAAGTAGATTAGGCCAAATAATTTTTTTTTTTTCATATCATACCGATATATCGATATTTTTAAATAAAAATATCAATGTCGATATTGATATATTCAAAAATTACCGATACAATATATATCGATACTTTATTCCATTTCCAACATCCCTAGTCCTGTTGTATTCCTTGATTGCGTTGAATAGTTCTTTAGTCGCGGTTGATTTATTTTGTTGAATGCGAATTCTAGTAATTTCCAGAGTGGTTGAATGCAGCCGTTTAACTTGACCGTTCGATGTTGAATGGTTTGCTGCGGTCATTGAATGTTCAATATATACCCGTTGGAATAGAGCTTTTGCTGCTGTGCTATTAAATATAGTCTCGTTATGAGTACTTCCTCTAATATTTTGTAGAATTCTCTGTTGTCATTTAATTTTCTCATATATGCGTATTTTGAGTATCTACCTATGCATGAGAGATACATTGTTCTATCGATTTCAAATATGTCCATTTGGATTTGTGTGCTTATACCTTCGGGTTTGGGTGTTTTTGCAAAAACTTGTTTTGTCGGGTGGCGTTCGTATTTGTTCTCTTTACAAATGCTACAATTTCTAGTTAGTCGGATTACATCATTTTTTATATTTGGCCAATAGCAAGTTTCTAGTATCTCTAATGTATTATTTTTTTTGCGTTTTTATGTGCTTTTCCATGCGTATGTTGACATTGTTGCTCTTTCCAATGCATTTTGATCACATTTTTTATCACAATTTGTGTTTTAAATTGGTTCAGTGGAGCGCTGACATCTTTGATTCTGATTAACGATGATGATTCCTGCGAGTGTATTGAGTCGTTCGTAGTTACGTTTACTTGACGGCTGAGTGCGTCGGCTACTACATTTAAATCTCCTTTAACATATTTAATTTTTACTCCGTATTCTTCTATAAAATTTTTTCATCGTTTTAGTTTTGAATTTGGTTTGTCCTCTGATATTGAAAAAATTAGGGATTGATGATCGGTGTGAATAATAGTATTACTAGTGAGACCATACAGATAATTCCTAAGTTTCTTGAGTGCCCAAACGATTGCTAACATTTCTTTTTCGTTTGTTGAGTAATTTTGTTCAGTTCGCATTAATGTACGTGAAATGAATGCTATAAGTTTCTTGCCTTGTGGCAATACTCGTACAGCTCCAATCGCATGATTGCTTGACTCTGTAGTCAAATCAAATCCTTTTCCAAAATCTGGTTGGAATAATTCTATTTGTTCTTTTAGTTTATTTTTTAGTGCTTCAACTGCTTTAAGTGCTTCGTCATCTAATTTTACATGTACTGAGCTACTTTTATTTCTTTGAAATATTACCATTCTCTCCTCTTAGGTAGAGTGTTAATGGTTTCGTTACGGATACAAATCCTTTTATAAATTTTCTTTAATATGAAGTCATTCCCAAGAAAGATCTTCAAGTTTTTCAAATTTGTAGGGGTTTTGTACTTATCCATAGCTTCTATTTTTATAATTTATTCTTGTTAATTTTTTATTTTTCGCAATCAATACATTTCTTTCTATGTCTATCATTGCTTTCATTTGCTTTAACCTTTACTTCCTATCAAGAAATCTAAATATTGTAAGGAATCGAGTTCTAAAAATTCTATACTAAATCCTATTATATTCACTTTCTTTTTATATTTAATTAATGATTTACCGTGTAAAGTAGCGGCTTGCTTTTTACTTTCTACCTCTATCCTTTTTGCGTGAGGGAATTTTGGATTTACATAATTTTCTTCTGCACCACTATCAATTAAAATATACACTGAGTTACCTCCTTCTGTGGTCCTTACAAGCGTTGGTAACCCATGCCTTAGAATAAAACAATATTCTTCCTGTTCGTATTCTGTATTTGATTGTTGATCGTGTGTAATTTGATTGATCCGTTGATTCTTCGGTTGTATAATAGCATGACTTGTATTATCTCGTTCTCGTTTGTATCCCAATGCTCCTGCTACTTTCTTAAATGGATTTTGATAATTCTGTCGAGGCTGCGGATTTCATGGTGGTTGTTGCTGATTCTTGTTGTAACCTTGTCTCGTTGGTCTACCGAATATGGTGGATGAATCGATATCCATTGGTTCAACTGGGGGTTGTTGTTGACAAGAATAATTATTCTGATGTTGATTGCTGAAATTATGATTCTGATGATGGTTGTATCGTGGAATGTACTCGAGGTTAGTGATGAGCGATGTTTCACTACCGGTGATTTTTTCATTGTGATTGAAAAATCGCAAATCGCAACTGCGATCACATTTTATAAATAGCAGTTCGCTTCTATGAACTGCGATTGCGATCGCAGTTCGAACCTGCGAATTGCGATTGCGATAGCAGTTCACAATAAATTTGTGAAACTGTAATCTTTTAATAGTACATGCGATCGCAATAGCAAACAGCAGAACAGTAGCAGCTTCCTTCAGGGTATTGTATATATACATATATGCGTATATGCTATTTTTCGTCAAAGCGGTTTGAAGTTTTCAATATAACGTTCTTATAATTTTTAATAATGGCAGGAAATTTATCAAGGAAAAGAAGTGAAGTATGGCAGATGTTTGAAGTAGTAGATAAATATTTGCAAAATGCAATATTTGCAAAACAAAAATTTCATATAAAACATCTTTAACAACCAGAAGTTTCAACAGCTTATGGAATATTTTAATTTAATATAATTAAATTTTTAATTTTACTTATTTGAAAGCTTTTGTGATGAATTTAAAAAATTATCTTAGAGTACAAATTTAAACTCTTTTCATGGTTGCGATATTCATAAATACAACACTTAGTAATTAATTATATGAATTATAATAAAAATGGAGTTACTTTTACTGTTTTATATTTATATATTATTTTATTAAGAAGCCCTTATAATTATTTCGTTTAACCGAATATTATTTAATTTAAAACAAGGATTTTAATTAATTAATTTCAAAAAAAAAAATATGGAATAAAAAAATTACGGGTTTTTAATGTTTTCCCAAAGATCAGGAAACTCCCGTTATTAATTTGGTTTTGAAAATATTATTAGCGGGTATTCAAAACATTCTGATGGATTATGGAATTCCCGTCATTAGTTTTTCTTTGAATATATTAAAAGCGGATCATACCAACAGACAAATGAACTATGTAATAAGCTCTAAGTTTCAGGTAGCCGAACCGCTCCAACATTTGCGAAAATGTAGTGAAAAGAAAGGCGGAAAAACTTGTCTCGAGTTACAGGAACCAAAAAAGAATTTGCCGCCAATAACGACAAAAGGTTCCGTCGTTCCCACGACAGTCGGGTGTACGTAACTGGAAGGGACCCGGACTTTTATTCGGCCAAACACTGTCAAATCGGCAGAATCTGCCGCTACAACAACAATAACAAAAGGTCTCCGTTTGAACGCCGACTTAGTTGCGATCGCAATAGCAATATAAAATCACAGTTATTTAAAAATAGCAATCACTGAAATCACAGATATCGCTCATCTCTACTCGAGGTTCTGATGACGTGAATCATGTTGCATTGTACGGGCGATACTGTAGGCATCTGCTAATGTTGTGCAGGCTCGTGCATAGATGGCATTCTTGATAGCTACACTTCTCAGTCCAGTGACGAATGTTCTGATTGCTTTAGCTAGTGTGTCATCTCAATCTTGGATAGCACTACATTCAATGCTTGGTTCAGATTGTCATAATATACATGCAGTGGTAGTTCTTTTTGTTGTATTTTCGTCATCTCTTCCTCCAGGACGTATATTGATCGCCTGTCGGCATAGGAATCGTCTAGCCTATCGATGATGTCTTGGAAGTTTCTCTTTACGTTGTGGTTGATCAGGATCTGTGCTGCTTTGCCAGTAATTTTTCCTCTGATCATTATTAATGCTTGTTCATATATATTATGTCCTTCGAATTGTCGTATGTCTTCCATTAATGTGGTTGCTACTTTCCTCCAATTCCTGTATTCGTTGTAATCACCATTAAATTGTGTTATTGATTTAAACATATTCAGATCCACTTCTTCTGGTCTGGTGTAAGAACATATTTGCTCTGTTCATTGTGGAATGGTTGCACTTCTTCCTAATTGTAGTTCGGATAACTGTCGTTGCAGATCGGCGACTGCGTTGGTTAATGCAATTAAATTTGCTTGTTCTGTCATCTTGCTGATTTATTTGCTGATTTATTTTACTAAAGATCGGTCTCCAGTTGTATTCTTGGAGCGCTGCTTGATATAGTATTCTTTCTATGAAAGCGTGTTGCTTGCCAAGGATGGTATATTGATTTTTTACTTTCAAGTTGTTGTCGTATTAGGATTTTTATGTGAATCTCTTTTGATTGACGTTGTGTGGGATGATGCACTGGTAAACTTCTTGGATGAGTTAAATGAATCCTTTTTTTGTTTCCAGGGACTAGATTCTTCCTTTTCAGGCAGACTGACTAAGGATATTATAGATTATCCTTTTTTGTTGCTGCCCCACGTTGGGCGCCAGTTAATTAATTTAGGAATAAAATAAATATATAATTTTAAGTCAGCCAATGAGATTGGTTCTGACTGATCCTTTATTTGTATAATATTTCACCGTATACACATGTACTTCAATATTGAATATATTACACTTAAACTGTACAAATGTTACAAGTAGTAACTTGTTACTCGGTAGTCGATAATGATAAAGTGACCTCGAGGCTATTGTTCCTGTTGCTTTAAGGAGGTTTCTGGCGGATTGCTCGCGCAAATTGCGCATAACTTGCAGTTAATATTCCTTATTGACCGTTCTTCCCTGTGGCAAGAACTCATGATGCACCACGCCCTTGCAATCGAAGAAAACTGTCAGTAAAACTTTCACATTCGACCGAACTTCGCGCGCTTTTTTCGGTCTTGGTTCGTGCGGCAGCTTCCATTGAGATTATTGAGCTTTGGTTTCCACGTCATAACCATAAACCCACGATTCGTCACCAGTTATGACCCTCTGGAGCAAATTTGGGTCGTCGCGGACAGAATTTAACATCTCATTAGTAATGTTCATGCGATGCTATTTTTGGTCACAATTGAGCAATTTTGGTACGAATTTCGCGGCGACCCGTCTCATGCCCAAATCGTTAATAAAAATCAAATGGCACGAGCCAATCGATATGTTTAGGTCCTCAGCAACTTCTCTAACGGTGGTTCGACGATTGGCCAATACCATTTTCTCCACTTCATTAATTTTTTCGTCTGTTGTTGAAGTGCTCGGGCGTCTGGCACGCTTTTCGTCGTTCACATCTTCTCGGCCTTCTGAGAACATTTTTTACCACCGATAAACGTTGCTTCGGTCCAAGGTAGCTTCTCCGTATGCCACAGTCAACTTCGAAATGCATCCGTGCACTTAATTTCGTTTTTCACACAAAATTTGATACAGGTTCTTTGATCCATTTTTTTGAATAGGTAAAAATCGAAGACGATCCAAAACTCGTGCAAGCAAAGCAGCTGCCAACAATTAAATGAACATTCAAAATGGCCGAGCTTGTCGGCATAAGTGGGAGATATGAGTACCAACATAACGCCACAAAAACTTCGAAATTCGAATATACGTAACCCGCGAAAATTCAAAATTCGCGATGCTTTTTAAACACACCTCGAACAGGCTATGTTTATCGCTGCTCATACCATTGAGAAGCTGGTTGTTTGCTAGTAAATAAATATTTGGGTTATTATTGTTTGTTGTACTGATAGTGCGCTTCTCTTGTTCTAAGATAAAGTTGTTTTGATAATTTTTCTTTAATGTTACTGAAACATAAGGTTGTGGTTAAAGGTTAAAGTATTAACTCGCGCACGCTCTGAAGCACAGGTTGAACGGAAGAAAATCAGTCCCATTACTTTCCGGACAAACCCTGTAGGTTCACATAAAAATCTTTCACTTACCTTCTTGTTGTACGAACCTGCTTTACGATGGTACGATCATGCGTCTTTCAATCTTTTTTATTACCCTTTTTGGGATATTTTTTGGCACTATTGACAATTATGTTTTCTCCTTCGCACTCATTCCAATAAATCAAGAAATGAAAGAAACTTTTTCAAATCGCATTTAGGTAAACAAAAAATAACCCGAAAATGTGCGTTGGTGTTAGTGCATAGAGGAAAAATGTGTAGTTGGATAGAAATATTTGAGAAAAGTGGTTAGCGGTGGCTGGCAGGGTTGTTTATGCTGCATGATACGGCGTTGTATTTAAGTGTCCAATCAATATATGAGTGTGCGTGTGTGTTAATGTTATCTAATTTGGGATCGAATCGTTACATCCAGGAACGTATCACTCGTCACGTAAATAGTTGTACGAGGGCTGTCCGATAAATAACCGACCTAACCATGATGCACGCGACTTTTTCAATTTTTTTTTTTTATTTTTCTACATAGTCTCCTTGTAACTCCACACACTTCTCCCAGCGATGCTCCCATCTCTGCAACCCTTCCAAATAGTACTTGGCGTCTTTGTCTGCAAAATACGAGTTCACGAAAGAGATTGCCTCCTCATTTGACGAAAATCTCTGGCCGCCGAGCGCAGTTTTAAGTTGAGGAAACAAAAAAATGTCGCTTGGTGCTAGATCCGGTGAATAAGGTGGATGGTCAAGCAGTTCGAACCTCAGTTCGTGGATTTTCGCCATGGCGACTGTTGAGGTGTGAGATGGTGCGTTGTCTTTGTGGAACAAGACTTTCTTTTTTTTGCAAATGTGGCCGATTTTTCGAAATTCCTTCCTTTAGCTTGTCCAATAATGATGCGTAGTATGCTCCTGTTATAGTTTTTCCTTTTTCAAGATAGTCGATAAAAATAATTCCATGGCTGTCCCAAAAAACACTCGCCATCACTTTCCCAGCCGAATTCACAGCTTTAGGTTTTTTTGGGGCTGGTTCCCCCTTTTCAATCCACTGTTTAGATTGGTTTTTTGTTTCGGGCGTATAATGATGAATCCAAGTTTCGTCTACAGTTATCAATCGGCGCCAAAACTCGGTCTTATTGCCTCTAAACTGAGCCAACAGAGCGCTGGAAATGTTCATGCGCGCACGTTTGTGGTCTAGCGTAAGCAAACGCGGCACCCAACGCTCGGACAGCTTTCTCATGCCCAAATCTTGGTTTAATATGTGACAAACAGTTTCTTTTGACATCTTCATAATCTCAGCTATTTCCCTAACTTTAATCCGGCGGTCGTCTAGTACCAATTGATGAACTTTAGCGATGTTATCGTTAGTGGTTACAGTTTTTGGACGCCCAGGACGTTCATCACCTTCAAAGCTCCTGCGACCACGTTTAAATTCAGCTGCCCAAAATTTTACGGTGGTAAACGATGGTGCAGAGTCACCATACACAGAGTCCAACTCATCTTTGATTTGTGAAGGCGTATTGCCTTTCAAAAATAAAAAATTTAATTACAGCTCGATATTCAATTTTTTCCATTTTGGGGAAATCAGCGAAATAGACTCACAAAAACGACTGTCAACAGATAATTGCGCAAGATAAATTTCTGAAATTTTGGCGAGTAGCTATTATAATATGCACAATATGAAGTAGAAACTTTTTTTCAGATGTGCCGCTAGTTTCACGTTGAGGTCGGTTATTTATCGGACAGCCCTCGTATTTCCAATTCTGACATACGTGATCGTAATGCTTCTATCGTAATCTGACATGATGACATACATACGTGAACGAGTATACCCGTTCGTTCGAATAAAATGCCAATCGTAATAGACAAATTTATGAAAGCATGAGTAATTTTTTTTTAATTTAATATTTTGCTTATAATTTTTAGTAATAAAGAACAAAAGCAAGAAACCAATGATTGGAAAAAAAAAAAAATTTATATTAACACAATTTTTGTAATTCAGTTTATATTAAAAAAATATTTATAAGGTTAAAGACATATACATTTTCAAAATGAATTTAAGAACGAATACTTTATTTTGTTTCTTTTCTTTTTGCCGATTGCGATTAGGCGGTTCGCTACCCCGGTGTTTATTTCTTGTATGTGATCAGAATCGCAATTTTTGAGGATTATAACCTCTTTTAAATTTTATGCAGATTATCAAATCTTGCCACTTTTGTGGGATGGTACCTTCCACTTCATATTCTAAAATTCTCCACCGTCTTTTATAGATTCCAATTCTGTGTTCAACGATACATCTACAAAGAAAAGGTTGTTAATGAGGCTTCATAATTGTTTTTTTTTTTTTTTGTTTTTTTCTATATCTATATTATCTCTATCACTTTCATTAGAGTTCAAATAAAAAAACAAAGTCGGATCAATTTTGGAATTTAATTAGCTTTTGTTAGTTTATTGAACATTTGCAACAGTTTTGACAGTTTCCCATCTATTGTGACCTAAAAATACGATCCAAAGCAATGTGCATTTTAAAAACTATTGTGAATTAAAAAGAAATTACGATCCTTCTGCTTTCTTATGCCAATCACAGATAGGGTTGACGTATCACGGAATTTTAATTTTCATTTGCCATAGGCCGCGTGAAAATTCTACCCATTCACGTACGTATACATGTGATCATACATCTTTGTTGCGCTCACTCAGCAGTGTCATATAAAAAAGTATATCTGTCCTGCTCTAAAATCCCTAATCGACGGCTGATGCAGGGTTGTATTTTTTGATTCCTACTTTTAAAAATTCAAACAAAACTTTTAATTTTTTAAATTTTTATTGTATTTTATTTTTCACGTATTCACATAAAATTTATTATAATTTATATAAATAAAAATATATTTAATTAAAAAATAATAATTAGTATCTGAAAAAAGATTTATTAAAGAGAAACATTATTGATACCTGAAAACAAAAGAGAAAAATCTGAAAAAAGATTGAAACAAAATAAAGGTTATTAATACCTTAAAATAAATAATAACTACATTGAATTTGTAATATCTAAAAGAAAAAGAAAGATTAATTGTATAGAACGATAATAATATCTGAAAGAAAATATTAATACTATCTGAAAAAATAAAATATATTAAATACAAATAGAATTTATTCTGAAAGCAAAGGTTAATTAAATAAAAATAGTGATCAAATCTGCAAAGAAAGAATAATTAAATAAAAATAATAACAACATCTGAAAGAAAAGATAAATATTATTTGATAATTTAAAATATAAAACAAACATTTGTTTTCACATATTATATTGGATTGTGCAGGCCGCTTAAACGCATAAAATGCATACTTATGTATGTACATATTTATTTTTGCGTATTATATTGGACTGCGCAGTCCAATTTCAAACAACACACAGGGTCGGCTTTAGTATACCATCCCACGATTTCAGGGTTAAAAGTGGTGTGGTTGGATAGAGCTGATGCTTTAAGAAAATATTATTATAAATAATTGTTGCCGCCGTAAACTTATAGTTTTCGAGATATTTGCATTTAAAGTTGAAAATTTTGCAAATTTTAACTTGCAATTTCTCGATTTCTAGTAATTATTTATTTCCGATTTTGCAATTTGTATGCACTTACGCTTCACTACATTGTTTCTACATATTTATTTATTATAACGGATATTGTTACAACTAAACAATGTACCGTTTCCTTTTTCCCGTTTTGTAATAATTTTGTAACAATTTCATTTCATTTGAATTCCGCGTTTATGCCTTTATCCAGGATACAAATTTAAAGTATATAAAATTTAAAATATATGTAAATATATAATTATTAAAAGTTAATGTGTATTTAAAAAAATGAGTGCAAATTCATCAGGTAAATAATATAAGTTTTAAATTGATAAAAATATAACTTAAGGCATTTAAATAGATTGTGTCGAAGCGTCAACCAGCGTTAAAGCGTCGGAAGTGAAGTCAATGTTTAATATTGTAAAAATAATTCAAACTTTTGATGCTAAAGATAAATGTATTTCCTTTGCGGAAGAGCAAGGACTGATTTTAAAATCTAAAATGTGTTGCGCGCATAAAGTTCCAATGACGCTGTCATTAAATAAAACTAGCTCTGTTGAAGTCAGAGAGTCGAAGGCCACTGGGTTCTTTGGATGGTTGAGGATGGGAGTGACGACCTTAGGCTGGAGGTATGTCCCGGCAATGTCAGGTCTGCAGAGGTGCTCATACCTTTGATAGAGAAGCACGTGGCAAAAGGCAGTATTATATGTACTGATTGCTGGAAAGCATACGACTGTCTGTCCAGTCACGGGTATGAGCACCGACGGGTTAATCACAGCGACCCCGATAATCCGTTCGTCGCCGAGGACGGGACCCATACTCAACGGATCGAGTCCCACTGGCGCGTAATTAAACGTTCTTCTATAAAAGATAATTATAATAATAGTGAAGATTTTTCCAATTTAATTTTTGAGTATATTTGGGGAAAAAATATTGCAAATAATCATCATGATCCGTTTGTTAAATTATTAGATGCTATTAAACATACATATAAGCCTTGAAACTTTTTTTATTACAATGGAAAATTTATTTCAGATGGTATTTGTTTCCTGCGTTTGAGTTTTTTTATTCATTTTTATTCGTTAAATAAATGTCTAATTATGGCAACACTTATTATCTGTCAGCAAGGATGCATGGAATGAAAATTGTGCAAAATATAAAACTTATTTTAAGCAAATAACTGAATAATTACCGCAAAATAAATATGTAGAAGCAATGTAGTGAAGTGAAAGTGCATAATATGAAATAAATAATTACCAGAAATCGAGAAATTGCAAGATAAAATTTGCAAAATTTTCAACTTTAAATGAAAAATATCTCGAAAACTATAAGTTTGGGGCGGCAACAATTGTTTATTTTCTTAATCCGGAGCATCAACCCTATCCAACCATACCACTTTTAACCCTGAAATCGTGGGATGGTATACTAAAGTTTCCCCCAACACACATTTTTTTCACATACTTACTTAACAATTGATATTTGCTGCTTCTGATAATATTTATGCTGCTGCTATTTTCAATTCATTCTGATTTCCAATGCTATGGAAACAAATGAAGTAATTATTTGCAAAAAAAAGACTTAAATTCACTTACTTACCATCTTGTTGTACTAGCACGAATGATATGCGTCTTTCAATTGTTTTTTTTATTACCCTTTTTGGGATTTTCTTTTGGCACTATTAACAATTACGTTTTCTCCTTCGCACTCATTCAAATAAATCAGGAAATAAAAGAAACATTTTTTCATCGCATTTAAGTAAACACAAAATAACCCTAAAATGTGCGTTGGTGTTAGTGCATAAAGAAAAAATGTATAGTTGTATTGAAATATTTGTTACAAGGGGGTGGTTGGCAGGGAATATTTATGTTTAGTCGACTGTATGTGTTTTTACCTATTTATGTGTTTGATTTTGTATACACATTTACGTTAGCCGAGATAGGCTTTGCTGACCTAATGTGCCGAACACATTGAGCGCGACACAACATGGCAGCACGACGGTGAACTGAAAATGGCGTCGTGAATCCTTCTAGCTGAACATTTGTGAGAAGGCAGCAACATAACAATGCCCGGCATGTACACAAGACAACATAGCTATCCATTTTTCCACAATTTCGTTGTGGACCTACTAAGACCTTGAACTTCAATGAAATTTTAATATTTTTTTCAAAGTGAAATTTTTTATGCAAAAAATACGTAAATAGGTAAATTTATTTCTTTTAAATTATTAATTTTTATTACAAATGATATAATAGAGCTATTTTATGCGTTTATTTGTAAAATAATGTCAGGTTTGTTAGAGTTTTGAATAATTTTACATTTTACATATCAGTGGCATCACCACTCTACCTCATCTCTCTACTGTCGTCCTGCTGTCGTTGGAAAATATAAACATATATTTAAGTTAGCGTGAGCGATAACTGTCGGCATGTAGTCGTATAGATGTGCAGCTGTCAAAATAACTGTGTCCATAAGAACGTGTGTGTTTTAATATTTGACAGATGTCGCTCGCAGTCTGTCGCGCTCAATGTGCACATAAACAAAAAAGCACGTTCAATGATATTTGAACATATTGCCAAGGGAAATAATTTATTATTTAAAATTAGTGGACTGTATATTAGACCTGGCGCAGCTTATATGAGATTTTTTTTTTGGAAGTTTGAGTACGGGGATTGGTCAAATATGCGATTCGATGTAATAATTCATGTGGTAATTTTTTAACTCGATCAGAGTGTGCCAACCTTTGCCATAATGAGGTCAAAGATCAAAATATATAAAAACACTTGGTTTTTTTAGTGTTATCTGTTTATTTATTATATATAGAATGTAATGACCTCATTTTTCCTCAATATTTTGCACAGTAATTTTTTTATATGTCCAATAATGATAAGAAAATTTATAAATATTAGAAAAGAGTAAATTAGTAAAAATTCCATTGAACTAAGGCGGGCCACTGACTACACAAATTATCTACACACGAGACTGTTGTTGAAATTGAGTGGAATTGCGTTCACTGAGTTCACAACAACAAATTACTCAAATTTGCGCAGATAATGTAGTCAGTGGCCCGCCTAACGGTAAATTCATACATTACGGTTCACATACGCCAATGTTGATAATTAGACAGACTGAGACGTGCAAATAGAGCTTTTAATATTTTGTCATTGCGAAATTGACTGTGGTTAAGAAAGGGTCTTTATTAAAATAATTAAAAATAGTAAAAGTTATACTGCAATATCGTGAAGGCTGTAAATAATTTTGATCTAATAATGATAACTTAGATCTGCTGACAGAAACGTATATTTGATAGGAAAATGTGAAAAAAATATACTTGGAAGCAAGTTACCGTCAAAACTACAAGTGCTGAAATGTTTTTTTTACTATGTGCGGTGTGAAAAGAAAACAATTAAGGAAAGTGCTAAATTGGCTTCGAAGGAAATATTGCCTTTTTGGGAAAGAGCAACGTTAAACAAAAGAACATGTGACGATAAATTGGTGAAATTATATGATGAGTGGAGAACAGTACAGAAATTTTGTACATCTTTGTTTCCTAGTTCTCGTAAAAAGGAAAATGATTTCAATGATAATTTGAACAATTTATTCGTTATTGCACATGCTGATGCTTTAGAAATGATAGCTATTCCTGAGGACCGAGACTTTTTAATTAAACAAAGAGAGCCAGGTCGTGTTGGAAGCATGATTTCTATAGATCAATGTCTCGCAAATAAAGAAAAACGGAAGGCGCAAAGGTTAGAAGAAGAAAATCGACGCAGAGCAAAGTATCAAAGATTGGAAAGCACTCAAGGTATTTATTTAATTCTGCTGAAACAAATAATATGTAAGTTTCTCTTTCAACTAATTTTTTTAGAGTTGAGTGTAGACTATGATGTAAGTGATGAAAGTAAATGTGAGTCTGAAAAATCTGTAGAGCAGTTGATGATCGTATCAAACACCAACGAGCTGAAAAAAACGTGGTAAAAAAAGCTTCATAGATGATAGAATGCTTGCTTGCATGGATGCTGGCAATATGTCAACCCCACTCGCAATTCATTTTATTATTGCAACAGCTAAAGCTTTGGGTCACAATATTGAAGGTCTGGTTATGAATTGTACAAGTTTGAGAAAACAGCGCAAGGAATATCGTAGGCGTCATGGTACAGAAATTATTGAAAATTTCAAGATATAAAAGTTAATTTTGGATTTGTTATGAATACTTCTCAAAGCGAAAATTTTTCAGATCCCTGATACATTTGTGTTACACTGGGACGGTAAACTACTTCCTGCAATGACTGGAAAGGAAAAAGTAGAACGCCTAGCTATCGTTTCAACGGCAGATAATATAGAAAAATTAATTTCTATTCCAATTATTGAATGTGGAACTGGCGAAGCAATCGCGCAGTCCATATATAATTACTTAGAAAAAATGAATATGATAAATTCGGTGGAAATGGTATGCTTTGACACGACAGCTACAAACACTGGTAAACGTAACGGTGCTGGAATGTTGCTGGAACAAAAATTGAAACGTATGTAGCTTGTTGTGGTTGCCATGCAGGCATCATACGTATATTGCAGAAATCATACTACGAGCTGTATTTGAAATATATTTTGGAAAAAGTTTTTCGCGGGAATGGAACACTTTCAATTTAAAGATCTTTCAATTGGAATCATGGATGAAGAAGTGCGACGTGCTATAAATGCAGAGGAATGTGAAGCCAATAAAGAATTTCGCACAAAAAATATAGCAAAAGACCGCATTCGCCATGATTACAAAGAGCTATTGCAACTCATGTTTATTTTCTTAGGTGGCAGCATCCCGAACTTTTCCTTTCGTGCACCTGGCGCGACGTCACATGCCAGGTTTATGTCAAAAGCGATATATGCCTTAGAAATGTTTGCTTTGCAAAAACAATTTGAAATGTCTTCCAGCCATTTGAATGGATTCCGCAATGTGCGTATTTTCCTGGTGAGTCTTTATATTCCGTATTGGTTTCGAACTACTAATGCAGTCGAAGCACCAAATTTGGATTTGCAGCTGGTAAAAAACATTGCCGGTGATTATGACCCAAAAATATCTCTAGCCTTATTAGATAAAATGAAAAACCACTTATGGTATCTGTCCGAGGAAGCCGTTGGTCTCGCCTTTATCGATTCTAATGTGGACTTAAAGCACTAGCAATAGAAAAAGAGTTTGAAAGCAATGACGGCAATGGCGTTTATCTGCATAAAAATGTAAATGCCAGCATTGAAGAAATGAAAGCATTCATAAGTAAAGATTTAAGTTGTTTTGTAACGCAAAGAACTAGAAATATCTTTTCACGATTGGAAAAAGACGTAAAATTTTTCAACTTAGATCCCTCAAACTGGTGCGAAAATGCAGAATATTTAAAAGGTGTTCAAATCCTCAAAAACGTCACTGCTGTTAATGATTCTGCTGAGAGGAAAGTAAAACTAATAACAGATTTTAACCGGTCTTTAACTCATAGCGAAGAAGATAAACAATACTTGCTTCGAGAACTACAGGCAAAAGTTCCCTTCATATACTAAAACTTCGCTTTTGTAATATTCTTGAGACATATATTAATGATTGAAATGCAAATTGTGGAAAAATTGCGTCATTTTATTTTTTTTTAATAAATAAACAGATAACAGTACAGAAAAACAAAGTGTTTTTCTATATTTTGAACTTTGACCTCATAATGGCACAGGTTGGCACACTCTGATTGAGTTAAAAATTTATCACATGAATTATTACATCGCATATTTGACCCATCCCCGTACTCAAAATTCTCCCCCAAAAAAAAATAACGCCAGGTCTACTGTATATACTGTAGACTGTATATACATATTTGATACAAACTCATTTTTTCCTTTGCATTTGTGATATCGATGCATCCATAACTTAATCACCAGCCCACGTTGATGTCCGTTCCTTTTGGTTGTTGTTGCAGAATCATTCGAGTCATCTTCCGCTTGGTTCTGCATTCTAGCAGTTTCTTTTGGATTTGGCTCAACTCAAATATCTTTGCGCTTTTTGTGTTGGTTTGAGCAAAATCCTTTCTTCTCATACGTTTCAGCATCATCTTCTAAAATGTGTTATATTACATCAGCTTCGTCCTTATCGTCAAACGCTTCATTTCTAACTCCTGTGTTCCGTACTGCCCTAAAATGGGAGCCTTTCGGGGAGACAAATGCCAAGGTATCAATTCAGTTGGTTTTTTCTCAATTGAAGATTCATGAAATTCTTCAAAGGATTCTTCTCCAACTTCATTTTCTTTTCTATCTTCCTCTATTACATCTGTTGTTTCTTTCTCAATAAAATATTGAAATTTTGTATTTTTTTTTTAAGTCCAAGTCAAAGCGGTAAAAAAAATGTCGGTGCTTCTTCTATGTTAAATTCATCTATCAGTACAACACGCTGAAGAGAACTGTAAGTAACTTCGGGCTCTTCTTGTAATCTATTTTTACAATATTTAAGATTCTTAAAATACTCCGCCGTTGAACAACAAAGTACAGGGGTCGAATCGTTACTTCCGTGCACGGATCGGCAAACATCCGAAAGAAAATTCCGTGGTACGTCAATCGTATACGGCGATTGGCATTATGACATACGATAGCAAACGAATCGAAATGTATTTTCAATTCACAATAGTTTTTAAATTTCACATTGCTTTGGATCCTATGTTTAGATCATAATAACGGGTGATTTTTTTGAGGTTAGGATTTTCATGCATTAGTATTTGACAGATCACGTGGGATTTCAGACATGGTGTCAAAGAGAAAGATGCTCAGTATGCTTTGACATTTCATCATGAATAGACTTACTAACGAGCAACGCTTGCAAATCATTGAATTTTATTACCAAAATCAGTGTTCGGTTCGAAATGTGTTTTATCGACAAATTTTGTTCAGCGATGAGGCTCATTTCTGGTTGAATGGCTACGTAAATAAGCAAAATTGCCGCATTTGGGGTGAAGAGCAACCAGAAGCCGTTCAAGAACTGCCCATGCATCCCGAAAAATGCACTGTTTGGTGTGGTTTGTACGCTGGTGGAATCATTGGACCGTATTTTTTCAAAGATGCTGTTGGACGCAACGTTACGGTGAATGGCGATCGCTATCGTTCGATGCTAACAAACTTTTTGTTGCCAAAAATGGAAGAACTGAACTTGGTTGACATGTGGTTTCAACAAGATGGCGCTACATGCCACACAGCTCGCGATTCTATGGCCATTTTGAGGGAAAACTTCGGACAACAATTCATCTCAAGAAATGGACCCGTAAGTTGGCCACCAAGATCATGCGATTTAACGCCTTTAGACTATTTTTTGTGGGGCTACGTCAAGTCTAAAGTCTACAGAAATAAGCCAGCAACTATTCCAGCTTTGGAAGACAACATTTCCGAAGAAATTCGGGCTATTCCGGCCGAAATGCTCGAAAAAGTTGCCCAAAATTGGACTTTCCGAATGGACCACCTAAGACGCAGCCGCGGTCAACATTTAAATGAAATTATCTTCAAAAAGTAAATGTCATGAACCAATCTAACGTTTCAAATAAAGAACCGATGAGATTTTGCAAATTTTATGCGTTTTTTTTTTAAAAAAAGTTATCAAGCTCTTAAAAAATCACCCTTTAGATGAAAATTGTTGCAATTGTCCAAGATACTAAGAAAAGCTAATTAAACATCAAAATTGACCGGACTTAATTTTTTTTTTATTTGAGCTCTAGTGAAAGTGATGGGGATGAAAAATTAGAGCGGAGGTAGCTAAGAGATCGTAGCAATAGCGGAGGTAAAAAAAAAAAACAAATTATGAGTTCTCATTAACAAACTTTTCTTTGTGGATGTATCGTTGAACGAAGTATTGAAACTTAATAAGGTATCATCCCATAAAAGTGGCAAGATTTGCTAACGTTTGCGCAGCATAACATAACATTTGCACAGAATTTAAAATACGTTATGACCCTCAAAATTGCGATTCTGAAATAGATACCGGGGTAACGAAACGCCTAATCGAAACCGAACGAAAGAAAAGAGACTAAGAGACAAAATAAACTGTTCTTTTGAAAATGTATATGTTTTAAACCTTGTAAATATTTTTTTAATGTAAATTAAAATACAAAAAGTTTGTTCATATAAATTATTATTATTTTTTTTTAATGAGGTATTCCATTCATTGGTTTCTCGTTTGTGTTCTTTATAACTAAAAATTATTAACAAAAATATGAAATTTGAAAACATTTACTCCCATTTTTCATAAATTTGTCAATTACTATTGGCATTTTTCATTCCAACTATAACCAGATTTCGATAGAAGCGTTACGATTACGTTTATCATAATTCGAAATAAAGGGTGATTTTTTAAGAGCTTGATAACTTTTTTTTAAAAAAAAACGCATAAAATTTGCAAAATCTCATCGGTTTTTTATTTGAAACGTTAGATTGGTTCATGACATTTACTTTTTGAAGAAAATTTCATTTAAATGTTGACCGCGGCTCCGTCTTAGGTGGTCCATTCGGAAAGTCCAATTTTGGGCAACTTTTTCGAGCATTTCGGCCGGAATAGCCCGAATTTCTTCGGAATTGTTGTCTTCCAAAGCTGGAATAGTTGCTGGCTTATTTCTGTAGACTTTAGACTTGACGTAGCCCCACAAAAAATAGTCTAAAGGCGTTAAATCGCATGATCTTGGTGGCCAACTTACGGGTCCATTTCTTGAGATGAATTGTTGTCCGAAGTTTTCCCTCAAAATGGCCATAGAATCGCGAGCTGTGTGGCATGTAGCGCCATCTTGTTGAAACCACATGTCAACCAAGTTCAGTTCTTCCATTTTTGGCAACAAAAAGTTTGTTAGCATCGAACGATAGCGATCGCCATTCACCGTAACGTTGCGTCCAACAGCATCTTTGAAAAAATACGGTCCAATGATTCCACCAGCGTACAAACCACACCAAACAGTGCATTTTTCGGGATGCATGGGCAGTTCTTGAACGGCTTCTGGTTGCTCTTCACCCCAAATGCGGCAATTTTGCTTATTTACGTAGCCATTCAACCAGAAATGAGCCTCATCGCTGAACAAAATTTGTCGCGAAACACATTTCGAACCGAACACTGATTTTGGTAATAAAATTCAATGATTTGCAAGCGTTGCTCGTTAGTAAGTCTATTCATGATGAAATGTCAAAGCATACTGAGCATCTTTCTCTTTGACACCATGTCTGAAATCCCACGTGATCTGTCAAATACTAATGCATGAAAATCCTAACCTCAAAAAAATCACCCGTTACAACTATAATATTTACGTGACGAGTGATACGTTCACTAGGGTGGGTCGATTCCGGAATTTTTTCGATTCGGTATTTCTAACAGTGCGGAAAAGTTGCCTTAGTACTTCCTTATTCCAATGCAACTTTTTGTTTTAAGATCGGATTGCATCTTCAACCCGAACCTCGGCCTTGAAATTTCGGAAATTCGCCTAAAATCGTGAAATTGTCTACCTAGCACCTGAAATACGCATCTCATGGCAAAATGTATAAAACAAAAGTTATTTGCCACGTCATTTGGACGAACCGTTCCCGAGATACGAGCGAAAAGGCGGCGCGCCACAGCGCAAGGTGAAAATCGGCTTGCGGCCACACTTCTTGACGTTGATTTCGCCGAGTGCTATCACTCACATTCATTCACCTACGCCAAAGGACACGTTCGGATAGGTCTCCACACAAATATTTTTTCATCGAGTTCCTTCACTCTTGTCGGTGATTTCGCCGAGTTCTATCACTTACATTCATTTCCCTGCGCCATACGACACGTTCGGACTGGTCTCCACATAAATATTTTTTCATCGAGTTCCTTCACTCTTGTCGTTGATTTCGGGAGGTGCTATCACTTATATTCTCTCAACAAAACACAGAACTCAAAATGTCTGTATCTAAATTTATATTTAGACAGAAATGTCCTGTGTTTGGCATATATCCGTACAATCTCTCTGAGTCCCAGTTACCTACTTACCAGGATGTTCTTTTGTGTTATCAGTTTGAAAGATTTGGTATAGGGCGAATCCGAGGCGACAACTATGAACCTAGGAGTAAAGAGGTTACAGAAATAGTTGCAAAAAAGGTTGAAAATACTTTCAAAACGTCATCTGTTCCGATAGTTTCACACACCAGAGTTGTACAAATGCTCACCACATCTTCTTCTTCTTCACTGGCGTAGACACCGCTTACGCGATTATAGCCGAGTCAACAACAGCGCGCCAATCGTTTCTTCTCTTCGCTACGTGGCGCCAATTGGATATTCCAAGCGAGGCCAGGTCCGTCTCCACTTGGTCCTTCCACCGAAGTGGAGGTCTTCCTCTGCTTCCCGCGGCGGGTACTGCGTCGAATACTTTCAGAGCTGGAGTGTTTTCCTCCATCCGGACAACATGACCTAGCCAGCGTAGCCGCTGTCTTTTAATTCGCTGAACTATGTCGATGTCGTCGTATATCTCGTACAGCTCATCGTTCCATCGGATGCGGTATTCACCGTGGCCAACGCGCAAAGGACCATAAATCTTCCGCAGAACTTTTCTCTCGAAAACTCGCAACGTCGACTCATCGGTTGTTGTCATCGTCCAAGCCTCTGCACTATATAGCAGGACGGGAATTATGAGCGACTTATAGAGTTTGGTTTTTGTTCGTCGCGAGAGGACTTTACTTTTCAATTGCCTACTCAGTCCGAAGTAGCACCTGTTGGCAAGAGTAATCCTGCGTAGGATTTCTAGGCTGACATTGTTGGTGGTGTTAATGCTGGTTCCTAAATAGACGAAATTATCTACAATTTCAAAGTTATGACTGTCAACAGTGACGTGAGTGCCAAGTCGCGAGTGCGACAACTGTTTGTTTGATGACAGGAGATATTTCGTCTTGCCCTCGTTCACTGCCAGACCCATTTGCGTTGCTTCCTTGTTCAGTCTGGAGAAAGCAGAACTAACGGCGCGGGTGTTGAGACCGATGATATCAATATCATCGGCATACGCCAGCAGCTGTACACTCTTATAAAAGATTGTACCTGCTCGATTCAGTTCTGCAGCTCTAATAATTTTCTCCAGGAGCAGATTGAAAAAGTCGCACGATAGGGAATCACCTTGTCTGAAACCTCGTTTGGTATCGAACGGCTCGGAGAGGTCCTTCCCGATCCTGACGGAGCTTTTCGTGTTGCTCAACGTCAGTTTACACAGCCGTATTAGTTTTGCGGGGATACCAAATTCAGACATCGCGGCATAAAGGCAGCTCTTTTTCGTGCTGTCGAAAGCAGCTTTGAAATCGACGAATAGGTGGTGAGTGTCGATTCTCCTTTCACGGGTCTTTTCCCAGATTTGGCGCATGGTGAATATCTGGTCGGTTGTTGATTTACCAGGTCTGAAGCCACACTGATAAGGTCCAATCAGCTTGTTGACAGTGGGCTTTAATCTTTCACACAATACGCTCGACAGAACCTTATATGCGATGTTGAGGAGGCTAATCCCACGGTAGTTGGCGCAGATTGTGGGGTCTCCTTTTTTATGGATTGGGCATAGCACACTTAAATTCCAATCGTTGGGCATGTTCTCATCCGACCATATTTTGCAAAGAAGCTGATGCATGCTCCTTATCAGTTCTTCGCCGCCGTGTTTGAATAGCTCGGCGGGCAATCCGTCGGCCCCTGCCGCTTTGCTGTTCTTCAGGCGGGCAACTGCTATTCGAACTTCGTCATGGCCGGGCAATGGAACGTCTGCTCCATCGTCATCGATTGGGGAATCGGGTTCCCCTTCTCCCGGTGTTGTGCGTTCACTGCCATTCAGCAGGTTGGAGAAGTCCATAATTTAAGTATGCTCTGGGCATCGATAACTAGATCACCTTTGGGGGTTCTACAGGAGTATGCTCCGGTCTTGAAACCTTCTGTAAGCCGCCGCATCTTTTCGTAGAATTTTCGAGCATTACCCCTGTCGGCCAGCTTATCGAGCTGTTCGTACTCACGCATTTCGGCCTCTTTCTTCTTCTGTCTGCAAATGCGTCTCGCTTCCCTCTTCAACTCTCGGTATCTATCCCATCCCGCACGTGTTGTGGTCGATTGTAACGTTGCGAGGTAGGCAGCCTGTTTTCTCTCCGCTGCGACACGGCACTCCTCGTCGTACCAGCTGTTCTTTTGCACTTTCCGAAAACCAATGGTTTCGGTTGCAGCTGTACGTAAGGAGTTTGAAATGCCGTCCCACAGTTCCCTTATACCGAGTTGTTGACGAGTGCTCTCAGAGAGCAGGAGTGCAAGCCGAGTAGAATATCGTTCGGCTGTCTGTTGTGATTGCAGCTTCTCGACGTTGAACCTTCCTTGTGTTTGTTGGCGTGCGTTTTTTGCTGCACAGAGGCGGGTGCGAATCTTGGCTGCAACAAGATAGTGGTCCGAGTCGATGTTAGGACCTCGGAGCACACGCACATCTAAAACACTGGAGACGTGTCTTCCGTCTATCACAACATGATCGATCTGGTTGGTGGTTTTTCGATCCGGAGACAGCCAGGTAGCTTGATGTATTTTCTTTTGCTGGAATCTAGTACTACAAATAACCATATTTCGGGCCCCGGCGAAGTCGATCAGCCTCAACCCATTTGGGGATGTTTCCTCATGGAGTCTGTATTTACCGACCGTAGTGCCAAAGATACCTTCTTTGCCCACCCTGGCGTTGAAGTCGCCAAGCACGATTTTGACATCGTGGCGGGGGCATCTCTCATAAGTGCGCTCCAAGCACTCATAAAAGGCATCTTTGGTCACATCGTCCTTCTCTTCCGTCGGGGCGTGGGCGCAAATAAGGGATATGTTGAAGAACCTCGCTTTGATGCGGATTGTGGCTAGACGTTCATTCTCCGGAGTGAATGATAGTACTCGGCGACGGAGTCTCTCTCCCACCACAAATCCAACACCAAACTTGCGCTCCTTTATATGGCCACTGTAGTAAATGTCACAAGGACCTACTCGTCTCTGTCCTTGTCCCGTCCATCGCATTTCTTGGACGGCGGTGATGTCAGCCTTTATCTTTACGAGGACATCTACCAGCTGGGCAGCGGCACCTTCCCAATTAAGGGACCGGACATTCCAGGTGCATGCCCTCAAATCATAGTCCTTATTTCGTTTGCCATGGTCGTCATCAAAAGGGGGGTCTCTCATCCGAGGCTGTGTTTGCTTTTTCCTTGGGGGTGTTTTTTTTACGTGGCGGGCCCCAAACCCAGCGCACAACCCTAAGTAGGGGATATTTCGCCTTCTCACTTTAGCTCGCCTTCAAACGGATGTTCTTAGGCTACCCAGAGGATACTTGGTCAAAGACCGGAAGTCGTGAGCTGCTTGAGTCATATGTAAAAGAATCGTTTCTGGCCACTCCCAAGTGTATGGCGATCAGAGAACTTTCCTCACTTGCGTGAAACTTTCCTCACTTGCGTGAGGAACCACATACCATAAGAAATTTCTGACTCTTAAAAAAATGTTTTTAAGGAACCCAATAGGTTTGAGCTCTAAAAGAGACGACTTTGTCTCTTCTGCCTGAAAATTATTTGACATCGCTGCTTGTAAATGCATTTATTTTTCTTCTTGCACTTGTCCAAAGGAAAGGAAAGTTCCTATCAATGAACAACCATTTCTCTTGGACCAGAGAACCACAAGAATTGGTCGCATTGGAAGTGTTGATCTACCTGAAACAAAAAAGATTACAAAGAAAAATGAACGTAAAGAAAAGCTTTCAAAACGTCATTCAACATCAACACTTACCAGAAAAGTATCAGCTAGAACACGTGACCATTCAGATCAGCCAGACTCTCATACAGACGACAACAATGTAGGCGCGTCGCACATTGATTCTTCGAAAAACGAAGGTGATGATGAATTTTCTCTTCCATCCTCTAAAACCAAACAAAACACACTAGTATTACAACACACTGCTTTAGCTGCCCAAAGATTTGGAGTAAGTGATAGAGCAGCGGCCTTGATTGTTTCATCGGCTTTTCTGGATGCCAAAAAAGCAGGTTTGATAACAGAGGATCAGGCTAGCTTTGTCACTGACAAATGCAAGATTAGTCGGGCAAAAAAAAGTGTTGGTGTTAAGCTCCAAAACACCGAAAGTATTGACTCCGTATATGGGCTGTATTTTGACGGCCGCAAAGACAATACACTTACACAAGTCAGCGAAGTTGAAAAGTACTACCGCGACACTGTCAAAGAGGAACATATTTCTCTTATAGCGGAACCTGGTTGTCATTACTTTGGCCACGTCACTTCTCCTTCCGGGTCAGCTGAGGATGAGACGCAAGCTATATGGCAACATTTACAAGACAATTCAGTTGATGTGGAACATCTAGAAGTTGTCGGTGCTGATGGCACCAACACGAACACAGGTTGGAAAGGTGGAATCATTCGGAAACTAGAAGAAAGAATAGGTAGGCCATTACAGTGGGTTGTTTGTCTTCTACATTTCAACGAACTTCCATTCCGTGCTCTTTTCGAACACATAGATGGTGTCTCAAAGAGTCCAAATACATTCTCTGGCGACATAGGTAAACTGCTCCCTTATTGTGAGAAGTTGCCTGTTGTCAAATTTGAAAGTTTTCCATCCTGCCAATTACCTTCTGAGGTTATTAATCCGGCCCAACTTAGCACAGACCAAGCTTATCTCTATAAAATATCAGAAGCTGTTATTTCCGGTCAATGTTCCTCAGATTTAGCGTCGATGCATCCAGGTAACATGTGCAAATCTCACTGGCTCACCTGTGCAAATAGAATTGTGAGATTATACATTTCTACTGACAGACCAACAAAGGAAATAAAGATTTTGGTCAAGTAACTTACAGTTTACTCACCTTTGTGGTTCTCAATAAGATTCAACAGTTCAATCAAAGATGGCTCGCGCCATCTCTATGCTGCAATTCAAAGGTCGAGATACTTACCCGCTAAACTGCGCAAGGTTGTCGATTCATCCATTCAACAGAATGCTTTCTTTGCTCTTCCAGAAAACATTATCCTTAGTATGATGACTGACGAACGGATAGAAGTCAGAAAGTTGGCCCTTGACCGTCTTCTGGCAGCCAGAGAAGCAGAGTCTGACACCATAAATGGAAGAGTTAGATGTAATAAAGTGCCAAAGCTGAATTTTAAAGCTAATACTTATTACGATATGATTAACTGGAAGACTATTACCTTGACTGTTCCACCAGTTCTTTGTTCAGTTTCTAACGAAGAACTCATAAAAGGGCTGTCGGGAGACACTGCAGAGGTATGGAAATTTAGTGAATTCCCCTCTCACACCGTGGCAGTCGAGAGAATCGTCAAACTGGTGACAGAGGCATCTTCTAAAGTTATTGGCCCCCAATCTCGTGATCTTTTTATACGCTCTACACTGAAATCTAGGCAACAAGTGCCAAAGTTTAGTACAAAATCTGATCAATAAATTTGACACAGATTCAGACTAAAACAAGCCTGACATATGGTTGGTTGGTTGGGTTGGGCTTGGGAAGAACCCGAAGAGCAGCTACCTCCACGCGGTGGGTTCTGGGTGACCAATACAGGTTAGCTGAGAGCTGCAATAATTTTGACCTTGCGCTGTGGCGCGCCGCCTTTTTGCTCGTATCTCAGGAACTGTTCGTCCTACGGCCATTCGGTAGCAAATGACGTGACAAATAACTTTTGTTTTATACATTTTGCCATGAGATGCGTATTTCAGGTGCTAGGTAGACAATTTCACGATTTTAGGCGAATTTCCGAAATTTCAAGGCCGAGGTTCGGGTTGAAGATGCAATCCGATCTCAAAACAAAAAGTTGCATTGGAATCAGGAAGTACTAAGGCAACTTTTCCGCACTATTAGAAATTCCGAATCGAAAAAATTCCGGAATCGACCCACCCTAACGTTCACGGATGTAACGATTCGACCCTTGACTTTATTCGGTCATTTGTCATGTTATTCCGGAATGGCTTTGTTGGAAAAGTGTTGGACGCATACAACATCTTTTCGGATAAATCCGCCTGGGCTTCAAGAATATTTTTTCTATTTTATTCATTTTGAGTATTTTTCCGCAACATTTCCCCTATATGTGTAACTGCTGGGTATACTCCAAAGAAATCGTTGGAGGAATATTAATTTGATCGCCTCGTTGACCTTGCTGTGCATTGATTCACAACCGTTGAGTATTTTTTTGGGCGGCAGTCAGATCACTGCGTTTAGTATCTTGCTAAAACGGTTCAGTTTAATACGCAAGAATATACACCATTCTTCTTCTTTACTAACGTAGACCTCGTTTACGCGATTATAGCCGAGTTAACAACAGCGCGCCAGTCGTTTTTATACTCTCGCAACAAAGTTGCTAAGGAGAGTATTATAGTTTTGTTCACATAACTGTTGTTTGTAAGTCCTAAAACTAAAAGAGTCAGATATAGGGTTATATATACCAAAGTGATCAGGGTGACGAGTAGAGGTGAAATCCGGATGTCTGTCTGTCCGTCCGTACGTCTGTCCGTCCGTCCGTCCGTCCGTGCAAGCTGTAACTTGAGTAAAAATTGAGATATCATGATGAAACTTGGTACACGTATTTTTTGGCTCCATAAGAGGGTTAAGTTCGAAGATGGGCAAAATCGGCCCACTGCCACGCCCACAAAATGGCGGAAACCGAAAACCTATAAAGTGTCATAACTAAGCCATAAATAATGATATTAAAGTGAAATTTGGCACAAATGATTTCATTAGGGTGGGGCATATTTGGACGTAACTTTTTTGGAAAAGTGGGCGTGGCCCCGCCCCCTACTAAGTTTTTTGTACATATCTCGGAAACTACTACAGCTATGTCAACCAAACTCTACAGAGTCATTTCCTTCATGTATTTCCATATACAGTTTAAAAATGGAAGAAATCGGATAATAACCACGCCCACATCCCATGCAAAGGTTATGTTGAAAATCACTAAAGGTGCGTGAACCGACTAACAAAAAACGTCAGAAACACTAAATTTTACGGAAGAAATGGCAGAAGGAAGCTGTACCCAGGCTTTTTTTAAAAATTGAAAATGGGCGTGGCGTCGCCCACTTATGGACCAAAAACCATATCTCGGGAATTTCTCAACCGATTTCAATGAAATTCGGTATAACCACCACGCCTTCTTCCAATATAACGCTATTTTGAATTCCATCTGATGCCTTCTCTGTATAATACAATATGTACATTAGGAAACAAAATAAAAAAATAAAAAAATATGTAAATGACGGATAATGAAATCCCGATTATCACTTTATCATGCGAGAGTATAAAATGTTCGGTGACACCCGAACTTAGCCCTTCTTTACTTGTTTCTTTTCGCTACGTGGCGCCAATTGAATATTCCAAGCGCAGCCAGGTTCTTCTCCATCTGGTCCTTCCAACGGAGTGTAGGTCTTTTTCTTCCTCTGCTTCCCCCGACGGGTACTGCGTTGAATACTTTCAGAGCTGGAGTGTTTTCGTCCATTCGGACAACATGACCTAGCCAGCGGAGCCGCTGTCTTTTAATTCGCTGAACTATGTCAATGTCGTCATATATTTCATACAGCTCATCGTTCCATCGAATGTTATATTTGCTGGGGCCAACGCGCAAATGGCCGTAAATTTTCGCAGAACTTTTCTCTCGAAAACTCGCAACGTTAACTCATCAGTTTTTGTTATCGTCCAAGCCTCTGCACCATATAGCAGGATGGGAATTATGAGTGACTTATAGAGTTTAGTTTTTGTTCGTCGAGAGAGGACTTTACTTCTCAATTGCCTACTCTGTCCGAAATAGCACCTGTTGGCAAGAGTTATCCTGCATTGGATTTCCAGGCTGACATTTTTGGTGGTGTTTACACTGGTTCCCAAATATACAAAACTATCTACAACTTCAAAGTTATGACTGTCAACAGTGACGTGAGTGCCAAGTCGCGAGTTTTTTTTTTTAATTTTATGTAATGTATAAATAACTATAACTAGTTCAAATAAAAGGAAGAACTAACAAGCAACTTGAATATGACTTAAACGTATAATTACAAAATTACAAAACTACTATGAGAGTATTGGCTAATGCTGTTTCGGTAAAATCAGTTTCAGTTTCGAAAGCAGTCCTTATAATATAAAGTCCTTATTATATAAATTTTATCGAACGCTTTTGCAACATCCAAAAACAACAACATCCAGATTTTTTTTTCCTCACAGACTTTTTCAATAATGTGTGTTATCCTGTGGATTTGATCAATCGTAGAATGGATGGCTCGAAACCCAAACTGATGCGCTGGAATTATGGTTTTTCGTTCAATGATGTTATTGAAACGTTTTATGAGAATTTTCTCAAAAAACTTCGATATTATCGGTAGAAGTATACGGGCTTGTAAGAGATACATCATATCCTGGTTTTCCTGGCTTTGGAATCATGATAACTTCATGGTTCGTAATTTTTACTATACTTATTGGAGGAAGCTGGTTTAGAACCTCGGCAGTAATGAGTTCGTAACCGGGCGATTTTTTGTTTTTCAAATTTTTGATTTTTGACTTAGCTCACTGCTTGTGCAACTTGAGATTTCTTCGCTTTCTTGAGTGGAAGCAGTAGGATAATCTACGTGTGTTTCATATGGGTAGAATATTTTGGCTAGGTAATCCGGAAATACTTCTGCTTTTTTTGAATCGTCTCTGGCTCAGCTATCAGCACTTATTTTAATAGGACATGCTTGAGTTTCTGGTGTTTGCAGTCTTTTACAACTTTTCCAGAGAGAGTAGTCGGAATTTCTTCCATTGTTTAAGGACCGAAGATATTTTGCGAAACTTTAATTTTTAAACCTTTTAATTTTTCGATTAAGATCTTTAGAAACTTTATTTAAAATTGATTCATGAGCTGGGCAACGAGTTTGATGCCACTTACGTCGTAGTTTTCTCTTTAATTTAATAATTTCTTTTATATCATTGGGATATTGAGAGTCAACAGCAATTTTCCTTAATTCTGGTGTACTTTTCCAAGCTGCGTGCTGCATACTTGTTGTAAAGTGTATTTCAGATTCCAACTGGCCTATATTTAATATAGAGTCATATTTACTTTCGTAACATTCCACCATGGTTCTAAAATATTCCCAATCCGTACGTTTATTATACAAGGCCGCGGATTTGTCTTTAAAGATGACGGTTTCGCTATAGGTTAAATAGATCGGAGAATGATCCGAGTTAAGGTCGTAACCCTGATGGATCCACAAGTAGTTCCGGGATATTTTGCCCACAATGAAAAAATCTATCAGGTCTGGAACCTTTTGATTTTCTGATGGCCAATATGATGGTAAGCTCGTCGAAAATGCGTAACTTTCGGTTGACTGCAGTGCTTTGTAGAGTTCTCTCCCCTTTGTAGTCGTAAGCCTTGAACCCCAGTGCGTGTTCTTTGCGTTAAAATCTCCACCCATAATGAATCTATACCTGTGTCTGTTTATTAAGTGTTGGTACTCTTCAAATTGGCTTTGATGCCGTGGAGGACTGTATACAAAGGTAAGTGAGAGCGGACTTTTAACTCCGTAAATAGTCAATGTTGTAGCTTGAAACTTATCAGTTGAAAGTTTTTCTTCCTCAAAATGTTTAATCGTATTTATTATCTCACAACAAAGTTGCTAAGGAGAGTATTATAGTTTTGTTCACATAACGGCTGTTTGTAAGTCCTAATACTAAAAGAGTCAGATATAAGGTTATACATACCAAAGTCATCAGGGTGACGAGTAGAGTTGAAATCCAGATGTCTGTCTGTCCGTCCGCCCGTCTGTCCGTCTGTCCGTGCAAGCTGTAACTTGAGTAAAAATTGAGATATCATGATGAAATGGCAGAAGGAAGCTGCACCCAGGCTTTTTTTTTAATTAAAAATGGGCGTGGCGTCGCCCACTTATGGACTAAAAACCATATCTCAGGAACTAATCTAATTAATTTTACAGCAAAATTAAAAAAATATGTAAATGACGGATAATGAAATCTCGATAATCACTCTATCATGCGAGAGTATAAAATGTTCGGTGACACCCGACCTTAGCCCTTCCTTACTTGTTTTAAAATAAGTTTGTGACGTAAATTGTGTTTCCGATATCATACATACGTCAACATTTTCCGAGTTCAATACAATTTCGATTTCATTCTTATGTTTGATTAACCCATTTTATTTCTATAAAAGATTTTTTATAGATTAAGACATCTTTGGTATTAAAAATATATTTTTCAAGCTTGCATAAGCGATTTTGTAAGGAAGTGTTGAATTCGTCTTGTTTGTTGAGTTTCTGTAAGATCTGCGATAAAATGCTGTTATTGGATTGAATATTATCATTATTATTTGCTTTTAAAACATGAGCAAAAGTAGATTTTTTTGATGTTTCATCTGTAATTTTAGGATTTTCTTGTTGATGATGTTCATTGATGATCTTTCCGAAGTCTACAGGACCCTCTACCTTTTGGGCTAGACCATCACCTTTTTTGTGGCCGATTGTGTTAGCTCGTATTATTTGTTATTTTTTGGCAACAAGGCACCCTCGATAGTTGGCTGGATGCGCTTCGCCACAGTTACAGCATTTAGGCTGCTGCTTCTCTGGATTCGAACATTCAGATGTCTTATGCTTACCGGCGCACTTAACGCATCTTGGTTGTTTGCCACAATAGTTTTGTGTGTGTCCAAATGACTGGCAATGTTTGCATTGTGGTATCATCTTAGGCACTTTTACCGGTTCAATAGAAATAATTATTTAAAATAGTTTAGGTTTCGTAAATCTTTTTTATGTTCTCCATGGGATCGAATGTTACCAAAAACATGTCAAGGGGAGTTTTAGTCTTCCATTGAAGACAATTGACAGCACTCAGTGCATTTAATCCTTGTTCTTTTAAGTCATCAATAATCAATTTTGGATCATAAGTATTAAGCAAATTTTTTACAATGACTCTAATTGGACGCCTTTGCTTGTTCTCAAAGCTATACCAAGATATACTTCTACTCGAAAGTGCTATTGAAATGCATCTTTAGTCCTCTATGGAGAAAGTATTTACTTTGTATATTCCATTATTTAAGAGTTTAATGGTAAAATTGTTTTTTGCCTCCGATTTTGCAATTGTATATAGTTGCTGATATCTAATACCTCAGGTAAGATTTCGGGACTCCGAAAAGTCGATCAGCCTCAATCCATTTGGGAATTTTACGTCGTGTTTGCTGAATTTACCGACCGTGGTGCCAAAGATACCTTATTTGCCCACCCTGGCGTTGAAGTCGCCAAGCACGATTTTGACATCGTGGCGGGGGCATCTCTCATAAGTGCGCTCCAAACCCTCATAAAAAGCATCTTTGGTCACATCGTCCTTCTCTTCCGTCGGGGCGTGGGCGCAAATCAGCGATATGTTGAAGAACCTTGCTTTGATGCGGATTGTCGCTAGATGTTCATTCTCCGGAGTGAATGATAGTACTTGGCGACGGAGTCTCTCTCCCACCACAAATCCAACACCAAACTTGCGCTCCTTTATATGGCCACTGTAGTAAATGTCACAAGGATCTACTCGTCTCTGTCCTTGTCCCGTCCATCGCATTTCTTGGACGGCGGTGATGTCAGCCTTTGTTTTCACGAGGACATCAACCAGCTGGGCAGCGGCACCTTCCCAATTAAGGGACCGGACATTCCAGGTGCATGCCCTCAATTCGTAGTACTTATTTCGTTTGCCATGGGCGTCATCAAAAGGGGGGTCTCTCAACCGAGGCTAATTGCTAATTTTCATTGGGTTTTTTACGTGGCGGGTCCCAAACTCAGCGCACAACCCTATGTACTTTAGCTCGCCTTCAAACTGATGCCCTTAGGCTACCCAGAGGATACTTGGTCAAATACCGGAAGTCGTGAGCTGCTTGAGCCATACTTATGTAAAAGAATCGTTTCTGACCACTCCCAAGTGAATGGCGATCAGAGAACTTTCCTCACTTGCGTGAACTTCTACACATGACTCCGTCCTCCAGGAATATACACCCGTCTTACAATTATTTTGTTTAATTTTACCTGTTTTTTGAACAGGTCTTTTTTATATATATATTGCCTGATTTATTAATTCAGGACTTTTTAATTTGGTCGAACACTATATGCGGCGCAAGGGACCAAATATAAAACCTCAATGAAGAATTACTCGTATTTCTATCTAATTTTTATTTTGTATTTTCATTGCTTCTACTCGTATATTATTTTGGATCTCATATGTGTATGATTACATTTAGTTTAAAATTCCTATATGCATTTTATTATTATTGTATGCACATTGCATGTAAATTCATATGTCGGTTTATGTATTGTATGTATGTATAGATGCAAATTAATTATTCGATAGGTGTTTCGTGGGAAACTACGGGCAACTGCCCGTGAGCAACTCCCGTGGGCAACTCTGTGGTTTTCTTTATTTCGTTTCTTCTTAAATAGAATATTTTTCTTAAGCCTAGATACAAATATTAATCTTACATTCTAAGAAGCATAACTACAATCCACTTAAGATTGACCATATGTTATAAGTGGAAAGGTTCATTTTACAATCTATGAATTACATCTTAGGACCACTTAAGGCGGACCGTATTAGCAAAGTACAATGCTTCAATGCGGACCATATGGGTCTTGTTACATATTTATGACAAATAAAAGATATGTTCATGTAATATGAACTGGTGGTTTTAATTCCCCCGCCTCTAAATTGAAGCGTCCCGTTTCAAGGAGATATAGAACGTGAGGCTATAGGCTAATTTATCAATTTGAACAGTACCATTTTTAAATCTTAATATATATTTACAATTTATTTAAATTTGACTTCTACTTATCTTTGACTTCTAATTATTTTTTGATGGAAGTCTTTTTATATGTGATATCATTTAGACAAAAATTTCTTTTTCTTGCATATTGAAGTTAAAAGATTTAAGATTTGATATTATCTTTATGAATTATTCTGTTTCTGTTTTGTATTTTAACTGTATTTCCTAAATCTTCCTTTACAACCTTTTTTTTTGTCTGGGATTCAGCTTATTTCTTTGTCCTATTACTTTTTCATAAATTATTTCTCCAGAGTGAAATGGGAAGCTTGTATTATTGCCTGAATACATTTCAGCAAATTTTTCTTTTTCATTATTGAAATTATTTAGTTTTAAAATATATAATATATAAACATTTTTCAATTATTTTGCTAGCTTCATTTTTGAAGAGAGCCTCAGAATTTTTTTGTCCCAAAGGGTTTAGTATATTTAAATGGTTGAGAAAATTTAATTTCTCTGTTTTATTATCCGTAAATCAATTTCCTATTTGGAATATCAATGGTCGCTCCGATTTTATTTAGGAAATTAATTTCAATTAAATAGTTGCTCCCTAAATTGTCAGTTTCATAAAAACGTTCCTGTACATATGGTTCTCACTAATATTATTGATTCTTTCAATTTTTGGTTGAGGTTGAGTGCTTATTTGTCCACTTTTTGGTATATTTGTTGGCTGATAATTGGTCTGCCAATTATACCTGTTACTCCTAACATGTGGTTGGTTTCTTTGCACAGGACTGGGTCTATTTATTAATTGGTTTGATTGATCCACTTTCATGGATTCTGAGTGATTGGAATACATTTGGTATGAATTATTATCCGTTTTAGGGTACCTTAAGTTATTCTGAAAATTCGGTTAACTTGAGGACGGTTTCGTGAACCAATTTCATGTTTTTTTTAGTAAATTGCAAAGCAAATTGTGATCGTATTTGATTTGTATGAAGTTCTTGTGCTTTAGCAAGAGCAATTGGGAAATCGTTAGGTGTTAATGTAAATAGCACTCGGTTTAGGGGTAATTTAAACCAGTTAAAAAGGTTCTTAACGCGGCTTCTCGATTCTGGATATTTAATTGTTTTGTAATATCTGAATTGGTGTCGTGCGTCATTATAGTTTTATTTATTAGTAATGTCAATTTCTGATTGACTTAATTATAATAATCACTTAAGGATGTCGATCCTTGTCTCATAACACTCATCTCTTGATCAATTACATGAATTGTTTGTCTGTCTGCGTAAGCAAAATCTAACCTTGCAAATATTGCTTCTAAATTCAAAACTGTGCCATGATTAGTTAACATTTTATTGGCATTACCTACAATCTTATTTCGGAGGATAGTTAGTGCTCCCAAATTCCTTCTACTACCTTCAATATCCCTTCAACTGACATAAGATTTACCGGAGAATTCTGTCAAAGACTTTATTATATCCAAATTTTCGTCACATGTTATGGAATCATTAATACCTTGAGCTTCATACTCAGTTACATGTGCCGCATTTGCTAGAGTTTTAATTCTATTACTCAGTTCTTAAATTTGTATAGCTATTAATCTAGCTATATCGTCTACAACTGTGAAGTCTGTGTTTTCCTATTGTCGAACAGCTTAAATCTACGGTGCTCAGAAGGACAGCGGTTCAATACAATGCGTTGATCAGCGCCCTGAAAACTGGGTACAAATTTTCAATACCAACTGGCGGTGTGGCATGGACACTAGGGTGGCTCTTATATAGCACTTTTTACAATTTTTAATAATTTTTCGTGGGCTACCCTTCAGTTTGGCTCCATTCTATGAAAAAAAGAGCTCTATGGAATTTGGTGTCAATCGGATAAGGCTAAGGTGTGCCCATAGGCTCTTAAAAATCCAAAATGAACCGCAAATCACATGAAAATCAAATTATTTGTTTTTTTGTTCCAAAAAATGTTTATTGAGTAAGTAACTAGCAAGAATTCTTACAGTTAAATTATATTAAATCATATATAATTTGTATTCATAAAGATTATTAAGTAATAAATATTAAATAATTAATTATTTTTTATAATTTATTAATTATTATCTATATTATATTTAGCTTATACATATAATTCTATAAAACTTTTTCTTCAATTCATTTCAGTTTATTAGAAAAAATAATAGTAAGAAAATATTTACAAAATAATAACATACAAATTTGAAATAAAGAAAGGTTAATAATTTACAAAAGAAAATGTCATGATGAATTAAAAATCCTTATTCATCGATAAAGTTTGTTTTCTGCTATCTGGAAACTTTTGACGGTACTCATTTACAACCTGAAGCACATACTGCTTCTGTTCCTCGTTTTTGGTAAATGAATTATTGTAATCCTCCATTAGTTTCACGCCTCTTTCCATCGGATCGTTTACAACTTTCAGTTTCTTAACTAGATTTAGAGCATTAATGAAATCTTCATTTTTGTGCCACTGCGAAGGATCTATGTTAAGGAACTCGTCACTTAAATCGAATCTAGTGAAAAATTTCCATGTTTTATTAGAAACAAATTGTTCGATTCCATTGTTCATTATTTCTGGGATTTGATTTATTTGCACATTAATCTGTTTGGTATTTTCTTCTGATATATCTGCTTCACGATATAGTGCACTGACCATTTTTCTTTTTGATTCAGAAGACAAATTAGAGTCAAAGAACGCGAAGGCGATGGGTTCAGGAGATAGATACCACAAATGATTTTTAATTTTTTGTAAAGCCACACGGGAGATGTCACTATCAATATTCTGATATTTATAAAGTGTTGAAAGAACACTGAAATCTAAATATGGGGCTTTGGCTGCAGAAGGAGCACAAAACCACGCTTCGACATATACACGGATTAGGAAAATGCAAATATCACAAATAGCATTTTCTTCATGCGGTGATAACCTAAATTCATCGCGAAACATGAATATTTTCAAGCAATAAATAGCGTTTGCCATCCACCTTGCATGATGGATAGCCCCTGGTACTCGGAAGATCACTACACGAGGCGGTGTTGTGCCAAGAAAAATAGCAGTCAATTCTAAAAATTCTCTATAATCCTCTCTGGGATGTTGTTCTTGCAAAGCGTCTTGTACAAAATCAAGAATTCGAGATACATCGACCGGATCCAAATTTTCCTTGACCTTTTCATGCTCGATTCCGGTTTTAAAATTATTAACGTTAATTCCAGACCAAGCAGTTTGGAACTTTTTTAATATTGGTACAGTTGGGCCTGTAGTTTTCCCCATCTTTTCCTCATAAATTGCTTTTAAAATTATCTCGTACATGTGATGCCGACAGGGTAAATACAAGAGATCTTTTTCCAGAAAGTTTTCAATCAAAACACATGCACCTTTAAAAGCGCCTGTATTTGATGCTGTTGTGTCAAAAACTAATGCTTTTACGTAATTCTGAAGGCCCCATTCCGCAAGAGTTTCACAAACAGCTGTTGCTTGTTCTTTTCCATTCCCCAATTACAATGCAGGTACACCAAGAAGTTGATCAGTACCACAATTTGAAAGAATTACAGAAAGTCGGTCTACTGTCTCTTAACCCGTTAATGCTGGAAGTAGTTTACCATCCCAATGCAAGGTAGCAGCGTGCAATTTCCTATCCTTGAAAATATTTTTGATTTCAGCAGCTTTTTGTTCGCGAAGATTCTCTCGAAAATTGTGAATAGAGCACCTGTTGATAGCGAGATTTTCAACATTATAACCAAGCGCTTCGATGGCAGCTACCAGAATATGAACAGCATTCCTGTCACTGATCTTGCACTTATCCAAGGCAGCAGCAAGCTTAGGAGTGATTATTGTTCGACGCCCCCTTTCCTTTTTTGCTTGTGGTGATAAATCTTTTGAGACTCGCGGAACTTCCTCCAAATCACAGAAATCTAAATCTTCACTACTGCTTGAACTAGACGTCATGAGCATAGCAGGTTGACCTGAAAAAATTAAAAAAATTAATCAAATGAAAACATATGTATAAATCCATAAATATTTATATATACAATCGATACTTACTCAGTTGTTGCATTTCATGATCGCTTCGCTTTTTCCTCTTCATCTCTTGCATTTTTCGTTCAGAAACTCGTGCTTCTTTCGCAATTGGCTGGTAATCAATTCCATACATAAACCCTGGCCGTCCTCTCAACCGCTGATTGATTAAGAACTGTTTATCTTCTTCAATGGTAATGATACTCAAAGCATTGGCGTGTGCTTTATCAAAAAGGTCCTCAAGTTTTTCAAGGAAATCTGTTTCTTTTTTCTTATGAACCTCCAACAATCTTCCAGCATGTTTTTGAAGTTGCCTCCATTGTTGATACAGACCTTCCAACTTTGGTATACAATTCCTTAACTCTTGCGTCGGAATTCGTGCTTTTTCCCAATATATCATCGCTTCCCGCACAGCTAGTGAGGCACTTCCCCGTACGGTTAACTTACACACTCGCCAATTGAAAAAGAAAACGTTTAACACTTGTTTCACCGATGGCAGTTTACTTCCAACAATTTCATTCGAGTAATGGCCAAGAAGATAAATTTTCTCTCGTAATCTAGGAGTTGACATTGTGCTACTGTATGTGTTCACTTCGAATGTTATAAGAGACTGATATTTTCATCCACTCAATTCACAATACACGAAGCACACCCAAAATTTAAAAAAACTCACAATAACCGTCAATATTTACTGTAAATAGTTATTTTCATCCACTCAATTCACAATACTCCTTAGTAATTCACAATAAACTGCGTTTTCGTTCTGATTTTGGTGAAAACATCCTGAAAATACGCTATGCATTTGACAGTTAACACATGACGAAAACCATGATTTCAATTAGGTTTTCAGCTGAAAACACGGAAAGCGTGTTTTCGATGCAATGCGAACATACTTTTACGAATCTTTTTCACTTTCTTTTTGCTGTAAAACAAAGCAATTTTCCCTCGGACCTAATTTGGGCGATAACTCTGTACAAGTTTTTGAAACCAAGAAACAAAATTGATTTTTTATTTGAATTTTCGTTTATTTTGCATTTTTGAGGGCCAAGGGGCACACTTTAAACTTATCGGATTAATTTCAAATTTCGCTCATCTGATTTTTTTATAAAAAGGAACTCAATTGAGGGGTAGCACAAGAAAAAAATTGTACTTGAAAAATAAGAGCCACCCTAATGGACACACTAACCACCTTGGTAGAGTTCGAGGCCCATCTAAAACCTCTGCCGTACTATGTGCACGGCACCAGGTTGCAATGCAACTCCACATTTGAATTGACAAAGTCAGTTTTTCCCGCGATTTGGGTTTTAACCACAGCCACCACGAATCTCCACAAAGGGCCAAACCCAATGAGCAGATTGGAGTTACATCCAAGGGCTACTGCTCCCCGTGGTACCAGGTTAAAGTCTTTGGTATGACCTTGTAACCGAAGCTACTACCAGTTGAGTTTCCACACAACTCTGGACTGGCGGCCAGGATCTTAGTCGCCTCTTACGACAGGCATGCCTTACCGCGGGTATATTCGGTTTCCCCCCCGAACCCTGAGGGGGCTCCGCCTAAAAAAAAAAATATGGTTAAATTTCTTTTTTATTTATTTATATTTAATAGATGTATAAGAATTTATTTTGTTTTCTTTTTTCTTAAATAAGGGCACTTGTGAGTGTCTTGATTTTGGTTTTGCAATACTCACAGTGAAAAAATTTTTCATACTTAATATTAGTGGGATTATTTCCCATTTAATTAATAAATATAGGCCTTATTTACAACTAGTTTTATGTTGTTGTTGCTACTGCTGCTGTTGCTACTGTTGCTCTTAGTTCTCGCCTTTGCCTACCGCTGTCGCTCTTGTTCCTTTTTCCTTAATGTTTGGTCGCTGCTTTATTGCTTTTGGTGCGGAGTTTTCACTGTTACTGTTTGTTTTGTTGATTAATTATGTTTTAATTGCTAATTTTTAAATAAATTATTTTAACATTTTTTTTTTAATTTCTTGTTTTTATTATCCTGCGAATGTCACTTCGTTGCTTATTCTTACTCACTTTTTAGTTACATATTTCTTTGGGATTTTATTTTTATGCTTTTGCATAAAAAAACAATGGTACTTTTGTAATTGTATTTCTTTTTTCGCGAGTTCGCGATATTTGTTTGCCTTAGTGTTTGTGTACAAAATTTTTCTTTATGTGTTAATGTTTTTTGTTTGTTTTACACTTTCCTCAGTTTTTACTAATAGTACTTGTTTTAATTTCCACTCAAACTGCAGTATGCCTTTTCGCACAGGATTTTACATACAGAGTTTGTTTTGCATGTTATATTATTTGGTCCGCGGGAGAATTAGTTGAATCTCCTGGCAGGATCGCCAATTAATTATTCGGTAGGAGTTTCGTCAACAACTACGGGCAACTCCGTGGTTTTCTTTATTTCGTTTCTTCTTAAATACAATATTTTTCTAAAGCCTAGATACAAATATTAATCTTACATTCTAAGAAGCATATCTACAATCCACTTAAGATTGACCATATGTTATAAGTACTTAGAAAGATTCATCTTACAATCTATGAATTACATCTTAGGACCACTTAAGGCGGACCGTATTAGCAATGTACTATGTTATGTTATGACAAATATAAGATATGTTCATGTAATATGAACTGGTGGTATTAACTTGCATGTATGTTCAATATATTTGGACATACCCTGCCAGCAAAGAGCGGTTCAAAAACTTGTGAAACAGTAGGTTGAAAAGTAGTAAAAAAAGTGATTAGATTGCCATATCCCGCGTGAAGATTCTAACTTCTTCGCCTCACACGTACGTATACATGTGATCATACATCTCTGTTGCGCTCATTCAGCAGTGTCATATAAAAAAGAATATCTGTCCTACTGTAATATCCCCAATTGACAGCTGATGCAGGGTTGCATTTTCTCTTTCCTAATTTAAAATATTTTTAAAATTCTAATTAATAAACATTTTTTACAGAATTACAAATATGTACATATGTTCAATAAAAAAATTATTAATAACTGAAAATAAAGAATAATTAAATAAAAATAGTGATAAAATCAGAAAAAAAGTTTTATTAAATAAAAATAACAATAGCATCTGAAAGAAGAGAACAATATTATCTGATTATTTAAAATATAAAACAAACATTTGCTTTCACATATTATATTGGGTTGTGCAATCCAATTTCAAACAACACAAACACTTACATATTTTCACATACTTACTTAACAATTTATATTTGCTGCTTCTGATGATATTGCTGCTATTTACAATTCAGTTCTGATTTCCAATGCTATATAAAATAAAAATTATTATCATCTTGTTGTACGAGCCTCCTTTACGATGGTACGATCACGATCATATCATGCGTTTTGCAATCGTTTTTTTGGTACCCTTTTTGGGATATTCTTTTGGCACTATTGACAATTATGTTTTCTCCTTCGCACTCATTCAAATAAATCAAGAAATGAAAGAAATTTTTTTTCATCGTATTTAGGTAAACAAAAAATAAGCCGAAAATGTGTGTTGGTGTTAGTGCATAGAGAAAAAATGTGTAGTTGTATTGAAATATTTGAGAAAAATGGTTAGCCGTGGCTTTGATTCTTGGAAGTTGCAAGAGTATGCTCGGTTGCACCCGAACTTAGCACTTTCTTACTGGTTCGCTATAATTCCTCTTTCTTTATTTAGAAATCTTAGTTCTTTTGCGTTTAGCCTTCTTTTGCACTAAAAAATAAAAGAAGTGCCTATAGATTTTATTTCAAATTTAAATGAGTATGAACACTCTTTTCTTGTGTATGGATTTTTCTTAGTTAAATTTAATAAACAAATATGTAATATTATATAATATAATTATATAATAATATTACGTAATAAAATTGTAGGATTTGAATGAAACGCGCACGTCTTAACGATTGAACAGTTTATTTAGAAGTAATAGAAAAAATGGAAGTGGAAACAATATGTTGCATGTAATTATGCACGAATTCGAAATCGAACATATGCATTGTCACTAGCAGGGTTGCTTTTTCAAGTAACATTTCAACAGCCCTCCTCAATGCAGATGTTCTTACTAATGTTTTGTATCTTATTTCATATTCAATAATCCCAAAAGCTCGCTGTGCTTCTTCTTTGGTAAATTCTTCGTCAATATGTCAGCTATCATCTGGTTTGTTGATACATATTCCATTCTGATTTCACCTCGTTCAACTATATCTCGCACAAAATGATATCTGATGTCTATATGCTTAGTCCTTGCATAGTGCACTGGATTCTTTGCAAGGTGCTGAGCACTAAGGTTGTCCCCATATAACACTGTTGATGTTCGTACATCACCACAACCTATTTCTATAATTATGCGTCTTAGATGTAACGCCTCTTTTACTGCAGATGACATAGACAAATATTCTGCTTCGGTGCTACTCAAGGCAACACAATCTTGTTTTTCTGATTTCCAGGAAATCGCACCACCAGCTAAGAAAAATACATAGCCAGTATAAGATCGACGGTCAATTCTATCGCCGCCCCAGTCTGCATCTGCATACCCCTTCAATGGTTTATTGCATGCACGATAATGCATTTTCGTATCTATAGTTGCAGCTAAATACCTCAATATATGCATTATACCCGCCTGATGCTCACTATGCGGATCTTTGTTGCGCTGTGCCAGCTTTGCTACGGAATGGAAAATATCTGGCCTCATCGAAAGTGCTAGCCACATCAGCGCACCTATTGTAGACTGATAAGATGTCTGGTCTACCTTCTTGCAAACGTCGCTGTCGTATGCCACTTGAAAACCAACTAGTGGTGTATATGCCGGTCTGCATTCACTTATACGATGTTGCCGTAACAAATCTTTTATGTACTGTGACTGTCCAATTGAAATTTCGCCCAATTCGCCATCTCGCTCAATCTGCATACCAAGAAACATATGGAGAGAACCTTTGTCGACGCACTCGAACCTTTCACTTATTTTTGCTTTAACGTCAACCAACACTTCCTTTGACTGGCATGCTAAGAGAAGATCGTCAACATATACAAGTATCACACAAAGATTAACTTTTATGTCTTGCTTATAAAGACAGCGTTCACTCTCACACTGAGTAAACCCAATGTCACGCAATGCTCTATCTAGCTTGGAATTCCATTCCCTGCCACTTTGTTTCAGCCCGTATATAGCCATGTTTAATCGCAATACCTTACGCTGATTATCGCCACTACAATAACCCTTCGGCTGCCTCATATAAACAACATCCTTCAGCTCGCTATTTAAGTATGCTGTGCATGCATCCATTTGGTGCAGGAACATTTTTAATTCTGCAGCCAACGCCAAAACTAACCTTATGGTTTCGAAACGACAAACCGGAGAGAATGTGTCAACATAATTAACACCGAACTGCTGCGAACAGCCCTTCGCGACCAAACGCGCCTTATAGCGCTCAATGTTGCCGTGCTTGTCTCGTTTATGGCTATATACCCACTTCCAGCCAATAACCGACTGCCCCTTAGGCATATCTACGAATGACCATGTATCGTTTGCACTGAGAGCCTGGTGCTCCCTGTTCATCGCATCTTGCCACAAAGACGCCTGCTCACTTGCCATCGCTTCTTCATATGTTTGTGGAATTTCAACATCATTTGTGTTCATAGCATTCAACACATTATACTGCTTCTTAGGACGCCCTGGCCTACCCGTTCTCACCAACTTAGGCCTACCCGGTGCATATTTAACTGGTTGCTCATCTGCGCTAAGATATTCATCGTTGCTGCTCATCTGATTTGCTTCATCGCCACTCTCTATGATGTCATCTTCACAGTCGTTAACTATTGCGTCACCAGCACTGCTTATGTTGTTATTATCTTCGTTTGAGTATTGCTGCATGTGCCCGAATTCAAAAGCCACCTCTTCATTCTCAGCGCTTTCTATGTTACTTGCTTCATCGAACAAAACATCATGCTTTTGACGTACTTGACGTAACTTCGAATCATACAATCGGTACGCTTTTGAAACTAGTGAATAACCGACCTTTCTCAACTGTTTACCTTTTGCCGCAAACTTTTTATGATGAGTTTTGTCTAGCGCTACTGCTGCTGACCCACAAACACTTTTAAGTGTTTCACTGTAGGCTTTTGTTTAAACCAAGCTTCATAAGATGTTCTATTATTCAGCGCCTTTGTTGGCGCACGATTTCGCAAGTACACCGTCGTAGCTACTGCTTCTGCCCACAACGCCGCATTCATGCCCGAATGTACCAGCATGCTCCTGGCCATTTCAACCAACGTTCGATTCGCCCGTTCCGCTACACCGTTCTGCTGTGGAGTGTAGGGAACCTTCAACTGTCTTACAATACCATTTTTCTCAAAATATTCATTAAATGCGCTGTTGATAAATTCACGACCGTTGTCGCTTCTGACTGCTTTTATTTTTCTGCCCGTTTGCCTTTCTACCATAGTGCAAAAAGTCACAAACTTCTCAAATACTTCTGATTTTGATTTTAAAAAGTACACGAAAGTTCTCCTTGACATATCGTCAATGAATGTCAGAAAATATTTTGATCCACACAACGATTGTGTATCAAACGGCCCACATACATCTGTATGTATTAACTCTAACACGTTCTTTGATCTATTCTCTGTTGCTTTTGGATGTGGCTGTGCTTGTATTTTGCTTATCATGCATGTTCTATTTACATGCCGGCTTCTGAGAAAAATTCACTTCATCCATGCCATGTACCAACAATTTATTTCGAAGTTCTGCCAAACTCGCATAATTCAGGTGCCCATACCTATTATGCCAAAGCATTGCACTATTCTGAATGATACTGAAACAGCTGTTGCGTTTATTTTCGAAGATAAACAAATTGTTTATTTGTTTCAATCGTAGAATCTCAACACCATGCTTTTTCACCATAGCTTGCTTTTTTGCGAAAGTGACATCGCATCCCATTTCAACGGCACGACCGACCGAAATAAAATTTCCCCTCATACGTGGGACGTATAACACATCGTTTAATGTCAATACAGTAGTGTCTATAAAAATCTGACAAATGACATTTTTTAACTGTTTGCCTGCAAATTTCTTTTCGCTGCCCTGCGCCGACTTCGCTGCAAATGCCTGCTGAACGGTACCTTCAACTTTTGTGACTGCGTCGTCCATGTTGACTCTACGTTCGCTTTTTTCGAGAAGTTTCAGCTTCAAAACATCAAATGTTGGCAGACTATCTCGCGTTTCCATTGCAAAGTTTTCAAACTCTTTCGGAAGACTCGATAGTAATAGTATGGCAATAAGCTCATCATTGAGCGAAATGCCCACTTCAGCCAACTTATCTTTGGCCGTCGTAAACGCATTTAAGTACACTGCCACTTTTTCACCTTCAACCAATTTGAGATTAAGTAGCCTCTTATACAATGACACCTTTCTAACGGGACCCCTTGGCTGGTACACTTCCCTAAGCCTTTCCCATGCATCTGCTGCCGTCTTACAGTTCTTCAAATAGATTAATTGTGAGGGTTTTACACTGAGTATAATCATCGCAAGTGCCTTCTCATCCTGCGCCGTCCACTTCGCCACAGCCTCACTCTCGGTGCCTGCTTCTGACTTTGAGGACTCGCCCGATGCAAGTTTCCATAGCTCTGCATGTACCAATACACTTCGCATTTGGATACTCCAAGAATCAAAATTATTCTCATCCAATTTCTCTATTTGGTACATAGAACTCATCTTGCTAACTTATGTATAACTTTACTTTGTTCACCGTTACTTATAGCGGGGCCTGGGCCCATAACCTGTAGGATTTAAATGAAACGCGCACGTCTTAACGATTGAACAGTTTATTTAGAAGTTATAGAAAAATTGGAATTGGAAACAATATGTTGCATGTAATTATGCACGAATTCGAAATCGAACATATGCATTGTCATTAGCAGGGTTGCTTTTTCAAGTAACATTTCAACAAGAATAAAAAATACTTAGGTTACCCCGGGTATTGACAAGACCAGGGTTAGTACTTCAGTCACCCCGGGTACTGGCTCGACGAGAATAATTTTTTTAGAGCAACATAATTTTATTTTAGTATAAAATTGTAATATTACAATGATATAAATATTAAAATGTTTTAATATAATTTTACTTATCAGTGCTTATTAAATATAATTCACATATTATTCGTATATACAAGGTGTTCTCCAAAGTAAACAGGACTTTTAAAAATAAAAACAGGGTTTTTCGGCAAAATCATTTTATTTTATTAAACATAGTCTCATTTTCCTTCAATACAGCTTTTTGCACGCTCCAAAACCATGTCGAACGAGTGTTTTAGCTCGTTGGCCGGTATGGCCGCCAGTATGCCGGTGCAAGCCTTTTGAATGGCCTCTACGTCTGCATAACGCTTTCTTTTCATGAGCAAATGCATTTTTCCGAAAAGGAAGAAGTCGCACGGTGTCATATTAGGTGAATACGGGGAGTGATTAATGGTTAAAATGTGATTTTTGTCCTTTCTGACCTCTTTAATGAAGTCCTTCGAATGTTGGATTCTGAGCAATTTTTGGTCGTCAGTTAATTTGTGCGCAACTAACCGTGCATTTTGAATCTATGAATTTCAATGAAGATTTCGGCTGATTTCTGATGGATTCACGCACAGTTTCGATGGAATTTCCGGTAATCACGAATTTTGATTGGCCCACATGTTGATCGTCATTTATGTCCTCACGACCATTTTGAAAACGTTGAAACCACTTTTGCACTCTGCTACGGGATAGGCAATCATCGCCATAAACGTGTTTCATCAATTTAAACGTTTCGATAAAAGTTTTACTAATTTTAAAACAAAATTTAATGTTGGCTCTTTGTTTGAAGCTTATTTTCGCACGGATAACACAAACATACTGACACTTAAAACGCAATAACTTCACTTCTAATTAATGAAATGTCACGGAATTCTCGCTGGACAATCGATAAAGATAGCAGATTCTAATGCACCAATCGACATATAGATGGCGCTAGAATCAAAAAGTTTACTTTGGAACGCTCCTTGTAAGGAAAATGTGGTCACAACTCTATTATACTCAATTAGAAATGTTGTACCAATCTTTTCTTTATAGTTAGTAAAGAAAAAAATTTCACGCGAAAGTACAAACAAAGGAAACGCTGTCGTTAAAAATTCTTTATATAATATTTGGTTTTTTAGATTTTCAACGCTGGTTTTCCTCATAATTGTAAACAACCTAACGGTTTCAGCCATGAGTGTGACAAGTGATTTTTAAATTAAAAAACTTGGTAAAAAAAAATAAAATTGAAATGTGAACTTAGTTTTTAAAGTGTATATATCAATAAAAATGGGAAAAATTTAGTTAAACATTGTACAATACCATATGTTATTTATACCAATTTTTGAATTTTTAATCGCGAATATTTCAAAAAATATTATGTTAACAACATTTTTTTTAACTTCTCTCGAAAATCTCCCCTATTAGCACATACCCCCGACCGCCAAAGTAATCGGAATCGTGCCGTCAGATTGATTATAGTATGTATGGATACATTGGAATTGTGGACGCAATTTGTTCACATTGTTATCCGGCTAACTTTCAAGGTGAAACGCCAGGGATGTGTTGTGCTAATGGCAAAGGGAGATTACTAACATTAAAAACTCCTCCCGAACCATTGTATTCATTCATTTTTGGGACATCTCAAATGTCGAAGCTTTTTATGAGTCATGTTCAAAAATACAATTTTACAATTCAAATGACATATTTTTATACTTTTGCAACCTCTTGCTGTTGGCAGTGAAAAAGTTGTTGCCAAATTTGATTGAAGCTACGATCTTAACTGCTAAATCAAAAGGAGACGTTTTTTGAAACCGCATATCCCAATGATTCCAACTGATATGCCATTTCAATTCAAACGATTACAATTAAGATTTAAAATAATTTTTTTAATAAATTAATAAAAGTTAAAATAAAAGTTTATTATTATTTCACTTTATACCTAGCGAAGCACGATAGAGCCAGTTAGTATATACATACAATATATAATATAATATATATATTTATATTGCAAAATCACCCCAAACTTTGCAATAAAGGATTCCGTTAGGAATTTCTGCTGGACTAAAGGAATATCTGTGCAAATTTTCACGTCTTTCCGTGCTGTGGCTCGAACGTAATGGATAGACATAATGAAAGAGACTTTCATTCTTATATAAGTATAAGATTATTACGATTCCAACCAATTATCTGTAGATTAATCTTAATACCCTGGCTATGTAGCTATCTTTATATAGTTGACTTAACTGTTTAACCTTTACATGTTTAAAGAGGATCTCCGTGGAGAAATCATAGTACCGGCAGCTAAGAAACTCGAAGACCTCATACATCTGGCTGAACTTTGTGTTGATCTGTTGCAACAAAATGAAGAACACTATGCAGAGGTATGTAAACAAAAACACAGCAATAACAGTTTTGTTTTTTTCTTATGTAAGTATATACTTTATACTCTCTTAAGCTAAATATATTTGTATTTGTATAATTACAAAATGTAATATATATTTACAGGGGAGGTATTGTGTATGCATAATATTATTTACAACATGTATAGTAGGTACTATACTCACATATGTTATTAATATGGAAGAATGAACGCATTAATAAACTTACCTAACTACTATATGTATATAAATATGTGTATAAATAAATACAAATACTTTACCTATAAGTTTTCACAGGGCAGGCCCGTCCAAATAGACAAGTAAGGCAATTGCCTAATACGCAAGAATTTCAGGACAGTATTTTAGGTAACTTTCCTTGCATATTTTAATTCAATAAAATTGATTTACCCCATTGTTTTGTTCATAATACTAGAGGACTCGTCTACCCTTTACCTTGGCTGGTACATAGATGGTAGTACTAATACCATCCATATGATTTCTAGTCAGCCCCTATCTTTAAAAGATATGTTTATAATTTTTGCAACTGATGAACTATTAGTTAATGAGATATAGCATTTTGTGTGAAGCAACTTGTGTTAGTGTACAAAAAATGGATCAAAAAGCATTTCGTGTGTTAATAAAGTATTGCTTTTTGAGGGGAAACAACTATTGAATTTAGGCTCTGCTTCAGGGAAATCAGCCGTTGAAAAGAGATTTGCTAAGTTGGAAAGAGGCGAAATGGGCACGGAGGACAATGCATGTGCAAAGTGGGTGTCACGCAAGTTCAAACAAACAAAGAACGAATTGCTGATTCTGGGGAGTCTCTTTTATCATAATAAAACCGAATATTTGCGTCGGTGTATAACAATACAAACATGGCTCCATCATTTCACATTAGAGTCCAAACGACAGTCAGCCTGGTGGACTGCACAATATGAACCAATCTTTAAATGTGGGAAGACGAAAAAGTTGGCAGGCAAGGTTATGGCATCGGCCTTTTACTGATTACTGAGCCAGTTATGATTCATCGCATTACGCTTTTGGTTGCAGTTCTATTCTACCATTCCCAATATTTTGCAAGTGTATTATTTTTGAAGAATGATCTGCTTGAAATTGTATGCACATACTGTGCAACTTTTTGAAAATATTTCTGTATAACTCAAATTATAATAGTCCTTTTTATCAACACTGCAGTTATTCCGCTATTCTTTTATGTTAGATATCACGTTTGGTTTGTTCGCCCATAATCTAGTAAAATAGCCGCAATGCCTTAACGACGAAAATGTTAATACCATTTTTTGTTCTGATATTAAAAATGTCTGATGGGTTCGCTCTAAAAAAAAACTGCCTTCTTCAGGAGCAACAATCAGTATAACCCATATACTATGTATGTATGCATGCATACGAAAATTAATGTTCTCCCACATTAGCTCTGTGTTGTTATTTTTTTTTTACTTACTTCTGTTTTTTAAGTAATAAAATTTTTATTGATTCTTATATGAATTTTGAACACATGCTTATGATTTGAAATATAATTCTTGTATTTACGGATTGTACTGACTGTTAAAATAAAGAGATAAGAAGTATCCTATGTCTGTTTCCTGGTTATAAGCTACCTCCTACCAATTGTCAGCGAAATGTGATAAATAAAGTACGGCTCGACCGATTTTCTGCAAACTTCACATAAATCATCTACTAATAGTCTGACAAAATCACAAATCTTTGGTTTGGATGGTGAACCCGTTCTTAAATTGTAATATTACAACAAAACTGGCATTTGGCATTACTACATATTATATATACATATATGCATATAAATATATGTATATATATAAGAATCCAAGGAATTGTTCTTGATGTTTAATTTTGAATATATGTACATATTCATACAAATAAAATTCATTGGAAAAATAGCGAATTTAAGGCTGCTTTCCCAATGTCTGGTTACCAGCCTTTCTGTTCAGTTAACAGAGTTGTCCGCTTAATGAAATTGTACTTAATAAACATTAACAATGTGCATGGTTAATGAAGATGTCTGCTTAATAGAGCGTCAATTTAATAGAACTTCCACTGTATATTTTATTTGTGAATTGCTTTTACTATCCTATCTAGGTTGGTTCGAACTGAACACAGTGTGCTAAATTTTACTAAAATCGGTTCAGTAGTTTAGGAGTCCCTTGCGAACAAACAACGTGACATGTACTTTTTATATATAAAGACAGATTGTTATTTTTCTCGCTAGAGAGCTCCGATAATAAACGTGTCCGATCGCTCCAACCGCCCCGGGCGGCCGGTACAGCCGAAAACGCTAAGTCCGGCAATTTTAGTTTTATATTCCTAAATGTTAATTTAATTCATATGCCTAATAGACCTTTATTAAATTAACAACGTATTGTGGGATATCCATTATATTCAATCGGTACAATACTTCGTACTTTATTTTGATAAATCTCGTAGGGTTCAGCCGGTGTTTGCAATTTAACGAAAACATTTAATTATTCAAAATAAATAAACACAATAAACAGGACTTAAGCATACATAGAGATAAAGGGACAGAGAAAGCGACTTTGCATTATACTATGTAGTGATACAAAAACATAGTTCTATATTTTCGCATAAAATATTTCGCATAAAATTATAAACATACAAGGGAGTATAGTTAATTTTTAAATAGTAGTATCTAATAGTTGTTATCTGACGTACGTTGAACAGATATTGCAAGTTCGCTTGAGAAAACAGAAAAGACAGTTCAATTATAAGGGGGCGATGAGCCAATTTGTAATGCTAAGCAATTCTATTTTTCCAGTATTGATACTGCATTGTATTCGATGAAAGATACGATCAGTTGAAACTAGTTATTAAAATTTTTGGATTTTTAATTAATATGACATGTAAATATAGCTAATCCAAATTTTTTTACACAAATAAAGAAAAAAAAGGTGCGTGGAGTCCCTACGCGCGGAAGAAGTTATACTTCTTAGTGATATTCAGAAGCAAAATGCGAAACAATCATACATACATATATTATGTCGTTTGCACATTTGTCTGTATGTTTGCGAAAGCAAATGTTCTACAAAAGCATATTTCTATACTTAAACAAAATAATTAGAACCATCGTATGTTTCTCACATGCATAACCAAACCATACTTAAGTCAGTGCAACCAAAGCGTCATTGGTGGTGTTGGTGGAAAGTCAAGATGCTACCACAGGTTCGAATCTCGACAGAATAAATTTTTAATTTTTTGCTTTTAACATCGTATACTATACAAATAAATATTTTTCTTACTAATAGAAATTAAATTTATCACAGCAATATTTTGTATATGTATATTATGTATATTGCTGGGATAAATTTAATTTCTATAAGTAAGAAAAATATTTATTTGTATAGTATACGATGTTAAAAGCCATACATCTTCTATCCTATCTTGTGTATCTGCACATGCTCATATGAGTGTATGTATACGCATGTGCGCGTTCAGAAATTGAAATCATATTTTCATCACTTATCAATATACTTATTACATGTGCGCGTATTGACTAGCATGTTCATACATTCATATATAGTTATATGTACATATATTTGCATACATTGCCAAACAAATAATGCACAAGCATACAAACATACATATGCGTACACATATGAATATGTCACCAACAAAAAATTGATCTTCACAAGTCAATATGGCAGCCAAATTGGCGAAGAACAAGTGTAGTACATTTTACAACAAAAACGATTTCATTCATAAACGCAGGAGCAAATTCCACCAGCGATCTCGCTTCATTCATAAAAACAGAGGCCGTAACATCTCCCCGAGCATGCCTTTGCCAACAAGTCGTCTTTTCGCGACGATGGCAAAAGCCAAAAATCATACATTGCACAACTTTCTGGTGCTTCTCGCAAAAATCTGCGTCGATATGTATTCACGATCATACGTATACAAACATACATATTTACGCATGTTCGTAGGCGAAGCTGCTACAGCGGCAAGGGGTGACAATCGGCGGCCATTACTTTACTTATGCCATTGAAATTCTATTGCTACGAATATGGAAATGACAACGAAATAATGCAAATATGCATATTTCTAAAGGTCATTAATTTCTTTGAAGAAATGAAAGGAATGAATGATCCTGAGAAGTATAGTCTTAACTTTTCAACGGCCAACACAGAGCATTTCAACCAAAAGGAATTTATTCATTAAAATCACCACTCAGAAGTCGTTTTATCCGTTGTAAGCGAACGATTTTCGAAGAAACATCATTTTTAATATGCCACAAGACAAAATTAGAAATGAACTTCTTAAACCTCACGCTGTCAGATAAAACGATATACCTCGTCATCGCGGGTCGATTTCCAAAAAATGTAAATAAAGACTAACTGCAGAAATGATCCTGTAAAGTATAGCCTTAATTTTTCAACGGCCAACGCAGAGTATTTCAACCAAAAGATACGCAAAATAGTTGAGAATTCGCAGAAATGAAAGACAAACGAAAGAAAAAGAAGTATAACTTCAATAATGCACAAACATACATATGCGCACACATGTGAATATGTCACCAACCAAAAATTGAAACATTGTTCTACAAAAACAACAACAGCATAAGCATGGCAACATTGTGTTGTTGGGAGAAAAGCCGAGCTGTGCCGAAAGAAACGAACAAACGATCGCCGATTGTCACAGCTTCGCTTGCTGCTCGAACATCTTCGCAGACAAGGTTGCGTTAGATTCATATTGAGCAAGGTTGCGCAACCTGAATCTATCGCAACCTTTTCCAAACTCGTATAAGAAGTATAACTTCAAAAAGTGATTACAAAAGCTTAAAAAGCAATTGTTAAAAAATATTGTTTACAAAGGTTACATCTTTTTGCAAAATTGATTAAAACTATTTTGGCATATATGATTGTTTTTTTTTTTGAAAAATTTCAAAATGATTGGTGCATGAGAATCGATGCTTAAGCTCGTATGGTTCCAAAATCACAAAATTTTTTCGAAAAACAGTGTTGCGTTAACGACTGTGAAACAATGCTTTCTGACCAGGATGTCATGAAACTTATTATTACTGGCGATGACTCTTGGATCTATGCTTACGACACGGAAACATACAATCGATCGGCCGAGTATCGTGGCAAAGATGAGCCGTTATGTTGACAGTTTTCTTCAATTATCGAGGCGTGGTGAATTTTATTAGGGATTCAACGCCAGCAATATTGGAGAAAAACCTAGTCAGGGGTGATGTGGAATCCAAGACAGAATTGCTTAGCTGTCAGAATTCTGATTTTCAATGGTGTCAGAGAATCTGTTTGGATTTTCGTCTTTTTTAACATACGCAAAACCAATATTCGAATCAACTATTTACTAATGTGACAAAACATGCAAATGAACACAATGCTATTAAAGTCTTTAATGTGGAGTCATGTGTAGAACTTCACGCAAATGAGGAAAGTTCTCTGATCGCCATTAACTTGGGAGTGGCCAAAAACGATTCTTTTACATATGACTCAAGCAGCTCACGACTTCCGGTCTTTGACCAAGTATCCTCTGCGTAGCCTAAGAACATCCGTTTGAAGGCGAGCTAAAGTGAGAAGGCGAAATATCCCCTCCGCAGGGTTGTGCGCTGGGTTTGGGACCCGCCATGTAAAAAATCTTACCAATGAAAATCAACAATCAGCCTCGGATGAGAGACTCCCCTTTTGATGACGACCATGGCAAACGAAATAAGGACTACGAATTGAAAGCATGCACCTGGAATGTCCGGTCCTTTAATTGGGAAGGTGCCGCTGCCCAGCTGCTTGATGTCCTCATGAAAATAAAGGCTGACATCACCGCCGTCCAAGAAATGCGATGGACGGGACAAGGACAGAGACGAGTAGGTCCTTGTGACATTTACTACAGTGGCCATATAAAGGAGCGCAAGTTTGGTGTTGGATTTGTGGTGGGAGAGAGACTCCGTCGCCGAGTACTATCATTCACTCCGGAGAATGAACATCTAGCGACAATCCGCATCAAAGCGAGGTTCTTCAACATATCGCTGATTTGCGCCCACGCCCCGACGGAAGAGAAGGACGATGTGACCAAAGATGCCTTTTATGAGTGCTTGGAGCGCACTCATGAGCGATGCCCCCGCCACGATGTCAAAATCGTGCTTGGCGACTTCAACGCCAGGGTGGGCAAATAAGGTATCTTTGCCACCACGGTCGGTAAATTCAGCCTCCACGAGGAAACATCCTCAAATGGGTTGAGGCTGATCGACTTCGCCGGGGCCCGAAATATGGTTATCTGTAGTACTAGATTCCAGCATAAGAAGATACATCAAGCTACCTGGTTGTCTTCGGATCGAAAAGCCACCAACCAGATCGATCATGTTGTGATAGACGGAAGACACGTCTCCAGTGTTTTAGATGTGCGTGCGCTCCGAGGTCCTACATCGACTCGGACCACTATATCTTTGCAGCCAAAATTCGCACCCGCCTCTGTGCAGCAAAAAACGCACGCCAACAAACACAAGGAAGGTTCGACGTCGAGAAGCTGCAATCACAGCAGACAGCCGAACGATTTTCTACTCGGCTTGCACTCCTGCTCTCTGAGAGCGCTCGTCAACAACTCGGTATAAGGGAACTGTGGGACGGCATTTCAAACTCCATACGTACAGCTGCAACCGAAACCATTGGTTTTCGGAAAGTACAAAAGAACAGCTGGTACGACGAGGAGTGCCGTGTCGCAGCGGAGAGAAAACAGGCTGCCTACCTCGCAACGCACATTGGGATATCTGTGGCCGAAATTCAAAAATTTCATGTTGTCTGATTTGAATGAAAATTTCACAGTTTGTTACCAACTATCTATATATTATTTTCCCAAAGTATTAGCATTCTATCTGCATTAGTTTTTTGTTCAGAAATACCCAAAGTTGGTGAATGTAGAGAACATCAAAATTAGCAAAAAATTTACTCAAAAGTCAAATCATTGATACAATAAAACAACTATTGAAATCCAACTTTGTTATTATTTTTCATTTATAATATGTATCAAAGAAAAAATTTGCATCAAAATCCATTGAAAAAAATAATGCATAAAAAATTTTGTGGAACAACATAATTTGGACGTCAAAATTTCAATATTCTTCAAATTCAAAGTGGTGCATCTTTTTAGCGCTGTCTACCGCTGTCGACATACATATACCGAATTAAAGCCTGAAGTCTCAGCTAAACGATAAAAAAAAATTCAGCTGCCCCAAATTGCCCCCCTTGAAAAAAAACAATGTCAGAATGTCACGAAAATGTAAAAAAGTTGCTAAAAGAGACTTGATAAAAAAGAATTTAGTTGTATGGGAGGTGGGCGTAAAAGTGGGCGGATATTATTTAAATTTAACACTAACATATACAATGTCATAAAAATGCTATGTACCAAAAATCAGTGCTGTAGGTCAAAAATTAAGTTTCACCTTATATGGGAGGTGGGCGTAAAATAAAATTTTTTAAAAACATTTTTTCATTTTTTTCTTGATTGGAATCCAAAACAATGATGTACCAAATGTCATTGCCCTGCGACAACTCCTTATATTTTTAGCCGCAGTATGCACTAGCAGAAACCTATGTGCAACGTTACGATCGACCACAACACGTGCGGGGTGGGATAGATACCGAGAGTTGGGGAACACTATGAAGGGAACACTTCTCCAGCCTGCTGAATGGCAGTGAACGCACAACACCAGGAGAATTCGAACCCGACACCCCAATCGATGACGATGGAGCAGACGTTCCATTGCCCGACCAAGAAGAAGTTCGAATAGTAGTTGCCCGCCTGAAGAACAACAAAGCGGCAGGGGCCGACGGATTGCCGGTCGAGCTATTCACACACGGCGGCGAAGAACTGATAAGGAGCATGCATCAGCTTCTTTGCAAAATATGGTCGGATGAAAGCATGCCCAACGATTGGAATTTAAGTGTGCTATGCCCAATCCATAAAAAAGGAGACCCCACAATCTGCGCCAACTACTGTGGGATAAGCCTCCTCAACATCGCGTACAAGGTTCTATCGAGCGTATTGTGTGAAAGATTAAAGCCCACCGTCAACAAACTGATTGGACCTTATCAGTGTGGCTTCAGACCTGGTAAATCAACAACCGACCAGATATTCACCTTGCGCCAAATCTTGGAAAAGACCCGTGAAAGGAGAATCGACACTCACCACCTATTCGTCGATTTCAAAGCTGCTTTCGACAGCACGAAAAGGAGCTGCCTTTATGCCGCGATGTCTGAATTTGGTATCCCCGCAAAACTAATACGGCTGTGTAAACTGACGTTGAGCAACACGAAAAGCTCCGTCAGGATCGGGAAGGACCTCTCCGAGCCGTTCGATACCAAACGAGGTTTCAGACAAGGCGACTCCCTATCGTGCGACTTTTTCAATCTGCTGCTGGAGAAAATTATTCGAGCTGCAGAACTAAATCGAGCAGGTACAATCTTTTATAAGAGTGTACAGCTGCTGGCGTATGCCGATGACATTGATATCATCGGTCTCAACACCCCCGCCGTTAGTTCTGCTTTCTCCAGACTGAACAAGGAAGCAACGCAAATGGGTCTGGCAGTGAACGAGGGCAAGACGAAATATCTCCTGTCATCAAACAAACAGTCGTCGCACTCGCGACTTGGCACTCACGTCACTGCTGACAGTCATAACTTTGAAGTTGTAGATAATTTCGTCTATTTAGGAACCAGTATTAACACCACCAACAATGTCAGCCTTGAAATCCAACGCAGGATTACTCTTGCCAACAGGTGCTACTTCGGACTGAGTAGGCAATTTAAAAGTAAAGTCCTCTCTCGGCGAACAAAAACCAAACTCTATAAGTCGCTCATAATTCCCGTCCTGCTATATGGTGTAGAGGCTTGGTCGATGACAACAACCGATGAGTCGACGTTGCGAGTGTTCGAGAGAAAATTTCTGCGAAAGATTTATGGTCCTTTGCGCGTTGGCCACGGCGAATATCGCATTCGATGGAACGATGAGCTGTACGAGATATACGACGACATTGACATAGTTCAGCGAATTAAAAGACAGCGGCTACGCTGGCTAGGTCATGTTGTCCGGATGGATGAAAACACTCCAGCTCTGAAAGTATTCGACGCAGTACCCGCCGCGAGAAGCAGAGGAAGAGGAAGACCTCCACTCCGGTGGAAGGACCAAGTGGAGAATGACCTGGGCTCGCTTGGAATATCCAATTGGCGCCACGTAGCGAAGAGAAGAAACGACTGGCGCGCTGTTGTTGACTCGGCTATAATGCCGTAAGCGGTGTCTACGCCAGTAAAGAAGAAGAAGATTATCATGCCACATACTAAAAAAATGTTCCCTGGGTTGGTGAAAGATTCAAATAGAACCTTTACTTCTCAAATTTTTAGTTAAACGAACCATTCCGCCTTATATGTCACGCTTTCAGTTCTCATTCCAGCACATTTGATCTAACAGACTCACCCTTCAACAATAAAAAAATTATTTTATTTACTTTTAATCAGTAACATTCAAAACTAATAAACATACCTTAATCTAATTCTTAATTTGTGCTGTTGACATTTTTGCTTTTGTAGCTGAGCAGCTTAAGATCGCAACGCTTGAACCTCTCTTGCCTCTTATGACTCGGCTGATTCGGGCTAGGGTAATCGTTGAGTGTTAAATTAATTATTATTAAAAGTGGGTGAAGCGACGCCCATCGTCTATTTTAGCACCGGGTCGTATTAAACCCTCTCATACCATCTCGGAGGAAAAATTTAATGTCTGTGGTGTATTTAGTTATTGATTTGTCGCGCTTCTAGTAGTTTTTAACTGTATCGTTATATGAGTAGGTAGGTAGGTAGGAGTGCAGCCCTGTTGTCTATCGGGCTCAATTAGCACTTGATGTGCCATTTTGATACACTATTCGTAGAACCTCCTGTATCTGCTATTACGTTTCACCTTCTCTTTCAAACTATTTTGAGGTTTCGATGAAACTACTTATCTGACATGTTTTTAGTAGAAATCCATTCAAGGTTTGGTGCTTGATGGATTCCAAGTGTTTTGTGTCGGATCTGCGCTAGAGCTGGGCATTCACAGAGAAAGTGGAAAATTGTTTCCTTGTTCCTTGCTACTCTGCAGCCTCGGCAGATGTTGTTGCAGGGCATGCCCATTTTGAACGTATGTTCCCCAAATGACCGGTGCCCTGTTGTGGTAGCTGTTACTCTGTAGATACTTTTTCTTGACCTATGTAATAAGTCGTTTGTTCTTTTTCTGTCCTACTTCTGCTTGGAAAATACTAGCCGAGTTCGATAGACATATAGAGAAAGATATGCCCAGATCAGCGGAGAATACCCCCGTGCCTACCCCGTAGTTCATTTTGGACCCGTCGGTATAGAATGAGATGATATCCTCCTCTCCTATTGGACCTCTTCTCCATTCTCGTCTAGATGGTATCCTTACCTGGAAGTGTCTATTGAAATCCAGCTTTGGGAGAATTTAGTCTGATTTATTAATGATAAGCTTGTTTAGGATTACACTATGTCTGTAGTTCTGCTGATTCCAACTACCCAATTCTTTTATTCTTATCGCTGCAAGAGCTGCTGTTTTGTGAATAAAAATGTCTATGGGTAGTTGATGCAGGACCACATTGAGCGCATCAGTCGGACATGACTTAATTTCACACGTAACACCCGCACATGGTGCTCTTTGTATTCTGTTCAATTTTCTAATGTTGTATTGTTTGTTTAGCGCTGGCCACCATACCAGAACTACATATGTAAGTATAGGTCTTATGATAGCCGTATACATCCACATGATTATACTAGGTTTGAGGCAGCAATTCTTACTGAAGATTCTCTTATAAGTATAGTAGGCCATGTATGCTTTATTTATTCTTTTTTTATATTTATTTTTCAGGACTGTTTGGTGTACATCTTCACCCCCAAGTATTTAGCTGTGGGGGATAGAGTGTGTGTTGTACCGTTTAATACCGGAAGTTGAAACTGAGGTATCTTGGTTCTGCTTGTGAATAGCATCAGTTCTGTTTTGTTCGGGTTAACTACTAGTCCATTGTTTTTAGCCCATAGGTTTAACCTTCGAAGTGCTCTTTCCATAACCTCGCTGACTGTTGAAGAAAACATGCCACTATGTCGTCTGCATATGCTACTGCTTTCACTCCTCCACCGTTCAGTTGAAGTAGTATTTCGTTCAACGCTACAACTCATAGAAGCGGAGAGAGGACCCCTCCTTGAGGAGTCCCTCTACACACATAACTTGTTTGTGTTGCAGCGCCGTTTGATGCTGTAATCTTTCTATTCTCAAGCATCGATTGCTTCATTTGCACACAGTGTCCTCTATGCCACCATGTCTCAGAGAGTTAATGATAGCACTTACTTCTACATTATTGAAGGCGCCCTCTATGAAATATAAAAGCAGCCATGGTGTATTGTTTGTAGTGTAGTGATTTTTTAATTACACTTATCACCTCGTGAAGGCAGTTTCCGTTGATCGGCCCTTAATAGACGCATGTTGGGACTTCAATAACTTATCCGCCATTATTGTTCTTACATGCAAGTCTATTAGCCTTTCTAGTACCTTCAGCATAAAGGAGGTGAGGCTTATAGGTCTAAAATCCTTGGAATTATCGCGTGTTCTTCTGCCTGGTTTCGGAATGAACACTACTTTAATTCTTTTCCAACTTCTTGGGATGTAAGATAGTTGAATGCTAGCTTTGTATATATCTTCAAGCCTTTGAACCATTGGTTCTACCAGTTTTTGCATCATTATGGGCATAATCCCGTCAGGACCTGCCGCTTTAAATGATGCAAAACTGTTTGGGCTCGGTAATCAGCTGCATTTATCGGTTGTTCTAGTAGAACCCTCATTAAAGGTGTTTGCTGACTCCCGGGGAAGTGCGTTGCAATAAGTACCTCCAGAGACTCTTTTGCCGAGGAGGGCCAATCATTTTCCTCCGCCCTAATATAGGGAGTATAAGGATGATCTTTGGATAGCATTTTGCTCAGCCTCTCCTCGGTTTCTCTGCAACTTTCTATCGATGTACAGAAAGATCGCCATGAGTCGTTTTTAGCTTTCCTGACTGCTTTTTTGTATCTTTTCATAATATCTTTATATGGCTGCCAGATTTTGGTTCTAAAACTCTCATTGAAAGCTTTCCTTATTTGTGTTCTCAAATTCTTGAGTTTACTGTTCCACCAAGGAAGAGACTTTGTCTTTTCCAGAGCTGTTAGCGGTGTGGATGTACTGAAAGTTGTGGTTAAGATTTTTTCCAACTTCTCTACTTCTGAATCTAGTTCCTGAGGATTTCTAATACTCTTATTGCCTCCCTTTTCAAGGAATTTTGTTGCTATACTGGTAAATTTTTCCCACGCTGTTCTTCTAGAGTTCCGATATATGAGAGAGTACTGTATTTCTCGCGGATGCTGAAGGGTATCCAGGAGTGATCCGACATGGAGTCTCATCGGATCCCCTCCAGTTATCCACAACGAAACTGTCTGTGTCTGTTGATAGCGTGAGGTCCTGCACTTTCTCCCACCCCGGGAACCTATCAAAGCTTTGGAAAATAAAGGTTGGCTTATGGTCCTTGTTGCTATTCAGAATATACTGCAAGAGTGACTCACCTCTGGTGCTTATACTGGAGCTACCCCAAACAGTGAGCCTTGCGTTTGCAGCACATCCTATTAGGATATCTTCCTTCCTGTTGTCCTCTACAAGTCCGGCGAGCGGGGCCGGTGGTATGTCTTTGTCATGGGCATAGTAGGCCGAGACCAAGAGTTTGGATAAAGAAATGCATTTATACTTATATTGATAAGAATGCATGCCCTAGTTTTACCTTTGTTTCGTGTGTAAAACAAAGGTTAAAGTTGCTGTTGTTTAGCCATTTAATGGTGTCTTCATTGACCCAGGGCTCCTGAATTAGGCTGATGTCGATGCCTCTCTCGTTTATGAGGGTTGTCAGATTCGCTGTAGCACTCTTCGAGTGCTGCAGGTTTATCTGTACGTATCTTAAGTTATTGGGCATCTCGGGTTTCTTTGATGCCCACATTCCGCAGCAACTGGCTGGCGTCGTCGACCTCTTCCGTGTCGTCTTCGTCAGCCGATTTGTCGCTTTGGAAGATTTTAAGCCTGGCCTTGCGAATTCCGAAGTTGATTTTATAGTATTTTTCTTAAGAGCCTCAAAGGACTCATCGCAAATGGCCACCAGAATTGGTATACTTACTTTGTTTGGTTTTTCCTCCTTGATCAGCTGAAACTCATTTATACCAGGTATATATTTGTTTTGCAGCTTGATGCACCTCAGGAGTTTTTCGCCTGGCTCTTCTAGAGGGGGTGTCCCTGGCGGATATAAGGCTCAATTGGTGGCCTTCAAAGGCGTTGCTTATTTTGGCAACACTACCCGTCAGGAAATCTAGCGAGGCCTGGCCCGTGCACTTGATGACCCTGTAACCCCTGAGGGTCTCAGAAGAGTCAAACTCCTGTGAGGAGACAATCTGTGGTCGATCTCTACCCATCTTTCCTGAATTGTGTTCGGGGGGGAGAAATTTCTGTCTATGATGGCCACTTGTAGGCCCAGGTCGCAGAAATGCAGGCTGTACTATCGGCTGTTGCGTGAAATGATATTTATAGATAATGTGAGTTTACCAACTCTATATGCTTTGATAGGTTTGGGTTTGACAGACAATTCGGCATTGATACTGCTTGTTCATAATTGAATCTTATTTATTTGTAGCAATAATTTATTTTTCAAAATTTATGTCGTCGCCCGTATACACTTGTGCTAACATATTTTTCAATCTTCGAAACAGTTGTTAAAGCGAATTTCCGGAATAGCCTTCAATGCACTTAGCGATTCACGTTTCTTCTTCTTTATTGGCGTAGACACCGCTTACGCGATTATAGCCGAGTCAACAACAGCGCGCCAGTCGTTTCTTCTCTTCGCTACGTGGCGCCAATTGGATATTCCAAGCGAAGCCAGGTCCTTCTCCACTTGGTCCTTCCAACGGAGTGGAGGTCTTCCTCTTCCTCTGCTTCCCGCGGCGGGTACTGCGTCGAATACTTTCAGAGCTGGAGTGTTTTCATCCATCCGGACAACATGACCTAGCCAGCGTAGCCGCTGTCTTTTAATTCGCTGAACTATGTCAATGTCGTCGTATATCTCGTACAGCTCATCGTTCCATCGAATGCGATATTCGCCGTGGCCAACGCGCAAAGGACCATAAATCTTTCGCAGAAATTTTCTCTCGAAAACTCGCAACGTCGACTCATCAGTTGTTGTTATCGTCCAAGCCTCTGCACCATATAGCAGGACGGGAATTATGAGCGACTTATAGAGTTTGGCTTTTGTTCGTCGAGAGAGGACTTTACTTTTCAATTGCCTACACAGTCCGAAGTAGCACCTGTTGGGAAAAGTAATCCTGCGTTGGATTTCCAGGCTGACATTGTTGGTGGTGTTAATGCTGGTTCCTAAATAGACGAAATTATCTACAACTTCAAAGTTATGACTGTCAACAGTGACGTGGGAGCCAAGTCGCCAGTGCGACAACTGTTTGTTCGATGACAGGAGATATTTCGTCTTGCCCTCGTTCACTGCCAGACCCATTCGTTTTGCTTCCTTGTCCAGCTTGGAGAAAGCAGAACTAACGGCGCGGGTGTTGAGGCCAATGATATCAATATCATCGGCATACACCAGCAGCTGTACACTCTTATAGAAGATTGTACCTGCTCGATTCAGTTCTGCAGCTCGAATAATTTTCTCCAGCAGCAGATTGAAAAAGTCGCACGATAGGGAGTCGCCTTGTCTGAAACCTCGTTTGGTATCGAACGGCTCGGAGAAGTCCTTCCCGATCCTGACGGAGCTTTTGGTGTTGCTCAACGTCAGTTTACACAGCCGTATCAGTTTTGCGGGGATACCAAATTCAGACATCGCGGCATAAAGGCAGCTCCTTTTCGTGCTGTCGAAAGCAGCTTTGAAATCGACGAATAGGTGGTGAGTGTCGATTCTCCTTTCACGGGTCTTTTCCAAGATTTGGCGCATGGTGAATATCTGGTCGGTTGTTGATTTACCAGGTCTGAAGCCACACTGATAAGGTCCAATCAGTTTGTTGACGGTGGGCTTTAATCTTTCACACACTACGCTCGATAGAACCTTGTACGCGATGTTGAGGAGGCTTATCCCACGGTAGTTGGCGCAGATTGTGGGGTCTCCTCTTTTATGGATTGGGCATAGCACACTTAAATTCCAATCTTTAGGCATGCTTTCATCCGACCATATTTTACAAAGACGCTGATGCATGCTCCTTATCAGTTCTTCGCCGCCATGTGTGAATAGCTCGGCCGGCAATCCATCGGCCCCTGCCGCTTTGTTATTTTTCAGCCGGGCAATTGCTATTCGAACTTCTTCATGGTCGGACAATGGAACGTCTGCTCCATCGTCATCGATTGAGGTATCGGGTTCGCCTTCTTACAACAGCGTTCACCTTCGCACAACAGCGTTCACTACCATTCAGCAGGCTGGAGAAGTGTTCCCTCCATAATTTAAGTATGCTTTGGGCATCGGTGGCTAGATCACCTTGGGGAGTTCTACAAGAGTATGCTCCGGTCTTGAAACCTTCTGTAAGTCACCGCATCTTTTCGTAGAATTTTCGAGCATTACCCCTGTCGGGCAGCTTATCAAGCTCTTCGTACTCACACATTTCGGCGTCTTTCTTTTTCTGTCTACAAATGCGTCTCGCTTCCCTCTTCAACTCTCGGTATCTATCCCATCCCGCACGTGTTGTGGTCGATCGTAACGTTGCGAGGTAGGCAGCCTGTTTTCTCTCCGCTGCGACACGGCACTCCTCGTCGTACCAGCTGTTCTTTTGTACTTTCCGAAAACCAATGGTTTCGGTTGCAGCTGTACGTAAGGAGTTTGAAATGCCGTCCCACAGTTCCCTTATACCGAGTTGTTGACGAGTGCTCTCAGAGAGCAGGAGTGCATGCCGAGTATAAAATCTTTCGGCTGTCTGTTGTGATTGCAGCTTCTCGACGTCGAACCTTTCTTGTGTCTGTTGGCGTGCGTTTTTTGCTGCACAGAGGCGGGTGCAAATTTTGGCTGCAACAATATAGTGGTCCGAGTCGATGTTAAGTCGATCAGCCTCAACCCATTTGGGGATGTTTCCTCGTGGAGGCTGAATTTACCGACCGTAGTGCCAAAGATACCTTCTTTGCCCTGTGGCGGGGGCATCTCTCATAAGTGCGCTCTAAGCACTCATAAAAGGCATCTTTGGTCACATCGTCCTTCTCTTCCGTCGGGGCGTGGGCGCAAATCAGCGATATGTTGAAGAACCTTGCTTTGATGCGGATTGTGGCTAGACGTTCATTCTCCGGAGTGAATGATAGTACTCGGCGACGGAGTCTCTCTCCCACCACGAATCCGACACCAAACTTGCGCTCCTTTATATGGCCACTGTAGTAAATTTCACAAGGACCTACTCGTCTCTGTCCTTGTCCCGTCCATCGCATTTCTTGGACGGCGGTGATGTCAGCCTTTGTTTTCACGAGGACATCAACCAGCTGGGCAGCGGCACCTTCCCAATTAAGGGGCTGGACATTCCAGGTGCATGCCCTCAATTCGTAGTCCTTATTTCGTTTGCCATGGTCGTCATCAAAAGGGGGGTCTCTCATCCGAGGCTGTTTTTTTCTTTTCATTGGGGGTGTTTTTTACGTGGCGGGTCCCAAACCCAGCGCACAACCCTATGCAGGGGATGTTTCGCCTTCTCACTTTAGCTCGCCTTCAAACGGATGTTCTTAGGCTACCCAGAGGATACTTGTTCGAAGACCGGAAGTCGTGAGCTGCTTGAGTCATATGTAAAAGAATCGTTTCTGGCCACTCCCAAGTGAATGGCGATCAGAGAACTTTCCTCACTTGCGTGAACTTCTACACATGACTCCTTCCTCCAGCGATTCACGTTTAATTAGGCGATTTTCGTGAATTTTTTTAAAATAAACTTAGATTCTTTTTTAAAACATGTTGAAAAATAACGGAGTTATGTGCTGTCTTCAGAGGTGCCAAAAAAAGTGCTCAACTGCTGACATGATTCCGGCCGAATGACTAGCTGGAACAAAAAAATTCAATAAGTTTATAAACCTAAAGCTATTTTCTATACAATGACATACGATCTTTGAAAAATGTCAAAAATTAACAAAATAGCGGGATTTTGAAAAAAAATTTCGTTTTTTTAGGTAAATAATGGACGTTTTTCTAATATCAAATTGACAATTTTCAACCAATCAAAAAGGTTTTTTGTCAGTGTATAGTTGAAGTTGATTGGTTAATTTCTCGTTGAGTTATGATGTCAGCAATTTTGAAAATTTTCGTTTCGAGAAGACCGCGTTTAAAGTATCACTTATATACATATATTTGTATCTTCAAGCGGTCGCTCTTTAGATCGTTCCCATCCAAAAACTATATAAGATACGAGCTTGCCGATTCTACCGGATATTTTTGGAAATATTATATAAACCATCGAAAAACTGTCTTTTTGAAAGTGTCATACTAGCTCCTTAATGTCTTCAATTGATTCAAAATGGTTTTCTCGGAGCGGTCGTTTGAGTTTGATGAATAGCCAAAAGTTATACAGAGATAAGTCAGGCGAATACGGTGATTGCAGCACGATATTGGATGGCGAAATTTTGGAGGAAAACTCAGGAAGAATCAATGCAATATGCGACGGTGCATTATCATGGTGCAAAAATCAATAGTTGTTGTGTTTACGAATAGCTTCGCGCAAACGACGCATAACACTCAAAAAGTGTTCTTTGTTGACAGTTTGAACGGTCTGAACGAATTCGGAGTGCACCACACCTCGAAGAAAACTTTCACGATAATGATGAATTTTGACCTACTGTGACTTGGATTTTTCGGCTTCTGCGCATCCTTGACACGATGTTCGGTCGATTGTTCGTCTGTTTCCGTGTTGTGAGCATAGATCCAAGACTCATCGTCAGTAATAATACGTTACATTGTTTTCCGAAAAAATTTTGTGATTATGGAACCAATCGGACTTTCACTTTTCTTAGGCTCAAAACATTTTTGAAAATACATTTCACTAATCCTTCCGATATTTCAACGTTGCCGGTAAGATCTTTGCATCAATTACTTTATTTTGTTGACGTGTTAATCGTCAGTTGATGTTGATGGCCGTTTTGTACAATGCATTTACGACCCTCTTTGAATAATCTGTCTTTTCCAACATTCTGAACGTTTCGGAAATTTAATTTAGCACACAAAATTTAATGAAACTTCTATGTTGATTATTTTGACTCATCGTAAAAATCGCCGAATGCAAAGACAAAAGTATACTAAACACTAATGATTATTTTGATGTGAAACCTTACAAGAAAATATTTCGGCGAATGGTTTTTCGCTCGAAATTCAAGTTAAAATGTCTTAAAATTTTGTATCTACTGTGAGCATTGAATTTATAACACGAATACGTATAAGTATAGTACATAATAATAAGAAACATAAATTTAAAAAATGGCGTTACATATACATACAGTACATACAGTAATCTAAGTGCAAAAGCATCTTTGAGAATAAAAATTTAAAACATGCAGTTATAGATCAAAGGAAATATTGATTGTCAAAAAAGTCTTGCGGTATTTTGATTGAATCAATTCATGTGGCACCCATACATCGAGCTTCTTAGTGACTCCAAGCTTCTTCAAATGATTTATACGGACAGGCCTTCCGGAGCGTGGCGCATCTTCGACCACCTCTACACCAGAACGAAAACGTTGAAACCATCGTTGTGCGGTGGAAATGGAAACTGTATCGGGTCCATAAACTGCACAAATTTTATTGGCGGCTTGAGATGCATTTTTGCCTTTATCGTAGTAGTACTGTAAAATATGCCGTATTTTCTCTTTATTTTGCTCCATGTTTGCGACGCTATAACTCACGAACGACTTAAAAGAAGACAATCAATCAAACACGTGTTAGCGCGTGAAATGTGCTTTCCAAAAAGATATAGCATGACCCGATGCGACGAATAAAACTAGAACTACGTGCTCTCAGCGCCAACTAGCGAAAATACTACAAGACTTTTTTGACAACCTATTATATTGTAAACTAGTTGTCTTCTATTCGCCGATATTTGGAAAGTTTCGAATCGAACAAATCACAAAAGTTGTTTAAACAGATTGGCAGCACTTCGGTGCAACCTTACGCTTTATGTTCTCTAACGAATGTGCAATTCTGCTGCGTTCCTAGAGAAATATTTCCTTTTGCCATAAAAAAAGTTAGTGACCCCTCCAAGATCCATTTAGTTCCCTTGATATTCAATTAATAATATTTATATATATATTATAATATTATAATTAATAATATTTTTTTGACAACCTATTATATTGTAAACTAGTTGTCTTCTATTCGCCGATATTTGGAAAGTTTCGAATCGAACAAATCACAAAAGTTGTTTAAACAGATTGGCAGCACTTCGGTGCAACCTTACGCTTTATGTTCTCTAACGAATGTGCAATTCTGCTGCGTTCCTAGAGAAATATTTCCTTTTGCCATAAAAAAAATTAGTGACCCCTCCAAGAACCATTCAGTTCCCTTGATATTCAATTAATAATTCGACCAAATGAAAATAGAATGGTATGATAAAGCTATAACATATCCCCCGATAATAATGATATCAGATTGAGTAGCTAACTTTTTATTAATATTTAACAAAAAGCAATTTAAAAAATCTTCGTTCACCACTATTGAGAGTAACTTATCATTTAAGCAATTTACAGTAGTCAAACTCGTCCAAAACTTGAAAAAAAAACTTGGAGAATTGAAAAAGCGGGCGGTTAGATCACTTGAACGAGCATACTATTTTGTATAGAATTCACCTTTCTAAATTTGTTTATAAACGGTGCTTTAGTTTCGAAAATTTTGGAAATATGTGCGAAATATTTTTCAACACAGTCTGTTTAGTAAGGCTCTCTCGTTATGAGGGTTCTAACAGGCCACTTGGGTATCCACGCTGTAAGGTTGAGAATTTCACCGTATATACGCAAGTACTTCCATGTTACTTCGAAGGTCGAACAACATGGCCGAAATTTTCACAGTAATCGGCTATAAGAATATACTAAGAGTACAAGATTACGTCGTTATCTTGTCCCAATGATAGGAGTTATAACTGGACGCTGTACTATTAGCACCCATTCTTAGCCCACGGGATGATGCTAAGATTTTGAAGGACGCAAGTTGCATAAGTTGCATAGAGAAAGGTGAGGTGCATTTTGACATTTTTTCTTTACTGTCCAGCTTTCGAGAGACTAAGGTTGAAGCATCTCGTTAGTCATACATTCTAGAAATCAGGGGAATTGCCTGGAATTTCTATTAGCCGTCTCAACAAATTGATGACTCAAGGCGCTTTGTGGGCATGCGGTAGTCTTTTTAATCCATACATAGGGAGTTCTTGGCGTCCTAGTTGGACTGGAAGTCCAAAAGATATTATTCGTGGCTCAATGCTCAATTTGCTGATATGCGACCGTCTTCTTAATCCATACTTAAGTAATTATGGGCATTACAACGGACCAATGTTTCTTCCTGTCTAAATATATGTGTCTGATTACCTTACTTAACCTAACGAGCTGCTTTATATCCTTGTATGATTCTCACCTAACATAACGTATTACTCAGTTTACTATATATCAATGTTTCGAAGATGTATTTCACAATATTACTTATTGTTTTTGGCAAATAGCGTACTACGAAATACAGGTATTATATATCTATTGATGGGGTTTAAATTAAATATATAACCATTACAGTGACAATAAGGGTAAGACATTTGTATTTTTTAATTCGAAAGCCAAGTACAAAGATGTGTATGTAAATATAGTCACTGGATATATTAATTATATATTGTATATAATGTACATAAAACATATATATGGATATGTATATTTAAATGTATATACCTTATAGCTTCGAAAGCATGAGAAAAAGAATAAGGAAAAAAAGGAAGATCAAGCTACAAAAGAGGAAACAACCGAAGCAGTTACATTGGGCGGTGCGGGCCAAGGTACAAACGGACCCGGAGCATCAACCGCCGCCGGTATCGGCAGTAATGCTGGCGATTCTGGAAAATCGGCTCCAGAAGCGGGAGCTACCGGAGCAGATGGAGCAACAGCTTTTCGCTACTGCATGCCAACATATGCAGTATTCAACTCACCAGTACCAACGGCATGTACCTGTATATAAAATCAACTAATGTTTTCATTCTAATATGCATCCAATCACCTAGCAAGAAATTTGATTAAACTATATCAATGCTTACACAGTTTCGATTTATAAGATTCCATAAACACATACATATGTACATATGTTGAATTTGCATCAGTCTCTAAGAAGTACGTAGATAATTTTAAACTTTTTTGCTTAAATGCATATATATATTAATAGTTTGGTATTTTCTATGTATTAATTAAAAGTACTTTAGTTTGTCTTATTCAAGCCAGTTGTTTTGATTTTACAAAATTAATCATTGCGGTACGCCGACCAAATACACACATAGATAAACAGTATGCTTTTTCTCATACAATTCAAAGCTCGAAAGATTGGAGTTCAAAAATTGAAATATTACGTCAATGAGGAGATACATATGTTAATGCGTACATAGTACGTATGTACTATATGGAAGATCATTGCTCCCAAATATGTACATACTTAGTCCTGCCATAAGTTTTATTACAAGTTCAAGTTGTTATAAAACGAAACCTTATTCGATTTTTAATAAAATAAATTTTATGTCCCAAATTTTATTCAAAACTAGAGAGCCCGGCAAACACTGTTTTGTCTTAGAGGAAACAAAAATGCAGGTTTTGGATTTTATTAAGTTCTTTTTAGGAAATGCAAATAAAATATTTAAGGATTTTAATGATTCTTTACTGTTCATGTATCCTATTGCGGAGGTCGTACTCTTTTGTTAAGTACCTTGTGATACACGATATTTTCTATTTAATTATCAGGCGCAAGAACAAACAACGCAGATGACCGTCCGTCCCTCCAACATGCCACATATAGTATAAGTAACTGATCATGCGGAAAACACGGATAGTCCAGATTCAAACCACAAACTTTAAAAGATTGACCTTTTGATTTGTGAATGGTCATTACGAGTGACAAAATCGGAAATTGAAGTATTTTAATCTCAAACGGCATGTTGGCAAGCCTGGTTCATCCAAGGAGTTTAAATATTCAATTGATTAGTTAGTAGCTTCATCTTCATTCATTACTTAGGTAATAGATTTGAATTCTTGCATTGATCCGATTTACTCATTCTGAACAAAAAGTTAGGTCTTCTACATATTTATTCTTTGCCGCTAAAATTGTTCGCTCACTCAACAACTCATTACTTTTGTAAAGATGTTTGCTAACATGTTCGTCTTTCGATGAGACAAAGTTACAGAAATTATTGAGAAATGAAATCGATCCATTCGATTCTCATTACTCATTATACGAATCGGATTACCGATGGTCAACAATTGCTCAAAGAAATCTTCAGCAGATTTTTCATTAAGCAATACAGTGATTTCACAATTTGGCATTCCTAACTTGATAAATAACCTTTTACACATGACATAACACATATCTTCGTATAATTATATGTACGTATCTCTTTACTCGTCTCGAAATCATCATTTCTGGAGGGGATACGAATCGGATACAAAATATCTTATGAAGTCGAGCCATGCTATTTTACAGTCCTTTCATTTAAAATATTTCGTATCCTTCGTCCATTACTGCATAATCGAGAAAGATTCGATCGTATTGGTAGCGGAATGTAACGATGATGTCAAGTCAAAAGGAAACATAAAATTTAATGATTGTACTCTAGCAGTTATGGCTTGGTATTTTATTTTTTGAAGCAATAAAATATTCAAATGATTCTTACAAAGATGCATTTTAAGCAAATGCTTTTAATTTTTAATATAATTATTGCATTGAGTTTTAACATAAAGAGATCAAAAGTATCCTATGTCTTTAGCTTGGTTCAAAGCTACCTCCCCACCGATTTTCAGCTAAAGTGGTTCAGCCGTTCTTGAGTTATAAATAGTGTAACTAACACGTCTTTCTTTTATATACATACTAGCTGACCCCGCAACCGTTGTCCTGCTGAAATTATGTAGTTTGAAATGAAAAGAAAGTTAAATTTATCATTTCATTTTTTTTTTTTTTTTCAATGTAACGCAGCTTTATAAACAACATTTTTCGGTTTCTGTTCCGGTGTACAGAAAAGATGGTTTTCCAACTCGTGAGCACGCTACGGCCATGTGAAAAACATAGCATTTCCAAAATTATGACTCACACTATGCGACTATCTTTAGGTCCTGTTGACTGTCATCTCAAATTAAATTTTCACTGGAAACGGAATACGTTTGAACTGAAATGGCAAATCGTTAGAACTCAAAGGAATTCGTAGGATCAAGCATTCTGTCCCTTTGTACTCGATAGGTGCGTCACAATCAGTCGGGTTCCATTACACACTTTCGGCGCATGAAGATTGGGAAACATAATAACGACAGATCCTACTTTGAGACGCAAATGATGCGGTGGCATACCAAGCCTGTCCAAAGAATTTAGGAATACTCGTACCACTGGATAATTCGCGGAGTCGTCTTCATAGTCAAGACGATCGATCGATTTGTATGAGCGCAAGTCTCCCGGAACTTGACTTTGAATCTTCCAGTTGAAGTCAACAACATGGGTATTTTTGGCAGCTAACATTAACATTGTGCGTGCACTTAAGGAATCGTAGTTATGATAATTTGGCCGAACATTTGTGATGAGTTCGTCCTTCGTGAATTGATAAAGGGAAGATGGAATTGATATCGAACCACCGGAAGTATCAACCGAAATTGAACCACTTCCCATTTTTAGCGAAGACGATGTAAAATGTCTTTGACAATGTCGAGGTTTATATCGAAAAGTATGCGAACTTCATTTTCATTCCAGTGATTAGCGTATTCCAGCATTTGTAATTGCTGGCTTACTTCTCCAAAACTTGCACATATTCCCATATACCCTTCACAGTAAGCAATGACTCAAATAAAGTTGAACCGCATACATTAATCAATAGCAACCGAAGGTAGAAACAATCGTCGTTTTTCGGGTGGATTGTGTAAATTCGTCCTAATGCATTAGTTGATAAGACACATGGATGTCAATCTACTGGTTGGCCTTGCTTTCTGCGTAACTATTCGACGATGCATTCCATGTACAACATCAATGTATTTTCGAATAGAGAAATGTTCTCACAAACGGATCGCTGACGAAGGTTGAGAAAAAACTCGTCAATGTTAATTCCGTTGCTGGCGGTGTTTCCATTGGCTGTACTGTATTCCCTGGGTTGAAAAACACCCTTTGGCCATTATCCAAATTAACTGCGAGAAGCACGACAGTCGGAAAGCGTTCATGAATTGCAAAAGTAAATATCCTACAAATCGCTTTATTGCAGTCCACGTATCGACCAAGACCAATAATCGTTCAAGACCAATAACCGCCATGTTGCTTCCTTTGGTGACGTAATTATATACGTATTTTAGCGATTTCACCAAACTACAATACTCAACATTAATATGAGTTTTGAATGTGAAGTAGGCAATAAAGGTGAATACAGTACGATCCATGTGTTGTCAACTTCGATGTTCTGCCATTGTCGTCGGGTGAGCAACACCGATAGAGGGGATATCCATCATTTCTAGTTTGTGTTTCCGAAAGAAAAGAACGATACTGTTTCGTGCATTTATTGACAGACATTCAAACCGAAGTGGGGTTGTGGTGTCCGCAAGGTCCATGAACCTTATTGGTTTTCATCACTTCGAATAATACCGGATCTTTCTTTGCATCAGGAATTGCCGCATGATTGAATGATTTCATCAATTTGATCTGCTGTAACCACCTTCCATCATCCAAAGAAGAATGTGTGCGTGCGGCAACCCTCTCTTTTGCCACTCAACAGAGTACATCTAGCATCTAACAGCACCATATATGCGTTGCTTCAAGATAATGTCCATCGAAGCTGTTGAAAAGTCTTGCTATGACATCGTGACGATCGCTTTCTGATTAATCGCGACCCATAATACCGCATCCTGGGAGTACTCGTTCATGTGGCTTGGGCTGCTAATGTATGTTGATGCCAAAAAGAACGCCGACCGATATAAGCGCGACCTCTTCATCGCGACAAAATCATCGCATCGTGACAAATTTTAAGCTGTAATTGATCACTTTGTGTGAAAAACATATAACATTTTCACGGAATAATTTTCAAAAATTTTTGAAGCAAACGCCAAGTTTTAAAGATTTAAATAATTGAAAAACAAAACAAAAAAATTGAATAAAAACATTTGTATGGAGAAAATTAACTTTTTGGAATTATTCAATTTTCCGACTTTTCCTCATGAAAGACATACAGGTTCTTTATTTCTAAACCTTTCCCGATCCACGACGAACAACCTCTTAAAATTTCATCAATATTGGTTCAGCCGTTCTCTTAGCGTTACTAACGAACAAACATTCATTCGTTCGTATGAGAAAAATAAAAGGTCTGTTTTCAGGGGTTTTCCGGCAATTATTCGAATTTTTTTCTATGTAGAAACCATCCCTGAACCTCAACGAACATTTAAAAAAAAAAATCATCAAATTTGGTCCGTCGTATGAAAGTTATGAGCGTACATACATTTTGGCGATTCATTTTTATTTATATAGATGTAGATTTATTTTCTTCATAGTTTTTTCGGAAAATTTTCCAGAATTTGCTTAAGTATTCTCCTTGTTTGGGCGGAGACCTGTCCGAATTGGTGGTAATCACCGAAATCGGTCCAGGCGTTCTCCAGTTATAAGCGTAGTAACTAACGTCACTTTCTTTTATATATATATATGTAGATATTAGGTTGTCAAAAAAGTCTTGCGGTATTTTTATTGAATCAATTCGGGTGGCACCCATACATCGAACTTCTTAGTGACTCCAAGCTTCTTCAAGGCCTTCCGGAGCGTGGCACATCTTCGACCACCTCTACACTAGAACGAAAACGTTGCAACCATCGTTGTGCGGTGGAAATGGAAACTGTATCGGGTCCATAAACTGCACAAATTTTATTGGCGGCTTGATATGCATTTTTGCCTTTATCGTAGTAGTACTGTAAAATATGCCGTATTTTCTCTTTATTTTGTTCCATGTTTACGACGCTATAACTCACGAACGACTTAAAAGAAACGACAATCAATCAAACACGTGTTAGCGCGTGCAATGAAATGAAAGGTATAGCATGACCCGATGCGACGAATAAAACTAGAACTACGCGCTTTCAGCGCCAACTTTCGAAAATACCGCAAGACTTTTTTGACAACCCAATATTGTATGTATATACGTAGATACGAGGTGTGACAATTAAGTAATGAGACTGATTCCATAAAAACCGAATATTTGAAAATTATTTTACAACTCTGCCATCCCCTTCAAATTAGTCCCTTGGGCAGCTATACAGCGATTCCAGCGCGTTTTCCATGCTTCGTAACATTTCTGGAACGCTTCGACTGGGATGTCCACGAGTACCCTCGTCACGGCCGCCTGGATATCCGTAATCGACTCAAAATTGGTTCCTTTGACCACCGATTTTGTTTTAGGAAACAAAAAAAGTCACAGGGAGACATGTCGGGCGAATAAGGCGGCTGTTGCAACACGGCGATCCCTTTAGAGGCCAAATACTGGGACATGCTGAGGGCGGTGTGGCACGGCGCGTTGTCGTGATGAAGGATCCAATTACGAGCGATGTCTGGGCGCACCCTGTTGACTCGTTTTCGAAATCTTTCGAGTACTTGGCAATAGTAGACTTGATTCACAGTTTTCCCCGGTGGAACGAATTCTTTGTGGACGATTCCACGGCTATCAAAAAAGGCAATAATCATCTTTTTCACCTTCGACTTGCTCATGCGAGCTTTTTTCGGGCGGGGGGCGCGCGGAGACAACCATTGTAAGCTTTGGCGCGACTAAGAGCACTATCACCTTACACTCTTAAAATTTTAGCGTACGTTTCCGAAGCTGTTTCGCCCAATCTGGAGCAAAATTTTATCGCGACGCGTAGCTCTTGATTTCGTTTTACCATTTTCGTGACGAGCACTACAAACACACGTCTACTCAACTTGACGCAGCAGGCGAACTAAACAAGCTAGAGCGATGGTACATATTTCAATGGAAATGGGAGGGATGTCGAAAAAAGAGAAAGGGAATTTCAAGGTCACAGGTTTACCACAAGCGCGGCAATAAAATCAGTCTCATTACTTAATTGTCTAGCCTCGTATATAGATTTCACACAAGCGTGAAACGACTCAGCCATTGGTTAATAGCTACACACACAGTTTCTATTTAAATAGGCGACGCTGGTGGGACCAAAGATTTTTTAGAACTTTTCAAATTTCTATGGGATATCCGACAGGCCATTTTTTACAACTTCTATCACAAATTGAAGTCAAATAATTTCAAACATAGGCTTCCAGACCGATTACCTCGTGCGCTGGAGCAGAACCTTGTAAGTGATCCTATACTCTCTACTGAAAAGATCATTGCCACGTCTTCTAAAACATCCTGCTGGTACCCTTTCGCCCCAGTTTAATCTCTTGTTCATAGAGGCATATAATTGTAACGCCTTTACAGGAGACACTCCACCGAAACATTACAGCAGCTGAATGGTGCCAACATTGGAATACATTCTTTTGCGTGTGTGGAAGTTTTTGCGTAAATTTTATCGTTTTGCTTCTTCTTCTTCTTAATTGGCGTAGGCACCGCTTACGCGATTATAGCCGAGTTAACAACTGCGCGCCAGTCGTTTCTTCTTTTTGCTACGTGGCGCCAATTGGATATTCCAAGCGAAGCCAGATCCTTCTCCACTTGGTCCTTCCAACGGAGTGGAGGTCTTCCTCTTCCTCTGCTTCCCCCGGCGGGTACTGCGTCGAATACTTTCAGAGCTGGAGTGTTTTCATCCATCTGGACAACATGACCTAGCCAGCGTAGCCGCTGTCTTTTAATTCGCTGAACTATGTCAATGTCGTCGTATATCTCGTACAGCTCATCGTTCCATCGAATGCGATATTCGCCGTGGCCAACGCGCAAAGGACCATAAATCTTTCGCAGAATTTTTCTCTCGAAAACTCGCAACGTCGACTCATCCGCTGTTGACATCGTCCAAGCCTCTGCACCATATAGCAGGACGGGAATTATGAGAGACTTATAGAGTTTGGTTTTTGTCTGTCGAGAGAGGACTTTGCTTCTCAATTGCCTACTCAGTCCGAAGTAGCACCTGTTGGCAAGAGTTATCCTGCGCTGGATTTCTAGGCTGACATTGTTGGTGGTGTTTACGCTGGTTCCAAGATAGACGAAATTATCTACAACTTCAAATTTATGACTGTCAACAGTGACGTGAGTGCCAAGTCGCGAGTGCAACGACTGTTTGTTTGATGACAGGAGATATTTCGTCTTGCCCTCGTTCACTGCCAGACCCATTCGTTTTGCTTCCTTGTCCAGCCTGGAGAAAGCAGAACTAACGGCGCGGGTGTTGAGGCCGATGATATCAATATCATCGGCATACGCCAGCAGCTGTACACTCTTATAGAAGATCGTACCTGCTCGATTAAGTTCTGCAGCTCGAACTATTTTCTCCAGAAGCAGATTGAAAAAGTCGCATGATAGGGAGTCGCCTTGTCTGAAACCTCGTTTGGTATCGAACGGCTCGGAGAGGTTCTTCCCGATCCTGACGGAGCTTTTGGTGCCGCTCAACGTCAGTTTACACAGCCGTATCAGTTTTGCGGGGATACCAAATTCAGACATCGCGGCATAAAGGCAGCTCCTTTTCGTGCTGTCGAAAGCAGCTTTGAAATCGAGGAAGAGGTGGTGCGTGTCGATTCTCCTTTCACGGGTCTTTTCCAAGATTTGGCGCATGGTGAATATCTGGTCGGTTGTTGATTTGCCAGGTCTAAAGCCACACTGATAAGGTCCAATCAGTTCGTTGACGGTGGGCTTTAATCTTTCACACACTACGCTCGATAGAACCTCATATGCGATGTTGAGGAGGCTAATCCCACGGTAGTTGGCACAGATTGTGGGGTCTCCTTTTTTATGGATTGGGCATAGCACACTTAAATTCCAGTCGTTGGGCATGCTTTCGTAGGACCATATTTTACAAAGAAGCTGATGCATGCTCCTTATCAGATCTTCGCCGCCGTGTTTGAATAGCTCGGCCGGCAATCCGTCGGTTCCTGCCGCTTTGTTGTTCTTCAGGCGGGCAATTGCTATTCGAACTTCTTCATGGTCGGGTAATGGAACGTCCGCTCCATCGTCATCGATTGGGGAATCGGGTTCGCCTGGAGAAGTGTTCCCTCCATAATTTAAGTATGCTCTGGGCATCGGTAACTAGATCACCTTTGGGGGTTCTACAAGAGTATGCTCCGGTCTTGAAACCTTCTGTAAGCCGCCGCATCTTTTCGTAGAATTTTCGAGCATTACCCCTGTCGGCCAGCTTATCGAGCTGTTCGTACTCACGCATTTCGGCCTATTTCTTCTTCTGTCTACAAATGCGTCTCGCTTCCCTCTTCAACTCTCGGTATCTATCCCATCCCGCACGTGTTGTGGTCGATCGTAACGTTGCGAGGTAGGCAGCCTGTTTTCTCTCCGCTGCGACACGGCACTCCTCGTCGTACCAGCTGTTCTTTTGTACTTTCCGAAAACCAATGGTTTCGGTTGCAGCTGTACGTAAGGAGTTTGAAATGCCGTCCCACAGTTCCCTTATACCGAATTGTTGATGAGTGCTCTCAGAGAGCAGGAGTGCAAGCCGAGTAGAAAAACGTTCGGCTGTCTGTTGTGATTGCAGCTTCTCGACGTCGAACCTTCCTTGTGTTTGTTGGCGTGCGTTTTTTGCTGCACAGAGGCGGGTGCGAATTTTGGCTGCAACAATATAGTGGTCCGAGACGATGTTAGGACCTCGGAGCGCACGCACATCTAAAACACTGGAGACGTGTCTTCCGTCTATCACAACATGATCGATCTGGTTGGTGGTTTTTCGATCCGGAGACAGCCAGGTAGCTTGATGTATCTTCTTATGCTGGAATCTAGTACTACAGATAACCATATTTCGGGCCCCGGCGAAGTCGATCAGCCTCAACCCATTTGGGGATGTTTCGTCGTGGAGGCTGAATTTACCGACCGTAGTGCCAAAGATACCTTCTTTGCCCACCCTGGCGTTAAAGTCGCCAAGCACGATTTTGACATCGTGGCGGGGGCATCTCTCATAAGTGCGCTCCAAGCACTCATAAAAGTCATCTTTGGTCACATCGTCCTTCTCTTCCGTCGGGGCGTGGGCGCAAATCAGCGATATGTTGAAGAACCTCGCTTTGATGCGGATTGTGGCTAGACGTTCATTCACCGCAGTGAATGATAGTACTCGGCGACGGAGTCTCTCTCCCACCACGAATCCAACACCAAACTTGCGCTCCTTTATATGGCCACTGTAGTAAATGTCACAAGGACCTACTTGTCTCTGTCCTTGTCCCGTCCATCGCATTTCTTGGACGGCGGTGATGTCAGCATTTATTTTCACGAGGACATCAACCAGCTGGGCAGCGGCACCTTCCCAATTAAGGGACCGGACATTCCAGGTACATGCCCTCAATTCGTAGTCCTTATTTCGTTTGCCATGGTCGTCATCAAAAGGGGGGTCACTCATCCGAGGCTTGTTGTTCCTTCTCACTGAGGGTGTTTTTTTACGTGGCGGGTCCCAAACCCAGCGCACAACCCTACGCAGGGGATGTTTCGCCTTCTCACGTTAGCTCGCCTTCAAACGGATGTTCTTAGGCTACCCAGAGGATACTTGGTCAAAGACCGGAAGTCGTGAGCTGCTTGAGTCATATGCAAAAGAATCGTTTCTGGCCACTCCCAAGTTAATGGCGATCAGAGAACTTTCCTCACTTGCGTGAACTTCTACACATGACTCCATCCTCCGTTTTGCTTACATCACTGAAAATCACTTGATCGACAACAGGCATCTTGACATTGATCTATGCTACAGAATTTATGGCCAGACTAAGTATATAAGTTAACAATAGTTAACGCACTGAAGCGCTCATGCTGCCAAAAATTGCAAGGCAAGCAGTCTGCATCGGTCACTTCATGCGCGACCAAATTATGTAAACAAAACAACATGCTGGGTTAGCTGTAGTAATTCGATCAGTTCGATACATGAGCGTGGGAAGTGCCTATGCAAGCAATAACGTCGAGCAAACGGCAGCAGCGACGGAAAAGATAGGAGGTTAGCAATAAGCTTGCAAATAATGAAATAAATCAGTTTTAGTACGAAACTCAACGTGTTAGTATCTTTCTCAAAAATAACTTAACCCTGGATAGTCGACAACACCGTCGCTATCCTAAAGGAGTAATAACAAGAAGATCAGAAATAACTAGTGTGAATATCATCTTCAAGAATAACTTAACTCTGGATAGTCGACAACACCGTCGCTATCCCAAAGGAGTAATAACAAGAAGATTAAAAATAACTGGCGCCCAACCAGAATAAAACCCACGCCGGAAGGAACACCACCTGGAGGCAGAGGAATCAAGACACCTTCTAGAGAAAACCCACGCAGGAAGGAACACCACCTGGAGGCAGAGGAATCAAGACACCTTCTAGAGGAATTGAGACACCAACCGACAAATAATGTAAGTGAAACTTTTTTTCCCTCCGCCTTCTGTTTACATAATCATATCAGTGAAAATTTGACAATTAAGTGTGGTTAGTGTGATTGCAATAAACAATCTGTCTGGAAAAATAAGTGAACGGGCGACAAAATTTATATCAAGCAACTGCATAAACTGCCAGTTAAGATACGTACTAGATATTTGCAATAAACAGGATTGCACTTTGTTCCCCATTTTTGTTTTTTTTGTGCACTTACGTCCGCTACCCGTTCGTGCCATCTTAACTACCTTGCATGAGCAAGCTTGACACTAGTGAACTGTTGGATAGACTTGACAACCAACTCTTGACAAGTAAACGTTTCAGGCGCGAACAAGACATGAACGAACAACAACTGCAGGGCATTATCAATGCGGCCGTTAGCGCCGCACTACAAGTTCAAAGGAAAGACTTTGAAACCAAGCTAGAGCAGCTTACAAACCGGTTTCAGGCCACAACTGTGGCAGCTGCTGACATTAAGACATATGAACCAATAAAGATCATAGACGGGGTAGAATGTCATGAGGGTCTGGATGCAGTTAAATCACTTCCAGAGTTCGATGGCTCACAGGAGCAATATGTCTCCTGGCGGCAGGCAGCTATGGCCGCGTATGATATATTTAAAACCTATGTGGGTAGTTCAAAACACTACCAAGCTGTCCTCATAATTCGCAACAGAATTAGGGGATCGGCTGATGCAGTTTTAGCATCATTCAACACGGTCCTTAATTTCGACGCTATCATTAGCCGTTTAGATTTTACATACTCAGACAAGCGACCATTGCATCTGCTCGAACAAGAGCTAGCAACGCTAAGGCAAGGACAGTTGACTATTATTCAATTTTATGAGGAGGTTGAGAAAAAACTCACACTTCTCACAAATAAAACTACAATGACCTTTGATACTGACCAGGCACGGTATATGAACGACAAGCATAGGACCGATGCGCTGCGCGTATTCGTCTCTGGGTTAAGGAGAAACCTCACGGATGTTCTTTTTGCCGCTCAGCCCAAAGATTTGCCCTCGGCTCTTGCAATGGCCCAGGAGATAGAAGGAAATCATGATAGACACGCATTTGCGGCCCAGTTTGCAAGATCGTTGGAGGAAAAAAACCTCAGGCAACATCAAAATCGATCTTATCAGAAGCAGTCCGACATTCAGTACAGGACTGGAAAAAACCCTTATTTCACCAGGGAGCAAGGAGCTCGCCCTCCAAAGCGCGACCAAGTTGAAAAAATGGAAGTCGACCCATCCTCGAGGTTCCGTCAGAGCACTAAATTTACAAACCAGAACAACCAAATTACCCATAACTCAAGCTTACCTATAGCACATCCCTCTGGCAACAGTCAACCACAAGGTGCGTTCAAGAGACCTGCGAGTTCTCAAAGGACGTCGGACTACAGACGCCAGAGGATTAACCATTTGACAGAAGAAAGAGACGAAGCGTACGAAAAGCAATATGATCAAGCCGCTTATGATGCAGCGGCAGAAATAGAGGCTGAAAATGAAACTGAGTATGAAGAAGATGCGCTTAATTTTTTAGCGGAGAGTCCCTGCTCCCGTTTATCCAACGAACAGTAGCAGGGAAATCGTTAAAATTCTTAATTGACACCGGGGCGTCAAAAAGTTATATTAAACCTAACATAAGCCCTTTATCCTCTGTCCCAGTACAGACCCCGTTTGTGGTTAAATCAATTCACGGATTTAACAGAATTGGGAGCAAAAGCTTCATTATGATGTTTGGCATAAATAGCCCTTTTTTTCATTTACCCGGTCTCACAACTTTTGACGGCATAATTGGACTCGACCTATTGACACAGGCGGAAGCAACTATTGATCTCGCGTCAGAACTGATCCACTTTAATGGAGGATCTGAAACTCTGAGATTCCACAAATGTGCTCAAGTCAATTTCACAAAAATTGAAGACATAGAAGTTCCAGCTAACGTCCGTGCAGATTTTCTACAAATGATGACAAAGCATTTGAAGGCATTTGCCGACTCGAGCAAGTTACTCCCGTTTAATACCAATGTTGTTGCCACCATTCGCACGGAGGATAATGAGCCAGTCTACTCCAAAATGTACCCATTCCCCATGGGAGCTGCTGACTTTGTGAGCCAAGAAATCAAGGATCTACTTAAAAATGGCATCATTCGACCATCTAGGTCTCCATATAACAACCCCATATGGGTTGTCGGAAAAAAGGGCACAGACCTCACAGGAGCGCCTAATAAGCGGTTGGTGGTAGATTTCCGAAAATTAAACTCCAAAACCATCGCGGACAAGTACCCAATGCCGAGTATCAGTATGATACTTTCAAACCTGGGAAAGGCCAAGTATTTCACCACCCTGGACTTGAAATCTGGATACCATCAAATTATGTTAGCAGAACACGATAGGGAAAAGACTTCCTTTTCAGTAAATGGAGGAAAGTATGAATTCTGCCGTTTGCCCTTTGGGCTAAAGAATGCTTCTAGCATTTTCCAGAGGGCCATAGATGATGTCCTGCGCGATATGATTGGTAAAACCTGCTATGTTTACGTCGATGACGTTATAGTGTTTTCCGAAAACGAAGAAGACCACGTACAACACGTTGGACAGGTACTAAAGAGCCTTTATGATGCCAATATGAGGGTGTCTAAGGAGAAATCACAGTTTTTTAAAGAAAGCGTAGAGTTTCTGGGATTTGTTGTTACGAAAGAGGGGACAAAAACTAGCCCAGACAAGGTCAGAGCAATCAGAGACTTTAAGCAACCAAGCAACTTGTTCGAGCTGAGATCCTTTATTGGTCTGGCGAGTTACTATAGGTGCTTTATAAAGGACTTCGCAGCAATAGCAAGACCCTTAACAAGCTTGTTAAAAGGGGAGAGCGGAAGAGTTAGCAAGTTCCGTTCAAAAACCATCCCGGTATCCTTTGATGAAATCCAGAAGACTGCGTTTGATAAGCTTAGAAATATTCTTGCTTCCGAAGATGTTATTCTTCATTACCCAGATTTTTCAAAACCATTCGACTTGACTACTGATGCCTCCTCAAGTGGCATAGGTGCAGTACTATCTCAGGGAAATAGACCCATAACAATGATCTCGAGGACGCTGAAGGATAGGGAGATAAACTACGCGACAAACGAAAGGGAACTATTAGCTATCGTTTGGGCCTTGGACAGCCTCCGGCACTACATTTACGGTAAGAGTGACATACGAATCTATACAGATCATCAACCTCTAGTTTTCGCGGTCTCGGATAGGAATCCAAATTCCAAGATAAAACGTTGGAAAGCGCGAATTGAAGAGAGTGGCGCAAAGGTATTTTACAAACCTGGGAAAGAAAACTACGTTGCAGACGCATTATCGCGTCAAAGTATTAACGTTTTACAGGAATCAGTACAGTCCGATGCAGCGACAGCACACAGTGAAGTATCTTTAACTCATGTGATTGAGACTATCGATAAGCCCCTGAATTGCTTCAGGAATCAGATAGTTATAGAAGAGTCTTCTACCCCCACAAAACGGACATTTATCTTGTTTGGCACAAAGACTCGTCATCAGATCATCTTTAACGACTGGCTTAAATTGCTAGCAGAAGTGAAAGAAGTCGTAAAGCCGGACGTAGTAAATGCTTTACACTGCGACCTGCACGTTTTGGCACGCATTCAGGATGACTTGGTCAGAGTTTTCCCTGCCACCAAATTCTGGCACTGCAAGAACATGGTAACAGATGTTGTTAACAAAGACGAGCAAAAGGAGATAGTAACGATGGAGCATAATAGGGCACATAGAGCCGCCCAGGAGAATGTAAAGCAGATTCTACTCGATTATTATTTCCCAAAAATGGGAAAAATTGCGTCAGAAATTGTTGTAAACTGCAAAGTGTGTGGAAAGGCGAAGTATGATAGGCATCCAAAGAAGCAAGAGATGGGTGTTACGCCTATACCTTCCCGTGTAGGAGAATTGATCCACATTGACATTTTTTCAACTGCAGGAAAACACTTTTTAACAGCCCTAGACAAGTTCTCCAAGTTTGCCTTGGTTCAGCCAGTGGCGTCACGCACTATCGCAGACGTAAAAGCGGGCATTTTGCAAATCATTAACATTTTTCCTAAAATAGAAACTGTGTACTGTGACAACGAACCTTCATTTAATTCAGATACAATTCGATCGTTGCTGAAAAACCAATACGACATCAACATAGTGAATGCGCCACCGTTGCACAGTACGTCAAACGGGCAAGTGGAAAGATTCCACAGCACCCTCGTGGAAATTGCCAGATGTCTAAAACTGCAAAGGCAGATACAAGACGTAGTTGAACTTTTTCTTCAGGCCGCCGTGGAATATAATAGAACGTTCCATTCAGTGACGGGCATGAAGCCGATTGAGGTGATCCATGCCAACTTAAACATGTTCCCGGATATTGCTACCAGACTAGAGAAAGCCCAACAAGAACAGTTGGAGCGGAGTAATGCCCACCGCCAAAATAGAATCTTCGAAGTTGGAGAAAAGGTCCTGGTAAAGTCCAACAAGAGACTAGGCGACAAGGTCACTCCACTGTACGTCGAGGAAAGGATAGACGCTGATCTAGGAACAACCGTTCTTATTAAAGGGAGGATGGTCCACAAGGACAACCTCAAGTGAAACTCCTGACATAATACCTTTTTTTTCATTGTTTTTATTTTGAATTTCAGGCATACTCCCATCTTCGCACTTTTGACTTGGGCTGCGCTGACGGCTTCCAAATTTACGGACTACTCGCACGCGGACTACATACCGATCCTGGACGGCACTGCAATAATTTGGAACGAGACGAGGTACATAAGGCATATATCAAATTTAACGGAGTATGGACAATACATTCAAGAAACCACAGACTTGATTAGCGTCTTCCCACAATCACACATGAGGAAGATCCTAGAAAAAGACACCAGGCACTTACTTACTTTATTAGGGACACTAGGAGTACACCATAGGCATGCTCGGAGCCTAAACTTTTTGGGGTCCGCCCTGAAGGTAATAGCCGGCACGCCTGACTTCAATGACTTACTACAAACAAGACTAACGGAGCAAGAGCTAATACAGTCCAACAATAGACAGATTGTCATTAATTCCAGAACTCAGGAACAGATTAACGCCCTCACGAATACGGTCAATAAAATTCTCAGTGTAAAAAAAAGGGAAGAAATAGATTCATCGCACCTCTATGAAACGCTGTTGGCTAGAAACAGAATTTTAACACTAGAGATTCAAAATTTAATAATTGCAATCACACTGGCTAAATTTAATGTAATAAACCCTGCTATTATTGATGCAGATGACTTGGAGGCGTTTATGAAGGAGAGTTTCACAGGAGTTACAATAACCCAATTGTTTAGCATAGCTAGAGTTAAGGTTTTAGCAAGCAAAGAAATTGTAACCTTTATTATCGGTTTTCCTAGACCTAAGTTATTATGTAAGAAGATTACTATTTTTCCCGTATCGCATGCTGGCCGTATATTGCATTTACCGGACAACATTATAGCTGACTGCGGAGGCAACATTACCGCTGTTATATCTTGTATTGATGCACCAATGGTAACGTTCTGTAAAGAAGCCGAAACTGAAACTTGCGCACAAATCCTACACTCTGGCGCAGTAGCGCACTGTGCCACCAAGCCCAGCGACTTATCCCCCATTTTCGTCGTCGATGATGGTATAGTTTTGATAAACGATGCAATAGTTAAGCATAGATAATGGCCCTGAAATATTTATTAATGGCACTTATCTTGTTACATTCGAACGCACCGCTTTTATCAATGGCACCAAATACGTTACTCTCAATGGATACCCGAAGAGACTCCCACAACAGTCTGCCTCCGCACGGATCAACATAACCTCCCATCATACCCTACTAAGCCTACCATTCCTTCACAAGCTAAGTGAAGTAAACTTGCGGCACATCGCTGAATTACGCATACGAACGATTGCTGCACCACTGATAGCCGCAATAATTTGTGCCACGATCGCCGTAATGCTTGCTGCATCAATCATCTTACTAAAACGTAGGCGGCGAAGAGAAACTTCTAAGGCAGTGCGTCAAGTGATGGAAAGGTTGGGTATGGCCGAGGACGACCATGTTTTGAAGGAGGGAGTAGTTAACAATAGTTAACGCACTGAAGCGCTCATGCTGCCAAAAATTGCAAGGCAAGCAGTCTGCATCGGTCACTTCATGCGCGACCAAATTATGTAAACAAAACAACATGCTGGGTTAGCTGTAGTAATTCGATCAGTTCGATACATGAGCGTGGGAAGTGCCTATGCAAGCAATAACGTCGAGCAAACGGCAGCAGCGACGGAAAAGATAGGAGGTTAGCAATAAGCTTGCAAATAATACTCAACGTGTTAGTATCTTTCTCAAAAATAACTTAACTCTGGATAGTCGACAACACCGTCGCTATCCTAAAGGAGTAATAACAAGAAGATCAGAAATAACTAGTGTGAATATCATCTTCAAGAATAACTTAACTCTGGATAGTCGACAACACCGTCGCTATCCCAAAGGAGTAATAACAAGAAGATTAAAAATAACTTATATATCTTGAAACCTTGAAATACTTTTTTTGCATGTATGGAAGTTTTTGCGTAGATTTTATCGTTTTGCTTACACCAGTGAAAATCACTTGATCGACAGCAGAAATCTTGACATTGTATTGAAAACAGAATTTATGGCCAGACTAAAAATATTATGTTCAATTATTAGATTATACAACTAAATGGAGAATTAGTGCACATCGGACATGTTTGTTGGGATTGGATGAAAAATATTTTTCGCCTCTCTCAACAAACATACGCATACAATATGTGTACAATCAGGGGTGTTGTGGGATCCAAGACAGAATGGCTTAGCTGTCAGAATTGCAAACCAATTCTGATTTTCAATGGTGTCATAGAATCTGTTTGAATCTTTCGTCTTGTCGAACATACGCAAAACCAATATTCGAATAAGCTATTTACTAATGTGACAAAACTTGCAAATGAATACATTGGGAAGCAATCCTATTAACGTTTTTAATTAGTTCCGAATTAAAGAAAGATTTTAAGAGATAACATTTATCGATTGAATAAAGACGCATTTGGATGTTAAATTACGTTTATTACGTTTTGTAAACGTAATATCTTTAAATATTCGGATATTCGGATTGGTTTCCGTGACACCCAAACCCGTTACAAATTATGTTTGAATATCAAACAAATAATATCTGAATTCATTACACCTACTACTTTTTTGATCGGTTTCAATTCTGATTCCGACAACCATCAGATTCCACGACACCACTGAATAACAACCAGAATTTCTCAATTATGCTTATGTAAATAAATTGAAAGTTGACACAAAGACGTTGCAAACGTTTGACCATACTGGAATATGACAGACCTTTTACTGGTATGCCAACATCGTACTGCATCTTTTCTTTCAGTGTACTCAGTTACGATACAGATAATTGTACGATTCATTTATAAATATGTATTAAAATGCTCAACTTATACGAAAAAGTAATGTTTTATTCCGTTAGCCTGACTTTATACAAATTAAAATGAATTCTTAAATTGGAAAACAAAAAAATAACAAGTATTTGCATCATTTCGAGATTACTTTCAACGCAACTCTTATTTTACAATTATTAGACAGCTAATTCGTCAAGCTTAGGAGAGAAGCAATTCGAACAAACTGTACTAGATTTGCAAACAAACGGACAGCACTTGTTGCGCTTTGTGGCTTTGTTTTCAGTAAACTGTTACTATTGATTTTAAGTCTTAAGTTTTAAAAGCAAAGAAAAGAAAGACTTTGGTATTTTCGTTTGGCATTTGAGTTATTCACAATAGTAAAACTGGTCTGAAATATGCGGAACAATATTCAAACGTTAACTTTGTTGTTACATTTAGAGCGGAGAAATGGCGAATCGAAGATAGCTATTGTTTACTTTATTAAAATCTTAAGGCACCAAACAAAATCATATGGACTTCACACAACATCCGGTTCTGCGATTAGATAATATAGAATATAATAATAGATTACGGTTACGTGCGATAAATATTTGGGTCGTGACGTCATGAACAAAACAATGAGTTTTTTACCATTACTATGAAAGTTTGGCAGATATACAATTACCTCGCGTAAATTATTTGTCTTACGTAGCGTATTGCGTATTCTATGGTCAGATTCCTCATAAGAATCTAGTATCTACATATGTATGTATATCCATGTAAGTATGCAACGCAAAAAGTAATAAAAACACCTTGCACATTTTTAATTTAACTTGCGCTAACATATCAGAAGACGTATCCCTTCTTATAATGGTCGTTCGATTGCTTTCATAACTAATAAAAGCTATATTCACACGATAAAGTCAAGTTTTAACTGAGAAAGCACTAAGTTCCAGTGGTGTGGAAAAATTTTCCTCACAAGTAATTTCACACTTTCACATTTTTTCGGACATATATTATACAATAAGCTTTTATAAAAACAAAATTGTAACTTAACTCGTTTTATTGACGTTTGTCCTGCAACGAGCTTCAGCAATTAACAGCAATCGCCGCTATTAACGGCTTAAGGTATAAATAGCTAGGATAATACAGTATTTCTGCGGGTAATTTATTTTTAATCACACAGAAATATACTACGACTTAAAAAATACTGCAATTTACTGTGGAATTTGGATGTTTTTCGCTGCTTTGAGATCGTATTCGTTTATGAAGCTAATAAGGAGGTTGCTACAGAGTATTATAGTTTTGTTCACCTAACGAATGTACGTATCACCTAAAACTAAGAAAGATAGATATAAGGTTATATACATATTAGGGTGTGTCATTCTGAGGCAACCTTTTTTTCAACTGAAAAACAGGCTCAAAACTTTTGAAAATGTGTAAAAAAAAGTCACTCAAAAGATGAGCTCTTAATATTAATATTAAGAGGTGCCTATTTCAAATTTTCTGTTTTCCATATAAATTACATACATGGAAAAAAATTCATTTTTTTTTGTGGTGGTTATTGTGCGGAGGTTTTATATGTGCCCCGATAGCTGCCAGTAGGGATGGTAAACTCGATTCCGATCCTACTCGAAAATCGAGTTTTCTCGTAAAATAATCGATTTTTCGGAATCGATCTCCAGTAGTCGAAGTCGATTAAGAATGGGTTCTTGACATTCGAAAAATCGATTATTTTACGAGAAAACTAGATTCTCGAGTAGAATCGGGATCGAGTTTACCATCCCTACTGGCAGCCATCGCGGCACATATAAAACCTCCGCACAATAACCACCACAAAAAAAAATGATTTTTTTTCTGTGTAATTTATATGGAAAACAGAAAATTTGAAATAGGCACCCTTAATATTAATATTAGGAGCCCATCTTTTGAGTGACTTTTTTTTACACATTTTCGAAAGTTTTGAGCCTGTTTTTCAGTTGAAAAAAAAAGGTTGCCTCAGAATGGCACACCCTAATACATATGTATAGTATATATAAATGATCAAAACGACGAGAAAAGTTTAAATTTGGTTGACTCTTTGTCTGTCCGTCCGTCCACAAGTGCAAACTGTAGCTTGAGTAAAAATTGAGATATCTCGATGCAACTTGGTATGCAGGTTCCTTAGTACAAAAAAATTTCGAGTTCGTAGATGGGCGTAATCGGATCACTGCCACGTCCACAATCGCCATTAACCGAAAACATATAAAGTGCCATAACTAAACACTAAACTTAGATATAAAACTGTAATTTGATACAGAGGATCGCAGTACCAAGGGGCACTCGTGGGCCTTCTAACATGATAAATGTACATATCTCCTAAGCCACTTAAGCTGCAACAACCAAATTTGCTAAGTAAAAATCTTATAAGAACTTTTACCGACAGTGTGATGAAGGATAACCCCTTTCACTAAAAGGGCGATAAATCAGTATGCCAGAGACATTAAATTTTACCACCGAGATGGTATGAAAAAACTTTATGGGAGCCGCCCATTTTTTGGTAAAATCCCATATCTCTGGACCCTACTAACGGATTTCGACAATATTTAGTATAGGGTGATTTTTTAAGAGCTTGATAACTTTTTTTAAAAAAAAAACGCATAAAATTTGCAAAATCTCATCGGTTCTTTATTTGAAACGTTAGATTGGTTCATGACATTTACTTTTTGAAGATAATTTCATTTAAATGTTGACCGCGGCTGCGTCTTAGGTGGTCCATTCGGAAAGTCCAATTTTGGGCAACTTTTTCGAGCATTTCGGCCGGAATAGCCCGAATTTCTTCGGAAATGTTGTCTTCCAAAGCTGGAATAGTTGCTGGCTTATTTCTGTAGACTTTAGACTTGACGTAGCCCCACAAAAAATAGTCTAAAGGCGTTAAATCGCATGATCTTGGTGGCCAACTTACGGGTCCATTTCTTGAGATGAATTGTTGTCCGAAGTTTTCCCTCAAAATGGCCATAGAATCGCGAGCTGTGTGGCATGTAGCGCCATCTTGTTGAAACCACATGTCAACCAAGTTCAGTTCTTCCATTTTTGGCAACAAAAAGTTTGTTAGCATCGAACGATAGCGATCGCCATTCACCGTAACGTTGCGTCCAACAGCATCTTTGAAAAAATACGGTCCAATGATTCCACCAGCGTACAAACCACACCAAACAGTGCATTTTTCGGGATGCATGGGCAGTTCTTGAACGGCTTCTGGTTGCTCTTCACCCCAAATGCGGCAATTTTGCTTATTTACGTAGCCATTCAACCAGAAATGAGCCTCATCGCTGAACAAAACACGCGCGCGAAACACATTTCGAACCGAACACTGATTTTGGTAATAAAATTCAATGATTTGCAAGCGTTGCTCGTTAGTAAGTCTATTCATGATGAAATGTCAAAGCATACTGAGCATCTTTCTCTTTGACACCATGTCTGAAATCCCACGTGATCTGTCAAATACTAATGCATGAAAATCCTAACCTCAAAAAAATCACCCGTTACATGGCATTTGTTTTACATTCTTTTGTCGCATTGTGAAAATGGACGGAATCGGACAACAACCACATATCACAATTTTAAATTCCACTCGGATAAACTTTTAAACGATTAATGTCTTTAGTGTGTGCCACCTTATGATCAAAAATTTTTGAAATTCAACAAAAACTGTTTAAGGGTACCCTAGGTACCGAATATTTGGACCCCAGAACCTATAGTTGACTTCTATTCGAAAATATCGATCAGTGTGTGATATATTGGGTATTCGAAAAAGTTTTTTATTTATTTACAGATGTCGTTGCAGTCGTATATCTCCAGTGCTACCAATCTTATTGTAACAAAGGAAATAAATTCGAAGAAGTTGAAAAAATGTTACAGCTGTTCATAAATGAGTGAAAATAATGAAGAAACTCGCTATATTTCGAAATTTTTTTATAAAAAAGGAAAGAATGACACGCAAGCCACCATTAAAATTTGTTAAGCTTATAGAGACGATGCTGTATCAGTTCGTGTAGTACAATAATAGTTCGCTCTTGACCTATCTCATATGTAACTCATATAAGAATTTCGAACATCCGACTGACCTTACACTATATGATTGGTTGTACACCTTAAAGTATTTCCCTGGCTTTGATTCTTTCAAGTTGCGAGAGTTTAAAATATTCGATTGCACGCGATCTTAGCCCTTCCGTTCTTGTTTTAATTTTAAAATAAGAACTAAAAATTGATAAATCATAAATCATTGAGTCTCGAACTTGGGATTACACAATTAATCCAATTTACTTTTTAATGCATTATTTGAAACTCTGGAAACATACTCAATATATAGTATCATATTGACGTCCCTAGTTGCCTAGGTAAAATAGAGCTGTGAAATTACTGCATAAAGTAAGAGAAATGCTTCTGACATCATAGAATAGCATTTTCATTTTTCATTGGACCGTCTGTGTGTAACAGCAGCTTATACTTTTATACCATACACAAATATATATGCATATACCTATAAAATTTGACTCTGTATACATATTTTACAGGATTTCATTTATAATTAATTTACATTTAAACATGTCTTGATTGTAATTATTGCAACGCAGCATCGATATGTTCTTTATGGTTTTGACCTGTACGCTATTTTTTTTTGTGCACGACCAAATATTATGTTGTTACGAATTGTGCGAGTCTTGATCAAACAAGTGCCTTCTCACAGTCCTGACAAGTATATTTTACATACATATATCCAAATATGTATAATTATTACGCATGTTTCGACTTTAACTGTGGTCAATTAACAGAGTCAATTATTTCATCTGCGCCCAAGGCAACAGACGGCGATACAGAACCAAAATCCATTCATCAAAGTAATTCAGTTTGACAGAGTTCATTGAACTTCTTAAATAATTAGTAGCACTCAATTTATAAACAAAAGATATCTTTATTGCTATATAATCAGCATAAGTACTTTTAGGAAAATTTAAAGGTAAAAAAATAATATTTATACTTCAAGCCTATTTATCGTTAAATCTGTTCATTTTTACTACTTCCTGAGTTATTTTTAACGAAGTATTTTCTTTCATATTTAATTATTTTATTGATATTGTTTACAATACTGGTTTATCAAGCAATAATCTTAGGTCCATTATCTTAATATAAATTGCTATTAATAGTTTTTTTAATATTACCACATATATCTATATAAATAAAAATGAATCGCCAAAATGTATGTACGCTCATAACTTTCATACGACTGAACCAAATTTGATAATTCTTTTTTTAAAATATTCGTTGAGGTTCAGGGATGGTTTCTGCGGAGAAAAAAATTCGAATAATTGCCGGAAACCCCTAAAAACAGCCCTTTTCTTTTTCTCATACAAATGAATGAATGTTTGTTCGTTAGTAACGCTAAGAGAACGGCTGAACCAATATTGATGAAATTTTAAGAGGTTGTTCGTTGTGGATCGGGAAAGGTTCAGAAATGAAAAACCTGTATGTCTTTCATGAGGAAAAGTCGGAAAATTGAACATTTCCGAAAAGTAAATTTTTTCCATACAAATTTTTTTATTCAATTTTTTTGTTTTGTTTTTCAATTATTTAAATCTTTCAAATTTGGCGTTTGCTTCAAAAAATTTTGAAAATTATTCAGTGAAAATGTTATATGTTTTTCACACAAAGTGATCAATTACAGATTGAAATTTGTCACGATGCCATGAAGAGGTCGCGCTAATATCGGTCGGCGTTCTTTTTGGCATCAACATATGTACATTAGCAACCCAAGGTACATGAACGAGTACTCTCAGGATGCGATGACACACGTGCGGTATTATGGGTCGCGATCAATCAGAAAGCGATCGTCACGATGTCACAGCAACAGCTTCGATGGACATTATCTTGAAGCAACGCATATATGGTGCTGTTAGATGCTAGATGTACTCTGTTGAGTGGCAAAAGAGAGGTTTTCCGCACGCACACATTCTTCTTTGGATGTTGGAAGGTGGTTACACCAGATCAAATTGATGAAATCATTCAATCATGCGGAAATTCCTGATGTGAAGAAAGATCCAGTATTATACGAAGTGATGAAAACCAATATGGTTCATGGACCTTGCGGACACCACAATCCCACTTCGGTTAGTATGTCTGTCAATAAATGCACGAAACAGTATCCACGTGCTTTTCTTTCGGAAACACAAACTAGAAATGATGGATATCCCCTCTATCGGCGTTGCTCACCCGACGACAATGGCAGAACATCGAAGTTGACAACACATGGATCGTACTGTATTCACCTTTATTGCCTACTTCACATTCAAAACTCATATTAATGTTGAGTATTGTAGTTTGGTGAAATCGCTAAAATACGTATATAATTACGTCACCAAAGGAAGCAACATGGCGGTTATTGGTCTTGAACGATTATTGGTCTTGGTCGATACGTGGACTGCAATAAAGCGATTTGTAGGATATTTACTTTTGCAATTCATGAACGCTTTCCGACTGTCGTGCTTCTCGAAGTTAATTTGGATAATGGCCAAAGGGTGTTTTTCAACCCAGGGAATACAGTACAGCCAATGGAAACACCGCCAGCAACAGAATTAACATTTACGAGTTTTTGCTGAACTTTCGTCAGTGATCCAATTGCGAGGACATTCGGAAATACCTTAATATTATACATGGAATGCATCGTCGAAGAAATCTTACGCAGATAGCAAGGCCAACCAGTAGATGGACATCCAGGTGTGTTATCAACTAATGCATTAGGACAAATTTAAACAATCCACCCGAAAAACGACGATTGTTTCTTCCTTCGGTTGCTTTTGATAAATGTACGCGGTTCAACTTCATTGGAGTCATTGCGTACTGTGAGTGATACGATGTGTGCAACTTTTTAGAAGCAAGCCAGCAATTACAATTGCTAGAAAATGATAATCACTGGAATGCAGATGAAGTTCGCACACTTTTCACGATAATCATTTCGACATATCAGCCTTCCGCGTTTATTATTGGATACGAACAAAAATGACATTGCCGAAGACATTTTACATCATCTTCGCTAAAAATTCGTTAAATTCCGGTGGTGTGATATCAATTCCATCTGCCGTTTATCGATTCACGAAAGATGAACTCATCACTAATGTTTATCCGAACATTGGCCAAATTATCTTAAGCTTAGTACGCAGCTCTCAAGAAACGTAAAAACTTCATATAAAAAACGCTTAAGAAAGGGTCCAGAAACGTTCCTGCGATAAAGTTACTTGTGCTAGTACGCAGCTCTCAAGAAATCTAGTACTAATTTTTAATACTTTTTTTCAATAAAATGTGAATATGGCAAACCTGGTTTTGCGAAGAAACATCAAATCAACAATTGTTTCTTGAAGGAAATTCGAAGTAATCGTCAAATTCATCCTAAATTAGTTGAAATCATTATTATAAAGTATATTCCATTTTGAAATGTTGTATAAAACCAACCAATCATCAACAACATTCCTTAAATCTCAATGAAAATATTTGTGTTACCATACACATACATACGCACAAAGTTTGTTTACTTTGTTTATTCTCTCTTGCTCTTCTAATGTGGATCATTCACAATGCGTAACCAGCTGTCAAAATTACTTGAGAAATAATGTATTTTTGTTCTTGAGCAATTACTTGAGAGCTGCGTACCAACTTTTAACTACGATTTCTTGATTGCACATGCAATGTTAGCTGCCAAAAATAACGATGAAGATTCAAAGTGAAATTCCGGGAGACTTGCGCTTATATTTACAAATCGATCGATCGAATTTCTATATTCTTTGCAACAAGTTCAAACGGATTCCGTTTCCAGTAAAAATCATCAGGACACATATGCTAGAAATGTATGGCTATGTTTTTTACACGGCCAGAAATACTTGGCATGCTCACGAGTTGGAAAACTATCTTCTCTGTACATTAACGCACCGGCACAGAAACCAAAAAAATGTTGTTTATCAAGCTGCGTTACACTGAAAAAAAAAAAGAAATGATAAATTTAACTTTCTTTTCATTTCAAAACCCATATGTAATTTCACGCAGGGAAACGGCTGCGGGGTCAGCTAGTTATGAATAAAATACAATTTCTACCTTTACCAAATTCCAAACTCACACCCATTGCAGATCTTATTAATTTTCTATAAGAGGGCTTTCGCGTATGTTCGTGAGCAACTTTTTCGGGGGAAGCGGAGATGAAAGTGAAAAGAGACCACTTTTCTAACGCTTTGAAAATTACGTTCTTGGTCAGTTTGCAGCTACAAATTTTTCTTCATTTGAAGTCCTTGAAAAAGTTGCATTTTATTGGAAATCCAATGAATACTTATAATATTTCTGAAATTTTAATTTTTTTTTTTGAAAATATTATGAATTTTCCAATTGTCATTTTATTCGAATTGCTATTGTTTGTTTTTGAATTTTTAACACAGAAACAAATTTTTTTAATTTATGAATTTTTCAACTTTTAAGATAATTGAGATCTAAACTATTATACCTTTCAATTTCGATCAAATTGAATACAGTTGATAAGTTTTACTAAAATCGGTTCAGTAACTACGCAAAAACGTCATATGTATACAGTTTTTATACTAACAAAACTTATTGCAACATAGTGTAATATTTTTCCCCCAAGCGGTTATTTGTATCGCCTAAAACTAATCGCAAATGATATAAAGTAATGCATATATAAATAATTAGGAGGACAGAACAAGTTTAAATCGGAGTGATTGTCTGTACATACGTATGTCCGGGCAAGCGATAATTTGAAAAAAAAAAAAAAAATTGAGATATCTTGATAAAACTTGCAATATACATATATTAGCGCCCAAGGGAAGTTGCCATTGCAGAAAACTTTTTAAAAAGTCGATGTGGCCCCACCTTCTAAATGGTTTAATGTATATATTTTCCAAACCACTAGACTTAAATATACCAAATGCGCTATATAGAACTAAATCAGAAAAAAACACGCCCACTCCCCATGAAACGGTAGTGTTAGCAACTACTTAATATGAGATAACTCACTGAATAAATGCGTCACAAGCATTAAATTTCACACCTAGAATAACAAGAAAGGGCTTTATGGCAGCCGTTTTAAAAGTTCGATGTGTGTGAGGTTGCTATTATACGCTGTGAAAACAGACAAAATCGAATGAAAACCGCGTCTACCTCCAATACAACACATCTTTAAATTTCTAGTATGAAAATCAAGCACCATTTGTTATATCGAGATAAAGTTTTGTACAAATAGTGATGCCAAAGTCTCAAGTCTAAAAATTGACTAAATTTATTCAGTACCTGGGTAATGAAGAGTTATACCCAGGTACTGAATATGTGTAAGCAAGTGCCTGTGGCTGAATTTATACCGAAAAAATAGGACATTATGTGAAAAGAAAAAAATAAATACAATAGTATGTCTGTATGTCAAAACTGGGGTCAAAACTTCTTTTAGCCTCACATACCAAATATTATATAAATATTTCCGAACTATAAACTCGGGTTAAAACTTGCCCATGTAAATAATATCGGGATTTTCATCCATGCGGTTGACTTTACGCCTTATATAATATGTTAATAATCGTATATGAGTACCTTAATGAAAGTCAGAGAACTTTTTTACACGCTAATAATATGTAGTAATGCCTAAAATTTATAAAATTAGTTCTATATTAGCCTTTCCTCTAAGATGACTTAGTAACTAAACGTTTAATATTTGACTACAGTCTAATGCTAGGACGGAAAGTAAAATATAGTATTAAAACTAGGTGAGTCTGTAAGAAGTATACATTGTGACGAAATAGCACCCGGGAATTCCCCGGGTAAATGAGATGTCAAGAAAATTTATTTTGTTAAGTTTTTTTAGGATTGTGCTTAATTCTTCTTCTTCTTAATTGGCGTAGACACCGCTTACGCGATTATAGCCGAGTTAACAACAGCGCGCCAGTCGTTTCTTCTTTTCGCTACGTGGCGCCAATTGGATATTCCAAGCGAAGCCAAGTCCTTCCCCACTTGGTTCTTCCAACGGAGTGGAGGTCTTCCTCTTCCTCTGCTTCCCCCGGCGGGTACTGCGTCGAATACTTTCAGAGCTGGAGTGTTTTCGTCCATCCGGACAACATGACCTAGCCAGCGTAGCCGCTGTCTTTTAATTCGTTGAACTATGTCAATGTCGTCGTATATTTCGTACAGCCCACTAACGGCGTGGGTGTTGAGGCCGATTACATCAATATCATCGGCATACGCCAGTAGCTATACGCTCTTATAAAAGATTGTACCTGCTGGATTAAGTCCTGCAGCTCGAACTATTTTCTACAGCAGCAAATTGAAGAAGTCGCACGATAGGGAATCGCCTTGTCTAAAACCTCGTTTGGTATTGAACGGCTCGGAGAGGTCCTTCCCGATTCTGATAGAGCTTTTGGTATTCAACGTCAATTCACACGGCCGTATTAGTTTTGCGGGGATACCAAATTCAGACATCGCGGCATAAAAGCAGCTCCTTTTCGTGCTGTCGAAAGCAGCTTTTAAATCGACGAAGAGGTGGTGTGTGTCGATTCTCCTTTCACGGGTCTTTACCAAGATTTGGCGCATGGTGAATATCTGGTCGGTTGTTTATTTGCCAGGTCTAAAGCCACACTGATAAGGTCCAATCAGTTCGTTGACGGTGGGCTTTAATCTTTCACACAATATGCTCGATAGAACCTTATATGTGATGTTAAGGAGGCTAAGCCGACGGTAGTTGGCACAGATTGTGGGGTCTCCTTTTTTATGGATTGGGCATATCACACTTAAACTCCAAACGTTGGGCATGCTTTCGTCCGACCATATTATACAAAGAAGCTGATGCATGCTCCTTATCAGTTCTTCGCCGCCGTGTTTGAATAGCTCGGCCGGCAATCCGTCGGTTCCTGCCGCTTTGTTGTTCTTCAGGCGGGCAATTGCTATTCGAACTTCTTCATGGTCGGGTAATGGAACGTCTGTTCCATCGTCATCGATTGGGGAATCGGGTTCGCCTTCTTTTGGCGTTGTGCGTTCACTGCCATTCAGTAGGCTGGAGAAGTGTTCCCTCCATAATTTAAGTATGCTCTGGGCATCGGTGACTAGATCACCTTTGTGGGTTCTTCAAGAGTATGCCCCGGTCTTGAAACCTCTGAAAGCCGCGGCACTTTTTCGTAGAATTTTCGAGCATTACCCTTTTCGGCCAGCTTATCAAGCTCTTCTTTTTCTTTTTCTGTCTGCAAATGCGTCTCGCTTCCCTCTTCAACTCTCGGTATCTATCTATCGTTGCGGGGTAGGCAGCCCGTTTTCACTCCGCTGCTACACGGCACTCCTCGTCGTACCAGCTGTTCTTTTGCCGTCCCACAGTTCCCTTATACCGAGTTGTTGACGAGTGCTCTCAGAGAGCAGGAGTGCAAGCGGAGTAGAAAATCTTTCGGCTGTCTGTTGTGATTGCAGCTTCTCGACGTCGAACCTTCCATGAGTTTGTTGGCGTGCGTTTTTTGCTGCACAGAGGCGGGTGCGAATTTTGGCTGCAACAATATAGTGGTCCGAGTCGATGTTAGGACCTCGGAGCGCACGCACATCTAAAACACTGGAGAAGTGTCTTCCGTCTATCACAACATAATCGATCTGGTTGGTGGTTTTTCGATCCGGAGACAGCCAGGTAGCTTGATGTATCTTCTTATGCTGGAATCTAGTACTACAGATAACCATATTTCGGGCCCCGGCGAAGTCAATCAGCCTCAACCCATTTGGGGATGTTTCGTCGTGGAGGCTGAATTTACCGACCGTAGTGCCAAAGATACCTTCTTTGCCCACCCTGGCGTTAAAGTCGCCAAGCACGATTTTGACATCGTGGCGGGGGCATCTCTCATAAGTGCGCTCCAAGCAATCATAAAAGGCATCCTTGGTCACATCGTCCTGCTCTTCCGTCGGGGCGTGGGCGCAAATCAGCGATATGTTGAAGAACCTCGCTTTGATGCGGATTGTGGCTAGACGTTCATTCACTGGAGTGAATGATAGTATTCGGCGACGGAGTCTCTCTCCCACCACGAATCCCACACCAAACTTGCGCTCCTTTATATGGCCACTGTAGTAAATGCCACAAGGACCTTCTCGTATCTATCCTTGTCCCGTCCATCGCATTTCTTGGGCGGCCGTGATGACAGCCTTTATTTTCACGAGGACATCGACCAGGTTGGCAGCGGCACCTTCGCAATTAAGGGACCGGACATTCCAGGTGCATGCCCTCAATTCGTAGTCCTTATTTCGTTTGCCATGGTCGTCATCAAAAGGGGTCTCTCTTCAGAGGCTGTCGTTTAGTTTTCATTGGTACTGTTTTTTACGTGGCGGGTCTCAAACCCAGCACACAACCCTATGCAGGGAATGTTTCGCCTTCCCACTTTAGCTCGCCTTCAAACGGATGTTCTTAGGCTACCCAGAGGATACTTAGTTAAAGACCGGAAGTCGTGAGCTGCTTGAGTCATATGTAAAAGAATAGTTTCTGGCCACTCCCAAGTGAATGGCGATCAGAGAACTTTCCTCACTTGCGTGAACTTCTACACATGACTCCAAATTACTATGCCAAAAAATAGCGCGATCTGTGAATCAGTATGTGTACAGCAGCTGCTTAAGGGGCTATACCAGTGTGACGCATGAAAAATTCCTGATTTTCGTGATTTTTTTTTTAGAAAAAGTACGCAATTGAACCTTTCGAACTTCTTTGAACTTCAGCTATATTTTAAGATTTTTTTTTACAAAAATTTTGAAAAATAACGGAGTTATGGGCTGTCTTCGGAGGGGCCAAAAAAAAATGCCTCAACTGCTGGAATTATTCAGGTCGAATGAGTAGCTGAAACAAAAAAATTCAAAATGTTTATTAAATTTAAATATATTTTCTATCTTTGTAAAATATCAAAAATTAATCAAATGGCGTAATTTTGAAAAAAAAAATATTTTTTTACGAAAAAAATGTTCGTTTTTTAATGCCAAATTGACAATTTTCAACCACTGAAAAAGATCGTAGTTCATTGTATGGCATATGTGTTCAAAAATACTCAGTTTTAATTTGAAGTCCACCAGTTTATTTCTCGTTTAGTTATGATGTCAGCAATTTTGAAAAATGTCGTTTCGAGAAAAATGCGTTTAAAGTTTTACTTATAAATGTTTGCAACTCCGAGCGGTCGCTCTTTAGAACGCTGCCATCCAAAAACTATTCGAGATACGGCCTTCCCGTTTTTACAGGATATTTTTGGAAATATAAGCTATCGAAAAAGCAAATAAAAAAATTCTCGTAGAACCGATTTTCAGTCGATCAAAGAGATGAAATAAAATTCGCTGAAAGAGCTGAAATCCACCTCAAAAAGTGGTGAAAAATGTTTTGAGAACTGGAAAAATCGTCGGCATAAGTATATTACATCTGGCCGGGATTTCTTTGAAGGTGAAAAAATTAATATTGATGAATAATTAAATATTTTGAGTTTTATTTACAAATTTCGTGTACCTTTTCGTCACAATGTATGTAACTTATGAAAGTAAGAAACGATTTCGTCGAATAATGAATGTTGAATTCATTCGCAATATTCTTTAAAATAAAAAAAGAAGAGTTACTCATAAAGATCAACTTTCGTTCTATACGGTCTTAAAATTTATTGCCTGCCATTATTTATTTATATATGTATGTATGGCCTTAACCGTTTAAGAACATAGAATATTTAATAAAATTCTTAGCGTTTTGCCGTATATATTCAATATTTCGCAATGATGCCTATTTTAATCTAGATTAAAAATTTTTATAAAACTTTGCAAACCGCCGATGTATGTCTCTCTTCTACATGCCATGTCTTTCTTTTATATGAACCTAAAACGTAATAATATACCGATTTTATGCTCATACTATGCACAATACTCTAAATACAGGGTATGTCCGGAAAGTAATCGGACTGATTTTCTTCCGGCGCGACTGTACTTCGGTACTTTGATGGAAGGCTTTCATATTTAACGAACGAGCGGATAGTCAGTTGTCTCCGAGCCCCTGAAGAGTCAGGAAAAACATTTTCGTGCGACGTGTTTCTGTGAGTGGTGCAAACCGAACATGCAACGTTCGTTAGAGCAGAGGTACGGGATTAAAGACGTTTGATATGTTCAAGCAGGCTTACCCAGATGTTGCTTTAGCAAGAAGTGGTGCGTTTCGATGGCACCAGGCCTTTTTGGAGGACCGGGAAGAGGTCGATGCTAAAGACCGGAAGAATGAGCTAATCGAAAGAGAAAACGATGCTCATTGTCTTTTTTGGGATCAGAGGCATCATCGACCATGCATTTATTTCTCCTGATCAAACCGCCAACGCCAAGTTTTACGTGGAAGTCTTCGAGAGACTTAAATAAAAGGTCGATTGGGTCCGACGAGACATCGCAGCCGATTGGAAGTTGCACCACGACAACGCTCCGGCTTACACCGCCTTTCTTGTGAACAACTTTCGTTCTACGGCTATTCCGGAGAATGCCTTCCGTGACGCCCTCAATGCTTGGAAATCGCGCTAAAAGCGCTGCATCGACGCAGGAGGAGCCTATTTTGAAAGCTTTTAGAGAATTGTAACGATTGGTATAATATTTTTTTTTAAATCGACTCAGTCTTATTTCTTTTCGGACAAACCCTGTTAAGTAACTGACAGTTCCAAACGATTGGTTGAAAACTTTACAAAGTAGCTTACACGCAAAAGATGCGTAGTTGTGGGACAAAAGTTTAAATTTTCGGAAGATATTGATAAATAGTTTTACCAGCAACTTATGAAATAAAAAATCAGTTCTATAAGCCGCGTTGTTTTCTATCTGTAATGAATCATTATCATTGCTGATGTATTCACTTTCTCCGAAACTAGATTGTTCTTTGCTTTGTCGGTTTCATGCAATTCATAATTGACCGTCCTAATTTATTTTATGGTCGTTATCGGTTAATAACGAGGTAATATGCCGCTTTTTATTAAGTTTTAGTTGACAAGAATTTAAAAAAACTGTTGTTGTACAGTATAATAACTATTATTGGTAACCAAAAGCGTATTCGAATCACATTTATTATCATTGTACGAATGACTCAAAGTTATGCACGAGTACGTTTGCTTTTACAATATATACAATGTTGAATAATAATGCATTTATAAGTACGAATATGCACTTAGATTTTAGAAAACTGTTATATGCTATTTATACACACATTTGTATTCATTCCGATTTTCATCAATTTCATACACATTTGTACAGGCGTGTACATATACACATTATAGCGCGTCGATTTTATTTTATATATGTTCCGCGGGAAATGTTCCACGGATCAGTTTGAACAACTTAAGACTTAAGAGACTACGGGTTTAAAACCGGTTTCGAGAAAGCGATTTATAAAGGGAACTTTAAAATATCTGAATGATCGCTTGTGTCGGAGATATGTGATTCCTTATATGATCAAAAGAATATCCAAATGCACCTTTGTATTATCCTTCATTCGGATATTTCAAAAACAAAATCCGCTGCTTCGAAACCGGTTTTTGATTCGTAGTTTTTCTCAATGATCTGAAGATCATTTCCCGCATACTTGACGTTTTCGTTGATTTGACTCCCGGTAAATTAGATACTCAAATAAAATTATTGTTGCAATATAAATGTTTTTTTTTTAATTCTACTGTTTAGGCATTCGCATGGTTCAGTGACCTGTTGGTGGAACATGCAGAAATCTTCTGGTCGCTATTTGCTGTGGACATGGATAGGGTACTCACCGAGCAGCCACCAGATACATGGGACTCATTTCCTTTATTTCAAATACTTAATGACTATTTGCGTGCAGACGGTAAGTATTATGTTATTAATATAAATGAGTATTATAATAAAAGTATTCGGAGTTCTATACTTAGAAAAAAACAAAGGAACTTTAAATTTAGAGGGGAATGTTAATTATCCTTCGAAAGAGCAATTTTTGACATTTATTTTTTGAGGATTATCTCTTTCAAATATTGGCCGTGGCTACGTCTCAGATATTATATCCATTCAGTCCAATTTTCGATCGAGCACTTCGATGATGATGTTTAGCTCAAGGGCCAGAATCGAAACGGGATTATCCGCATAGACCAGTGGTCGGCATGAGAGGATCTGTCACTGTGTTGGTGAGCACGAAAAAAAAGTAGCCCAGTGAGAAATTGGAATTAAAATTAAGTATATAATCTAAATAATTAATAGTATAATGAAAATTAACAAAATGTCTTTTAATGATATATTCCCTATTATCTTTAAAAGACTTGGAACATAAAAGGCATTGCATGGCACCAAAGGCATTTAGAATCATAAAATATTTCTCGCAGGGCATATTTGGTTTTGCGCTATAGTCTTGCGTGATGTTAATTCGTTGCTGGCTCGACCATGGATAAATTGATACGAAACTCTTTGATTCGAGAGAACGCTGTCAAAGTCCACATTTTTTATAACATTTGCCAATGATGCCACTATGGAAGAAATGTGTTAGGGAATTTTTAGTAAATGTTTTGGGAGTTTGTAATTTCCACACCACCGCTGATACTATTTACTAAATTACATTACATTTCGCAAGTATGATATATTTTTTATAATGCAATAAATTGCATCTAAAACAATTTCAAAATAGGCACAATTTATGAAAAAATATTTTAAATTTCAGTGTATAAGTGTTTTTACTAAAAATAAAGTTGGTAAGTGTATTATTAAAGCCATCGTAAATATTAAATAACTATATTTTTCTACTAATTAAAATTATTTACGAACCTGGATCCATCCTTCTCCTTGTTGGGGAAATTGAAAAACCGTCGCGCTCCTACGCATCCAGCCACACACTTATTTTTAGTTCTCAGCATTTTCCTATAATACGTTAGGAAAACGTAATATATTTATATACATGTATTTGAGATGGATTTATTAATACACTTGCCAACTTTATTTTTAGTAAAAACACTTATACACTACATTTTTTATTAAAAAACCTAAACACTATATTTTCACAACACAATTACTTATGTACTCCACAATGAAAAATAACGAACTGATTTTGTCAGTTATTTTTAACGGGATTTTGTCTGGCAGTTCGTTGTTTTGCTTGTCACCTGATTCGTAGCCCATGAACTTTCAGTATTGCCATACCAAACCGTGAGATCATGGGCTCTCTCAGAAAGCGAAGAGAGGAGTTTCGGATCAATTTATCCATGGGCTCGACAACGACTGAACGATAGAGCGTAAGCGTACGTGTGAAGTTAGTTTGCAAAATTTTGCTAAGAAATGCCGACCACTGGCATAGACTTTACATATGCACACATGAAAAAGTCTAACGGTGTGATATCACATGACCGAGATGGCCAATAGACCGGCCAATGAAATGGCAGCTCTTAAATTTTTTCAGGTTACTCTCCGTCCCAAATGCGGCATTTGTTTGTTTACATTAGGGTGTTTTTTTTTTGAACTATTAATTTCTTTCAGTCCCGTCACGAAATTTCCTTGGCCCTACCCTAAAAAAAATCCCCTGAAAATTTTAGCCCTTAATATTAACATTAAGAACTGGACCAAGGACTGTAAAAAATTTTCCATAGAAAATACACTACAATCGTGAGTTTTTATCTTTAAATTCCTAGAGATCAGAGGTATTTTATGGCATCGCTTTGACTTTAGGCGCATATTTCTCACAATTATCACTCTAAAAAATTGCCCAGTGCAACAAAGTCGTAACTCACACCGGCGAGGTAGTACGGGCCTTTAAACCAAGAATTTCGCTTTTTTTGTGTATAGATCTCGTTAATGACAGGAGCTATAGAAAAAATGAAAAGGACAAATTTGTAGGAAATTTTTTTTCTATAAAAAGAAGTTCGAGGTCAAAATCGCTATCATTAATACTTCCCGAGATATTCGGCTTTTTAAGTAAGGCTTCATATAATTTTTGTAGATGGTACGTATTAAAAAATCTATGAAATTTGCATAATTTACGTACTCATTCAATCAGAAATTATCGCTGAACAAAATTTGGCACGAAAACGTCGTATCTTCTTGAAACTTTTCAAGAGCCCATGGGGCAAAGTGATGCCGCTGGGGAAGGTCGAGCGGCTTCAATTTTGACACAAACTGTATTTTGCACGCTTTCAATTTAAGAGCTCGACATAAAATGCGTCAAGTCGTTCCATACGTCAGTGCGAGTTGCTGCGAACGACGCCGAATCAACCCTGCATGGTCTACGTGTACACTTGGTCGAATGGCTGATGATGATGGTGGTACTAATAGTATGCTCAGTAGGCCGATAATGTTGACCATAAGTTGAGCGAAGCACGCAAAACACATTCTTTTCAGAACGTGAATTTTCGTAACAAAGTTGAACATTGTTTTATAAATGTTGCTCAGGCGTAAGTATTTCTATAAAAATACCAAACAATAAAGAACAAAATAACATGACAACTTGACACGACTCACACGTGAACTGTCAAAAAAATGCTATTGAAAAAAGCGATTTTACTTGGATCACCCGTTAATTTATGATTATTTATTCAAATAATGTGTAAGTACTGTTCGTTACACTTCTCTGCAGAGTATTTAAAGTCCAGCTTGATAACTAGAAAAATGTTGGGAATAATCCACAATCATATTATGGCCATTTCGCATGAACAATTTGTAGCGAATTCTAGTGACTGCTGCTAGGAGTGCTATTAGATTTAAGACTCTAATAGGGCCTAGTTGCGGTGGGTCCCGAAATTTCTAATATCCAAGTACATCGCTTTTTTCCGATCCCGAAGGAGCTTCTGTTGTTGCTAAACAACAGTTTACATAGAAGTATTAGCTTTTCGGGGATTCCAAATTTATACATAGCGGAGTAAAGGCAGCTCCTTTTCGTGCTGTCGAAAGCAGCTTTGAAATCGATGAAGAGATGGTATGTGTCAACAATTTTTGCACTAGTTCTTTCCGAGATTTAGGTGCATGGTGAATATCTGGTCAGTTATTGAATTTCCAGAAAGAAAGCCACGCTGATAAGGTCCAATCAGTTCGTGCTTTAATCTTTCACACAGTATGCTCGATAGGGCCTTATATGCGATGTTGAGGAGACTTATCCCAAGGTACTTGGCGCATATTTTGGGGTCTCTTTTTTAGGGGATTGGGCAGAGCATCGGGCATGCTTTCCTCCGACCATATTCTACAAAGTGTAAGATGATGGATATTCCTTATCAGTTCTTCGCTGCCGTATTTGAATAGCTTAGCCAATCCATCGGCCCAATACATCCATCGGAGACAGCCAGGTAGCTTGGTGAATTTTTTTATGCTGGAACTTAATACTACAGATAACCCTACCCCGGCGAAGTCGATCAGCCTCAACCCATTTGGGGATGTTTCCTCGTAGAAGCTGAATTTACTGAACGTTGTGCCAAAGACACCTTCTTTGCCCACCTGGCGTTTAAGTCATCAAGCATGATTTTGATATCGTGGCGGGGCAGCTCATATAGGTGCGCTCCAAGCATAGAAGAACTCATAGAAGATATCTTTGGTCACATCGTCCTACTCTTCCGTTCAGGCGTGGCACAAATCAGAGAAATGTTGAAGAATTTCGCTTCCATGTGTTTGGTGGCTAAACGCTCATCCACCAGGGTGAATGGCAGGACTCGGCGACGGAATCTCTCTCCCGCCACAAGTTCCACCCCGAATTTGCGCTCCTTTATATGGCCACTGTAGCAAATGTCACAAGGACCTATCGTCTCAGTCCTTGTCCCGTCCATTGTATTTCTTGGATGCCGGTATTGTCAACCTTTATTTTTACGCGGACATCAGGCAGCTGGGCAACAGTACCTTCCCAATTAAGAGACCGGACACTCCAGGTGCATGCCCTTAAATCGTAATCCTTAATTCGTTTGCCATGGTCATCTTTCGTCCGAGTCTGTTGTTTAGTTTTCAAACCCAGCGCACATCCTTGTGGAGAGATGATTCGCCTTCAAGCGGATACTTGGTCTAAGATCGAAAGTCGTGAGATGTGAGTTATGTGTAAAAGAATCGTTTCTGGTCACTCCCATGTGAATAGCGATCAGAGAATTTTCCTCACTTTGGTGACGTTTTATCCTCTCATATTCCTCATTCACTCTGTACTTAATACATAGTTACTACAGTAATTAGTTTTTCCGCACTTTTGAGAACAACGTTAATATTTCGTAAGGTCTTTAGGTTAGGTTGCAGGAACTTTCCACTTTATCACCACAATGTCCTAACTGGTTTTGTTAATTACTTGTATTAATGCCTCGAGCACATGTGCTGAAAGAGCATTCATCTGACAGGGCTTACATTGATCTGCTCGTTGGGAAAGAACCCCTTATAGCTGTCATGAGGAACATCTCGTACTTCGCCCTATCAGCATTTTCGCGGACCGAACAATGAAGCCTTCGCAAGGTAACTAAGCTCTACCCTTTTTACGGCCACAACACTGCTAATCGCGCCCCTTCCATCTCTACCATCTACTACGTCTGGGATACGCGCCTTTCGCCGCTGGATGCCTTAAAGATGATCTCGCCCCCTTCTCGACCGACGTTGTACCACGATAAAAGTGGGAGCGACGAATCTACACATTTGCAATAAGAACTGTAAGGGAAAGATTAGCAGAAGAACAATTAATTGTAGAAACTATTACCAGGGATAAAGGGATGCCCAACTTATTCCAGTGTGAGAGCGCCTCAAAATTAGTGGTTTTATCCATTATGGCCAGGTAATTTTTGGGCATTTAAATTAAAACACCCAACATTTATAACGATTAAAAATTACTATATAGAGGTCGTTTAAAATATAGAGAAACTATTTAAACATTTTTATAGTATGTTAAAACAACTGACTTTTGACCTTTCAATACCCAATAAAAGTATTTAAGTTTTTAACTCTCAATCAATAAATCTTCTTAATCATTTCCCACTGAAAATTAATACTATGAAGTATCATAGTATTACAAAACGATTCTTAAAATACATTCAAACTTTATAAGTTTGTTTAATTTTCATTGTTTTACATTTTTTATAAGTGGCTTTGAACGATACAACAAATATCTCCGTTTAGTACATATTTTTATGGTCAGATTTCAATAAGGCCATCTCTTGTTGCTAATTGCTAAAACTCAATACCTCCTGAACTTTGACAGCTGATCGAGATCAGGAGATTTTGACGTTTAGCAATTGCTCTCTCACTTTCAATGAGGGATGAGTTGGACATCTGCATATCTCTGCTATACGAGGTGTGTTCAAAAAGTATCGCGAATTTTGTGTTTTTTTTTCAAAAAGTATTTATTTATTCATGAATATCTATTTTGTTCCCTTCAAAGTAATCCCCGTGAGATATTATACACTTGTGCCAACGGTTTTTCCAATCTTCGAAGCACTTCAAAAATCATTTTTTTTTATCTTCTTCAGCTCCTCCTTCGATGCCGTTTTTATCTCGTCAAGAGAAGCGTAACGTCGTCCTTTTATGGGTCTCTTCAGTTTAGGGAACAAGAAAAAGTCACAGGGGGCCAGATCTGGGGAATACGGTGGCTGCGGCATCATCATTAGTGTGTTGTTTTTGGTCAAAAAGTCGCGCACAAGCAACGATGTGTGAGCAGGGGCGTTATCGTGGTGCAAAAGCCAACTTTTGTTCTTCCACAAATCCGGGCGTTTCTGGCGGATTGCTTCGCGCAAATTGCACATAACTTGCAGGTAATATTCCTTATTGACCGTTCTTCTCTGTGGCAAGAACTCATGATGCACCACGCCCCTGCAATCGAAGAAAACTGTCAGTTACGATTCGCGATACTTTTTGAACACACCTCGTATTATATTAGTTTGGAAAATATCTCCCTTTCGACTTTTTGTCGTTGGAATTTCGCGGCTATGTATATACAGAGCTTGTATCTAGCAATACCATACATCTTTGAAAGACCTTGTCATAACCTACAAAACGACGTTATGCATGATTAGTTTGAATATTGCGTTCCACAGTTATACACGTGTAAGCATGGAGTTCACTAACGCCGAAATTCGCGCTATTTTAAAGTTTTCCTTCGTTAAAGGCAAATCTGCTAGAGAAACGTTCCGTGAGATTAATGGTGTTTTGGGGTATGTTCCTCTATCGCGTCGAACTGCGGAGGAATGGTTTCGACGATTCAGAGATAGTGAAAACAACACCATGGAAAAGCCAGCCGGCGGAGGACCTATGACGACGAATACCGATCAAATCAAACATCGAGTTAGACCGCCATGTGGCATCTCGTGACATCCAAATCAAACCATTTTAAACCATCTGCAGAAGGCTGGATACACAAAAAAGCTTGATGTTTGGGTGCCGCATGATTTCACATAAAAACCCTTCTGGTCCAAATCAACGCCTGCGATATGCTGCTGAAATGGAACGAACTCGACCCATTTTTGAAGCGGATGGTGACTGTCGACGAAAAATGGATCACACGACAATATCAAGTGAAAACGGTCGTGGTCGAAGGCCGGTGAATAGTCCCAAACAGTGGCCAAGCCGGGATTGACGGCCAGGAAGGTTTTGCTGTGTGTTTGGTGCGATTGGAAAGAAATAATCCACTATGAGCTGCTCCCATTCTGCCAGACGCTTAATGCTACCATCTACTGCGAAAAACTGGACCTCTTGAAGCAGGCGATCGACCAGAAGCGTCCAGAATTGGCCAACAGGAAGAGTGTAGTGTTCCACCAGGACATCGCCAGACCACACACATCGTTGATGACTCGTCAGAAGCTACGGTAGCCCGTTCCTGTCCATGGCGAACGCCCTTGTTGGTGTAAAGTTGAACACAAAAAAAAAAAAAGGCTTGTGAAAAGTGGCTGTCCGAGTTCTTCGAAAATAAGGAGGGGGGCTTCTACGAGGGCGGTATCATGAAGTTGCCGTTGAACTAAATTCTATCACTGTAACACTTTTTACAAAGCATTAAATGAAGAGCAAAAAAGCGGAAGGGAGATATTTTCCAATACATGTGTTTTGTTGAGTATTTATGTTGTGCAATATTGTTGGGTTACGCCGGCATAAAGAAAAAGTAGAAGAACGATGAAATTGCCAGCGATTGATGTTTAGCCCGATTAAAAGCTTTCAATAACAGATTTTAGCAGAGATGCCAACTTTTGTGAGATAGGAATCTATTATCCAATTTCATTGGTTTTTGCAAAGAAGAATAAAAAAATAACAGTATTGTTGAAACTTCCTTATTTAGGGAAACCAAGATTTTTGTTTAACATATTCATGGTAAAGTCGGCCGGACGGGCCGGAGTTTAGTCCTTAGTTACTTAAATTCAAAATACATACCAGCAATTGTATACATGAATGGTTTTTATGTATGTAGACAATTTGCGGAACGGGCGCTTTCACCAGCATTTGCGTGACACGTTTGCACCGCTAGTTGTACGCTACGTCGATCTCATGGAATCATCAATCGCTCAATCAATACACAAGGGCTTCGAAAAGGAACGCTGGGATAGTAAAGGGTAAGTGTGTTCCAAAAGCTCTATCTAGTTTCTCAATTCAACCCTCGCTATTTTTTATAAGATATTGGAAATATAAATGTTGCAATAACCTTAACCATATATGTGTGTATCTTTTTTAATTAAAATTACCATAATTTGATTACTGAAGCTGTAAAACAAATAACTCAAAATGATTTCACTGTCTACGAAAGGTTTGATGTAGTACAGTTGTGTCTAAAGTACTTTCATTAGACTCTCTTAAAAGACATATCATCAAACTTATTACATATTTGAACATATTTTTATACCTTTATTTTTTATTTATTATGTGAGTCAAATTGAATATACCTTCCTCAATTCGAATTTAAAATTCCATACCTAGTATCAATTACTGTACAGTATTTTTGTTCATTAAAATAATACATTTTTAAACAATTTTATATTAAAAAGAGTGCTAAATTAATAACTTATGTTAATATTACACCTTTTTTCTTTCTCTTTGCTGACGTAGACATCGCTTACGTGGTTATATCTGAGTTGGCAATAGTGCGACAGTCGTTTCTTTTTTTTAGCGCCAATCCGAGATACCAAGTGCAGCCAGGTCCTCCTCCACCTGATCTCTCTAACGGAGAGGTCTTTGTTCGTCGAGGTGGGACTTTAATTTTCAATTTTTTACTCAGTACAACGTGGCACCTGTCGGCAAGAGTGATTCTACGTTACATTTCTATTCTTATATCGTTGTTGGTTGTAATACTGATTCTAAGATAGACGAAATTATCTGCTACTTCATAGTTATGAATCTTAACAGTGACATGTGAGCCAAGTCGCGAATGCGATGATTGTTTGTTTGATGACAGGAAAAATTTCGTCTAGTCTTCATTCACAACCAGACCCATACGCTTCGCTTCTTTCCCTTCTGGAGAAAGGAACTAACGGTCGATAGTAGATTTTCTTGGTCTAACGCCACACTGATAAGGCCCAATCAATTCGGTGACGGTGGTCACTGCCGCTTTGTTCTTCAGGCGTGTAATTGCTATTTGCACCTCTCCATAGTCGGGCAATGGAACTTCTATGGAGTGTTGATGAGGGTTGAAGCCTTTAAACAGAAAAAATACAATAATACTTATCGTCGCACTATTAGTAATGTTATAGATTTAATGAATATTCTTGTATTTCTTTAGAACATATTTAAAGAGCACAGTTGTAGGGTAAGACGTGTAACTACGATAACTACGGAATTATACGGCTAGGTAGGAATAAACCTCTCCAAGACAAGCAAGGTACTAAGTTTGTGAATCAAAATAGCATTTGCACGGTATGAAGGTTCAATTTCCTAATTTGCATCAAACGGTTCTTTTATAAATGCTTTATACCGAAACCAGTTCCAAATAGTTAGTTTTTGCGAAATTAAATTTTACTTAAAAATGGGAGGTGATTTTACTTCAGGTTTCTTAAGCGTTTAGAGTGAAAACTTCTATTCTAACCCAAGCACACGAAATATAGATCAATTGTTTTTGATTTTGTAGTACATAATTAATAGACCAAAAATGGTTGGTGCATCAAGTATGAAGTACACGAGATAGTCAAAAATTCATTAGTTGTATCTAATTTCATTCACAATCGCTTCATAACATTTATGTACCAAAACATATTTTAACATTTTAAGTAATTTTCCAAATTTCCAATATTTTAAATAGTTTGTTTAGTTTCTGTACACCTCTTCATTATTGCTTATTTATTCATTCAATGTTGATCCGAACCTAATGGAAAACTTTAGTTATTTCACGATAACATGGCCAGTAAGCCGAAGGAGATCCGGTTAGTCTTTCATGTATAAGTTAACTCGAAACGCAAACCACCAAAATATCAAGTCAGCATTGTCTGCCTAACATCCGTTTCAGGCAATGCTGAACATTAACACTACACCAATCCATGACCAACGGCCCGAGCTATGATCCAACGACCAGCAACAACAAGCGATACTCACAAACTACCGTAGCCGTGGGATCCGCTGGCGCAGCACAAATATAGCGCAAACAAACAACGACTCACACTACACGCAAGTCGGCGTAATCGTGGGATTCGCTGACACTGCATTTGACAAAACATAGCAACGACAGCGACGACGGCAGCGACGACGGCAGCGGCAGTGAGGACGGCTTAGGTTTAGAATTAAGAATAAGAATGTTTTAAAGTTAGTTCTGATCGAGCCTGAATAAAGCACACAAGTGCCTAAAAATAATTGGCGCCCAACCGGGTAAAGAAGATACGAAGGATTCTCCAGAAAGTAAAAATCACCAAGGTATTTTGCGGTGGAGTGCCTTTACTGACTTCAAAGGACCCAAGGACTCACAAAGAATCGCTACAATCTTTAAAAACGTATCCTACAAGGACTCACAGAGAATCGCTACAATCCTACAAGGACTCCAAGGATCCGAGGATTCATCAGAAAGCAGTTTATAATAAAATCATGTTTCGAATATTGTAAGTAGAGTGCTCATTAAAATAAAAACATTATAATTTCCTTTGAATTAAAACTAAGTTTTCAAAATAGACGGAAAGGAATTTATTTTAGAAATATAAGAAGCTAATCATAAAATGTTGTGAAACAAATTTTCCAGAGTTTAATAAAAAGGAAACAGAATTTGTGAAGAAAATTGTAATAAATAACTGAAATTATCTAGCCATATCAACAAAAGAGTGTGATTGATTGAAGAAACAGTGTAATCTTTTCTCAAAAAAACATTGTGTTTAGAAACAGAATTTGTGAAGAAAATTGTAATAAATAACTGAAATTATCTAGCCATATCAACAAAGGAGTGTGATTGATTGATTCGACTATAAGAACGGTTACAAGTTTTATTCAATTTTAATTTCGAAGTTTATGAGTGACTCAGAATTAGAAAACCTCTTAGAAAGAATTATAAAACTACAGGTGACCAGTAAAATGGATTCAAATCAGGTAACCGCAGTGGTTCAAGCAGCCGTCTCGAGCGCTCTTGAACAACAAAGACAGACTTTCGAGGTTAAGCTCCAACGATTAACGGAGCAATTGACTACATTGACCACTGGTCAAACGCCAAAAGTATACCAACCGGTAAAAATATTACCGAACGTAAGGTGTGACGAACCACTTGATCTGGTAAAATCATTACCAGAATTTGACGGACAAATCAGTACATATGTGTCTTGGCGACAAGCTGCCCATACATCTTATGAAGTTTTCAGAAGTTACCAGGGAAGCTCTAGACACTACCAAGCAGTTGGTATAATTAGGAATAAAATAAAAGCTTCTGCTGATGCCATTTTGGCATCCTTCAACACCGTTTTGAATTTCGACGCAATAATCGCGAGACTAGACTTTACGTACGCAGACAAGCGACCGATATATTTAATTGAACAGCAATTATCCACCTTACGTCAGGGTAACCTATCTGTGCTTCGATATTTCGACGAGGTTGAGAAAATATTAACTCTCCTCACGAATAAAACCATAATGACCCATGAGGGTCAAGTATCAGAATCAATTTGCGAAAAATATAGAGCGGACGCTTTAAGAGTTTTTATATCAGGCCTTAAAAGACCTCTATGTGACATACTATTTGCCTCTCGCCCTAAAGACCTACCTAGCGCTCTGGCATTAGCCCAGGAGGTGGAGTCAAATAGGGAAAGGTACTTATTTGCTTCAAACTTCGCAACATCTATTGAAGACCAATATAAACTAGGAATAAACAATAATTCGGAGAAAAAGATGCAACAGCAACAAAAAAATCCGCATTTTACAAATAAACAGCACAGAACAAATGATACTAGGACTAACAAGCAAGAACAAGTGACCCCCATGGACGTTGACCCATCGGTTTCAAGACTAAGACAAAATGTAAATTGGCGTAGGGAACCATCACAGAGAGCCAACCAATACCAACAACAGAATCAAAGTAACAGTAGACAGGGTTATAGTTCAAATCAACAGCAGGGAAAACGACAGGCAGATTCAGATAGGGTTACTGGACCAAAGATGCAACGCATCAATACCTTAAATCAAGAAAAGGTTAGTGAGGTAACTTATAATCAGGAAGCCGAAGATGAAACTAAAGATCTCGAGGAGGAGCAATTGAATTTTTTAGGGGGAAGTCCCTACTCCCGTGGATTGAGCGAGGAGTAGGTTATCGAGGAAAAAAAATTAAATTATTAGTGGACACAGGAGCTTCGAAAAATTATATCAAGCCAATACCTGAGATAAAAAATATAATTCCAACGTCCACACCATTTATAGTAAAGTCTTTGCACGGCAATAGTCCTGTAACACAAAAGTGTAGAATTAAGATGTTTGGCGTAACTGCAGATTTCTTTATACTACCAAATATAACAACATTCGACGGCATAATTGGGCTCGATTTGCTCAATCAGGTAAACGCCCAAATAGACCTCAGTACGAGTACAATAAAGCACGATTCTGGAACTGAGAAGCTCTTGTTCCATGAATGTAAAAATGTAAACTTTATCGACATAAAAAGTGAAGAAATTCCATCTTCAGTTCGTGAGCAATTTTGTGAAATTATCAAAAGTAGAAATAAGGCGTTTGCTGACCCTAACGAGTCACTACCCTTCAACACTAATATAATTGGTACAATCAGAACAAAAACCGATGAACCGGTTTACTCGAGACTTTACCCATATCCTATGGGTGTAGCCGACTTTGTAAACAAAGAAGTGGCTGAACTTCTCGTCAATGGTATCATTCGACCCTCAAGGTCCCCTTACAATAACCCAATTTGGGTCGTTGATAAGAAGGGAGTAGATCAAACGGGAAATAAAAAGAAACGTCTTGTGATTGATTTCAGGAAACTGAATGAGGTCACAGTCGAAGATAAATACCCTATGCCAAACGCAATGGTAATCTTGTCAAACTTAAGAGGTGCACAATATTTTACCACCCTCGATCTTAAATCTGGGTTTCACCAGATCGAGTTAGCGGAAAGAGACAGGGAGAAAACCGCTTTCTCCGTTAACAACGGTAAATACGAATTCTGTCGTTTACCTTTTGGGCTAAGAAACGCCCCAAGCATCTTCCAGAGAGCAATCGACGATGTCCTCAGGGAGCAAATTGGCAAAACCTGCCACGTTTACGTTGACGACGTAATTGTCTATTCAAAAACGGCAGAAGACCATTTGAAAGATATCGAATGGGTGCTGCGGAGTCTCTATGAAGCAAATATGAGAATATCCGCCGAAAAATCGAAATTCTTCAAGACCGAGGTAGAATACCTAGGATTTGTTGTCTCAAGGGGAGGTGTGAAAACAAGCCCCGATAAAGTCAATGGAATTAAATGTTATGAGCAGCCAACCACTCTTCGAGGACTACGTTCCTTTCTTGGATTGGCTAGCTACTATCGATGTTTCATTAAAGATTTTGCCAGCCTTGCAAAACCTTTGACTGATATGCTAAAGGGAGAAAATGGCAAAGTAAGTGCCACACAGTCCAAAAAAATTAAAATTCAACTAGCACCAGAAGGTATAGATGCATTTAATAAACTTAGAGAAATTCTGGCATCAGAAGATGTCACGTTAGCATATCCCGACTTCACTAAACCTTTTGACTTAACAACCGATGCATCCTCAAGGGGCTTGGGGGCCGTCCTTTCACAAGAGAAAAAACCCATTACCATGATCTCAAGAACACTTAGAGATAGAGAAGAGCATTTGGCAACAAATGAAAGAGAACTCTTGGCGATCGTATGGGCTCTTAACACTTTGAGGAACTACCTGTACGGTGTTAACCAGTTGAATATCTACACTGACCACCAGCCTTTGACGTTCGCAGTTTCTGATAAAAACCCGAACGCAAAAATCAAACGATGGAAGTCTCTAATAGAAAGCTTCAACGCAAAAATTTTCTATAAACCAGGAAAGGAAAACCATGTCGCTGACGCGCTGTCAAGACAGCACATGAATATGGTAGGAATTGAAATGGAGGCAAGCTCCGACTGCGCCACCATGCACAGTGAGGAGTCACTGACCTACACTATAGAGACGGTGGATAAACCCGTAAATTGCTATAGAAACCAGATAATTCTTCAAGAAAGCGAAAGCCAGTCAAAACAGACCTTTATAATATTTGGTTCAAAAAGCAGACATGTAATTTCATTTTGCGACGTAGAGTCATTACTAAAAACGCTGCAGGAAGTCATTAATGATGGCGTAGTTAACGCAATACATTGCAGCCTACCAGTGTTGGCAAAAATTCAACACCGACTGGTAGAACTTCACCCCAACGTAACATTCCGTCATACCGAAAAGATGGTTACGGACATCTTCAGCGAAAGTGATCAACAAGAAATTATATTTGCTGAACACAACAGAGCTCATAGGGCAGCGCAAGAAAATGTTAAGCAGATCTTGGCTGACTATTTTTTCCCGAAGATGAATAAAAAGGCAAGGGAAGTAGTAGCAAATTGCCGAATATGTTCAAAGTCTAAATACATTAGACATCCAAAGAAGCATGTTATTGCGGCAACACCGGTTCCATGTAATCCTGGTGAAATATTACACGTCGATATTTTCTCCACGGACCAGAAATATTTTCTAACTTGCGTCGATAAGTTTTCTAAATTTGCTATAGTGCAGAAAATCGCGTCTAGAACCATCATAGACGTAAAACCACCTATACTACAGCTAATAAACATTTTTCCAAACGTTAAAACTATATACTGTGACAACGAAAAGTCACTTAACTCAAATGCTATAAAATCAACTTTGCTAAATTACAACAATGTTGAAATCGCCAACGCCCCTCCACTGCATAGCACCTCAAACGGGCAAGTGGAGCGTTTCCACAGTACCTTAACTGAAATAGCTAGGTGTCTAAAACTAGAAAGAAATCTCGATGACACTGTTGACTTGATTTTGCTTGCCACCATAGAATATAATAAGACAATTCATTCAACAACCCACGAAAAACCAATAGACATCCTTCATCCCAGCTCAGCTAACATTACGGAACTAGTTCGAAATCGTATCGAAAAAGCACAGGCCAGTGATCGCGAATACCATAATAAGGGTCGTCAGAATGTGACGTATAACGTTGGCGACAAGGTCCTAGTGAAAGTTAATCGAAGGCTAGGCAATAAACTCTCAACACTATTTACAGAAGAAGTAGTCGAACAGGACCTAGGCACCACCGTTCTTATAAAGGGGAGGAGGGTTCACAAAGACAACCTTCGTCCACCTTAATTAATCACTTTATTACTTTAAGTCTTGTATTTTAAATTACAGGATAATATCGGCATTCCTATTGACGACCACTTTAACACAAAAGCTAACTGACTACACCAACTCCAACTACATCCCAATTTTGGACGGAAACGCAATAGTATGGGAACATTACGGCTATTTGACGCACTTTACCAACTTGACACTATATGCAACATTGAACGACGAGACGGCAGGATTTATGGACCTTTTCCCATTGACACACATGAAGAAAATAGTAGAAGCAGACATAAAATACATCGAGACTTTACTTCGAACCGTTGACATTCACCATCGACAGGCACGAAGCTTAAACTTTTTAGGTACTGCACTAAAAGTCGTCGCCGGCACCCCTGACTTTGACGATTTCCAAAGACTACAACTCAGACAGGATATGCTCATTGACTCTAATAACAGACAGTACGAAATTAATACGCATATTCAGCAAAAAATCTTGGAAATTACGCAAACAATAAACACAATTATAAACTCAACAAGAAAGGAAGCAATAGACACAGGTCATCTTTACGAAACAATACTTGCAAGAAATAGAGTAATAATCCTCGAACTGCAATCAATCACAATCTCAATAGCCCTAGCTAAGTTGAACCTAGTGAACCCAATAATATTAGATAATAGTGATATCAATAATATTATCAATGAGCACTCGACTAACATAACCATAATAGAAATAATAGGAATGTCTAGCATTAAGGCTTTACAAAATAAGAATAATTTGTACTTTGTAGTTAAGTATCCAATTCCTCAAATTGTTTGTAAAAAATATAGTTTATTCGCCGTGCCTCACGAAGGACGAGTCCTACACTTTGGGGATACTAATACCGTCGCTGAGTGCGGAAACGAAGCATATGCTGTTAAATGTGAAAAATCAACTTTTGCAACTTTTTGCAAGAAGCAAACAACCCCTACTTGTTGTCAGCAGCTATTCACAGGTGCTGTAGCAAATTGTTCAACTACTACCAATCATGATAAGGGCATCAAAGAAATCGATGACGGCATTGTCATTATCAACAATGCTACAGCAACGATAGAGGTTGAAAAAGGAGATAGCAGAACCGTCAGCGGTACTTACCTTTTGACTTTCGATCAGTCGATAAAGGTAAATGGGACCGAGTATCACAATCGAAATCATACTCCTACTCGTACTCCTGGCACCCCAACGGCTCAAAAAGTCAATCTTTTAGGACATATAGAGACACTGAGTTTGAACTATCTTCATGAAATGAATGCGGAAAATATCAACCATATTGGCGCTCTTCGAGGAGAAGTCAACTCAACAACATTGCTTTTTATAGTAACGATAGCATCAATCTTTATCCTGGTAATCTTGCGACTTGCTCTAAGCAAATATAAAAAACACACCGCGAAAAAGGCAATGAATGTCTTAGTAAGAGAGGTCACCGAGAGAATCGTGGACGATTCTCACTTAGGAAGGGAGGAGTTAACTCGAAACGCAAACCACCAAAATATCAAGTCAGCATTGTCTGCCTAACATCCGTTTCAGGCAATGCTGAACATTAACACTACACCAATCCATGACCAACGGCCCGAGCTATGATCCAACGACCAGCAACAACAAGCGATACTCACAAACTACCGTAGCCGTGGGATCCGCTGGCGCAGCACAAATATAGCGCAAACAAACAACGACTCACACTACACGCAAGTCGGCGTAATCGTGGGATTCGCTGACACTGCATTTGACAAAACATAGCAACGACAGCGACGACGGCAGCGACGACGGCAGCGGCAGTGAGGACGGCTTAGGTTTAGAATTAAGAATAAGAATGTTTTAAAGTTAGTTCTGATCGAGCCTGAATAAAGCACACAAGTGCCTAAAAATAATTTATATAATCTCCGGACACACAATCAATGAATTTTAACAGCTTTCCATGTTCCAAAAATGTTAAGAATTTTAAATTATTTTCATTATTTTAAGTGTGTAATTGTTTTCATTAACAGCAATTCCCATTTTCATGAACCACAAGTTTTGAAGTTCTCAAAAATCATGAATTCATTTTCTTATTCCGAATTCGATTATTTTATTTCATCCACACGTCAAAATGGGAGGTCACATTTATGCCAAAATAAAGGAATAGTCTACATTTATAAAGATTGCTGGGCATAATTTACTCTTAGCTTATACATGTATGTATGTATGGAAATATTTTATAACTTTGGTGTTTGTGCTGTTGTTAATCAGCGTAAAAATTGATTTAATAAAGTTAGTTTTCAATGTATACTTTTATATCAAATTTTTAATGTGGTTTTTCTTCTTCTCTCTCTCCCTATTTCTCTTTTCCTTCTTTTAATACTTTAACTTAATTATTTTGTATTTGTATTTGTGCCCTTTCAATGTGACTTAAATATTTGTACTCATATCATTTACTGTAATCGACAACTATAAACGACGTATTATATAGGATTAATGCAGCTTTAAATCCAGCGACATTAAATAACGCGGCTCAGGCTTTAAATACCGCAGCCCTTAATCCGGCGGCACTACTTGGGAGCAAAAAAGATCAGGTCAATTTCTATATACCAAAGCTACCAAGGCGTTCTGTTAATGCTAACGAAGATACGAGGTTTTTACTCATTTAACAATAACTATTAAAATCAAATAAAAAATACGTACTCAATAAATATTAACGTATATAGATATATAAAAACTTTCCCGTAAATTTTGAATAAATATTATGCATTGCTTTTTATGATTTTCATTAGCGACCATAAAGTATGTAGATAATGCAATATATGGTATGTATGTCGTATGTTTTTGTTTTTGTAACCGTTGCAAGACTGGACCAGTAAATAAAGAACAGAACAAATATAAAAGTAATTTTTCAGAATTTTTTTTATATTTATTATTCAAGAACAATATAAGCAAATTAATATATTTATAAATATTATGCATAGTAAACTCATATATTAATCAATCGATCGATTATCATGGGGAATTAAAGCGAAAATGGGAAGAAAGTAAATGATGTGCTGTATGTTAAAATAATTGTTTTCTTCCCACATCGTTAATTGCTTTATTTCAAAAACGTATGAGCTTCAAAAGTTTTTTCAGGGCTCATTTACAATTACTAAGTTTTAAAGCTTAAAAAAAAAATTGCACAACTTGTGAGTCGCAAGATTGTCTAGAGTACAAAAATACGGTTATACATACATACGCATTGCAATAAATGATAAAATGTAGTTGCATTTCTATTATTATGAGCCATTTCATTCAAAAATTTAAGTTAGGTTTTGTTAATTAAAAGTTGTCTTAACATAGGTACATACATACATGCCTGCATATGGAAACAAATTTTAAATATGTGTGAATATTGGAACGAACATAATCTTTTGTTACTACTCGTCTAACTATGTATCTACTAAGCGATATTCAAAAATGATACTCTTTAGCATTTTCTCTAAGATAGAAATATAAAAACGGCGTATGTATATGTATATCAGCTATTATATATATAGTATATATATTATCGATTTCAAAACTGTGACAGTACGTTATTATAAATATCCCAGGATGATGTGTAGAATACTAAATTACGCCAACCGCCATGTCATAACGTAATTCTTTTCAGTTGAGAAGAATAAGCACAGAACAGCACGTAAATCGTAAACAAAAGTGCAAATACTCTTGTTAATTCATAGACTTAATATATAAACGAGATACATATAGGGTTATATATAGATATAAATGATCAGGATGACGAGAAAAGTTGAAATCGGGTTGACTGTATGTCTGTCCGTCCGTCCGCCCGTGCAAGCTGTAACTTGAGTAAAAATTGAGATATGGCGAATAAACTTGGTATGAGGGTTCCTTAGTACAAAAAAATTTCGAGGTCGTAGATGGGTGTAATCGGATCATTGCCACGCCCACAAATAGTCATTAACCGAAAAAATATAAAGTTCCATATCTAAGCATTAGAGTAAGAAATAAAACTGTAATTTGGTACAAAAGGTCCCAGTATCAAGAGGGCAAAATTTTTTCCAAAAAGTGGATGTGGCCCCGCCCTCTAACAAGTTTAATGCACTTAGCTATGACAATCAAACTTGCTCAATACAAATCTTATAAGAACTTCCACCGACATTGTGAAAATAGATGAAATCGGAGGATATCCCCATGTAACGGTACTGTTAAAAACTACTAAAAGCGTGATAAATCAATAACTAAATACACCAGAGACAGTAAATTTTTCCATACTATGGCGTTTACCAAGATGGTATGAGAGAGCTTTATAGGAACCGGTGTGAAAATTGGACGATGGACGTGGCCCCGGCAACTTTTTGGTGAAATCTCATATCTCGAGGCCCGACCAAATCGATTTTGACAAAATTTTCTTCTTACATTCTTATGTCACATTGTGAAAATCGACGAAATCGGCCGATAACCACGCCTACTTCCCATGCGGTAGAATTTTAAATTCTACTTGACTCGTTCAGTTTCCAGTACACAAATTAAGAAGCAGTTTATATAACGGGATAAAACTTTGCACGAATAATGTCTTTAGTGTGTGTGTAAAGAAATAACGCGATGGGTTTAGGATTTAAAATACCTCTGGTTGCCCAGATCTCCTTTATTTATAGATTTTCTTATCCTAATTCATATATGCACCACATGCAGAGTGCATACATACATATATCTTAATACTAATCTATTGTACATACCGACAGCATGTACACATATCTTAAACATAAGTGTTCCCAACGGCATACACAACTATTTCTTATCTATTACGTATATTATTCTAGGATCATTTGCGATCCTTTACATTGCATACATTAAATACCACAGTCTCTAATTAATATACCCGAAATGAACATTTATTACGGTGATGATTGAAATGGGTATTTGTACGTACATATTTATGCTTACGATTGTATTTGTAACATGATATCTGTTTCCATACAGATTTACAAAAATATCTTATTTACAATTATAGCCGTTAAGAACTGTTATGAACAAAAATTGTTTAAATCCAATAAAAACTGTTCAAGAGCCTAGATACCGAATATTTACACCCTGGTACCTGTAGTTGACTTTTGATCGAAAATGTCGGTCAATATTTGATATATAATTGAAATTATCTGATAAAATCTCTGAAAATGATATGTCTGTATGTCGAAAATGGGTTGAATCGGACCAATATTTCTGTTAGCGCCCATATACTTAATTTAATAATTTTTGACTGTATGATATGAAATTCATAAAATGACTGTATGAAAATGAAAATAAGAGAGCGTGTTTTACTCATAACAGTGTATCTTTGTGCCTAAAAAAGATAAATTTGAGCGAAAACTTGGCTTAGCCTCTATAAAACTACTTTCAAGATTTTTGAACATCCGGCTGACTGGTTTTAATATAATTGGTTTTAGTATTTCCCTGGCCTTGATTCTAGCAAGTTGAAAGTGTATAAAATATTCGGTTGCACCCGAACTTAGCTTTACTTGTTCAAACTTATAAATTTGAAAAATGATCACAATATGTTAACCATTCACTTGATTGGCAATCTTGCTGTCAATAGATAAATGTATTTACAAGGTTTGTCGCAAAGGAAACAGAACTTTTTAAATGTAATTGTTTCTGGTGGCGCCACCTTTTGGTGGGTATATGAAATAAAAAGTTTGATCTCTTGTTGACATTTCGTAAAAATTTTAAGACAATCGATGTTATCGTTCAAAAAGTGACAGCAGCTTTTGGTCATTGGTCGTAAAATGCATTTTAAACAAAGAGCAAATATTAAATTTTGTTTTAAACGTTTACTGAAACATTTCAAATGATGAAAATAGTTTACGGTGATCAGTGCCTATCCCGTAGTAATATGCATGAGTGGTTTAAGCGATTCCAAGAAGGTCGTGAGGACGAGAGCCATCACCGAAAAATAGTCGTCTTCAGAAGTCAAAAAAAAAAGATAATGCTGATTTGTTTTTACGATTCCGAGGGTATTGTACAACGAGAGTTCGTCCCACCTGGCCAAACGATTAATGCTGTGTTTTACCTTGGTATTATGAAGCGTCTTTCATTCGTCGTGCTCGACCACAATACCGTGAGGCAGGGTCCTGGCGCCTGTTGCACGATAATGCGCCGTGCCATCGGTCGACGCTTGTCCCTGATTTTTTGACAAAAACTTATATTAACCATTAATCACTCACCCTACTCACCTGATTTGGCACCCTGTGATTTTTACCTATTTGGAAAACTTCATTTGCCCATGAAAAGACACTGATTTCAGGACATTTCAGCTATCGAAAAGGCGACGACCGATATTCTCAAGAGCATTCCGAAAAATGACCTTAAACACTCATTTGAAATGCTAAACGCTGTATCGAAGCACAAGGAAACTACTTTGAATAAAAAAATATAACTTTTGAAAAATATTAATTTTTTGTTGTGTTTTTTAACAGTCCTGTTTCTTTTGCGACAGACCTTGTATTTGAAAAATACCTGTTCATTTATTTCACTAAAATTTTATCACCAAAACTAATAAGTTTATTTCACGATTTAACAAAAGTGTTCACCCAATTGTTTACAATTTACTTGCTTTTCTATGCTTCTTCTTCTCGACTCAAAAGAATTACACCACAATAATTTAATTTAATCTTATTTAATTATTAATTTATATTACAGGTCATAGACCTACTTTGTATAAAATATACATACATATATAATGGAATGTCAAAAAAGTCTTGCGGTATTTTCGCTAGTTGGCGCTAAAAGTGCGTAGTTCTAGTTTTATTCGTCCCTTCGGGTCATGCTATATCTTTTTGGAAAGCTCATTTCACGCGCTAACACGTGTATGATTGATTGTCGTTTCTTTTAAGTCGTTCGTGAGTTATAGCGTCGCAAACATGGAGCAAAATAAAAAGAAAATACGGCATATTTTACAGTACTACTACGATAAAGGCAAAAATGCATCTCAAGCCGCCAATAAAATTTGTGCAGTTTATGGACCCGATACAGTTTCCATTTCCACCGCACAACGATGGTTTCAACGTTTTCGTTCTGGTGTAGAGGTGGTCGAAGATGCGCCACGCTCCGGAAGGTCTGTCGTCGAAAATTGCGATAAAATCGCTGAATTGGTCGAACGAGACCAGCATAGTAGCAGCCGTAGCATCGGTCAAGAGCTGGGCATGAGTCATCAAACCGTTATAAACCACTTGAAGAAGCTTGGAGTCATCATCATCAAACATCTTTGACCGTATCGACGTACGCGAATCGCTTCTGAATCGCAACAAAATCGACCCGTTTTTGAATCGTATAGCGACTGGCGATGAAAAGTGGGTCACTTACGATAACGTAAGGCGCAAACGGTCGTGGTCGAAAAGCGGTGAAGCGGCCCAGACGGTGGCCAAGCCTGGATTGACGGCCAGGAAGGTTATTCTGTGTGTTTAGTGTGATTCTTCTTCTTCTTTACTGGCGTAGACACCGCTTACGCGATTATAGCCGAGTCAAAAACAGCGCGCCAGTCGTTTTTTCTCTTCGCTACGTGGCGCCAATTGGATATTCCAAGCGAAGCCAGGTCCTTCTCCACTTGGTCCTTCCAACGGAGTGGAGGTCTTCCTCTTCCTCTGCTTCCCGCGGCGGGTAATGCGTCGAATACTTTCAGAGCTGGAGAGATTTCATCCATCCAGACAACATGACCTAGCCAGCGTAGCCGCTGTCTTTTAATTTGCTGAACTATGTCAATGTCGTCGTATATCTCGTACAACTCATCGTTCCATCGAATGCGGTATTCGCCGTGGCCAACGCGCAAAGTTTATGGTCCTTTGCTCGTAGGTCTTTCGCAGAACTTTTCTCTCGAAAACTCGCAACGTCGACTCATCGGTTGTTGTCATCGTCCCAGCCTCTGCACCATATAGCAGGACGGGAATTATGAGCGACTTATAGAGTTTGGCTTTTGTTCGTCGAGAGAGGACTTTACTTTTCAATTGCCTACTCAGTCCGAAGTAGCACCTGTTGGCAAGAGTAATCCTGCGTTGGATTTCCAGGCTGACATTGTTGGTGGTGTTAATGCTGGTTCCTAAATAGACGAAATTATCTACAACTTCAAAGTTATGACTGTCAACAGTGACGTGGGAGCCAAGTCGCGAGTGCGACAACTGTTTGTTTGATGACAGGAGATATTTTGTCTTGCCCTCGTTCACTGCCAGACCCATTTGCGTTGCTTTCTTGTTCAGTCTGGAGAAAGCAGAACTAACGGCGCGGGTGTTGAGACCGATGATATCAATATCATCGGCATACGCCAGCAGCTGTACACTCTTATAAAAGATTGTACCTGCTCGATTCAGTTCTGCAGCTCGAATAATTTTCTCCAGCAGCAGATTCAAAAATTCGCACGATAGGGAGTCGCCTTGTCTGAAACCTCGTTTGGTATCGAACCGCTCGGAGAGGTCCTTCCCGATCCTGACGGAGCTTTTCGTGTTGCTCAACGTCAGTTTACACAGCCGTATTAGTTTTGCGGGGATACCAAATTCAGACATCGCGGCATAAAGGCAGGTCCTTTTCGTGCTGTCGAAAGCAGCTTTGAAATCGACGAATAGGTGGTGAGTGTCGATTCTCCTTTCACGGGTCTTTTCCAAGATTTGGCGCATGCTGAATATCTGGTCGGTTGTTGATTTACCAGGTCTGAAGCCACACTGATAAGGTCCAATCAGTTTGTTGACGGTGGGCCAAACGCTCAATTCGGACCTGTACTGCCAACAAATGGACCGCTTGAAGGCAGCACTTATACAGAAGAGGCCATCTTTGATTAACAGAGGCCGAATTGTCTTCATTAGGACAACGCCAGGCCACACACATCTTTAGTGACGCGCCAGAAGCTCCGAGAGCTCGAATGGGAGGTTCTTTTGCATCCACCGTATAGTCCGAATCTCGCACCAAGTGATTACCACCTGTTTCTGTCCATGGCGAACGCGCTTGGTAGTCTGAACTTGGCCACAAGAGAGTCCTGTGAAAATTGACTCTCCGAGTTTTTTGCCAATAGGGAAGCGAGCTTCTATGAAAGGGGCATTATGAAGTTGGCATTTTGATGGGAACGCGCCATCGAACAACATATGCCGAAAAGTCTCAAGCTCCGATTGGTAAAGCTTTATAACAAAATTTTCAATACTGGTGTCTACCCCCAATTTTGGAAAACGTCCTGTGTTATACCAATACTTAAACCACACAAATCCTCCGATGAACTTGCTAACTATAGGCCGATTTCCCTCCTTCCATGTATGGGCAAAATTTTGGAAAAGATCGTGGCAAACCGCTTGATGTGGTATGCTCAGCGAAACAAGTTCATATCACCGAATCAAGTCGCAAACAAAAAAGGTCAAGGCACGTTAGACGCTTTAATCCAACTTGACTACTTCATTACTAACGCTTTGTCCAGCAAAAACCACGTGTCCGTACTATCTCTTGACTTCCACAGAGCTTTCGACAAAATTGGAGCCCATATTATTATTCGACAACTTAGGAAAATAGGCCAGAATATGATACGTTTTATTACCAACTTTCTCACAAACAGAAAACTCAAAGTCAACGTAAATGGTTTTCTTTCTTCAACACTCCCGCTTTCTAATGGTACGCCGCAAGGCTCACCTCTTTCAGCCTTCCTTTTTATCATTGCTTTCGACTATATTAGTAGGATGATAAAATATTACAAAGGAGTTGAGCACCAGATCTATGCTGACGATGTCCTAATCTACACAAAAGTCTCTGACGTTAATTTAGCTCAATCCTTATTTACTAATATACTCGCCAGAATTGAGACTTGGTCACTGGAGTCTGGTGCTTCACTTTCTTTAGACAAAACACATATCCTTCATGTATGTAGGAAGCAAAATTGCAACGGTATTTCACTTACCCACAATCAAACCAACATCGAATTTAAAACACAGCTGAAATTACTAGGATTAATTTCTGACTCTAAGTATAACTCTAATACTCACTGTAAATATGTCAGAAACTCGTTAATGACACGATTAAATATTGTTAAATATCTCTCGTCTAAGCATTCATTTATTCATCCGAACACACTAGTCAATGTTGTCAGAGCTTTGCTAACTTCAAAAATAGATTATGGGCTCCCCATCTATGGCAATTGCTCCAAAAGCAGTATCAACCTTTTAAATGCACCATACCATTGCGCAATACGGCGAAGTCTCCGGGGGTTTCCAACCTCGCCAATAAAAACGATAATGGCTGAATCTGGTTTACCAACTATTCAAGATAAAATTATATATTCTTCGCTCCAAATTCTTGCGAAAACGGCTGAGAACACCAACCCATTACTAAATACAACTATCACCCATGCCACGAAAAAAAGAAAAATTCCAAGAATACAATCGGCTATTTCGAGATGCTTAAGTTTCGCTGAAGAAAATAATATTTTACGTAACGCAACATGCAAATTCACCACACGACATCCTCCCTGGCTGATCAATGATAAAATCTTACAGAATAAGCTTATGTTTTTGTCCAAGCAAAACACACCAAACGAAGTCTTTCAACAAACCTCTGCTGAACTCACGCAGTTAATCACGCAAAAAAGACTAAAGGAAAGTTCCTCATCTGTACAGACAGCAAATCGTGTATGTCTGCAATAACGTCTCTTCCAATCGCAATCCCATAATAGAAGTTATCAGGGACGCGGTCATTGGTGCCCCTCAGAAAATCCAAGTAATGTGGATCCCTGGCCATGCTGGTATTTTAGGCAACCACTTTGCAGACCTCGCTGCGAAAAATGTAGCCAGGACTTTTGCCTTAACATACTATGCCTCATCCAAGCAAAACATTTCTAACCTTATTAAGCACAAAAGGCATCAAAAAAACGCAAGCGAATGGAAAACATTTAAACATCGCTACGCGGACATAAACCCAGCCAGAAATCGAATGATCTACTCGTCAACAGTTCCAACTAGCGCAATGAAGACATATACTCGATTAAGGATTGGACACACTATCATAACACACGCCCACTTACTATCGGGTAAAAGCCCATCCATTTGCCCCCTTTGCGAGGACACCGCTTCTATCAAACACTTACTCACACTCTGTCCGATGCTTCACTCAACAGCCCACAACTCTGGCAACATTGATCTCATAAAACTACTAAGTGAACCTTCAGAAAAAAACGTTATGATTGTTTATAGATTCTTAAAAACCAACGATTTGTTAAAACATATTTAAGCAACTTACATCTTTACTAACCCTTAGCAAATAGAACTTTTTACCTAGTTATAATTACAAGGCGGTTGAAGGCCTCGTAGCCAGTGCTGCGTTTATGTATTTATATAATAAAACTCCTTTTGTTATATGAATTATTATAAATAAATAAATAAATAAATAACCAATTTTATGAACAATTGAAAATTCAATAAAAATACCGCAAGACTTTTTTGACAACCTAATATGTATGTACATACTTATGTGGAAGAGGCTAATTTTAATATATTGGATTAACTTTTGCCATTACTAAAATATACTAGAGTTGGTATTTCCAAGCAATTTAATGAAGAGAACACATATGCTGACCGACATATGCGACATAAAGTATACTACTATATGGAAACTGGGGTCGTTCGTGTACCGATTTCAAATTTTTCAAAAACTTTTTAAGTTTCATTAAGATACATAACTCACGTGTTGACCGATATAAGGGGTACGAAGTCAACCAAAAGTTCGATAATCTTTATATTTGGTTCAAAATATTACCCGCTTTTACCTATTTTTGACAGAAAGGCACATAACACTGATCAACAAAAAAAAAATAGGAATAAGGTCAATTAGTAGTCTAAAATTTTAGATACGAATAGTTTTATTATAATATGATTTTTTCCCCTTTTATTAAATTAGAAATTATTTTAACAAAAATTAAATTATTTTCAATGTTATAATATTTAAATAAATACTTTATTACGATTTTCTCCTGTATTTCGCGTCAGGAACGTCCCTTTGTAAATCACAGCAATAATCAGCCAGCATAGTAGGACTCCATTTTCCCTGGTATCGTTTTTCTATGGTATAAATGTCTTGGTGGTCCCGTGTTCATCACTAACGGCACCAAAGTTTGGAACAAAAAAGTCTAAATGTGAATGTAAAAAATGTATTTTTAAAGACATTTTGCAGTCTAATGCTTTATAATTCACTAGAAGTTCCTCAACAATAGTTTTATAGTCATTTAATCGGTAATTTCCAAGAAAATTTTGAGTGATTTTTAAAAATGATTCCCAAGCTGGTTTTTCCAAATCATTGAGCTGGTTTTTAAATATATCATCTTTTATCACTTGCCTGACTTGAGGACCTACAAACACGCCATCTCTAATCTTGGCGTCACTGATTTTAGGGAATTTTTCTTTTAGATATTGAAATCCAGCGCCATTTTTATCCATTGCTTTAACAAAGTTTTTCATCAGGCCAAGTTTTATATGGAGAGGTGGTAAAAATATATCTTCAGGTTGTACTAATGGAGAATGTTTTAAATTTTTTTTTCCTGGAGTAAGAGATCGTCTTTTGCACCAATTTTTCTTCACGTAATGGTTCTTCCTATTCCTAACAAAAAAAACAAGAAAATTTTGTATACCCAAGCAGCAATCCTAATAAAAGCGCAACAACTTTTAAATCTCCGCAAATTTTCCATTTATGTTCGTCATACTGTATCTTTTCTAAGAGAAATTTCATTGTTTCATATGATTCTTTCATGTTAGCACCATAACCTACCGGTACGGAGGGAAGATTATTGCCATTATGTAACAAAACTGCCTTTAAGCTTGTTTTTGAAAAATCAATAAATAAACGCCACTCTTCAACTTTGTGTTGTGTTCCCACAATATTCATAACATCACAGACACTGTTACAAATTTATTTATTATTTATTTTAATGTTATTTAGACAAGTGTAAATCACGACCTAAATCATTAAGATCTCCTTGAGATTGTAGGTGTGGCGTTTCTTCCTGGAGACAGATAGATGAAGAAGCAATTTGAAAATCAGGATCAGTACTTATATTATGTTTCCTCTGATTCAGTTGAAAGATCAGAGCACTGAGGTGGTTTTGGTGTAGGTAGTTCTTTACTGTGAGGAATTGGTTTTTTAGCAGATGACACATCAGGATACTTAATTTGTTTTTTAGTTTTAATTGTAATGCCTTTTGTATTAGTCAGACAAAAATAACAATAATAACAGTTGAATGGTCTGTCGGCTCCATCCAAATCATCGGAATTCCGAAAGGCATAGACCGAGATCTTTTTTCTCAACCCGTAAGAAGTCCTACACACATAACACAACAGATGTGTGGAACCCACACTTTATCTTGCTGTCCAACAGGAAAACCGAAATAACTTTCATACAATTTTTTTACTAAAGGTGTTAAATTTCTTCGTTGAGATACAAAAGTTATTTCACCACAAATGTAACAGAACTTGTCAGGATCATTTTTACACTTTCTTGACATTCTTTAAGAATCACTCCACTTAGCAAACACAAAATACAGGCACTTTTCAGAAAAATAAAGCACTGAATAAAAAATAATAAGGAAAAGACGATTAATATTAAACTTTACTGATAAGTACCGGAACACGGAAACTAGTCCTAATCAGATCAATATACGTATGATTTTGTAGAATTGTTAGGTAGATGTTTCGAAAGTACTGCTTACTTTTTTTGTTACAAAATTTTGTTGGTCAGTGTAATTATAGGGAAAAAATTGTTTCTATATTTCAATAATACATATCACGGATTGACCGATATTTCGGTAAAAGCCAGTCATAGGCAATGTAGTCCACATATTTTCTATCTGGAACTACCATGCCTCAAAGCCACTATCTGCGCAAAGTTTTGTACCTATAACTTTAGCCGTGTTTAAGTTATTTACTATAAAGTGAAACAATCATATGGTGTTAAAAATTGTGAAACATGGGAACATGGGATGTTCATAAAACAGTTGTTTGTATTACCTACAACTAATCGAGATAGATGTAGTATATGTATATTTATGATCAGGATGGCTCGACGAGTATAATACCGAGTGATTGTCTGTTTGTCCGTCCGTGTCAAAATTGAAATAGCTCGTTAAAACTTGGTACACATCATAGATCTGTGTTGATGCACCGCAACTAAAAGTACACCACACATGTACAAAGTGTTTTGTAAACTCGTGTGTCAAAGCACCACATCAAAAAATGATGTGATGTTTTTACTAGTTTCTTTAGTGCGTTGTTTCTATGCGGTATCCTAAATGAGCTTCAGCTATGGATATGGTAGACTTTTCACTCTTGTGAGCGGCCACCGCATACACGTCGTGCATGCAAAAACAACCCCTAAATTTTTGGTGCCTTTTGTTGGTGCTTAAATCTGGTTAGCAATTACCAAAAAAAACAGTAAACTTCGAACTATGGTCTTGCATATTGTCAATCTTCTATGTGACATTCGCCTTGGCCGATTTTCGGCTTGCATATGCTATTACGCTACATAAGAAGAACAGTGCTAACAAAGCACCAAGGCTCATAAAAAACACAGAGTAAATTTTTGAGTGTGTCACGTTGCATATTACGCCATGTTAGTAGTACCGGCGCCGCATTTTAAGCGATCACTTGAAATGGTCAAACCAAGCACCGCATTTTAAGCGAGTATACTAGTTGTGGTCAAATCAAGCACCGGTACCGATCTCTGGTATACATGTTCCTAGGTACCTAAGGTGGATTGGTATTGCAGATGGGCGAATTATCAATCAACCTGGTCTCATGTACAAATGTGCATATTTTCTATAGGTTGAGAACATCCATTGTTTTGCAGGTTCCCTTACATATTTATATTTAAATAGTCACTTCTTAATTATTCCTTTCACAGTGTTATAATTCCCGTTAAAGGAAGATTTATCCACTTCAGGATTGTTTCATTTAATATCGTAATAACGAAGAAATATACCATCTACCTACATATATGTATATACGTATAAAAAACAGCTTAGAAGAATGCTATTTTGTTCAAATAGATATATTTATATTCATACATACATATACATACATATATTAATGGAACTCCTGAATATGTTAATACCAATGTGCTTGTGGACAAATTAAGATCTTTTAGTGGTTATGCTAATGCACAATACTCACACCAATTACTTTGCATGAGCAATCAAGTGAGTACTTTATTGAAATTGTTATTATATATATGTACATATAACACCGGTCAACAAAAAAATATTTTTTTTTTGGATTTCTGTTCTCATGCTGATTCTAGACATTGAAAAACACTTAAATATTAATCTTTAGTTCCTTAAGTTTGCTTTGGGCTGATCTACATCGATAAGTATATTTTAATTTATTTCATAAATCAAAGATGGCAGCACTTTGATTAACCCGAAAGTAAACAGTATTATTATTTGTAAGAGGCACAGTAGTGAATGTTGACCTGTTTATTATAGCTGTAACAACAATATTAGTGTATTACTCAGTTAAAAAATGGCATCAAGTCAGTGTAAAAATGATGTTGATTCATTCTGTTTTATTTGCGGTGAATTTATTAAAGTTAAAAGTAAAAAATTTGCTTTACATATTCTTTTATATATTATTGTTTATCACACATCTTGAATAAAAACGACTCTTGTATCTAAAAAAAAGTTTTCTAATTATAATCTATAGTGAAATTGTAGAAAAAATATAAAAATCAGTCATTTCTGCTTAAAAATCGAAAAATTGCTCTAATTTCTACGAAAGCAAACTTTAACCGGAAAAAAAATTTTCCTTATTTTTGTCATAGGAGAAACTAAAATTTAACATGTAGATGTCAGACCCAAAAATCGCGTTGACTGGTGTTATTTATACATATTTTCACTCGTTAAAGTTGAGCGTTACTGCTATTTAAATATTTCTTTAAAAAAATATGTAGAATGTGTTACTATAAAATTTGGGTTCATAATGATATTTTGTGCCTGGGAAGTACGAGGATTCAACAATTATGGGCAACATGTCCATGCCATACAATATGTTTACCAAAAATTATTGACAATTTCGGGAGTCTTGCTATGGCATTCATAGCACTAGGGTATTTGAGACCGAAGGCTTGACCTTTTTAGGTCATATTATATACAAGGTGCGTTCCAAAGTAAAGAGGAATCCTTTTGAATCTAGCGCCTCCTGGTGGCGCCATCTATGTATATGTCGACTGGTGCGTTAGAATCTGCTATCTTTACCGATTGTCCAGTGAGAATTTCACGACATTTCATTCATTGGAAGTGAAGTTATTGCGTTTTAAGTGTTAGTATGTGTGTGTTATCATATTTTGTTTTAAAATTGGTAAAACTTTTACCGAAACGTTTTAATTGATGAAACAAATTTATGGTGATGATTGCCTATCCCGTAGCAGAGCGCACGAATGCTTTTAACGTTTTCAAAGTGGTCGTCAGGACATAAATGACGATCAACATGTGGGCCCATCAAAATCCGTAATCACCGGAAATCCATCGAAACTGAGCGTGATTTCATCAGAAATCAGCCGAAATCTTCATTTAAATTCATAGCTTCAAAATGCACGGTTAGTTGCGCACAAATTAACTGACGACCAAAAATTGCTCAGAATCCAACATTCGAAGAACATCAGTAAAGAGGTCAGAAAGGACAAAAATCACATTTTAACCATTAATCACTCCCCGTTTTTACCTGATATGACACCGTGCGACTTCTTCCTTTTCGGATAAATGCATTTGCCCATTTATCATAAGAACACAGACTTTTTCGTGCACAAATGGAATATCAAATGTAATTTATGAAGTTGTAAATGTTTACTCATAACAGATGTACAAAAAATCAATCAATTAAAATATCAAATGATTAAAAGTAGACGCTCTTCTAATTCTTTTAAGAGAGTGTTTACCACACCAATTACCAGACGATTTCTTGAAGTATGACGAACGTTATTGAATTTTTATTAGAAAAGTTTAAATTGCAAATGTGCCATCAAAAATAAAATTGCCCTTTCACCCAGAGTTAGGAATCTTAGCGGGAGATTCAATCGCTGCTTTAGTTTAAATTTGCAACTAGTTGCTACAGAGTATTATAGTTTTGTTCTCCTAACGGTTGTCCGCATGATCTAAAACCAATCGAGATAGATATAGGGTTATATACATATCGCTCATTTGATGCAAGACCGGCATAAATCAAAAAACGTGATTTTTGAGTTAATGCTGCAGAATTGTTCGTTATATCATACTTCATGTTGAGTGAAAAATTCATATGAATACCTCTTATATGCTCCGCTTGAGAAGAGGTGTAAGGTTGGAGTCACCGTGTAAGGTTGTAGTCAGTTGAAAACTTTAAACGCAGCAAATGAGCGATATATATAATATATGTAAATGATCAGGATGACGAGAAAAATTGATATCCGGTTGACTGTCTGTCTGTCTGTCCGTCCGTGAGTAAAAATTGAGATATCTTGATGAAATTTGGTATGTGGGTTACTTAGTACAAAAAATTTCGAACTCGTAGATGGGCGTAATCGGTAATGTCACGCCCATAATCGCCATTAACCAGAAACATATTATATAAAGTGCCATAACTAAGCACTAAATTAGGATATGAAAGTGTATTAGCAAGAGGCACTGCGAGAACATTTTTTTGAAAAAGTGGGCGTTGCCATGCCCTATAATAAGTTTAATGTAAATATATCCTAAACCACTAAAGCTACAACAAGCAAATTTGCTGGGTACAAATCTTATAAGAACTTCTACCGACAATGTGAATCTGAGGCTTACTCCTCATATAACATATGAGAGAGATTTATGGGGGCCGGTGTGAAAATTAGACGATTGGCACCGCCCACTTGTTGGTAAGCTTCCATATCTCGGGACCCGACCAAATCGATTTCGACAAATTTTAGTACGTGACTTTTCTTCTACATTGTTATGTCACAATGTGGAAATGGACGAAATCGGACAACAACCACGCCTACTTCCTATATAACACAATTTTAAATTCCACTTGATTCGTTTAGTTTCCTGTACACAAGTTTCGAAGCAGTTTATATAACGGGATATAACTTTGCACAAATAATGTCTTTAGTGTGTGCCACCTTAAGACCAAAAATTGTTGAAATCCAATAAAAACTGTTCAGTACCTATGTACTGAATATTTAGGCTCCAGTACCAATAGTTGACTTTTGATCGAAAACGTCGGTCAATGTGTGATATATATAACTGAAATTAGGGGATAATCATTCTCTTGTAATGGTATGTCTGTATGTCAAAAATTGGTTCAATCGGACTAAGACGGGATGTCCTCCAAATATTCAATAAAAAGATTTTTGAACTTCGGGCTGACTTTGGACCGCATATATCGGCCAATATGTACATAAGTTATACTCATACCAATGAAAATAAGAGAGCGTGCTTTACTCATAACAGTGTATCTTTGCGCCTAAAATAGATAAATTTGAGCGAAAACTTAGCCTAGCCCCTATTTAACTAATATTGGGATTTTCGAACATCCGGCTGACTTTACTATATTTGATTGATTTCACACCTTAAAGTATTTGCCTGGCTTTCATTCTTGCAAGTGGCAAGAGTATAAAATGTTCGGTTGCATTCGAACTTAGCCCTTCCTTACTTGTTTAAGTTATTGTTCTGCTTTATAAAGTGTAGTGTGGTTTTTATATTTGCTAATTATATACTGTTTTTAAAATATTTATATTGTGTTGAAAAACACCATCTACTTTTTAATTGAAAATTTTATATCTATTTTAAATGGCGCTATGATGAGTAAACCTTGTCCCCATAAATGTCTTCCGACTTCTCGAGAAAATCTTTGCATGTTTCTAATTGATTGTTAAAACTAAAAAAAAAAAACTTTTAAAAAGGGTTACATAGGCAGATGTGAATTAAATTTTCGTTAACTGATATTGCTTGTTGATTTTAAAATTCTGTCCTTAAAAATCTATAGCTGAATGTGTACTTAAAAATTAGCTCGCATACATACAGTGAAATAATGTTGCACTTAAAAAGGCTTTATATTATTCTTGCTTATAATAATTTCATTCTTGACATACATACATATATTTATAGTGATTGCACACATGTGAAATTAATGATAGTTTTCATACATAAGTATGTAAATGCATATTTAATATTGAAAATGTCACTGACTTATATCAGTAGTTCCATAGTTAATTTTTCGAAATTTCTTTTTTTGTTTCTATTATCATTAACAATATGCATATATATATATAGAAATGGTTGTGCCACATCCGAGGATCTCTTTTGGAAATTAGATGCCTTACAATCGTTCATACGTGATCTTCATTGGCCGGATGCTGAGTTTCGTCAACATTTGGAGCAACGCCTGAAAATGATGGCTACTGAAATGATTGAACAATGTATACAGCGCACGGATTCATCATTTCAGTCGTGGTTAAAGAAAAATGTGGCCTTCATTTCAACCGATTATATAATACCATCGGAGATGTGCGCAATGGTTAATGTGATATTAGACGCTAAAAATCAAAGCTTTAAACTAACTACAATAGATGGTATTGATTTGGTAAGTATATTTTTTATACCATATAAAAAAAACTTATTATTTATCAAAATATCTACAAAATACAGTGACTCACACGACCAACCGGATGACCTCAGCTTTAATTTTGGATGTAAGTTATTGCTATTGAAATAACAATTTAGCTTAAGATATTATATATCATTAAAAAGGAAATTTTATGCACTTTTTATTTTTTATATAACCCATAAAAAATTTAACTTCATATTTAACATAAACACAAAAAGCCCAATACACACTTCAAATTCATCTCACACGACTAACCGGATTTTTTTATACACACTATAGTTCTAAATAGTATTTAGTAGCGAAACCTTCTGAAGAAATTACTGCTTCTAAACGTTTTGGGATCGAGTCAACCAGCTTCTGGCAGAATTCGGGTTTTACAGAATTCCATGCTTCCAGTATCGCTGCTTTGAGCTCCCCAATATTAGCATACTGTTTTCTATACACTTTTCGTCCTACTTCGTTCCACATGCTCAATTATATTTAGATCTGGGGATTGTGCCGTTGTTTCCATTACGTGTGGGCAATTATATATCAGCCAAGTTCGAGCGATTTCTGATTTGTGCTTCGGATCGTTGTCCTGATAGAAAATAAAGTCTCTTTGGATACCCAATTTGTCACAAGATGCTTTGACATTCTCCTTGAGAATATCGACGTACTGAAAACGATCCATAATATTTTTTACAAAATGCAGATTGCCGGTTCCCTTTGCTGATACACATCCCCAGACCATGATTGAGCCATCACCATGCTTCATAGTAGCTCTAGTATGTTTTGGAAGATGGGCTTCATTAGGACGCCGCCATACAAACTTGCGCCCATCCGAACCATGCAAATTGAATTTGCTTTCATCCGTAAAAAGGACCTAAATCATGCACAAATTTATCATTGCAACTGTTTTCAGCAAGATTCGATGAAAATTATGAAACTTACTTTATTACAAAACTTTCTGGATTTGTTCAGGTGCGCCTTAGCAAATTCAAGTCTTTTTTCTTATATCTTCCGATATATATGGCTTTTTTACCATCGCCTTTCCATGCAAATTGTTGTTCCGAAGTGATCGTCGAATAGTTTTTGCTGAAACTTTTTTGCCTAGATCCTTTTCAACTATAATTTTTATAGTTTCTGCTGTAGATGCCGGATTGTTTTTAATAATTCGCAATATGAAACGCTCATCATTTGCTGTTAGTATATTTCCTTGGCCTTTTCTGGATATGTTACACACTCTATTTTCCTTCCGAAACCTTCTTACAATATCGTGGATAGTGGAAGTACTTCGCTTTACTATATCTGATATATCTTTTATAGTTTTTCCATCTTCTCGAAGTTGTATTATTAAATTTCTAATGTCAATAGATGTCTGAGTACGTGAAGGAGCCATTATTGATATAACTAAACACTAAGCAATGAAATTTACATCTGGTTCAATGTAAGAATTAGCACTACATATTTTCACAGAATTTTAAATGAAATAGAGGGTTACTTTACAGTGCACAGTGGTCGGGCTTGTATGGAGCCGCGGCCATAAATACTTCCCGTTGAGATATCGTTATAAACTTTTCTCCAAAAATCTAAAAAAATATTTTAAACATACAGTAAAAAAATTGGCTGCATCGGACGACTATATCTTATAGCTCCCATAGCACCGTAGCAAGGCGTATAAGGCGATGGTGCGCAAAAATACTTCCAGTAGAGTTGCAGTGCTAAAATTTCATTACTGGCATGTATTTAAATGATTTTTTTTTTTTATGTGAAAAAGGATAACAAATATCTTCTAATAAATCAAATGTAGATGACAAAAATTTAGATTTGTCCCTCTTTGGTAGTTTGCTCTGTCCTGTTATAAAAGGGTCTGAACGCAAAAGAAGTGTATTGATTAAATCCGTATTTGTCAGTATGCGAGACATCTTCCAGTGTATGTTGCAACCGGCACTTCTTTATTTCTTTGTTGTTGGCCTCCGCAGCTTCCTCTGAGAGCTCTCCAATCGACAACAAAGCGTGCTCTATCACCTTCGCACCTTGAATTAATATTTCATGCACTGTTGCTGGAAGATAGTACCATGTATATATGTAGTTTTATCAACTGCTTAGCAGTATCCGATGCATAGCTTTCAAATTTTTTAGCATTAATAGAATATCCTGAGGCTAAAGCTTACAATATCGTAGCGCATCATTACAGTTAGAAAATTTTTGTTTGTATTCGCTGTGCCCAGTACTGCCATCAAACCCCAATTTTCCAATTAATGTTAATGTGTTCTCCGTTCCTTCAAGACAATTTTCAATTACAGTTCTTTGGAGCTGTAAAATACTAGAAGCGGTGTTGTCTAGTAAACTTTGCAGCTCGACTTCTGCATATGTTTCAGCTACTGTTATGTCATTTGGATATCTTGATGTTTTAAAGTTTTTTTTTTTTTTTTTTTTTTTTTTATTGAAACGTAACAAGGATGTGGTTTTACCTTTCATTCAAATTGCAACTAGTGACTAACTTAAACTAACAAGCAATATTTTTCATAATTTATAAGGTACAACATAAAAGCTCTATTAAAAACTTTATTCAAAAACTAAACTTTGTGTTAAAAACTAAATATTATAATATCTGTTATTTGTTACTTGCTTAGAAGGTCACGAAACGTTGTGCTTTTCAGTCTGCGCCTGCTATTTCGAGTTTCTCCCAGTTGTCGGGCTTCAGCGTTTATGTGATTTTGTAACCTTGTAGCATGTTTCGATGCCGTTTCGTGAATGACTTCCCGAACCATTTTTATGCGGAGATCTCGATGTAGATCTGAATTGCGTATGTACCACGGGGCATTTACAATTTTTCGCAGGACTTTGTTTTGGAATCTTTGCACCGCTTCGATGTATAACGGTGCAGCGCATCCCCATAGTTGGATACCGTATGTCCAAATGGGCTCTAACGTTTGGTTGTAGACTAGGATTTTATTTGAGGTAGTTAATGGTGATTTCCTGCCGATTAACCAGTTTATTTTGTTATATTTTAGTTTTAGTTCCGCAACTTTCCTTTGTATATGCTCCCTCCACTTTAATTTTGCATCCAACGTCAAACTAAGATATTTCGCTGAGGTGGAGTACGGTATTACCTCATTACCAATATGTAGGGGGATATACGTAGCACTTTTGTTAGTGAAGTTTATATGTACAGACTTCAACTCGTTTAGAGTAATGTTCCATTTCTGTGTCCATTCTACAATCTCGTTGATTGAAGACTGCATTCTGTTCGACGGTAGTAATTATGCAGGTATCGTCTGCAAATGTGGCGATTGTGCAGTTTGGCGGCGTAGGCATATCGCTGGTAAATAGAATGTATAGAAGGGGTCCCAAGACACTTCCTTGGGGTACACCCGTTTTTAATGGCTGTAACGTAGTATACGATTGCCCCTGTTTGATTCGGAGAGAATTTGTTCGTCGCTTGGCAATATATTGCAAGACACTTCACTATTCACAAATTCACCAATGAGCAAGTATTGGTGTTTCGTTATTCCAGTGTCCATGAAAAGCGATAAAACCTTTTCAATATTTGCTTCGGTTGACTTCAGGATCGGTGGAAAATCGGATGAGCGCAAAACAGAAGCTGCAGACTCATCTTGTTTTTCTATTAGCGCTATCCGACGACGTTTCGTTCTTTTTGAGGACTCAGCAAAATCAATTTTGGGACGTCCCCAGCACTTGAAAAACTTTGTTCAGGAACACAAGCAGGCTCAATTATAATTGTTTCGACAGTGTTCAACCAAGGGGATTGATATCGAACAATTGAAATCTTACAACGATTGTCCAATAAGCAATAATTTTTTTGCAAATGTAACCAATACAAATGTTAAGTTTTCTCATCTCTACTGCGTAGCCTTTGTTTTTAATGCTTTGTTCTACCAAACCAGTGACACTTCGAGTTCTTTTCGCATTCGCGCCCTCTTCTGTGCACCAAAGATCAAGAATGTGCATGCGCGAAAATACGCAGTTACAAGAAGTGTCTATAAAAAAAGGTAGCATAAAAATTAGAAAAAAAAATATACAATATTGCATACAAACACAAAGGACGAATACAAAAGAAACATCGCAAAAACAAAGGAAGAGCAGCAGATAGCGTCGCAAATTTGAGCAATAGTAAGACGACAGCTTAAGTTTATTTACGAATATTCACATATGGGTAAATATCGGCAGCTACACCTAACATTTGTATTACCTTAAAACATTGACAAATACACTGATAACACTCATAAAGGGGGGATCGTGGGGTAACATAACTAAATGTCTATTTAAACATGAAAATTACGTTAAAAAAATACACAAAAAAAGGATAATCAATCAAAAAAAACACAACAAATAATAAATCAATAAAATTAATTTCATAAGATGAATTTATTAAAGTAAATACCTGCAACAATAAAATTAATTTTAAATAATCAAAAACCTCTCTAGCAAACGTTTGACCACTTTGAAATTCAATTTTGTTTTCACGAAAAACTAACTTAGCGCAGTTTCGCTGCAAAATTGAACAGTTGATCACGCTTTGCATTCTATTTTTAGAATGTCCCGTTAGATTTGCAGTAAAAACCGGTTTGCCATGAAGAAGCTTGGACATTTTAGAGACGATTTGGTAACTTTTCGCAAATTTTTGTTGTTATGAATTTTTTGAATTTTGTCCTATGGGCGCAACCACTGTGCAGTGGGTTTCTATTAGGTTTTAGTCGTGTGAGATGAATTTGAAGTGTGTATTGGACTTTTTGTGTTTATGTTAAATATGAAGATAAATTTTTTATGGGTTATGTAAAAAATAAAAAGTGCATAAAATTTCCTTTTTAATGATATACAATGTGTTAAGCTAGATTATAATATCAATAGCATTAACTCACATCCAAAGTTAAAGCTGAGTTCATCCGGTTGGTCGTGTGAGTCACTGTATATTAATAGTAAATTTTTGATGAATTGTTTAAATTCGTAAACACGAATTACTTATGACAACGGTCCATGGTTATTGTAATACTTCTTTTATTTTAATTATACTTTTACTCTAATTGTTATAAACTGATCTAATTGTTATATCCTAAAAAGTAGACCCTCAAACATACATATATGCAGTGTCGGACAAAAAATAAAAACAATACCTGTTAAAAAAAACAACCTTTCAAAACTCTATCCCAACCAATGAAAATTACAAATAATTTGTACTATTATAGGCTGATTCACTAAGTTTAATTTTTACTAAAAATAAAATTCGTTGTAAAAAAATAACTCTTAAAGGCCGAATTAAATTGAGAGAGGACAACAAATAAAAAACTTCAAATAATTAATAAATATTATTAAAATGGAACTTAAAATTGTGTGCATATTCTTAACCAGCCATTTTGTTTTAACAAAGCTTGCCATTTTTTAGCATTGAACTCACTCACAAGTAGTTTGGGGTATGGAATACCAACTTAATGGTCATTTCTCGACTGTTCTGTCTTATATTTCGACCTAACGCCTTCAATATTTTGTTTGACAATTCTGAACGAGTTCTCATGTCCAGAGATTGAGAGACCAGATTAAAACGTCTATCTCATTATGAAGAAACCAATTTCGTTCAAGGGCCGAAATTGTTCTGCTAAAATTTCGATTTTATAACCCCTTCATTCTTCAAAAGGGAGTATAACTTCATTGAGTATGTGTACGTACGGGTCTACACCGTATCAGGAGAAGCATCACCATACCATGATAGTTCTACCCTGTGCAGTATATTTGGGGTGAAATGCTGCATTTTTTGGACGCCTTACCAAACTAAATTTACCATGCTTTCATCTGTCATCTCCATTCGACACGAGTTTTCGCGAATCCGATGTGATAGCTTCGATGTCTCTGTGTCAACAACGGGAATTTGCGAGCTGTTCTTTCATAAAGTTTATTTAAAGCAGACTTCTCCAAATTGACCGATCACAAATCAATCAGGAGACTGAGATTAAAAGTCTCCTCCCAAATATCGGCATGGTAGTGAGTTTTTTGTGGAAAAAGGTTTGGTGCATGAATGTGGAAGATTTTCCAATAAGTGCTGCAATGCTTCGCCCTACCCATTTTTTCCCAAATTGGAAATGATTTGCGCTTATTATTTTGAACGGGCATTAGTTCATCTCTATTTATGCTAACACAAAACTTCGGGGTTGCCAACCAAAAATATGCTTGAGATGCCATCCAGTCATTACAAAAAAAAATAACAAAAACTATTCCGTTAAATAATAATTTGCAATCGAATATTACTTGATTAAGTGTTCTTATTTTTTTCCGGCGCTGTATATGCAGTCTGTCAAGTAAGAGCGTGGTCGACTTTACCGACAGTTGATGAAAAATTTCGCTCTAATTCCTTCGCGAGCCGATAGATGGAAGCTTTGACTTTGTTGCACTGTCAACAAAGGTTCAGTTGTCGTTGATCTTTTGAAAGAGAATCACGTTAAACGCCATCACGCCAGTGCTAAGTACGCGTCGCGCACTCGAAAGGTGCCAAAATGTCGCAATCAGTGGCTGATAAATATATGAGAAAGTCGAAGGCATTTGTACAGAAGTGGATACAGCGATATATAGTGGCTAAAAATGTCGATGATTTACCAGAACGTGGTTCTTTCCTATCGAAAGTGAACAAAAAAGATGAAAAAAGAATAATGAATCTGTTTTCGGGGAATCCTGCTTTAACACTGCGGCAAGGACAAGCAAAATTAATGGGAAAAAATTTAGCTATCCTACATAACTATCCGAACCCTTCTTCATACTCATGCTTTTAAATGGCGCAATACAATGAAGAAGCCTCTGTTGACTGAAAAACTTGTGACAAAGCGACTCGCTTGGGCGCATGAGAATATTGATAGAGATTTTGAAAATGTCATTTTTACTGATAAATATTCTATATGGACACGTTCTGTCCTCACGCGAGTCTGGTCAACTTCCACTAATAGGCTTGTTCAGCGGACCGTAAAACATGGAATAAAGGTGCATATTTGGGGCTGTTTCTCAAAGCAGGGATTTGGCACTTTGTACCTCCTTACTGACAACCTAAATGCCGAGAAAATGATAAAATCAACAAAAAACGCTTTACTGCTATCTGCCAAATGATGGTTCATCAGAAAAAATAAAGATTGGATTCTGCAGGAGGACAACGATCCTAAACACCGCAGCAAGCTCTGTACTCAGTGGAAAACTCAAGCTGGCATCGTTACATTGGATTGGCCGTCGCAGTCGCCCGATGCAAACCTTATTGAAAATGTGTGGGCATTTATTAAACAAAAGCTTCGTGGAAGACGCACATACGAGGTGTGTTCAAAAAGTATCGCGAATTTTGTGTTTTTTCAAAAATTATTTATTTATTCATGAATGTCTATTTTGTCCCCTTCAAAGTAATCCCCATGAGATATTATACACTTGTGCCAACGGTTTTTCCAATCTTCAAAGCACTTCAAAAAATCATTTTTTTATCTTCTCTAGCTCCTCCTTCGATGCCGTCTTTATCTTGTCAAGAGAAGCGTAATGTCGTCCTTTCATGGGCCTCTTTAGTTTAGGGAACAAGAAAAAGTCACAGGGGCCAGATCTGGGGAATACGGTGGCTGCGGCATCATTAGTGTGTTGCTTTTGGCCAAAAAGTCGCACACAAGAAACGATGTGTGAGCAGGGGCGTTATCGTGGTGCAATTTTATTGATAGGTAAAAATCGAAGACAATCCAAGACACGTGCAAGCAAAGCAGCTGTCAACAATTAAATGAACATTCAAAATAGGCGAGCTTGTCGGCATAAGTGAGAGACATGAGTACCAACATAACGCCACAAAAAATTCGAAATTCGACTATACGTAACCCGCGAAAATTCAAAATTCGCGATCTTTTTTGAACACACCTCGTACACTTTGAAGCAGTTGTCTTAAAAAATTCGTCGGATCTGGAGATCCTTGCCACTAGAATACGCCGTCAAATTAGTAGAAAGCATGTCTCGGAGATGCCTGGCAATTATCGACGCCGGTGGTGACTGGACATATTATTGATCAGATTGCATCATTGTTTGTAATGTGTACAATGTATATACAAAACAACAAACAACAAAATTTAATATCTGCTCTTTGTTCAAAATGCATTTTACGACCGATGACCAAAAGCTGCTGTCACTTTTTGATCGATAACATCGATTGTAGTTATCCAATTGTCTTAAAATTTTTATGAAATGTCAACAAGAGATCAAAATTTTTATTTCATATACCCACTAATAGGTGGCGCCACCAGAAACAGTTATATTTAAAAGGTTCTGTTTCTTTTGCGACAGGCCTTGTATAAATATGAAAGTTTCATAAAAGATTTGTTTTTTATAAATTTACACGACCACGCTCTTACTTGACAGACTGTAAATGATGATCAGCATCATGTCGATTTAGCAATGTCCGTCTGTCTGCATATTCGCGGACTAAGCCCTTAATTTTTGAGATATCGATCTGAAATTTTGCACACTATATCGGACGGCTTTAGCTGCCATACAAACTGGACCTTGTGTACAGAATTGTTCTGTTTGGTAAGACATCTTCACGGAATTCGGCACGAATTATTTTCAAAGGCAACGGTGTGATTTGCGAAAAAATAGTTCATATCAGACTATTGTAGATCATTTTATCAAATATATGCTATAAGAAATGTGTAGCCACAGTCTGTCTTGTTTTAAAGCTGACACTGTAAAATGTTTGGTACTCAGGTATATGAATGTTTAGCACTACAGGGAAAAAGCGCGTCTTTATTCACGTGCATTATATTAACGACGTTTAAGCCTTGCTTTCAGTCCTATCATATCTGATAGCGAAAAGTAATGGCGCCTGTCACACGTTCTATAATTGTGATAATTGCTGAATGCTGCACGTTAAATACTTATCGATCCAGTATCTATTCATAATAAATCGTGTTGTTGAACAACTAATGGATTTGCTTTATTATTTGCTTATTTTCCCTTTTATTTGCTACGAATTGTCGAAAGAGAACCGTGTTTGGTTCTGAAGAAAGAATTTAAAGAAGGCATTGAAGCAAAAAATGCAAAGAACCATTATGAAGAATTCATCAGATCTTTGAAGTTGACGATTCATAACTTAGGTCACTATATTCAGTTATTAAACGTGCCGACTTAAAAAAAGTGCTTTTCTATTCGATTTGTAAGCCTTGGCACAGGCAGTTCGGCACAATGTAGAATGGTTTTATTCGCCGAAGACAAGTTTGGATAGTGGGTAGTGTGTTTGGACTTGGTTGTAATGCCTTTTGTTTGAGTCCAAATCGGTCCAAATCATTGTATTGCAAATATTGTATGCCTGGATTGTAGTTTAATCCAACTTAATAGCGGTCTCACACACGTTACACAACATTTATGTGGAACTCAAGATTTATTTTAATATTCTAAAAAGCACTCTTAAATTAATGATTAAAGGTAATTGTCCATATGGATAACAGAAACGGCATCGTTAGAACACTTTCGTGACAAGTAATAAACGTACATATATATGAAGTAAGTTAGTCATACAATTGTTATAAATGAAGTTATTTAAGGGGTTATATACCTTCTTTGTCGAAGAAAAAAAGGAAAGTTTGGATTTTTTTTAGGTATGTAGCAATTATTTCATTACACGAATGTTTTTATTTTTTGATAGTATACTTTATTAACAATGTTTGTGCGAAATTTCGTGGAAAAATATCAAATAGTTTTAAGGGGTGGCTGTTTCTCTTAGAGGCCTTTTTTGGCAGAGCCTTGCGGTGACAATTCCCCAGGACGAACAAGCCAACTGAAACCATAAAAAGTAAAGTTTGTGCGTAAAAAGTCGATCAAGCACAGAAAAATTTCATTACAAACATTTAAAAAAAAATTTGAAGAAAATCGGTTCAGTAGTTTTCTGCGCGGTTAGAAGTGCTGTAACTTTTTTCTACTGCTCGAATCTCTATGAAAATCTGAGAAAATGTTCTCAAGGAGTTGTTCTTTAAGATAAAGCAATAAAAAAATTTGATTTTTTTAAATTAAAAAAGGTATATAACCCCTTAAAATAATATACGGGCTCGTGTATGATTTCTGACATGAGTATGTAGCTGTTACAAAAAACTAGACGTGATTGAAATAAAAATATTATACATACATATATTGTTAATGAGGACAAATCAACGTAATCAAATACAATCACGAAGATCGTGTGACAAAAACAGTGTTTAGAAGTGTAACATAAGGATCATTGTATAGTATGTACGTGTTTTAATATTTTATATACTAAGTATGTTCAATAGAGGTTCATATGTTGATCCCTCGCAGGCGATTGGATGATTTTCATTTGTAATGAACAGATCCCGTTTAAATTTCAACCAAAAAATAGATTCAATAATATTCTACATAAAAATATCACAACCATTCCCGTATAAGAAATGGAAGAATTGTTTCATACAAGAGTTGAGTACTTTTTTGTGCAGTTCGCCTCACTTGTTCTAATAAATTTTTCTAAGACTTCGGATCAATTATAATTTTGCCAAATCTGTCAGGAGGGCAAACCTTTTATATATATGTTATTAGCGCTAATGATGTAATGTTTTAGATAGTGTCGGTAGCTGGAACCTTACAACCGAATATATTTTAAAAACATTTTCAAAATACTTTATGTTTCCATTAGGAAATGTATTAGTCGTCTGCGTCAAAGAAAATATATACTCTATAATAATAATGAAGAAATATGTATGCAAAAACTTATACAATAAAAGGCTTATACATATATGTTATAATTAACTTATATAGAAGCTTAAAGATGTATTTTATTTGATATTTTTAGTACAAATTTCATGCAAAAATTGATGACCAAATCGATAAAGCGAATGTAGCTATGACACAAGGACTCATTAGTAAACTTATGTCTGTGCTAGAGTCGACTTTGTCGAAACTGGCACGTTACGACGAAGGCAGCCTGATTGGTTCTATACTTAGCTTTACAAACGTGTCCAGCTCAGGGAAGGATCTTGGCCAAGGTTATGTAAATTTCTTTCGTAACAACATGGACCAAATACGTGGTAAAATCGGCGACGATTTGTGGACACTAAACTTTTTTGAACAATGGTACACGCAGCAGATTAATATGCTTTGTAATTGGCTCTCCGAGAGGCTAGATCATGCTCTCCACTATGCTCAAGTGACTTCCATATCACATATAACAAAGGTGCGTAAATAGATATTTGTGCAGTGTCACCTTATGTTATTAGAAGCACAAGTTAAAATATGAGCATAAAATTTATCTCAGAAAATTTTCAACCGTATCGCTATATGTATACAATATATACATATACGCATATACATATACGCGTCGCTGAATTATTGTTTTAATTACCATCCGCAGAAAATTTACTCCGATTTTGAGCTTCAAGGAGTACTAGAGGATAAACTCAATTCCAAAGCATATCAAACTGTTGCCCAACGTATGGCCACTGAGGAGGCAACGTGCGCGTTAACCATGACTGATGTTGTCGAGTGTGACGAGTAAGTAACAAATAAAATCTTTAGCATAAAATATAGGTTGCTAGTCTAAGGCTAACGCACTTTATTGAAGGAACGTGGATGGGCTGAAAGGCGAAGGAGGTGACGATGATGTCACCGGTGACGATGGTGTTGCAGGCGCTTCACGTGGTTTACCCAAACCGAAAATTGCCGCCGCACAAGCAGCGGCCGTAACTAACGTCGTGGCTGGTAGGGTTGGCAATTTATTAGGAAAGGGTATTGGTGGACTTAGCTCAAAGTTGGGGGGTGGAAGCTGGTTTTAAAGCCAACCCAACGTAATGTATGTATATTAAGTTGTCTAATAGTGATTTAATGAAAAAAATTGATCGGTATTATTGCAGTTATATAGCATACAACCATATAACAAAGCTGCATCGTGAACTTTGTAATAGCGACATGTATATGCCTGTAATTATATTCTTACATTCATATACATATCTTATCTGCTTAAATATACGAATTATATGAGTCTACATAAGACCTATGTTTTTACAATAGTTAACCATGCAAAAATTGTTTGCTAAATAATATAATTATTGAAGAAAATAACATTTTACTCAATACCTACAGTCAGTTAATAATTTTTTCTTCCTTTTACTCCTACTGGCATAACAACAAACTAACGAAAACTAAAAAAAGTTGTTACTTTAGTATCTAAGGCATATCTAGATATACTTATATTCTAATATACAACATATGTTTTTAAATTTACATACATACATATACTGATATATATATATATATATTAAATAATTAGCGTATCACTGAAATCCGTATCGATTCCTCATGATAGGGAATTTTGGTTTTCAATATTAACAGCAAAATTTAGTCTATACCCCTATATAATTCCATTCAGATGCATATATACACTTATATCTGCATTGTATTCAAAAATATTGAAAATGTTATCTAAATAGTATAATTTAATTATAAATATTCTGTAATCTGTAACTCTTTAATCGTTTACCTTGCGAAAATGTTCATGATTAAAAAAGTAAAAAAAAAATGTTAAAACAAGGCAATATACTCACCTTGATACTGCGAGCCAAGTCCATGCAATATAAAAGAGAAGCATATACCAAAATCTACAATATACATACAATATATGCAGTTTCACTACTTCGCAAATATCAGCACCAATACTATTGCTTCATGACCATCAACACAACCATTGCTACAATGATAACCTAAGTCAAGTATAAGAGTAATGTAACAAACTCTTGAAATATTAATTATACTTCATGACATTGCATATACAGTGGTATAAAGTACATTTTATTTAACAAAAGTCATGAATAACGAGTAAAATAAGTTTAGATGTTATAATCTTATTATAAAAGATTGCAATGAAGCTATGAGAATTAATCATGAAATTATTTTGAAAAGGTCCACCAAGAAGAGACTACTTCAATTTTTTTAACGTACTTAACATACGAAATCATAATTAGATGTTTCACTCCAAACTTATTTTTTACATTCTTTAGTAGGATGAGATTGAAAAAAGTTTTAGTGAAAGCGGATAAGTTAAGCTATTTGATTTACAATTTACTATTTACAATACTACTATAGTAGTATGCTGTATCTGCCAGAATATCAAAATGAGACTCCTGACTAACAGAGTCACTAAATGAAGATTGTGACAATTAGAGACAGAATACCGATATTAGTCTGCCTTGTTATCGCAGTCAACGTCTTTCAAGTCACATTAACTTTTTCAACGCATAGAGATGTCGATGTTCCAACTTTTCGTGGTAACTTCCTATTAACATCATTTACCAAATGAATTATTTTCAATATTTCGGTCAACTTTATTACATGCTGAATAAGAATGATAAGCTGGCTAGCTAGCGAAGTTTGTGATCAGAAAGAAACGTCGGAGACTCAATAAGGTAAATCAGTGGCGGAAATTTCCAAAAATTTGGATTTTTGCCTATGTGATATTCTATCTCTAACTCATTCATTCAACGTGATTCTTTAGGAAGAATCGATCGATCTGGCAAAGGCATCGAATATGATAGATACGCTGCTTGTAACGTTCCGAAATCGAAGTCATAAAGTTGAGGAACATTTTCGATTCATTTATTCTGACAGGAAAAAAATTACGGCAGAACTGAAAGTCGACGAAGGAAAACCAAGCACTGCGGCCGACAAACAAAACGCGAAAATTACAGCGCGAGAACTTGCGAATAATACTATAGGGTCTCTGTTTACATTCCTCTGTTGGATGCAATCGTAAAAATTTGAAGACTTTTCTTCAGAAGTATGGGATGGATTTCAAATGAGTTTGCTGCTTCCAGAAAAAGAATGTGCTTTGAAAACCAAAGATAGATTTAAAGGCCTTTGGCGACAGAAGCAAAAGTCAAAACACAACAAGTTACCGATTATTGCATTGGAAACGATGAAGAACTGCAATTTAGACCCATACCCATAATTCAAAGTTTTCTTCGCATATTCTGCAAACTTTCTGTGACGGATTCGAGCTCTGAATGCTCTTTTTCGACACTTCGCCGCATGAAAGACAAAGATAGATTGATCGGCCTGGCGTTGCTGCACTCGCATCATGACATTGAAGTCACTGCAGAAAAAGTTCTCGAAATAGGATTCTTGGCTCACATTGTTTTGTTTTGTGGAATTTCAATAAAGTATATCACACGCACGTTTACGATTTATATTGCGTGTTTTTCAATTTAGTGGGATTTGATATTAGAAGGTCGATTTAAAATTTTTCCACCATTATATTATACTGTATAAAGACTACTATATTTAATATGTTAATCTCAATGTTTCAAGTAAATAAAAATGAAAAAAGAGGTGCATACATTCAAAATTTTGGAAATTCTCCAGTAAATGCAGCAAATATTTCAGATGAGATTCCTGGCAAAAGTACCAGTAATAAGATACCAATTGATGCAATATGTTACCAGCACTATGTACAAAATGTATTGTCATATTTAACGCCTATCAAAAAATGGAAACTATCGGAGAATCCTGTATACACCCTGTTTATATAAATGTTTATAAAACAGTGTACTTATGTATGTATACCGGACTCAATGATTAGACCTATTTTGTTTGATGTACATACTATGACAAAAAATAAGTAATAAGTAATTGAATACAGAAGGAATGTGCTTGTGCGCTGTACATTACCGCTCAACTGAATATGTTCACATAGCTGATCGATATGCACTGGAGTGTAGTTGGCGCAGTTCCGTTACTTTGCATATTTTTTTTATGTCGTTCGTTGAATTCTAAGCATTTTTTTAGCTCAAGTAAATAGATTCACCTGTTTCCATTTCAGTTTGTGATGAAATTTAGCGATATAGCGACCAAATTAATTTCTAATTTTCTTTTTTTATATACTTTTTGCACATTAAATTCAAAATGGGTCACGGAGAGGAACTTTCCGACTACGAAAGAGGTAAAATCGAAGCTTTTCATGAAAGTGGTCTTAGTCATTACATAACCACTTAAAAATTTGAAGAAGCAGAGCAGAATATAAAATACCACCATTAAATGGCGCAAAGCTTCACGACTGCAATTTGAACGCAAGATGGACAAAGAATGGAACAATGTGGATTTTACCGAGAAAAAAATGAATTTAGACCGCCGAGATGGGTACGACAATTATTATCACGATCTACGAAAAAAATCATTTTCTGAGCCGTCGCCACTCGCGTAAAGGAGACGTAATGGATTTCTATAAGTCTATGGTACTTGCGACCTTGAATTTGGTTTTTAGAAAATGAAAGCGGAAACCTATAAATCAAATTGGCCCGGACAAATATGTAACAACAAAGACTAGAAAATTCCACTATATAACGGCCGATATGAAGTTATTTCAAACAAAAGAGGATTATTCATTATTAAACTTTATTAAAAATATATTAAAAACATACTAAATAAGAAATAAAAGGAAAATAAAATCAAAATAAGCTTGGACATTTAATTAACTTAGTTTTTTGTATATTGAACCTATCAGATGACCAAAAAAATCCCTAATTTTGATACTATTTCAGAAAAAAAATATGGAATAAACAATAAGTTGCGAAAATCGTACTTTTAAATCTAATTAATATACGATTTAAGAATTATAGTAGTAGTAGTATATAATATATACAATCATGAACCTTTTCATTTGAGCGGCAGTGTATCACATGCCGCTAATAAATTAAAGCTGTCATCTTTGATTAAATGCACTCGGACCCACCAAGTGACAACTTGTCCCAGTGATCGATCAACAGGTTTAGATAATGTCCATTTATGCCCATAAATAATCTTTTCACAGACTATGACACACCGTGATACAAAAAGCGTTTGTCTGATTAAATGGTAGTGAAATATAAGCCATTTTGTGTAACACACTTTCAAACGCTGAACGAATTCACTTTTATCTCGCCACGATTGAATATCAACACTTTTTTCCAATTTTCTCGAGTTTTTAAATATATGTACATACATACATATGTATGTACCTAGTTCATGAAAGTTTTAAACGCGGTTTCACATACTTATAAATAACTGACATAGTTAATGATTATAACTACTAGTTATGCAATTACTGGGACAAAAAACTTAAGCCCTTTATTATTCAAGAAATATAAATATTCCATGCAATTATATGAATTATTCAATATGAGTTACATACGTGATTAAAATGTTTTTAATCTGGTTAAAAAAAACTGCACGTGGAAATAACGATATTTTGGTAAAATATTCAAGTTATTATTCCCTCTCTTGTCTTCGCTGATCAATCACTGACAAATTTATCTTATTCATATATCTTTTTTTCTTAATAACAACATCCTTTTTTCATTAATACAATTAGAAATGCTTTCGCAAAAGTATATATTGATTGAAATAACTTATCTTGAACAGCAATTAATACTAGCACAAATGTATTTAATGGCGAAAAATTCCTGCTGCATGTTTCTCAGTGCAAATCATACACATTGACAACAGAAATAAATATGTCATCTCCGACGTGAAAATTAATTACATATATGGAATTATCGCGAGTGCACAGTATATGTACAAATGTGTAAGTGTATGTACTTACTTATGTATATCTATAGATATACAAAACTAGTTTAGCAAATAAAGCAATTAAACAAAAAGCACGAAAAAACACCAAAAACATATATTGTAACGAATTATTGTAATTGAATTGTATAAAGTAATAATTTTAATTATAAGAAATATTATAATGTACTGTATGTACATCACATATTAATACATTTACGATAAAGTCTACAAATGTACGTAAATGCATGCCAATAACACATTTAATGCATACACACATAGATACCTACATGAGCATGTAAAAAGTATTTGATAGTGTGTACATATGTATAACTGTTACATAAATATGGTATAAGCATACATAAGTACTTGTACCATGTATGTATGTAATTAAATTCTAAATTGTATATAGCATATATACATATTTAATTACATACATACATATAGAAAAATAATGCTTACCATGTAATGTGTGAACTGATATGTGCATGTACGTATATATTGAACTTATTCCATTTTCACACCTAGCCAATAATAAAGCGTTTAATTCTTGCAAACAATAGAAATATTCATTCTTATAATTATGTATGTACATCCATATATGTACACGGAAAACAGACGTTAACCCAAAGGATTAATATTATAAAAAAAAGATTGCTTAGCTCTCAAATTACAGCTTTCGGATTAAAATATTTGATTACAGTTAATTTTAAATAAAATATTGTTTTTCTGCATAGAATCACGGCACATATAATCAGGACAAACTTTGACAATAATCTATGCCAAATTTCATGAAGATATCTCTCAAATAAAAAGGTTTTCTTACACCAGATTTTTATGGATAGGTCAGTTTGTCTGGCAGCTATATGTCATACTGGTCCTATCCGAACAACATAATTATAACTAGCTGACCCCGCAGCCGTTGCCCTGCGTGAAATTATGTAGTTTGAAATTAAAAGAAAGTTAAATTTATCATTTAATTATTTTTTTCAATGTAACGTAGCTTTATAAACAACATTTTTCGGTTTCTGTTCCGGTGTAGAGAAAAGATGTTTTTTCAACTCGTGAGTACGCTACGGCCTGTGAAAAACATAGCATTTCCAAATGTATGCCTCACACTATGCGACTATCTTTAGGTCCTGTTGACTGTCATCTCAAATTCAATTTTCACTGGAAACGGAATCCGTTTGAACTGAAATGGCAAATCGTTAGAACTCAAAGGAATTCGTAGGATCAAGCATTCTGTCCCCTTGTATTCGATAGGTGCGTCACAATCAGTCGGGTTCCATTACACACTTTCGGCGCATGAAGATTGCGAGACATCATAACGACGGATCCTACTTTGAGACGCAAATGATGCGGTGGCATACCAAGCCTGTCCAAAGAATTTAGGAATACTCGTACCACTGGATAATTCGCGGAGTCGTCTTCATAGTCAAGACGATCGATCGATTTGTATGAGCGCAAGTCTCCCGGAATTTTACTTTGAATCTTCCAGTTGAAGTCAGCAACATCGGTATTTTTGGCAGCTAACATTGCGCGTGCACTTAACACGTTCGCGGACGTGAATGCTATAGCATTCATTTTCATACTGATGCAAAATGACGTGAATGCTATAGCATTCAAACTTTAAAGCCAATTTTTATTCATTTAATTTTATACAATCTTAAGTTTTTGTAATTAATACACATTTCGAAATAATGACCAATTGGTTGATTAGATACTTTCATATTATTTTATCTTTACTCAGTGTATTTACAAATTCATTCACGTCATTCTGGTTGAAAAATATTATCTATATCGTCGTGGATGCTATAGCATTCATTGTATATAACGGTTAAAATACGATGTTCTGACTACTCTTATAATATATGTCTAATTAGATTTCGGATATTACAACTAGTTTCAAAAATACTTGCCTGTATATTTTTGCAGCTCCCTAAATTTTTTTGCGTCCGCGAACGTGTTAAGGAATCGTAGTTACGATAATTTGGCCAATGTTCGAACATTTGTGATGAGTTCACCTTTCGTGAATTGATAAAGGGAAGATGGAATTGCCATCGAACCACCGGAAGTATCACCGAAATTGTACCTACCATTTCCAATTTTTAGCGAAGACGATGTAAAATGTCTTTGGCAATGTCGATGTTTATATCGAAAAGTATGCGAACTTCATTTTCATTCCAGTGATTAGTGTGTTCCAGCATTTGTAATTGCAGGCTTACTTCTCCAAAACTTGCACATATTCCCATATACCATTCACAGTAAGCAATGACTCCAATAGAGTTGAACCGCGTACATTAATCAATAGCAACCGAAGGTAGAAACAATCGTCGTTTTTCGGGTGGATTGTGTAAATTCGTCCTAATGCATTAGTTGATAAGACACCTGGATGTCAATCTACTGGTTGGCCTTGCTTTCTGCGTAACTATTCGACGATGCATTCCATGTACAACATCAATGTATTTTCGAATAGAGAAATGTTCTCACAAACGGATCACTGACGAAAGTTGAGAAAAAACTCGTCAATGTTAATTTTGTTGCTGGCGATGTTTCCACTGGCTGTACTGCGTTCTCTGGGTTGGAATACAGTCTTTGGCCATTCTCCAAATTAAGTGTGAGACGCACAACAGTCGGAAAACGTTCATGAATTGCAAAAGTAAATATCCTACAAAGCGCTTTAGTGCAGTTCAAGTATCGACCATATCGTTCAAGGCCAATAACCGCCATGTTGCTTCCTTTGGTGACGTACTTACAAACGTATTTTTTCGATTACACTAAACTGCAACAGTGGCGAATATGGTACGATCCATGTGTTGTCAACTTCGATACTTGCGCCTCTAAATTGAATGCTAAATGTTCTGCCATTGTCGTCTGGTGAGCAACGCCGATAGAGTGAATATCCATCATTTCTAGTGTGTGTTTCCGAAAGAAAAGTACGTGGATACTGTTTCGTGCATATATTGACAAATATACAAACCGCAGTGGGTTTGTGGTGTCCGCAAGATCCATGAACCATATTGGTTTTCATCACTTCGTATAATACTGGATCTTTCTTTGCATCAGGATTTGCCGCATGATTGAATGATTTCATCAATTTGATCTGGTGTAACCACTATCCACCACCCACAATTCAAAGAAGAATGTGTGAGTGCGCAAACCTTTATTTTGCCACTCAACAGAGTACATCTAGCATCTAACAGCACCATATACATATATGAACGTTGCTTCAAGATAAAGTTCTTCGAAGCTGTTGCTTGAAAAGTCTTGCTGTGACATCGTGCAGAGAACGTATAATATAGAGAAGGTTCAATTGCGGACAGGCGTGTGAACTATCAAGAGCTAACAAAATCCTATTAGTGGATTTCACCACTTTTGGCTCAGAAGGAGAAATTTTTACAGTGCTGAGCGAACAGAGCTGAGCATTCAATGAAAATTATGCTCAGAAATATACATTGCTATTACAGACATATGTTGCTCTTTTGCTTAAATTTTTATACGTTTACATGCAATCATATCAATTGATATGAATATCATTTTTGCGAATTTTTGTGAATTCATGCAAAATTGATAATATTGTAATGAAATTATGCTATTTCAAGGCCCTATTTGTAGTTAACGTGCAAATAAGAGTTATTTATAAAATATTTATAATGTTTGATAATATTATATAATTTCATATAAATAAGCATGAATATGGTTGTATATATTGTCAGGAGACCTCTTTTTTTATATTTAGTTTTAGTTCAGTTTTTATTCTTTTTCAATGTTCAAATACAAAAAATGTTTTTATATTACAAAAGAAATATTCGAATTATATCAACGTTAAATACATGTAATTAAAAATAATGTGTATATCCCACCGACGCCACTCGACGACTATTGTGTTGATGCCACCTCTTGACTATTGCTGCCTTGTAGACAGGTTGCCAGATTGTTGACAGTCGGCCTTTCCTGACAGGAAATCGACCTCGATTTCGGCGCCATCGTAGTCTTCGGGAACTAGTTCGTCATCAAGTTCGGGACAGTTGTGGCACCACGGCTTAAGTTTGCTTGACTCGTAAACGGATGAGAAAGTTCGCGATTTTATTGGCATACCCGGCACGTCTTCTATTAAATACCGATCATTATTCAATACCTTCGCGATACGATAGGGTCCACGATATTTCGGTTTTAATTTTCTCGACTCACCGGTTGCGGAAACTTCGTTTTCTATGACTACTAAATCGTTTTCGTGATATATACGCGGAAGGGAATGCCTTTCATCGAATCGTTTTTTCCATTTTTCTCTTTCGCGCTCGATATTTTTGGATGCAAGGGTACATTTTTCGTCTATCGGAATATTATTAGTAGATTCGTCTACGTCTTCATGTACGGCGGCAACTAATTGATTGTATGCAAGATCGCGTAAGCTAAAGTCAAAAATGAGTTCGTTTGGGCTATAACCCGACGTTTTATTTTTCTGCGAGTTAATAGAAAATTGTAAATTTCGTAACATTAAGTCCCATTCCTTTTGATTATCTACAGACGTCCGCAAATAATTAAGGATTGTCTGATTTGCGCGTTCGACTTGACCGTTTGACCGCGGGGTACATACAGCTGTTTTAACGCGTTTTATCCCATTCTCTTCGCAATAGGCCGTAAATGTTTTGGATGTGTAAGCGGTACCACGATCAGAAATTAGTTTAACCGGTAACCCAAAATAGCTAGTTATCTCGTTTAAGGTATTTATTACGTGAATCGTCCGCGTGTCGCGCACCGCTTTAACTATAAGGTACTTAGAAAAGGCATCGGATATAGCCAAAATGTAACAATTTCCTTTCTTACTGCGAATGAATGGACCTAGGTGGTCAACGTGAATTACGCGAAACGGTATCGGTTCTATCGGATCGTAGTGCATTACACCTTCAACTTTACCGGATTGGGCTTTTCGATAGCAACAATCAATGCACGCGGCGATGTAATTCTTTAGGTATTTACGCATTTGGGGAAACCAAAACTTACTACGAATGCGGGTGATAGTCTTCTCTAACGCATGATGACCCATCTTGTCGTGGCATAGTTGAGCAATACGCCATCGTACAGCTTTTGGAACGACGAACTTTAGGCCATCGTCTTCTAGACGATAAAGGCGGTGATTTTGGATTCGAAAATATTTCTTGATTTCTGTTTCTCGATCAGATTTAACATGACCTCGTAGAATGGCGACTACTTCTCGTAACTTTTCGTCTTGAATTTGCATAGTGTAAAGCCAATCGTTGACGTCGGCTTGTATCTCGAGGATAGAACCTACCGGTTCCACGTTTTCAGCAGGCTGGTCAGGTGTTCTACTCATGGCATCTACGTGTGGTAGCCTGCTACCGGAACGATATACTGCTTCAAAGTCGAATTCGGATAATTTCAGCCACCATCGAGCGATTTTTGCTTTGAGCTCTTTGTTATCTCGAACTTTGGCTACGGCTGCACAATCTGTTACAAGTCGAAATTTCTTACCAAGAAGGTATATGCGGAAACGGTCTAGCACTTCGACAACGGCGAGAGCTTCTAACTCATATGAATGATATCGGCTTTCGGGCTCTGTGCAATGACGGCTGTAGTACATAGTTGGCTGCCACACTTTACCATCATACGACTGCATTAAGACTCCTGCGAAGCCGATACTGCTAGCGTCTGTATGTACCTCATGCTGCGCATTTTGGTCGTAAAGGGCCAACACCGGAGCGGATGTCAAAAGATCGATAACACGTTGAAATGCTTGTTGCTGTGGCTCTTTCCAGTGAAATGAGTTGCGTTCGGATTTTCGTAACATTGTTGTTAACGGTTTAGTGATTAATGAAAATTCGGGGACAAATTTCCTAAAGAATCCCGTGAGTCCTAGGAAACGTCTTAACTCTGTGATATTCGTCGGCGCTGGGAAATTAGAGATGGCTGATAGCTTACGGTTCCCAGGCATTATACCATTCTCGGTTATCACGTGACCAAGGTATTCGATTTTACTCTCTAAAAATTTGCATTTGTCGATTCGCAAAGTCAAACCGCTTTCTCTAAGGAGAGTCAAGAACTTTTCAATACGCTGTAAACCTTCTTCAATCGTACGACTGGGTATAATGACGTCATCTAGATACGCCAAAACCTCACCCGTTTTCATTTTAGCCACCAACGTGTTCATAACAGTTTGAAACACGGCCGGAGCATTGACCAGCCCAAAAGGCATTCTGTTAAACTCGTAGTGCCCTTCATTGGTGACAAATGCCGTGAATTGTTTCGATTTCTCCTCGAGCTCAACTTGATAGTACCCCATTCTTAAATCTAGCGTTGTAAAATATTTATTACCTGCGAGCTGTGCGAAGTGTTCCTCCATAACTGGCATTGGGTATGACATTTTGGTTGTAATTTTATTTAGGCACCTATAGTCTACGCAAAGACGATGCTCACCGTTTTGTTTTTCAACCAGGACGATTGGTGACGCGTACGGAGATTCGGATGGTCGTATAATTTTGTTTTCGAGTAATTCTTTGATGATATCGGCTACGATTGGTCTTTTTGAAAAAGGGATACGATACGGCTTCATATTTATGGGTGTTTGCGAGTTCAGTTCAATTTCCATTTTCTTTAGTTTACAACGACCAAGATCAGAAACTTTCTCTGAGAACACATCACAGTACGAAGAAAATATTTGCTCGAGTTTAATTAAATAATTTTTATCGATTATTGTGCCGGCACGTTTGCTTAAAGCATTTTCGACACGACAACCACCGTTCTCAATCACTAGTCGACTACCGTTTCTACATAAACAGTCAGTTCCAAGCAAGATATTTTCGTTTAATAAATTGTCTTTCACGATTAAAATGTCACTTTCAAACTTCTCATTGTCGATTTCGACGATTGCGTTTATTTTTGCTTCGCATACGTATTTACCTCCACCGAATCCGTTCAGTGTGATAGAGCATGTACTGATGCTACCGAGTTTTATCGAAAAACTTTCTTTGACGAGAGTACGACTGCTTCCCGGATCTACGAAAGCATTTGTACTTACACCATTAACTTTAATTTGCTTTAAAATACCGTGAGAGATTTCGTTTTTCACAGGCTCGATTGCCCTTACAGGGTCTGATTTTTCGGGACACATTTCGGTTGTATGGTTAGTGCGTTGACATTTTCCACAACGATTTTTTTTCTGTGGCTCCGGGCACTTAATGGAATAATGCACCGTTTTTAAACAGTTGTAACACTTTATATTTTTATTCGATTTAAGAATTGTGTTACGCGTACCGAACGTAGGATTTATGGATTGTATTGGCTTTTGTTTAGAATGCGTGTTTATTTTACCGTCATTATAAATTGAATAGTTATTTATATCACGCAAGAAATCAATACACCGTGTATAACTGTTCGAAATTTTTCTTTTCAAATCACTATCATTAATACCGTTGATGATGTGAACAACAATATCGTTTTCAAAAATACCACATTTATTGCCGTAAGCTACCATGCGATAATAAAATTCTTGAGGAGATTCGTTTTCCCCTCTTCTCATTTGCGACATTTTAATATGGGCATCGGCGACACTGTGTAACGTTGGAAAATCTTCAATAAATCGGTTTGAAAACGCGGACCAGGTCATGTACACAACAGGCAAGGAATCAACCCACTGCTTGGCTGGTCCTTGCATTTTCTGATGCACAGCAAAAAGTAGAAAATTGTCATCGATACTGTATGCATTACGTAGCATTTCGACGCGTTGAATAAACTGTGTAGCATTTAATGACATCTTTGAAATTGGATTAAACGATGGCAATAGATCAATTATTTCGCGCACATTAAACGTTGGACGCGGTTGCCAATTTTGCTGGTGGTGGATTGGCGCATACGGTGAATCAGATATTACGGGACAAGTTGGATAAACCGGAACATGCGTGTACCTAGGGGTATGCTCAGGCACTGAATAAGCTACTTGCTCATACGTTTGCGTGGTCGGTATCTGCAGCGAGGATACCAGTATTTGCGTTTGTGAGGTCGGTACCTGCAACAGAGGTACAGGAAATTGCATATGCGTGGTTGGTACCTGCAATGAGGTACTACTGATTGCACGGTGTGTACGTTCGAGGATCTCACATATGTATTTGTATCCAATGGTGACGAAATACGTGGTGGTACAAAGTCTGAAGATGTTGCAGCAACATTTTGCCGCAGTTCTATTTCGCGAATTGTCTTTTCTAACTCAGCAACTCGTTCTAACAATACCGAACTAGCACTTTCGTAATGCTCCTCGTTATGTTTATACTTCTCTAGACGATTTATGAGCGTATTTTTGTTACCACTACAGGCGAGTCCTGTATCTCTACACATTTGTCTTAGATCAACGACGTTTTTATTTCGCAAATTTTCCATTATCACCGATGTTCAACGAGTTGAAGTTTTACGCTATCAGCGAGCAAAGTACGCTTGCGCGCTGAATAATAAACGAGCGTAGCAAAACAAACACACGATTAATTTTTGTTGTATTCGTTTATGTTGTGACTACGGCACAACACATTCCAATGATATAGGCGAATCAATGGAACTCGTAGAACGTTAAAAATATTATGCGAGCGTATGGCTGTGTGAAACGTAAGTGAGAAACTTTTGCATTGTTCTCCGTGTTGTTGTATAAGCGACGATTTACTAATATATGGCGACAATGTGATGAACGATCGTTGTATTCTTTTTCGTCAACGATATTTGTTTTTTTTTTTTTGTTACCGGAGGGGGAATCTTCGAAAGATACCGTCCTATTTCAGACGGCATGCACGATTCATCCTACACGCGCGTGGGCCGCCATTGTTACCAAGTGCGGAACCTGCGGGGTAGGACGCCTACGTACTAAACCCTAACTCCGTCTCCTCTAGCTATTTATCTTCCTTGCGGTACCGCCGCTAGGCATTTCTTCACAAGGATAAGCTTTAGCCGTTTGGCTCTCGATCTATAAATTTACCAACTCCATGTGGGTCACCTGTCTGTCGCTCTTTCTTTGCCACTCCTTCCGTCTGAGTTCTATTAGGGCTGTCGCGCTCCATTCTCTAACAAAGTTCCACACCTGCTGGGAACGTAGCATGTGTGGTACAATGTTTTCAGGGGTTAGCCGCTCTGAAAGTAGTTTCTCTAATTCGTCTCTTTCATCCTTATAACGGGGGCACAGAAAGAAAATGTGCCACGCGTTCTCAATCCCGTTTCCACAAAAAGAGCACTGAAACCCATCGTCATGTCCATATTTGTGTAAATACTCTCTGAAGGAACCGTGCCCAGTCAGGAACTGCGTCATGTAATAGTCAGTTTCTCCGTGTTGTCTCTCTACCCACATTTGCACGTTTCTGATCAACGTGTGTGTCCATCTACCATTTGTTGCTTGGTCCCATCGTTTTTGCCACTCATTAAGGCTGGTTCGTCTTTCTTGCTGTTTTTCTTGAATATTTAGTCGTCTCCCCGCGCTTTTCGCTTTGTCATACATTCTTTTTAGCTCCATTGCCATAATATCTGGAGGCATGATGCCTGAGATAACTCCAACCGCTTCGTGTGACACAGTCCGGAAAGCGCCCGCTACCCTAATTGCGCTTAATCGAACTACTGCTTTTGCCGCATTCGCATACGTTTTGTGCAGCAATGCTGGTCCCCATATGGGTGCGGCGTACATTAAAACTGATTGGCTAACTTTTGCCAGAAGAGCGCGTCTATTCTCACTAGGTCCACCTATATTGGTCATGATTCTGCTTAATGCAGCCGTCACCTTTGCTGCTTTCTCACAGGCTTTCGTGATGTGGGTCCGATAATTTAGCCTCGCATCAATAATTACACCCAGGTATTTCAACGACTGTTGCGTTGGGATATTGTATCCATCGATGTTGAGCGTAGTCGCCTCTAGTTTTTTTCTGCTCGTTATCAGCACCGCTTCAGTTTTTTGGGTTGCTAACTGGAGCTTTGCTTTTGTTAACCATTCTTTTATTTTAATCGCCACGTGGTTGCACAGGTACTCTATCTGGCTTATTTCTTTTGCTACTACCGTTACTGCTATATCATCAGCGTACCCGATTATCTGTATTTCTTTGGGCAATGGAAGACGTAGGACCCCGTCATACAAAACATTCCACAGTAGCGGCCCTAGCACAGAGCCTTGTGGTACACCGCCTGTTATAATGTAGTTCCTAGGACCTTCTTCTGTGTCATATAGCAATAATCTATCGGAGAGGTAGCTGGTTATGATCCTCAGCAGGTAGAGTGGTGTCTTCTTTTGTTTCAGGGCTTCCATGATGTGCGGCCAATAGGCCGAGTTGAAGGCATTTTTTACGTCGAACGTCACTACCGCACAGTATTCCTTGGAGCCATATAACCACCTGGTTCCTTCAATAGCCTTGCTTGCGACCTCTGTTACCTTTTTTATGGCGTCTATTGTTGACCTGTGTCTTCGAAAACCATATTCGTTTTCGGCTAAGCCCGGCGGCTCTCTTTCTAGGTGTTGCTCTAGCCGCACACAGATTATACGCTCCAGTATTTTCCCCATTGTGTCCAGCATACATAGTGGTCGCTAGGATCCTGGCTCCCCTGCTGGTTTATTTGGCTTTTGTAACGGGTGATTTTTTTGAGGTTAGGATTTTCATGCATTAGTATTTGACAGATCACGTGGGATTTCAGACATGGTGTCAAAGAGAAAGATGCTCAGTATGCTTTGACATTTCATCATGAATAGACTTACTAACGAGCAACGCTTGCAAATCATTGAATTTTATTACCAAAATCAGTGTTCGGTTCGAAATGTGTTTGTTCGACAAATTTTGTTCAGCGATGAGGCTCATTTCTGGTTGAATGGCTACGTAAATAAGCAAAATTGCCGCATTTGGGGTGAAGAGCAACCAGAAGCCGTTCAAGAACTGCCCATGCATCCCGAAAAATGCACTGTTTGGTGTGGTTTGTACGCTGGTGGAATCATTGGACCGTATTTTTTCAAAGATGCTGTTGGACGCAACGTTACGGTGAATGGCGATCGCTATCGTTCGATGCTAACAAACTTTTTGTTGCCAAAAATGGAAGAACTGAACTTGGTTGACATGTGGTTTCAACAAGATGGCGCTACATGCCACACAGCTCGCGATTCTATGGCCATTTTGAGGGAAAACTTCGGACAACAATTCATCTCAAGAAATGGACCCGTAAGTTGGCCACCAAGATCATGCGATTTAACGCCTTTAGACTATTTTTTGTGGGGCTACGTCAAGTCTAAAGTCTACAGAAATAAGCCAGCAACTATTCCAGCTTTGGAAGACAACATTTCCGAAGAAATTCGGGCTATTCCGGCCGAAATGCTCGAAAAAGTTGCCCAAAATTGGACTTTCCGAATGGACCACCTAAGACGCAGCCGCGGTCAACATTTAAATGAAATTATCTTCAAAAAGTAAATGTCATGAACCAATCTAACGTTTCAAATAAAGAACCGATGAGATTTTGCAAATTTTATGCGTTTTTTTTTTTAAAAAGTTATCAAGCTCTTAAAAAATCACCCTTTATAAGCACTAGCCGCTGTTTTTTCCAGATCTTAGGGAATACTCCCTCTCGTAAACATTGCGTATAAACTTCCGTAAACGGGGTGGGTTTATATTTAATAGCCAGTTTTAGGGCCTTATTCGGGATGCCATCTAGGCCTGATGCTTTACTATTTGCGAATCTCTCTGCTGCTTCTACGGTTTCTTGGTCAGTGACTTGCGGTGCGTTTGTAGCTCCAGATTCTTTCATTTGCTGCCTTTGTAGCAATTGCGTCGGGAAAAGAGTTTGGACAACCGTCTTTAATAAACTAGGGCATGTAGGCGCTTGTCCTTTATAGTCTTTAATCTTTGACATGACGATTTTATATGCATCTCCCCAAGGGTTTTCTTCGACCTTGTTGCAGAGCTCTTTAAAACAACAGGCTTTGCTCTTCTTTATTGCTTTCTTGAGTTCATTTCGCTTTCGTTTAAAGCGCTCGTTTAACATTGTGAAATCCGCCGTTTGTCGTCCCCATTGACACTGGCGCCTCGCCTTGTGGCATTCACTTCTTAGAGCTTCAATACCCTCATTCCACCAGTATGCGGGTTTCCTGTATGTGCCTTGTTTTTTCCTACACATAGCGGCGTCGCAAGCTTTGCTCACATATTTAACAAGGCATTCTGCCTTCTTTTCTATGTCTAAGGCGTTGTTCGGATTGTCATCCAGCATTAATTTGTATAAATCCTCATCAAGGGTTTCAGTTTTTCAGCCTCTGTTTTGAACTTTTTTGAGATACTTGCTTTTGTGCGTTTTATCAATTTCAAGCAGAATTGCCAAGTGGTCACTGTGTGTATACAGATCGCTCACTTGCCATGTACACAACCGCACAAGGGAGCTACTAGCAAACGTAATATCGATTTCCGAACCGCGGCCGTTTTTTTCAAAGGTATTTCTGTTGCCGGTATTCAGCAAGACGGTGTCCAGTACCGAAGAAGCCTTCAGAAGAGTTTCTCCTCGTCTATTTGTGCATATGCTACCCCACTCCACTGCCCATGCATTGAAGTCACCTGCAACTACGTTCATTGTGGTGTTCGACACTTCTCGTACAAGGTTATCAATTATTATTTCATATTCACCTTGTGCGATGCTTGGCGGAATGTAACAGCTATAGAAGTTTATTTCGCGGATCTTTGCCCGTGTGTAATAGGCTTGTCCTGTTAATGGCTTTTTTTGGAACACGTTTTCTCCACAGGCACAAATGGCCGCTTTGCCCATTAGGTCAGAGGTCCACGTTGCTGCGCTGACGTTTTTGTATTGTTCGCAGACTATTGCCACGTCGATTTTCTGCTCAAACACTGTATGCGTAAGCAGGTCTTGTGCTGCTTCGCAGTGGTTGAGGTTGAGCTGTAGAACCCTCATATTTTGGCTTTTTTGCACGCTTCTTGGTAGAGAGGACATTTCTTGCTACCTATCTGATGGTCAAAGTTTTCCTTTCCTTGTTTTTTACATGCAATGCAAGACAACTCCTTATTGCATGTCTTTGCAAAGTGACCTTTTTCCCCACATTTTTGCAGATTTTCGCCAGGTGGCCATATTCCAAGCACCGGAAGCATTTTTTAAGGTTCGGCTTCTCCTTAATCCTACACACTACCCATCCTATTTTAATTTTTTTGGCTTCAACTAGTAGCCTAGCCTGTAAGGCGGGGAGGCTTATTACAGCTGTTTGGGTGCCTGCGTATGACGCCCTAATGGTTCTGATTGAGCCTTTATCAAACTCCTCTAGACTTCCAATTTGCGTACGAATAGCATTGGCAATGTCTTCCTCTCCGGTTATTTCATCCAGATCCCGGATTTCCACCGTGGTCTCACTCGTTAGGGATTTAATTTTGGCTTGATCTCCGAGCACTTTGCCTATTTCGCTGGTGTAGACAGCAGTGTGTTCCATTTGCGCGTTCTTTAGTTCCATTAAAATTTCCCCTTTGGCTGTCTTTCTAATCCGGGTTACACTTTCACCCAGTTTCTTGAGGGCATCTTCTTTTTTAACCGCCTTTAAAATGTCGCTGTATGTCATGTTACCAGTTCGCTCGATCACTATCGCATCAGGCCTTGGTCGATGCTTATATGCTGCCTTCTTTTTCTTTTTTATTTCCGTCCAGCCATATTGTTTTCCCGGTGCCTTTCCATTGTTAATTGAGGTTAACGTATTTACTTTTTCCTCGTTATTTTTGGCCTTCTTTGATTCTTCTCCATGGGTGGTTTTATTCTTTTTTGGAGGAGTCTGCCTTTTCGCCTGTTTTTCCTCGCGAGGTCTTTTAGGCGTTATCTCCGTTGTTACGGGCATATTTAAAATATTTCGTCTTGCTTCCTTGCTTTTCTGGTATTCCTCTAAGGCTTTTTCGTAGAGCTTCGTTATATTGCCAACGAGGTCCATAAAGTTGTTGTTAATTGTTCGATGCAGTGGGCGCATCAAATCTAACATCTTCTTAATTTCTTCGCCAAGCTCCGTCATGTAGTCGCCATGAGGTTTTACTGTCTTCGCTTGCGACGTGTTGTCTTGCAGCGCCGGTGGCGACGATCTTGTTCGTGTTGGTTTTTCTACACTTAGCATCTTTATTGGGGATCTACTAAGTCGCGATGACCGCTTGAATGGATCTATTTCCATTACAGGTGTCCTTTGCAAGTCAGTTCCTGCCGCTTTGGTATTCTTCGGGTCTTTTGGGTTTCCCGCGTCATTGCTCAGTATGGTAGCATAGATGTTACTGCTACTGTTGCTGCTACTTCTACTGTCGTTTAAGTTATTGTTTTTTCTCAGGTACAAATCCATTCTTTCTATTATACCAGCGCATCGTGTGTAAGGGGGCGGGCCGAAATAAACAGGAGTGGGTGTACCCTCGGTGGCTATGCACCTACCCCAGTTCCCTGAGGCCTGTTCTTCGCTTTACTGGTCCCGGAAAACACGGACGGACCAGAGCTCGCCCGGGGCAACGCAGACTACTAATCTTGCGCCCAATGCACACTCCTTGACCAGAGCCCGAAGGGGCTGGTTACTAATGGGCACCGCGGCTAACACCTCGGCAGAGCTAGCTCACATCACCCTATCCATCTTGGCAGCAGAGAAGTCGCTGGAAAGATTTAAAGGGACTCCCAGTGCGCCGCGATGTACATCGGTCAAAGAAAACTAACAGCCGCACCTAACATGGTCAACAGACGCTGACCAGGAAGCCGCCCATTGTGAGTCCGTCGCGCCTGGATTTTTTTTTATGTTACCCACCATACCCGTGCATGGTGGGGGACACCTATTTTTGAGAGGCGGTATCGGCTCGCCTCTGTCGCAGGAGTTTCATCGGCTTAGCTAGCTTTTATACCGCAACCTCCACTCCTGCCACTCCTCGTCGGGGATTGCTTATTCGTCATGGCTTATTTCGCAACTAACCTGCTACTACAGGTCGTCCGGCTATCCGCGACCTGCCGACCCCCCCGGTAGCTTAGGGCTCAGCTGAAAAGTCTGGCCCCACTGAGAAGCCACGACCAACGGGCGATATGTGTGCATGCGTGAGTGGAATAACCACACTTCAATTTTTAGCGAGTGTTGTTCAGCTTATTCTGCTGAATGAAGAGCGACGAAACGAAATAAAATGAGAGATAACGAACTCTCTCTGAACTTGCGAGAAGCAACGAGACAATTTTAAATTAACGTCACGAATGTTCAGCGGAGCCCCGATTTCCAAGAACTCTGCCAGCGGAGTCTCAACTTTGTAATTTTTTTCGCATTTAAGAAATACAACGTTTTATATATTTTAAACAGCGAATTTACACTTTCAGACGTTTTTTTCGATTTATTTTTATTAATTCACATAGTTTTTGACGACATACGTATTTTTTTCACAAATGCGACTTTACGTTTGTACGCGTAGATTTTAATCTCACTTCTGAGGCTGTCAGAAGACCTCTTTTTTTATATTTAGTTTTAGTTCAGTTTTTATTCTTTTTCAATGTTCAAATACAAAAAATGTTTTTATATTACAAATGAAATATTCGAATTATATCAACGTTAAATACATGTAATTAAAAATAATGTGTGTATCCCACCGACGCCACTCGACGACTATTGTGTCGATGCCACCTCTTGACTATTGCTGCTTTGTAGACAGGTTGCCAGATTGTTGACAATATGTACATATGTATGTATATGAGATACCCTAAGACACTTAATATTATATATTACAATAATATTATATGTAAATGACATTTCATCATTTAAATTTTCATACGCATCTAGATATTAGCACATAGTTACATACATACATATGTATGTAGGTAGAATTCAAATTCAAATCGTAATATTGTATTATCACTTATCAGTAAAAAGTGTGCGCGCACTGCTCTATATGTACATACATACATATCAGAGATGGGCATGCGCTGCTGTTTCTCTGACTTTAAGCCTACTTACATTAAAAGAAGTGGATGACTGAACGCCAGCGCAAAGCATGCAGTGCAAGCGCACATCACCACCGCATGTGACGATCAATTTAAGCCTGCATATACATATTGACTTCGGCAAAGAAGTGTTTCAAGTGTTACGCACGAGACAAGCAGACACTTTGTTTGACTTGTTGCCGAAGGCATGACACTTTATTTGACTGTTTTTTACTGTAACAACAATTCAACGACACTTGACTGGCACGCTTATTTCATAATTTCAGTTATTCTGTTGCGCTCGGTTTGTTTACACGGAATTGAAAGCTTGGCAGTTTTGTTTAATATATGTAACTTTGTAACTTAATAAGCAGTAAGTAATATAATGATATTATTCTGTAGTGTATATTGAATGTATGTATGTATGTGTTCACGAAATAAATGAGTTATTTTATGTATGGATATGTGTTTTTCTATAGATTTTATATAATGTCCGATACACAAGCTTTTATCACTGAACAAACTGCGAATGGTGTTTACACCTTATCACTGCAACACAAGGGAAGAAGTTTCATTTGGAATATATTGGCAGAGGTTTTGAAAACAGATGGTACCAGAGTAGAAGGGATGGTATACTGCCGCAAATGCCGCAAAGTTCTTAAATGTAATAAAAATTACACATCCAACCTGAATCGGCATCCTTCCATTAAACATGCAGCAGTTTTAAGAACTGTAACAGAAGAAGACAAAAAAAAGCGACTGATGCATGCGCAGAATGAGTTACTGAAGATTGTAGGCCATTTTATGGTATCAGTGGCTCAGGCTTCGCAAAGTTAGTCAAGTTTTTTATAAAGATAGGTGCAACTTATGGGGAAAATGTAGACATAAAAGACTTGCTGCCAGATCCAACAACAGTTTCGCGCAAGGTACAAAAGTCAGCTGATGAAATAAAGGAAATGATTAAGACTGAAATAAACGACGTTGTAAAAAGTGGATGTGCTTCTGTTACACTAGATATGTGGTCAGACAACTATGTAAAAAGAAATTTTTTAGGAGTCACGTTGCACTACCACCACGATTTTAAACTTGTTGATGTCACTTTACGATTGAAATCAATGGATTTTGAGAGATCAACCGGTGAAAATATTTTAAAGAAGTTAAAAATAATGTTTAGTCAGTTCGGTGTGCAAAATATGAATGCTATAAAATTCGTAACAGATAGAGGTTCGAATATGGTTAAAGCATTGGAGAACTACACACGCATTAGTTGTAGTAGCCATTTATTAGCAAATGTGTTAGATAAATCATAATTTACGAAACTACTGAGCTCACTGAAATATTAGAGTCGTACAAGAAACTCGTAAAATATTTTAAAAAAGCAAATTTGCAGAACAGGCTTACAACTTCTCTCAAAAGTCCATGCCCAACCCGGTGGAATTTCAATTACGCCAAGATAAAATCAATCGTTCATAACTGGCTTGTTATAAATGAATTGCTAAGTGAGAAAGAAGGAAGGCAGCGCCTTTTACACATAAATATTTCGACACTGAAAGTCTTACTTGAATTGTGTAAGAATATTGAAATTATTTTCGAAAAGTTGCAAACTTGCAGCTCACCCTCTTTGTGTTTTGTTTTACCTTCGATTTATAAAATTCAAGACCTCTGTAAACCTAATAGCGAAGATATTGGCGCTATTTCTGTTTTGAAAGAAAAACTAATTCAAAATGTAGACGATATTTGGGTGAAGAATTTGACTTTGTGGCTTAAGGCTGCATTCTTTTTATATACGCCAGCTGTAAATATGCAATGTAACGATCTCCGCGATATTAAAAATTTTCACATTCAAGAATTAGAATGTACTGCAGCAAATTCTTTCCAATCAATACCACTGGCTAATATTACTTCTGATTCCGAAAGCCCTGGTCCACAGTTGTCTGCGCCAGTTTCGCGAAATTCCTCTAATAACTTAGCAAGTTTTTCAACAGCAACTAGAACGACTCCATCACTCTATCCCAATCAAGATATTCAGTGTTTTATACCAAGTTTGTTAGCAGACTCAGCACCGACAGCATCAGAAACTCCTGAAGAAGAAGTGGAACGAAAAAAGAAAAAAGTTAAAATTACGGGAGATTTTGACTTATTTGAATGGTGGACAAATAATTCCAAAAACTATCCTCGTTTATCAAATTTAGCTTTTCAAATTCATTCAACTCCTGCTAGCAGTGCAGCGGCTGAACGAGCTTTTTCAATGGCTGGCAATATTATAACTGAGAAGCGAAGCCGACTAGCGCCAAATGCAGTCGATAGTTTATTATTTTTACATTCCTATTATAAAAATTTCAACAAATAATTGTAATATGTCAACACTCCGTTGAAAATTATAAACGCACCACATATTGAATAATAAATAAAAGGCAAAAGTACAAGACTGCAAATTGTATTTTTTTCTAGTTAATAGGAAAATATGTAATTATGTAGCATATGCAACCATCGTTCAATTGCGTTTCTCTGTTAGCGCCAAAAGCATGTTGTTGGTAGTCAAATAAAGTGTCATGCCTTCGGCAATAAGCTAAACGCAGTGTCTTATGCCTTCGGCAACAAGTCAAACAAAGTGTCAGCTTGTTTCGTGCGTAACACTTGAAACACTTCTTTGCCGAAGTCAATATGTTATGCGCACTCCTCGCTTTGCGCTGGTGTTCTTTCATCCACTTCTTTCTCTTTAGCATCACACATCAGTTGCAGTGTTCAGTCGCAGAAGCAAGAAGTATTAACTAAGTGTACAATAATTGCGGCCACCGCATGCAGATCTCTGATACATATGCATATGTGTACGTCATTGCCGAACAAATAATATATACACAACCAACATACAAATGTGCGTACACCTGTAAATATGTCACCCACAAAAGATACAAACATTGCTTTACAAAAACAAGAATCGTTTCAAATAGCACCATACATACCTATATGCATACACATGTAAATATGTGTGTATGACATTCCCACACAAATAATGCATACACAACATACATACTTATATGCGTTCAGATGTAGATATGTCACCCGCAAAAAGTACAAATATTGTTCTACAAAACAACAATCGCCTAATATAGCATCAGCAGCGTCACAAGCCAATATGGCAGCCAAATAGTCGATGCCCAAATTTGTAGAAAAACACACAACAACAATATTTTCATTCATGAACGCAAGCGCACTTTCAACAGGCAAACTCGCTTCATTCATAAAAGTAAACACCATTACATCTCCCCAAGCATGCCAACAAGCGTCTTTTCGTGACGGTGGTAAAAGCTAAAAATCATAATTTGAACAATTTCTGATATTTGTATGAGAAGGAAAAAGTGACAACATAGTTTATTTGTCGATTTTCAAGTCAAGAAATGTATTAAAGAAAATGTTCAATATTTATTTATTTATGTGTACATAAATAACTAACTAGTTACTCCGCTTAAATGAAAATCAAATCCCTCCCTCTTCACTCTTAACAGCCTATATTATATCATGCTGCATCTCACGATTTGTTTTTGGAAATACATAGATATTATTGTTTTAAGTACCACTCGCTTACGTATTCGCACTCACTTATGTGTCATATTATATTTTCATTTTTACAAACCACAAACATCTGTATCTTTGATTGTGGCACATAACCGGGATTGACTGTATTTGTCAAGGAATGTAAAAAATATGTTTACGCGGCTTGCAAAAATCTGCGTCGATATAAATGCAAGCTCACATACAAACATACATATCTACGCTGGTTTGTATGCGAAGCTGTCTCAGCGGCAAGGGAAGCTGTGGCAATTGGCGATCGTTCGTTTGTGTTTTCGGCACAGCTCGGATTTTCGACCAACAACACAATATTGTGACGCGTCAGTCTTTCGACACATTGATTCTTTGACATGAAAGCAAAAAATATGAGCTTCGCCATTGGTTGTCCGCGTCAACGGAAACTTCGCGTGAAGCATTGAATGTACATATTTACATACATTTGTTGCATGTAGACAAATGTACAAACATTATGCGTATGGTTCTTTTATATTTATTTACATGCAAACATAATTATATAAGTTAACATAAGCTGCCCTTTATCAACAATAAAGTCCGCGCGTGGCCTGAGTCAGCGAATCCACATTCTCACGCTGGCAGCTAGCAGTCAACATAGTCAACAACAAAGTCCGCGCGTGGCCTGAGTCAGCGAATTCACATTCCCACGCTGACAGGTCAGGCACAGCGGTAGCGGCAAACTGCCAACGCAAGCGTCGGCGTCGTATCTGCTTCAATAACTCCACAACAACTGAGACAAGATGCAGGTTTAAGACATTTAGAATGTAAGTTTAGTTTTAAACAGAGAACTCATCAGACAGGATGGTCTGATCAATAAAGCAATAATAACAAAAAACAAGACGGTTATTTGTAATTGGCGCCCAACTATATGGGAATAAAAGAAATTAAAGTTCGCTAAAAAATAGTAAAAACTATTCGGGAACAAAAATTAAAGTTCGATAAAAAATAGTAAAAACTATTCGGGAATAATTGTACGGACCATCAAGGAGGAGACGTCACAAAAAAAGGAATCACGGACCAAAGGGGATCGAAAATTTCTACAAAAATTAAACAATAGAATTAAGATTCAAAAATATGTAAGTAGAGTGCAAAAAATATAGTATGTTGAATTGCTCTAATAAAAAAGTAGATAAAAAAGAAAACTTGTGTTAAATATAACTGTAAATCTTTGCACGAGTTTTTGAGAAATAAATTTTGCGCAGGCCAGCTTATTGGTATCGGTTTTACTTCAAGCTCATGAGTGATCAGGACCTGGACAAAATATTTGAGAGACTTAACGGAATAGAAGTTAGTAAAAAACAGTGCAACAATAGGGATAATACTGAAAATTGGTGGACAGAATATAGAGTGGCAGACCAAAGACAAGAAATGGCGCTGGAACCAGACCAATTAAGGGCATTAGTGGAAAGTGCAGTTTGTAGTGCACTTGCCACTCAAAGAGAAAATTTCGAGCAAAAGCTTGCAATTATTAATCAACGACTAAATGACGTTAAAATCGACACACCGAACATAGAAACATATAGGGAAACAGAAATTGTACCCGGGATTAGATGTGAGGAGCCACTCTATATTGTAAAGTCCTTACCGGACTTCGACGGTAAGCAGGAGAATTATGTATCGTGGCGGCAGGCGGCACACACCGCCTACAAAGTTTTTGAGGGCTATGAGGGTAGCAGCAAACATTATCAGGCTGTTGCCATTATTAGGAATAAAGTTAAAGGCCCGGCCGACATGGTTCTGGCCTCATTTAATACCGTTCTAAATTTTAGGGCCATAATTAATCGACTCGATTTTAGTTATTCCGACAAACGACCAATTTACTTGATCGAACAGGAGATGTCAACTCTCCGTGAAGGAAGTTTGTAACTACTACAATATTACGACGAGGTAGAGAAAAAGTTAACCCTTTTAACTAACAAAACGATAATGACTTACGAAAAATCAATTGCTGCATCACTGAACGAAAAATACAGAATGGATGCATTACGCGTATTTATTTCAGGGACTAAGAAACTAAGATGTGTTATTCTCAGCCCGGCCTAAAGATCTACCTTCGGCTCTAGCGTTAGCACAGGAGGTGGAATCTAACCATGAGCGATACCAGTTCGCAAGCACATATGCCAGGAGCCTGGAAGACAAATCCCAAAGGCTAAATATAGAGTAATCTAGGCAAAAAGGTACAAGTAGTAGATATCAGACGAATGACATGTATCTTGCGAAAAATCCCCATTTTAACAGAACGCGGGACTTCAACAGCAGGACTCCGCCGAAACTAGAGCCAGTACAGCCAATGGACGTTGATACCTCGCAACGCTTCAGAGAACCTTCAGCACAACAGAAAAATAGTGGATACTCATCTCGATATTCTAATAATCAAAATCAAAAATACGGAGAGACAGTGAAGAGACCAAGTAATGATTCTGCAAAATTCACAGGACCAAAACAACAACGGGTTAACTACCTGCCAAATGTAAATTCTACTTTTAATCAAGAAGATACGACGTATCATGAGGTAGCAAACTCAGAGGCCTCATCAATCGAAGACGACCTTACTGAACCTAACCAGTTAAATTTTTTAGACAGGACTCCTTGCTACCGTTCATTGAAAGAACAGTTGCAGGGAGAAAACTAAAATTATTGATTGATACGGGGGCATCAAAGAACTATATAAAGCCTCTAAAAGTGCTTAAGCACATAGCATCTGTCGAAAATTCTTTCTTGGTAAAGTCAATCCATGGCTTTACTCATATTAAAGCAAAATGCACGGTAAACCTTTTCGACACAAACAGTACCTTTTTTATTCTCCCGTCTCTTTCAACGATCGACGGAATAGTAGGTCTGGATTTGTTAACGCAAACAAACGCAACAATAGATCTAAAATCAAAAAAAAATAATAACTAATAATGGCTCAGAAGAAATAAAGTTTTTAAAGTGTGCAAATGTGAATTTCACACGAGTAGAGGACATAGAAGTCCCCGAGGTTGTAAGGGGCAAATTTCAGAAAATGGTGAAAAATTTATTACGCGTTTTTTCTGATCCTAATGAGGCCCTACCATTTAACACAAATATTGTCGCCACTATTCGCACCGAAAGTGACGACCCGGTGTATTCTAAGCAATACCCTTATCCAATGGGTGTAGCGGAATTCGTGAATACTGAAATTCGCGATTTACTAAGAAATGGTATTATCCGACCGTCTAGGTCACCATACAACAACCCAATATGGGTTGTAGATAAAAAAGGAATGGACGCACAAGGCAATGTGAAGAAACGTCTTGTAATAGACTTCAGAAAATTAAACGAAAAAACCATCGATGACAAATATCCCATCCCCAATGTAACCGTATTACTATCAAATCTAGGAAAGGCCAAGTATTTCACAACACTCGACCTGAAATCGGGCTTCCACCAAATAACTCTCGCAGAATCCGATAGGGAAAAGACCGCTTTCTCGGTAGGCAACGGAAAATACGAATTCTGCAGGCTTCCTTTTGGATTGAAGAATGCGCCCAGCATTTTTCAAAGGGCTATCGACGACGTACTGAGAGAACAAATAGGAAAGTCCTGTTACGTTTACGTCGATGACGTTATTATCTTTTCAGAAACCGAAGAAAAACATGTCGAGCATATCGAGTGGGTGTTAAAGAGGTTACATAAAGCTAATATGAGAATTTCGCGCGAGAAATCACAATTTTTTAAGGAAAGCGTTGAATACTTAGGCTTTGTTGTGTCTAGGGGAGGCATTAAAACGAGGCGCAGCAAAGTAGATGCTATACATGACTACGAGAAGCCCGCTACTCTTTTCAATGTCAGATCCTTTCTAGGTTTAGCAAGCTACTATCGTTGCTTTATTAAGAACTTTGCGGCAATAGCAAAGCCTTTAACAGATATTTTGAAAGGAGAAAACGGCAAGGTTAGCGCCACAATCGAAAAAGATTAAAGTGGAATTAGACGAAAAACAATCACTTGATTTTAACAAATTTAAGGAAGTCCTTACATCGGAGGATTTTATGTTATTGAGGAGATAAAAATAGCTGTAAACCCAAATGTGGTAAATGCCATACATTGCGATCTACCAACATTGGCCAGCATACAAGATGAATTAGTAAGGAGTTTTCCGTCAACAAAGTTTTGGCACTGCAAAAACATGGTGTCTGATATTGTCAACAAAAACGAGCAGAGGGAGATTGTTGTTGCTGAGCACAATCGAGCTCACAGAGCAGCCCAGGAGAATATTAAACAAATCCTCTGCGATTACTATTTCCCAAAGATGACAAATTTGGCGAATGAAGTTGTCACGAATTGTAGGATCTGTGGTAAGGCCAAATACCACAGACCCCCACGTAAGCAGCAACATGGTGTAACTCCAATCCCCTCCTATACCGGGGAAATGTTGCACATTGATATCTTTTCGACAGATAAAAAGTACTTTCTTACCTGTCTGGACAAATTCTCAAAATTTGCGGTGGTGCAGCCTATACCTTCTCGAACAATTGTGGATGTAAAGGTCCCAATCATTCAGTTAATGAATATATTTCCAAACACAAAAACAATTTATTGTGATACTGAAGCTTCTCTAAATTCTGAAACGATAACCACATTGTTGAGGAATAGTTTTGGTGTGGACATCGTAAACGCACCACCCCTTCATAGCACCTCGAACGGGGAGGTTGAACGCCTCCATAGTACACTTTTGGAGATAGCCAGATGTTTGAAACTGGACAGAAAAATTAACGAGACGATTCACTCGGTGACCAATATGAAACCAATCGAAATAATTCACGCCAACCCACCCGAACTGAGGAATGAGATAACCATGAAAATAATGAAAGCTCAACAAGTACAAATGGATAAGAATAACCCCTCCAGACGGAATAGAGTATTCGACGTGGGGGAAAGAGTATTGGTAAAGACTAACAGACGACTCGGAAATAAATTAACCCCTTTATATGTTGAGGAGGAAGTTGAAGCAGACTTGGGAACCACGGTTCTCATAAAAGGGAGGGTGGTCCACAAGGACAACCTAAAGTAAGGGAAAATTCTTAGCATATTTTAGAATTCTTTAAATAGCATAGGGTAAATTATTTAAGCTTCTTTCACACTATCTTTCAGGATACTGATTGCGATACTTCTTATTCAAACGACGACGGCAAAATTGTCTGACTATTCGACTTCCGACTACATACCGATTCAGGATGGTGACGCGACGATTTAGGAGGAATTTGGCTATCTAAGGCATACAACTAATCTTACAGTATACAAGGGAATAGTTGAGGAAACCAAAGGCTTAACAACGCAATTCCCTCTATCCCATATGAGAATGTTACTCGATGCAGACATTGCACATATAAAGGTGCTTCTGGCAACACTGGACATCCATCACAGGCAGGCTAGGAGCATTAACGTTTTGGGTACTGCCCTAAAGGTTATCGCAGGTACGCCTGACTTTGACGATTTCGAAAACTTAAAGTTCCGACAACAGGAACTCGTAGACTCAGAGCGACATCAGGTCGAAATAAACACAAGGATACAAGAAAAGATAAATGAACTGACGGAAACGGTTGACCACATCATTAAAAGCTCAAAAGCTGGACAGATCGACACTGGTCACTTGTATGAAATGTTGCTTGCAAGAAATAGGATCATTATAAATGAAATTGAAACTTTAATTTCAACTACTACCCTTGCAAAGATAAGGATAATAAATCCCATGTTGTTAAGCTCAAATGATATAAAAAACATTATTGAAATGCACTCAACAAACACAGCTATCACTGATTTAATGGAGGTATCATATATTAAGGTTCTATTAGACGGTAATCTTCTACATTTTATTATCAAATATCCCAAGCCAGTACTAGTCTGTAAGAGAATTATTATTTTTCCTGTCCAACACAACGGAACAATCCTGCACCTTGGGAATGACAACAATGTTGCCGATTGTCATAATCAAATTTTGGCGATTAGAAATTGCAGCGCAACGCTCACATCAACGTTTTGCAAAAAATTACAACATCCAACGTGCGCGCAGCAGTTTCATTCTGGTAATGTTGCCCACTGCAGCACTCGCCCTAGCCACCTTGAACCATTTATGGTAGTCGATGATGGTATAATCATCATTAACGATAATACCGCTTTAGTCAAGACTACCGCAGACACCGAGAAGACCATAAAGGGAACTTATTTACTTTCCTTCGAAAATGAGATTCAAATTAATGGATCCTACTTCAAAAACGTAAACGGCATGTTTAAAAAATTACCAGAATCAGCAACGACGGCGCTCCTCAATATCACCAGTCATCAAGAGATTTTGAGTCTTCCATACCTTCACAAGATAAGTATGGAAAACCTGCGTATTATCGGGAAAATCGAAGGGAGGATGATGGGACCAACGATATCAGGTCTCACTAGCATTGTCATACTAATTACCTGTTACGGTCTAATTAAACTATACCGAGAGCGAAAAAGAAGACTCAAATCCCAGAATCTTCACAACGTCATAAACAATCTTAAGAAGTCCGTGGACGGCTTTCATTTAGAAGGGGAGGAGTTAACACAAGCTGCCCTTTATCAACAATAAAGTCCGCGCGTGGCATGAGTCAGCGAATCCACATTCTCACGCTGGCAGCTAGCAGTCAACATAGTCAACAACAAAGTCCGCGCGTGGCCTGAGTCAGCGAATTCACATTCCCACGCTGACAGGTAAGGCACAGCGGAAGCGGCAAACTGCCAACGCAAGCGTCGGCGTCGTATCCGCTGCAATAACTCCACAACAACTGAGACAAGATGCAGGTTTAAGACATTTAGAATGTAAGTTTAGTTTTAAACAGAGAACTCATCAGACAGGATGGTCTGATCAATAAAGCAATAATAACAAAAAACAAGACGGTTATTTGTAATTTATATGGGCAAATGTGCGACCGCTGGGTCTTTTAACGTGATATCGAAAAGTTTATTGACCAAAGCTAATATTTATTTAAGTATACAAATATACATACATATGTATGTCGTACCAAACCTATATAAAATGCATATTTAGGTAGTAATACAAATTTTATTGAATTATACATTTGCAAAGATTTTATGGAATTCATCATAAAAAAGCTCAATTTTAAAATATATACATATGTACATACTTATGTGCTTTCAAAACAAATATATGTATACCGATCTATAAATTACATGCAGCATCGTTTGCGCATAGTAAAAAAGGGAATCTGTAAGCGTACATTCCTTAACATTGTAATTATAATTATTGTTCTCATTTAACACTGAAAATGCTCAATTCTGCTATTTTCGACGCTTCTGTTAAATATTGGTGAAATCCGCTTATAACGGGTGATTTTTTTGAGGTTAGGATTTTCATGCATTAGTATTTGACAGATCACGTGGGATTTCAGACATGGTGTCAAAGAGAAAGATGCTCAGTATGCTTTGACATTTCATCATGAATAGACTTACTAACGAGCAACGCTTGCAAATCATTGAATTTTATTACCAAAATCAGTGTTCGGTTCGAAATGTGTTTCGCGCTTTACGTCCGATTTATGGTCTACATAATCGACCAAGTGAGCAAACAATTAATGCGATTGTGACCAAGTTTCGCACTCAGTTTACTTTATTGGACATTAAACCAACCACACGAATGCGTACAGTGCGTACAGAAGAGAATATTGCGTCTGTTTCTGAGAGTGTGGCTGAAGACCGTGAAATGTCGATTCGTCGCCGTTCGCAGCAATTGGGTTTGTGTTATTCGACCACATGGAAGATTTTACGCAAAGATCTTGGTGTAAAACCGTATAAAATACAGCTCGTGCAAGAACTGAAGCCGAACGATCTGCCACAACGTCGAATTTTCAGTGAATGGGCCCTAGAAAAGTTGGCAGAAAATCCGCTTTTTTATCGACAAATTTTGTTCAGCGATGAGGCTCATTTCTGGTTGAATGGCTACGTAAATAAGCAAAATTGCCGCATTTGGGGTGAAGAGCAACCAGAAGCCGTTCAAGAACTGCCCATGCATCCCGAAAAATGCACTGTTTGGTGTGGTTTGTACGCTGGTGGAATCATTGGACCGTATTTTTTCAAAGATGCTGTTGGACGCAACGTTACGGTGAATGGCGATCGCTATCGTTCGATGCTAACAAACTTTTTGTTGCCAAAAATGGAAGAACTGAACTTGGTTGACATGTGGTTTCAACAAGATGGCGCTACATGCCACACAGCTCGCGATTCTATGGCCATTTTGAGGGAAAACTTCGGACAACAATTCATCTCAAGAAATGGACCCGTAAGTTGGCCACCAAGATCATGCGATTTAACGCCTTTAGACTATTTTTTGTGGGGCTACGTCAAGTCTAAAGTCTACAGAAATAAGCCAGCAACTATTCCAGCTTTGGAAGACAACATTTCCGAAGAAATTCGGGCTATTCCGGCCGAAATGCTCGAAAAAGTTGCCCAAAATTGGACTTTCCGAATGGACCACCTAAGACGCAGCCGCGGTCAACATTTAAATGAAATTATCTTCAAAAAGTAAATGTCATGAACCAATCTAACGTTTCAAATAAAGAACCGATGAGATTTTGCAAATTTTATGCGTTTTTTTTTAAAAAAAAGTTATCAAGCTCTTAAAAAATCACCCTTTAGAAAAGAGTACCCCTCCAAAAAATGAAATATCGTAAAACAGAGCTGCCCGTCAGAGAACGTTTAATATAGAGAAGGTTCACGGCGCGAATAACGTAAAAATATTTTTGGCTAACTCGGCAGAGATGGAAGAGTCTCACCACAGACAAATTATGAGCGAGTTTCACCACATTTAACAGCGATTGAGGGGTTTTTAGAGTGTATGAGAAATAACATGTAAATGTAAATAAGAGAGCCAATGCAGGGCAATATACATACATGTGATTATATGATTTGAATTCGCGAAAGCGAACATAAACACATATGGTTATGATACATGTGCATATATGTAAGTTTTGAATGATAAAATTTACGATTAATGTACATTTGTCACAATTGTAATATATTTCATTTTTTTAATAATATTATGATAGTTTGTTATATACATACATATGTATGTTATGAAGTATACATATAAGTATGATTTGATATATTCAAAAAATAATTATAAAATAGGCTTTATTTTCACATTAACAAAGATAGAGTGTTTCTGTTCGCTTTCGCGAATTCAAATCATATAATCACTTATCAATAATAACATGTGCGCGCTGCTCATATGTACATACATAAATATGTGCGTATGACATTGGCACACATACAACATATGTACATACTTACATATATGCGTTCACCCGCAAAAACTACAAACATTGCTTACAAAAACAACAATCGTTTGAAATAGCATCAGCAGCGTCACAAGTCAATATGGCAGCCAAATACATACATATGTAGTCGCACGCATCTTTCGCATCTCCGTTGTAAAGATCAACCAATGGCCGAAACTGGCGTTTTGTCAAAGAATCAAGTGCTGAACACATTGAGTGCGACAGACTGTTCTGTCAAATATTAAAATATACACGTTCTTATGGACACAGTTATGTAGTTGTGCAGCTGCCTCAATAACTGTGTCCCTAAGAACGTGTGTATTCTAATATTTGACAGAACAGTCTGTCGCACTCAATGTGTTCAGCACTTGTGTGATGATAGAAAATCCAAGCTGTGCCGAAAAAAATAAACGAATGGCCACCTATTGACCGCTTCCCTTGCCGCTGTAACAGCTTCGTCTACAAACTAGCGTAAATATGTATGCATATGTATGAGCTTGCATACATATCGACGCAGATTTTTGCGAGTCACGGAAAAATATTTTAGACAAATATTATAAATCGACAACTCCTATGTTGCCACTTTTCTCACTTCTTTCTGTGAAGAATCATCAGAAAGTTGTTCAATTTATGATTTTTAGCTTTTGCCATCGTCGCGAAAAGACGCTTGTTGGCAAAGGCATGCTCGGGGAGATGTTACGGCGTCTGTTTTTAAGAATGAAGCGAGGTCGTTTGTGGAATATGCGCCTGCTGTTATGAATGAAATCGTTTTTGTTGTAAAATTTACTACATTTGGGCTTCGCCAATTCGGCTGCCATATTGACTTGTGATGCTTCGCTATTTAGACAATTGTTTTTGTAGAACAATGCTTCAATTTTTTGTGGTGACGTATTCACATGTGTACGCATATGTATGTTTGTATGCTTGTGCATTATTTGTTCGGAAGTGTATACAAATATACATATAAGTATATATGAATATATGAACATGCAATGCGCGCACATGTAATATATTGATAAGTGATAAAATCATGATATGAATTTCTGAACGCGCACATGCTGTTGTTGGGAGTATCATAAGAAGCATGCATACATATATTTATGTCTCTTATGTGGTGACATTCCGTGTCGCAATTTTATAAAATATTCGCTGTCGAATGTTTTAAGTTCTCTGGTTCAACACATCAATCTTATTCAATCCTAAATGATTTTTACTATCAATTAAAGACCAGTTTATTCTTTTCAGATGAAATATGCTAATTTTATTGATTTTTTCTATTATTTATTGGAAACTTAACAATTTTAATAAAATGAAATAATATGTTTACAAAAATTAAATATGTAATGCCGAATTACAAAAGTGTCCATTTAAAATGGAAATTTTTCTCACGACTTATTGGTTAAAATTAGTCATTTAATTTCACCTGCTTTTTTAAACACAATTTAATCTATCTAGATTAAGTGCAATATTTGTGTTTAAAAAAGCTAGGCTCAGTTGGCATGCTATTGAAAAAGAAAAAAAATTATCCTGAAAATATAATAATAAAAGAAAACTGAAAGTAGAGAAAAAAACTGCAAGTAGAAAAACCTGGAAATGATAGCATGCAAAACATTATAAAATGTAAATATTTATTTCATTAATTCATTACTAACCCGAAAGTAAGATGTTCTTATTCAAAGCATTCTGGCTTGCAACTTACTTAAGTTTTTTTAATTTAGCATCGCGCTTCCGATGTCGTTCCCTATTTATCTCTTGTTTTTCAAACCACTTTGAATTTTTATATAGCAGAGCAGTCACTAAATACTCTAATAGTTTCATTTTATGGGCGAAACATGCATTGGTTGTATCAAACCATTGAGGAAAAACATTTTCCGTTTTTTGTTTTATGGCGGACAACATCAGACTACGAACATTTAAATAGTGAGCATATTTGTTGAAGAGCTGGACGTACCACATCATCTGCAGTCGACACACTTCGAAGACCCTATCACTAGGATTGACTAGCCTTAAGTCGCCGTCATCCTTATAGTTCTTAGCTCTGATTAGGGCCTCCGAATAAAGCGTTAAATCGCTTTGTGTCTTCGTCATTGCTTTGGTGCATTCTTCGCAATGGATTTTACACAGAATTTTTTGGTAAATACCATAGCCAATGTAATACCGCTTGATCTGGACGTCAGTTTTGTCGTCCTCTTCAACAAAATTTTCGTCTGGAATAGTGAAAGATTCCAGGTCGAGCTGCTCAGATTCCTGTTCGTTTCCCTGTATATCTAGATGACGATCTTCGGGGCCTAGGTTCCAATCTAAATTTATGTCGTCATCATCCTCACAATTAGCCCCCTTATCTTGAAAATTTTGCCTTAAAATTTTCATCGAAATTAATCTACCTACAATATATTGAATCTTGTTATCAAGCTCTTAAAAAATCACCCTTTAGAAAAGAGTACCCCTCCAAAAAATGAAATATCGTAAAACAGAGCTGCCCGTCAGAGAACGTTTAATATAGAGAAGGTTCACGGCGCGAATAACGTAAAAATATTTTTGGCTAACTCGGCAGAGATGGAAGAGTCTCACCACAGACAAATTATGAGCGAGTTTCACCACATTTAACAGCGATTGAGGGGTTTTTAGAGTGTATGAGAAATAACATGTAAATGTAAATAAGAGAGCCAATGCAGGGCAATATACATACATGTGATTATATGATTTGAATTCGCGAAAGCGAACATAAACACATATGGTTATGATACATGTGCATATATGTAAGTTTTGAATGATAAAATTTACGATTAATGTACATTTGTCACAATTGTAATATATTTCATTTTTTTAATAATATTATGATAGTTTGTTATATACATACATATGTATGTTATGAAGTATACATATAAGTATGATTTGATATATTCAAAAAATAATTATAAAATAGGCTTTATTTTCACATTAACAAAGATAGAGTGTTTCTGTTCGCTTTCGCGAATTCAAATCATATAATCACTTATCAATAATAACTTGTGAGCGCTGCTCATATGTACATACATAAATATGTGCGTATGACATTGGCACACATACAACATATGTACATACTTACATATATGCGTTCACCCGCAAAAACTACAAACATTGCTTACAAAAACAACAATCGTTTGAAATAGCATCAGCAGCGTCACAAGTCAATATGGCAGCCAAATACATACATATGTAGTCGCACGCATCTTTCGCATCTCCGTTGTAAAGATCAACCAATGGCCGAAACTGGCGTTTTGTCAAAGAATCAAGTGCTGAACACATTGAGTGCGACAGACTGTTCTGTCAAATATTAAAATATACACGTTCTTATGGACACAGTTATGTAGTTGTGCAGCTGCCTCAATAACTGTGTCCCTAAGAACGTGTGTATTCTAATATTTGACAGAACAGTCTGTCGCACTCAATGTGTTCAGCACTTGTGTGATGATAGAAAATCCAAGCTGTGCCGAAAAAAATAAACGAATGGCCACCTATTGACCGCTTCCCTTGCCGCTGTAACAGCTTCGTCTACAAACTAGCGTAAATATGTATGCATATGTATGAGCTTGCATACATATCGACGCAGATTTTTGCGAGTCACGGAAAAATATTTTAGACAAATATTATAAATCGACAACTCCTATGTTGCCACTTTTCTCACTTCTTTCTGTGAAGAATCATCAGAAAGTTGTTCAATTTATGATTTTTAGCTTTTGCCATCGTCGCGAAAAGACGCTTGTTGGCAAAGGCATGCTCGGGGAGATGTTACGGCGTCTGTTTTTAAGAATGAAGCGAGGTCGTTTGTGGAATATGCGCCTGCTGTTATGAATGAAATCGTTTTTGTTGTAAAATTTACTACATTTGGGCTTCGCCAATTCGGCTGCCATATTGACTTGTGATGCTTCGCTATTTAGACAATTGTTTTTGTAGAACAATGCTTCAATTTTTTGTGGTGACGTATTCACATGTGTACGCATATGTATGTTTGTATGCTTGTGCATTATTTGTTCGGAAGTGTATACAAATATACATATAAGTATATATGAATATATGAACATGCAATGCGCGCACATGTAATATATTGATAAGTGATAAAATCATGATATGAATTTCTGAACGCGCACATGCTGTTGTTGGGAGTATCATAAGAAGCATGCATACATATATTTATGTCTCTTATGTGGTGACATTCCGTGTCGCAATTTTATAAAATATTCGCTGTCGAATGTTTTAAGTTCTCTGGTTCAACACATCAATCTTATTCAATCCTAAATGATTTTTACTATCAATTAAAGACCAGTTTATTCTTTTCAGATGAAATATGCTAATTTTATTGATTTTTTCTATTATTTATTGGAAACTTAACAATTTTAATAAAATGAAATAATATGTTTACAAAAATTAAATAGGTAATGCCGAATTACAAAAGTGTCCATTTAAAATGGAAATTTTTCTCACGACTTATTGGTTAAAATTAGTCATTTAATTTCACCTGCTTTTTTAAACACAAATTAATCTATCTAGATTAAGTGCAATATTTGTGTTTAAAAAGGCTAGGCTCAGTTGGCATGCTATTGAAAAAGAAAAAAAATTATCCTGAAAATATAATAATAAAAGAAAACTGAAAGTAGAGAAAAAAACTGCAAGTAGAAAAACCTGGAAATGATAGCATGCAAAACATTATAAAATGTAAATATTTATTTCATTAATTCATTACTAACCCGAAAGTAAGATGTTCTTATTCAAAGCATTCTGGCTTGCAACTTACTTAAGTTTTTTTAATTTAGCATCGCGCTTCCGATGTCGTTCCCTATTTATCTCTTGTTTTTCAAACCACTTTGAATTTTTATATAGCAGAGCAGTCACTAAATACTCTAATAGTTTCATTTTATGGGCGAAACATGCATTGGTTGTATCAAACCATTGAGGAAAAACATTTTCCGTTTTTTGTTTTATGGCGGACAACATCAGACTACGAACATTTAAATAGTGAGCATATTTGTTGAAGAGCTGGACGTACCACATCATCTGCAGTCGACACACTTCGAAGACCCTATCACTAGGATTGACTAGCCTTAAGTCGCCGTCATCCTTATAGTTCTTAGCTCTGATTAGGGCCTCCGAATAAAGCGTTAAATCGCTTTGTGTCTTCGTCATTGCTTTGGTGCATTCTTCGCAATGGATTTTACACAGAATTTTTTGGTAAATACCATAGCCAATGTAATACCGCTTGATCTGGACGTCAGTTTTGTCGTCCTCTTCAACAAAATTTTCGTCTGGAATAGTGAAAGATTCCAGGTCGAGCTGCTCAGATTCCTGTTCGTTTCCCTGTATATCTAGATGACGATCTTCGGGGCCTAGGTTCCAATCTAAATTTATGTCGTCATCATCCTCACAATTAGCCCCCTTATCTTGAAAATTTTGCCTTAAAATTTTCATCGAAATTAATCTACCTACAATATATTGAATCTCATTGGCTGAGGGATGGGTATTGATACCCTGACTAGCTCGGACCACTTGAAAAAAATTCTCCAACGCATCTTGATTAATTTTCCCAAGGAATATAAACCTCAATTCCTCTTGATCCCTAAATAGATCTTCGCTCAACTGAATCATTCCACTTATCGTGGAACAAAACCCACTAATACATTTAACCTGACTAGAAACTGGAAGCTTGATTGTTTTAAAATATTTTATGTAATCATAGAGGCGTTGGATCTTCCCGGAGTCATTCTTCAATAACGGATATTTCAGCGGATTTTTGGAAACAAAATTCTTACAGTCTAGATCATCGAAAAGATCATTCATTTTTTAATAAATAGCTGCGTAGGCTGTGCACATTTTAATAAATATTCGTCGGAGCCGAATAGACTTTGGCTATATGCCATTTCAATGCCAGCAGCAACCGAATTGCTCAGAACTTGAGTTGCACGTTTCACGGACATTTTTTCAAATATGCTGGGATAAACATGGGCCTCTGTAAGTTTTGGGCATATTTTGAAGTGCATATTGCTCTGATCGATAGAGTAAAGTTTTTTTATAACCTTGAAGCTGGCTATTCCATTTGGAGTTGAAATATCATATTTCATAAATGTATTACGGACGGACTTAAAAAGGTGGCAATAGTCATATAAACAAAATATTTTTAAACCTTCGTGCATATAAAAGGGGTTTTCTTCAGTAATTTTTAACAAATTGAAAAGTGAAGTATTTGAGGGCCCTTGATCGCAGACTAAAGCCTTAACATCGAGATCTATTGACTTTAGTGATGCGATGTTTTTGCTCAAAATGTCTTTCAATTCAGACGGAGCAAGTTCCGTCTTGGAAATGTAGTACGAAAACACATATTTCCAATTGGAACATAACCCTTTTATCATAAAAAAACAACACTTACTACCTATAATCATCTCACGTTGTCCTTCCCCATGATCCACAAACCCATCAATAACATCCCTAACTCTATTATAAGTTAGGTCGGACTTTATTGATATTTCATCAAATAACAAAACGCAATTTCGTTCTAAAGCGGACATTTTTTTGGAAATTTTTTGTAAATTTCCCAAGACATTGGCATCGATACCAGGGACAACATACCTAATGGGGCGCCAACGCAAAAGAGAACTCTTGCTTGGTAAAGCGAAACCTAAATCGTCACGCATGAAACTATATGATTTGGTGGACATATAGTTAATGTTTTGTGCCAATGTCCTTTCATTGTCACTAAAAACATTGTGCTTGGTAACGATCATCCTAGCGAATGTTATAGCGTCAGAGCTTGAAGATACATCCGCAACTATTGCACGTTGTTCTAGGTCTTCATATTTTTTTTCTAAATCTTTAATTACCCCCTCTAACTCTTCGATCTTTTTATTTAATCTAAGCGCATTACTTTGGTAATACCGTGCCGATCGAGCAAATCGTTCGCGACTGTCTAAAGCAGAGCCTACGTCGTTATTTTGGGGTCCTAATCCTAATCTACTTTCCTCTAATATGGAATATTGTTCAAACTCTTTCAATTTTATGTCGTCCTCTTCTACTCCTACAGCTACTTTAGGAGGTTCATAAGTCACAGTGACGGGTGGGCACACCCAATTAGAGTCAGCACTAGATGAGCTACGACTTAGTGCTGGCTCTAATCGCAAACATGGAAAAGCCCCAGGCAAAAGTTTGTATTAAGCGAAACTGCGAGTCAAAATGATTTCGGCAAATAAAAAGGGTATCGGAAGGCGACACAACTAAGTTGCAAGCCTTTGCCCAACTCTGCCGAACATCTTCTTTTTTTGGGAACTCGAAAATCGTTGCCCCTCTGGAAGCACAACTGCGAATGCAGCACCTTCTCCGTGGCAGTGGACCCGTCCACAAATGTGGAGGTACTTCTTCGTATCCTAATTACATATAAAAAAAGATTTGTTAAGTTTTCGTTATAAATTGGATAAATTTTGGTTATTATATCTGTCAGCGATTTCCATTTATATTTGATGATGCATTGGGTTGTATTTTAGGTGACAATATACATATATATTATTATATTTAAAATATGAGTTTGAGTGCTTAATAACCAAAATTATTATATAATATTACTAATACATGTATATAATATTACTTATTTGCTTAATAAATTTAAAAAAGAAATCCATATGCATAAATAGAGGAATCTTTGCGAAAAAGAGGAATTTCAGCGAATTGCCTTATCATCACATGGCAGCGCTCCATTTCGTCGTAATTTTTGGTAAACAAATGAGGTTCAAACAAGTGTAAAATGTGATTTTTAAAATAAAGATTTTTTAGGTAAAAAACCTGCTAAAACAATAAAATGTAGATTTATTTAAAAGATTATAGTGCAATTTAATTAATTTGAAGTGAAAATGTGAAAAAAGTGTGTTTAATGTGGTGAAATAGCTCCTTGAAATGGTCCAATTTCGCGAATTTTTGAACTTTAATGCCGAATATATCCTAAACTAAGCGTTTGCGGACCCTATAATCCTGTATGTTTTTTAATCAGGAGGACTTCTTCCAACGGTACCTTCAAATCGCGGTGCCAAAGAAATCGGAATTGTGCCCTTATTACTACAAAAAATATTTTGGCAGATTTTATTGTTAGTAATGTGTAAATATTTGGTTGATAATATTGACACATCCTAATACTGCCCACTACACCTAGAAACATTCAAACGTACTCTGCACAATACGCAACACACACACACACTTCACTTGACTTCGCTCTGCCCGCGCATCGCTCCCCAGCAAAACCTGCGTGACCGAAACTCCCACACATTTACACAATTTTTACTTATTACTAACACACCCTCACAAATCATTTAATTGCGTAAAGAGTCTATCCGCTGTGCCTTTTGATTGTTTTATATTACAAGCTCTTCACACAACATCTTTTCTATAAAAACAAAACAAAAGAAGACAAACTGATTTCGGACTTGCCACTTTTTATGGAAAACGATGCATGTAAAAGTATACAACATGATAACATGATTGTTTACATTCGTTTATTCGTATTCAAAGAAAAAGAAATTCGGCACGCGTGTTAAATTGTGAAAAATTTGTATTTTGATTATATTTTATGAAAGTGTATGAAAAGTTATTAAAAACGTGATTATAAAAGTGGTATATATATAATTTGAAAAGGTGAGTAAACGGAGTTAATTTTAATATGAAAAAAAAAAATACATTTAGTGCTTACATGAGCCGAGAAAAAAAGGCTTTTAATGTCAGTGCCTCCAAATTTGCCAAAATATGTAGTATTAATGTGAATTCTGATAGTGATTCAAATGTGGAAGAATTGAGCTCCGTAGATATATCTTTAAATGATTATGATAGCCAAGATACCATTGATAGTGATAGTGACAATGTGAATATTGTAGTGAAAAATGATAAATGCAAAGAAATAAAAGCTTGGGCTTTACGCAATAGGGTGTCCCACAATACAGTGACTGATTTGCTTCAAACCTTGCGAAAAATAGGTTTAGTGGATTTGCCCTTAACAGCAAAAAGTCTATTAGGTACAAGTAGAAAAAAGGTTAATATTGAAAACATTCCAAGTGGCGCGTTTTATATAGAGGAATTCAAAATTATTTTGAGAAAAATTCATTTCCTCACCTTGAAATAAAAGATAGCATTGTACTTGATATAGGAATAGATGGTCTTAGATTATTCAAAAATTCGAATAAGGTATTATGGCCAATTTTAGCGTCCATCGTTGATTTTCCAAACGAATTGCCATTTACAGTAGCATGTTTTTCTGGAACAGAAAAACCCTTGAATATTAACGATTTCTTAAAAGACTTTTGTGAAGAAGTAGCTTATTTAAAAGAAAACGGTCTTCAGGTAGGTTCTTCTTCTGTTAAAAAGAAATTTAACATTCGTTTATTTTGCTGTGATTCTCCCGCTCGAGCTTTTGTCACAGGTGTGCAATCGCACACTGGAAAAAACAGCTGTTCGAAATGTGATCAAATCGGAGAATACAAAGAGAGAAGAGTTTGTTTTTCAAAACGAGTTAATCACTTAAGAACTGACTTGTCTTTTAAAAATAGAATTGATAAATCACATCATATTAATCCATTTAAATTTAGAGAAAGCATTTTAGAATTAGCTAATTTCAATATGGTCTCCCAATTTCCATTAGACCCGATGCATCTTGTAGATCTTGGTGTATGTAAAAAGTTGCTTCAATTACTAATTAAAAAAGGGAATATAAATGTAAGCAAAATTAACAAAAAAATAACTTTTCTCTCTAATTTAGTTCCTTCTGAGTTTGGCAGGATATGTAGAAGTTTAGATGAAATCAGCAATTGGAAAGCGACAGAGTTTAGGCAGTTTTTATTGTATATAGGCATATTTGTCCTAAAAGATTGTATTAGTAGTGACCATTACTACCATTTTTTATTATTGCACGCAGGAATAAGGCTGTTATCATGTGAAAAATCATATAGTACTGAAGCTAACGTTGCCCAACAAATATTACAAGAATTCGTTGATTTGTTTGGGAATATATACGGAGACCATTTAGTTAGTTATAACGTGCATGGTTTACTGCATTTAACTGACTGCGCTAAGCAATTCGGTTCTCTAGATCAGTTTTCAGCCTATAAGTTTGAAAACCATATGCAATATTTAAAAAAACTTATAAATAAACCGAATAAAATCCTTCAGCAATTGCATTTAAGACTTGATGAAAGAACTAATACAAACATTGAACCCAACAAAACTTCAAAAATTAATTTTTTAATATAGAATTTAAAAAAGAAAAAGATTCTTATTGTTTTAGTGAAAAATTAGGGCCCATAAAAGTAATAACTATGTCAGACGAATCTGGTTGCGTTATGGTATCTGCACATTGTTTTTTAGATGTTGAAAATGATTTTGAAGAACCTTTAGAATCGTCATCGGGTTTAGGTATTTTAGTAGCGAAGAAATTAGATAAAAAGGTATTTAAAATCAAAAAAGACGACATAGTTTACAAATATTTCTCTATTCCTCATGAGGGAAAGTTTCTCCTTATACCCATTCTACATCATTTATTTCATAAATTTTCAAATTAGGATTTTTAAGTATTTATGTACATATATTTTTCTCGGCTCATTTTATTACATTTTCTTAAATTTTTGGAAAAGAACTTTGATACTGCCAATTTTTATTTCTCAATTAGATGGAAAATATATTTGACGAAATTGACTTGGAGGATTGTCCAACAACGTCTTCAACTCCCGCAAAAGGTATGTAAATAAATGTAAACTTACAAAATTTCGTTTCAATATATTGTTACGTTTTTGTTATTGTAGACCAATTACATTTAAAGCGTAAAAAGTTTAACACGTCTGGTTGCTACAATACAAAGGTCAGCATTTCAAAACGACCTGTGGAAGGAAACGGTAATCTAACATCCATATAATTTATTTCTTTAAATTTGTTTAATTTATTATGTTTCCAACCATTTTCCAGAGGTTATTGACATTTTAACCACTATTTCCAAACAGCTTGACGATTTGACGACGAGGGTATGCGATTTGGAAACTAAAATCGATAAGCATTTAAAAGAAAATGTAAGTGAACAGTTTTTACATGCATATATTATTATTTTTCTCTACATGTCTCTTTGTTTCTTTTTCAGATTATTCATAAAAGTGAAGAAATGGCGCAGCAAAAAACGGTTCGTGAATGCAAGGTCCTCATCCGCAAAATTCATCAATCGGTATGCCGAATGACTGGTGAAGATGTCGACAACGTTCAAACCGAAATTGCTTCCACCCTACCATTAAATACGCTTGCTGCAGCTTTGGAAATGGACGAAAAATTGAAATGCGACGAATTTGCTGCTACAACGGTAAGTAATATATAAACTTTTTTCAATAAACAATTCAGTTTTTACATGCTATTTTTATTTACAGAAACAATTCGTTTTGAGGATAAAAGGTATTTCAGATAGTGTACATGATGTGTTGCGAAGTCTGTACACTGATGAACTTCTTTATTTATGTAACTGGGACGGTAGGGGTGGGAAGCAACCTCTCTCCAAATTCCTGCTGGTTTCCAACATTTTATACGGTAAATTCTGTTTTTTATTTAATTTTACCTACAATTATTTGTTTTAATTTGTAATTTTCATTATGTTTTTTTATAGATTCATTCATAACGTATGTATTGGCAATGTTCGAAAAACAAGTTCGAAAAGCCATTGAAATGAGCCACCATAGGCACAAACAAAGAATTTATAGGAAGAGGAAAACTGAGGAATGAACCCTTTAAATATTTAATAAAAAGTTATATGTATTTCTGATATTATTAAAAATAATTATTTTAATACATACTAGATTTTAAGAAAGCATTGCAAAGCAGGAATTGAATTAATAATGAAATATTTATTTTAATTTAAACATTAATGTAATTTTTGTTAAAAATAATTTGAAAAAAAATTAAAAATAAAAAAATTAAAAAAAAAAATAAAAAATCTTTTATTTTGAGATTCGAACTCGAGTCTCACGGAATCAAGCCGTGCGTTTAACCACTAGGCTAGTATAGCATGCAACGTCGCGCTTTCCTGGAACCAGTTTTCCCCGTTTGCCTTAAATTTAACTAAAGTGTGAGTAGCGAGGATATAGTTTTATTGTAACGGGTGATTTTTTTGAGGTTAGGATTTTCATGCATTAGTATTTGACAGATCACGTGGGATTTCAGACATGGTGTCAAAGAGAAAGATGCTCAGTATGCTTTGACATTTCATCATGAATAGACTTACTAACGAGCAACGCTTGCAAATCATTGAATTTTATTACCAAAATCAGTGTTCGGTTCGAAATGTGTTTTATCGACAAATTTTGTTCAGCGATGAGGCTCATTTCTGGTTGAATGGCTACGTAAATAAGCAAAATTGCCGCATTTGGGGTGAAGAGCAACCAGAAGCCGTTCAAGAACTGCCCATGCATCCCGAAAAATGCACTGTTTGGTGTGGTTTGTACGCTGGTGGAATCATTGGACCGTATTTTTTCAAAGATGCTGTTGGACGCAACGTTACGGTGAATGGCGATCGCTATCGTTCGATGCTAACAAACTTTTTGTTGCCAAAAATGGAAGAACTGAACTTGGTTGACATGTGGTTTCAACAAGATGGCGCTACATGCCACACAGCTCGCGATTCTATGGCCATTTTGAGGGAAAACTTCGGACAACAATTCATCTCAAGAAATGGACCCGTAAGTTGGCCACCAAGATCATGCGATTTAACGCCTTTAGACTATTTTTTGTGGGGCTACGTCAAGTCTAAAGTCTACAGAAATAAGCCAGCAACTATTCCAGCTTTGGAAGACAACATTTCCGAAGAAATTCGGGCTATTCCGGCCGAAATGCTCGAAAAAGTTGCCCAAAATTGGACTTTCCGAATGGACCACCTAAGACGCAGCCGCGGTCAACATTTAAATGAAATTATCTTCAAAAAGTAAATGTCATGAACCAATCTAACGTTTCAAATAAAGAACCGATGAGATTTTGCAAATTTTATGCGTTTTTTTTTTAAAAAAAGTTATCAAGCTCTTAAAAAATCACCCTTTAGCAGAAAATGTGTGCTCAAGAAGGTGATAAAAAATCACATGTATACAAAAGTTTTGGGAGGTTTTTTGATTCGCCCTTAAGAACGTGATAGGAAAGTGTGACAATTAAACCGGCACGCGTTACCGGCATGTCACTAGGTAACATGACCGGCACTGTTCTAACTGGGTCATAGCATACTTATTTTAAATATTTGCATACTTATGTATGTATTAATGTATGTACTGACGTTATTGTTTACACTTTCATACATATGTATAATACATGCACAAAGTACTCATCAAGATTAAGGGTGGGCACAGCTCCTGCCTTCAATTTTTTCGCACCCACTGCACTTCGTTCGAAGTGCTTAATGCAAACAAATGCATTGTAGGTGGGTATATCCTGCGTTGGTGGGATCCGTAAATTTTCCACCCACTTCTGCAACTCTTCCTGCTTCCTAGGGAATAAAAAGAATCTCCCGGGAGATTCCGATGTGCACTCCCGAACGCGACACTTTTTTAAACTTTTGTTGCTCATTTTTTTAATTAAAACTATTTAAAAATCGTACAAAATCGAATTGGCGATCTTTCCGCGACAAAATTCATTTAGAACTAAAATTCCGTTGACGATTTCTTCTTCAACTTTCATTTTTGGCGCAATTTCCCCAGTAAAATATATATTATTATATATTATATATATGTATATTAGACTTAGAAAATATCTAACTACTTTTATATAGTATACAAAAACTTTTCCAATCAGAAAGCAGAATCCCCTCTTTATCTTTAATTTTGGCGCAATTTTCCCGTCAAACATACATATACATATACGTTAGCTTTAGAAAAAGTCATATGTAGCATACAGGAACTTTTCCGCCATCCAAAAATCACCTGCATATATGTAAATACACATGTATGTATATTGCCCTGCATCGGCTCTCTTATTTACATTTACATGTTATTTCTCATACACTCTAAAAACCCCTCAATCGCTGTTAAATGTGATGAAACTCTCTCATAATTTGTCTGTGGTGAGACTCTTCCATCTCTGCCGAGTTAGCCAAAAATATTTTTACGTTATTCGCGCCGTGAGCCTTCTCTATATTAAACGTTCTCTGCTGCCCGTGAACCTTCTCTATTACTATGTTCGGACCGACATTGAAAACATTTTGAAAACACATTTGTATCTTGTGGAATGTAAGTCGTTCGGACCGACAATTTATGTTTTCGCTGAGTTTTCACTGACAACTAGCAATACGGGTATTCTCTTGCTCTTGCAAGATTGCACGATGACACAAAATGCAAAAATCCTATACCAAAATATGCAAGGCCAAAAGAGCACCCATTGCAGAATCTAGTGATATATGACGGTACGAAAATAAACATGGGTTTTGGTCTGACATATTTTACGGCTATTGCAAACAAATTTTTGCGTGTGTTTGTTGTGCCGTTGCACCAAGAAGAAAATTCTGCAATTGATGCACCATGCAATGGTTTTTCAAGAACAAGAGAATCCCCTTAACAGTGAGCAGCTGTATTTTTATATGGAATGTAAACAAATATATAGTAGCAATTTAGGGGCAGCAAAATATGTCTTCCAAAAAAATCGATTAAACTAGAGCAGGCACCGATTATAGTGAGTGGAATGTAAGTTTTCAAGTAGTTTTCAGCGAAAACTGTGTTTTCGTTTGACAGATTTTACATGGACGAAAACACAAGTTTTCATGCGAAAACCACTTTTTCCCCCGAAAACATGTTTTCAATGTCGGTCCGAACATAGCATATATCAGAGAACGTCTATCGTAGAGAAGGTTCACGGCGCGGAGATCGTAAAAATATTTTTGGGTAACTCGGTCGAGATGGTCCAGTTTCACCACTGCCAGCTCGGCAGGAGAAATCTTAACATTTTCGCTTGAACAGAGCTGAGCGTGAAATAAAAATTATGCTCAAAACTATATATTGCTCTAACAGACGTATGTTCGCTCTTTTGCTTATATTTGTATACGTTTATATGCAAGTTAACGGCAGCAGCCACACAGATACTTAATGATAAATGTAAACAAATTGTATCTTCTCACAGTATTACTGCTTGGTCAGCAGAATACTTTAATTAATAAGAAATCAATACATCACTTGTTTTGATAAGTAAGCAAAATTCAATATTCCATTATTTGTTTTGATAATGAGAATAATTGGAAATCCAATGCTCTGGCATTTCATCACTTAATGTAATGCCAAAGCATCTTTAGTAATAAGCATAGAATTATAAGAATATAAATATAAGTGATGTTACTAATAAAGACCAGTGTATAATCGGCAAGCGTATTGAGTGATCATCTTGATGATCAAAGCGCACCACATATTATCACGCTCAAATCAACACTTAAATCACAAAATACAAATATTTAAAAAACAAAAACATCATTAGGCATTGCACGTCAAGTAGCGGCGTAGCCATCGAGGGAAACCAAGGACTAAGGAAATTACAACACACCACAAAAGACGAGGAGAAGAAGGAGTAAGATTTTATTATCCATATTTATCAAATATATTAGTACATTAATATATAAGACAATCAATTTTAGCAATTAAGTTTAAACTATTAAGAATCATTGAAGGCTCGACCAGCCAAGTAATAAAATATTTTGAAACCGCGATTCATCACCGCAAGGGGGACCCTCCGGTTTATAACAAAAACTCAATTCTGCGATTCTGAACTTCAGACCCTCCAGAATAAAAGAGTCTCCTTTCCTAAAAAGGATCAAAAAATAAAAATTAAAATAAAAATTAGAAATAAAAAAAATAAAAAACAAAATGACGGATGCTCTACCAACTGACTTGGACTATAACGAAATAGACAGAATAGTTAGAAATCTTAAAGGATTTGTATTAGTCGATAGCATTAACAAAAAAGAAAGGGATGTGAATAAAGATAAACTTAAAATTAAATGTATGGAGAAAGTTTTTAAATATATAGGAAAAGATAAGAAGGCCACACTTGAGGATTATTATAATCAGGAGACAGTTATGTCTGAGACTATAGAGATGATAGAAGTATCAAAAAAGGAATATTTGTTTTAAAAGGGGAGTAATACAAGTGCTCCAAAATACGAAAGGTTGCATTATTGCGATTATTGTAAAAGCAACCATAAAATTGAAAATTGCCCATATTTAAAGAAAAGGAAAATTAATAAATAAAAATGGCTTTAACTAGCGAAAATGAGACCTTAGTCGCGAGACTAATTGCCGCAACGAATGCATCACTTAGATTAGAAATATCTGAATTGCGCAGACAAATAGAAGACTTAACGAAGTCTACAACAATAACAGATTACAAACCTGAAGTAATAAATTCAGAGACTCGCTGTGACGAATCCCTAGAAGTAATAAAGTCTTTACCAGAATTTGGGGGAAAACAGAATAAATATGTTAGCTGGAGGGAATCGGCTAACAATGCGATGAGTTTATACGTAAGAGGCAGCCGTAGGTATTTTGCTGCATTGACAATATTAAGAAATAAAATTACTCACGATGCTAATGACATTTTGTCCAACCACGGAACGGGTTTAAATTTTGATGCTATTCTAGCACGATTAGATTTCGCTTACGCCGACAAGCGACCAGCTCATATAATTGAGCAAGAAATGAGTATTTTGCGTCAAGGCAATTACTCCATAATCAAATTTTATAATAAGGTTAATGAGAAATTAACATTGCTAATTAACAAAACGATAATGACTTACGGATCAGATAGTGCCGTAACTAAAGAATTTAATGCTAAAAATAGGCGGGATACCTTACGCACATTTATAACGGGGCTAAACGGAAGCTTAGCAAACATTTTATTTTCACTATCGCCAAGCGACTTACCAAATGCTTTAGCAAAAGCACAAGAATTAGAATCCAACAATATGCGAGCAGCATTCGCATTACAATTTGGAAAAAACTATTCAAATCCCAACAATAATAACAGGCAACATACTTCTAACAACAGATTCAATAATGGTAATTTTAATAATAAATTACGGTTCCCACAAGTCCAACCACAAAGAAATTACAACCAAAGAATGGGTTACCAAAATAACCAACCACGACCTACACCAATGGATGTCGATTCAAGCATCCATACGCGCAACGGTATGTTGCAAAAGCCAACAACCTTTAATCAAAACAATTTAGAAAAAAGGCCACATGGAAGTACACAACAAAATGTGCAGCCACCGACTAAGACACAGCGCATTAATAATATTAAGGAGGATAATTTTTTAGGCCAAAATTAACTCTTCTTCTTCTTCTTCTTAATTGGCGTAGACACCGCTTACGCGATTATAGCCGAGTTAACAACAGCGCGCCAGTCGTTTCTTCTTTTCGCTACGTGGCGCCAATTGGATATTCCCAGCGAAGCCAGGTCCTTCTCCACTAGGTCTTCCTCTTCCTCTGCTTCCCCCGGCGGGTACTGCGTCGAATACTTTCAGAGCTGGAGTGTTTTCATCCATCCGGACAACATGACCTAGCCAGCGTAGCCGCTGTCTTTTAATTCGCTGAACTATGTCAATGTCGTCGTATATCTCGTACAGCTCATCGTTCCATCGAATGCGATATTCGCCGTGGCCAACGCGCAAAGGACCATAAGTCTTTCGCAGAATTTTTCTCTCGAAAACTCACAACGTCGACTCATCCGCTGTTGACATCGTCCAAGCCTCTGCACCATATAGCAGAACGGGAATTATGAGAGACTTATAGAGTTTGGTTTTTGTCTGCCGAGAGAGGACTTTGCTTCTCAATTGCCTACTCAGTCCGAAGTTGCACCTGTTGGCAAGAGTTATCCTGCGTTGGATTTCTAGGCTGACATTGTTGGTGGTGTTAATACTGGTTCCAAGATAGACGAAATTATCTACAACTTCAAAGTTATGACTGTCAACAGTGACGTGAGAGCCAAGTCGCGAGTGCGACGACTGTTTGTTTGATGACAGGAGATATTTCGTCTTGCCCTCGTTCACTGCCAGACCCATTCGTTTTGCTTCCTTGTCCAGCCTGGAGAAAGCAGAACTAACGGCGCGGGTGTTGAGGCCGATGATATCAATATCATCGGCATACGCCAGCAGCTGTACACTCTTATAGAAGATTGTACCTGCTCGATTAAGTTCTGCAGCTCGAACTATTTTTTCCAGCAGCAGATTGAAAAAGTCGCACGATAGGGAGTCACCTTGTCTGAAACCTCGTTTGGTATCGAACGGCTCAGAGAGGTTCTTCCCGATCCTGACGGAGCTTTTGGTGCCGCTCAACGTCAGTTTACACAGCCGTATCAGTTTTGCGGGGATACCAAATTCAGACATCGCGGCATAAAGGCAGCTCCTTTTCGTGCTGTCGAAAGCAGCTTTGAAATCGACGAATAGGTGGTGAGTGTCGATTCTCCTTTCACGGGTCTTTTCCAAGATTTGGCGCATGGTGAATATCTGGTCGGTTGTTGATTTGCCAGGTCTAAAGCCACACTGATAAGGTCCAATCAGTTCGTTGACGGTGGGCTTTAATCTTTCACACAATACGCTCGATAGAACCTTAAATGCGATGTTGAGGAGGCTAGTCCCACGGTAGTTGGCGCAGATTGTGGGGTCTCCTTTTTTATGGATTGGGCATAGCACACTTAAATTCCAGTCGTTGGGCATGCTTTCATCCGACCATGTTTTACAAATAAGCTGATGCATGCTCCTTATCAGTTCTTCGCCGCCGTGTTTGAATAGCTCGGCCGGCAATCCATCGGCCCCTGCCGCTTTGTTGTTCTTCAGGCGGGTAATTGCTATTCGAACTTCTTCATGGTCAGGTAATGGAACGTCTGCTCCATCGTCATCGATTGGGGAATCGGGTTCGCCTTCTCCCGGTGTTGTGCTTTCACTGCCATTCAGCAGGCTGGAGAAGTGTTCCCTCCATAATTTAAGTATGCTCTGGGCATCGGTGACTAGATCACCTTTGGGGGTTCTGCAAGAGTATGCTCCGGTCTTGAAACCTTCTGTAAGCCGCCGCATCTTTTCGTAGAATTTTCGAGCATTACCCCAGTCGGCCAGCTTATCGAGCTGTTCGTACTCACGCATTTCGGCCTCTTTCTTCTTCTGTCTGCAAATGCGTCTCGCTTCCCTCTTCAACTCTCGGTATCTATCCCATCCCGCACGTTTTGTGGTCGATCGTAACGTTGCGAGGTAGGCAGCCTGTTTTCTCTCCGCTGCGACACGGCACTCCTCGTCGTACCAGCTGTTCTTTTGTACTTTCCGAAAACCAATGGTTTCGGTTGCAGCTGTACGTAAGGAGTTTGAAATGCCGTCCCACAGTTCCCTTATACAGAGTTGTTGACGAGTGCTCTCAGAGAGCAGGAGTGCAAGCCGAGTGGAAAATCGTTCGGCTGTCTGTTGTGATTGCAGCTTCTCGACGTCGAACCTTCCTTGTGTTTGTTGGCGTGCGTTTTTTGCTGTACAGAGGCGGGTGCGAATTTTGGCTGCAACAAGATAGTGGTCCAAGTCGATGTTAGGACCTCGGAGCGCACGCACATCTAAAACACTGGAGACGTGTCTTCCGTCTATCACAACATGATCGATCTGGTTGGTGGTTTTTCGATCCGGAGACAGCCAGGTAGCTTGATGAATCTTCTTATGCTGGAATCTAGTACTACAGATAACCATATTTCGGGCCCCGGCGAAGTCGATCAATCTCAACCCATTTGGGGATGTTTCCTCCTGGAGGCTGAATTTACCAACCGTAGTGCCAAAGATACCTTCTTTGCCCACCCTGGCGTTAAAGTCGCCAAGCACGATTTTGACATCGTGGCGGGGGCATCTCTCATAAGTGCGCTCCAAGCACTCATAAAAGGCATCTTTGGTCACATCGTCCTTCTCTTCCGTCGGGGCGTGGGCGCAAATCAGCGATATGTTGAAGAACCTCGCGTTGATGCGGATTGTGGCTAGACGTTCATTCACCGCAGTGAATGATAGTACTCGGCGACGGAGTCTCTCTCCCACCACGAATCCAACACCAAACTTGCGCTCCTTTATATGGCCACTGTAGTAAATGTCACAAGGACCAACTTGTCTCTGCCCTTGCCCCGCCCATCGCATTTCTTGGACGGCGGTGATGTCAGCCTTTACTTTCACGAGGGCATCAACCAGCTGGGCAGCGGCACCTTCCCAATTAAGGGACCGGACATTCCAGGTGCATGCCCTCAATTCGTAGTCCTTATTTCGTTTGCCATGGTAGTCATCAAAAGGGGGGTCACTCATCCGAGGCTTGTTGTTCCTTTTCATTGAGGGTGTTTTTTTACGTGGCGGGTCCCAAACCCAGCGCACAACCCTATGCAGGGGATGTTTCGCCTTCTCACGTTAGCTCGCCTTCAAACGGATGTTCTTAGGCTACCCAGAGGATACTTGGTCAAAGACCGGAAGTCGTGAGCTGCTTGAGTCATATGCAAAAGAATCGTTTCTGGCCACTCCCAAGTGAATGGCGATCAGAGAACTTTCCTCACTTGCGTGAACTTCTACACATGACTCCATCCTCCAAAATTAACTCTGCCATATATATTTCTAGATGACAGGGTTACTGGTCAGAATTTTAAAATATTAATAGATACAGGAGCAACTAGTTGCTATATTAAATCAGGAATATACAAAAATAAAAATAAATTGGATATACAAAAGAGAGTAAAAGCAATTAATGGATTTTAGATAAAACGCTATTATCACATTATCACATTATTCGGTAAAAAACAAATATTCTACGAAATCGAAAATTTGGAAGCAGACTTATTAATAGGATACAAATTTTTGAAGGACATTAATGGAGTGATTAACTTGGAAAAAAGAAGAAATAATAAATAATGAAAAAGAGGAGGATATATTTAGCTTAGGATGCGAATATGAGCATCAAGAAAGTAAGGATGATTTAAGGATTGTTAAGGAGGACGAAAATACTTTGGAAGCAAAGACTTCTAAAGCGCCAGCCGACCGAAATACCGGCAAATATAAAAAAATAAATACTGTGGATCAGGAAAGCTCTACAACGCCAGCTGAAGATTTATACCAGCAGAGTAGAAGCAATAATTATGCAAAGAATATTGTGGAACGAAAAAGTTCTACAACGCCAGCCGATGATAATACCGGCAAATTAAATAAAAAATATATTGTGGAACAAAGAAGTTCTACAACGCCAGCCGATGGTAATACCGGCAAATTAAATAAAAAATATATTGTGGAACAAAGAAGTTCTACAAAGCCAGCCGAAGTTCTTACCGGCAAAATAAAACAAAAAAATAATGGTGAAAAACCAAATAAAAATATGAAAATACAAAATTTAAACTACTTGGGACAAGAAAATCCTAGGACGCCAGTCGAAGATAATGCCGACAATAAAATCCAAAAAAAGGAAGTACTAATATTTTAAATATACATAATTTCAATATTAAAACTGAAAATAAATTCAGAGAATTAACTGAGCTTCAAACACACGTAAAAGAAAAAATTTCTCAAATGTATTCAGGCAATGATACAAGCTTCCCATTTCACCCTGGAGAAATAATTTATGAAAAGATTACAGGAGAAAGAAATAAACTAAATCCTAGATAAAAGAAACAGGTAGTAAAAGAAGACTTAGGGAATAAAGTTAGAATTAACTACAAGAATAGAACAGTACATAAAGATAATATTAAATCTTAATCATATATTTTTAGAGGATGATACCCCTAATTATTCTAACATTAATTACCAATACAATGACAGACATTGTGGACTACACAAGAGAAGATTATGTATTATTAGAAGACGGAGATGTAGCCCTGTATAATGACTACGGAAATATTGTTCACATCACTAATTTAACATACTCTAGAGAACTTATAAGTTCAGACACAAATTATTATAATAAAAAACTCAGATATAAAAATTTTGAACAAAATAATGAACAAGACAAGGCATATATTAATGATTTAGACACAGATCCAGAAATAGAACTCATAGAAACTTTATTAGAACAACTACAAATTAAAGATACAAGATATAGGAGAGGAATAAATGAAATAGGTACATTATGGAAGTGGATAGCAGGAACACCAGACCATGACGACCTAGTGTTAATAAATAATAAATTAAACGAATTAATTGAAAATAATAATAAACAATACACAACAAATTCTAGAATTTTTGAAATTATTAACCAATTAACGGAAACAATTAATAATATTAATGAAAAATCTGATATTAAAATTCTAACGAAACGAAAAAATCAGTTCCTAATAACTGAACTACCAAATATGATTAATACAATAGCTATAGGAAAAACGGGAATTTTAAACCCAACAATTTTAAATTTAGACGAGATTAAAAACATAATAAAAAATGAACATGGACGATTGACAATAACTGATTTAATAGATATTTCAAAGTTTAAAATTGTACAAAATAAAGATGTAATAGTTATATATATTAAGTACCCAAAAATTATATATGATTGCAAATATTATGAAGTAAGAGCAATCACACAAGAAGATGGTAAATTAATAATTAATAATGAAATTGCAAAATGCAAAAAAGAATATATAAATATAAAAAATTGCAAAAGAGAAATGATAAATACTTATTGTAAAATTAATAATAAGAATACTTGCCTATGAGATATTTTGTCCAATAAAAAAGGAAAATGTAAAAAAATTAAATAAAAACATAAAGATATAGATATAATTAAAGAAGGAGCAATATTAGTCTCTGGAAATCATACTATAGATGACTCTGCCATAAATAGAGTCTACCTTGTAACATTTGACAACTATACAAACATTGATAGTATAATTTATGAAAATATTGATTGTAAAATTTGGAAATATTTAAAAAATAATCATATTAATAATTATGAAATTATAGAATATATGGAAACTCAGAATAAAGAATTTAAATTTGAAAACATAAATATTTTGAGTGAACGAATTAATGAATTTAAAAATCATTCACTTTCCTGGTACATAATTGTAATACTTGTACTATTAATAACAATATACATAATCTATAAGATTTTAAAATTAAAAAAATTATATAAAGCCAATAAGCAAAGCAAAAAATTAAAATTTCAAGAATTGTCATATAATGCTATTTTAGAGAGCATTTACAATATATCAAAAAATGATACTGAATCGGGGACGATTCATCTTAGAGAGGGGGGAGTTAACGGCAGCAGCCACACAGATACTTAATGATAAATGTAAATAAATTGTATCTTCTCACAGTATTACTGCTTGGTCAGCAGAATACTTTAATTAATAAGAAATCAATACATCACTTGTTTTGATAAGTAAGCAAAATTCAATATTCCATTACTTGTTTTGATAATGAGAATAATTGGAAATCCAATGCTCTGGCATTTCATCACTTAATGTTATGCCAAAGCATCTTTAGTAATAAGCATAGAATTATAAGAATATAAATATAAGTGATGTTACTAATAAAGACCAGTGTATAATCGGCAAGCGTATTGAGTGATCATCTTGATGATCAAAGCGCACCACATATTATCACGCTCAAATCAACACTTGTGTTTAATTTCTACCGCGCGAATTTTGTATTTACGTCGCGTTCGAGCGTTTTTAAAAAGTTTGTGCCGAATTAGCCCTAAAGAAATGAAACCAGAAGGTTTGGATATTTGAATCAGACTAACTTTCACTTTATTAATTATAATCGTTCAAAGTTACTATTGCAATGAATTATTGCTTACAAATCACAAATACTTATTATACTTATTACATATGTTTACTTAAGGGGTTATATCCACTTGTAATTTTCAAAAAATCGATTTTTTTCATTTTTTGAATGTACATATATTCAAGAATATTCTCTGAAAATTTCAAATCGATCCGACAATTAGTTTCGGAGATATGAGCGTATTACTAAGAACGTTTACGTTAAACGCGTTTATCTCAAAACCGTGTTTTCAGAGTCGGTGAGCAAAATTTCTCCGAAACCGCTAAACCGATCGGTTTGAAATTTTCACACGACTTACTCAGATATATTTTTCAGGTAATGATCGAAGGAATAAGAATTTGGACAATAATTTCGACTTTTTAAGCCACTTTGAAGTGAAAACTTTTCATGAAAAACTGAATTTTTTTTTTGAACCGTCGCCATTTTGGCAAAAATCAAAATTTTGACTAGACCTTCGATCATTACCTGTATTTATTTATCACAAAACTAAATATTTTTGGTTTTTGGTTTTCAGATAATTTGGACCAGAGATATCTTGCTCACCGCCAAGCACCTTTTTTTGGACGTCTCTCCGCAGATCATCTACAGGATCTAGGAAATCCAATATTTTTTTAAATAAACCGCTGATTTGTAAAGTACATTAAATTCTGTTTAAGTACATTTTTTCATTAATGTATAAAATAAAATGCCTCTTTGGAAAAAATTCACAAAAAAACGCGTTTTTTCTGCCTCGCAAGTGGATATAACCCCTTAAATGCTGACTAAAGTGATAACCTCATAACTTTACAGATTCTCGGAAATATTGTTAATAAAATGATTTTGTTTTGTATCTTTTAATTTAAATTTTGCGATAGCACAGGAAATGGTATCACATTACAATTTTACTGATTTCCGGTTGTGCTATTTATTTCATTAAGAAATTCTGCAAATTTATCAGTTTTACTATTTGTTAGTGGCTTATTTATATATGTAACTACTCCCCCTTTTAGATTAGAATTCTCCTGAATTCTTTTATTTAATATTATTTTTATATATTTGTGTTTTTTAATAAGGACAGTAGCTACTAACAAAATTATAATTATGCTTAATATATTGCAAATATATGATATATTCGTATGTATTTTCAGTTTAAAAATGTTTTCTATATTTGACTTATGTTCTTCTACAATTTCATCAAATGTAATTTTTTTCTGAAATTCTGATTGTCTTTATATTTTACGGTTACAATATTTTCCTTTATATCTTCAACAAAATTTGAAAAATAGTAGTCATTAATTTTAATTGAACAATTATTAAATCTTATTACATAGTTTCCACTTATTAATGGTAGTTCTTGATTACATGTATTATTGATTTTTAGGGTATTTGCATTTTTAATAAGTATTGTTTTTATATTTAATTGTATTATTTCGAGTTCTGTAAACTTAACAAGATTACAATTATTTTTTAAAATACAATGTTTGCTTGTTTTCATTTGTTTTAATGATTTATTATTTTCAAATATCAGCGTTTTATTTTTGTAATTAAATATTTCTTCTATTTTTTCATTTATTTCATTCTTTTCTCTGTTAGGTATTGGAATAATTTTTCGTAGTTTTACATTTTCAAAATTTTTTAGTATTTTTATTCCAAATACTAGAAATGTATTATTAACAATTACTGTTCCTAGTTGTAGATATTTTAATTTATTATAATCAATCTTATATTTCATAATTTCTTCATTGGTTAAAATATTCGGGTGTATTATCCCATATTTAGCTGATACCACATTTTCTTGTATGTGTTCTACTTTACTTTTTAATAACTGAATTTTGGTGTACTGATCTAAATTAACGTTTGTTTGTATTCCTCATATATAAATTTATTTATTGAATTAAGCTCTCTTTCAATTTTTACCCTGTCACTTTTAACAATCTCTTTTAAGTGTTCGATAGCTGATGAGAAATAATCGTTAATTCTAATTTGTTCGTTAATTGAGTCGTTCGTTTTCAAAAAATATGTCTGTATATTTTGTCTGTCGTCTTCGTCCATTGTACCAAAAAGCCATTTTGACATACTGCCAATTGCATTAACCAGTCCTCTTTTATTTCTATCTCTAACTGTCGTAAGTGTCAGTAGTTTATTTCTTGTATCTAACAACTCTCTTTGTAATATTTCTTTATTTTCCAATTTCATCAAAATTACATTGTCTGTCATAGCATTTATAATATTTTCTAATTGTTGAATGTCAATAATATGTAGTACTATATCGCTATCTTTTGGTATTGCTTGATCTCTAATCTGTAAATCTATAAATCCGTTTTGTTCCTTTATTTCTGTTAAATTTATTGTCCCGTTACAATGTTGTGTCATTAAAGCTATCACTGTCCACATTATCCAAATCTGTAAATTTTAAAGGTCTTTTTATATTAGAAGGATGAATATTTTCTAACTTTTCTTTCTTGTATTTAGGTTGTTCCTTATGCCTAACAGCTTTATAATTTTTTATAAATCCTTCTTCTCTCTTTTCTTCATAATTTTCTTTTTTTTTGATTTAATTTATTTATAATTTTATTCTTGGCCGCTATTAAATTGTTTTTTATTATTTCTAAATCTACTTCATTATGCTGTACCTTATTTGGCGTACATTTTATTGTTGAGTGACATCTTTCATTATAATTTCTAATTGCTTTTTGTATTAGTTGTTTTATTGATAACCCTTTATTTAGTTTATACAAGATTCTAAATTTTTCTGCTATAGTATTATGAAATCTTTCTACATCTGCATTACCTGTATGACTATTGGGTTTTGTTAGGTGGATTTCAACATTTTCATTATCTAAGAACTCTTTTATTCTTACTGCTTTAAATTCGTTGTCTGCAATAATTTTTCTAGGCTTCCCTACTTTAGTGAAATGATCTTCTAGTTGCTCAATAATGGTTATGTGATTTCTATCATTTAACGAGTATGCTGCGCCGAACTTAGAAAATTTATCTACTACTGTCAAAAAATGATGACCCTTCATTACATACGTATCTATATGTATAATATCATTAATTTTTGAAGGCGTCTCCGAAAGTTTCAATTTTGGTTTAATAGGATTTCTATCGTACTTTACTTCCTGGCATATATCACATTGATTAATTACAATTTGAATTAATTGCAATAACTTTGGATAATATATTTTATTCTTTATTTGGTTATATGTTTCCTGAATGCCTGAATGAAAGCTTTCCCTAACGTGATATAAAGAAATCTGTTTGACTGCTTCTACTTCTGTCTCAATATCTTGTGCTCTCATTGTACATTTTATAAATTCTAATTGACTATTATTAGAAAACATTTGGATTAATTTTTCCTGAACTATATTATATTGACGTTCTGAAATTTCTGAAAATATTCCTATTTTACCTTTTGTGATATATTTCCTAAATATCTCACTCAAATTATCGAAATCATATTCCGAAATGAAAATAATTCTTTTGCCGTGTATAATTTTTAACTCTTCAGTTTTGTTGTTTGTTAAAATAATTTGCGTCTTATATTTGTTAACAATTTCCTCTTTGATATAAAAATGGTCGTCTAATTCTTCTTCTGCTGAATGCACTGTTGCTAAAGTTTCTTCATCTTCCTCTTCCATATTGTTTATAGAATAGTTTGAACTATTGGACATTGTTTCGTCCATATTTTCTGAAATAATATCCTCATTTTCTTTTATCCTACTTAAAAAATCTGCTACTTTATTTTCTTTGCCTTTTAAATATTCAATGTCAAATTGGTATTCTCCAAGTTTTAATAACCATCTTTGATGTCGAGCTGATATATCTTTTCCTTTGTATTTAGAATGTAAGAATTTTATCGGTTGGTGGTCAGTAAAAATTTTGAATTTATTTCCATAGAGGTATGGTCTAAAATAGTTTATGCTCCACATTATCGCAAGAAATTCTTTATCTGTTGCGGAATAGTTTCTTTCGTGGTTATTCAAAATTCTTGAAGCGTAACACACTGGGTGTCCCTCTTGTGATAATACTGCACCAATCGCATAATTGGATGCATCAGTTGTTAAAATAAATTGTTTTTCGAAATCTGGATAACGTAATATCGGATGAGTACTTATTAGTATTTTTAATTTCTCAAATGCTTCAATATACGTTGGATCTTTAAGATTAATTTTAACTCCTTTTTTCAAATACTTGGTTATAGGTTGGGCTATTCTAGCGTAGTCTTTTACGAATTTACGATAGTAACCGGTGATTCCTAGAAAACTTTTAATTTGTCTTTCTGTTTTTGGGATTTGTAAATTTTCTATGACTTTAATTTTATTAGGATTTGGCTTCATGCCTTCCTCCGTTAAAATGTGTCCTAAGAACTCTGTTTCTTTCTTCAAAAAATTACATTTGTCAATTTGGATTTTAAGATTTTTACTTTCAATGATTTTAAAAATTTCGCCTATCGCCCTAATATGTTCATTCAATGATGTGCTAAATATTAGAATGTCGTCTAAATATACTACACATGTTTGATTTATATAGTCTCTAAGTATTTAATTCATTAACCGGTGAAATGTGGCTGGTGCATTTTTCAGTCCAAAAGGCATTCTTACGAATTCATAAAGTCCATGTGGTGTTACAAAAGCTGTTTTTTCACGATCTTCCTCTTTTACAAGGATTTGATGGTATCCTTTCGCTAAATCTAAAGTAGTAAAATATTGTGCTCTTCCTAATTTGTCTAAAATAGAATCAATATTTGGAAGGGGATATTTGTCATCTATTGTAACCTCATTCAATTTTCTATAGTCTATTACAATTCTGTATTTCTTTTCACCTGAATTATCTATTTTTTTCGGCACTACTATTAATGGGCTCGAATATCTTGAGTGACTTTTTTGGATTATTCCCTGCTCTTCCATTTCCTTAATTTGTTTTCTAACTTCAGTTTCATGCTGAGGTGGATACCTATACAATTTTGAATTAATCTGCTGTTGCGTTGTGGTTTTAATTTCATGTTGGATTTCCGTTGTGTTAGTCAATTTATCACCGTCTTTAAATAATTATTTATTATATCTTTTGAGCAATTTAATTATTTCTCTATTTTCTTCCTCATTTAAATGATCTGGGTTTAATCTCTCCAATTTTAATTCCGCAGTTTCAAGATTACAAATTTGATTTAAGTCATTTAGTTTATTTAAAATCGAACTTTCTTTTCGGTTTAGAGTTATTTTCCCATTTTCTATATCAATATACGTATTGAGAAAAGTAAGCATATCCATGCCTATTATAAAGTCATATTTTCGTCCTCTTAATGGTGTAACTTTCCATCTTGTTCTCGCGTTACTAGGTAAGTTAAATTCTTCTGGTGCTAATGTATGTACCTCATAATTTATTTTATCTTCATTTGTAATTGTACTAAATGTTAAAGGATTTTTCAATTTAATTTTTGGAAAATCATCGATCTCGCTATTAATCAGGCTTAAACTAGCTCCTGTATCAATTAGTGCGATATAATTCTTTTTATTGATTTTAATTTTTATTTTAGGTAATGATTCCGAGGCTGCTTCGTAAAAAAAATACTATTATTAACTTCTTCTTCTCTTGCTATATCAGTTCGTGAAGCTCCTACCTGGCTTTGCCTATTCGAGTATAAGCGATCTTGGCTATACTGGGAATTAGGGTGTCCTGCCAATTGAGGGCTCATTGAACTATATTGGATATTATCTATCTCCATCGGTTCGCCTTGGTTTTGTTTAAATTGATTATTTCGACCATAGTTCTGTCTATATTGGTTTGATTGATTTTTACCAAAGTTTGGATTATATTGATTTGGTTGATTTTGATTAAAACTTGGCCTAGGGTTCCTTACCGCTTGTGGTCTTTGAAAATTACCCGAATTTGGTTTATAATTATTATTAAATCTTCCGCTATTATATTGTTTAAATTGGCCTGATGTATTATGTTTAACATTATTTTCGTATATTTGATTATATGAACCTTGGTTTTCTCTACTTCTATAATTTGTATTATGTCTTTGTCCTCGATCAGGATACCTGTTACTATATTTTTCCGCAGAGCTATCTCCTTTTGTTTTAAATTTCATGTATTCTGGCCCAATATTACTGTCTTCAAATCTTCTACTAGCCATTATCCTTATTATTTCATTTAGGTTCCCTTCTTTATAAATTTTATCTAGTAATACTCCTTGAGTCATCTCCTTTACTGTATTTACTAACAAACTGTCCATGTTACTTAAGTCAATGTAGCTGTCACCCCTATAGTACACTGTCAATTCGTCCGACTTATATTTAATATTTTGAAATTCTTTCATAAGTTCATTAACAGAACTTACCTTAAGATTCCCAATCTTTTTATATAGATGATGTGGCTCCACTTCGGGTCGATATCTCAATTTTAACGTTTCTTTTATTAACTGCCAGTTGTCTGGTTGAGGTATATTGATGATGGTGCTTTTCGCCTCTCCCTGGATGGTCCTGTAATATATGGTTCGCGTCACTTCCTTTTGTAGCTCTGCATCATTTGTTGTTGATAGCAGGTATTCAATGCTGCTGAAGAAGGAATTTATGGAAATCTCGCCTGTCCCCGTAAATATCGGCAGGTCATTTACTGTTTTTATGAGTGTACTCGTATGTCTGCTACTGTTGTTTTCTTCCGTCCGGTTTCTCAACTCAAGGTAAGCTTGCCGCATTTGCTCTAATTGTTGCTCTCTGCGAGCAAGCTCCTCTACCAAGTTGACTGCCGCCATCTGAGTTTGCTCGTTCTCCATGTTTCTGTTGTTATCGTAGGCTCGGTGCCTTGACGATTTAGTTATCTTTTCAATGGTTTCGGTTATTTTATAAACTTTATTTTTTGGTGAATTCACGCTCTTCTTGTTTTGAGTCGTGTTCACTGCAAAAAACTTTCACAAAAACTTTTGTTGTTTTTTTTTTCACTTGTTCAGGTAAATTAACGCCTTTTAATTTCTAAGGTCGTTTTCACTTCTGAACTTTTTGATTTAGTTTTTCCTTTAACAATTAACGTTCACTGCACCTCGGTGGTGTCGATTATTGTGTCTTTCCGGATTTGTATATAGTTAATTATATTCTGGAGGGTCTGGTCAACTCCTGAGTTGGCTACAGAATCGAGGAATTAGTTTGGGGATTTATAAAAAACTATTTATAACGATTTCCGGAAGGAAAAAAATTTCTATTTCTCGAATGCGGTTCGTTTCACTGAATCCTTAATACTTTTTAAGGATCCTACCGACTGCACCAATTTTGTATTTACGTCGCGTTCGAGCGTTTTTAAAAAGTTTGTGCCGAATTAGCCCTAAAGAAATGAAACCAGAAGGTTTGGATATTTGAATCAGACTAACTTTCACTTTATTAATTATAATCGTTCAAAGTTACTATTGCAATGAATTATTGCTTACAAATCACAAATACTTATTATACTTATTACATATGTTTACTTAAATGCTGACTAAAGTGATAACCTCATAACTTTACAGATTCTCGGAAATATTGTTAATAAAATGATTTTGTTTTGTATCTTTTAATTTAAATTTTGCGATAGCACAGGAAATGGTATCACATTACAATTTTACTGATTTCCGGTTGTGCTATTTATTTCATTAAGAAATTCTGCAAATTTATCAGTTTTACTATTTGTTAGTGGCTTATTTATATATGTAACTCGCGTAGCGGAACGGAATATCTTTTTTTAATACTTCCCACACAAGGGAAGTTAATTTGCAAACATGTGTATTCGTATGAATTCTTTTTGTGCTTATTAATGAATACATGTGCAATTGAATGCATTTGTTAATGTGAAAATAAAGCCTATTTTATAATTATTTTTTGAATAAATCAAATCATACTTATATGTATACCTTATAACATACATACATATGTACATATGTATAAAACAAACTATCATAATATTATTAAAAAAATTAAATATATTACAATAGTGATAAATGTACATTAATCGGACATTTTGTCATTCAAAACTTACATATGTATATGCACATGTATCATGACCATATGTGTTTATATTCGCTTTCGCGAATTCAGATCATATTATCACTTATCAATAATATAACACGTGCGAGTTTTAGGTTTGTTCGAGCGGAGGAATAAAAATGCCAATGATGTTATTTCTATGACATTATATTTTATTCTCTAATGTTTCAAGTTATGTTCTGCTTATATAACTACTAAAGTGATTACAATTTTCTTAATCTATTTCTTTGTTTTGTTTATTTTCTTATGAATTACAATATTTGTAAAATGTAATCTTATTTTCTATTGAATGCAAACAAACATGACTGTGGGGTTTACCCGATAATGTTTGGGTTATCATTACAGTCAAACATAAGGACCAAAACATGTTTGTATGCATTTGCATTATGAATACAATATTTGTAAAATGTAATCTTATTTTCTATTGAATGCAAACAAACATGACTGTGGGGTTTACCCGATAATGTTTGGGTTATCATTATAGTCAAACATAAGGACCAAAACATGTTTGTATACATTTGCATTATGTTCTTTATCTCTACTTGTTATCTTATATTTTTTGTAATGTTTACTTGTTTTTCTTTAATCTTTTATTTTGTCCAATTTATAATATTTTGTTGTGTGGTGTCTGGTTGGGATGATAGTGTACACATAACTCCTCCCTCCCTTAATGGAAAACTCTCCTGAGTTTGAATAGTATTGTTTTTCATTTTTTTAATTTTACAAGATATTAAAATTATTATTATAATCACAATAATACTTAAAATTGATATTCCAATATGAGAGATATTTTTGTGATATTTTAATTCATTAATTTCTTTTAAATTTTCTTCGTTTTTAAATACAAGGTCGTTAATTGTAATTTTGTTAGTGAAATTGTGAGTATCATAGTTTGGATAATAGAATCTCTGATTGTATGAAATTTTAGTATTTGAGAATGTTTGGTATAGGGTCTTAATAGTGCAGTTATTATAATGAATCAATGTAGTGTTTTTCAACTTAATTTTTCTGTTGTCGCAGTTCTGGTTTAGTTCTATGCCATTTGCATTTTTTATTAAAATAGTTTCTTCATCAATTTGTAAAATTTCTGTAATGCTATTTTTGATAAGTTCACAATTTAATAAGTAGATGCAATGTTTAGAAATTTGTAGTTCATTGAGTGTTTTAGCTTCTTCGAATTTATAAGTGACATTTTTGTATTCAAAAACATTTTCGATTTCTGCTGTTATTTCTTTACCTGCTGTGTTTGGTATAGGAATAATAGTTTTTAATTGTACCGATTGAAATTCTTTTGGGATTTTGACTACGAACATTAACAAATTTTCTTTATATACCAAGGCGCATAATTTTATATATTGAAGTTTGTTGAGGTCTATGTTGTAATTATAAATTTCTTCATTTGTTAAAATGCTTGGGTGAAAAATACCATTTTTTGCTGAAATAGTGTTTTCCTGAATCTGGTTTACTGCGTCTTTGAGAATGTTTATCTTTATTGTTTGTTCATGAAGAATCAATATTTTGTCTGTTCTCTCTTGATACACTAAAGAATTATTTCTTTCGTCTTCAATAATTTGTTTTAATTTTGTAAACGTGTTCGAAAAGAAATTATTAATTTTTATTTGGTGGTCGAGAGCTGTAATTGAATTATGTAAATTTTCATCTACTTTCTTAAGGTGATTTTCAATATCTATTCTATCTCCATCATCCATCGTTCCAAATAGAAATTTATGTACAGAACCTATACCGTTAATTAACCCTCTCTTTTTTCTACTAACTTCTTTTCTTGGGATTAATGTTTTCATTTTACCTCTCAAGATTTCAATTTCATTAGATAGGGTGTAGTAATGTAAATGTGAATATGTTTGCGAGATTTTTGTTATATTATTTAGTATGTAAAGAATTTCGCGAGGGTCAATTATGTGAATTACGAGGTCAGATGATGTAACAATCTGTTTAGTGTTGGTGATAATTTCTGCGTATCCATTGTCGGTATGTATTTCATGTACTTCCAGTTTGGCTGCATTGCTAATTATTACAATTGCTATCATCAATGTTATTTTGAAGATGTATTTGACCTAAAAATTTGTTTGGACGTTTAATATTTGTCGGGTGAATATTATCTAATGGTAATTTTCTATACCTTGGTTCGTATTTGTGCCGAACTGCTTTATAATTTTTTACGTAACCTTCTTTTTGAGTGTTATTAAACTCTTCTCTATTTCTATTTAGTTTTCCTATGCATTTTTCTTTAGTCTTCTGAATAGTGTCTTTAATCAAATTCTTATCAGTTTTTCCATTTATAACCTCAAGAGGTGTGGCTTTAATTGTAGAATGATAAGATTTGTTATACCATTCTATGCTTTGAAATACTTTTTCCGCTGTCGAAAGGCTTGGTTTTTCAATTTCTAGGACTCTAATTCTTTCGGATAGAGTATTATGAAATCTTTCGATATCTGAATTCCCAGTATGACTGTTTGGTTTTGTAAAATGAACTTCTATTTCTTCTTTCCTAAAAAAATCTTTTATGTTAATTGAGTTGAATTCATTATCTAATATTAACATTCTGGGTCTACCTTTGATAGAAAAGAATAATCTAAGCTTTTCTATAATAGTTATACTGTTTCTATCTTCTAGCTGAAATGCCATAGCAAATTTCGCAAATTTGTCTATAAAAGTAAGGAAGTAACATTTTTTATTTATGTATATATCCGCGTGAACTATTTCATTTATATCTGATGGTGTTTTCGTTAATTGAAATTTTGGTTTTAAAGGTTTTCTATCATATTTTGCTCTATTGCAAACGTCGCAATTATTTATATATTTTTGAATCAAAACTTTCAAATTTTTCCAGTATATTAGTTTTTTCAATTTTTCATAATTTTCGTTAATACCTGCATGGCCTGTTTCATTTTTATGATATTGAGCAATTTGTTTATAAACTTGTTCTTCATTTTTCATATCTTTAGCATGGAATTCACATCTAAAAAACTTTACATGTCTATTAAATATTTGAATAAGCTTTTGCTGAACTATATTGTACTGATTATCGGTTAAATAAGAAAAAATACCTACTTTTCCACTATTTATGTGCTTACGACAAAGATCTATGAAATTATTATTTTTTATATCTTCTGCGCTAATAAAAATTTTCTTCGTGTTGCCTAGTTCTTCAGATTCCATAATTTTCTTGTTTGTTAAAATGATTTGTGTATTGAAGCGATTTACAATAGTGTGTAAAATTGGAAAATGATCATTTAGTTCCTCCTCTTGAGAGTGGATTGTAGCATTTGTGCTTATGTTGTCTTCTTCCAATGAATGAATCTCGCCTGTGTTACTATCTATTCTACTTAGAAAATCGGCTACGTTATTTTCCTTTCCTTTCACGTAATTTATATTAATATTGTATTCACCTAGTTTAATTAACCATCTTTGCAATCTTGGGTTAATGTCTTTTCCCTTGTTTTTTATTTGGAGCCACTTAAGTGGTTGGTGATCGGTTAAGAGATCGAATGCTCTGCCATAAATGTATGGTCTATAATATGTCACTGCCCAGACAATAGCTAGTAGTTCTTTTTCTGTAGTGGAATAACTTCTTTCGTGTTTGTTAAGTGTTCGACTAGCATAGCTTATAGGATGACTGTCCTGGGTTAATACTGCGCCAATTGCAAAGTCACTTGCATCAGTTGAAATGCCAAATTTTTTGTTAAAGTCTGGATATTTCAATATTGGTGGGCTTACTAATAGATTTTTAAGTTTTTCAAAGGATGATATGTACTGAGGATCGCGAGTGTTTATTTTAATATCCTTTTTTAAATATTTTGTTAAACCATGTGCTACTTTAGCGTAATCTCTTACAAATTTTCTATAATAACCTGTTATACCTAGGAATGATTTAATTTGCTTTGATGTAGTAGGCAACTTTAGTTTTTGTATGTTTTCGATTTTGCTTAAATTTGGTTGTATCCCTTCTGTTGTTAAAGTGTGACCTAGAAATTCAGTTGTTTTCGCGAAAAATTTGCATTTATCTACCTGAATCTTTAAATTATGTTTTCTTAATGCTGAAAATATTTTGGTGATATTTTGGGTATGTTCTTCAATACTTGAACTAAAAATTAAGATGTCGTCTAAATAAACTACACATATCTTGTTGATATATTCCCTAATGACTGAATTCATTAAACGTTGGAAAGTTGCTGGTGCATTCTTTAGTCCGAAAGGCATTCTTATAAATTCAAAGTGTCCTTGGGGTGTAGAGAAAGCTGTTTTTGGTCTATCTTCTTCTTTTATTAATACTTGATGAAAGCCTTTTGCAAGATCTAATGTTGTAAAATACTGAGCTCTTCCAAGTTTGCTGAGTATTGTTTCTATATGGGGTATTGGAAATTTGTCATCTATAGTGACTTCGTTTAGCTTCCTGTAGTCAATAACTATTCTCCATTTTTTCTTCATTGAATTGTCTTGCTTTTTCGGTACAATCCAAAGAGGCGAGTTGTACGGGGAATTACTTTCTTTAATTATACCTTGGCGCAACATCTCGTTCATCTGTCTAATAATTTCTTCTTCATGAATTTGGGGATATCTATAAATTTTATTATAAGTTGGTCTACTTGTTTTTGTAACTATTTCATGCTGAATTTCATGAGTATGAGAAAGGTTTTTACCTTCTTGGAAAAATAAATCGCTATTTGCTTTTAGAATGTATTCTAATTTTTGCTTTTCTTCTTCATTCATGTCACTATTTGATAAAATATCTAGCAAATTCTCTTTACATTCTGTAAGTATATTAATATCTTCGTAATTGTAAGGGCATGAGTTTATAAATTTAATTTTATTGCCGTTTATTTCTACATACTCCTTTTCTAAGTTAATTATTGCTTTAATAGGTTTTAAAATATTTTGTCCTATTATTGCATCAAAGTTTTTATTTTTTATGTTGGTTAGTTTCCAATGTATATAACTTTTTTCATTGAATTCGTTTGGGGTTGGGGTGACTAACTCTTTATTTAGGGAAAAATTTTCCTTAATGGTGCTAAAGTGTATTGGTTTATCAAGCTCAATGCATTCATAATCTTTTAACACATTATATTTCAATAATGATGTTGTAGACCCTGTGTCAATAAGACATTTAATTTTGGAATTTTTTATGGTCACTTCTATTATCGGTAACGATTGTTTTGGGCTGGCAACCGAAAATTTGCTTGTTCTTGAACGTGATCTATTTCCATCGGTTCGGGGGGTTTTGTCTCCTTTGGACTGAATTATATCTTCTAGATTGTTGTGAATTATTTTGCCTACTTTGTCCAAAGCTAAATTGTTGATAATTGTCATTTTGGTTAGAATTGTTACGAAATTCTCTCGGCTGATTTTGTCCAAATTGAAAATTATTGGAATTTTGCATATACTGGTTATTATTGAAATTGCCAAAATTGTGAGACAAAGAATTTCTATTTGAAAAATTTCTATAATTATTTCTTTTATAATTGTTTTGTCTTTTATCAAATTGTATTAGCAAACCTGTCTCTTGAAGAACGCTAAAAGCCTCTCTAATGGTGCTTATATTTCTACTAATCACTACACTGCTTAAGTTGGGGTGTATCCCATTTAAAAATGTTTTTAGAATTAAACTTTCGTTGTGAATTGGGGAAAATTCTATAGGCTTTATCCTATCGAATTCATGTTTTAAATTTAGTTTATCTAAAATATCTTTTAAATTTTGGAAATATTGACTTACGTTATAGTTTTGTAGTACAATCGCCTGATTGTAAAGGGTGTGGTACGACTCCTTTACTCCAAAATTCTTTATGAGTTCTTCTCTCATTTGCTGCCATGTTGGTGTAGGTCCCAAAGGCCAGATGACACTTGCTGCTTCTCCTTTAATTTTTGTTTTGACGTGTCGCTGCGTTACAAATTCCAACATTGTTGGGTTGGGGTTGAATAAAGGAAGGATCATGTCAACTTCCCTGATGAATGATGATAAATCTCTGCCGTCAAAGTCCATGATTCTTGAAGCTTCCTTCAAAATTTGCGATCCTGTCATCTGAAGTGGTTGCTGCTCGCCTGGATTCATTGCTGATGTATCCTCTTTTATTACAACTGAACTTGTTGTTGTTGCTTTGTATGGTACACTTCGCTCTTTCTGCGTCTTCTGTGTGTGGGGCATTAATCTTTAATCCCACTCTTCCTGGTAATGTTGATGGGCGGAATGAAGCTATTCTTCGCCTTCACAAATTGTAGTCCTCGGAGTCGCTCTCCGACGTTCCAGATAACTTGTGTAGAAACTTAAATTTCTTAAACTTGGCTATCTGTGCCGACCGACTTATATATTTGTACATATATATAAGAGATCTTTTTAAAATGGGAGCTAATCTTAAGATTTGCTTCCCGTTGCTAAAGCTTACGAAACTTAAAAACTTCAGTTTGTAGTATCGCTCAACTTTGCAGTTTGTTTTTACCGACTGCGCCAGTTTTAGGTTTGTTCGAGCGGAGGAATAAAAATGCCAATGATGTTATTTCTATGACATTATATTTTATTCTCTAATGTTTCAAGTTATGTTCTGCTTATATAACTACTAAAGTGATTACAATTTTCTTAATCTATTTCTTTGTTTTGTTTATTTTCTTATGAAATACAATATTTGTAAAATGTAATCTTATTTTCTATTGAATGCAAACAAACATGACTGTGGGGTTTACCCGATAATGTTTGGGTTATCATTACAGTCAAACATAAGGACCAAAACATGTTTGTATGCATTTGCATTATGAATACAATATTTGTAAAATGTAATCTTATTTTCTATTGAATGCAAACAAACATGACTGTGGGGTTTACCCGATAATGTTTGGGTTATCATTATAGTCAAACATAAGGACCAAAACATGTTTGTATACATTTGCATTATGTTCTTTATCTCTACTTGTTATCTTATATTTTTTGTAATGTTTACTTGTTTTTCTTTAATCTTTTATTTTGTCCAATTTATAATATTTTGTTGTGTAGTGTCTGGTTGGGATGATAGTGTACACATAACTTGCGCGCTGCTCATATGTATGTACATACATAAATATGTGCGTATGACATTCCCACACAAATAATCCATACACAACATACATACTCATATGCGTTCACTTGTAGATATGTCACTCGCATTACAAATATTGTTCTACAAAACAACAATCGTCTAATATAGCATCAGCAGCGTCACAAGCCAATATGGCAGCCAAATAGTCGATGCCCAAATTTGTAGAAAAACACACAACAACAATATTTTCATTCATGAACACAAGCGCACTTTCAACAGGCAAACTCGCTTCATTCATAAAAGTAGACACCATTACATCTCCCCGAGCATGCCTTTGCCAACAAGCGTCTTTTCGCGACGGTGGCAAAAGCTAAAAATCATAATTTGAACAATTTCTGATATTTGTATGAGAAGTCGATTTTCAAGTCAAGAAATGTATTAAAGAAAATGTTCAATATTTATTTATTTATGTGTACACTCAATCCCGGTTAAGTAGTACTCCGCTTAAATCAATCTTAACTGCCTATATCTTGCTGCATCTCACGGTTTGTTTTTTGAAATTCATTCAAAGCATTGTTTTAAGTACGACTCGGTTAAGTATCCGGAGTCGCTTTTGTACCATATTAAATTTTTATTTTTAACAAACCACAAAAATCTGTATCTTTGATTGTGGCACATAACCGGGATTGACTGTATTTTACGCGGCTTGCAAAAATCTGCGTCGATATGTATGCAAGCTCATACGTATATATTCATACATATTTACACAAGTTTGTGCGAAGCTGTTAGCGCGGCAAGGGAACCGGTAACAATAGACGATCGTTTGCTTATTGTTTCGGCACAGCTCGGATTTTCTACTGACTCGTTGACATGAAAGCATAAAACGCGAGCTTCGCCATTGGTTGTCAGTGTCAAGAGAGATTTCGCATGAAGCATTGAGTGTACATATTTACATATATATGTACTGCATCTCGACAAATTTACAAACATTGTCCCTATGGTCTATCATATTTGTTTACATGCACACCTAATTATATATCAGCACACGTGCGACCGCTTGGTCTTTTAACATGATATCGAAACTTTTAATAATTGAAGCAAATATACATATACATATGTACATCTTTTTGTATATAAATACATATATGACCTGTCAAACCCATATAAAATGTATATTTAGGTATTTGCCAAGATTTTATGGAATACAAATACATAGGTCAAATTCAAAATACACACTTGCATACATATGTGTTTTCATAACAAATATACATATGTATGCATACCGATCTATAAATTATAAGCAGAGTCGTTTGAGCATAGTAAATAAGCGAATCTGTACGCATACATTCCTTTACATTGGAATTCGCATTATTTTTCTCATTTAACACTGAAAATGCTCAATTCTGCTATATTCGTGGTGAAACACGCTTATAATTTGTCTGTGATGAAACTGGACCATCTCTGCCGAGTTAGCCAAAAATATTTTGCTCACACTTTTTTCACCGTAGTGATGAACAACGAAAAAATACTAATATTTTGCTTTCTTGCAACAACTTAAAAATAAATGTTTGCATAACAATTCTTAGGAAATGTGTCTTGTGCATTTTGCAAAGTAATACAATTAATAATAATAAAGTTATTATACATTTTGTTAACTGTTGCATTTTCGTTAGCGGAAATGCACTTGAATGAACAGTAAATACAAATTATTAAAATTCATTTTGTTAACTGTTGCATTTTCGTTAGCGAAAATGTACTTGGACAAACAATTCTTTGGAAAACTCAATTAATTAATATTCTTTGGAATTCTTTGGTATATACATAAAAATAATTAAGATACATATTGATATAATAATTGATATATCTATACCAAAACTAAGTATTTTTGAGTTCTTGTCTGTATATAGTATATTTTTCAGTGTTTCTGCGTATTCTATTTGCTTCAGATATAAAGATTTAATTTTTATGTCTGCTAGTGTTGTATTACTATTGTCTTTAATTCTTGTAATGATATTAGGTAGAATAAACTTGTCTTGTATTTTTATTTTGACATTTGTAAAAGTCTTGTTTAACGCGTTTATTTCACAATTTTCGAATTTGATTAAGTAATTTCCTGAAATGTTTAATTTAGTTTTGTTGCAGTTATGGGATATTGTGCTGTTAAAATGTTTAAGAATTAGTACTCCAGGAGTTATTTCGCTTATCTCTTGTGTATTTAATGTTTGCATTTTGCAATTAGCTTCTTCAAAGTTTAGTATTTTGTTTAAACAATCATCGTTAATTTTTATACGATTTCTTTTTAGATTATCTTTAATATATGTGCTATAAATATTGCTTTCTAAATCTATGAGAACATCAGAGTGGTTAACCTTTATGGATTCATTATTTTTGTCAGGAATGGGTACGAATGTCACCATGGATAGTGAATCTTGCTAATATTGTGGTATAGAGAGAATTATTACCTTCGTGAAGTGCTTTGGCTACTTTAATATTAGTATAACTGTCAAAGTCTGTGATTAATTCGAGTTCGGTTTGGCTGAGAATATCTGTGGGGATGATTCCCAGTTTCCCGGAGAAAATAATCTGTCCTATGTCGTCTACGTGATGCCGTAGGAGTGAGATGTCGTTGTTAATTTGGTATATGTGCTCTATAAATGTTATCTCGTCCTCTATGGTTGAAATTTTATTCCCTATAATATTCTTGACTTTGATTAAGTAGTCCCCGATAATGTTTTGCTGATAGTTTATGTGGTTAGTTATATTCTGGATTTGGGAGTTCATGACATTGTTTATATAAGTTAGTTTGTTCATTTCGTTAGTTAAGTTTTCTTCGTTCGTATGTAGTAATTAAAGAGTTTTAGTTATTTATTCTTCATCGTCACTGTCCATTGTACCTGCAATAATTTTTAGACCTTTTCCTATAATGTTTAAGAGAGCCCGTTTCCTTCGGAAATGTGGGTTAAGGTTTTCTATTTTTGCTCTTAATAGCATAAAGTTCTTATTTATTGTATTTATTAATTTTTTTGATTCGCTGCTGGATATCTTTAGGATGTCAATGTTGGTTTTGATTATTTCCATAGTTCGTTCGTATTCTGTGGTGTTTATTATGTGTAGTACTTTTATGTAGTGTTCTACAGTTTTAGTCTCTCCTGTTTTTATCGGTATGTATCCATTATTGTTCGATACGTCCTGTAAGTCGATAGTTTGAGTCTTGAATGTTAGGGTAAGTGTTGCCATCATTACGATTCATTTAATCATCTAAAAAAATTACATTTATTTAATTGTAGCTTTGATTTTGGGGTTACTCTTGTCTTGGTATTTCTTCTTAGGTCTAACGTGAGCTTTATAATATTTATGTCCAGTTTCTGTTATTTGTAAGTGGTCATCATCTATTTTTTCAGCATTAATTTTCATGTATTTTCTGTGATTTTTACCCCCTCTTATCTCTCTAATGTAATTTGGTCCGCCTTCTAATTATATATCCTTCCGGTTTTCATTTAACTTCTGAATGTACTTTTCTTTCTTTGAATTTATAAGATCATGAATTTCTATGTATCTATCTTCATGTACTTTGCCATTTACAAAATCAATCGGTTTGATGCCGGCCGTGCTATGTATTGTATTATTATAAAAACCTATTATTCTTATCATTTTATCTTCTATACCTTCGTCTTTGTTTTCTTTATCGTGCCTTAACAAGCGTATGTGCTCATTGATTGTGTTGTGTAGTCTCTCAATGTCGGCGTTAGACGTATGGTTACTATTGGAAGTATAGTGAATATCTATGTTCTCCTTTTTCAAAAATTCTTGTATCGGTGTAGCTTTAAAGCCTAGTTCATTATCCACAACAATTTTATTTATTTTCCCATAAGTATTGATTATCAGCAAAAGTTTTGTTTTAAATTCTGCCCAACTCCTACCGTTTATTTGAAATGCCAACGCGAGCTTCGAAAATTTATCAATTGCTATCATAAAAAGTTTCTTACCTAAAGTATAAAATACGTCTATATGTAATGTTTCCAGAGGTTTGGATGGAGTTTTTGTAATTTTGGAAGGGATCTTCGGGGGTTTCCTATCGTATTTTTCTAAGTTACAAATTTCACAGTTATTTATGAACTGAGTTATCCTTTGTTTTAATTTAGGATTGTAAATTCGCGTAATTAATTCTTTATATACTGCTTGAATTCCTCTATGGTTTTTGTCAAGATGTTCGTTTTTAATAATTTCAGTTAATCGATTTTCGTCTTCTATGTCTTCCGTCATGAGTGTAGATCTAAGTACTTTAAAATTTGGGTTATTTGAAAATAGTTCTTCATAAACAGTTTTAAACATAGTATAAAATTCGTCTTCGATAAAAATAGCATTCAGTTGTGTTGGATTAAAATGATTCTTTAGTATTGTAATTGCTGTTTCCCTGTCTATTTCCTTCATAGGAATTATTCTTCTTTTATTTTTAAAATCAGATTTATTTTTTATTCTTAATGATCCAGAGGTAGTTTTCATTATAATTACTTGATTTTTAAACATATTAATTGGTGAAGTAGTAGTTTTTATCGTTCCCTTGTCGCACTCTAGTGTATTAATGCTGGGTTCAATTTCAATCCTTGACAAAGCGTCGGCATTAATATTCTTTTTAATATTCTTCATAATCGTATTCAGATAGTCTTAGTCAATAATTCCTTTCTCTAATTTATTTCATGCGTATTAAGGGTGCGACTGGCGTAGCATATTGGATGATTATCTTGCGAAAGTACCGCTCAAAAGGGTAATTACTCGCGCCCGTTGTCAATGTAAATGTTTTAGAAAAGTCTGGGTATGTTAATATCGAATCATGTGTAGTCCGAGTCATTTATATTTATCTGCGAAACTTTCTTTAAGCACCTAGTCATTGGTTTAGCTATAGCCGAGTAGTCCTTTATGAACTTCCTATAGTAGCCTGTGAGCCCAAAGAATTGCTTGATCTGTTTTGCTGTTTTGGGTATTGGGAAGTTAACAACGCATTCTATCTTTTTAGGATTGGGGTTGACTTCTTCCGTTGGAATTATGTGCCCAAGCAACTCTGTTTCCTTTTTTTAGAAATTCTGATTTATCTAGCTGGACTTTTAAATTTGCCTCCTGTAATCTTGTGAATATAAGTATAAGTTGAAAATATGATTATATCGTCCACAATCTGCCTAGTATAGATTTTGTTGATATAATCTTGGAGTAGATTATTCATCAATCTCTGGAACGTTGCAGGGGCTGTTTTTAGTCAGAAAGGCATTCGCAGAAATTCATAGTTCCCTACTTCGACACTAAATGCAGTTTTGTGGATGTCTTCTTCCTCTTTCTCGATTTGGTAGAAACCCTTCGCCAGATCGAGTGTAGTAAAGTACTGGCTTCTTCCCAGTTTTTCAAGAATCTCGTCTATATTCGGGAGGGGAAACTTGTCATCGATCGTTACTTCGTTCAGTTTACGATAGTCGATTACAAGTCTCCACTTTGGTTTCCCGCTGGCATCGGCCTTCTTTGGCACGATCCAAATTGGGGCTGAGTAAGGAGAATTGCTATTCCTAAATATCCCGTGTTTTAACATTTCTTGCATTTGATCTGTGACTTCTTCCTTATGTACGTACCAGAGGCCTGCACGATTAAGGTAGGCATCGTACGATTACGTTACTAAGTAACACTTCTGACGATTACCACGATGCGAAGGTAACATTGCGCATCGGCATCGCGGCATCGTGGTATCGTACGATTACTATCTGGTATCGTCAATGGCAAATGAAACGCTATAGTCTTACATGATGTTAATTCGTTGCTGGCTCGACAACGACTGAACGATAGAGCAGAGCCGCTCAAAATAATGCGCAATTTATTTACCAACGCATACAATCACACATTTGATATCTGCTAGCGTATGATTGTGTGCGCGCGCTTGCTTAGTACACTGAGTGAAATCGTGCTATTTGGTTATTTTGTTATTAAAAATTTAGAAAAAAATAAAAAATTATGGTTTTTGATTAAAAAAGCAATTAAGAACAACAATAATTTTAAGTTAATTTTTTTAACTTTCCATGATTTTTTCCATATCGACGTCAAGATCGTAAGTTTTGATTCTCATTAAGTCCTCTATATGCTTATTCGAAACTGAATTCCTGTATTTCGAGTGTATTTTTGACGCTGGCAGAATTAGCGTTATAGCGTACATGCTTCGACTGCATTTGCTTGCCTATACTCCGAGTATAGGCATGAAAAATTTTGAGCGGCTCTGCGATAGAGCGTAAGCGTACGTGTGAAGTTAGTTTCCACAATTGTTCTAAGAAATGCCGACCACTGGTAACATGTTAGTAATCGGCGATGCCCGCGATGCCGATACCCTCGATGCCGATGCCCACGATGCCAAAGTACCGTTACGTAGCGTGTACTCGCCGCATCGGCATCGCCGCTTGCTAACATGTTACTTTTTTAATTACTCGTGCAGGACTCTGGTACGTACGGGTACCTATATGACTTAGAAAATATAGGTATGTTGTTTGTAATTCTAATTCTGTGTTTTATTGCTGAAGTAAATGAAAGTCCTTCATTTTCCTGGTAAAAAATATTACGATATTCTTTTATTATTTGCAACAATTGTGATCTTTCCTCGGGGTTCAAGTGTCCTATTCTAATTTGGCCAGCCAATGGTTTAGATTCTTTATTTTCGATTATGTTAAAATTTTCGTGATCTACTTTTTGCGTAGTCACCCGATTGGTTTCAGATAGTAAGTTTATCTTTGCGTCTTGATTTCATACATTTAAAATTCCCTCTCTTACAATGTTTCCGCCGTTTTCTTCCTTATAATATACTAGGTCAGAGTCATCTGGTACTACTATCTTTCTTTCATTTAAGTTTTCGTTTTCGAAGTGCATAGGGAGTGTCTTGTTACCGATGTTTATTTCGTTCTTTCTATAATCGATACAGGCATTTAGTGATCACAATATATATATATATATTAGACCGTCAAAAATGTTATGAAATTTTATTATATAAAATTCTATTGGTTTATTAGTTCTAATGTCGCTAAATTCTTCGAACATGGGTACTATTGCCTTTTTGTCAACGTAAATTCGATGTTGGAGAGTTTTAATTAAAAGTGGGCTAATTGGATGAATTCTTTTGGGGTCGCAGTTACCCGGATTTAAAATGGAGTTTGTTGCGCCTGTGTCTATTATAAGTCTTATAAAACCTATCTTTGTTTTTATTATTATAAATGATAATTTATTCTTGAGGCTGATTCCTGAAAATTGTCAGCCACTTCTATTTTTCCTATGTCCATAGGTTCCGGTTGGTTTCTGAAATTTGGTCTCTGGAAGGATGGGTTTTGAGGACTGGGGTTTTGTGGATTTGCTTGCTGATATGGTTGGGATTGTTGGTAATTTCTTCCGTTATTTTGGGGTATTGGTTGGAAATTCCTTCTGTTGAATAGTTGTTGGGAATTCCCGTACTGTGTTCTATTCCTACTGTCTTTTTTATTGTATTGTGTATTGTTTCTATAGTCAGTATTCCTATTACTTGAATGAGTTTTAAATTCTGTCCTGTTGTTCACGTTATTGTTCCCTGTATGTGCGTACCCGGCTTGGAACAGTATGTCCATAGCATGTTCCAAGTCTTCTGGGTTCCAACAGAAAAGGATTGATTTCATTGGTTCAGGAAGTTTGTTTTTAAAGATATTGAGGGCAGTGCGCTTGTTGTTCATCGCACTCTCTCTAGTTGCTTCGGTTTCTCCTAAAATCGTTACTAATTTGTTATTTAACCTGTGTAACCTGGTCTTCACGTCGTTGTAAAAATCTAAAGTGTTTGTTCTAAAGGTCACGCTTCGTAATTCGTCAAAGAGTTCTTCGCAAGAACGTCTATCCCCGAAATTATTCTGTAGTACTCAATTAATAAATATTCGTATTAAAATTCTTTGGAAATAGTATTCTTTATAACATCTCACCACAGACAAATTATAAGCCTGTTTCACCACGAAATTAGCAGAATTGAGAATTTTCAGTTTTAAATGAGAAAAATAATGCTAATTCCAATGTAAACAAATTTATGCCTCCAGATTCGTTTATTTCCTATGAGCAGCCGACTCGGCATATAATTTATATCTTCTTCTTCTTAATTGGCGTAGACACCGCTTACGCGATTATAGCCGAGTTAACAACCGCGCGCCAGTCGTTTCTTCTTTTCGCTACGTGGCGCCAATTGGATATTCCCAGCGAAGCCAGGTCCTTCTCCACTTGGTCCTTCCAACGGAGTGGAGGTCTTCCTCTTCCTCTGCTTCCCCCGGCGGGTACTGCGTCGAATACTTTCAGAGCTGGAGTGTTTTCATCCATCCGGACAACATGACCTAGCCAGCGTAGCCGCTGTCTTTTAATTCGCTGAACTATGTCAATGTCGTCGTATATCTCGTACAGCTCATCGTTCCATCGAATGCGATATTCGCCGTGGCCAACGCGCAAAGGACCATAAATCTTTCGCAGAACTTTTCTCTCGAAAACTCGCAGCGTCGACTCATTGGTTGTTATCATCGTCCAAGCCTCTGCACCATATAGCAGGACGGGAATTATGAGTGACTTATAGAGTTTGGTTTTTGTTTGTCGAGAGAGGACTTTGCTTCTCAATTGCCTACTCAGTCCGAAGTAGCACCTGTTGGTAAGAGTTATCCTGCGTTGGATTTCCAGGCTGACATTGTTGGTGGTGTTTACGCTGGTTCCAAGATAGACGAAATTATCTACAACTTCAAAGTTATGACTGTCAACAGTGACGTGAGTGCCAAGTCGCGAGTGCGACGACTGTTTGTTTGATGACAGGAGATATTTCGTCTTGCCCTCGTTCACTGCCAGACCCATTCGTTTTGCTTCCTTGTCCAGCCTGGAGAAAGCAAAACTAACGGCGCGGGTGTTGAGGCCGATGATATCAATATCATCGGCATACGCCAGCAGCTGTACACTCTTATAGAAGATTGTACCTGCTCGATTAAGTTCTGCAGCTCGAACTATTTTCTCCAGCATCAGATTGAAAAAGTCGCACGATAGGGAGTCGCCTTGTCTGAAATCTCGTTTGGTATCGAACGGCTCGGAGAGGTTCTTCCCGATCCTGACGGAGCTTTTGGTGCCGCTCAACGTCAGTATACACAGCCGTATTAGTTTTGCGGGGATACCAAATTCAGACATCGCGGCATAAAGGCAGCTCCTTTTCGTGCTGTCGAAAGCAGCTTTGAAATCGACGAAGAGGTGGTGTGTGTCGATTCTCCTTTCACGGGTCTTTTCCAAGATTTGGCGCATGGTGAATATCTGGTCGGTTGTTGATTTGCCAGGTCTAAAGCCACACTGATAAGGTCCAATCAGTTCGTTGACGGTGGGCTTTAATCTTTCACACAATACGCTCGATAGAACCTTATATGCGATGTTGAGGAGGCTAATCCCACGGTAGTTGGCGCAGATTGTGGGGTCTCCTTTTTTATGGATTGGGCATAGCACACTTAAATTCCAGTCGTTGGGCATGCTTTCGTCCGACCATATTTTACAAAGAAGCTGATGCATGCTCCTTATCAGTTCTTTGCCGCCGTGTTTGAATAGCTCGGCCGGCAATCCATCGGCCCCTGCCGCTGTGTTGTTCTTCAGGCGGGTGATTGCTATTCGAACTTCTTCATGGTCGGGTAATGGAACGTCTGCTCCATCGTCATCGATTGGGGAATAGGGTTCGCCTTCTCCTGGTGTTGTGCTTTCACTGGAGAAGTGTTCCCTCCATAATTTAAGTATGCTCTGGGCATCGGTAACTAGATCACCTTTGGGGGTTCTACAAGAGTATGCTCCGGTCTTGAAACCTTCTGTAAGCCGCCGCATCTTTTCGTAGAATTTTCGAGCATTACCCCTGTCGGCCAGCTTATCGAGCTGTTCGTACTCACGCATTTCGGCCTCTTTCTTCTTCTGTCTGCAAATGCGTCTCGCTTCCCTCTTCAACTCTCGGTATCTATCCCATCCCGCACGTTTTGTGGTCGATCGTAACGTTGCGAGGTAGGCAGCCTGTTTTCTCTCCGCTGCGACACGGCACTCCTCGTCGTACCAGCTGTTCTTTTGCACTTTCCGAAATCCAATGGTTTCGGTTGCAGCTGTACGTAAGGAGTTTGAAATGCCGTCCCACAGTTCCCTTATACCGAATTGTTGATGAGTGCTCTCAGAGAGCAGGAGTGCAAGCCGAGTAGAAAAACGTTCGGCTGTCTGCTGTGATTGCAGCTTCTCGACGTCGAACCTTCCTTGTGTTTGTTGGCGTGCGCTTTTTGCTGCACAGAGGCGGGTGCGAATTTTGGCTGCAACAATATAGTGGTCCGAGTCGATGTTAGGACCTCGGAGCGCACGCACATCTAAAACACTGGAGACGTGTCTTCCGTCTATCACAACATGATCGATCTGGTTGGTGGTTTTTCGATCCGGAGACAGCCAGGTAGCTTGATGTATCTTCTTATGCTGGAATCTAGTACTACAGATAACCATATTTCGGGCCCCGGCGAAGTCGATCAGCCTCAACCCATTTGGGGATGTTTCGTCGTGGAGGCTGAATTTACCGACCGTAGTGCCAAAGATACCTTCTTTGCCCACCCTGGCGTTAAAGTCGCCAAGCACGATTTTGACATCGTGGCGGGGGCATCTCTCATAAGTGCGCTCCAAGCACTCATAAAAGTCATCTTTGGTCACATCGTCCTTCTCTTCCGTCGGGGCGTGGGCGCAAATCAGCGATATGTTGAAGAACCTCGCTTTGATGCGGATTGTGGCTAGACGTTCACTCACCGCAGTGAATGATAGTACTCGGCGACGGAGTCTCTCTCGCACCACGAATCCAACACCAAACTTGCGCTCCTTTATATGGCCACTGTAGTAAATGTCACAAGGACCTACTCGTCTTTGTCCTTGCCCCGCCCATCGCATTTCTTGGACGGCGGTGATGTCAGCCTTTACTTTCACGAGGGCATCAACCAGCTGGGCAGCGGCACCTTCCCAATTAAGGGACCGGACATTCCAGGTGCATGCCCTCAATTCGTAGTCCTTATTTCGTTTGCCATGGTCGTCATCAAAAGGGGGGTCACTCATCCGAGGCTTGTTGTTCCTTTTCATTGAGGGTGTTTTTTTTACGTGGCGGGTCCCAAGCCCAGCGCACAACCCTATGCAGGGGATGTTTCGCCTTCTCACGTTAGCTCGCCTTCATACGGATGTTCTTAGGCTACCCAGAGGATACTTGGTCAAAGACCGGAAGTCGTGAGCTGCTTGAGTCATATGCAAAAGAATCGTTTCTGGCCACTCCCAAGTGAATGGCGATCAGAGAACTTTCCTCACTTGCGTGAACTTCTACACATGACTCCATCCTCCGTATATATTTATTATCAAAGCATATACTAAGTACATAAGTATGTACATAGTTATGTTAAAATTTACATATTTTATGATGAATTCCATAAAAACTTTGCAAATATGTACATATATGTATAACTCAATAAGATTTGTACTACTACCTAAATATGCATTTTATATACTTTAGTTTGATACGACATATATTTATATACGTAAATATGTATATATTTGCTTTGGTCATTAATCGCTTCGATGTCATGTTAAAAGACCAAGCGGTCGCACATTTGCCCATATATGTAAATTAATAACTCTGTCGAGTTTGGCAACTACGGGGAACTGCCTGCTGTCAACTGTATACCAAACACATTGATATTATGAAAATGTTTTATTATGGTCGAACCATGAATGGTTCTAACCTTCTTCTTAATTACTAAAATGTTTTTATTATTATAAATTCCAGCCCGTATATATGAGCTGGTTGCCCCCGTATCTATGAGAATTTTAAAGATTTGCCCAGTTTTTTTATCGGTTTTAATAACATACGGCAAATCGGAGTTTACCCTAAAAAATGGTTCTCACCAATATTATAAATTCGTTGAATTTTTGGTTGAGGTTGTGTGCTTATTTGTGCACTTTCAATGGACCTTTTTGGTATATTTGTTGGCTGATAATTTGTCTGCCAATTATATGTGTTACTCCTCATGTGTGGTTGGTTTCTTTGCACATGATTGGGTTTATTTGTTAATCGGATTGATTGATCCACTTCCATAGGTTCTGGGTGATTGGCATACATTTGGTATGCATTATTATTTGTTTGGGGGTACCTTAAGTTATTCTGAAAATTCTAATATCTTCGGTTAGCTTGAGGCTGGTTTCGTGAACCAATTTCATGATTGCTTTTAGTAAATTGCAAAGCAAATTGCGATCGTATTTGAATGAAGTTCTTGTGCTTTAGCAAGAGAATTTCCAAATCGGTAGGTGTTAATGTAAATAATATTTGATTTAGAGGGTAATTTAAACCAGTTATAAAAGTTCTTAACGCGGTTTCTCGATTCTTGATATTTAATTGTTTTTTTAATATCTGAATTTATTAGTAATGCCAATTTCTGATTGACTTCATTATAATAATCAATTAAGGATGTCGATCCTTGTCTCATAACGCTCATTTCTTGATCAATTACGTGAATTGGTCGTCTGTCGGCGTAAGCAAAATCAAATCTTGCAAATATTGCTTCTAAATTCAAAACTGTGCCATGATTAGTTAACGTATCATTGGCATTACCTACAATCTTATTTCGGAGGATAGTTAGTGCTCCAAAATACCTTCTACTACCTTCAACATATAGGCTCATCGAATTCTTAGCAGTTTCTCTCCAGCTGACATAAGATTTACCGGAAAATTCTGGCAAAGACTTCATTATGTCTAAATTTTCGTCACATGTTATGGAATCATTAATTCCTTGAGTTTCATACTCAGTTACGTGTGCCACATCTGTTAAAGTCTTAATTCTATTACTCAACTGAGCTATCTCAGTTCTTAAGTTTGCGGTTTGTGTAGCTATTAATCTAGCTATATCGTCTACAGTAAAACTATTCACTGCCATTTTGAAAAATTATAAAATTATCTTGTTCTCTTAAAAATTCTTTATTCCTATCGCCTCTTTTTTAATCGTTATTTTTCGGGTTTGCCTTTTTTTATATATTTTATGTATTTGTGAGTTTCATGAAGCAGAATATATAGTAATACTTAATTTTAGTGGGTTTATTTCCCATTTAATTAATAAATATAATACAACTAATTTTATGTTGCTGCTTCTACTGCTGCTGTTGTTACTGTTGCTATTGCTGCTGTTGCTACTGTTGCGGCTATTGTTGCCTTTGCTGCTGCTGTTGCTTTTTGAGTCGAATTTTGGCGGCCGTGTGCGAGGTTTAACTGAAATAAGTTTTTTAGTGAAATTTCTGATTTACAGAAATTTTTTTTTATTTATTTTATTATTTTTATGTGGATAGTTTATAGATCCACGCACTTTCTTCTATTTGTTTGAAATTTTCAAAAATTTTCACTTTCAGTTTTTGGTTTTTCAATTCAGATTTTAAAATCACTTTATATGTGAAACTGTTGTAGTTTTTTTTGTTTCTCAATTTTATTTATTTTTTCAATTGTTGTAACACGTACGTTAGCTTGTTTTTCGCCCGTAATCCGTATAGACGTGGCGCGTTCGATAGGCAGTTGGCACAAACACACACTCGAATTTTTTTTTCAATTGTGGCGCTGAGATTTTTTTTATGTCTCTTTTTGGACTTATCGATTTTTATTTTGCCGTTAATTGCTTTGCGCGCTTCTAATTACCACCGTACGCTTTGAGTAACACACTCGTACTTTTATATTTCTTTTCTCGCGACTTCGTGATACTTGTTTGCGTTTTTTTGTTGTTGTTTTTTTTTGTTCTTGGTCCAACAGGAGTTCACGTGTCTCCTGGCAGGATCGCCAATTAATTACTCTGTCGAGTTTGGGCAACTACGGGCAACTGCCTGTGGGCAACTGCCTCGTTTTCTTAAATACAATAAATTTAAAATACAAATATATAAATTTAAATACAATATATTGCTTAAGCCTAGATACAAATATTAATCTTACATTCTAGGAAGTATATCTACAATCCACTGGAGATACGACATATGTTATAAGTGGAAAGATTCATCTTACAATCTATGAGTTACATTTTTGGACCACCTAAGGCGGACAGTATTAGCAAAGTACCATATGGGTTACATACTTATAAAGCAAGGCATACATGCACCAATTATTGTATCAACTTCAACGAATTGAACAACTGATTGCTACGTATATGGGGCAGTTGTATGAGTTGAATCAACTGGTTGGATGAAAATCAAAATTTTTTGATATTTTGTGAAGTTGGTTGTGTTAGTTGGATAGTGTTTGGGTTGGTCGTGCGATTTCAAACGATTTCGCCATTTTATTTCGGCTGTCGAAGAGAGCGCGTCATATGTAATAAGTAAAGTAACAACTTCCGAGCTCATGTTTAAGCAACGAAGTGAATATTCAAAATGAAGTTGGCCTTAAAATTGTATTAAAAGTTGTGTCGTGTGTAGCGACAAGGGCAATTTCTAGCCCAACTCAATCAATCAACTAATGGATGTGCGTATGCCTTGCATAACAGATACAGAATATGTTCATGTAATATGAACTGGTGGTATTAACTTGTATATGTATGTAATTATGTGTGCATGTAAACAAATATAAAAGAACCATACACACAATGTTTGTAAATTTGTCTACATGCTTCATGCGAAATTTCCGCTGACACGGACAACCAATGGCGAAGCTCACATTTTTTGCTTTCATGTCAAAGAGTCAATATGTCAACGGACCGAAGGGGCGACAAAGCATCATATGCTGAACACAATACGACGACAGACGACAAACGACATCTGTCAAATACACACTTTCTTATGGACACTGTTATTTTGTCGACGACACGACTAGGCCGACGGTTGTCGTTCTCGCTAACTTCAATATTCTCCTATATTTGCCAACGACAGTAGGACGACAGTAGAGTTGACAATAGAATGGAAGATAGAGAGATGAGGAAGAGTGGTGATGCCACTAATATGTAAAATGTAAAATTATTCACAGCTCTTACAAACTTGTCGTTATTTTACAAATAAAAGCATAAAATAGCTCTATTTTACCATTTGTAATAACAATTGATAATTTAAAACAAATAAATTTACCTATTTACTTATTTTTTGCATAAAAAATTTCACTTTGAACAAAATATTAAAATTTCATTAAAGTGCAAGCTATTAGTATGGCCACAACGAAATTGTGTACATGCAAAATGGAGAGCTGCGCTGTTTTGTGTACATGCCGGCCGTTGTTATGTTGATATTTGAGTGAATTGGTCTACTTGCGGTAAGTATTATTTTAATTGTGTAATATTTTTACATTTATTGTATGTAATTGGGTTTAGTATACAATGAAAATATAATATTTCAGATATAAATATGGACGACGAAATTTTAATCGAAGAAGTACGAAATTGCCCCTATCTATCTCCCACAAAGATTATAAGAATCTAAGAAAAAAAGATATGGCGTGGAAACAGATTTCTACAAACACAAGGTTGTGCGGTAAGGCAAATAAATATAAATAAAATATATTAAATTCTAATATTAATTTCATTTGCAGAAATAGAATGCAAAAATAGGTGGAAGAGTCTACGTGACTGTTACAAACGATGTAAAAGAACGGAGCAAATCGTTTCCAGGAGTGGCCAACAAACTTTCCGAAGAAAATGGCGATATCTGGAGGCGATGTCGTTTATGGAAAAAATTCCAAATTCAAGGCGGTAAGTAAATATCCTTACGTAACGAAAATAATTTTTTTTAATAATGTATTTTACAGTACTATTAGCAGCATAAGCGAGGAGGTCGAAAGTGTCCAAGGCAATAGAAATATTGATCCATCTTTGGAGGCATCAACATCATCGACGACAATGGAGACGTCGCAGCCGACATCTTCGGATGGACGTGGACAAAAGGTATATTTTGTTTCTTTATTTTGCTTTGAATAATTTGCTCATTATTTTCCAATCCATTTTCGCAGAAAAAGAGCGGCGACGCGTTCGCGAAATTCCTTGAAACGACAGGCGCGAGCATATGTACAATGATTGACGAATCACGATCGCGTAAAACTAATTCCACCGCACAACATTTTGCTTCCGTGGCTACAAAAATTTCGGAAGGCGGTCTTCCGCCAGACATGGTGTTACATATCGAGGCAAAAGTGTCGGCTTTAGTGTTCGAAGAAATCAGTAATTTCTATTCGGGGTATTTGGGGTAGATTATTAACAATGTGATAATGATAGACTGAAACTATTTTTTGTTCAATTTACATATATAGAAAATTATTTTTGTTTTAAGTAGTTAGTAAGCAAAATGGAATTTCATGTTTTTGTGTATATATGTATATAATGGTGATATTAGAAGTAACTTTTTTAATTTAAAAATGTGACATGTGAGAAATGTTGAAGTATATGAATTACGGAAACGAAATTGAATTACCTGTTTTATATATATAGTAAGCAAAATTGAATTTCATGTTTTTTTTGTATATATGTATAGAATGGTGATATTAGAAGTAACTTTTTTAATTTAAAAATGTGATATGTAAGAAATGTTGAATAATATGAATTACGAAAACAAAATTGAATTACCTGTTTTATATACATATATATGTATATAGTGATTACATTAGAAGTAACTATTTAATTTAAAAATGTGATATACAAGAAATGTGAATAGTCAAATAATATATTTTTTTAAGTAAATAAGTAATCATGAAGTACCTTTTATACAAATTTGTTTATATATAAATATATGCATATATATATTGTATTTCTGAAACAACTTTTTTAAATAAAAAACTTTTTTGTACTACAAAAATAAACCTCGTGTTTTATTGATATGAAAATAGTTCACATTATAAAGCATTATTTGTAATAAATTCTTTTAGGGTTTCACGTAACTGAAATGCGTTTGCAGTTGAGCGATTGGCTGTTCTTGGTTGGAACGATTCAAGAGAATTTACTCTTCCCTCCAACGCCCGGGTATTTCTCTGAGGGTGGAGTCATATGTAGAAGTTCACGCAAGTGAGGAAAGTTCTCTGATCGCCATTCACTTTGGAGTGGCCAGAAACGATTCTTTTACATATGACTCAAGCAGCTCACGACTTCCGGTCTTTGACCAAGTATCCTCTGGGTATCCTAAGAACATCCGTTTGAAGGCGAGCTAAAGTGAGAAGGCGAAACATCCCCTGCGTAGGGCTGTGCGCTGGGTTTGGAACCCGCCACGTAAAAAAACATCCCCAATGAAAAAGTGTAATCAGCCTCGGATGAGAGACCCCCCTTTTGATGACGACCATGGAAATCGAAATAAGGACTACGAATTGAGGGCATGCACCTGGAATGTCCGGTCCCTTAATTGAGAAGGTGCCGCTGCCCAGCTTTTTGATGTCCTCGTGAAAAAAAGGCTGACATCACCGCCGTCCAAGAAATGCGATGGACGGGACAAGGACAAAGACGAGTAGGTCCTTGTGGCATTTACTACAGTGGCCATATAAAGGAGCGCAAGTTTGGTGTGGGATTCGTGGTGGGAGAGAGACTCCGTCGCCGAGTACTATCATTCACTCCGGTGAATGAACGTCTAGCCACAATCCGCATCAAAGCGAGGTTCTTCAACATATCGCTGATTTGCGCCCACGCCCCGACGGAAGAGAAGGACGATGTGACCAAAGATGCCTTTTATGAGTGCTTGGAGCGCACTTATGAGAGATGCCCCCGCCACGATGTCAAAATCGTGCTTGGCGACTTTAACGCCAGGGTGGGCAAAGAAGGTATCTTTGGCACTACGGTTGGTAAATTCAGCCTCCAGGAGGAAACATCCCCAAATGGGTTGAGATTGATCGACTTCGCCGGGGCCCGAAATATGGTTATCTGTAGTACTAGATTCCAGCATAAGAAGATTCATCAAGCTACCTGGCTGTCTCCGGATCGAAAAACCACCAACCAGATCGATCATGTTGTGATAGACGGAAGACACGTCTCCAGTGTTTTAGATGTGCGTGCGCTCCGAGGTCCTAACATCGACTTGGACCACTATCTTGTTGCAGCCAAAATTCGCACCCGCCTCTGTACAGCAAAAAACGCACGCCAACAAACACAAGGAAGGTTCGACGTCGAGAAGCTGCAATCACAACAGACAGCCGAACGATTTTCCACTCGGCTTGCACTCCTGCTCTCTGAGAGCACTCGTCAACAACTCTGTATAAGGGAACTGTGGGACGGCATTTCAAACTCCTTACGTACAGCTGCAACCGAAACCACTGGTTTTCGGAAAGTACAAAAGAACAGCTGGTACGACGAGGAGTGCCGTGTCGCAGCGGAGAGAAAACAGGCTGCCTACCTCGCAACGTTACGATCGACCACAACACGTGCGGGATGGGATAGATACCGAGAGTTGAAGAGGGAAGCGAGACGCATTTGCAGACAGAAGAAGAAAGAGGCCGAAATGCGTGAGTACGAACAGCTCGATAAGCTGGCCGACAGGGGTAATGCTCGAAAATTCTACGAAAAGATGCGGCGGCTTACAGAAGGTTTCAAGACCGGAGCATACTCTTGTAGAACCCCCAAAGGTGATCTAGTTACCGATGCCCAGAGCATACTTAAATTATGGAGGGAACACTTCTCCAGCCTGCTGAATGGCAGTGTACACATAACACCAGGAGAAGGCGAACCCGATTCCCCAATCGATGACGATGGAGCAGACGTTTCATTACCCGGCCATGAAGAAGTTCGAATAATAGTTGCCCGCCTGAAGAACAACAAAGCGGCAGGGGCCGACGGATTGCCGGTCGAGCTATTAACACACGGCGGCGAAGAACTGATAACGAGCATGTATCAGCTTCTTTGTAAAATATGGTCGGATGAAAGCATGCCGAACGATTTGAATTTAAGTGTGCTATGCCCAATCCATAAAAAAGGAGACCCCACAATCTGCGCCAACTACCGTGGGACTAGCCTCCTCAACATCGCATTTAAGGTTCTATCGAGCGTATTGTGTGAAAGATTAAATCCCAAACTGATTGGACCTTATCAGTGTGGCTTCAGACCTGGTAAATCAACAACCGACCAGATATTCACCATGCGCCAAATCTTGGAAAAGACCCGTGAAAGGAGAATCGAAACTCACCACCTATTCGTCAATTTCAAAGCTGCTTTCGACAGCACGAAAAGGAGCTGCCTTTATGCCGCGATGTCTGAATTTGGTATCCCCGCAAAACTAATACGGCTGTGTAAACTGACGTTGAGCAACACGAAAAGCTCCGTCAGGATCGGGAAGGACTTCTCCGAGCCGTTCGAAACCAAACGAGGTTTCAGACAAGGCGACTCCCTATCGTGCGACTTTTTGAATCTGCTGCTGGAGAAAATTATTAGAGCTGCAGAACTGAATCGAGCAGGTACAATCTTTTATAAGAGTGTACAGTTGCTGGCGTATGCCGATGATATTGATATCATCGGTCTCAACACCCGTGCCGTTAGTTCTGCTTTCTCCAGACTGAACAATGAAGCAACGCAAATGGGTCTGGCAGTGAACGAGGGCAAGACGAAATATCTCCTGTCATCAAACAAACAGTCGTCGCACTCGCGACTTGGCTCTCACGTCACTGTTGACAGTCTAACTTTGAAGTTGTAGATAATTTCGTCTATCTTGGAAACAGCATAAACACCATCAACAATGTCAGCCTGGAAATCCATCGCAGGATTACTCTTGCCAACAGGTGCTACTTCGGACTGAGTAGGCAATTGAATAGTAAAGTCCTCTCTCGACGAACAAAAACCAAACTGTATAACTCGCTCATATTTCCCGTCCTGCTATATGGTGCAGAGGCTTGGACGATGACAACAACCGATGAGTCGACGTTGCGAGTTTTCGAGAGAATATCCAATTGGCGCCACGTAGCGAAGAGAAGACACGACTGGCGCGCTGTTGTTGACGCGGCTATAATCGCGTAAGCGGTGTCTACGCCAGTAAAGAAGAAGAAGATATTAGATTATACTATTGTAAAAATTGCGGTGGAGATCACGAAGAGAAAAAGTGCCCCAGAAAAAAATAAAAAAAAACATAATTTCTGGTTTATGCAACCAATAATAAAATAAAATAAAGCTGCGATTCACCACCTTCGGGGGGACCCTCCAGCTTAGATAAAATAAAAATATAAATTAAGGCTCGACCAGCCACATAACAAAATAAAAAGACCCCCATAACTTAGCTCAATTCTGCGAATCCTACACAAAAGGACCCTCCAGAATAGAAGAGCATCTCTTCCTAGAAGAGATTATACAAGTATAAAATAATAATAAAGTTTTTTTTCTCTAAACAAAAAATAATAATAATAATTAATCATGATTAGTGAGGCAGGATTAACGGTAGATTTAATTACGCGCCTAATTACGGAAAGCAATATTACAATAAGGCAAGAAATTGACAGGTTAAAAACTCAAGTTGAAACTGAAACACACAGAGTAACAGATTTTCAGACAGAAACAATAAATGACAACATTCAGTGTCATGAGTCACTAGATGTTATAAAATCCTTACCAGAATTTTCAGGAAGGATAAACGCTTATGTTAGCTGGCGCGAAGCAGCACATAACGTTATGAGTTTATATGTAAGAGGTAGCCGAAAGTACTTCGCAGCCCTTACGATTTTGCGTAACAAAATTACACTAGAAGCAAATGACACATTAACCAACCATGGTACTGTGTTAAATTTTGACGCGATAATTGCGCGTCTCGATTTTGCATATTCGGACAAACGTCCGATTCATATCATAGAACAGGAAATGAGTGTTTTACGACAAGGCTCAATGACGGTCATTGAGTATTATAATTTAGTTAATAAAAAACTAACGTTGATAATTAATAAAACCATTATGACTTATGGAGGGGCCGCACCAATAACAAAAGAACTGAACAAAAAGAATAGAGACCAGGCTCTTAGAATATTTATAACTGGACTTAACGCTCCATTAAGAGATATTATATTTTCCCTCTGTCCGAAGGATTTGCCCGACGCATTGGCCAAAGCTCAGGAAATAGAATCCAATAATCAGAGAGCTCGATTTGCACAAAATTTTGCAAATGAAAGGACAAGAGTAAAACAGTTTTATCCAAGTAATAATTTACGATTTCGTCAGAAGAGCAACATGCCAAAACCAGAACCAATGGATATAGATCAATCTATGTCTAGATCATACCGAAAGGAAAATTACCCAAAGTCCCAACTAAACAAAATTTCCAAAATTTTGGAAAACCATTGGCCAGTACAAGCCATCAAGCCAATATGGACCAACCAAATAGGTATATTTCAAATAAAAACATCCAAGGAATAAAACGACCAAGGGAAAGCTATTATAGCTTTCGCCCACAGGAGAAAACCCAGAGGATAAACAACATGAATGAGAGTCATTTTTTTGGCAAAGTCTACGACTCAAAAATAAAAAAAAAGTTTAAAAGCTCGAGTCGACACAGGAGCAACGTCTTGCTACATTAAGCCTGGGGTTTATAATAACAAAAACAAACTAGCCATTTATAAACGGATAAAAACCGTGAACGGCTATTCCATAATAAAGCATTACCATATAATAACCATATTTGGGGTCGAAGAAATTTTCTACGAAATAGAAGGTTTAGAATCGGATCTACTTTTGGGGTATAATTTCCTTGAAAAAATTGAGGCACTTATCGACGTGCCCAATAGGAAAATAAATTACACTAGGGCCCCGGTTTGCGTCGACCCGATTTGCGTCGCAAAATATGTATGTACATACTAGAGACCTCTAGTACATACATATGTATTGTACAATGTTTTCAATTTGCGTCGTTAATTTCAGTTTCGGTGGTTTGAATGCCTACGTATGCAGCGATGTACATATGTATATACATACATATTCAGTTACAGAAATCAATTTTTCCGTAAAAAGGGGATTCCCAATTATCGGCATATATGCAAGTGCTGCACACAGAAATATGAATTTCGGCAGAGAATTTCCGTCGCAGTTGCGGTTTCAGTTGGCTATTAATCACGCGAAAAAATGAGTCAAAAGCACAAACAAATCAGTGTCGAATTGAAATTAGACATACTAAAACGTTTTAAGTCGGGTGAAAAAGCCACTGACATCGCAAAACATCTTAACTTAGCTTCGTCTACTGTAAGGACAATTTGCAACCGAGATGCTGACCAAATCACAAAATTTGCAAAAACTGCTACCTCACTACAGTCACAACAAGTCAAAGTAAGAAGTCCGCTGTTGATTAAAATGGAAGCTCTTCTGTCGGTTTGGATTGAAAATGAGAACCAAAGAAAAGTGCCTCTGAGCAAATTGATTATTCAAAATAAGGCCATCAGCATCTTTCATGATCTACAGAATGATACTCCATCAACAAGCAGTGGAAGTTCCAAAAAATTTGAAGCAAGTAACGGTTGGTTCCAAAGCTTTAAATCTAGGGCAAATTTGCATAATATCTCTCTAAAAGGAGAATCGGCTAGCGCTGATAAGCCAGCTGCGGAAAAATTTAAGCTTGAACTACAAGCTATTGTCAAAGAAGGGGGATATTCTCGCAAGCAGGTCTTGAATGTCGATGAAACTGGCTTGTATTGGAAGCGGTTGCCTAAAAAAACCTACATTTCCAAGGCGGAAAAATCTGCTCCTGGGTATAAAGCCCCTAAAGATCGACTTACCCTTCTTCTAGGTGGAAACGCAGAAGGGGATTTTAAATTCAAGCCATTTCTTATTTACCAGTCTGAGAATCCAAGAGCCCTTAAAAATGTGAATAGAAGTGATCTTCCGGTTCACTGGCGTGCTAATAAGAAAGCATGGATGACTGCCATGCTATTTACAGATTGGATTAAAAATTGCGCTGTTCCCGAACTGAAAGATTATTGTTGCTCTCAAAAGATTGATTTTAAAATGCTGTTACTGATGGACAATGCTCCAGGACATCCCATATATTCAGATGATATCTCTGAAAATATAAAAATTGTTCTTATGCCTCCTAACACCACCTCTATCATACAGCCGATGGATCAAGGCGTAATACCCAACTTTAAGTCTTACTATCTACGGCGAACATTTTCTCAACTTATAGAAGCAACTGATAAAGCAGATAAATTAACCATACCGCAGTTTTGGAAGGATTACAATATCAAGATGGCTGTCGAAAATATTGGTTTTGCATGGAAAGAAGTTAAAGTGACTTGTATGAATGGAAGTTGGGGAAATATATGGCCAGAGTGCTTGCTTAAAAACAATGTTCCGATTAACGATATACCAACTGTTCGGGAAGAAATTGCTAATCTGGCTAGGGAAAATAATATTGAAGGAATGGGGATTGAGGATATCAACGAACTGTTAAACTTACAGGATGAAGAGCTCACAAACCAAATGTTATTAAATTTTGGTACTGAACATACGTTGGATGATGAAACTGATCCGACCGTTATCCAAACAGAACCATAAAAGCTAACAACTGCGCAAATTGCAAAAGCGATGGAACTGGTAGAACAGGCGATTGAAATTTTTTGCAACAATGATCCCGATGAAAATCGTAGTGCCAAGGCAAGTCAATCTCTTTCCGACGCCATACAATGCTACAAAAATGTTTACATGGAGAAAAAAGCAATTTTTATACAACAAACTTTGAACGCATTTTTATGCAAAAATGTAACTCAGCCCGAAGAAATTATGGACGACTAAGGTTTTAAATTCATCGTATTTCTTTTTTAAATTGCTGTTTTGCTTTAAAAATGTGAGTTCGTTTTTATAGATCTACATATATAAAAATGAAATGGTGTATAGTTGTAACGCTAAAACTCAAAACGGCTGAACCAAATGAAATACTTCCTTTGGGGGATTTGTTTGTTTGGGTGGGGGGGGGGGGGGGTGGAGAAAAAAGAACGCATCTTTTTTTGCATTCCATCTGATTCCTAGTGTTTTTATGTTATTGAATTCTGGTAAACTGAGTGAGGTGGTATCCAATAGATGTTCTTGTGGGATTCCAGATAAAACTGTCGGGTCATTTGAGGTCCATTTGCGTAGAGCAAATCCTGCGGACTTTAAAGATGAAGTGAGTTCATCTCGTGCCAATATCGCTGTTGGTACGTCATGTGCTCCTGCAAGTACATCATCAACGTACATTCCGTTTCGAAGTATCTCTGCTGCCAGTGGGTGGGTTCCTTGTACATCATCCGCTAATTTGAGTAGGGTACGGATAGCTAGCAATGGAGCACAGTTAATACCAAACGTAACCGTTTGTAATTCAAAATTTTCTATAGGGTCGTTAGGGGATTTCCTGAATAAGATTCTTTGAAACGGAGTGTGTCTGCTTTCAACGAGTATTTGACGATCCATTTTTTGGATATCTGCGTTGAATACGATTCGAAACATTCGCCATTTTACTACTAGGATTACGAGGTCTGCTCGTAGAATGGGTCCAGTCCAGTACATCATTGAGGCTGTTCCTGTTCGAGGTGGGGCATGAAGCGTTGAATACCACTCGGAGTTGAGTCGTTATGCGATCCGGTTTAATGACTGCGTGATGTGGCAGATAATACGCTTTCGTATTATCCGCAGGGTCGTATTCTATTTTTGTCATATGACCGAGTTCTCGTTGATGGCCTTGTCGTATTCCGCTTTTATTTCGGGTTTTCTCGACAATGATTTTTCATTTCTAAGAAATTGAGCTAGAGCTATGTGTCTTGAGTTGCCCAAATCTATGTTTTCTGGGGTTTTAATGGGTAATGTTAACACATAGCGCCCATCTAAGTTTCTGTGGGTCGTATTTTTATAAATTTGCTCACAAACTATATCTGAAGTTGATGGTAGAGGCTTCCTTGGAACTTCTTCAACTTCCCAAAATTGTGTGAGCAACTTGTCTGGCTGGGGTCATCTTATCTTTATTGGCATTATTGAGGGTGATACGGGTTTTTCTGGTATGGGTCCGGATAAAATCCATCCGAATTCCGTTTCTTGGGCTAGAAAGGTCCCGAGTACATTTCTCCGTACACCACTGAGAATTATTTGTGGGTACAAGTCACTTCCGATCAATATGTCGACTGGTCTGGGTTTATAAAAGTGAGGGTCAGCTAAACTAAAACCGAAATCTGTATTAGTGATGGTCGTACTAAGTGAGTGAGTGGGTAAATTATCGGTTAAAAATTTTAAGATAAACGCGTGTGTTGTTATCTTAAACTCCTTTCTTGTCGATGAACGAAGGGTGAGTTCACAAATTTTGGAGGGTGTTGCCGAAACGGTGTTGTTCAATCCTGTCACTTGTGCATTTCTCATTGTTATTGTTCACTTTTGCATTCGTTAAAATATTTGTTACTTTTGTTCAGAGAGTGGGAAAAAAGTAACACATAGCTATTTGATGTTCAATGGTTATCTCGCTCTAACCAATGGCAAATATCGCATGCTGCCTTGTTCTAACTGAATACATACAATTGTTAGCAAATCTCTTCACAGTATGTTACCAGTATGTTACGGGTAACAAATTATTTTGTTAGCGCATAGCTTACCTATGTGTTATGGATAACAAAAAGTATTTGTTACCCGAATATCTGTTAGTGTTATTATTTTGGTTATCAGTTTGTTACCTTTAACAAATAAGCATGTTAGCAAGAACAAGCAATAACAAGATTATCTGTTACCTAGCATCTGTTATCTAGCAAATTCAATTCTTTTAAATAAAACTCAGTTTTTTTTTTATTTCGCTTTATTTAATAATAAAATCAAAATAATCAAATATTACTTAAACTAATAATTTGCCTATTATTATTATTATTACAGAAAAATAGTACAAAGTAAGTTTTTTTCAGTAAAAAAATTATAATTCTAAAAATTCAAATTTGTTAAAAGTGAAATTAGAAACTTCAACTTAAAACTAATATGTACAACTTAGAACTAATATATGCAACTTAAAACTAATATGTGCAACTTAAAACTAACAACGCACAACTCAAAACTAATATTTACAACTTAAAACTAATTTATACAACTTAGAGCTAATATTTACAACTTAAAACTAATATATATAAGTAACAATATGAAACCTTATATTAATTTTGCCTTAAGTTTATGTTTTTTTTTTGCTTAAAACGATTGTGGCTTAAGGCCACAAATCTCCGGAGCTCACCACAGATGGTGTTTTTATCCTTGTCAGGAAATATATCTAAAATAAAACGTTATAAGTTAAGGCATTCAAATATATAACAGTAAAAAAACCTACCAAAAACTTCTCCTTGCGCCCCTCTAAATTGTAGTGGTACATCAAATCATCAGAAAACATGCCACGCAGTACGCCGTCAACACTGCCTTTTGCGCCCTTCGACTTCAATATTAACCGCATCTGTAAAAAAAATTACGGTAAATTATATTACAATCGCATAATATTTAAAAACGAAATATTTACCATAGCATCCGTGCTTTCCTTTTGTGAAAGTTTGTCTTCCACGAAGCGCACGTGCTCCTCCGATGACATGGGCAGTTTAGAAGCGAGCTCCACGTAATGCTCGTCCTCCAAGTCACCGGTGATGGGGTTAATTGAATGGTGCGTCTTTGCCGCTATAACGCGGCATTCGCGCAATAACTTACTTTGCGCCTGCACCTCGGCCTTTTCTGGCATCTATAAAATTAAATATAAAAATTAGTTTCTGTTTTAATTTGGTAATGTAATACTGCGTTACTTACTTTGTCTGTTAGGGACTTTTCAACTGCAGTGAGACGGTCTCAATGGCATCCAGCTTCTGGATTATATCTGAAAAACATAAATGTATTTTTATAAAGCAAATACTAATATATTTATATACTATTTCATTATACCTGCATGACCGCCAGACGATGGTGACGGTACCACAATTTGTGATGCTTCTACTGGAGGAGCGCAAACGAGATTGTAAGATATTTTTTAAACACTCTGTCTGTAAAAAAAATATTATTACAAAATGAATAATATTTATGTTCAATACAACCTCTATGGGGACTAAACGGTTGTGAGCATTCCACTTCGGACTTCATTTCTTTCACGAGGTCATCGAAATTCATTCTTTGAAAAATCATAAAAAAGGTGAAGAATTTTATCATCTATAAGTATGGAAAAATACTTATATTTAATATCTAACCTACTTAAAACTACCTCATTTTCTGAAATTTTACCTATAAGTATGCCCAAATCTGCAGAAGCAACTGGCTCTTCAAAATAATCGTAAGTCTCAGAAAAAAGAAGGCCTATAAAAACATCGCCCTCTATTTTTTCGCAAATGAGTTTTATTGGCCCTGTTTTCTCTGAATAACAAAAGCTATCCTTATCTTTTTTAAAATCTAACGAAAATACCCCAAATACCTCCTCAACACATTGAAAATCTTCTTCAAACAAATACCTACTATTCGTTTCGTTATCGCTATCACAAAAATCCTCAAATCTATTACCACTTGCTCTGCTGGTGCTTGGTTCATTATCACTAATCCCTAACTCTAACCTATCGAAACTATCATTTGAAACCTCTTGAACAGATTCATTCAGTCTTCGAAATTTTGCCACCGTAGCTTCAAATTTCGATTGTTCCTTGCTCAAGGGGTTTGAAAAGGTTTTCTTATTCATTATTTAAAGCTAAAAATTAACTGTATGATAGGATTCAAATATCCACGTCGCAAACTGAAAAAAAGGAAAAATATTAAGTAGCCATTTAATTAAAAAATACCGATTAAAAATGTGAACTTATTTATAAAATGAAATGTTAGTACTTTATGTTAATGATATTTTAAAGTTTAGTAGTTTATAGCAACAAACATTAGTTTGATAAAGATTTTTGATTTGTTAATACTTACAAATAGTATATTACAGGAGGAAAATATATTTCAGAAGTGTATATTTAAAAGAGAATATCTACTTCTTAATTAATTTTTTTAAAATGAGACTCCATCATAAGTTTAGAACTCACAATTTAACCTTTTTTTACTTGCGAAATATCTTCCTGAGATCAACATCCAAGTAAAGAAGTTGTGTATTTTAGCACTAAGGACAAGACTATATAAATAGTTTAAAAAACTTAAAATGTAAATATCTTTTTTTGAAAAGACTCTCCTAATTTGCTTGAAGTAAACTTGAAGAAGTTTAATTTTAATTTTTAAAATCCTGCTTCGGAGCAGAAATGCGTATGTGTGTATCGGAACTATGTCCACTTTTATTCATTATGAATCACTAATGTTGTTTTATTTTAAACAATTTTAGATATTCTGCATACTAACAGAACAAATGAACATTTTCAGTTATAGAGGAGGTTCTCCAGTTCAAAAATATATATAGTTATACTCGCGGGAATATTCGAGATATTTGCGTTTAAAGCTGAAAATTACCACTATTTGAAGAACGTATTTTTCGATTTAAAATTAATTTTACACTTAAATTTCGCATTTTTATGTTCACTAGCACTTCATTAATTCGTGTGATTTTTTTTTAATATTAAACTAAGGATTGCATTATTGATTGAACCTCCTCTAACCGACCATACCAATTTTATTCCCGAAATCCTGGGGCGGTATTCTAAATTCTACACAATTATAATTGTAACCGCTCAATTCGTCTCAATTTAGATTTTAAATTTACATTTACATATATATATGTATATGTAGATATAACAAAATATTTCACAAAAATTCACTGTCAATAATAATAATAAATATGCACTATTTAACTTTAATAATTTAAAACTTACTCCCTTATTTGTTTGCTGTACGCAATAGATTTGAATTTTACAAATGGTCCAAATGATTTCTGTAATAGTAAAATTTTTAATTATACACACAACATTCAATTTACAATGCTTACCTTTTTCTCGTTGTTAAGCCTTTTCGTTTTCTCTATATAAAATAAATTAATAATATATATATATAATAGAAATTAATTATACAATATCAAATTATCAAATAACGAACTTACCTCTTTTAAAATCCAAAATAAACTGCGCTTTTCGTTTTCTTCTTCTTGAAAAATTGGGTATTCGTCTCTCCTATTCTAGCAAGTTATCATTGGAATATATTTAGAATGTCGACAGTTTTTCTCTATCTTACTTACGTATTCTCCCATTTAATTGAAAATTCCAGAAAATGTAAGAGTGTTAGTGACCAGCTGAAAATATTTCTATGTGTTTGTGCAATCTGTTACCTCCGTCTTGCAGGGTACATTGCCAATTGCACTTCCTGTCAAAACAGGGTGAGGATTTCTCATTTTTGTTATCTTTCATAAATTGCAAAATATAAAAAACGTAAAAAAAAATCAAATATGATTTTTCTTTAAAATGCATTTGAGATATAAGGCCATATTGAGTTGTGTGCTATTGTGAGATAAGGCCATGATGGCTTTATCTCAAATTCAAAAGCGAGATAAAGCCATATCGTTTTTTTTAAATAATATGGCTTAATCTCCTAGTCAGATGTGAGTTAATGCCATCATGACCTTTACTCACATGGCCTTATCGCACCCTACCTAGTTAATTAAATTATTGTCAATTATTACATACATTGTTCGTCCGGAGAGTAATACTACGGAGTCGATTTAAAAAAAAAAATTATTGAACCAATCATTACAATTCTTTAAAAACTTGCAAAATAGGTTCCTTCTATAGCCGTGAGAGCCGAGGTGCATGCTGCTTGGATCCCCTCTGTCGTCTCAAAATGCTTGCCTTTTATCGGCCTTTTCAGGCAAGGAACCAAAAAATAATCCGCGGGGCCACATCTGGGCTGTAGGGCGGCTGCAGAAGAGTTGTGATGCTGGATATCTGTTCACAAAAAAGGCGGTGTCATGGTGCAACTTCCAATCGACTGCGATGTATTGTCGGACCCGATTGACCCTTTGTTTGAGTCTCTCGAGATCTTCCACGTAAAACTTGGTGTTGACGGTTTGTTCAGGAGAAATAAATTCATGGTCGACGATGCCTTTGATCTCAAAAAAGGCAATGAGCATCGTTTTCATTTTGGATTTGCTCATTTTTCCGGTTTTCAGCAGCGACCTCTTCCCGGCCTTCCAAAAAGGCTTGGTACCACCGAAACGCACCACTTCTTGCTAAAGCAACATCTGCATAAGCCTGCGTGATCATATCAAATGTCTCTGTCGCAGATTAACTGAGTTTCAGACAGAATTTAATTGCGAACCTCTGCTATAACGAATGCTGCATTTTCGGCTTGCACTACTCACAGAAACATGTCGAGCGGAAATGTTTGTCCTAATTCTCCAGGGGCTCGGAGACAACTGACCAGTAGATCGTTCGTTAGCTAGGAACGCCCTCTACCGAATCCAGTCGGAAGAAAATCAGTCCCATTATTTTGGAACAAACCCAGAAAAATGTACGACCATAAGGTGGCATGCGCTAAATTTAAAATCGTGTCATATGGGAAGTAGGCGTGGTTTCAGTCCAATTTCGCCTATTTTCGCACTGTAAAATAAGAAAGTTAGGAGAATGTTATGCAACAAAGGTGGACGTCCAATTTTAACACCGTCTAGTAAAAAACCATCTCATACCATCTCGGAGGTAAAATTTTATGTCTCTGGTGTATTTAATCATTGATTTATCGCGCTTTTTGTAGTTTTTAGCAGTACCGTTATGTGAGCAACAGGCGGAGTTATCATCTGATTTTATCCATCCTGTCGGTAACAGTTCTAATAAAAATTGTTCATAGCGAATTCGGCCATTTTAGCTTTAGTGGGCTAGGAGATATGTACAATAAACCTATAAGAGGGCAGATCCAGGCCCACTTTTTCGAAATTTTTACTTCACAGCTGCTACTTGGTACTATAATCCCTCTGCGCCAAATTAGAGTTTTATATCTTGATGTAGTGCTTACTTATGAAATTTTATAAGTTTTCGCGTAATGGAGTTTTTTGGACGTGACAATGGTCCGATTACGCCCATCTACACCTCACTTTTTCGCCCATGAACAAAATAGAAATCACAATGCGTAGCATCTGCTAAAGAGGCGTTGTTTCCACATGTAATGTTTCATTTGTAACTGCCAGCTCCCAAGGGTTAAATGGCTTATTAATAATTTTACTACTCTGAAAAAATACAAAGTAACATAAATTTAATCCAGTAATTTGCCATTTTATTTCAGAAACAAAATAAAAGACTGCCTCCATTTTTTGAATATAATAAATAATGCTATGATACCACTGAAGTTACAAATTGCAGCAACACATAAGTATATATTAGGAGCATTTGGTCTGAAAAACCGGACAAAATTATTTAAAGTGATTTTATGAATGGAAATAAATAAAAATGCATGATTGAATATAATTATTCAATATATTCAAATAAAACAAGTAAGGAAAGGCTAAGTTCGGGTGCAACCGAGCATTTTATATTGAATATATGTATATATTTGAGTAAGGGGTAGTATCGACCAGATTTTATATATTTTTGCTCATCCCACATACTTTTAATATGCCAATGCGAGTTTTAGAAGCAAAATCTGGCAACCATATAAAGATATCATGAAAAGATACAAAAAAACAGCCAGGAAAACTAAAAATGACTCATGGTGATCTTTCTGCACATCGATAGAAAGTTGCAGAGAAACCGCAAGGCTGAGTAAAATGCTATCCAATGAACATACTAATACTGCCTACATTAAGGCGGAAGGAAATGATTGGACCACCGTGCTAAAGAATCTCTGGAGGTATTTATTAAAACGCATTTTCCTGGGAGTCAGCAAACGCCTATAACGAGGGTTCAACTAGAAACACGGGCAAGCGCAGCTGATTACCGAAGCCAGATAGTAGACAAAAGCAAAATCAAATATGCCATAAATTGTTTCTCACCATTTAAAGCAGCAGGTTCAGACGTGATTTTGCCCATAATACTGTAAAAGCTGGAAGAACCAAAAGTTGTAAGGCTTGAAAATATATACAAAGCTAGCATTCAACTGTCTTACATCCCAAGAAGTTGAAAAATAATTAAAGTGGTGAGAATAAATACAGAAAAAATAATACATAAAGCATATATGGCCTAATATACTTGCAAGAGAATCGTCAGCAAGAGCTGAGGCCTTACACTTAAAAAATTAAATGGAATACAAAGAGCAGCATGTGTGGGTGTTACTGGTGCAATAAAGTCATGTCCGACTGACGTGCTCAATGTGGTCCTGCATCAACTACCCGTAGACATCTTTATTCACAAAGGAATAAACAATTGGGTGGTTGGAATCACCAGAACTATGGACATAGTGGTATCCTAATCAAGCTCAACAATAATAAATTGGACTACATTCTCCCAAAGCTTGATTTCAATAAACACTTCAAGATGAGGATACCTTCAAGACGAGAATGGAGAAAAGGCTCAATTGGGGAGGAAGATACCATCTCAGTCGATACCGACGGGTCCAAAGTGGATTGCGGAGTAGGCACGGGGGTATTTTTCGTTGATCTAGACATAAAACATATTCCGAAATTTTCATTGAGATGACTCAAATATTGGCAGATATATCCAGCATAAGTGAACTAATAGTTCGAAACCTTTATATTAGGTATATGGGAGCTCAGGGAAGTATTGACCCGATTCAACCCATTTTTGATACAAAGATATACTATTGCCAAGAGAGGATTCAGTGTGAATTTCAATTTCATATCTTACACATTGAACGATATTTTCGGTCAAAAGTCAACTAAAGATACCGGGGTCTACATATTCGATCCCCTAGGTATATTTAATAGTTTTGGTTGGATTTGGAAAATTTTTGGCCAAAAGGTGGCATACTTTAAAGGAATTATTGCCGAAAATTTTTATTCCGTTATATTAATTACTTCTTTATTTGTGTACTGGAAAGGGAAAGAATCAAATGGAATTTTAAATTATGTTATATGGGAAGTAGGCGTGATTGTAATCCGATTTCGCTCATTTTCACACTGTGACATAGAAATATTAAGAGAATATCACGTACTAAATTTTGTCAAAATCGGTGTGTTCGGTTCCGAGAAATGGGATTTCTCCAAAAAGTGGGCGGTACCACGCTCATTGTCCAATTCTCATACCGGTTCCGATAGAACTTCCTTATACCATTTATATACCATCCGTCTAGAGTAATTCAGCAGGATTTCAGTATTTAATTAAAATAAATAAATAAAAGCAGTACTCTTTTTATGCAAGATGGTTTTTTCAATTCAACATGGTTTTTTTAAGCGGGGAAAGATGGGGAAAAAGTTTAAATTTATATCTACTTATCATATAACCCTGTAGTTTAGTAAAAAAATTAATTTATAACTCGACCTCCTCCGACATTATAACAAAAACACTAATTACTAAAAAATTACAAAAAATATTTTTTCGTTTTTTCAATATTTCATTATTTTCCCGAAAAAAAAATAATACATTAACTAAATTAATATTTATATTACTTAAATTAAATACACACCATGTTGTCCAAAATCGATAACTAAAGGTTTGCAGAATTCACTTCACGCAACACAAACCACCAGTCGCAATTTCGAGAATAATGGAGGGTATCGAGAATAAGAGATGTCCAACTTATTCCAGTGTGAGAGCGCGTTTTTATAACATTTTCTTTATGGCCAGATTGGACAAAATAATAATTTTTGGGCATTTAAATTAAAACACCCCACATTTATTACGATTGCAAATCATTATATATTGGACTTTTAATATTTGCCGCAACTACTTAAAAAATTTTTAATGGATTTATGGTATATTAAAACAACTACCTTTTGATCTTTCAATACTTAATAAGGTGAATTAAGCCTGTTAGTTCGTTTCATAAAATATGTTTAAATTTCGCATTTTTTTTTTTGATTTTCATTGTTTTAAATTTTTATTAGCGATCTTGAACGGCAGCAACAAATTCTTTCGTTCACATATATTTTTGGTATAATTTCAATCTGGCCAGTCATTCCAATTGCAAAACGTCAAAACTTACCCAATCCAGTCAACTGTCAAAGTTCAGTTTCCACATTTCCAGTGACAGGAGAGTTGGGGATCTCTGGTATCAACTGAGTAAAGCTCTGACAAAAATTAAAAACTGGAAAGAGAGGGGAAAAGCAACGATATTCATCGCAGCCGAGTGCAAATTTGAGTTTATAACTGGAATTTTTTGAATTCTAATTCGCTCACTCTGCGTGGTTCTTCATCGATCGATCTGGTAAAGGCATCAAATACGATAGATACGATATTTGTACTGTATCAAAATCGAAGACAAAAAGTTGCAGAACTTTTTCTATAATTTCAGACAAGAAAAAGTTTTATATTTAAAATAAAAACAATAATTTTTTGGGGGGGATAAAACATCTTTAAAAAGATTTACCAAATGAGAGGAGATCTATGATTGAAATTAGGCAGAACCGAATCAAATAGCCGAACAATCACGAAAAGAAAATGTTCAAGTTTTTACATGGTGCAGTGCATCATAACATGTGGTTAATCAGGTCGCTTCAAAGCTTGGTCAATTGGACCATGTTGCCCCTAAATTGGCGTCTACACACACACACACATCAAAATACCCGTTGGTAGGTCTTAGATCCTACGGGATCAGGTATCCCAGCTGAGCTCTAAGCTACCGGGGGGGTCGGCAGGTCGCGGATAGCCGAACGGCCTGTAGTAGCAGGTTAGTTGCGAAGTAAGTTACAACGAATAAGCAACCCCCGACGAGGAGCGGCAGGAGTGGAGGATGCGGTATAAAAGCCAGCCAAGCCGATGAAACTCCTGCGACAGAGGCGAATAGTTGCCGCCTCTCTAATATAGGTGACCGATCAAAATCCAGGCGCGACGGACTCAAAGTGAGCGGCTTCCTGGTCAGCGTCTGTTCACCATGTTAGGTGCGGCTGTAAATAAGACCGGTCCATACCGGGGCGCACTGGGAGTCCCTAGAAGCATCACCAGCTGTTTTCACTGGTGGTGTGGAGGGGGTGATGTGAGTCAGCTCTGCCGAAGTGTCAGCCACGATGTGAATCAGTAACCAGCCCCTTCGGGCCCTGGTCAGGAAGTGTACATTGGGCGCAGAACTAGTAGACTGCGTTGCTCCGGGCGAGCGCCGGTTCGTCCGAGTTTACCGGAACCGGTAAAGCGTAGGACAGGCCTCAGGGAACTGGGGTAGGGGCATAGTCCCCGAGGGTATACCCGTTCCTGTCTATTTCGGCCCGCCCCCCTGCACACGATGCGCTGGTTAAACTGATAAATGGAGACAATAAATGAAAAAACACACAACAACAACAATAGCAGCAACAAGTTTAGCGATGTCACGAGTCAACTTACGATGTCAGGAGTAGACCCCTTTAAAAAAGCCTCGCGTTTGGCTAGATCGCCAGTGAAGGTGCTCTCAGCACAAAGACCAGTGAGGTCGAAATCGTCTCCTCCAACGCTTCAGGAGAACACCCCGATACTGGAAAAAGCACAGTCGCTACGTGATCATATGATGCAACTAGGAGATATGATACAAAAGTTAAAGGATATGATGCATCCGCCGCAGCGCACTATCAACAATCCCATAAGGGAACTGCTTAGCGAAATATTGAAGCTCTACACCCGTGCACAAGAGGACCATACTAGGCAACGGGAAGCTAAGTTAGGAAGAAGAGTAGCTGTGGAACAGTCGACTGCTGAAGTCACACCGAAAAGACCACGTGACCAGCAGATTAAGCGACGAACCCCTCCAAAAAGGACGAAAACAACGCATGACGAACCAATTGTGAAAGCGGGAGAAAGCAGAAATCTCGTGGGAGGAGAAAAGGACGCGACAAGGGAAGATACCTGGATCACGATACCAAGTAAATCCCAAAAAAATAAAAACAAGAAGAAGGAAAGCGCTGTACCACGCCTTCGACCAGAAGCAATTGTTATCGCAAAAACCGGTGACATGTCTTACGCAGACATACTTCGGGCGGTCAAGAAGAATGAAAACCTGCAAGTGCTTGGCGAAAATGTCTCACGAATTAAAAAGACAGCTAAAGGTGAGATACTGTTGGAACTAAAGAAAGCGCAGAAAGGAAGTACTAAGGAATATAGAGAGGAGATAGTGAAGATACTAGGAGATCAGGCACAAATAAGATCTCTAACACCAGAAATTACAGTGGAAGTGCGAGACTTGGACGACATAACGACGAAAGAGGATATAGCACAGGCGATTCGTTCAGAATTTGAAGAACTGCGTCTATTTAGTGTAGAGTGCATTAAAAGCATCAGACCAGCATATGCAGGCACGCAAAAAGCAATAATAAGCCTTCATGCACAGGAAGCAAGGCACCTACTGGCAGCACAAAAGATAAGAATCGGCTGGACGATCTGCAGAATCAGGGAAAAAGCGCAACTGAAGAAATGTTTCAGATGCTTAGAGTATGGACACGTGGCGAAAGCATGCAGCAACCCAGAAGACAGGAGTAAGTGCTGTATTAAATGCGGAGAGGAGGGTCATTTCGCCAAAGATTGTGTTAACAATCCTTTCTGCAAGGCATGTAAACACAGTGGAAGTACAAACATAGACCATCAGATAGGAAGCCGGAAATGTCCCATATATACAGCAGCGCTCAAAAAACCTAAAAGATGAAAATATTACAAATAAACCTGAACCACTGCGAAGCGGCCCAGGATCTCTTGACGCAAAACATATACGAAAATAAAATAGACGTTGCATTAATCTGTGAACAGTATAAAAATAAAGACTCTGACAAGTGGATTTCCGACACCACAAAAAAGGTTGCAATATGGGCATGCGGAGATAAGATGATGCAAGAGAAACCGTTAATTGACAAGGCATACTATACAAGAGCCAAAATATGGGGAATTTACTTCTACAGCTGCTATATACCGCCAAGTATACCGCAAGCTGAATATGAAAAAATACTTGACGACTTGGTAAAGGATGCGATGACAACTACACCTAATATAATTGCAGGTGACTTTAATGCCTGGGCGCTAGAATGGGGCAGCAAAAATACAAATCTAAGAGGTAGCGCATTACTTAAAGCATTTGGTGTTCTAGACGTAGTACTGCTTAACACAGGAAGACAAAACACCTTCGAGAAGAATGGGCGTGGCTCTATTATAGATATATCTTTTGCCAGCAGAGTGCTTTATCGATATATAGACTGGCGGATATGCGACATATATACCCAAAGTGACCATTTGGCTATAATGTTAACTATCAGTAAGAGTATACAACAGGGAAATGTTTGCCACCAAAAGGTGCAGTCCAAGGGGTGGAGAATTGAAACCCTAGATGAGGAGCTTTTTAAGTTAATGCTGAATGAAAACGTAAACGGAAGTGAAGACATAGACCAACAGGCTAAAGTGTTGGTACAACACATTAGCAAAGCCTGTGATGCCGCTATGAATAAAAAGAGGACAGCCGCACAGAGAAAGCCTGCTTACTGGTGGAATCGAGAAATCGAATCTCTGAGAAGTGAAAGTCACAAAGCGAGGCGTCGTTTTCAACGAAACATACGCAGCTTAGATTGTGACAGCCTGCGAGAAGCATTCAAAAAGAAACGCAACGACCTAAAAAAGGCAATTAAAAAGAGCAAAATGACATGTTTTAAAGAATTATGCGAGAAAGTGGACGAAAATCCGTGGGGAGCAGCGTATAGAATTGTAATGTCAAGAATTAAAGGTGGCAAATGTCAAGCGCCTACATGTCCTTCATTACTTAAAAACGTAGTGGAAACCCTATTTCCACAACAAAATCAGGAAGAAGGAAACTATTATCGCGAAGAAGTCGCAGATGCGCCAGAAATCACAGAGCAGGAAGTTGTTCAGGCCGCTGAACGCTTTGAAAATAGCAAAGCACCAGGATTAGATGGTATCCCGAATAGGGCTCTCAAAATTGCGATCAGCTGTCATCCACAGCCATTTTCGGATATATACACACGTTGCCTTCGTGAAGGAGTGTTTCCAAAAATTTGGAAAGTACAACGGCTGGTACTCCTACAGAAGCCAAGCAAACCGGCAGGAGAACCAAGTTCCTACAGACCGCTCTGTATGATCGATACGATGGGCAAAATCCTGGAGCGGATAATCTGTACCCGGCTGGAAAATCATTTAGAAGGAGATGGTGGTCTCTCTGATAACCAATATGGTTTTCGTAAAAAGCGGTCAACTCTTGATGCAATCAAGAAAGTTGCAGGTATAGCAGAAAAGGCTATTGAAGGAGACAGGTGGATGTACGGGAACTAAGAATATTGTGCGGTCGTCACCTTTGATGTGAGAAACGCGTTTAACTCGGCACATTGGCCCCATATAATGCGTGCATTAGTCCTCAAAAAAACACCGAGCTATTTGTTGTACGTCATACAAAGTTATTTGGCCGACAGGATCCTGCTGTATGACACTGACGAAGGACCAAAAAAGTATAGGGTAACGGGTGGTGTGCCACAAGGATCTGTGCTAGGCCCACTCCTTTGGAATATACTCTATGATGGAATATTGCGCCTCCCTCTACCGAGAGAAGTGCATATAATTGGATACGCAGATGATATTGCTGTGACAATAGTAGCTAAGGAGCTCCATCAAATACAAAGTATATGTAGTGAAACTGTACTGAAGATAAAGCAGTGGTTAACAAATGCAAAACTCGAACTTGCCGGACACAAAACGGAAGCAGTGCTTATAACTAGCAGGAAAAAACTGGAAACCATTTCGCTTAACATAGATGGGCACAACATTACAACACAATCCGCTGTGAAATATCTTGGGGTAACGATTGATGCGAGGCTCAATTACAAAATGCATATTGAAAAAGCATGTGAAAAAGCGGCGCGGGTAAACATGGCCTTATCAAGAATTATGGCAAACATAGGAGGGCCGAAACAGAGCAGGAGAGCACTTCTGGCCAAGGTCAGCCAGTCAATTGTAATGTATGCGGCGCCTATATGGGGACCAGCATTAATACATAAGACATATGCTGGAGTGGCGCAATCGGTGTTCCGGTTGAGTGCCATTAGAATAGTCAGTGCATTTCGCACGGTTTCTAAAGAAGCTGTCGGGGTTCTAGCAGGAATTATGCCTCCAGACATAATGGCTCTCGAACTTAAGCGAATATATGACAAAAGTAAAAGCGTAGGCCGGAAACTAACAGTGGCAGAGCGTAGAGCAGAAAGACAAGCCAGCGTAAACGAATGGCAAACGCGATGGGATACATCAAGCAAGGGGAGATGAACATACCGCTTAATCGGTAACATACAAGCCTGGATGGAACGAAAACACGGGGAAGTGGATCATTACTTGACGCAGTTCCTAACAGGACATGGATGCTTCAGGGAGTACTTGCATAAGTACGGTCACGAGGAGGGAGTAGCTTGCTCTTTCTGTGGTAGCTATACCGAGAACGCAGAACACATATTTTTCCACTGTCGGAAATATACAAAGGAGCGAATGACGATAGAAAAGGAAGTATCTAACCGAATAACGCCAGAGAATATAGTGACATATATGTTGCACTCGAGGCATGTGTGGAATTTAATGGAGAAGATGACAGCCATGGTACTTCATGACCTGAGAATAGCAGAACAGCAAAGAAGGAGTGAAGGTAGAGCAGCGAATATCGCTCAAATGACGTGAGCCCATAGGCTAAGCTTGCCCTGTGATGAAATGCCTAGCGGCGGTCCCACAGGGTCTAAGTAAAGCTAAAGGAGACGGAGTTAGGGTTTAGTACGTAGGCGTACCGTTTCGAAAGTCCAGAACAGTAGGTAATACTGACTGTGCGTGGTCCCGAATGAGGTGCACCTATAGCGGGCGGTACGAATCGTGCATATTGCTACAGTTAAGTAGCAGTATCTATGTAAGATTCCCCCTCCGGCACAAAAAAAAAAAAAAAAAATACTCTGAGTGAAACAAATCGTCGTCGTTGCATATAAAAGACTTTTTACGTTGCCGTCCCTAAGGGGGTCGCGAAGCCTTACTCGGGGGGTCGCCAGCTGAAAGAAAAAGTCGAGGTTCTTACACAAGAAAAACATAATGATAATGAGAAAGATGTGCTTGTTTATTTTTCATTAGTTTATCAAATTGTGGTGTTATTTTTGAAACATTAATAATTAAATCATTTTCTAATTGCAGTCTATTACTCTTTTTAGTTTTTGTCTACCATTGAAGAAAATGTCAGTTCACACAAGTATGAAGTGGCGAATGGCACTAATAATTTAAGAGCTTCCCTTGCCAGCTCTGGATATTCGTGTTTTCTTTTCATCCAAAATACGTCGACACTTTGCGAATAAAATTCCATTTTAAGCATGCCATTAGCAGCTAATTCTAGAAGACATTCTTTCATTTCGTGTCGACATCAGCCAGATCTATTGATTTGTTCAAAAAAAGGGTTTAAGATCCATCTACGCCCATTGTCAGCTTCAGAGTGCAAGTCTGGAAAGTATGTCAAAAGTTTCTCTTGTAAATTATGCAAGCTTTGTGTCATGCAAGGGATATGAGCCGATACTGCAAAACTTTGGGCTGATGCATTATCTTCAACAATCTTCTGAACACACGGAAAAGACTCAAACATTTTGTTTTGCAGAGAAGTCGACCACAAACGAAGTTTTGCATGAAATGCTTTTACTTTATCTTTAGCTGTTAAAATATTTTCTTCTCTTCCTTGAAGGTTCTTGTTCAAATTGTTAAGGTGGCTAAAACTATCTGCCAAAAATGCTAATTTCAAGAGCCAAATAGGGTCAGAAAAACGGTAAGCATATTCTGATTTTGCATTTTGTAAGAACATTAACAATTCAGCTCTCAGTTCCAGAACTCTTGTCAATACCTTTCCTTTGGATAGCCACCTGACCTCTGTGTGATAAAGGAGATTTTGATGAAGCGAGCCCATATCTTCACAAACGATTCTGAATAGCCGGGTTTGCAAAGCTTTACCTTTGATAGAATTCACAATTTTTATTACCTCCTTGAGCACGGCATTTAAATAAGAAGGTACTACCTTAGCAGCTAGAGCCTGTTGATGAAGAAAACAGTGTGTCCAGGATATGTTTGGTATTATCGATTTTAATTTTGCAATGAGTTCGCTATTTTTGCCAGTCATAGCTTTAGCGCCATCGCTACAAATAGCGATACATTTTTTCCAATCAATATCGTAGTCGCAAGTGCTTTCTAAAAACATATCGTACAAACACTGGCCAGTAGTGTTTGCAGGAAGTGCTTTGCAAAATAAGATTTCTTCCGTAATACTGTCATCTGCTTCAAAGCGCACAAATACTAACTATAAACTGTGCACAGTCGGAAACATCAGAAGATTCATCGAACTGCAAAGCAAAATGTTGGCGATTCTTTAATTTTTGTTCTTGAATATCCTTGGCCATATCGTTTATTCTGCGTAAAATACTATTGTCAGAAAGTGGTATTTTTATTAATTTGGTTGCCTCCTGCTTACTGACCATAATTTCAACCATACCGAGTGCCGCTGGCAAAATAAGATTTTTGGTAATTGTATGTGGTTTCCCTGCTTTAGCAACTCGATATGCGACTTTGTAGCCAGCTAATAATGTTGACTCGTTTACACTGGATGCCTGAAAATAAACCAAACAATATACCAGTGAACAGTCAATAAAAATTAAGGACGCGGAACCTTTGTACACCGAAATTAAGTATAATCAAAAGTTGTATGCAAATAACAAATAAATAAACACCAACAGTAAAAATATAGTATAATAAAACTGAAAAACACGCTTTGACGATAACGTAAACTAAAAAATCAAAGAAATTTGTTAATATGGAAAATAAATAAATAAAAAAAAAAAATAGTATCATTGTGAAAAAAGGGTGGGGCGCTTTTTAAGAGCTGATTTATAGTGCACTCCAGGCTTTTTTCATTATTTTCTTACTTACCTGAATTATAGTATTTTGCTGCTGACTAAGAGCTTTCAACTTTCGTTCAAAGAAATCCAACGGCTTATCAGCTTCTTTTTGATGCTTGGTTGTGAGATGCCGCATAAGCTTTGACGGTTTCATACTCTCACGTCACCGTCGCCGACGTCGTATGACCCGCGCGAATAATATTGGGTTGTCAAAAAGTCTTGCGGTATTTTTATTGAATCAATTCGTGTGGCACCCATACATCGCGCTTCTTAGTGACTCCAAGCTTCTTCAAAGGGTTTATAACGGTTTGATGACTACTATGCCGGTCTCTTTCGACCAATTCAGCTATTTTATCGCCATTTTCGACGACAGGCCTTCCGGAGCGTGGCGCATCTTCGACCACCTCTACACCAGAACGAAAACGTTGAAACCATTGTTGTGCGGTGGAAATGGAAACTGTATCGGGTCCATAAACTGCACATATTTTATTGGCGGCTTGAGATGCATTTTTGCCTTTATCGTAGTAGTACTGTAAAATATGCCGTATTTTCTCTTTATTTTTCCCCATGTTTGCGACGCTATAACTCACGAAGGACTTAAAAGAAACGACAATCAATCAAACACATGTTAGCGCGTGAAATGAGCTTTCCAAATAGGTATAGCATGATCCATTGCGACGAATAAAACTAGAACTACGCGCTTTCAGCGCCAACTCGCGAAAATACCGCAAGACTTTTTTGACAACCCAATAGATAAATTTGCCAAAATAGGAAAAACTTATTACACAACGTCTGTAGTCTTTTCATTAAAATTAAATTATTTCTTTGACTTACTATGACACAGGGGGTCGCCAGAATATTTCAACCTGTAAAGGGGTCGCGAAATCAAAAAGATTGAAAAACACTGCTCTAGAATATCATACGCGACATCTGGATATATTATATCATATCATATATTTATATATCAATACTTGTTTCTTGTTTCACTAAAGTATTAAATTAGTAACATTCAACAAAAATATAAGAAAAGACTTTTTAGGTGTTCGCGGCCATATTTGAGTATTTTTCTAATAATATTGTAAAATTATTTCAACTGGTGATCCAAGTAGAGGCACTTTTTACAATAGGCTTTTTTGACACACACGCATGAATCGTGTCAAGATGTCATGTTAATTTTGTACCGTATTGCTTAGCATTTCATAATGGGAAGACTTACACCTGAACAACGGTTATAAATTGTTCAACTTTCTTACGGAAATTCACGCTTTGCTCAACTTAATCGGTCATATTCCCAGCAATCAATATTCGATAATATTCGATCGAATAGACCACGTCCAGTATGAAGGGAAGAATACTTGTATATAGCAGCCGTAGCTGAGAGTGTACATGAAGACCTTGGAGAGTCGATTCGGCGTCGTTCGCAGCAACTCGGACTGATGTATGGAACGATTTTGCGCATTTTACGTCGAGATCGTAAATTGAAAGTGTACAAAATACAGCTTGTGCAAGAACTGAAGCCGCTCGACCTTCCCAAACGACATCGTTTCGCTCTATGGGCTTTTAAAAAGTTTCAAGAATATCCTACGTTTTCGAGCCAAATTTTGTTCAGCGATGAGGCACATTTCTGGCTCAGCGTGTAAATACACAAACAACATTGCTACATTTAGAACAAAGAGCAACCTAAAGAAATTCAAGAACTGCCATTTCATTCAGAAAAAACAACGGTTTGGTGTGGTTTATGGGCCGGTGGAATCAAAAATCATGTAGTTGAGGACGTAACCATTATTGGCGACCGTTAAAGCACCATGATAATCGACAATTAGATGCCTGAAATTGAAGCTCATTTAGTTTCAACAAAACGACGCTACTTCTCACATATCGCATTAATTAATGATTTATTTGGGCCGGTCCGGCCACCAATATCCGATGATATCACACCGTTAGACTTTTTCCTGTGGGGATACGTAAAATCAAAAGTCTATGCGGACAATCCCGCTTCGATTCAGCTCTTGTAGCAAGACACCACCCGTGTCATTCGCCAGTTTCCAGCTGATAAGCTCGAACAAATTTTGAAAATTAGGCTCTACAGATGGACCATCTGAGACGTAGCCGCGGCCAACATTTGAAAGAGATAATCTTCAAAGAATAAATGTCAAAGAATGTTTTTTCGAATGATAAAAAACATTCTCCATTAAATTTGAAGTTTCTGTGTTTTTTTCTTTAAAAAAGTAGGGAATCCTGAAAGGAATCACCCTTTAGAAGCCAAGCTCAAATAACCTGCGTCGTATGCTTTTCAATGCAATGCTTTCCAATACCCAAACTTTGCATATATGCTTCAATGTGTTTTTACAGTCATAGAGGTCCATAATACCCTCTATAAGAACTTAACGTCCAACTCCGAATAAAGCCATGGTATTCCTAATCATAACGATTTCGCCTGCATGTTTGACTGTATGTATAAAATTCTTCACTTAAAGCGGAGTATGTGGTTTTTTCGAAGCTTTAGATCAGCCATCGCTTCCAAAAATGTTATACTTATTTTAATCTGTAAAAAACAATCGTTTCCAAAACTCCAGAACTTTTTGCCAAATTTGCCAATGGCTAAATCAAAAGGTGAATATAGTGTTTTTCTAAACTGTATATGATAAGCATTGATGTTTGACGATGAATATCTCGAATCTCTTAATCGAAAACGGTGAGTTTTGAAATTTTAAATACATTTTTCAATTTAGTTATAAAATTCATAAAAAGGGAAAACTGTAAGGTAGAGGACCTTCCCATTCTAATTAAGAGCTCATACTTGGAAAGACTTCGTTAGAGGTGACTGGTAGTAATATGATAGGAAATTATTCCCTTCGCCAAAGAAAGGTTTAGTACCCTTAAACGCAGTAATATTAACAATGTAGCAACAAGGCTTTGTGACCCTTGGATCCCACTTGCACAGCTAAGAATGTCGATTATATGTGATGTCAAGAATGCAAGTTTAGATCAAATGAAGCTCGTATTTTAACCTTAGCCTAGCAAAGGGTAGACAGTGGGAAAATGAGCAAAAATTTGAAGACTTTTTAATTAAAATTGGTATGACTGTCAGTGACATCAGAGGAATAAAATTTCTGGCGCTGAAACGTTCAGAATATTGGAAAAGGCCCGCGGTGATAATTTTTTGTCGCGAGTAAGGGTTTTTAATGGGTACAAATTATTTAATGAATCTAGTTTAGAACGCGATGACGCCGAATCACTTCCAGGACGGCAATCAACATCAACTGTCTTTAAAATAAAAAAACTGGTGCTTCAGAATCGATGATTAACAGTCAGATATTTTACTGGCATCGTTGGAATATCGAAAGGTTCAGTAAAAACCGTTTTGAAAGATCATTTGGGCCGAAGAAAGATGAAACGATTGGTTTCAAAATCTCTAATTTTTTTCGAAAAACAGCGTCGCGTTAACGTCTGAGAAACAATGCTATCTGACTACCAAGATATCAAGGAATACTATTATGCGTAGTTTGCACGAAGCTATTCGTATAAAAATCACTAAAATTTACATACACCTATTTCTATCTAGGACAGGTTTATTTGTTTCAAAATTATTATATATTGTGTTTTTACTATATCTATTTCAAAAGACGTATATATTGCATTAAATATAGCATATCAAAATATTTTTTTCTTTTACACAAATAAAAAGAAATTAAAGCAAAAGCATAAAATGTGCTTAAATCATAAAAGTTTAGATACACTAGTAATTATTTCTATAAATCAAATTCGATGTTCTCGTATATGATTTTTCAATAAGTTTCAGATATGTTGAATAGGATTAATGTGTGGTGATTGCGGGGCAAATGAAGTTGTTTGCAATTGTATAACAACAGTTCACCTTCAAGATAAGACCTGTGTTTTGGGTCATTATTCTGTTGGAAATAGAAGTGGCTGCTATTAAGACCCAATTTAAGCACCATTGGACGTAAATTATTTTTTTTAAATGTTCAAATACATGTGCGTATCAATTTTTTCACTTATAAATTCCAGGTGTCCTACTCCAGAAGCAGCCATACATTGCCAAACCATTACATGAGCTCCACTGTTTTTACCGATGGCAATAAATGTTTTGCTTGAAGCTCCGCATTGATCTTTCTACACACTTTTTGTGCCCCATCCGAACAAAACATATTAAATTTTGATTCCTCTCTGAACACAATATTTTCCCAAAACGAATACGGTTTGTTTAAATGCAAACGCCGATCTCTTCTTCTTATTAACCTTACTTTTGTATGGCTTACGGCATGCGATTCGTCTGTGGAAACCAGGACTATTCAACACATTTCTTACTCTTTAAGCATTTATTTTTTTTTGTACATTTCAAAAACGGATAAGCACATGTATCTGAACATTTTAACGAATAACTTACGTCAAAGTGTGCTTAAATCTGCTGTTAATAGCAGCAAAAAAAATAGCACCAAACTAAAGCGAACGAATGTTAGAAGTATATAATGATTGTTCACCTACAATTAGAATAGTAGAAAGATGTGTTGCTGAATTTAAACGTGAAGACGATCCACGTGAATAACGTCCAAAAAGCGCATCAACACCATGATATGGTTTTGGAAGATCGTCGATTGACTGAGAGAGATTTAGTAGAGACTCTAGTACACATCTTATTAGGCAGTGTGAGCCATATTTTTAGTAAAATTTTGGGTTTTAGACAGCTATGTGAACAATGGATGCCGTATTCGCTAACCATAGAACAAAAACACATTCTCAGCAACATTCGAAGCGGTTTAAAAAGAATAAAATGGATTTTCCTTTCTATGGATGAGACTTTGGTCTATCAAAATGATCGTGAAACAAAACAAGAGGTTAAAAAGTGGTGGAACTTGGTGGTTCGGCTTCGAAACGAGTTCGTGCCCGGAAATCAGCCAAGTAGGTTATAGCAGCAGATTTTTGGGATGCGAAAGGAATATTGTTTGTGGATTACTTGCAAACTGGTAAAACAATTAATTCTGAATATTATTGCAACCTTTTGGACCAGCTGAAGAAAAAAATTACTGAAAAAAGACCCGTTTTGCAGAAGAAAAAAATCCTTTTTCGTCAGGACCATGCACCGTGTCACAAGAGAATTTTTGACAATCCATGAATTAAAGTACGAATTGTTGGATCATCCACCGTATTCACCAGATTTGGCTCCCAGCGACTTCCATTTGTTTCCAGAACTCATAACATTCATCAAATGAAGGGGTCATAACGGCTGTTGAAGCGTATTTTGCAGACCTTCCGGATTCTCACGTCAGGGATGGGATCCACAGATTAGAGGATCGTTGGAGCAAGTGTAGTAATGTTCAGGGAGATTATACTGATGAAGAATGAAGTGTATTTAGAATCATAAAATTGTGTTATCAAACGACAAAACTTATTGAACAACCTGGTACATCTAAAATTATTGTAGTTACTTTTGATTTATATAAATAGTCGTTAGTGTATGTAAACTTTTTTATATGATTTAAGCACATTCTAATCTTTTGTTTTAATTTCCTTTTATTTGTGTTAAAAAAGATATTTTGATATGCTGTATTTATTGTAAAATATATACCTTTTGAAATAGATATAACAAATTTTTTTTTTATTTTTATTAAAATTTTTGGAAATAGGTGTATGTAAACTTTATTGATTCACTGTATATGTAGTAAGCTATTTGATTTTGTTCTCAACATTTCTAAAGGGCTAGTTAAACATAAACCCACAACATATTTTCTTTTGCAGTTGTAAGGCTTTTGTAAATACTTCTCAGAACAATAGTTGTTTATTCACAAACCGTATCACATTCTGTGACAGTATCACGATTTAACGAAATTTTTTTAAGAATTAAAGTCATATGTAAAAATTTGTACTGAAAGTAGTCATTAAAAGTGTTTTAAATATTATAAGTGGTTTTATTTTTGGAGAAATGCCTGCGAACAGAAACATACCGAAAAACACATACATATTTCCTACTGCGCTGTTTATGTTTTTAATTTGAAATCCTTGTTGAATTATAAAAATATAAAAGTTTTAACTATAATTTTTGGTTCTTTATGGACAAGACACATTCAGTTAATAGCCGCTTATTTAGCAATTTACTATAAATATGGGATAGAAACTGCTACAGTACGACATTAATGCTACAGCAGTTAATGAATAAATACATCTGAATATACTATGAACATACTTGAAAACAAATTATTATCTAGAAAAGTTAAAAATGTTTTTTTCATTTAAGCGCACATTTCAAATGTATTCACTTATACTGATAGTGGTAAAACCCTATTCTTCACTACCGCCAGTCATCCGTTTGGGTAAGTAAAAGCATGTATGTATATGCCGCTTTAAGCCTGGGAATTTGATTTGGAATGTAGTAACTTATAGTGCCGATCCATCTCTAATACATAATAGAAACAATATATCGTCAACTGAAATGCAAAATAACGCATCATCATAGAATTCGAAATTGAGTGTCATGTTGATTACGCTTCACTACTTCAAATTACATACTATACATAGTATTACATATGTTCCACATTTTCAGGTTCTGCGCTCAGATATAAACCAGTTTTAACCAATATTAAAATTTTTTTTCACTCATGTTCCATTTTATTTCGGGTTTCAATCATGCCACTGTAAATTTCCGAAAATGTTGTTACGTTATTTTGCATTTCAGGTGACGATATGTATGTCTTCGATTATCCAAAACTTGTAAAACAGAGAATTAGTATTATTTAAATAAACAGCATTTCTCCTCTATTATATTCAAATTGATATATGATCTGAATCTTTATGTTCAAATTGTTCGAGGAAAGTGCAATACTCGAAGATGACCAATATTTCGAAGGTAAGTTTGCTTGTTAGTGAGAATGGATAGAAAACAAACAAAAAGGCTATATTATTCCTTACAAAATGTGATGGGCCTTGTCCAGGCTATCCAGGTGCATCCTGTTAACCCTCATTTTGACGGATACTTGGATTGTCATATAGAGTACCAATGGGCCTGGCTGGACCCAAAAGCAAACCTAACATCATTTTGGAGAACCTTTAATTTTTTTATTTCAAACAAAATTTTAAAAACTCAAATAAAGTATTCACGAAAAGCAAGTAAAAGATTGAAAATCGAATTAATTTTCCTTTATGCACTTAAAGCATTTGTAATAACATTTTGAATGTTGTTGACATACAGCATCTGCGCACTCTTTGCAAAAGAACCTTGTTATACGACGATGTTTGTCTTGAGCATGGCATAAGCTGCAGTTCCTTTTCTTTTTTAAAGTCTCACTTTTGGTGTCTGTTAGCGTATTTGGTTGTTTCTGTAAAATAAATTTTGTAACTTGTAAATGTGTTTGCCCTATATATATAACATTACTGAATACATACCTCAACCTTTTCCCAAAATATCTTCAATTGCGAAACGGCAAACGGAATGCTTTATTATATGTATGTATATTGTTACGTCTCGACTCGATTTACGGATGAGCTAACATTTCGGACAAATCATATAAAAACTTTCTACGAGCGTCTGATTTAGTGTAATTATTATTTTCTTTGCATATAATAAAACTGCCTAATGCCATTACATCAACAATATTATAAAAAAAATGCAAGAGTCCATCTCTTAGTTTTTCTTTTGGTAGTGTAATGCGTTAGCATTTGGTCCATGGCATCAACACCAACTTTATTTTTGTTGTAATGCATTATTGCTGCTGGTTTTCGCCTGACGCCTTCAACTTCCTTATCGTAATGTACCGTGGAGAGTAACCGCTTTGTTTTTCTTAGGAACATACAAATGAACAAATGGCTACGTTGTCTTGATGAAATCCAAACTCAGATGAAAGAACTGCCCTATTCCTGTTTTTCTTCATTTCAGGTGGGATACATGCTTTATTGCTTCGAAGGGTTCCAACGAAGGACAGCCCCAAGCTTATTAGCCGCTTACATAAATTTAAAGAGGAAAAAAAGTTGTCAGCTACTATTGTGCGCCCAGAATTTGAATATTTTGAAACCAAACGTATAAGCTCATTTTCCCCTTGGTTCTTTGCTCTCCCTTCGTTGGGTTCTTTTCCGGTATAGATATTTCCACTCAAAGGATAATGAGTTTTTGCGTCACAAGCCCACCATATTTTTATACCGTACTTAGCCGGTTTTGAAGGTATGTACTGAGTAAATTTCGTTCTTCCTCGATACGGAAAAAGTTGTTCGTCAACAGTTATATCGCTATATGGACGAAAATTCTACCGGAGATTTGCATTTAGAAAGTTCCAAATATCTCGTATAGGTGTCACTTTATCTGTTTCTAAGCGGAAAGGTCTAGTGCGACCGTCATCAAATCGTATATAACGGGATATGGTCAAAAACCGACGGTAAGACATCGTTGCTCTGAAAATTGCCACTTGGTTTGTTTTCCATAAAACTGACGCAGCCTGACTATTGTTATTGCTGACTCCTGCTGCTATAAGAATGCCTAGAAAACCTCTGAGCTCCGTTTCTGTAAAGCTTTGCCAGTCTTTCAATTTGTTGGGATTTTTAAAGTTCCATTCATTAGTTTTTTCCGTACCGTAATAGTTGGTTTCGCTTACAATGATGTATGACATGTTTGGTGTAAAAAACGCATCGATAACTTCAACAGGCGAACATGATGTGATTGTCGATCCACCGGATGAACGCAGTACATTATGGGAGCGAACACGACTACTTTGAGGTGCTGCCTTACTCCAAACGGTCCCATCTTTGCCAATAAAGTTGTTACCTTCATCAGTATTCAAATCATCGTCGCTATCTGTGCTACTATATTCTTCAGCGACTTTAATTTCATGTTCAGCTTCAACATCTGAAGCTTCAAATTCCAACTCATTTTCTATTTCTGAGGCGCTGAAATCAAGATCATTATCATCATTTTCACTATTGTTTTCAATCTCGTCTGTCAAAGCATTTGCAACCAAGTCATAAAAATTTGGATCACTACGCGGCACATTATCATATATGAAATCTATTTTATTCATTTTTATTCAATAAATACACACTTTCACAGAATACCACCGATTATTCTTTACTTGAATGTGAACATCACTTTTCACTTCTTCACAACAATGTTTTTGATAACGGAACTTTAAATTGAAATGAGCAAAACAAATCATGAATAGAATAACAAGATTCATACAAAAGTATATTCCCGTTGCGTAATGAGCGCATGGGTCTGGCCAGACCCATTAGTACTCAATATGACTTTTCGGTTGAAAACTATAATTTAAAAACTATTTATCAATTTTTATAAATATATATATGAACAAAATCATAATAAAATATACCATCTAGGATATCATGAAGTATTGAAACATAAACGTGTGTACTAGAAAATGAAATCGTGATTTAAAGTTCAAAAAGTTCTGGCTGGACCCATAAGTACAAATGAGGGTTAAACATGCATAATCGAAATAGACATAGAGTAATGACATCATCTACCAATAGGGATGACGTGATTTTGATAGCTCGAAGCGGCCAGGGTTTTCAGTGAAGCTTGCCATTTCATCACGTTACGTAGTCTTTATAGTACACTGCTTGTAAAATGTAAAAATTTTTAGAAAATTCTCGTTCTCATTTTTCATAGAAATTTGTTTTCATCGAATAATAATCTTCAGATATGAAATCCATTACTAACTTCATGGCTTTGCCAATCAACAAAATTTTCACTATTAGAGTAAGTCAAATACCATACACAATTGCTTGCCCAAAAATTTACAGCACATCGGGCTTTATTTCTTTCGAAATGAGGTAAGAAATGCAGTTACCATCAATAGCGAGCGTTATAACTCGATATTGACCAACTATTTTTCCTGCAGTTTGATCAAATCAATCAAGCAACAACGCGAGAGGAGTTCGAAGACAACATCAGCGCAACGCTATAACCGAAATTCCAGCCGAAATCCTATACCGAGTCATCGAAAATTGTCGTAAACAGATATACGAGTATGTATACGAGTATAGTATACGCAATCGAATCTATGGTAGCTATTTAGCCTTCAATGACTTAAAACGGTTTCCACGGAGCTGTCGTTTGAGTTTGGTTTATAGCCAGAAGTTACACGGAGTTAAAGGAGGTTTAAAATTTGATGAAAAGCTCAAGAAGGAGCAATTAGAAGTGCACCACACCTAGATAATCGAAGAAAACTGTTAACAAACTTTGGTTTTCGACTTGTTTTGAGGTGATTTTTTTGGGTTTTTCTCACCTTCGGTCGATTGATCATCTGTTTCCAGGTCGTAAGCGAGTCGTAAGATCCAAGGCTCATCGTTAGCAATAATACGTTTAATGACATCTTGGCAGTCAGAACGCATTGTTTCAAAGACGTTAATCCGCCACTGTTTTGAGTTTATCAGAACGTTTTAAAATACGAGCGCTATTTATGTTGATTGCACTAGCTTAAAATACAAGTATTCTTCTTGACCAAGAAATATAATTAAATCTCGAACATTTTCACGCGATTATTTTTTACAATTTCTATACGACCAAGATGAACTCAGCAACGGTGCAACCATGAACTTAATTAAAAATTTTGGGGAGTTCAATCGGTGAACAAAATTATTGTACTCTGTAGCATTATGTTGCAAGGCTATGTAGTATGAGAAGTAGGCACGCAAAAAGGAGTTCTACGCGAAAAAAATTTGTTACACCCCGTTGTTGGACCGACCAGAGTTATTTTTTTTGAAGCGCGGCCGAAGGCCGCTAACACAAAAATGAGTTCTACGCGAAAAAAATTTAACTACTACTACTTCAATTTCTCCCATTTTTGCATAAACATAAAAGTATCAGAATAATACTACATGTCAAATTTGGTTTAAGTTGGTCGAGTAGGTCACGAGATAAGGGTTTTCACCTAATTGCGAGCGGTGCCACGCCCATCGTCCACTTATGGAATTAATATCCTCACAGGTTACATGGCAGTGCCAGAAATATTTTTCCTGAGGTTATTAAAAGTTAACAAGATTACGAAATACATATTACTGTAAACAAAATATAGTAAGACTTTTTAATGCGTCGAAATATTTAATATTAGGTTGGATGGAGTCAAAAAGTTGACGCAAGTGAGGAAAGTTCTTTGATCGCCATTCACTTAGGAGTCGCCAGAAACGATTATTTTACATATGTCTCGAGCAGTTCACGACTTCCGGTCTTTGACCAAGTATCCTCTGGGTAGCCAGTAAACATCCGTTTGAAAGCGAGCTACTATGGAAAGGTGAAAAAGCTTTCAAGACCGGAGCATACTCTTGTACAACCCCCAGGATGATCTAGTGACTGATGCCCAGAGCATACCAAAATTATGGAGGGAAGACTTCTCCAATCTGACGAATGCAGTGAAAGTATAACGGCAAGAAAAGGCGATTCCTCAATCGGTGACATTGACTGTACGTTCCATTGCCCGACCATGAAGAAGTTCGAATATTAATTACCCGTCTGAAGCACAACAAGGATGTGGGTGCTAATGGATTGCCGACCCATCTATTCAAACACGGCGGCAAAGAACTGATAAGGAGCATGTATCAACTTCTTTGTAGAATATGGTCGGAAGAAAGCATGCCCAACGATTGGAATTTAAGTGTGCTCTGCCCAGTCCACAAAAAGAGAGCCCCCACTATCTGCGCCAACTACTGCGGGATAAGCCTCCTCAACATCGCCTATAAAGTTCTATCGAGCGTATTGTGTGAAAGATTAACTATGCGCCACATTTTGGAAAAGACCCGTGAAAGGAGAATCGACACACACCACCTCTTCGTCGATTTCAAAGCTGCTTTCGACAGCACGAAAAGGAGCTGCCTTTATATCGCGATGTCTGAATTTGGTATCCCCGCAAAACTAATACGGCTGTGTAAACTAACGTTGACCAACACCAAAAGCTCCATCAGGATCGGGAAGGACCTCTCTCAGCCATTTGATACTAATCGAGATTTCAGACAAGGCGACTCCCTTTCCTGTGACTTCTTCTACCTACTTCTGGAGAAAAAAATTCGAGCTGCAGAAGTACCAAGTGTGTACCGCTGATAATATTGATATCATTGGCCTTAAAAATCGCGCAGTTAGTTCTGATTTCTCCAGAATGATTAAGGCAACGAAGCAGATGGATCTGGTTGTGAACAAGGACAAGACCAAAAATCCCTGTCATCAAACAAACAGTCGTCGCGCTCGAGACTGTGCTCTCACGTCACTGGTGACAGTCATAACTTCGAAAACGTAGACAACTTCGCCTACCTTGGAACCAGCATCAACACCAACAACAATGCCAGTCTCAAAATCCAACATAGAATATCTCTTGCCAACAGGTGCTACTTCGGACTGAGTAGGCAATTGAGAAGTAAAGTCCTCTCTTGACGAACAAAAACAAAACTCTATAAGTCATTCATTATTCCCGTTCTGCTATATAGTGCAGAGGCATGAACAATGACAACATCTGATGAGACGACGTTACGAGTTTTCGAGAGAAATGTTCTGCGGAAGATTTATGGTCCTTTGCGCGTTTTGGTCACGACAAATATCGCCTTCGATGGAACGATGAACTGTTACGATATCAGTGATATCTGTACCAAAAGTCACATCATTACTGTTTAGTATAGGCGTGTCTTTCTTTTTTTTTTCAATATCTTTTTATTTATTGAATCTGCGTTTTGTTTTAAAAGCCTAACAATAAGTTATTAAATCTTAAATCTGTTTAAAAAACTAGACACGCTCAAGCAAGTGATTGAGCTGTTTTGGTGATACATTGCTCTTCAGTACGCGGGCATATCTCTTCTTTTAAGGCGTGTGTGATCGCAGGAATGTACCAAAGCATTAGCCAAAGGGTTTGGGTGATCACGGAGTTTAGATATATATTTAATTCTGCTGTCTTTTACTTATTTCTTTACCATAGAGATACCAAGGTCTTTATGGATATTTTCATTACACATGTACCCACTGTAGCGTGATTGACAGTTTCTTTACATAATTGTCAGTTTTGTGTTCCTCTTCGCGTTTAAGCGCTTTTTTTAACTTTCGTACAGCAGATTTCAGTTGAAGCAGAGTTGAAGGGGAGCGATTTAACTGCCATTCCCGCCTAGCTCGCCTTTTCTCATTTACAAGTTTCTTTATTTCAATTTTGGTGATCTTTCTAAAACCAACTGGTTTGTTGTTTCTTTTTGGTGTTGCCAATACAGCTGCATTAGTTACTCGTATTAAATCAGCAATTTCTCTTATATTTTCATCAATGTCTCTTCCTGTATTTATTTTGCAATCAATATTGATGTGGGTGCTGATATACTTTCTATATTTCAGCCAGTAAGTTTTATGTGATGTTAGAGAAACTTTTGGCTCAAATATCATGGGCTGTTCGTATAACTTTATTACTACAGAAGAATGATCAGATGATAAGTCTGTACATGTATCAGCTGTCATTAGCGATCTATCTATATTTTTGACTACAGCAAAATCTATTAAGTCTGGTATTTTTCTTTTATCACTGGGCCAGTATGTTGGCTTACCAAGAGATATTATATCCAGCTTATTATGCTTATTCATAATAGTGTAGTACAACTGTCGTGTGTTTTGCGTTGTAATCTCCACCCGCTAGAAATTTTTGACCTAGTGTTCCAAAAAAGTCTTTAAATTCGATTTCTGCAATTTTAAAACAAGGTGGATAGTATATAGCAGTAAGGTTTAAGTCACAACCCCGATTTTTGAGTGAAATTGTTGTAGCTTATAACTGTGGAGTAGCATGCGATTCTAGGGCATAGTGGTTTAAACGATTTCTAATCAACACTGCCGTGCCACCATGCGCTTTTCCATCTGGATGATTTGTGACATAGACACTAAATCCTGAAATATTGAAATTATTTTTATTTGTTAAATGAGTTTCTGATATAAGCATTACATCAATATTCTTTTCAGACAGAAATCTGATAATCTCTAATTTATGTTGGTTAACACTGTTAGCATTCCATATACAGATATTTAGTAAGCTCCTGTTTTATTTAAATTATTAAATCTTGGATCATGTTTTGCATGCTTGTCATAAATTGTTTCATACACTGTGTAAGATTTATAATCATAGTTTCAATACCTCCATTTGGAGGATTTTGCGGCAGTTGCATTAGCACAGTGTTGCCTTTCACCACATTTGCATAGCTTCCTTGCATATTATTATTGATAGAAGTAATAGGATATGAGCTTTTCTCTGAGGTTGCTATAATTTCATTACGGGGTGTTTGTAATACTTGGTTACGACGTGCTTGAATGCCCTGTGACAACTTCGATTTCAAATCTTTTTATACAGTGTGATTTTCCCATTTACATTTTTTATTTAATTCTTCTTTCTTAAGGGTGCAGTTCGAAGTGGGATATAAATCACCACATACCACATACACTGCGTAGAGTGCAATATGATTTAGTATGCCCATATTCTTGGCAGTTAGTACATTGTACCGGACCGTTTCTTTTATGTGGTTCTTCCGCAGTTACTCTGCGATGCAGCAAATATTTCAGATTGTATATAGGATGGGTCTCATTTTTTTTTAGTTGATTCGAATTCGGCAACAATTCAATGGGCTGTGGTACTATTAAATATATTTACAACTGTTTTAATTCCAAAACCACATTCTTCCAATGCTTCTTTCACTTCACTAGAGTCTACGGCGGACTCTATACCCTTGATTACAACAACTAGGCCCTTAGAGCTCTTCGGCTGATACGAATAATAATTTTTGTTTTTATTCGACAAAAATGTAACGATTTCCATGAAACTTTTTTCAGTTTAGGACTGAATTTTTGTTTCGCCTATATTGCCTTTTTTCAAAGGCACTATATCAAAATTGGTAGTGCAAACAATTTCACTTAAATTCGCTACGCTCGCGCAAATATATTGGAGGTGGTTTGGCATTAACGACTGTGGTGGTACCCTTCGAATCGTCGTCTGAGCCATTGCTTAGTATGGCAAATCTGTTGCCATTTAAAACTTCCGTTTTATTTTTATTTGGTGTGCCGCCTTGAATTTTTTTAGGATTGACCGCTGATTTAGAAGGACTTAATTTCCTTTTTATATTGACGTAGCGGTCAATGCCTGTTTGTACAGACGGGCCTTTTGGTACACTCTCACCTCGCTTTGTGATTTTCTTCGTTGCCTGCGCGTTTGCTGGTACCTGCAGGCTGGCTGGTGTCAGGGCATTTCTTGTTGCCCGATCGTTGTTTTCGGCTGCTACTGTTGACTGCGTTCTTTGCTTCGATTCCTTTCCAGCTGATCGCCGCGATGACTCATCATCGCCGTTACACTTTTTATTGCCAGTAGTTGTGGTTGTTGTTGGGTCGACAAAGCTGAAGTAGGCATTTAAGAAATGCCTACGGCCTTGTTGATGAGGCTGCGAAGCACTCATTATTGTTTGTTTGATTTTTTGTTATTTTGTTTTCACTTGTTGGTTCGTGCACTAATTGTTTATGATTATTATTATTAATTTGTGTGCACTGTTTTTAATGTTTGTTTACAAATTATAAATTGTTTTTTTTTTTTTTTTTACTTTTTGCTTGGTTTTATGATTAATTGTTTTTTTGAAAAGATTGCATTCACGGAGCGAGTTAAATAACACATCTGTACTCTTGAACACTCTCTCTTTGAAATACATAAAGTGCATTCGACGATTTTAACGATAAGTGAAATTATTCAAGTAAGTTCATAAGTTCCATTAATTTTTGAGTGTGGAATCAAATTTTAGGTGCCGAAACGTTCTGCAATATTTGTTTGTCGTTAACGAGTGTTTTGAGTGGTAAAAAGTTATCAAAGAGGATCGAGAATGCGTTGACGAAACCACGTCCAGCACGGCCGTCAACATCAACTGATGATCAACACGTCAATGAAAGCAAGAAATTGGTGCTTGAGAATCTATGATTAGCATTCATCCTGCTACCAGGATGTCATGAAGCGGTATGAGTCTTGGATCTATGCCCACGCCCACTTTCTAAACATTTTTTAATCACAAATGCACATCCCTAATGCAATTCGTTTTACTAAATTACAGCCTGGTATCTTATTGTTGAGCTTTGCTATGGCACTTTAGAATTCGATTATTATGTAATACTATTCCTTCTTGGATGCCAGGGACTACGTGTAGAAAGTCTCATCAAAATATCTCAATTCTTACTTAATTTATCGTTTGCATGGACGGGAGGACTGACAGACTTCCGGATTTCATTTTGTCTCATCATCCTGATCATTTATAAATAAGTAACTCCATATCTATCTCGTTAGGTGAACAAAACTATTATACTCTGTAGAAACATATTGCAAGGGTATAAGAATGTAGAAAAAGGTTTCAACTTCATTCTTTGATTTAGTTTTATTACTATATTTTACTTCCCGTCAGCGAAAATTACACCAGATTCATCTTCAAATGAGATAGGTATACTTGTATGTGATTTACCAAAGAGGTTAGATCTAATATATGGAAGTGATGTCAAAAACGTCAATTATAGTAGCGAAGTTCATCGTTTTATAAATTTAAGGTTTAGATCAAAACTTTAAATTTAATGGGGAATATTTATTATATTATTTATACTTTGGCATTTATTTTTTGAAAATTATCTCGTTCGAATATTGGCCGCGGCTACGTCTCAGATGGTCCATCCGTTGCGTCCAATTTTCGATGACACGTTCAAGCGCTTCGATAATAATGTTTAGCTCCAAGGCCTGAATCGAAGCGGGATTGTCCGCATACATTTTACACATGAAAAAGTCTAATGCTGTGATTTAATACGATCTTGTTGGTCAAACTTGAAAATATCTACTCACCAAAGTGTTCTCTCAATAAATCCATTGACTGATGCGATGAGTGGGAAGCGGTACTGTCTTATTGAATCCAAATGTCGCCGAGATCGTGAGCATCAATTTAAGACATCAAATTGTCAGTTATCATTACGTGATATCACCGGCATCATTTTTGAAGAAAAATGGGCCAATGATTCCAACAGCCCAAAACAACACAAAATTATTATTTTTTTCTGAATGAAATGGGAGCTCTTGATTCTCTTTAAGGTGCTCTTCGTCCGAAATGCGGCAATTTTCTTTGCTAACATACCCATAGAGACAGAAATGGCCCGCTTAACAAAATTTGGCTCGAATACGTCGTGTCTCTTGGATATTTTCAAGACCCCATAGAGTGTTGCTAACATACCCATAGAGACAGAAATGGCCCGCTTAACAAAATTTGGTTCGAAAACGTCGTGTCTCTTGGATATTTTCAAGACCCCATAGAGTGTTGCTTAGGAAGGTCTAACGGTTTCAGTTCGTGCACATTTTGTATAAGATCTCGATGTAAATACACCAAGTGTTTCCATGCGTGAGTCCTAGTTGTAGGAGACGACGCAGAATTGACTCTCCACGATCTTCGGTACACTCTCAGCTACGGTTGCTATAATTTTTTGACTGCGGGCTGGACGTGGTCTATTCGGTTGAATATTATAAAGGGTGATTTTTTAAGAGCTTGATAACTTTTTTTTAAAAAAAACGCATAAAATTTGCAAAATCTCATCGGTTCTTTATTTGAAACGTTAGATTGGTTCATGACATTTACTTTTTGAAGATAATTTCATTTAAATGTTGACCGCGGCTGCGTCTTAGGTGGTCCATTCGGAAAGTCCAATTTTGGGCAACTTTTTCGAGCATTTCGGCCGGAATAGCCCGAATTTCTTCGGAAATGTTGTCTTCCAAAGCTGGAATAGTTGCTGGCTTATTTCTGTAGACTTTAGACTTGACGTAGCCCCACAAAAAATAGTCTAAAGGCGTTAAATCGCATGATCTTGGTGGCCAACTTACGGGTCCATTTCTTGAGATGAATTGTTGTCCGAAGTTTTCCCTCAAAATGGCCATAGAATCGCGAGCTGTGTGGCATGTAGCGCCATCTTGTTGAAACCACATGTCAACCAAGTTCAGTTCTTCCATTTTTGGCAACAAAAAGTTTGTTAGCATCGAACGATAGCGATCGCCATTCACCGTAACGTTGCGTCCAACAGCATCTTTGAAAAAATACGGTCCAATGATTCCACCAGCGTACAAACCACACCAAACAGTGCATTTTTCGGGATGCATGGGCAGTTCTTGAACGGCTTCTGGTTGCTCTTCACCCCAAATGCGGCAATTTTGCTTATTTACGTAGCCATTCAACCAGAAATGAGCCTCATCGCTGAACAAAACACGCGCGCGAAACACATTTCGAACCGAACACTGATTTTGGTAATAAAATTCAATGATTTGCAAGCGTTGCTCGTTAGTAAGTCTATTCATGATGAAATGTCAAAGCATACTGAGCATCTTTCTCTTTGACACCATGTCTGAAATCCCACGTGATCTGTCAAATACTAATGCATGAAAATCCTAACCTCAAAAAAATCACCCGTTACAATATTGAATGCTGTGTCTCAAGATTGTTGATAATGTTGCGAATAGTACGCTCAGTAGACGGATTAGGTTGGCCATTCTTAACAGAACGTGAATCTTCGTAATAAAGTTGAACGATTTGCAAACGTTGCTTAAGTCTGAGGCTAGTATTGTCACCAGCGAAGCGAATGAAATTTTAGGCGAATTTTGCTATTTCGAATTGCGATCAGCGAGCGGATAGTAAATTCGTCACGAAGTGTCGAAAGAACTAGCGAAATGAATATTTGATATTGCCACTTGCGAATTTATAAAATTCGTTTCGCCTCAACTGTCAAAATTTGGTGAACGTCGGTTCGAGAGTGTAATTAAAAATGGAGAAAACGTTAGTAAAATTTTGAAAATTTATTTATTGTATTTAATTCATTACAAATTTAATTATTTTTAGAATAAAACGAACTACTCAGAAGCGATTTGAGGTAATGGTGAAGTTACTGGAAAGAAATCCTGAGTTAGCCAGAGGAATGGCGCCGTTTGGCTCCACAAAAAAAAAATAGGATGGAGTTGTAGGAAGGTATTGCGGCTGAGTTAAACAATATCGGCCCTCCAATACGTAGTGGCAGCGAATGAAATAAGGTAACAATAAACTATTTTGATTGCATATACATATGTACATATCTGTATTAATTTGTGCATTTCTTAGGTTTGGTTGGACTACAAATTGAAATTAAAAAGAAAAATTTCAGAAAATCGGAAAGAGATTGCAGCCACAGGTGGAGAACCCAACGCAGCTTAACGCCTTTGGAGCAGGTCGCGGACGAGTTGCTCAGCTTGCAGCAGGCAATGAATCCAAGCAGAGCCGCATTTGGAAGCACCTGCACCAGCATATTTAAAGGAAGAAATCAGCACACATCTGGAAGATGGTTCAGCCTGAACAGGCGGAAGAAATTGGAAACTTTAGCATTACGTCTAGGCAGGCACCTACAAACAGAGTGGAGCGCGAAAATTTGTGTATGAAGGCTTTGGAAGGCAAGCAGAAATGAAAAATATTAATTCGGTGTGCAATGAAATTTCAAGATATAACAGAAAAATTTACGAATTAAAAAAAGAAAAATTGGCGTTATATGAAATGAAAGAAGAAAGAAAGAAGGAAGAAAATATTGAAAAAATAGGCGACATAAAGAAAAAATTTATATAAAATTAAAGGAATTGGAATTAAAAAAACTTAAATACTCAAAATAAAAAAAAAAATCCAATTCAAAATTAATTTTAGTTATTTTATTCTATGTTGTATTGTATATTTTAGGGATGCAACTTGACTATGACAATGCATTCGCAATTTTTCTTCGGCGATGATCTACTGCTGATCCACTGAAGTTTCCTTCAACTGGTTCCAGTGGTACTACTACATCAACAAAAGTTTCTTGTTCAGGATTATATTGTTTACAAATATTGTGTAAAGCACAACATACATTTACAATCACAGTAGCTTTTCTATCGTAGTTTACGTTCAACTAGTATACAACGAAAACGGCATTTCAGGACTCCAATTGTCCTTTCAACTACGTTTCTTGCCTTTGCATGTTTTTTATTAAAATTTGATTTCGCTGTTCCTGGTAAAGCGTTTCGGAAAGGCGTCCATAGATACTTGTGTAGTGGATAACCAGAATCACCTAAAATATATTTAATTTTAGTATTTATGTATGTAAATATACATATAAATTGTAGTTACCTAAGTATCTTTTTGGTATGTTTGCTCCAGATACGTTTTTAATGAGCTATTATTCCACACAAATGAGTCGTGGCTAGATCCTCCATATCTTGCATCAACACACTGTATTAGCATATTCTGATCGCATGCCTGATAAGAATTTATTTTTTAAGACCAAATAATAATAAATAATAATTTATTTATTTAGTTTCTACTTACAATCATCGCATTTATGCTGTAAAATCCTTTTCGATTTAGATATAGGTGTTTGTTTTCACATGGAGCAATAATTGCAACATGGGTTCCATCAACGCAACCAACCACATTTGGAATTCCTGATCTGGTAAAAAATTTCCTTCTTGTTATTCATTTTTGCTCTTCAGTTATGTTTGTTTTGATCCAGACACTGCAAAGAGTGGATTCCAAATATTGGGAGCATTTCCTTAAAAATCAACGAAACACTGAGCTGCGCAATATCTAGTTGAAAATCATTTCCCACTGTTTGCTGATAGCTCCCATCAGCAAAAATCTGAGGGCGCAGCACAATTTTAACATCGGCGATATTGACGACGATAGGTTAATCGGACATTTTTCCTTTACGCTGTCTAGCACATACATAAATGCATCCTTGCTTAACCGAAAGTTTTCTTTATAAAAATGTATGTGACGTGATATTTGTTTAGGCACTTTTATAGCAATAGATACTTACAATATTGAAGAAAGTTCCATGGAATTGGAGTGATCCCTGATGAACCGTCGCTGCCTAAGTAGCTTGTCCTTTCAACATAATTATCTTCAAAATATAAATCTACGTTGTGAAACATTTTTATTCAGTTTTTTAAAATCACCGTAAAATTTCAAAACACACAATATTCAGTTTTAATACGTCAAAAATGTCAGTTTCGGATTAACTCGTGTGACATTTTTCAATTGTTTTAGTATGGCAACAAAAAAGTTGAGCGAATGTGTTCATTCGCCAGTCACAATGTGAACATGGCGAATTTTCGCCTAAAACATTCGACTCGCCAATACATTCGCTTCGCCAGTGACAATACCAGCATGAGTCTATACTCCTTGCATTCTGCTATATTCCTCATGATTGCCAGGCGCCATCGGAAGAGGTCCAAAGCCTGGCGGCTACATCCAGCAGAAGGAAGCAGGCATTGGTGGTGGGCGTCAATGCTACGCACCCTCTACATTATTTTTTACGAAGTAATTTAGTGGTACCTAGCATCCACTTCCACAATCGTTCTAGATATAACACTATACATAAGTAGACATGCATTGATAGAATACTGGAGGATGCTAAGCACACCGTCGTTCTCTGACCATAAATACATTTATTTCTCCATTAAATCGGAAGCAAAGATCAGGAGCGAGGTTAGGAGAAATTTCAGGAATGTAAACAGGGATCTCTATAGGCAGATACTATTAGGCAAAATACTCAAACCTTGTGGTTACTAATCACGTGAAGAGCTTGGGCGTGACTGTATTTACCCTAAATACAGCTCTTCATTACGCATGCTCTACGCTCCCTTGGTGGAGCAAGGAGCTTGGATTTTGCATGCGCATTACGGCCATGCTAGCAGAAAGCGAGGACTGTCGGAACGAATATAAAAACCTTCTAAGAGACTACAAGAATTTGGTGCGCAGAACAAAGCGAGAATCTTGGAAAAACTTTTGTAGTGGATTCGAAAAGACCAACGAGGTTGCGAGTCTTAGGAAACAAGTATCCAAGAGCACCGCCTTTCCCGGTCTAATTCGAAAAAGTAGCAGAGAGTGGACAGACAACTGCCAGAACTCATTGAGAAACCTAGGCAGTGTACACTTTCCAGGCTGTAAGAACGCGGTAACTATGCAGTAAACGTTTCCGAATATATCTTTACGGATAATAAAATTGAATGGGTAATCTGGGGGCTCTCTCATGCACTAGTGCTACACAGCTATTGTAAGACCAATTCTGTTCTACCGAGCTAGTGGAAGGCAATCGAAAGGATCTGCTACCTGTAGACTTCTTCGCAGAAAACTATATTACCTTCAGGCATAGCTCCGTGGGTAATGGCGGCTGGACATTCACCGACTACACGATTCCACTTTCCAACAGGGAAAGAAGATTCAAAGTAAACATAGAAAAAGATGGCTGGCGTGAGGGTATGTTACCTACGCGCAACACAATAAACTCTATACGGGGCTCCAAAATAGACGATGGAGTCGGTGCCGGAATCTATTGCCCACAGTTTGGCATTAAGCAACCTTTTAAGTTACCGGACCACTGAGATATATTTCAAGCTAAACTCTTTGCTATTGCGAAAGCCAGGGAACTGGCCTCTATTGCACATGCAGGCAATTCCAGAGTCAACATCTACGTAGACAGCCAAACAGCAGTGAAAACAGCAACCTTGTACCGCATATCGGCCAAAAGTGTCTTGGAAAGCAGGGCGGCAGTAAAAAGTGTTGCCAAAAGCAAACAACTTCATTTTTACTGGATGTCAGGATACAAAGGCATCGAGGGCAATGAAATATTGGACGAGATTGCCAAGAATGGTGGCCGATCAACATTCGGAAACCTATGCATTTTCTATACAACGATCTCGACAGAAACATAGATTAGATTGGAAGTACAAGAAATTCTTATTGAGTCTCGATAGAAGAGACTGAAATAACATGATGTGAATACTAACTGGTTATTGTCTGGCACGCGACCACAGGATGAGGCTGACAGAACGAGAAGACTGCAGGAAATGTCTAGAGCAGGGCATCAATTAAACAATGGAGTATCTCTTGTGCACTTGTCCCAAGCCTACGTTGTAAGCATCAGATCTCACCACGGTATGATACATTGGAGGAGGTATCGATAGTGAGGCCGAAAAGACTGTTAATTTTTCTTGGATTTAGCAACTGAACTACATCTGGTATCTGGTCTGAAAAGGACCAAACTGGTCTATACGTGGCTTCTTGACCTACCATATTTATTATCTTAACCTAACCTACGTCTTCGCATGATGAAATGATAAACAATACTGATCAAAACAACAAAGTTCATGAATCACCGGTTATATTGAACGCCAAACCAGCCTTTTGACAATCCTAAAGCGATAGGCTCTGGTATAGGTCCGGAGATATGTTATTTCGCCCACATATGGGCGGTGTCCCGCCCACTGCACAATATTGGCTACAAGCCTTTTTGTGTCCTTTTTCTGGGTGCAAAATGGAATATCTCTGAAATATGTCTTCCTCTTTACTGGCGCAGACAAAGCTTACGCGGTTATTGCAGAGTATCTTCGCAAAATGGCGCCAATTGGAGATTCCAAGCGAAGCCAGGCCATTCCCCACCTGGTCTTTCCAACAGTGTAGAGGTCTTCTTCTTCTTCAATTAACGGGTACTGCGTCGAATACTTTCAGAGCTGGAGTGTTTTCGTTCATTTCAGTCCGAAATAGTACCTGTTGGCGAGAGTTATTCTGCGTTTGATTTCGAGGCTGACATTGCTGATGTTGCTATTAATACTGGTTCGAAGTTATGACTGTTAATAGTGACGCGAATTCGACAACTCTTTTTTTGATGGCAGGAGATATTTCGCCTTGCCCTTGTTCATTATCAGACCCATTTGCTTCGCTTCCTTATCCATTCTGGAGACAGCAAAATCAATATCATCCTTCATGTGTAAAACGTCAACCATAGAGCATATTTATATATAAGTACATATACCAGTGGCGGACTCAGAGGGAATGGAGGAAGTTGAGGGCAGAAGCAAAAGTCAAAAGATAACAATTTACCGGCTACTGCATTGAAAACGTTGAAGAACTGCAATGTAGACCTATACCTCATAATTCCTAGTTTTACTCGCATATTCTGAACACTTCCTGTGACGAATGCGAGCTCAGAACGCTCTTTTTTGACACTTCGCCGCATGAAAACGTGGCTGAGGACGAACATTAAAGATAAATTGATCGGTCTGGCGTTTCTGCACACGTATCATAACATTGAAATCACTGCAGAAGAAGTTCTCGAAAGATTCTCAAAACTAGGCCCACATCATTTTTTTTGTGAAATTTTTCTATTCAATACACGAACTGACATTATACATTAAGCTTAGTATCCAGCTCTCAAGAAATGTAAATCTTCATATGAAAAAACGCTTAAGAAACGGAAAAGAAACTTTCCTGTGATAAATTTACTTGTGCTAGTATGTAGCACTAAAGTAATCTGGTACTAATTTACATTTTGAAATGTTGTATAAACCTTAAGAATCATCAACAACATTCCTTAAATCGCAAGGAAAATAATTATGTTACTACACACACACATACATATTACGCAGAAAAAAAGTTTATTTTCTTTGTTTATTTTCTCTTGCTCTTTTAATGTGTATAATTCACAATGCGTAACCAGCTGTCAAAGCTACTTGAAGAAATAATGTATTTTTTTCTTGAGCAATTACTTGAGAGCTTTACAATAAAGCATGTTACCCCGTACGTCTACGATTTTTAATGTATTTTTCCAATTTAGGAGGATTTGATATTAGAAGGGCGAGAACATCCGTTTGAAGGCGAGCTAAAGTGAGAAGGCGAAACATCCCCTGCATAGGGTTGTGCGCTGGGTTTGGGACCCGCCACGTAAAAAACACCCCCAATGAAAAGAAAAAAACAGCCTCGGATGAGAGACCCCCCTTTTGATGACGACCATGGCAAACGAAATAAGGACTACGAATTGAGGGCATGCACCTGGAATGTCCAGCCCCTTAATTGGGAAGGTGCCGCAGCCCAGCTGGTAGATGTAATCGTAAAGATAAAGGCTGACATCACCGCCGTCCAAGAAATGAGATGGACGGGACAAGGACAGAGACGAGTAGGTCCTTGTGACATTTACTACAGTGGCCATATAAAGGAGCGCAAGTTTGGTGTTGAATTCGTGGTGGGAGATAGACTCCGTCGCCGAGTACTATCATTCACTCCGGAGAATGAACGTCTAGCCACAATCCGCATCAAAGCGAGGTTCTTCAACATATCGCTGATTTGCGCCCACGCCCCGACGGAAGAGAAGGACGATGTGACCAAAGATGCCTTTTATGAGTGCTTGGAGCGCACTTATGAGAGATGCCCCCGCCACGATGTCAAAATCGTGCTTGGCGACTTTAACGCCAGGGTGGGCAAAGAAGGTATCTTTGGCACTACGGTCGGTAAATTCAGCCTCCACGACGAAACATCCCCAAATGGGTTGAGGCTGATCGACTTCGCCGGGGCCCGAAATATGGTTATCTGTAGTACTAGATTCCAGCATAAGAAGATACATCAAGCTACCTGGCTGTCTCCGGATCGAAAAACCACCAACCAGATCGATCATGTTGTGATAGACTGAAGACACGTCTCCAGTGTTTTAGATGTGCGTGCGCTCCGAGGTCCTAACATCGACTCGGACCACTATATTGTTGCAGCCAAAATTCGCACCCGCCTCTGTGCAGCAAAAAACGCACGCCAACAAACAAAAGGAAGGTTCGACGTCGAGAAGCTGCAATCACAACAGACAGCCGAACGTTTTTCTACTCGGCTTGCACTCCTGCTCTCTGAGAGCACTCATCAACAATTCGGTATAAGGGAACTGTGGGACGGCATTTCAAACTCCTTACGTACAGCTGCAAGCGAAACCATTGGTTTTCGGAAAGTGCAAAAGAACAGCTGGTACGACGAGGAGTGCCGTGTCGCAGCGGAGAGAAAACAGGCTGCCTACCTCGCAACGTTACGATCGACCACAACACGTGCGGGATGGGATAGATACCGAGAGTTGAAGAGGGAAGCGAGACGCATTTGCAGACAGAAGAAGAAAGAGGCCGAAATGCGTGAGTACGAACAGCTCGATAAGCTGGCCGACAGGGGTAATGCTCGAAAATTCTACGAAAAGATGCGGCGGCTTACAGAAGGTTTCAAGACCGGAGCATACTCTTGCAGAACCCCCAAAGGTGATCTAGTCACCGATGCTCAGAGCATACTTAAATTATGGAGGGAACACTTCTCCAGCCTGCTGAATGGCAGTGAAAGCACAACACCGGAAGAAGGCGAACCCGATTCCCCAATCGATGACGATGGAGCAGACGTTCCATTACCCGACCATGAAGAATTTCGAATAATAGTTGCCCGCCTGAAGAACAACAAAGCGGCAGGGGCCGACGGATTGCCGGTCGAGCTATTCACACACGGCGGCGAAGAACTGATAAGGAGCATGTATCAGCTTCTTTGCAAAATATGGTCGGATGAAAGCATGCCCAACGATTGGAATTTAATTGTGCTATGCCCAATCCATAAAAAAGGAGACCCCACAGTCTGCGCCAACTACTGTGGGATAAGCCTCCTCAACATCGCGTACAAGGTTCTATCGAGCGTATTGTGTGAAAGATTAAATCCCAAACTGATTGGACCTTATCAGTGTGGCTTCAGACCTGGTAAATCAACAAAAGACCAGATATTCACCTTGCGCCAAATCTTGGAAAAGACGCGTGAAAGGAGAATCGAAACTCACCATCTATTCGTCGATTTCAAAGCTGCTTTCGACAGCACGAAAAGGAGCTGCCTTTATGCCGCGATGTCTGAATTTGGTATCCCCGCAAAACTAATACGGCTGTGTAAACTGACGTTGAGCAACACGAAAAGCTCCGTCAGGATCGAGAAGGACCTCTCCGAGCCGTTCGATACCAAACGAGGTTTCAGACAAAGTGACTCCCTATCGTGCGACTTTTTCAATCTGCTGCTGGAGAAAATTATTCGAGCTGCAGAACTGAATCGAGCAGGTACAATCTTTTATAGGAGTGTACAGCTGCTGGCGTATGCCGAAGATGTTGATATCATCGGTCTCAACACCCGCGCCGTTAGTTCTGCTTTCTCCAGACTGAACAAGGAAGCAACGCAAATAAATCTGGCAGTGAACGAGGGCAGGACTATATATCTCCTGTCATCAAACAAACAGTCGTGGCACTCGCTACTTGGCTCTCACGTCACTGTTGACAGTCATAACTTTGAAGTTGTAGATAATTTCGTCTATTTAGGAACCAGTATTAACACCACCAACAATGTCAGCCTTGAAATCCAACGCAGGATTACTCTTGCCAACAGGTGCTACTTCGGACTGAGTAGGCAATTGAAAAGTAAAGTCCTCTCTCGGCGAACAAAAACCAAACTCTATAAGTCGCTCATAATTCCCGTCCTGCTATATGGTGTAGAGGCTTGGACGATGACAACAACCGATGAGTCGACGTTGCGAGTTTTCGAGAGAAAATTTCTGCGAAAGATTTATGGTCCTTTGCGCGTTGGCCACGGCGAATATCGCATTCGATGGAACGATGAGCTGTACGAGATATATATAGCGGCTACGCTGGCTAGGTCATGTTGTCCGGATGGATGAAAACACTCCAGCTCTGAAAGTATTCGACGCAGTACCCGCCGCGAGAAGCAGAGGAAGAGGAAGACCTCCACTCCGGTGGAAGGACCAAGTGGAGAATGACCTGGGCTCGCTTGGAATATCCAATTGGCGCCACGTAGCGAAGAGAAGAAACGACTGGCGCGCTGTTGTTGACTCGGCTATAATGCCGTAAGCGGTGTCTACGCCAGTAAAGAAGAAGAAGATTATCATGCCACATACTAAAAAAATGTTCCCTGGGTTGGTGAAAGATTCAAATAGAACCTTTACTTCTCAAATTTTTAGTTAAACGAACCATTCCGCCTTATATGTCACGCTTTCAGTTCTCATTCCAGCACATTTGATCTAACAGACTCACCCTTCAACAATAAAAAAATTATTTTATTTACTTTTAATCAGTAACATTCAAAACTAATAAACATACCTTAATCTAATTCTTAATTTGTGCTGTTGAAATTTTTGCTTTTTGTAGCTGAGCAGCTTAAGATCGCAACGCTTAAACCTCTCTTGCCTCTTATGACTCGGCTAATTCGGGCTAGGGTAATCGTTGAGTGTTAAATTAATTATTATTAAAAGTGGGTGAAGCGACGCCCATCGTCTATTTTAGCACCGGGTCGTATAAAACCCTCTCATACCATCTCGGAGGAAAAATTTAATGTCTGTGGTGTATTTAGTTATTGATTTGTCGCGTTTCTAGTAGTTTTTAACTGTATCGTTATATGAGTAGGTAGGTAGGTAGGAGTGCAGCCCTGTTGTCTATTGGGCTCAATTAGCACTTGATGTGCCATTTTGATACACTATTCGTAGAACCTCCTGTATCTGCTATTACGTTTCACCTTCTCTTTCAAACTATTTTGAGGTTTCGATGAAACTACTTATCTGACATGTTTTTAGTAGAAATCCATTCAAGGTTTGGTGCTTGATGGATTCCAAGTGTTTTGTGTCGGATCTGCGCTAGAGCTGGGCATTCACAGAGAAAGTGGAAAATTGTTTCCTTGTTCCTTGCTACTCTGCAGCCTCGGCAGATGTTGTTGCAGGGCATGCCCATTTTGAACGTATGTTCCCCAAATGACCGGTGCCCTGTTGTGGTAGCTGTTACTCTGTAGATACTTTTTCTTGACCTATGTAATAAGTCGTTTGTTCTTTTTCTGTCCTATGTTGGCCATAATTGTTTCGTTATAATGCATTTTGTAATGTTTTTCCACCTGTTATTTGTAACTTGTTCAAATTGTCTATTGATCTCTTTTTACCGATCCTAGCGGGCTTGGTATTAGCTCCGCCTCGGATTCGTTGAGGAAAGCTCTTGCCTTTGCCAACTCGTCTGCTTTTTCGTTGCCGAAAATGTTGCTGTGATCGGGAACCCAGACCAAGTCTAATTGGAGCTTGTCCTTTATTGAGCTTATTGCTTTCTTGCAGTTGTGAACTATACTGGAATTTGTCATGGGTGAAGACACGGCCAGGAGCGCCGCCTAGCCGTTAATATAGTTGCTTCATGTAAATTCTCGTGGTTTACAAATAGCACCTCGCAGGCTTTTTCTATGCCCAGTACTTCTGCTTGGAAAATACTAGCCGAGTTCGGTAGACATATAGAGAGAGATATGCCCAGATCAGCGGAGAATACCCCCGTGCCTACTCCGCAGTTCATTTTGGACCCGTCGGTATAGAATGAGATGATATCCTCCTCTCCTATTGGACCTCTTCTCCATTCTCGTCTAGATGGTATCCTTACCTGGAAGTGTCTATTGAAATCCAGCTTTGGGAGAATGTAGTCTGATTTATTAATGATAAGCTTGTTTACTTCTATGTTATTGAAGGCGCCCTCTTTATCTAGAAATGCAGCCATGGTGTATTGTTTGTGGTGTAGTGATTTTTCAATTACGCTTATCACCACGTGAAGGGCAGTTTCGGTTGATCGGCCCTTAATGGACGCATGTTGCGACTTCAATAACTTATCCGCCATTATTGTTCTTACATCTAAGTCTATTAGCCTTTCTAGTACCTTTAGCATAAAGCTGGTGAGGCTTATAGGTCTAAAATCCTTGGCATTATCGCGTGTTCTTCTGTCTGGTTTTGGAAGGAACACTACTTTAATTCTTTTCCAACTTCTTGGGATGTAAGATAGTTGAATGCTAGCTTTGTATATATCTTCAAGCCTTTGAACCATTGGTTCTACCAGTTTTTGCAGCATTATGGGCATAATCCCGCTTTAAATGATGCAAAACTATTTATGGCATACTTTATTTTGCTTTTGTCTACTATTTGGCCTCGGTAGTCAGCTGCGTTTAACGGTGGTTCTGGTTGAACCCTCTTTAAAGGTGTTTGCCGACTCCCGAGGAAATGTGTTGTAATTAGTACTTCCAGAGACTCGTTTGCCGAGGAGGTCCAATCACTTCCCTCTGCCCTAATGTAGGAAGTATTCGTATGATCTTTGGATAGCATTTTGCACAGCCTTGCGGTTTCTCTGTGCAGAAAGATCGCCATGAGTCGTTTTTGGCTTTGCTGATAGTGGAGCGCCGTAAGGTTTATACCTCGGAATCCAGGGACTGTCAATGAATCTTTACAAAATAGTATGTAGAAAAATGTTAAAAAATATATTTTGTGCGATCTCAATTTTTTATTTATTATTATAAATAATAATTAATTTTTTGGAGTTTTCTTTGATTTATAATAGTTTAAAATTATATTTTAAAAAGAAGAGCTATTACAAATTTGATGTTAGTTCTTAAGGGACTGTAGGTATAACAAGTAAGGAAGGGCTAAGTTCGGGTGTCACCGAACATTTTATACTCTCGCATGATAAAATGATAATCGAGATTTCATTATCCGTCATTCACATATTTTTTTATTAGTAATTAGAATTGAATTCTAAGAGATTTACCGATATTTTCGGTGAAAAATTAGGTTAGGTTAGGTTAGGCACTGAGTTCTTCGTGTTCGATAACAGGGACCTTGAAAAGTTATAGTCCGATCAAGACAATTTTTCCACAAGGGATACCTCAGCTCAAATACCGATTTGTGTAAAGTTTTATTCCGCTATCATCATTGGTTCCTAATGTAGAAGACATCAGATGGAATTCAAAAGAGCGTTATATTGTAAGATGGCGTGGTTGTGAACCGATTTCACAAATATTTCGTACATGTCATCAGGGTGTTAAGGAAATAATATATACTGAATTTCATTGAAATCGGTCGAGCAGTTCCTGAGATATGCTTTTTGGTCCATAAGTGGGCGACGCCACGCCCATTTTCAATTTTTAAAAAAAGCCTGGGTGCAGTTTCCTTCTGCCATTTCTTCCGTAAAATTTAGTGTTTCTGACGTTTTTTGTAAGTCGGTTAACGCACTTTTAGTGATTTTCAACATAACCTTTGTATGGGAGGTGGGCGTGGTTATTATCCGATTTCTTCCATTTTTGAACTGTATATGGAAATGCCTGAAAGAAACGACCCTATAGAGTTTGGTTGACATAGCTATAGTAGTTTCCGAGATATGTACAAAAAACTTTTTAGGGGGTGGGGCCACGCCCACTTTCCAAAAAAATTACGTCCAAATATGCCCCTCCCTAATGCGATCCTTCGTGCCAAATTTCACTTTAATGGCTTATTTTTGGCTTAGTTATGACACTTTATAGGTTTTCGGTTTCCGTCATTTTGTGGGCGTGGCAGTGGGCCGATTTTGCCCATCTTCGAACTTCACCTTTCTATGGAGCCAAGAAATTCGTGTACCAAGTTTCATCACGATATCTCAATTTTTACTCAAGTTACAGCTTGCACGGACGGACGGACGGACAGACATCCGGATTTCAACTCTACTCATCACCCTGATCACTTTGGTATATATAACCCTATATCTGACTCTTTTAGTTTTAGGACTTACAAACAACCGTTATGTGAACAAAACTATAATACTCTCTTTAGCAACTTTGTTGCGAGAGTATAAAAATGACGGTGGAGGAGGGAAATAGAGGGGACAACAGCAGCTGTTGAGTGTTGTTAATGCGGGCCCTAACAGAATATTACACGTGGCAACGTGCAAGGCTTAATACATAGCTGTTGTTGCTCGCTCCAAAAAAAAAGGTGCGTGGAGTCCCTACGCGCGGATGAAGTTATACTTCTTAGTGATATTCAGAAATGCATATCATTTTGTATGAAAGAAAACTAGAAAACTTAAATTCACATTTTATAAATTTATTATGCACATAAAATGAAGAATAAAGCAAAGTCTAAATGAATGAATTTTGACTCAGAAAGTAGTTCCGTCTCTTCGTTGCGGAAGAGAATATGCAGCGTAATCATCTCTCTTTTGTTCTTCGCCAATTTGGCTGCCGGATTGACTTGTGAAGATCAATTTTTTGTTGGTGACATATTCATATGTGTACGCATATGTATGTTTGTATGCTTGTGATTTATTTGTTCGGCAATGTATGCAAATATATGTACATATAAGTATATATGAATGTATGAACATGCAAGTCAATGCGCGCACATGCGTATACATACACTCATATGAGCATGTGCAGATACACAAGATAGGATAGAAGATGTATGCCTTTTAACATCGTATACTATAAAAATAAATATTTTTCTTACTAATATAAATTAAAATAAAGAAAAATATTTATTTTTATAGTATACGATGTTAAAAGCAAAAAATTAAAAATTTATTCTGTCGGGATTCGAACCTGGGACCTGTGTTAGCATCTTGACCTTCCAAGCGCTTACCACCAACACCACCATTGACAATTAGGTTGCGCTGACTTAAGTATGATGTGGTTATGAATGCAAGAAACATACGATGGCTCTAATAATTTTGTTTAAGTATAGAAATATACCTACTTTGTAGAACATTTGCTTTCGCAATAAGTTTATCACAGCAATATACATATGCATAATATGTATATACATATACATAACATTGCTGTGATGCCCTGAGAAGTATAGTCTTAATAAATTTATTTTTAATTTTTTGCTTACTAATAGAAATTAAATTTATCACAGCAATATTATGTATATATTTATGTATATTGCTGTGATAAATTTATTTTCTTTTAGTAAGAAAAAAATATTTATTAGTATAGATTTCCAAAAGCACAGAAATGATTCTGTGAATTTATTCATTAAAATCGCCACTCAGAAGTCATTTTATCCCTTGTAAGCGAGCGATTTTCTTAAATCTCACGCTCACAGATAAAACCATATACCTCGTCCTCGCGGGTCAGTTTCAAAAACCACAGAAATGATTCTGTGTGATTCTGAAAGGCCAACGCAGAGTATTTCAACCAAAACATACGTAAAATAGTTGAGAATTCGCAGAAATGAAAGACAAACGAAAGAAAAAGAAGTATAACTTCAATAATGCACAAGCATACAAACATACATATGCGCACACATGTGAATATGTCACCAACCAAAAATTGAAACATTGTTCTACAAAAACAACAACAGCATAAGCATGGAACATTGTGTTGTGTTGTTGTGTCGGCCGAGCTGTGCCGAGAGAAACGAACAAACGATCGCCGATTGTCACCGCTTCGCTTGCTGCTCGCACATCTTCGCAGACAAGGTTGCGTTACATTCATATGGATGGAGCGAGGTTGCGCAACTTTGCGTTACTTTTATATGGAAGGTTGCGCAACCAGAATCTATCGCAACCTTTTCCGTCGTATAAGAAGTATAACTTCAAAAAAAAAAATAATTTCTAATTATTGTTTATTTACAATTAATATATATATTATTGTGCAGTGAGCGTGATAAAAATTAATAACTGAACATTACTAAGTTTTATAAAGTTTGAAAATAGTGGCATAGATATAATAAGTATATGTTTTTTATTTATATTACATGCTTTTCAAAACAATAGTGAATACTCAATCGTATATTTTATAATAGATCGATTTTGAAAGTTAGAATGTAATAGTAAAATTTAATAATATTAATCATTCTTTATGATATAAAGCAGAGCCGCTCAAAATAACAAAATCTAAATTTTATGACCTATTCCCAGAAGTGTCAGAGAATGTCAACGATGTGCGAAAATTTCCCTACGTAATTGATGGAGGGATGTTACTACACCGTTGCAAGGCAATTAGATGAAAATTTCGGTACCATATATTAACATTACGTCAGATTTCTACATAGCAATTATGGCCATAACATTTATGTCGTATTTGATGGTTACAAGAAGAGCTGTACAAAATCGTACGAAGGAATGCGTCGCTCTAAAAAAAATGCATGTAATGATGTAATATTTGATAAAACCATGCCTCTAAAAATAGCGCAGGAGAAATTTGTATCAAATGCCAAAAATAAGAGTAGGCTCATAGATATGCTACGAAAACACTCACAGAAAATAAAATATTTTCTTGCCAAGCAGTCCGAAGATGTCGATGTTTTAGTTTTATTGACTGCACTCTCACCATCAGACCGTGAAATTTGTTTTCGAAAACCATCGAAAGGCAAAAGCTTAGAAAAAATATTACCAAAGTGTAAGGAGCATATTCTGTACATGCATTCACTGGCTATGGCACGACGTCAGCTTATTTCCAACGTGGCAAAAACGTGTTTGCAAAAAATTTTGAAAGACGAACATACTTGCAAAATGGTGCGACGGTTTTTAAAAATGAATGCAAAGATATCGATGAAATTTTTAAAGCTGCTTTATACGGTTCCCCTCAAAAAATAAAAGATCTTAATGTACTAAGATACATAGGCTGCTATATATATTTCTGGACTAGGCAACTAGGACAGTGTTGCCAGGTGCAATCTGACATTTCCATTGGAAAGTTTGACATTTTTTAGCATAACATCACTCAGAACGTTTTGTCATTTAATCGTGAATTGTTTTATTTACAGGGAATTAAAAAATTCATCTCGGCCAAAAAATGGAATTAACTCGTGAACATTTTCGTGCGATCATTTTTCACAACTTTCGACGTGGATTATCACGACAAGAGTGCATCGATGACCTAAAATCTTTGTATGGTTATGAAGCACCATCCTATAGCACTGTGAAAAACTGTTACAACGAATTCAATCGTGGCCGACGCTCGCTCAAAGACGAATTCCGTGAAGGTCGTCCAAAAACAGCCGTTGTGTCAGAAAACATCGATGCCGTACGTAAACAGATAATGCAAGACGGTCATGTAACATACCTCCAGATAGAGGCATGCCTATGCATTTCTCTCACTAGCATACATTCGATATTGCATGAACACCTGGCCGTAAAAAAGGTTTGTTCTCGTTGGATCCCGGCCAATTTGACAATCGCTCAAAAAAAGGTTCGTGTGGATTAGTGTAAAGAAATGCTGAAAAAATACGATCGCGGTGCTTCAAAAGACGTTTATAAGATCGTCACAGGTGACGAATCATGGATCCATGCGTATGAGCCCGAAACAAAACAGCAATCGACAGTGTGGGTCTTCCAAGACGAGCCAAATCCAACGAAAAGAAAAAAACCAAAAAAAAAAACATTTTCGTTGATAAATATTCCTATTTTCATTATTAGGCCAGAAATATATATAGCAGCCCTCGTATAACTCTTTTTTAAAAGCAACTTCTAAAAATACCTGCGTTAAACTGCCGTCTTTACCACCTACTGCAGATGCCGCTTTTGAACACTTTAAAAGAGTATTTTTACAAATTCAATCATGGCTCGGAAGAGAAATAGCACCAGAAGAATGGGGTTGGAATTATGAATGGGGAATATTGATACCGCAAACAATGATGCAGCGACCAGCTCCAGAATCTTTACTGAAAATAATTTTTTGCACATGCAAAACAGGATGTGAAGCTTCTTGTGGGTGCAGGAAAAGTGGATTAAAGTGCACTGCAGCTTGCTTAGAATGCAATGGTGAAAGCTATACTAATCCTTTACCTACAATCTACCTCAACGAGATCGACGACGACAATAATGAACAATAATGTATATATCGTCACCTGAAATGCAAAATAACGTATCATCAAAATATTCGAAATCGAGTGTCTTATTAATTATGTTTCACTACTTCAAATTATATACATAATATCACATAGGTCCAACATTTTCAGGTACTGCGCTCAGATATAAACCAGTTTTAACCAATATTAAAAATTTTTTTCACTCATGCTCCCTTTTATGTCATGTTTCATTCATGCCACTGTAAATTTCCGAAAATGTTGTTACGTTATTTTGCATTTCAGATGACGATATGTAGTTAATGATAAATTTCTGTTGTAAATCATAATTTTTTGCAAAAATCTAATAAATTAACATTAAAGTTACTTTGCAAACATAATTCATTACATATAAAATTAAAAACTTTACTGTAAACATATTTTTCCCCTTTCGCCTTTTATTTTTCAGTAAAATGTTGTTAAAAATTGTTGTAATAGAGATCGGCCAATTTTTTTTTAACTTTTTTATTTGAGGTTTTAATAAAGCAGTCAAACACTTGTTATACGGATTCATTGACAGTTCCTGGATTCCGAGATTTTACTATTTTTATGCCTTACGGCACTCCACTATGACTGCTTTTTGTATCTTTCATAATATCTTTATATGACTGCCAGATTTTGGTTTTAAAACTCTCATTGAAAGCTTTCCTTAGTTGTGTTCTCGAATTCTTGAGTTCACTGCTCCACCAAGGAAGAGACTTTCTCTTTTCCAGAACTGTTAGCGGTGTGGTTTTTTTGAAAGTTGTGGTTAAGATTTTTTCCAACTTCTCTACTTCTGAATCTAGTTCCTGAGGATTACTAATATTCTTATTGCCTCCCTTTTCAAGGCATTTTATTGCTATACTGGTAAATTTTTCCCACGCTGTTCTTCTAGGGTTCCGATATGTGAGAGAAGTACTGTATTTCTCGCGGATGCGGATCCAGGAGTGATCCGATATGGAAGGCTCATCGGATACTGTTGCGCCAAGCGACATCTTTGTAACTCTAAAACTAAATATAAGAAAATGAAATATTAAATTATTATAATGAAAAATGAAATTGAATTATAAAATATTGAATTCTATAAAATAATACTTACTTTAATGATGCATTCTTAATATGAATCTATTACTTACCTTAATGATACTTACTTATCTTAACATAAGCTAGTACAATGCTTAACGAAAGATAAGTACTTACCCCTTTTTGTAACATATACTTTATTACCACTAGATTAAGCCGTTAGTTTAAGATTTAGGCTAAGCGACTGCATAAAATGAAATAAAACCTGTTATTGTATGAGAACCATCGAATCGAACGCACGCATCTTCATTTTTTATCGCATTTAATTATCGTGACAGGCAATTAGGCTTATTAATTTTATTCGCGCATTCCCAAGTTTTTATTATCGCTTCTCAAAAACGCTTGAGAATTTTCATGGCGCCCGAGCAGGGACTTAGTGCGTGAACTAAGAATATTTTATTTAACTTTCGTTTTCGGTTTTAATAAAATATCGTTTCTAATTGCCTGTTAATCGTTCGGTTTTCGGTCATCGGTAATGTGAAGTGAAGACAAGTGTAACTACATAAAAGATAAAAAGACAAAACAAAAAAAGTATATAGTTACATAAAAAAAAAAAAAATTATACAAAATACATACATACATAATTTATGTACATAGTGTGGTGATAGTGATACCTAACTACATAAAAAAAAAAAATAAAAATAAAACATAAAATATAAACACGAAACTAAAGCGAGACTAAAAAGGAAAAAGTGGTGGCAAAATTAGTTAATACTTACATATACATATATGTACATACGAAGACAGTGATTAATGCTACATACATACATACGTGAATACCTTAAAAAATAAAGTGGCTAAATATAAGAGCGAATACATATGTGAAACAGAAAATTTAAACATAATATGAAAACCAAACAATAATATTGTTACGAATTTACTGCTTGCTAGTTCACTTTGTTAGGTTCGTATCTCTGGATTGACAAATAAAATCAACACTGTTTAATTTAATTCAACAACTCTTTATTTTACAACTCTTCTACACTATAGCACTTTACTCTTAGCACTGATTGATTACGTTGGCGCTGCCACGGCTTATATAGCCACGCACTTCTCGCTGATGCCGACGTGTTCTTCTAGAATATTGCGTCTGGAAATTACCAGAACATAATGCTATACGGCGCTAAACGCAGACAAGCAGATAGCCGCTGCGCCAGACTCTGCAATTGTTCAAGCAGACGGCTGCGGCGCCAGATGTCTATTGTTTCGACAAGCAGACAGCCGCGGCGCCAGATGTCTACAACAAGACAAATGCTATTCCATATACCTACAGCTATAATAAGTGATGCATATAGCAATACAAATACAACTTAATACTACTTTTGTAACACTGCCCTCCACTAAAGCCTAATCGTCCCGATTAGGCACAAATCCTCTTGAACCAAATGGGGCGAGCCTCTTCAAATGTACTACTTTCATTTTACATCGTGCTTTTCCATTTCTTTGTATGCGGTATACCACGTGGTTAAGTCGTTTCATCACCTTCCCAGGCTGTCTGCAGTTTCGGGGACAAGCCTTTCTTTCGAAGTGGATTGTACAACAGGACCAGATCACCTTCTTCAAAACCTTTTGAATTTGCCGCTTGATCGAACCGGTCCTTCATCTTATTGCTCATCAGATGCGTATGCTGTCTTACCATTAGATGCAATTCATTCATTTCTTCCTTTAAGGCAGAACAATAATCTCCATCATTTCTTACAGCTGTAGGATTCGTTCCAAACTTAAGATCAGCAGGGAGTCGCAGATCAGATCCGAAAATAATCTTTGCTGGCGTGTAACCAGTTGTCTCGTGCTTCGCTGAACGATACGCCAGCAGGAACATCTGGATGCACTTGTCCCAATTCCGTTGATCTTTATCAACGATTTTCCGCAGATGTTCTTCGAGCGTTCGGTTGAATCTCTCTACCATTCCATCTGATTGTGGATGTAACGCTGTTGTCCGTGTCTTGTGGATGCCCAATTCGACGGGCACTCCGAACCTTGTTATCCAATTTTCTACAAACGCTTCGGCTACTGTCTTCGCTTCTTGGTTTGGTAAGGCATATACTTCTGGCCATTTACTGAAATAGTCCATGACAACCAGTAGATATTTGTTTCCGGCCGTACTGGTTGGGAACGGACCTGCATTGCGACATCCATTGCGACTCGTTCAAATGGCAATCCCACGTTGTACTGTTGTAGCCTACCGCGACTTTTGGCTTTAGGACCTTTAGCTACCATGCACTCTACGCAATTACTTATACATTCTGCTATGAAATCTCGACAACCGATCCAGTAGAACCGTTGTTTAATCTTCTCTATAGTTTTTGTAATCCCAAGGTGCCCTCCACTAGGTCCATTGTGATATTCTTTCAATACTTTCGGGATCATGGACTTCGGTACTATGATCAGCAGACGAGACTGTTTGCCATCTTCGCTTTCCCAGGTACGATGAAGGTATCCATTAACGAGTTCTGTTCCATTGGGCCCAATATGCTTTTGCAGTTGGACTCTCGCTACTTATTTGTTCCTTTGGTGGTCGTACCCCATTTTCTTTGGCCATTATCAGCTTTGCAAGATCAGGGTCCTCCAGCTGATTGATTCTGATGCGGTGAGGAGTCCAATAATCTTCAGGTTCTATATTCAGTAATCGCACGTCGATTATACCTTCTTTTCCCTCTGATTTGGAGCAATGTTTACATTCCAGTGGACAAGGGCGACGTGATAATGCATCCGCATTTTTGTGGTGAATCCCCTTTCGATGTTCCGTTTCGAAGTCGTAATTCTGTAATCTTTCGATCCATCGTGCAATTTGGCCTTCCGGATTCTTAAACTGTAATAACCATTTTAATGCTGCATGATCAGTCCTCAGCAAGAATCGTTGTCCATACAAATACTTGTGGAAATGTTTTACACATTCCACCACAGCTAGTAGTTCTTTTCGCGTCACACAGTAGTTTTTCTCTGGTTTCCCGATCACTCTGCTGTAATACCCAATTACTCTTTCTTGTCCGTCGATGAGCTGAGACAGGACACCTCCAATTCCATAAGCGCTCGCATCTGTATCCAGGATGAATTTCTTTCCAGGTATTGGATAAGCTAACATCGGCGCCGTACAAAGTAGTTCTTTAAGCTGCTAAAACGCTTTTTCTTGTTCCAACTGCCATACAATCGGGCGATTCTTCTTTGTTAAATCATGTAAACTTCTAGCCACGTTCGCAAATCCAGGTACAAAACGGCGGTAATACGTGCATAAGCCAAGGAAGCTGCGGAGTTCATGTATGTTGGTGGGTCGAGGCCAATCTTTGACTGCTTTTATTTTTCCTTCCTCGGTGTGAATCCCCTCAGTTGACACTTTATGTCCGAGATATGTGACCTGCTTCTTCCATAATGAACACTTTTTGGGATTCAAGCGTAATCCGGCTGATGCTATTCGCTGAAAGACTTCCTCTAGATTTTTCAGATGATCATCAAAACTTTTTCCCATGATGATAATGTCATCCAGATACACCAAACATGTCTTCTAGTTGAGTCCTTTTAACACATGTTCCATCAGTCGCTCGAACGTTGCAGGCGCACTACATAACCCAAATGGCATCACAGAGAATTCCCATAGATGTCGATGTTTTAGTTTTATTGACTGCACTCTCACCATCAGACCGTGAAATTTGTTTTCGAAAACCATCGAAAGGCAAAAGCTTAGAAAAAATATTACCAAAGTGTAAGGAGCATATTCTGTACATGCATTCACTGGCTATGGTACGACGTCAGCTTATTTCCAACGTGGCAAAAACGTGTTTGCAAAAAATTTTGAAAGACGAACATACTTGCAAAATGGTGCGACGGTTTTTAAAAATGAATGCAAAGATATCGATGAAATTTTTAAAGCTGCTTTATACGGTTCCCCCCAAAAAATAAAAGATCTTAATGTACTAAGATACATAGGCTGCTATATATATTTCTGGACTAGGCAACTAGGACAGTGTTGCCAGGTGCAATCTGACATTTCCATTGGAAAGTTTGACATTTTTTAGCATAACATCACTCAGAACGTTTTGTCATTTAATCGTGAATTGTTTTATTTACAGGGAATTAAAAAATTCATCTCGGCCAAAAAATGGAATTAACTCGTGAACATTTTCGTGCGATCATTTTTCACAACTTTCGACGTGGATTATCACGACAAGAGTGCATCGATGACCTAAAATCTTTGTATGGTTATGAAGCACCATCCTATAGCACTGTGAAAAACTGTTACAACGAATTCAATCGTGGCCGACGCTCGCTCAAAGACGAATTCCGTGAAGGTCGTCCAAAAACAGCCGTTGTGTCAGAAAACATCGATGCCGTACGTAAACAGATAATGCAAGACGGTCATGTAACATACCTCCAGATAGAGGCATGCCTATGCATTTCTCTCACTAGCATACATTCGATATTGCATGAACACCTGGCCGTAAAAAAGGTTTGTTCTCGTTGGATCCCGGCCAATTTGACAATCGCTCAAAAAAAGGTTCGTGTGGATTAGTGTAAAGAAATGCTGAAAAAATACGATCGCGGTGCTTCAAAAGACGTTTATAAGATCGTCACAGGTGACGAATCATGGATCCATGCGTATGAGCCCGAAACAAAACAGCAATCGACAGTGTGGGTCTTCCAAGACGAGCCAAATCCAACGAAAAGAAAAAAACCAAAAAAAAAAACATTTTCGTTGATAAATATTCCTATTTTCATTATTAGGCCAGAAATATATATAGCAGCCCTCGTATAACTCTTTTTTGAAAGCAACTTCTAAAAATACCTGCGTTAAACTGCCGTCTTTACCACCTACTGCAGATGCCGCTTTTGAACACTTTAAAAGAGTATTTTTACAAATTCAATCATGGCTCGGAAGAGAAATAGCACCAGAAGAATGGGGTTGGAATTATGAATGGGGAATATTGATACCGCAAACAATGATGCAGCGACCAGCTCCAGAATCTTTACTGAAAATAATTTTTTGCACATGCAAAACAGGATGTGAAGCTTCTTGTGGGTGCAGGAAAAGTGGATTAAAGTGCACTGCAGCTTGCTTAGAATGCAATGGTGAAAGCTATACTAATCCTTTACCTACAATCTACCTCAACGAGATCGACGACGACAATAATGAACAATAATGTATATATCGTCACCTGAAATGCAAAATAACGTATCATCAAAATATTCGAAATCGAGTGTCTTATTAATTATGTTTCACTACTTCAAATTATATACATAATATCACATAGGTCCAACATTTTCAGGTACTGCGCTCAGATATAAACCAGTTTTAACCAATATTAAAAATTTTTTTCACTCATGCTCCCTTTTATGTCATGTTTCATTCATGCCACTGTAAATTTCCGAAAATGTTGTTACGTTATTTTGCATTTCAGATGACGATATGTAGTTAATGATAAATTTCTGTTGTAAATCATAATTTTTTGCAAAAATCTAATAAATTAACATTAAAGTTACTTTGCAAACATAATTCATTACATATAAAATTAAAAACTTTACTGTAAACATATTTTTCCCCTTTCGCCTTTTATTTTTCAGTAAAATGTTGTTAAAAATTGTTGTAATAGAGATCGGCCAATTTTTTTTTAACTTTTTTATTTGAGGTTTTAATAAAGCAGTCAAACACTTGTTATACGGATTCATTGACAGTTCCTGGATTCCGAGATTTTACTATTTTTATGCCTTACGGCACTCCACTATGACTGCTTTTTGTATCTTTCATAATATCTTTATATGACTGCCAGATTTTGGTTTTAAAACTCTCATTGAAAGCTTTCCTTAGTTGTGTTCTCGAATTCTTGAGTTCACTGCTCCACCAAGGAAGAGACTTTCTCTTTTCCAGAACTGTTAGCGGTGTGGTTTTTTTGAAAGTTGTGGTTAAGATTTTTTCCAACTTCTCTACTTCTGAATCTAGTTCCTGAGGATTACTAATATTCTTATTGCCTCCCTTTTCAAGGCATTTTATTGCTATACTGGTAAATTTTTCCCACGCTGTTCTTCTAGGGTTCCGATATGTGAGAGAAGTACTGTATTTCTCGCGGATGCGGATCCAGGAGTGATCCGATATGGAAGGCTCATCGGATACTGTTGCGCCAAGCGACATCTTTGTAACTCTAAAACTAAATATAAGAAAATGAAATATTAAATTATTATAATGAAAAATGAAATTGATTTATAAAATATTGAATTCTATAAAATAATACTTACTTTAATGATGCATTCTTAATATGAATCTATTACTTACCTTAATGATACTTACTTATCTTAACATAAGCTAGTACAATGCTTAACGAAAGATAAGTACTTACCCCTTTTTGTAACATATACTTTATTACCACTAGATTAAGCCGTTAGTTTAAGATTTAGGCTAAGCGACTGCATAAAATGAAATAAAACCTGTTATTGTATGAGAACCATCGAATCGAACGCACGCATCTTCATTTTTTATCGCATTTAATTATCGTGACAGGCAATTAGGCTTATTAATTTTATTCGCGCATTCCCAAGTTTTTATTATCGCTTCTCAAAAACGCTTGAGAATTTTCATGGCGCCCGAGCAGGGACTTAGTGCGTGAACTAAGAATATTTTATTTAACTTTCGTTTTCGGTTTTAATAAAATATCGTTTCTAATTGCCTGTTAATCGTTCGGTTTTCGGTCATCGGTAATGTGAAGTGAAGACAAGTGTAACTACATAAAAGATAAAAAGACAAAACAAAAAAAGTATATAGTTACATAAAAAAAAAAAAAATTATACAAAATACATACATACATAATTTATGTACATAGTGTGGTGATAGTGATACCTAACTACATAAAAAAAAAAAATAAAAATAAAACATAAAATATAAACACGAAACTAAAGCGAGACTAAAAAGGAAAAAGTGGTGGCAAAATTAGTTAATACTTACATATACATATATGTACATACGAAGACAGTGATTAATGCTACATACATACATACGTGAATACCTTAAAAAATAAAGTGGCTAAATATAAGAGCGAATACATATGTGAAACAGAAAATTTAAACATAATATGAAAACCAAACAATAATATTGTTACGAATTTACTGCTTGCTAGTTCACTTTGTTAGGTTCGTATCTCTGGATTGACAAATAAAATCAACACTGTTTAATTTAATTCAACAACTCTTTATTTTACAACTCTTCTACACTATAGCACTTTACTCTTAGCACTGATTGATTACGTTGGCGCTGCCACGGCTTATATAGCCACGCACTTCTCGCTGATGCCGACGTGTTCTTCTAGAATATTGCGTCTGGAAATTACCAGAACATAATGCTATACGGCGCTAAACGCAGACAAGCAGATAGCCGCTGCGCCAGACTCTGCAATTGTTCAAGCAGACGGCTGCGGCGCCAGATGTCTATTGTTTCGACAAGCAGACAGCCGCGGCGCCAGATGTCTACAACAAGACAAATGCTATTCCATATACCTACAGCTATAATAAGTGATGCATATAGCAATACAAATACAACTTAATACTACTTTTGTAACACTGCCCTCCACTAAAGCCTAATCGTCCCGATTAGGCACAAATCCTCTTGAACCAAATGGGGCGAGCCTCTTCAAATGTACTACTTTCATTTTACATCGTGCTTTTCCATTTCTTTGTATGCGGTATACCACGTCGTTAAGTCGTTTCATCACCTTCCCAGGCTGTCTGCAGTTTCGGGGACAAGCCTTTCTTTCGAAGTGGATTGTACAACAGGACCAGATCACCTTCTTCAAAACCTTTTGAATTTGCCGCTTGATCGAACCGGTCCTTCATCTTATTGCTCATCAGATGCGTATGCTGTCTTACCATTAGATGCAATTCATTCATTTCTTCCTTTAAGGCAGAACAATAATCTCCATCATTTCTTACAGCTGTAGGATTCGTTCCAAACTTAAGATCAGCAGGGAGTCGCAGATCAGATCCGAAAATAATCTTTGCTGGCGTGTAACCAGTTGTCTCGTGCTTCGCTGAACGATACGCCAGCAGGAACATCTGGATGCACTTGTCCCAATTCCGTTGATCTTTATCAACGATTTTCCGCAGATGTTCTTCGAGCGTTCGGTTGAATCTCTCTACCATTCCATCTGATTGTGGATGTAACGCTGTTGTCCGTGTCTTGTGGATGCCCAATTCGACGGGCACTCCGAACCTTGTTATCCAATTTTCTACAAACGCTTCGGCTACTGTCTTCGCTTCTTGGTTTGGTAAGGCATATACTTCTGGCCATTTACTGAAATAGTCCATGACAACCAGTAGATATTTGTTTCCGGCCGTACTGGTTGGGAACGGACCTGCATTGCGACATCCATTGCGACTCGTTCAAATGGCAATCCCACGTTGTACTGTTGTAGCCTACCGCGACTTTTGGCTTTAGGACCTTTAGCTACCATGCACTCTACGCAATTACTTATACATTCTGCTATGAAATCTCGACAACCGATCCAGTAGAACCGTTGTTTAATCTTCTCTATAGTTTTTGTAATCCCAAGGTGCCCTCCACTAGGTCCATTGTGATATTCTTTCAATACTTTCGGGATCATGGACTTCGGTACTATGATCAGCAGACGAGACTGTTTGCCATCTTCGCTTTCCCAGGTACGATGAAGGTATCCATTAACGAGTTCTGTTCCATTGGGCCCAATATGCTTTTGCAGTTGGACTCTCGCTACTTATTTGTTCCTTTGGTGGTCGTACCCCATTTTCTTTGGCCATTATCAGCTTTGCAAGATCAGGGTCCTCCAGCTGATTGATTCTGATGCGGTGAGGAGTCCAATAATCTTCAGGTTCTATATTCAGTAATCGCACGTCGATTATACCTTCTTTTCCCTCTGATTTGGAGCAATGTTTACATTCCAGTGGACAAGGGCGACGTGATAATGCATCCGCATTTTTGTGGTGAATCCCCTTTCGATGTTCCGTTTCGAAGTCGTAATTCTGTAATCTTTCGATCCATCGTGCAATTTGGCCTTCCGGATTCTTAAACTGTAATAACCATTTTAATGCTGCATGATCAGTCCTCAGCAAGAATCGTTGTCCATACAAATACTTGTGGAAATGTTTTACACATTCCACCACAGCTAGTAGTTCTTTTCGCGTCACACAGTAGTTTTTCTCTGGTTTCCCGAGCACTCTGCTGTAATACCCAATTACTCTTTCTTGTCCGTCGATGAGCTGAGACAGGACACCTCCAATTCCATAAGCGCTCGCATCTGTATCCAGGATGAATTTCTTTCCAGGTATTGGATAAGCTAACATCGGCGCCGTACAAAGTAGTTCTTTAAGCTGCTCAAACGCTTTTTCTTGTTCCAACTGCCATACAATCGGGGGATTCTTCTTTGTTAAATCATGTAAACTTCTAGCCACGTTCGCAAATCCAGGTACAAAACGGCGGTAATACGTGCATAAGCCAAGGAAGCTGCGGAGTTCATGCATGTTGGTGGGTCGAGGCCAATCTTTGACTGCTTTTATTTTTCCTTCCTCGGTGTGAATCCCCTCAGTTGACACTTTATGTCCGAGATATGTGACCTGCTTCTTCCATAATGAACACTTTTTGGGATTCAAGCGTAATCCGGCTGATGCTTTTCGCTGAAAGACTTCCTCTAGATTTTTCAGATGATCATCAAAACTTTTTCCCATGATGATAATGTCATCCAGATACACCAAACATGTCTTCTAGTTGAGTCCTTTTAACACATGTTCCATCAGTCGCTCGAACGTTGCAGGCGCACTACATAACCCAAATGGCATCACAGAGAATTCCCATAGCCCGTCGCCCATACTGAAAGCGGTCTTTTCACGGTCACGTTCATCAATCACGACTTGCCAATATCCACTTTGTAGATCTAATGTAGAAAACCATTTTGCTCCAGACAAGGTGTCTAAGGTATCGTCGATTCTCGGTAGAGGATAACTGTCTTTCTTTGTGACATCATTCAACTTCCTATAATCTACACAGAAACGGGTGCTACCATCTTTCTTTTTAACTAAGACGATAGGTGAGCTCCATGGACTTATTGAAGGTTCGATTACACCGTTTTTGTGCATGTCTTCAATAATTTTGTTAGCATCTTCACGTTTTGCTAGTGGAACCCTACGCGGAGCTTGTCGAATTGGTTTAGCGTCTCCAGTATTTATGCGATGTTTGACAATGCCGGTTCTTCCTGTGTTTCCTTCGTTTGCAAATATGGATGCGTATTTTTCTAATAGTTTTTCTGCTTTTAATTTTTCATTTCCATGCAGTTCGTTCAGTAAATTATTTAGGAGTGTAGGACTTATCTGCTGTGGCTCACTAGTAGGCTTCTGTTCTGACCGTTCGCATCGTGCTATTGCACTTATATTCTGGCACTGTCCAATTACTGCTCCTTTCTTCAGCCTTATAGGCGTGTTGAATTCATTCACTACTCTGACCGGAATGGTGGCGTCTTCTCTAGTTTTCACAAGCGTTCTTCCTACCAATTTGGGTGTATCTATTTTTGTTGGTTCCACAATCCACAATTCTTCAGTCCCACCTCCTCCATTCACTTTAGCCCATACTATCGCCTCAGATTTTGGTGGAATACTCTGATTATCATCAACAATCACCCTCTTACTTTCAACGTTGGTCACATATCCGGTGTTTATAAGCATCTCCATGTTCTGGCAAAACAGCATTTGCTTGTTTAAATCCAAAGTAACCCCGCGATCAATCATGAAATCTACTCCCATTATAATTTCATCCGTGATTTCTGCTACGATGAAGGTGTGATTAACTTCCAGGGTACCAATCATCACTTCGCAAAACACTTTTCCCGCGACAGCTGCTTCCTCTCCGGTGGCCGTTCGAAGCTTGCAACCGACTAATGGTTCAACCGTTCCTCTTACCATATCCGGTCGGATAATTGAATGTGTGGCACCAGTATCCAAAGTAAGCGTTGACAGTCGTCCATTTACGATACCATTGATAGTAAGATTGTTGTCGTGGCGACCTATTTGTGATATCGAGATGGCGGGGCAAATAGTTGTGGGAACCAGCTCACGCCCCTTTGAACTGTTCCGCTTTAGTTTAACGACTTGTGAGATGTGGATGCTCCGTCTTCGTTATCTGTTGGTTGTTTCCGTTTCGATGGGTTTACTTTTATATTGCAATTTCGGGCAAAGTGACCCGCTTTTCCACAGTTGAAACATCTTCCTGTTGTATTTACTCGCGGTGCAGCAATTGTCTTCAGAGTCTTCAATATTTCTTCCATCAGCGCCGGTTGTTCCATTTCAACTCTTTGTACTTTGTGTGCTGGTTTACTTAGAAGCGAAGCTGTTTCCTGTGTGAGGGCGTGCGAAACTGTTTCAGCAAACGTTCTTTTTGGCAATGGATATGTGGCGCGTTTGGTGTCCACATCACGAATTCCATTTATGAAACTTTGAATTTTCACCCTCTCAATGTAATCCACAGGTGCATCTGCATTTGCCAAATGAGCCAGTCGTTCTATTTCCGTTGCGAACTCTTGCAATGACTCGTTCATCTTCTCACCTCTATTTTGCAGTTGGATTTGGTATATTTGTTTCCGGTGCTCACTACCATATTGTCTTTCTATTGCACTCATCAATGCCTCATAGTTGTCCCGTTCACAGTCTGGAATAGTCTGAAGGATTTCTGCCGCAGGTCCTTTCAATGATACAAACAAGGACGCTACTTTGTCCGCTGCATTCCAGTTTTTGGCCATTGCTGTCTTTTCAAACTTCAGTTTGAAAATTTGAAATGGAATACTTCCATCGAATGTGGGTGCCTTCAATCTTGGATTATTTGTTGATGGTGCAGGGCCATGCAGTTGCAGTTCTCGCATCCGATTACAGTGTAAAGTGCAGTGCTGAAATACTTACCCGTATACTTACCTCAGTGTAGAAATCAAAAAAAAAAAAAGAAAAGGGAAGTATTGTGGAGTGTGTGCGAATACGTAGACATAGTGAAAAGTGAGAAATTCACCAAACTAAAGAATATAAAAAGAGGTACTTGCAAGTGCACGAGGTGAATTATTTATGCGGCACAGTGGTGGGCACAAATAAAAGAACAAAAAGTTTCTGCCCTAACCAAAATATATATACACATATATATACTTATATATTTACTTATATATATATTAAGTGACAGTTTTAAAAACAGTTTTCTAAACTGTTTAAAGTGCCGCAAAATTAAAAAATCGGTAAGCCCAAAAACAGTTGCTATCATCCGTTGCTGCCAATCCGTTGCTGCGGTAATTACTTTGGTGCCATCACTTCGCTGTTTTCGCACCGCTGCTGCCAGCGTCGCCGCTGCGGCCATCAATCGCTGCTGCCATCAGTCGCTGCTACCATCACTTCGCTGTTTTCGCACCGTTGCTGCTATCCCGCCGCTGCTCTAATATCTCCGCTGCTGTTTAAGTCGTCGTGGGAATGAGCTGCCGCTGAATTCTGTGCAAGAGGGACGTAAGCGCCGGCAAACAGCCGACGCACCAGGTAACGAGTGCGATTTACTGAAAGCAGTGCAAAAAAAAAAAACAAAACAAAGGCAAACATAAAAAACAAGTGCACTTTCAGTTCTTGGCTCTCCCTTTTCACTTTACATCATATTGATTATATTGTATTTATTATATATACAATTGGTACATACTCATATGTACGTACATATATACATATACGAATTAAAAGTGAATAAGGGATTTTGGGATTTTGCGGTAGCCCTTTACTTTGAAATAAAGGTGATAAAGTTCTTAATTGTAAATTAAATTATTATATTTTTTGCAATTTTTTCGATCCGCGTTTGCAATTATCGGTCGTTCTTTCGCAATTTTTGTCGATTTTCGTTCGGACATTTTACGATTAAATTACGTTTTTGTGCTATTGCTCATTTTGCGCATTTATCGGTTTGGCTTTCGATACTTGAGAATCGATATTATTATTTTTTTTTCGTTTTCGTCACCGATTCCAAATATATTTGTTGCCAACTTTTATTGCGATTAGTTTGGCTTTCGTATATTTGGGAATCGACATTTATTTTTCGTTTTCGTTATCGATTCTTAGTATATCTGTTGCCAACCGTTATAGTCCTTTTTCGGAAATTTAATTTAAACAAGCAAAACGAGCAAGCCAAAGCCATCTCTCGCAAGCCTGTCTCCAAGTAAGGAGTTGACGGACTTAAAATCGTTAAGACGTCAAAGAACGTTTGCGAAAAGTAGTATTTTGCGCATTAAAACGGGCCTTCTCGAAAAGACTATGTCTTTAGATCCAATAGAATTGGAATGTCGTCTCGATATATTAAATTCACATAGTGAAAAATTAATGAAATGCCAATCAAAGATTGAAGAATTTGATGAGGACGACATGGCCCGAGGGGAGTTAGAGGACATAATCGTTAAAACGAAGTCCATAATTAAGTCAATTTTAGCGAAAAATAAAACTTCACTTGCCGAAACATCTTTTGTAGCTTCTCACAGCTCAAGACTCCCTAAAATGAATTTGCCGAAATTCAAGGGAGAATATTCAGAATTCAAAAATTTTATGAGTTTGTTCGAGAGCTTGGTTCATAATGATCCAAATATTCCAGATATTGAAGAATTTAACCATTTGGTTAATTGTCTATCTGGAGAGGCTTTGGGAACAGTTAAAGCGTTTCAGATGTCGAATGAAAATTACCCGAAAGCGTTGGCAAGTCTCAAAAAAGTTTATGATAATAAATGTTTGATATTTTTCAATACAATATCTAAACTTTTTGAGCTGCCAACAATCCCAAAGCCTTCTGCGCCTTCCCTGCGTTCAATGATTGACGAAGTGTCAGCGGTGTATGACTCGTTGCTATCGCTGGGCGATGAGAAACAGATTACAAACGCTATAATTATACACATTGTAATGACAAAGGTTGACCCTGCCACCCGATCCAAATGGGAAGAAGCGCTGGACTATGACAAACTGCCACTGTGGAAGGAATGTGAAGCAACCCTAAATAGGAGATACCAGCAACTATCAGCGGAAGGAGCATCACACTCAAGGACGAAGCCCATACCTACAAGCAATGCGCATCATGGGAAACAACAACATATGGACAGGACCAAATCGGCGCTGGTTGCTGCAAATACGAGGCAGCCTCTTTGCCAACAGTGCAAATCTAAGGACCACCATTTGACTGCCTGCCCCACCTTCAAGGCTCTTCCGGTGCAACAGAGGTTCGAGTTCGTCAAATCGGTACCCTTATGCATAAATTGCTTGCGTAAGGGACATACCGTTTCCAAATGCAGAGCGGATCGATGTCGTGTGTGCAATCGATCGCATCACACACTGTTGCACTAATATCCAGTCTCTTTCCCCGCTGCACCTCATCCGCAACTATCCACCACACATGCCATGCATACAGCCAGTATGCCGGATCGGGTCATGTTGGCAACAGCAGTAATTTTAGTGAGGACCAGCTGTGGAGATTACCTGCCTGCGAGAGCCTTGCTGGACTCAGGCTCCCAGGTCAACTTTATGACGGAGGACTTGGCACAAAAGTTGCGGATTCGACGTCAGCACAAAACATTAAGCGTAATTGGAATTGGCAATTCCAATACAAAAGTGGGGTCAAAACTAAACGCGTTTGTCAAGTCCCGGTTAAATAATTTTGAATTTTCGGCGGAATTCTGGGTAATGCGATGCATTTCGGTAAATCATCCAGACCATAATATGAATGTTAGTGGAAAATTCCGCACAGAGCAACAACAGTGTGAAAATTTTTTCGTTAATACTACTCAAGTATTGCCTTCAGGACGGCTTCAAGTCAAAATGCCCTTTAAAGCTGACCGTAAGTTACTCGGTCACTCATATGAAACAGTTCGGCGGTTTCAGGCCCTGGAGAGAAGGACATAAAAGATCCAGAACTTCGCAAAATGTATCTGGACTTTATGAATGAATATGGAGCCTTGGGTCACATGAGCCCAACGAACAATAAGATCCCGAGTGAGCCACACTACTTCATTCCGCATCAATACGTTTTAAGGCCCGAGAGCACAACAACCAAATTACGTGTTGTATTTGATGCTTCGAGTCGATCTTCAACTAAATAGCGTTGAATGAACTTTTGATGGTAGGTCCAACCATCCAAGAAGAATTATATTCAACTCTTCTTCGGTTTCGATTACATAAGTATGCACTAACAGTGGACATTACTAAAATGTACCATCAAATAATGATGCATGAAGAAGACAGAAATTGTCAACTTATTGTGTGGAGAGAGCATCCTTCTGAGCAAATTCAAATTTTTCGTCTTAACGCCGTAACATACGGCACTGCGCCTGCTCCATTTCTCGCAACACGGTGTTTGCAAATGCTCAGTGATGCCAATACAATGAAATATCCACTCGGTTCATTGGCCATCAAAAGAGACTTCTATGTTGATGATTTATTAACAGGGTCCGAAAATTTTGAGTCTCTAGATCTTTTGAGAAGTGAGGTAATTCAAATATTAAACTCGGCAGGATTCACCTGAACGAAGTGGTTTTCGAACCACCCAAAATTTTTCGACAGTGATTGCACTGAAAAGTCATTAAGCTTCAATGACAAAAGTTCCACTACAACGTTAGGAATCCATTGATTGCCGAAAGAGGATTTGTTTCGATTTGTTTTAGATCACAATTTTAATGATCTGCGAGCCACTAAACGAAACATATTGTCAGTTTCTGCTCACCTTTTCGATCATCTTGGATTACTAGCCCCACTAGTTACCAAAGCAAACATCTTATTGCAAGAGCTTTGGATCCAAAAACTAGATTGGGATGAGTCGATTCCATTGCGCCTTGACACTAGCTGGCAGAACTTTAAAGGCAACCTAATGCAGCCCTCAGCATTAGAGAAGAAGAAAAATACATTACTTTCGACTACTGAGAAAAATTCAATACTGGACCTTATTGAAAAATTTTCTTCTCATAAGAAATTGCTTCGTGTGGTCGCATATATATTACGATGGATCAGGCGACCACCAAAATCCTCCAGAGGCCAAGATCTGACTTCAGAAGAGCTAAACTTGAGCTTTCTAAAAATTGCACAGGTGGTCCAACATTCAGAATTTTCGGATGTTATTCAAAAATTGCATAAAGGCATCACCCTACCCGCAAACTTGCAAAAACTCAACCCGTTTTTGCATGAGTACTCAGATATGTCGCTGTCATTCAAATTAATCCGAGTAGGAGGTCGCTTATTAAATGCACCTCTCCCATACGATGCCAAATTTCCTTTATTAAATAAAAGTTCGCACTTCGTTATAACGTTCTTACGGTTCCTGCATATTCGAAATCACCACGCTGGGGCTAAAGCGTTGGTTGCGCTTCTTCGAGAACGCATATGGCTAATTAATGCCCGAGAAGCTTGCAGTAGAACCGTAAGAAACTGTATACATTGTTTTCATTACAAGCCGAAGTTGCAAAACCAAATAAAGGGAAATTTGCCAGTCGAAAGACTTCGAGCACTACGACCCTTTCTTATATGTGGCGTAGATTTTTGTGGTCCGATATACACAACTTTAAAAATACGCGGTCGACCACCCGTAAAAACATATATTGCAGTTTTCGTTTGCTTTACTTCCAAAGCAGTTCACTTAGAACTAGTTTCAGACTTGTCAACTTATTCATTTATTTTCGCCCTAAAAAGGTTCATTGGTCGCCGAGGAATGCCCCAGAAGATGTTCAGCGACAACGCAACCAACTTCGTCGGCGCCGATCGCAAGCTGCGCGAGCTGAAAGAGGCGTTTCTGGCCCAAGCAACGGAACTGAAGGTATTCGCCGCAGAAGAAGGGTTCAGCTTCACCTTTATACCACCGCAGGCGCCGCACTTCGGCGGATTATGGGAGGCCACGGTGAAGTCCGCCAAACATCTCATCGTTCGCGCAATCGGCAACGTGCTCCTCACAGTAGAGGAGCTATCAACACTGTTGGCCGAAGTGGAGGCAATTCTCAATTCTCGGCCCCTAACACCTCTGAACCAGGACCCCAACGACGGCGAAGCGTTAACTCCAGCGCACCTCTTAATAGGGTGCTCCTTGCGATCACTCCCACCAGCACAGGTAGAAATGGACCCAATTCATTGTTGCGAGAGATGGCAACTTGTTTGCTGTTATTATAATGAAAAATGAAATTGAATTATAAAATATTGAATTCTATAAAATAATACTTACTTTAATGACGCTTTCTTAATATGAATCTATTACTTACCTTAATGATACTTACTTATCTTAACATAAGCTAGTACAATGCCTAACGAAAGATAAGTACTTACCCCTTTTTGTAACATATACTTTATTACCACTAGATTAAGCCGTTAGTTTAGGATTTAGGCTAAGCGACTGCATAAAATGAAATAAAACCTGTTATTGTGTGAGAACCATCGAATCGAACGCACGCATCTTCATTTTTTATCGCATTTAATTATCGTGACAGGCAATTAGGCTTATTAATTTTATTCGCGCATTCCCAAGTTTTTATTATCGCTTCTCAAAAACGCTTGAGAATTTTCAGATACCTTCCAGTTATCCACAACGATAATGTCTGTGTCTGTTGATAGCGTGAGGTCCAGCACTTCCTCCCACCATGGAAATCTATCAGAGCTTGGGAAAATAAAGATTGGCTTATCGTCCTTGTTGCATATATTATACTTAGATTGCTATTCAGAATACACTGCAAGAGTGACTTACCTCTGGTGTTTATACTGGAGCTACCCCATACAGTGTGCCTTGCGTTTGCATCACACCCTATTAGGACATCTTCCTTCCTGTTGTCCTCTACTAGGCTGGTGAGCGGGGCCGGTGGTATGTCTTTGTGCTGTGCTGTAATTAGGACAAAGAAATGCATTTATACTTCTATTGTGTATAAAAAAGGTTATAGTTGTTGCTGTTTAGCCCTTTTATGGTGTCTTCATTGACAGCCTCAATGGACTCATCGCAAATGGCCACCAGAATTGGTCGACTTGCTTTGTTCGGTTTTTCCTCCTTGATCAGCTGCCACTCATCTATACCAGGTATAGATTTGTTTTGCAACTTTTTTTTTAATTTTCTGTCAACTAGTGCCCTTGCATACTTCGATAAATGTTGAACTGTCTAATTAGAGTTTTATATCTCAATTTAGTGGTTACTTATGGTTCTTTATAAGTTTTCCGTTAATGGCGTTTTGTGGGAGTGACAGTGGTCTGATTACGCCCATCTACGAACTCGTAACGCGAACAGTTATCCCGATTTCAACTTTTCTTGTCATTTTGATCATTTATATACAATATATCTATCGCGATCAGTTTTAGGTGATACGAACAACCGTTAGGTGAATAAGGCTATTATACTTGTATATCGTCACCTGAAATGCAAAATAACGTAACAACATTTTCAGAAATTTACAGTCGCATGAATAAAACACGAAATAAAATCGAACCTGAGTGAAACAAAATATTAATATTGATTAAGACTGGTTTATATATGACCGCAGAACCAGAAAATGTTGAGCATATGCAATATTATGTATACGAGTATAATTTGAAGTAGTGAAGCGTAATCAATAAGACACTCAATTTCGATTTTTTTGATGATACGTCATTTTGCATTTCAGGTGACGATATACTTTTTAGTAACAGGTTGCAAAAGTATAAGAATAACGTATGTATACCTTGAAAATTTCGCTACATCACCGCTTTTGAAAATTAGAACATCATTAGGTGAGGGATCAGAGGCTTACCTCGTGATATAAATATTTCGCTAAAAATCTGTATTTTGTTATCGTTATTGAAGTTTGAATTTAGCGCATGATAAAGTTGTAAAATAATTTCCTCATGCTTATTTCACGCTAAAAAAATAGCATACTATGTGACACAACGCAGAAAATTTGTTCGTTCATAACATTCCGAAGATATTTAATTTTTTGTCCCAAACACAATGATTCATTATGATATTTTTTACACTTAAGAGTCAATGCATAAAAACTGTTGTAAAAGATGGCAAAAAGATTAAAGCTCAGAAAAGACGATACTCTAAAATTTATCAGATTTACCCGATCTTGAGACGCGTTCTGATCAGAATATATCGTTACCTAAAATGCAAAATAACGTAACACATTTTCGGCAATTTACAGGGGAAAGAATAGAACACGTTATAAAATGGAAGATGAGTGAAACAAAATTTAAATATTGGTTAAAACAGGGTTATATCTGATAGCAGAATCTAGAAATGTTGCAGCGGAATACAAACATAAATTTGATTTATTAAATTTATACTCCCACAAAAAAGATTTCGGAATTGCAGTTGAGTGAAATTTCTTCGCGACATCTCATTGTAAAAGAGCATGTGTTGGGGTGAACAGTGCTGTTAAAAGACTAGCGCTAGAAGCGAGTGTTGAAAGAATCACCTACACAGTGCTCAAAGTCTTCTCGAATGGGCAGAAAATGCACTTGCGACGATACATTTCGATTTCTGCTCTCATGTGGATCATGATTCTCATTCCAAAAGCGCCTGAATAAAGCAATATCAATAAAAAAAACACACAACAATTCCATGAAGATTCGACGTAAAATTTTCTCAAATGATGAATCAAGTATTGGAAATATGTATGACATCACACTAATAACTTAAAACTTAATTCAATTTCTGGTTATTTTATGTCATATATATTTAGGGGTTTTATACATATAGTCTAATAAAGTTATACGTTATAACGAACCGAAAAATAGCGTTGAGAATTGTAATTGCGTGAAGTAATTTTTGTATGATGTTAAACAATTGCGTAACGTGTAAAAATTTGTGCTTTTATAATTATACGATGCGTTGCAACAAGTTCTGAGTCTTCTTGTTATTAAATATTTATTATAACAATCTTAACGCATTGTGAAACAGTACCTATGATTCTTAAACTCAATGTATAGTAATAAAAATTATATCTCTCAATTTTCAGCAAAGACCAGATAATAAAGTCAAATTATGTTAACTTTTATAATTCTTGATGGTCACACATTCTGCTATATGTACTCGGATTGCCTGGAAAGCAATAGGACTGAGTTTCTTCCGTCGCGACTATACTTCGGTGCGTGCACGCACCGACTAGATTCGGTAGAGGCCGTTCCTAGCTAACGAGCGAGCGGCTGTTCAGTTGTCTCCGAGCCCCTGGAAAGTTAGGACATACATTTTCGCGCGACGTGTTTCTGTGAGTGGTGCAAGGCGAAAATGCAGCGTTCGTTAGAGCAGAGGTACGCGATTAAATTCTGCAACAGAGACGTTTGATATGATCAAGCAGGCTTACCCAGATGCTGCTTTAGCAAGAAGTGGTGCGTTTCGGTGGCTTCAGGCCTTTTTGGAGGGCCGGGAAGAGGTCGCTGCTGAAGAAACTCAAACAAAGGGTCAATCGGGTGCGACAAGACATCGCAGCCGTTTGGAAGTTGCACCACGACACCGCCTTTCTTGTGAACAGCTACCCAGCATCCTAACTCTTCTGCAGCCGCCCCCTCGGATTTTGTTTGTTTCCATGCCAGAAAAGGCCGATAAAAGGCTAGCATTTTAAGACGACAGAGGGGATCCAAGCAGCATGCACCTCGTCTCTCACGGCTATAGAAGGAGCCTATTTTGCAAGTTTTTAAAGAATTGTAATGTTTGGTTCGATAATTTTTTTTAAATCGACTCAGTACTATTACTCTCCGGACGAACAATGTATGTAATAACTGACAATAATTTAATTAACTAGTTAATTTCATTACGAGAGCTATTAATTATTTTCCTGTTTTATTTGATTTCTTGCGGCACAGATATCACAAGCTTAGCGCACAATGAGTCAGTCAAATTTTCAATATCTTCGAAATGGCATGAACGAACAAACTTTTGTTTGAGAATTATTAAAGGTGAAAGATTTTCACGTTGTGTCCAATAGTTTACTATTTTTTTTTACCTTGAATAAGGCATTTTCAATTGTTTGAAAAAATGTATGTAGAATATTATTATTTAAACAAATCTACTGTGAAAAATTATTGATAACATAACACGAACATTTTTCTTCGAGTGCACAAAATTTCATCGATTTATTTGCAGTAGTTTATGAGGAAATAATTTTACATTTATATAGTGCTCATAACATTTACTATTGAAATGTTAAATTTTCCTTGAAAATTGGCATCCAATACTTAATTAACGCTGTTTGCTGACAAACACAAGTACTTACATATATATGAATTAGAGTATATTATTCATCGTAGGTGCCATCTCTTCAGACATACAAGATGGTCCGATCGATCTCGCCTTCAAATACGCTATACACAGCATCAATAAGGACGCAAGCTTGCTTCCAGAGACGAAAATGACATTCGATTTACAGCACGTGACCAAGGATGATTCTTATCATGCCTGCCAAAAAGGTAGCTCTTGTTATCAAATCATATGATTGTTTACACTAGGCCTCGAAATCTTTTTGCTCTCAGTAACTTAAGGTACTAGCCGCAACTAATAATCTAACATACATAGATATTAGAGATAACAGGACTTTGGTTGCCGTATCATTAAAATCCATGCGTCAAAAGTGTACGATAACGCGGCGACTTTAAATATTTATTAAAAATTGTTGTTGATATGTTTAAAACATTAGATTAGAACTATTTTCAAAACCATTAACTATATAACTACTGACAGGTAAATATAATTTTCAATATATATATATATATTTTAAGTTTGCGCCCTAATCGAGTCAGGCATACACGCGATTTTTGGACCATTCAACGCTATATTGGGAGTTCATATTCATTCAATATGCGATGCCCTTGATATACCACACATAGAATCACGATTATCACATAAGGTGACCAATACAGAGTTTTCCATTAATTTATATCCAGCGAAAGAGTACGTTAACTTAGCATTCGAAGATATCATTCGTTACCTGAATTGGACCAAGGCTGGGATACTTTATGAGACAGATTTTGGTATGATAAAATAGCTTTTAATACGTTCATGTATATGCTGTAGTTTAGTTCTCGATATCATTTGGACTCATCTGTCACAACCGTACATTTCCCGCACGTTCTCGCATATGATTAACACTTAAAATAGAAATATTGCGACCACGTCCACGCATAACTTACATATAACGGACTAGCGGCCCGGTGCGAACTTCGCTACGTATAAAGTGAAATAATAATAAAATTTTATTTTAATATCAAATTCATTTACTCAGAAAAAAAAATTTAATTAATTGCTATGTATTTTAAAACTTAATTGTAATCCTTCGAATCGAAATGGCATATCAGTTGAAATCATAGGTATAAAAAAATGTCTCTTTTTGATTTAGCAGTTGAGATCGTAGCTTCAATTAAATTGGCAACAGCTTTTGTACTGCCAACAGAAACAATTTGCAAGAGTATAATCATTTTTGTAGCACCAAAATAAGTCATTTGAAATGTCGAATTGTATTGCTGAATATAACTCAAACGAAGCTTCAACGTCTGAGATGTCCCAAGAACTAATGAATACAATGGTTCGGGTGGAGTTTTTAATGCTGCTCTTGAAAGTTAGCCGAATCAGAATGTGGACAAATTGCGTATATCTATCCAATGTATGCGAACATACTACATATGAGCAATCTGACTGTTAATTGTAATTAAAAGCAGCAAACAGCACATAGGTTTCTGCTAGTGCATACTGCGGCTAAAAATATAAGGAGTTGTCGCAGGACAATGACATTTGGTACATCATTGTTTTGGATTCCAATCAAGAAAAAAAATGAAAAAATTTTTTTAAAAAATTTTATTTTACGCCCACCTCCCATATAAGGGGAAACTTAATTTTTGACCTAGAGCACTGATTTTTGGTACATAGCATTTTTATGACATTATATATGTTGGTGTTAAATTTCAATAATATCCGCCCACTTTTACGCCCACCTCCCATACAACTAAATTCTCTTTTATCAAGTCTCTTTTAGCAACTTTTTTACATCTTCGTGACATTCTGACATTGTTTTTTTCAAGGGGGGCAATTTGGGGCAGCTGAATTTTTTTTATCGTTTAGCTGAGACTTCAGGCTTTAATTCGGTATATGTATGTCGACAGCGGTAGACAGCGCTAAAAAGATGCACCACTTTGAATTTGAAGAACATTGAAATTTTGACGTCCAAATTATGTTGTTCCACAAAATTTTTTATGCATTATTTTTTTCAATGGATTTTGATGCAAATTTTTTCTTTGATACATATTATAAATGAAAAATAATAACAAAGTTGAATTTCAATAGTTGTTTTATTCTATCAATGATTTGACTTTTGAGTAAATTTTTTGCTTATTTTGATGTTCTCTACATTCACCAACTTTGGGTATTTCTGGACAAAAAACTAATGCAGATAGAATCCTAATACTTTGGGAAAATAATGTATAAATAGTTGGTAACAAACTGTGAAATTTTCATTCAAATCAGACAACATGAAATTTTTGAATTTCGGCCACAGATATCCCAGTGTGCGACGTATTCGTGATCACCGTGCAATTTCTGTACAAGTACAAGGTACAGATTTATTTAGTTCCGTTTGACCGATTTTATGTAAACTCCACATAAACCACCTACTAAATACTCGTAGTCAGAACAAAAACTTGGTTTGGATAGGTCAGCCCTTTCTAAGGTTATAAAATTACAACGAAAAGTGGTTTTGCTTTGTATGTACTTAGTTAAGTTGTAATTGACTTTACTGAAACACTGCCGAAATCAAACTACGACTTTTTGTCGTTACAATGTAAAGCTTATAAACTAATACAATCCAATAGCGGATGGAGTGAGAGAAAAAAATAATTTGAAGGAAAAAGTATAAATAAGATAATGAGAAATAGAGAATATAAAGATTAAGTGTTGGAAAGCATATGAAATATAGTGTATAAAGTGTGGTGAATAAATGGATACATAATGGAAGGCATACACGCAACAATTAGTTGGTTGATTGAGTTGGGCTAGAAATTGCCCTTGTCGCTACATACGACACAACTTTTAATACAATTTTGAGGCTAACTTCATTTTGAATATTCACTTCGTTGCTTAAACATGAGCTCGGAAGTTGTTGCTTTACTTATTATAAATGAAGTTTTAGCGGAAGATGAAGAAGAGGAGCAAAAAAACAATCGGAAAAAAAGAAAATGGTCTAAAATGTAGTTGCAAAATAATAATGAATTTTCATATAACAATCTTTGGAAGACGTTGAGAGAAACTGAGCCAAAGGACTACAAGAATTACATGCGTATGAGCGATGAAGTGTTTTATGATCTTCTCTTGAAAGCGAAAGTTTTTATTGAAAAAAAAAGACACAATAATGCGAGAAGCAATTAGTGCAGATAATCGTTTGGCAATAACTTTAAGATTTTTGGCTACCGGAAAGTCATTTGAAGACCTAAAATTTTCAACCGCAATATCTGCGCAAGCGATTGGTAAAATTGTAATTGCGACGTGCGAGGCCGTTATAAAAGTTCTAAAAGACTCAATTAAGGTAGTATTAAAAGAATATCCGAGTTATACATTTTACTTTACACAAAATATATTTTTAGCTTCCTAAAACATCTGAGCAATGGATGGCTGTAGCTGATCAATTTTATGAGAAGTCGATGTCTAGGCGCGCTCGATGGAAAGCACATAATTATTTCACGTCCTCCTAACTCCGGTTCATTCTATTTTAATTATAAAAAGACATTCAGTATTGCCTTGTTGGCAATAGTTGACAGCAACTCCAACTTTTTAATGGTAGATGTAGGTGCAAATGGACGAATTTCCGATGGAGGCGTTTTCGGAAATTCGAAATTTTTTATAAAGTTGGAAGTTTAAATTTACCGGAACCACAAGCAGTGCTTGCAGACGAAGATTCACTCCCTTTTATGTTTGTGTCGGATGCGGCTTTCGCTTTGAGGAAAAATGTTTTAAAACCATTTGGTCACAACAATTTGACTGAGAATGAAATGCTGTTTAACAAAACTCTGAGCACAGCACGGGTTAAAGTTGAAAACGCTTTAGGTATTTTGGCATAGCGTTTTCGACTTTTTCAAACGACAATAAATTTATGTCCTGGAAAAGTTACTACAGTTGTTCTTGCCTGTTGCTACTTACACAACTACTTACGATGTCAGTCAAACTCAAATCGATTTGAATGTGAAAATATTCAGCTATCAGGCATGGAACCAACGCTGACTAGAAATGCATCTAATGAGGCCGAAACAATAAGGTTGAAATATTGTGAAATTATCAAAAAACTGAAATCTCTTTAATTCCTTTTATTTACATATAAAAAAGTTAAATTAAAGGGTGATTTTTTAAGAGCTTGATAACTTTTTTAAAAAAAAAAACGCATAAAATTTGCAAAATCTCATCGGTTCTTTATTTGAAACGTTAGATTGGTTCATGACATTTACTTTTTGAAGATAATTTCATTTAAATGTTGACCGCGGCTGCGTCTTAGGTGGTCCATTCGGAAAGTCCAATTTTGGGCAACTTTTTCGAGCATTTCGGCCGGAATAGCCCGAATTTCTTCGGAAATGTTGTCTTCCAAAGCTGGAATAGTTGCTGGCTTATTTCTGTAGACTTTAGACTTGACGTAGCCCCACAAAAAAATAGTCTAAAGGCGTTAAATCGCATGATCTTGGTGGCCAACTTACGGGTCCATTTCTTGAGATGAATTGTTGTCCGAAGTTTTCCCTCAAAATGGCCATAGAATCGCGAGCTGTGTGGCATGTAGCGCCATCTTGTTGAAACCACATGTCAACCAAGTTCAGTTCTTCCATTTTTGGCAACAAAAAGTTTGTTAGCATCGAACGATAGCGATCGCCATTCACCGTAACGTTGCGTCCAACAGCATCTTTGAAAAAATACGGTCCAATGATTCCACCAGCGTACAAACCACACCAAACAGTGCATTTTTCGGGATGCATGGGCAGTTCTTGAACGGCTTCTGGTTGCTCTTCACCCCAAATGCGGCAATTTTGCTTATTTACGTAGCCATTCAACCAGAAATGAGCCTCATCGCTGAACAAAATTTGTCGATAAAAAAAAAAATTGTCGAACACTGATTTTGGTAATAAAATTCAATGATTTGCAAGCGTTGCTCGTTAGTAAGTCTATTCATGATGAAATGTCAAAGCATACTGAGCATCTTTCTCTTTGACACCATGTCTGAAATCCCACGTGATCTGTCAAATACTAATGCATGAAAATCCTAACCTCAAAAAAATCACCCGTTAGTTGTGTTCTTCTTTAGATAAAACTTATATTCATTCTCTCATAACTAATACATAAAAAATGAACTAAAAAAATTGTTTAAACAAAAAATGAGAAAAATAAAATAAAATATATGTACTCTATCTTAATATGTTTTAATTTATTGATATTGCGAGTCATTAAACAAATCAAGAACACTTGTGTATTGATTTTCGTTTGCATCTGAAAAGTTTAACTCTGGAGTTATTTCAATTGTTTGTGAAGTTGTTTGTATGGGGCTTCCAGTTGGCACACAATTATGGCGAATGTGATGTTGATTCTATAGGGCTTTTAGTTTGCATTGAAAAAAAAAAACGTGGCGAATGTGATGTTGATTCTATAGAACTTCTATTTGGCTCAGAAATAAAACGTTGTGAATGTGATGTTGATTGTATGGGGCTTCCAGTTGGCACATAAGTAAAATGTGCCGAGCGTGATGCTGATTCAGTTGGACTTACAGAATATGTTGAAATATAAAGTTCCAAGTCATTACATAAAAAAGGCGATCTGGTTCGTGATACATGCAGCCTACTTAAATTTGGTGAGCTTCAAGGACTGTGCAGATAATTGAAACATAATTTTCCAAATCGGCCCAACAGCAGTATTTCGTCTACTGCTTGCTTTGCAAAAAGTTGCTGCTCTGGTTTCATTTGCCTGTAATGCCAGCCCATGCCTTTGCATAAGTTTCTGCTTCACCCATTTGTTTTTTGGATGTCTCCAAATGTTCGCTTTCTTTAGAAACTCCGTTCTTTCGGTAGCCACTTTTTTAAATTTCTTCGACGATTGCTGTGTAAAAAAACATAATCTCGCAAATAAAATCAATAAAACTTTTAAATGTTTTTTTCAACATACCTCGCGAACGGACACTTCTTTATCTTCATCCGAACTGATAGATGTTACAGCAGGCAAAGGTACTTCAAGGTCTCGCAAAAAGTCGAGCTTATCGAAATACCATAGAGGTGAAACTTATAATTCATTAGCTCCTGCACCAGATGTTTCACTTTGTAAAGTTTTCCTCAGCTCCCGGCGATAGCAAGTAAGCATATTTGACAGTTGTTTTTTCATGACATCTATCGACGCATCGCTTTTTATATTTTTAAATTCTAACAAAAGTTTTTGGTAGCTTCTACGGCGTACATCTTTATTTTTGTAACAGTCCAGTTTGCTGTACCACAACACCTGCATAGTTTTATATCATCTTCTTCTTTACTGGCGTAGACATCGCTTACGCGATTATAGCCGAGTTCACAACAGCGCGCCAGCCGTTTCTTCTTTTCGCTACGTCGCGCCAATTGGGTATTCCAAGCGAAGCCAGGTCCTTCTCCACTTGGTGCTTCCAACGGAGTGGAGGTCTTCCTCTTCCTCAGCTTCCCCCGGCGGGTACTGCGTCGAATACTTTCAGAGCTGGAGTGTTTTCGTCCATCCGGACAACGTGCCAGCGTAGCCTCTGTCTTTTAATTCGCAGAACTAAGTATGTCAATGTCGTCGTATATCTCATCGTTCCATCGAATACGATATTCGCCGTGGCCAATGCGCAAAGAACCATAAACCTTTCGCAGAATCTTTCTCTCGAAAACTCGTAACGTCGACTCATCGGTTGTTGTCATCGTCCAAGCCTCTGCACCATATAGAAGGACGGGAATTATGAGCGACTTATAAAGTTTGGCTTTTGTTCGTCGAGAGAGGACTTTACTTTTAAATTGCCTACTCAGTCCGAAGTAGCACCTGTTGGCAAGAGTAATCCTGCGTTGGATTTCCAGGCTGACATTGTTGGTGGTGTTAATACTGGTTCCTAAATAGACGAAATTATCTACAACTTCAAAGTTATGACTGTCAACAGTGACGTGAGAGCCAAGTAGCGAGTGCCACGACTGTTTGTTTGATGACAGGAGATATATAGTCCTGCCCTCGTTCACTGCCAGATTTATTTGTTTTGCTTCCTTGTCCAGTCTGGAGAAAGCAGAACTAACAGCGTGGGTGTTGAGGCCGATTATATCAATATCATCGGCATACGCCAGTAGCTGTACGCTCTTATAAAAGATTGTACCTGCTCGATTAAGTCCTGCAGCTCGAACTATTTTCTCCAGCAGCAGATTGAAGAAGTAGCACGATAGGGAGTCGCCTTGTCTGAAAACTCGTTTGGTATCGAGAGAGAGGTCCTTCCCGATCCTAAAGGGGCTTTTTGTGTCGCTCAACGTCAGTTTACACAGTCGTATTAGTTTTGCGGAGATACCAAATTCAGACATCGCGGCACAAAGGCAGCTACTTTTCGTGCTGTCGAAAGCAGCTTTGAAATCGGCGAAGAGGTGATGTGTGTCGATTCTCCTTTCACGGGTCTTTTCCAAGATTTGGCGCATGGTGAATATCTAGTCGATTGTTGATTTGCCAAGTCTAAAGCCACACTGATAATGTCCAATCAGTTTGTTGACGGTGGGCTTTAATCTTTCACACAATACGCTCGATAAAACCTTATATGCGATGTTGAGGAGGCTTATCCCACGGTAGTTGGCGCAGATTGTGGGGTCTCCTTTTTTATGGATTGGGCATAGCACACTTAAATTCCAATCGTAGGGCATGGTTTCGTCCGACCGTATTTTACAAAGAAGCTGATACATGCTCGTTATCAGTTCTTCGCCGCCGTGTGTGAATAGCTCGACCGGCAATCCGTCGGCCCCTGCCGCTTTGTTGTTCCTCAGGCGGGCAACTATTATTCGATTTTCTTCATGGTCGGGTAATGGAACGTCTGCTCCATCGTCATCGATTGGGGAATCGGGTTCGCCTTCTCCTGTTGTTGTGCGTTCACTGCCATTCAGAAAGTTGGAGAATCCGCACGTGTTGTGGTCGCTCGTAACGTTGCCAGGTAGCTTGATGAATCTTCTTATGCTGGAATATAGTACTACAGATAACCATATTTCGGGAGCCGGCGAAGTCGATCAGCCTCAACCCATTTGGGGATGTTTCCTCGTGGAGGCTGAATTTACCGACCGTAGTGCCAAGGAGGATGGAGTCATGTGTAGAAGTTCACGCAAGTGAGGAAAGTTCTCTGATCGCCATTCACTTGGGAGTGGCCAGAAACGATTCTTTTACATATGACTCAAGCAGCTCACGACTTCCGGTCTTTGACCAAGTGTCCTCTGGGTAGCCTAAGAACATCCGTTTGAAGGCGAGCTAAAGTGAGAAGGCGAAACATTCCAGCATAGAGTTGTGCGCTGGGTTTGGGACCCGCCACGTAAAAAAGAGTACCAATGAAAACTAAACGACAGCCTCGGATGAGAGACCCCCTTTTGATAAAATGGCGAAATCGTTTGAAATCGCACGACCAACCCATACACTATCCAACTAACACAACCAACTTCCCAAAATATCAAAAATTTTGATTTTCATCAGTTAGTACAACTCATACAACTGCCCCATATACTTAACAATCAGTTATACAATTCGATGAGATTGGTACAATAATTGTTGCGTGTATGCCTTCCATAACACCTCCACCCTCAAGAAATTTGCGTCTCTGCAAATTCTTAAAGTTAAATTTTTAAATAATTTTTCATAAGTTTCATAATTAATTAGTAATCATGTTTAACATTTTTAGTTAATTTTTTGTAATTTTCTTAAATTAATTTATAATAGTTTTAAACATTTTTAAATTATTTTTCATAATTTTCTTAAAATTGTATTTTTCATTTTCTTTTTAATTATTGGATTTGGAATTTGTACTTCCGCTTTAACTGCGTTTCATAATATTTAGTTCTTCTTATGTTTGATGTGTCGACCACATAGTTACCGTTACGCTCATATTTATTTAATTGCTTGTATTTAGGTTAATTTTTTCTAATTTCTCAGTTAGTTACTACATTATCCAAATGATGTGTTCATGGTGCCTTTTTTGGTTAAGTTGAACAATCCTTTTAATTTTTTCTTCTTTGTATTTTCTAGATAAATTCTGAATTGATTCTTTATCATGATTTTAAATTATAAAATCAATGGGGCTCATTTTTGTTGTTACATGTATTGTATTATTGTAGAAGTTAAATATTTTGAAAAGTTTATCACTCAAATCTTCCACGGTATAGCTTTTATCTGCCTCTATTATTCTCAAATGTTCATTTAATGTACAGTGTAGACGTTCGATGCCACAGTTAACCGTTTTATGCCATGGGGTAGTTATGTACATACATGAGTCTCAATGTTTTCTTCTTATAAAAATAACCTCACTATGCTGTGCAGTATGCAACGTTCATTATCAAATACTAGTTTTCGCATTGTAACCCAATTTCTGTCGTTAAGTTTGTAGAACGTTTCGTATTTTGAAAATTTGTCTATTGCTTTGAGATACATTACGTTTCTATACGGAAACCAAATATCTATGTGAACTATGTCGTTGAAATGCTTTGGGAGTTTCGGTTATTTGATAAGGATGTTCAATTAGATTTCAGTCGTGTTTTGTTATTTTACAAATTGATCTATTATTAATGCATTTGGTTATTACTTCAAATAATTTAGGGTAAACAAATTTATTATTTAGATCAAGAAATATTGGTAGTCAAAAAAGCATTGCGGTATTTTCGCTAGTTGGCGCTGAAAGCGCGTAGTTCTAGTTTTATTCGTCGCATCTATACATTTTTGGAAAGCTCATTTCACGCGCTAACACGTGTTGATTTTCGTTTCTTTTAAGTCTTTCGTGAGTTAAAGCGTCACAAACATGGAGCAAAATAAAGAGAAAATACGGCATATTTTACAGTACTACTACGATAAAGGCAAAAATGCATCTCAAGCCGCCAATAAAATTTGTGCAGTTTATGGACCCGATACAGTTTCCATTTTCACCGCACAACGATGGTTTCAACGTTTTCGTCCTGGTGTAAAGGTGGTCGTCGTCGAAAATTGCGATAAAATCGCTGAATTGGTCGAAAGAGACCTGCATAGTAGCAGCCGTAGCATCGGTCAAGAGATGGGCATGAGTCATCAAAAATTCATTTCAATTTCCAAAAAAAAATATATATAGATTCAATAAAAATACCGCAAGACTTTTTGACAACCCAATATTTCATGTATACCTCTGTAATTGTTACGAAGGTGCTCGTTTTCTATTAAAGTCAGTATTTCATTTTTGTCCGTAATTTCTGTTAGTTTTATCTCTGACCGATGCAGAGTGAAATCTTTAAATTGCAAATATTTATTATAAATGTCTTGGATTTTAAGGAAAAGTTCATCTTTATCACAAAAAATACACATGATCCCTTTTTCTATCATTACTTTTCGCACTATTTCTTTTAAATTTGATTTTTCCCTTACAACAGTATGTGATTAACATGTTTTGTGTACAATTTTTATTAAAAAAACGTTTCTTTTTCACCACAGCTAAGATAGTTTTGATTTTTGTAATAGTTTTCCAATTTTTCCGTTGACCAAGTCTCTACCTGTTCTTCACCGTTCTCGTTTAAAGTATATTCATTATTAAATACGATTGCGGTTTTGCAGTCCTCATTCTTTATGTATCTGTTTAAGTTATCGGTTACTATATTATCTTTATTTTATATAGGTTATATCAAAATCGTACCCGTTAAGGAAAATTTTCCATCTTTTCAGTTTCATATTAGGTCCTTTGAGAATAGTTAATCAGGTCAAAGGTTTATAATCGGTTTGAATTACAAATTTACACCATACACATAGGTTGGAAAGTGTTTTACTGACCAAACTACAGTAAGCATTTCTTTTTTTATAGTCGAATAACGAATATCGTGGTCAGCTAAAGTACGTGATGCAAAGCAAATTGGATGGCCACTTTGACTGAGATGCGTCAGTTGTTAGTATAAATTTTTATATTGAACTCTGGTGGTTGTAAAACCGGCTCACTTGTATTTAACTTTTTTAATGTTTCAAAAGCAAGTATATTGTGCTAAAGTAGCTACATTTTTCTAATTTGTGAAATATGTCTTCCATATTAGGAATTGGAAATTTGTAATCAATCGTATGTTCGTTTAGTTTCCTATAGTCTATTACTAGTTGCTACTTTTGTGTGCCGCCGTTGTCATTTTTTTTTGGTACGACCCATAAAGGTGAATTATAAGGACTATTGCTCTGAACTATTAAATTTTGTTTTAACAACTCATTTATTTGCCTGTCAACTTCAGCACGATGCACAACTGGGTATTAATAAAATTTGGTATAAATTGGCAAATCCGTCTTCGTTCTGATAGTAAACGGTAAATTGCTTCCTTCTTCTTAAAATATGTATCGGTAATCATTCAGTACCTTTTTTAATGTCGCTTCATCCCTTGAATTTAAAAATTTTGCAAATGTGCTATTGAATGAACTAACGCGTAATTCGTTTTGACAACAAAATACCTGCAAATCTTCATTTTTGAAATATTTCTCTACTTCGTATTCTTCTTCTTCACAAAAATAAATCGGTACTGTCGCATTGTCTGTAACAAGCTCCAAAGTTCTATAATTAACTATAGCGTTTAAGCGAGGCAGTAATTGTTTCAATATACCGTAATTTTATAAAATTGACAAGTTGATTTTCTTTCCGAAATTAAAAAAAAAACACCGATACGCTGTACCGTATGTTTGTTGAGACATTTCCGTTTAAGACTTTAATATGTATTGGAAGTAGGTGACATTGTTCTCCATTTCGGATTACAAAGTTTAGGATTTATTATGATAAATTCAGCATAAATTTTACTGTTTTCAATTTCGTGTTTATGACTATATAGGCTAACTTACCTGATCGCCAAAGTGACAATTTTAGTTATTTTGGTTATTTTCGTACATGCCTATATCCATTGGCTCAAGTGTAGGTTCTCCATGAGAAGAGTTGTTGCTGTTCTGAGGATGTTGAATACGTCTAGTTGTGTGATTGTATTGTGTGCTATGGTTTGTTTGTTGGTTTTGGTTTTCTGTTCTGTGTGCCTGGTTTGGTTGAAATTGATTGCGATTTTGTCCTGATTGTGTAGAAAAAATGTGATTTAAATTGAAATTTACCATTATTATTGTCGTATCTTCTCATCTATATATATAAAATTAAGCGGCAAAACTTCCTGTTCGCATACTCCTCCTAGACGGCTTGCCCGATTTCAACGAAATTTTCAGGGGTGATTGGGATCTGTTTGGAGGGTGCACATAAGAAATTTAATGTGTGTATCATTTCACGTTTTGCAAAAAAAAAAGAAAAATATACATCCCGCCTATACAAATTCTCATGAAATAATGTTTTGCCGCAAGATTGGCAGTCCTGTCAAATGCCTTTTACTAATAAAAAGAAACAACTAGCGGATGTTTACAATTAATAAAAAAAAACATTGACATCGCATGTTGATCGTTTTTGCCTGTCATTCGTTCTTTCTATGGATGACTGTCAAGCTAACAAGACATACAGAACGTAAGTGTTCCGAATGCACTGAGTGTATCAAAAAAAATGTGTCAACATTATGTGTATTTTTCTCAGATTTCAACGTGATTAACATTCTGCGTACAACACAAAGCAAGTGAGTATTGTTGTTGTTTCGTATACCATGCGGTTCGATTGTCGCTTGAAAATGCGGGGTGTGTGTAAAAAAAAGTGTTTCAACATTGTGTGTTTTTTCCAGATTTAATTCCATAGATTTGCTACATTTATTCGAACCGATTTTGTGTTTTTCTGCTGACCGTGCCACACACACAAAGCAAGTGAGTATTGTTATTGTTTCGTAAGTGTTTCCATGCGGTTTGCAAATACACTCTTTGTGGGTCTTATTGCATATGCGTATGTCGGTAAAATACATAGTTTAAGATGTATGCATACTCTAGAAAATGCCTCGACTACGCCAACGTAATACGGTTGGCAGGCATACGAGTGATTCACGTCGAATGTCAATCAAAGCGAAGAGCAACGCGCTCAAGTGAATGCTCGAGGTGGAGCGGTGTACAGAGAGCGGCGTGCACAGATTAGAGCTGAATTCGCCGACAATCAACGGTCAAATTACCGTCAAGGCCAAGTTCCGCTCCGCCCTCGCGATCAAATGGAACATGTTGACTTTTACTACGATCCTGACTGCGACTACAGCCTGCATGGTGCCATTGGAGCAATGGATATTATTTGTACGCATTGCAATGCAGCGAAGTTTCGAGGAGAAACAGCTGGCATGTGCTGCTCCAGTGGCAAAGTGAAACTGCCTGCATTGGAACCGCCACCAGAACCATTACATTCCTTGCTCACCGGAGAATCGCCGACGTCTAAGCATTTCTTGCAGAACATACAAGCATGCAATTCATGCTTTCAATTGACTTCTTTTGGTGTCACAAAGATTATTAGAGATCCATTTATGCCGACGTTCAAGGTGAATACTTTGCATGGAATTTCCAGTGAAACATTTGACATTTTTATTCTACAGATTCAGGGACAAATATACCATCGAGCAGGCTCGCTCATACCATTTGCCGATGCCGACTATCAATTTTTGCAAATATATTTCATCGGTAATGAAACTGACCAACTAAATCAACGATGTAAAATTGCGACCGGCACAAGGCAATAAATCGTACTAAATTTGCAAAGATTTCTCTATGAACACAATGAATTGATTCGATTGTTCAAAATCGCATTGGACCGCATGCCGTCTGATAACCATCGAATCGTCATCAGAGCAGACAAAATGCCGATGGGGCAGCATGCCAACCGATTCAACGCACCAACAATCGATGAGGCAATCGTCATTTGTTGGCGAACAGTTTGAATCGCGAGATATTTTACTGCACCGTAGAAACGAACAACTTCAGCATGTTTCCGAGCTACACCGTAGTTATGACGTATTACAGTATCCGATATTATCCTGGAGAGGTGATGACGGCTCCAGAAGAAATGTTACTTACGATTCAATATTTTGTGTATTGTTCATTTATAGGCCAAGAAACACTGAAAAAACTCAGTGCGATGAACTTCTATTCGTGCAGAATAATGATTCGTCCGCAAGAAGACAACTACATCCTGAAATGTCGCAAGCTTTTCCATCAGTATTTGGTTGACATGTATGCGAAGATCGAGACCGAACGTGTCAACTTTATTCGATTCAACCAAGCGAAAATGCGTTTTGAAGAGTACATCCATTTGAGAGATGCCGTAATGAATGATGCAAATGTGAATAGCATTGGACGTCTGACAATATTGCCAGCCACATACATCGGCAGTCCGCGCCATATGCACGAGTATGCGCAAGATGCGATGTCGTATGTGCACCATTACGGCAGACCGGATATGTTCATAACGTTCACGTGCAATCCCAAGTGGAATGACATCAAATGCCATTTGTTCCCCGGTCAATCAACAACTGATCGTCACGACTTAACAGCACGTGTATTCAGCGAAAAGCAAAAAGCAATGATGGATTTAATTGTGAAACTTCGTGTTTTTGGAGAAGTTCGATACTGGATGTACTCGATAGAATGGCAGAAAAGAGGATTGCCGCATACACACATCTTGATTTGGTTAGTTCACAAAATACGACCTGATCAGATTGATAAAGTCATCTCAGCGGAAATTCAAGATGAAGCAATCGACCCACAATTGTTCGACGTTGTAACAAAAAACATGATCCCCGGCCCTTGCGGCGCTATTAATCCAACGTCACCATGCATGATTGGCAATAAGTGTTCAAAGCGCTATCCTAGGCTTTAGTTGATGGTACAATTACTGGAAATGACGGATATCCATTATATCGGCGTCGTTCCGCTGAAGATGGCGGTAATTCAACGGTTATAAAAGTTCGGAATCAAGACGTTGATGCTGATAATCGTTGGGTCGTGCCGTATTCACCATTGTTGTCAAAAATTTTCGAAGCGCACATCAATGTAGAATATTGCAACTCTGTCAAATCGACCATATACATCTGCAAATATGTAAATAAGGGCAGTCATATGGCAGTTTTCGGAGTGGCTGATTATCAGAGCATCGATGAAATTCAGCAATACCAAATGGGCCATTGTATAAGCAGCAACGAAGCGGTATGGCTCATTTTATCGTTCCAAATACACGACCGGCATCCCGTTGTTCTTCATTTGGCAGCTCATATCGAAAATGGTCAACGCGTTTATTTCACTGCAGACAATGTACAACAGAGCGCAGCACGACCACCGGGGACAACACTAACTACCTTTTTCGAGTTGTGTGAAAAAGATGAATTTGCAAGAACATTGCTATATTCCGAAATACCACAATGTTTCACTTGGAATCCATCATCGAAAACATTTCAACGACGAAAGCAAGGGGAGCGTGTTGACGGTTATCCAAATGTCCGTAAAACCGATGCCATAGGACGCATTTACACCATCCATCCGAACAACGCCGAATGTTTCTATTTGCGTCTGCTATTAGTCAACGTGCGCGGACCAAGATCATTTGATGATTTGAAAACTGTTGACGGTCAGTTGTGTGCGAGGTATCGTAAAGCATGTCAGCGATTGCATTTGTTAGAAGATGATATGCATTGGGACACCGCACTTCATGACGCATCACTCACATCTCATCCAAAACAAATACGCGTACTATTCGCCATAATAATATCTACATGCCTTCCGTCAAATCCGCAAGAACTGTGGAATAAGTACAAAGACTGCGTGACCGAGGACTTATTAATTTTGGCGTGTAGTCGAGCATTGGACGCAGACTTGCTATATACATTACAAATGTGTAATGATGCTTTGATATTGGTTGAAGACCTGTGCCTTACAATTGCGAATAAGGCATTAACGCAACTTAGCATAGCTGCGCCCAATCGTTCAGCGATTGATATGCTTGACCATGAGCTTCAACGTGAACAACAATACGATTGCAATGAATTGCGTGCTTTCATACAAGCTAACATTACCAAATTGAATATTCAGCAGAAAAATGCTTATGATAAGATTATACGAGCGGTTGACAATAACGCCGGTGGATTCTACTTTTTGGATGTGCCCGGTGGTACAGGGAAAACGTTTCTGACCTCTTTAATTCTTGCTACTATGCGGTCACAGCAGAAATTGCGCTGGCAATTGCTTCGTCAGGCATCGCTGAACAGCACCTAAATCGATTAAAACTCTTAAGGGGTTTTACTTAGTGTTTTATTTCTTGTTGTGAAACTGTTACATATTTATAAAACATATTTGTATACAACATTTTTGGTTTTTCCACCTGGCGCGTAAGTGAATAAGCACCTTGGTGTTCCCACTCTCGAGCATGCGACGAACAATTGGCCGTGGGAGAAGCACGGTTCTTCCAAATTGACGCTGCACACTTGAAACGTTTGCCCTTGCGATTTGTTGATGGTCATCGCAAATGCAAGACGTACTGGGAACTGCAAGCATTTAAATTCAAACGGCATGTCCGTTGGAATTATGGGAATGCGTGGTAAGAGTACAACTTTACCTGCTGCCTTGCCATTTAGTATTGTTGCTTCAATCAAATTTGGCCACAATTTTTTTTCTGCCATTCTATCGAGTACATCCAGTATCGAACTTCTCCAAAAACACGAAGTTTCACAATTAAATCCATCATTGCTTTTTGCTTTTCGCTGAATACACGTGCTGTTAAGTCGTGACGATCAGTTGTTGATTGACCGGGGAACAAATGGCATTTGATGTCATTCCACTTGGGATTGCACGTGAACGTTATGAACATATCCGGTCTGCCGTAATGGTGCACATACGACATCGCATCTTGCGCATACTCGTGCATATGGCGCGGACTGCCGATGTATGTGGCTGGCAATATTGTCAGACGTCCAATGCTATTCACAATTGCATTATTCATTACGGCATCTCTCAAATGGATGTACTCTTCAAAACGCATTTTCGCTTGGTTGAATCGAATAAAGTTGACACGTTCGGTCTCGATCTTCGCATACATGTCAACCAAATACTGATGGAAAAGCTTGCGACATTTCAGGATGTAGTTGTCTTCTTGCGGACGAATCATTATTCTGCACGAATAGAAGTTCATCGCACTGAGTTTTTTCAGTGTTTCTTGGCCTATAAATGAACAATACACAAAATATTGAATCGTAAGTAACATTTCTTCTGGAGCCGTCATCACCTCTCCAGGATAATATCGGATACTGTAATACGTCATAACTACGGTGTAGCTCGGAAACATGCTGAAGTTGTTCGTTTCTACGGTGCAGTAAAATATCTCGCGATTCAAACTGTTCGCCAACAAATGACGATTGCCTCATCGATTGTTGGTGCGTTGAATCGGTTGGCATGCTGCCCCATCGGCATTTTGTCTGCTCTGATGACGATTCGATGGTTATCAGACGGCATGCGGTCCAATGCGATTTTGAACAATCGAATCAATTCATTGTGTTCATAGAGAAATCTTTGCAAATTTAGTACGATTTATTGCCTTGTGCCGGTCGCAATTTTACATCGTTGATTTAGTTGGTCAGTTTCATTACCGATGAAATATATTTGCAAAAATTGATAGTCGGCATCGGCAAATGGTATGAGCGAGCCTGCTCGATGGTATATTTGTCCCTGAATCTGTAGAATAAAAATGTCAAATGTTTCACTGGAAATTCCATGCAAAGTATTCACCTTGAACGTCGGCATAAATGGATCTCTAATAATCTTTGTGACACCAAAAGAAGTCAATTGAAAGCATGAATTGCATGCTTGTATGTTCTGCAAGAAATGCTTAGACGTCGGCGATTCTCCGGTGAGCAAGGAATGTAATGGTTCTGGTGGCGGTTCCAATGCAGGCAGTTTCACTTTGCCACTGGAGCAGCACATGCCAGCTGTTTCTCCTCGAAACTTCGCTGCATTGCAATGCGTACAAATAATATCCATTGCTCCAATGGCACCATGCAGGCTGTAGTCGCAGTCAGGATCGTAGTAAAAGTCAACATGTTCCATTTGATCGCGAGGGCGGAGCGGAACTTGGCCTTGACGGTAATTTGACCGTTGATTGTCGGCGAATTCAGCTCTAATCTGTGCACGCCGCTCTCTGTACACCGCTCCACCTCGAGCATTCACTTGAGCGCGTTGCTCTTCGCTTTGATTGACATTCGACGTGAATCACTCGTATGCCTGCCAACCGTATTACGTTGGCGTAGTCGAGGCCTTTTCTAGAGTATGCATACATCTTAAACTATGTATTTTACCGACATACGCATATGCAATAAGACCCACAAAGAGTGTATTTGCAAACCGCATGGAAACACTTACGAAACAATAACAATACTCACTTGCTTTGTGTGTGTGGCACGGTCAGCAAAAAAACACAAAATCGGTTCGAATAAATGTAGCAAATCTATGGAATTAAATATGGAAAAAACACACAATGTTGAAACACTTTTTTTTACACACACCCCGCATTTTCAAGCGACAATCGAACCGCATGGCATACGAAACAACAACAATACTCACTTGCTTTGTGTTGTACGCAGAATGTTAATCACGTTGAAATCTGAGAAAAATACACATAATGTTGACACATTTTTTTTGATACACTCAGTGCATTCGGAACACTTACGTTCTGTATGTCTTGTTAGCTTGACAGTCATCCATAGAAAGAACGAATGACAGGCAAAAACGATCAACATGCGATGTCAATGTTTTTTTTTTATTAATTGTAAACATCCGCCAGTTGTTTCTTTTTATTAGTAAAAGGCATTTGACGGGACTGCCAATCTTGCGGCAAAACATTATTTCATGAGAATTTGTATAGGCGGGATGTATATTTTTTTTTTTTTTTTGCAAAACGTGCAATGATACACACATTAAATTTCTTATGTGCACCCTCCAAACACATCCCAATCACCCCTAAAATTTCATTGAAATCGGGCAAGCCGTCTAGGAGGAGTATGCGAACAGGAAGTTTTGCCACTTAATTTTATATATAGATGTACATTAGGGTGTCCGTTATTTACCAAATTGATTATTTTTGACGAGACGCCCCTTAAACTTTTAGTTTTCCATCTAAAAAAAAATATCAGACCATAAAAAGCCCTTAATTTTCATAATGAACTTTGCCCCAAACACGACATTTCCCCTTGAAATTACATGGGAATTTGCCAGTTTTTACAAATATTTTTTTTTCTCTGGAACTTTCTCGTTTGTAGGAATAAAAAAGTCATATTCTTATACAGAATTGAATGCTCTACAAAAAACGTCGAACAAAACAATTGAATTTTACAAAAAAAAATTTCAATTTTCCGTAAAAGTTCGAAAATTCCAGAAATTACCCAGAAGTTTAACCTTGAATAACTTTTAAAGGGGTGAGTATATCGAAAAATTGTCCGGTCATGTAGCACGGTTTGGAGTTTTTTGCTGTCGTTTTTAGTTATACTTGTAATTTCTTGTCATGCACACGACAATTTTAGTGGTACAGTTTAAAATTTTTTAGTTTCTACTATTTTGTTCTGTAAATGTCCTTTTTCTCTTCACTTATTAACTTTCCTTGGTGTACAGTCACGTCGGCTTTATTTTAGTTTAGATTTCAAATTAACACTACTTTTCGTATATGTGTACACACATTAAAGAACACAGTTTATAATAATATTTCCACTTATTTATGTATGTTTTTTGTGTTTTTTACAGTCACACCAATGAAGACTATTTTCCGTATATTTTTTAACAAGTCTAAACTCGCGGCTCCGCTCGCTCTTTGTTGTCAAGGATATCATTTATCGCGATAACAATATAATGGAATAGATAAAATAGGCAATCTACATTTTTTATTGACACTTACATATATATCGCTTAAGGAATAGTACATACATAAATATGTATGATGTAACATCTTCACAGTCTCTGCATCTGCATTGTACAGTATGTCAAGAAACTATTTACACACTGAAAATAAAACATAGTTTTTGACTTTGCAATTTTAAATTAGTATGTTCAAAAATAAAAACAATACAACGAGAGGGAAAATTTTAAAGCAACAAAATATGAGTTTACACATTTTTGACACTGTCAAGAAACTCTTTACACAAAGTACTTAAGCTACAGTTTAATGAATATATTTAATAACTTTTACTATCTTAAACTAATTTTAATATTTAGTATGACCCCCCTTAGCTTCAACTACAAGCCTAGTGCGATTTTTCATGGAACTGACCAGCTGCATCCCCAAACCATCACCGACAATTTGCCGAATTTTACTGTCGGAATTATGTTGCGCTGATCTAAAGCTGTTAACGGCTTGCGCCATACTCTAGTTCAGTGTTTCCCAAAGTGGGCGATAACGCCCCCTTGTGGGCGCTGCAGGTGTCCAGGGGAGCGGTAAGAGACCCAGAAAGAAAATAGGGGCTTTGTGCAAAGGCCTGGGGGTTATTTGTAATTTCATTTAACTAGGAGGCCTCTTAGACAACGACTACATGAGCTCTCGACTCTCAACAACAACTTGTGAACATCAACTAATATGAATTAAAAGATTGCTCAAACTCGATTCTATATGTATTTCTCTCCGCGAAGTTCATATATCTGTCCTATTTTATTGAATATAGAAAAAATGAAAATCATGTCAATCGGTCGCTCCGTTTCATAACGGGGCATCTCGACAGGATAGAATTTATAGAATACTAACGTCAAACGTATTGCTATTGCCATGGCCAAATCTGTATGTGGGCATTTCCTATGGGTAGGTAGGTTCGAGCTGATGTAGCGCACGTTTTGAACTTTTGAACTCCTTAAATCTTTTATGTGGTAAATAAAAAAATTATCTTTATCCTTTCTTACAAATGTATTTCTGGGGAAAATAAAAAAAGGATAAAGATCCTTTTTTTACAAATGTATTTCTGGAAAAAATAATATAATACGAAATGTAGAAAGATCCTTTTTTTTACAAATGTATTTCTGGGAAAAATAAGATAATACGAAAAGGAGAAAGATCCTTTTTTTACAAATGTATTTCTAGGAAAAATAAGAATTGATTTTTTGGACTATTATATATTAATTGTGCTTAAGCATTCCTATATAAACAATGTAAAATTTATTTTATATTCATTTGTGGTTTTGCGCGCAATAGATGAGCATTACTTACACCTCCTTTACACTACTCGCGAAGTTAAACGTATTTCTCAAAGCAAAACAATGTCGAAAGTAAAAAAAAGAGACGGCAATGCTGTGCGGAATGCATTAAATTCGGATTCATTGAAAATCCCACAAACCCATCCTCGCCTTTGTGTCTTCTATGTCTAAAAACATTTTCGAATGAAGCAATGAAGCCTTCAAGACTGCAAGATCATTTGAATAAAATGCATCCAGATAAGAGAGACAAGAATGTAGCATATTTTCAAGACCTAGAGAAGAAGCATAATACTCAGCCAAGTGTAGCAAAACTATTTTCGGCGGCTGCTAAGCAAGATGACGACGGACTTCGAGCTTCGTACAATATCTCTTTGTTAATTGCTCAAAAAGGCAAACCACATAACATAGGCGAAGAGTTAGTATTGCCAGCAAGCAATAAATGAAGTAATAACTACCGTGCTTCATAAACCGGCCGCAGATACATTATTATCCGAAAAATTCCTTTTGAGTAAAAATTCTGCGCAAAGACTCAGCTCGATGAGTCCACTTTACCAACTAATGAAGCATTGTTGTTGTCTTACGTGAGGTTCATTAAAGATGAGAAAATATGTGAAGAACTATTATTTGCTAGAAATTTAGACACCGATACAAAAGGCGAAACCATATTTAATATATTAGAAAAGTTTTGCGATGAGAAAAAGATTCCTTTGAAAAATATTATTTCAATTGCTACGGATGGCGCTCCGGCTATGATGGGGTGCCATAAAGGCTTAATAGCGCACTTAAAAAATAAAATGAAATGATATAGCTTACATGACAGACCTGTATAAATTGTTCAATGACATGAATCTCCAACTGCAAAGCGATAAACTAAATTTAATTAAAACAAAAAACGTCGTTGCCGCTTTCGCAGCCAAACTGTTTCTACACAAAAGGAATCTGGGCAGACGTGGGTTTCACAATTTTCCGAATTTATCAGTATCATGTAGTAACGATGAATTGTTTGCCTACTGCCAACATTTGGAAAACCTCCACATTGACTTCACCGAACGATACCAGGACATTTTGAACTTGGAAATACCAGACTGGGTGTTGGATCCGTTTTAGAATGTCAACACAGCAATGTCACCTCAGCTGGAAGAACAACTTATAGAATTGACAACAAACGAGGAAATAAAAATCAAGTTCAAAAATGGTTACCAAGAATTTTGGCTACAAAAACCGATATCGCAATTGTACCCTGGATTGTGGTCAATCGTTCAACGATTCTTGATAGCATTCCCATCGTCATATTTGTGTGAACGTGGATTTAGTGCTGTGACAACACTGCTTACTAAAAATAGAAATCGTTTGCTTGTTACCGAACGTGGCGACTTGCGACTGTTCTTGAGTAAAGTGGAACCTGATATTAACAAACTTATTAAACAGCATCAGATTCATCCTTCACTTTAGTTTTTATATATGGATCGATTATTTTAGTTTTATTTTTAATATTAATTCTCGGTTTTAATACTATAAAGTTGTGTTTCAATAATCATTCTTATTGGCAGGTGGAACCCGTAAGAGTTAACTTGAGACCGAAGCGCCGTTGTATGTTAACTATTGCGCTCAGGTTTCAAGTTGCTGGTTATAGTAAAAGTTTCGCTTAGAATTCTTCGTTAATATACATATATAGGTCACAATAATTAATTTGAAGTTATAGTGGTTTTCAAATTGGTGAAAAAATGGGGGCGCTAAAAAAATATTTATTCTCAAAGTGGGCGGTAGACAAAATAAGTTTGGGAACCACTGCTCTAGTTGGTCCATCATTGTAGTTCAGCATTATTTTGGTTTCGTCACAGAATAGTTGTCCGGCTTGATGTTCATGTTGACAGCAAAAGTTAAGCCCCCTCGTTGTATTGTTTTTATTTTTGTGCATACTAATTTAAAATTTGTTTAATAATAGTTCTGCATTAAAAAAAATATTGAAAAAGAAAACTAAAGGCGTTTGCACGCAAAGTCAAAAAATTTGTTTTTATTCAGTGTGTAAAGAGTTTCTTGACATACTGTATAGCGTTACACATATACATACAAAATGCTTCTTTTTATAGAAAATAACAGTGCAGGAGTAGAGCAGAAGAGGGCGTGTATCACGGCCCATATCTAATCATATGGTAATGTTTAGTCTAACATTCGTCGAATGTACATAATTCCTAAATCGACGGCTAAAACCCAAATACTACACATAAGAAAATACAGACTTGATCGTTCCTTTTAAATATTGCATTGTCTGTGCAATGCTTCAGGAATTTTCTCAGCTATTATGCACTCGTCTAAAATTATGATTCAACATTTTCTTGCTCAGTTATAACTATATAATTAATATATTGGGTTGTCAAAAAAGTCTTGCGGTATTTTCGTTAGTTGGCGCTGAAACGCGTAGTTCTAGTTTTATTCATCGCATCGGGTCATTCTATACATTTTTGGAAAGCTCATTTCACGCGCTAACACGTGTTTGATTGATTGTCGTTTCTTTAGAGTCGTTCGTGAGTTATAGCGTCGCAAACATGGAGCAAAATAAAGAGAAAATACGGCATATTTTACAGTACTACTACTACTATTAACCAAGGAGGTAGCGAGGTAGGTGCAGGGGTGGGCAGCTGGAAGTTACATTTTTATTTATTTATTTATTAAATACGCAACATTCATAATAGCTGAATGATCTGAGCGCCATCTGATGCATTATTTTCACAACTCATTTTGACATTGTCAGCCGTTAATACAAAGCACAATGATAACTATCGATAGTTTTGTCATCTTTAGATCACAAACAAAACAGGTAGCTTTCAAACAAGTGCAAAAATTAAGTTTACATGTTTACAAGTTTACAAGTGCAAAATTTATGGATATAAGAAATTTTCTTCAAAAAGGTAAGCATTTATAAATGGGTTACAAACTTTTCATTGTCTACTATTGCTATTACTTTCGAGGTATCTCTTCTGTTAAGAGAAAACATGTTCGTGACAGCAGCAGTCACAATCGGCTGTGCTTCTTCTTTGGAAATAGATGTCATTGAGGAATGCCATGTAAATGATGTGGGCCGCTATGTTGGGCGAGCTTCGCAGCTGTCTGTCGAAAAAAAGGAGATTCTACTTCGTCCATGGGTTCCAAATGCTGCCTAAGATTTTAAAACTGATGCAAAAGCTTTGCAAAGAAAATTCAACCATGGGTGGTTAGATATACATATATGCGCCGTGGTTGGTGTATTCCAAGCGGTTCAAAGGTGCACTGTGTAAGTACTGTGAGCTGTTTCCGCTTGTTCCTGGATCGGTGCAAGGCGTATTGGGTTCATTCATGATCCGACCATTCACAAATTTAAAAAAAATGCAAGAGTTCTCCAAATAGCATTCTCAAACAAGTCTCCACATTGCTGCAGCAGCTGCAGCGAAGACTTTTATTGAAAATGTGCCCGTCGACGTACAATTGAAAACACACCATATGAAAACTATGGAAGATAATAGAAATATTATAAAATCTTTTATTTCATGTGTGTTATTTTGCGGCACACACGACATGCCTCTCAGGGGCAGAAATTCCGACGAGGGCGTTCTTCTAGACTTAATAAACTTGCGAATCGCTTCAGGCGACTCAAAGTTAAAAGAACATTTACAAACAGGTCACCGCAACGCAGTTTATACTTCACCACAAATTCAAAATGACATCATACACATTTTCGGAGAAATTATTAAAGAACTTATTGTGAATGATATAAAAACAGCAAATCCTTACACCGTCTTAGCAGATGAAACTGCTGATATATCCGACAAAGAGCAGCTTTCAATTGGTTTGCGCTTTTTCAACGAACAAAAGGAAATAATAAGAGAAGAATAACATTGCTGAAGAAATAGATAAGTTTTTGGTGTATCATGAACTCTTAAAAGAATCTTGTGTTGGGTTGGGCTTCGACGGCTGTTCTGCAATGGCAGGAAAAGAAGGTGGTGTGCAAGCAATTTTAAGAAGAAAATATACCCGCGCAGAATATTTTCATTGCTCCAGCCATAAACTGAACCTGGTTGTCAATGGTACAAATGCGGTTCCAGAAATAAGAAATGCCATATCAACAACAAAGGACGTTATAAACTTTTTTCGCGAATCAACCACGCGAAGGAACTATGCGCCTACTATATCACGTTTGTGTGAAACCAGTTGGTCGGAAAAATATAAGGCAGTAAGAAAGTTTTCTGAAAATTTTCCTGAAATTGTTGAAGGACTGGGAAAGTTATCCAAAGATGGAAACTATAGCACAAGAAAGAGTGCATACCAGCTTCATTCAGCGGTGTTTATCAATCGGTGTTTATCGTTTCCCCAATGACAATTGCAAAATACTCTGCATTACTGGAACCAATAGTAAATAGTTTGCAAACGAAAGCAATTGATATGATTGCAGTAGGTGAGCATATTCAAATGAAGTAACAAAATTATATTTGTAAAGTTGGAATGTTTGCAGAATACTTATTTTTTGTTTGTTTAATAGGTGAGCATATTGAAAAAATTATTGAGGTAATTGAAAACGATCGTAGCAATGCAGAGCAAGTAACGAATGAACTCCTTGCACAAGCGCGAAGAGTTGCAACTGCGCTAGGTATAGAACTATCTTTACCGCGTTTAGCTGTAAAACAAAAACATAGAAGCAATCCTCCATCAAACAACGAAGATGAGTACTGGTGACCCTGTATTGTGATTCCATATCTTGACTCCTTAACAGCTTCGTTTAAAATAAGATTTGCCCGTGAAAAAACTCCAGCATTTGCGCTATCTCGGTTGCATCCATTGTATATGCTCAAAAGTTCAATTGAAGCCGTTTTTGAAAACTCAAAACTATTCGAAAAGCATTACGATTTAGATGTCAGCAATGAATTGAAACTTTGGTACAATTTATGGAAAAATAAAAATTTATCAGAAATGGAATTAAGAGAAATTGAAGTTGTTGAATTGATCAAACAGGCAGATGAATTTTACCCTTCAATTCGAAAAGCTCTCAAAATATTATGTACAAGTTATTTATTTATTTGTTATCGTTTCAAACACCAAACTTAGACTGAAATACAAAAATCTTCTTATGGTTAAACTAAGCTAGCAAGTCACGTACAGGTGCATTGGAGTCGTTGTTGTTGCTGAAAAGCAGCACTGACGTTCTCAAGTGACGGTGCTGTATCGTCAGTTACTCCGGATGCGCGTGTGGTGTCGTTTAGCCGTGGGATAGCGACCGCTGTCCAAGTCGCATGCTTACGTAAGCTTTTATTTGTAAAAGCTATGTAAGCCAATTTCGGCGTATGTTGCGTTAACTCCTCCCCCTTTAGAACATGCAGCGTCCTCGTTGGATGTCCTTGAAATATCGTCAAGTGTAGGGGTTGATCCTTTCGTTGGTGTAACATTATTATTGACCTGAATACGAAACTTTGTTTTTCGTTTGAGGAGGATCTTTCTTGCTATCATTACAAACAGGGCAAAAAGTAATAGTATTATTGCTGTGGATCCAGTGAATAGGCTGATTTTGTATTTAGTGTTGATGGCATTGATTTGTTGGATATTTGCTACGTTAAGGTCCTTCAAATATTGCAGAGAGAGGACTTCCTCGAGATGTGCTGTAACGTCTACTGATTTGATGATAGCTGGTAGGGGTTGTGCAAGAACTTGATTTCTATTTGTATAATTCTTGTTTTCAATAGTTAAACTTGCGTTATCGTATTTTATCAGGAAGGTTCCTTGTAGGTTAATAACCTCGTTGTCTATCTTCAGAGACCCATTATAGCTGTTGATAAGCAATAAACCAGGTATTACCTCTTCTATTTTTGGTATGTGGCGGTTATTGACTAAAGTACAGTTGGATGCGTAGCCCTTTAGTAGATTTGGTACGCAGCTGCTTTTCGTGACTTTTTCTAAATTATCTTGCTTACAAATTATTAAATCGTTAACATTATTACAGCTATTTTTGACACCAAATATGTCTTTATTACAAACAATTAAATTTTCGTATTCGAGTTTAATAGCCTTATTTCCTAGGTTTACAGGTTTTGTTATTATTGATTTACAAAGCTCTTGACTTGTCAAGGGAAATTTTATAATATAAATGATAGATGATAAATTTGATGCAATTTTGACATCGCTAAATTCAATAGCTTCGATTACATTTATGTAAGGCGTATTTTGTTTTTCTAATGTTTCCTTGATTACAACTAATTCTTCATTTGATAACATAAACGAGTTTACAATTCCAGCTTTCGCCCATTGGATAGAATAATCTATATTTGTTAGCTCTTCTTTAATTAAATTTAATTTTCTCTCAATACCTTTTTCTACTTCTAATTTGACAATGTCATTTGACTTAATTTCATTTAATATTACATTAGAAATATACGTCAGATTGTTTATTCTTTCTAGAATAGACTTATTAATTATTAGTTGTTGGTTATTATTAACTAACAGGTTATTTATTTTATTGTTTAATATTCTCAAATCTTCATGGTCTGGGGATCCGGCCAACCATTTCCAGGCTGTGCCAAGAGAATCTATTGCTCGCTTGGTTCTTTTGGGTGTGAGTTGGGATAATAGGGATCGGATGGATTTTTCTTCTTGGGATAAGAATGAATAGCTACGGCCTTTCCTTGTTACGTAATGTTCTATTGAGGAATGTATTTCGTTGAGCACGGAGTCATATAGGTCGAGGTTAATGGTGTGTATCAATCTGAATGTTCCGGTCTGGACCTTTGCGGTTCCTATTTCTATCGTTACTAAGTGGCTGTTCGTATAGTCCAAAATTTTAACTTCTGCATTGCACAAAGCAAGCAAGATCCTGAAAAATTGAGTGTATTATTATTATTTTTTTATGAAACTTTTGTGAACGGTGCGACCTGATTTTGTTACAATCGTGTTGCCTTTGTCTTCTTGAACTATTTCTTTTTTATAACGGGGCGTTAATTTATTGCCTAGTCTTTTATTTATTTGAACGTAAATAGTGTCTTCGTTATTGTATGTCTTGAAATCAGTTCTATTCTTATTATGAAATTCTAGGTCTTTTTCTTGTTTGTTTTTGAGATTTTTAATATTTTCTTGTCTGTCTAATTCGAAAGGATTAGGTCCGACTGTTCTTCCAAAAAATACTTCTACAGGCTTTCTTTTTGTGGTGGAATGAATGGAATAATTATATTTATACAAAGACCTATTAAGAAGATCTTCAAAGTCGGTATGGATTTTCTCTGCCTTAGTACATCTCAGTACTTCGGTGAGTGTTGAATGGAATCGCTCTATCTGTCTGTTTATTGAACTTTTGTACGGTGGGGTTTTGAAGATTTCTATTCCATATTGGTTTTCCAACATGAAGGTTATAGAAGCTGAGCTTAATGATTTTTCGTTGTCAATCACGATTTTCTCAGGAATTCCAAATGATGTCAAGATTTCTCTTAAGGGTGTTTTTATATCTTCGGATGCTCTAGAAGGTACGACTTTTGCTTGAGCATATTTTGAGAACTTATCTATTGCTGTGAGTACTATCTTACTATTAGTGTAATAAAGGTCTATGTGGACAAGTTGGCCTGGGTAACTAGGAATCGGAGTAGCTTTCAGGATGGGTTTTACGGGGTGTCTTTCGTATTTATTTTCTGAGCAGATTTTACACTGTTTTGTAATTCGTTTTATTTTGGCGTTCATTTGTGGGAAATAGCATCTTTCTAAAAGTTGTGCTTTATTTTCTGTGGGGTTGCGATGAGCTCTATTGTGTTCGTTGATTATTTCCGTTTCTTGTGCGGATTCATCTATAATGTCTTTTGTAAATTTTCGAGTGTAACGTACCCTGTATCTACTAAAATGAATTTGATAAATTGTTTGGATTTTGCCTAAGATGCTGTCTTCAGTTTTTATGCAATTTGTTACTGAAGGATTGAGATATCTTTTTAATATGGTAGCAAGACTTTCTTCCGTAAAATCTCTTTCAATTATGATATGCCTGTGATAGGTAGGAAAGGGTATTTTAAATTGGTATGAAGATGGTTCACCTGTTGAAATAAAGATTTGATTTTTAAAGGCATTGATTGGGGCGTCAGTATATGGAATTAAGGTTTGAGCTGAACTTTCGTCACTGTGTTGTGTTGCTGACATGGAATTTATTTGCTGTGGTGGTCTAGAAAGTGCGTCTGCCACAATATTGTTACTGCCAGGTTTGTATTTAATCTCATAATTATACTCTTCTAATATCGATTTCCATCTTTTCAGCTTATTGTTGGTATTTTTGTTACTGAGTGAATATGTTAACGGTTGATGATCCGTGAAAATTTTTGCTATGGTTGATCCATAAAGGTAATTCCTAAAAGTTTTTAAAGCCCATATTATGGCTAGAAGTTCTTTTTCGTTAGTCGCGTAGTTTTCTTCAGTCTTTGTCAATGTTCTGGAAATGAACGTTATGGGTTTGCCGTCCTGCTCTAGGACTGCTCCTATTGCGTGGTTTGATGCGTCGGTTGTCAAATGAAATTCTTTTTCGAAGTCTGGGTATTGTAACATGACGTCAGAAGATACTAGTGATTTTTTTAATTTACTAAATGCTTCTATTGCTTTATTATCAAGAGTAATTTTAATTTTGGATGAAAGATTTTTGGACATACGTCCCTCTTCCCCTCTCAAAAGTACGGTTAGTGGTTTGGCAAGTTTGGCATAATCTTTAATAAAACGGCGGTAATAACCAGATAGTCCTAGAAAAGATCGCAGTTCTTTTAAAGTTTGTGGGGATGGGAAGTCTAAAATTGCTTTTACTTTTGTTGGATTTGTTTTTATTCCGTTTTGAGAAATGACAAATCCTAAAAATTCGACTTCCGTCTTTAAGAATTCGCATTTGTCAATCTGGATTTTCATGTTAGCTTTTTGTAGAGTTCGGAAAATTGTTTCAACATTTTTTAGATGGGAGTCTTCGTCTTTGCCGAAAATGATTATGTCGTCTATGTAAACGAAGCATATTTTGCCGATATATTCTCTGAGTATATCGTCTAATGCTCTTTGAAAAATTGAGGGTGCGTTTTTTAGGCCGAAGGGAAGTCTGGTAAATTCATATTTACCATTGTTGACTGAGAAAGCTGTCTTCGCAATATCCGATTCAACTAATGGAATCTGATGGAAGCCACTTTTCAGGTCAAGAACTGTAAAGAATTTGTTTTGTCCGAGTTGAGAGAGTACCTCATTTGTATCTGGGATAGGATAGCGATCGGCTATCGTAACTGTATTAAGTTTGCGGTAGTCAATTACCATTCTGTACTTCTTTGTGCCAGGTGCATCAACTTTTTTCTGTACTATCCAGATTGGGGAGTTATAGGGGGATCGAGAAGGCCTTATTATACCATCCTCGAGTAATTTTGTCAATTGTTTTTCGACTTCATCCTTAAGGGACATGGGATAAGGGTAATATCTGGAATATACTGGATCTTGAGTGGTCGTCTTAATTTCGGCTCTTACAACGGCAGTGTACGTTAATTTTTCGTCTGGGTCGGAAAAAAGTTGCGGGTATCTATTACATAAATTTCGAAGTTTTTCTGTCTGTCCAAGTGTGAGATGTTCCGTTCTAATTTCGATATTATTAATTGATTTTGCTGTTTGCTGTTTGATTACGACTTTTATGTTATTTTTTAATAGCATATAATTTTTTGAAGTGAAAATTATTGCTTCTAACTGCTTAAGGCTGTCATTACCTAGAATTCCATGAAAGGATTTAAGGGTAGGTAGAATGAAAAATTTTAGATTTTCGTCGTTAAGTCCAAAAAGGTTAAGAAAAGTGTGATGCGTGATTTCGATGTTCCCTCCTACTGAGCTGGCATAGAAATTTTTGTTGTTTGAAATGGGGATTTTGGCAAGTTGGGGTTGAATATAGTTCTTGTTAGAACCTGTGTCTATTAAGAATTTCAGGATTTCTCCGTTACCATCTTTACATTGAAAGTAGGGTAACGTTGAATTTGTTAACCTAAAAAATGAATGTCGGAGAATTCGCTAGAATCTTCTGCCGGGGTATTGTCGTGTGAAGTGTACTGATTATAGTAATCTTCCCATGGTTGTCCGTCTTGCTCTTCGTTCTGCTGTTCTGGATCATTAATAGTATTGTCAACGGGTTCAATATGGTTAATTCTGTGCTGTTTGTATGGTTGGTGTACTTGGTTTGAAATCGTGTTCGGTCGCTTTCCGGCGAAGCCGTTATTGTTCGGTCTGTTCATGTAATTTACTTGTTTTGTCCTTTGCGAATCATCTATTTCCATTGGAATGGGGGGTTTGGGTTGAATTGGTCTTGGTGGTAGGTTCTGTTGGTAATTGGGTCTAGGTGGCGGATTTTGGTATTGATTGGGTCTAGCTGGTGGGTTTTGGTATTGATTGGGTCTTGGTGGTTGATTTTGCGGGTAGGTTAGGTATCGGTGGTATTGAGGATACTGTTGATATTGGGGCTGTAAAGTTTTATATGCTGTTTGTTGCATGAGAGGCATTGGATGTGGTATGTGGGCAAGGCTTGGGTAAAAGGCTTGCGTTAAGTGCTGTTGCTTCCTTGGTGGAAGTGGTGGTGGGTGTGATTTCCGGGATGTGGGTTGGTTCCCGAAGGCGTGCTGAGTTCTGAAGTTTTGGTTCTCCAATCTCATACACAACTGGAGTGCTTGGGGTAGATCGGTCGGCTCTTTAATTCCGAGTAATTTTGGAAGTTCGCCATTTAATCCCCTAACAAATGTATCTAATGCTTTATCGCGGTAGGTTTTCGTCAGTATGTTTACGGACTCTGGTCCTATTTCGAGGCAAGCAATTTTGTTTAAAATTAAGGAAAGATGTGAGAACACATCTTGGTAAAATTCGTTTATTGTTTTATTGCCTTGATATAAAGATGACATTTGGTATTCTAAAGAGCTGATGTCGCGTTTGTCGGCGTAGTGTGTGTTGAGGCATTTCGAAATGGCCTCCCAGTCTAGAGGAGTGTTGTAGGACTCCAAAGCGACGTCGGCATTCCCCGTTATTTTATTTCGTATGACATTTAAAATGCCGAAATAACGTGGAGTACCTTTTTCGCTATTGTATATTTTCAGGATTCTCTCAACACTTTTTTTCCAAGAAGCGAACTCTCTTGGATCACCAGAAAAGTCTCTTAAGCACCTTACAACGTCTGGTATCCTATCGAGTCCTGTCAAGTTTCCTGCGTGTCTGGGGTCTATTGTTTGATCCGTTACTATTGTGCTTGTTGGGTGGATAATATTCTCAATCAATGATGGTGCTTCTGCCGAAATCACCTGGTATACTATATTACGAATTATATTGGCTAATTCTGGGGTTACCTGGGGGTTAGTGGATGGTGGTGGTACATTGGTATTAAGAATGGGGGGTCTGATAATGGATTCGGGATTGCTCATTTTGAAGTTTTTTAACTCGAAAAATTTGATGAAGGATTGAGAATGATCAAAAAATTTACATAAAAATTAAAATTGAAATTATGTTTTATTCTTATGTTACCAATTTGTAACTACGTTTTGTTTTTATTAGATTTATCAATCTCTGGAGGGTCCCTTTTGGTGGTGAATCGCAGAGTTGTTTTTAGTGTTATAAGAACTTGAACTGATCCAGGTTCTTTATTTTATTTTATTATAAGCTGTACAAGCTTTTTGTTATAGTTTAAAATGGAAAAATTCTGTTTTGTATTTTTTCCTAGATCTACGCTAACAATGCACTTCTGTGTAATAATTGCTTAGTTTATTATAAGTTTCTTTCAATTAAATTTCACTAAAAAATTTACTGTTTCATTTATTTTTATTGAATTAAACTCTTATTTCTATTCACTTAAATTCTTAATTTACGTTCTTACGTTAAAGTCCAACGACGCATTGGATTTTTCCTTTTTGCCGGGGCTACTTAGGGTCCAACGTTGCGCACTCTTCGTTGGGTGCGGGCTTTCTTCTACCGAAGTTATCCCTTGGTTCTGCTGTCAGTCGCGGCGCGAGGCACTTCTTGAGGGCCTTTACTCGCTTAACTTATTCGCGACTAGCACGTTGGGCGCCAGTTATTTATTTATTTGTTATCGTTTCAAACACCAAACTTAGACTGAAATACAAAAATCTTCTTATGGTTAAACTAAGCTAGCAAGTCACGTACAGGTGCATTGGAGTCGTTGTTGTTGCTGAAAAGCAGCACTGACGTTCTCAAGTGACGGTGCTGTATCGTCAGTTACTCCGGATGCGCGTGTGGTGTCGTTTAGCCGTGGGATAGCGACCGCTGTCCAAGTCGCATGCTTACGTAAGCTTTTATTTGTAAAAGCTATGTAAGCCAATTTCGGCGTATGTTGCGTTAACTTACATTACCATGCGCTACAGCAACGGTGGAGCGTTCATTTAGTACGCTAAGGAGAGTTAAAACTTGGCTTCGGAGCACGATGGGAGAAGAGAGACTATCTGGATTATGTCTGATGAGCGTGCATCGCACATTTGTGAAAGAACATCAACAGCTCATTGAAGAAAAAATCATCAATAAATTTTCAGAAAATCCTAGACGTCTACTACTTGCATAAAAATTTGTAAGTTAAAAAAAAAAAATTGAAATTAATAGCTATGTATGTATGGATACGTGCAAAGAATATGCTGTAATGTTTCGTGTAATTCTGTTTGTTTTTGTTTGACAATATATTTACGCGACGAAAAGAAAGCGCGAAAACGGATTCGGTAAAACTGATTTTTTCCGTATGCACTATTATGTGTATATATACATATAGTTATGTAAATAATCATATGTTCTAATATATCTGATATTGTATGTATATAATAGGGGTAATCATAATCCGGTGCAAATGGTCTTGGAAATGCAAATTTCGGTGCAAGTGCAAAATATTTTTACACCATGTTCTTCAACAAAAATAAATTACATGTCTTTTGCAAATGCAACACTGTTATGCAAATGCTACACTCAACCCCTATTGTATATGTTCAAATTAGTATTGCATTTCAAACAGCTGATTTCTTTTGCATACATATTTGTTCGATTTTTGGAGCGTCAGGAAAAATTTTAATGGTAAGAAAAGTAATTTGAAAGAATTAACAATTTAAAATTTAATAAAACCATTTACAGCAATATGAGCGATAAAAAAGTGAAAAGGGAGCGACCGAACAAAAAATGGACGAAGAAGGAAATCAACAAGCTTTTGGATTTTTTGGAGGAAGCAGATGAAATTGAGGTAAACATTTTAAGAATTTTGAAATGTATAAATGCTTATTTATTTACTTTTATTAGGCTCCAATAGCACCATTTTTTTACAAAAAATGCATTCAGGTTAAGGGGATCGAAGCCACGTGGGACTAGCTGCGGTGGAAGGTACGCCACCTAAAAAGTAGATTTAAAAAAGCGAATGATTATCGCACCTCAACTGGCGCTGGAATTGATGAAATGGATGTGGGCGTTGGCAGTTTTGAAGGTAAATAATAAGAATTGAAAGTGCTTTGGGAACTTAAGTGATTAAATTTTTTACAGAAAAAGTTGAGAAAATGTGTCGCCATTACAATCGCCTAAACAAAATAATTTCTGCGCTGTCGACACGGGCAATGACTTGCTGCTTATCGTGCCACAGCCGTCAACAATTTCACTGTCAACAATTTCCCCACCAGTAAATTCACCGCCAATAGCCTTTCCACCAGCAATTTCACCGCCAATAGCCTCGCCATCAGCATTTCCACCGCAAATAATCTCCCCACCAGCAATATCACCGCAAATCATCTCTCCACCAGCAATATCACCGCCAACAGTTTCGCAGCAACCACTCCCACTTGAGGCTGATTTTCCACAATCAGTTAAAACCATGGCTAAAAAAATGAAAATGCAGGCTCCCAAAACATCAGCGGCTTGTTTGATGGTTTACCAGCAAAACAGAATGGAGTTTGAAAAAGAAAAGCTTCAATTTGAAAAAGAAAAGTTGGAAAAGCAGCTAGAACTACCAAAAGCTGAAATTGATTTGAAAAAAGAAGAGCTAAAACTTAAGAAAATGAAATTGGAGCAAGATGAAAAAATAAAAAGGCTAGAAATAGAAAAACGAACGAATAGCTATGTACGAAATAAAAATGAAATACATGAAGTAATCCAAAATTTAACTTTTTTACTTTTTTATTCAAACATTAATGAATGTATTGCTAGCCTTTTAGTTTCCCTTTTTCTGTTTGGTTGTACATCTTCGCTTTCCTCACCGTTGTCATTAGTGTACGTGGTGTCCTCATCGAGATTTGTATATTCGTAGTTTGTGTTGTCGTCCTCTCGTAGTATGTTGTGCAATATACAATACACAACAAACCAATCACAACATAAATTGTGGCTTTCTTTATTTATAAGGGGTGCTCTGAACTCCTTAAGACTGCAAAACCGCTCCTTCAATAGGCCGAAGCAATGCTCGACTCGAACTCGAAATTTACTGTGACGCAAATTGAAATTAATTCGAGAATTTATGTCTACCACTCGAGCATTACTTCGGAATGGAGTTATCATAGTTTCGGACAAAGGAAAGGCTGAGTCACCAGCTAACCACTGCTGTGACGAAAAAAATTTGTCTTTTTGCAAGAAAAGTGAGCTGCTGCGGTATACTCTCGCATCATGCCAACTGCCAACATGTCCCACCATTACGTGTCGTATTTTAAGTTTATAATCGCAAACTATTTGGGCTTTGATAGAGTATATGTGCTTACGAGAAAAGATTGATATAGGATCGATAACTGGCGATTCTGCTAGCTTTATCTCCGTACCATCAATATAGCCAATGCAAAATGGCATTTCGGAATACGTAGCATAAACAATTTCTGATCGCTCTGTTTCACTTGGCCAAAAAAGGAAGGAATCTCTTAACCTTAGAATAGCACTGAAAACTCTTTTCGTAATTATGGATAGAGTTCCAACATCTCCTACACCAAATAATGTTGAAATTTTTTTCAATGCAGCACCCTCTCCGCATGAGCCCAGACGATAAAGTACAATTGCTAACTGCAAATCCACAGGAATCTGTTTCGAGGAATATGCTTTATTGAATTCCGGATCGTTCTTAATTAGGTGAAATATATTGTTAAATTGTTCCTTGCTTCCTCGAAGCATTTGGCGGAACCGGTTTTCGTCGAATTTATTCAAGATTTCATTTCGCCATACTGGTGACTTTGGGACTTCATGCTCAACTACACGCCGGCATGAAAGCACTACTTGAACATTCATATCCAATTCATCTAAAATTTTATCGACCGCCTCACCATCTTCGTCCACTTCTGTATAAAAAAAGGAACCATGAATATAAAAAGATATTTAGTCACCAACTTTTACCTATTACATATATTAAGAATATCATTTGCCGTATTCTCTACCAAATAATTAAGAAGTTTTTCTCTTTCGCTTTTCTTGGCATGATTGCTGCTGAGAATATTTACAAGTAGAAATCAGCTGTCAAGTTTACACTGAATAGGGTTGCACTCAGATATAAAAAAACAGTCGCTCGCGATCTATTGGATAATGCTACATTTACACTTTTGCATATGCAACGATGCATCGGATTCTGATTACCCTTAATATATATGTTAAAGCTTTTGTCAATAGGGGGATTCTCTTGCTCTTGCAAGATTGCACGATGCAAAAGTCCCATACCGAAATATGCAAGGCCAAGAGAGCACTCATTGCAGAATCTAATAATATTTGAACGGCTGATTCGGTCAATTTATTGAGAATGACTATTGTGAATTAGCGCAACTTCTGATTTCATTCTTAACAAAAACTGTAACAAATCTTTATAATTTAGATAGAAATTATAAACTCTATTTAAAACTTACCTTTCTCAACAATTGAACGTCGAAATATGTACCTATTTATTAAAAATGACAGTTAAAACGGGGTTGCACTTATATTTATAACCTGAACAGGGTATATTAAGTTTGTCACGAAGTTTGTAACACCCAGAAGGAATCGTCGGAGACCCTATAAAGTATATATATAAATGATCAGTATGTCGAGCTGAGTCGATTTAGCCATGTCCGTCTGTCTGTCCGTCTGTCTGTATATATACGAACTAGTCCCTCAGTTTTTAAGATATCGTTTTGAAATTTTCATTTTATCTTCAAGAAGCTGCTCATTTGTCGGAACGGCCGATATCGGACCACTATAACATATAGCTGCCATACAAACTGAACGATCGGAATCAAATGCTTGTATGGAAAACTTTCACATTTGACAAGATATATTCACGAAATTTGGTACATATTATTTTCTAGAGCAACAATGTAATCTCCGAAGAAATTGTTCAGATCGGTTAACTATAGCATATAGCTTCCATACAAAGTGAACACATAGTTACTAACAGAAATGTACCTGTGAAGGGTATTTAGCTTCGGTGCAACCGAAGTTAACGTTTTTTCTTGTTTTTCTTGTCATTGCCCGCAAAATAAACATGGGTTTTGGTCTGACATATTTTACAGCCATTGCTAATAATTTTCTGCGTGTGTTTGTTGTTGTGCCGTTGCATCAAGGGGAAAATTCTGCAATTCGTGCACCGTGCAAGTGTTTTGTAAGGGCAAGAGAATCCCCCTAACATGTTTTTGTGGTAAGTTCTTCTTAATTGGCGTAGACATAAAGGCAGCTCCTTTTCGTGCTGTCGAAAGCAGCTTTGAAATCGACGAAGAGGTGGTGTGTGTTGATTCTCCTTCCACGGGTCTTTTCCAAGATTCGGAGCATGGTGAATATCTGGTCGGTTGTTGACTTGCCAAGTCTAAAGCCACACTGATAAGGTCCAATCAGTTTGGGATTTAATCTTTCAAACAATACGCTCGATAAAACCTTATATGCGATGTTGAGGAGGCTTATCCCACGGTAGTTGGCGCAGATTGTGGGGTCTCCTTTTTTATGGATTGGGCATAGCACACTTAAATTCCAATCGTTAGGCATGGTTTCGTAGGACCATATTTTACAAAGAAGCTGATACATGTTCCTTATCAGTTCTTCGCCGCCATGTTTGAATAGTTCGGCCGGCAATTCATCGGCCACCGGCGCTATGTTGTTCTTCAGGCGTCTTGCGTCTTGCTTCCCTCTTCAACTCTCGGTATCTATCCATCCCGCACGTGTTGTGGACGATCGTAACGTTGCGAGGTAGGCAGCCTGTTTTCTCTTCGCTTGCGACACGGCACTCTTCGTCGTACCAACTGTTCTTTTGCACTTTCCGAAAACCAATGGTTTCGGTTACAGCTGTAGGTAAGGAGTTTGAAATGCCGTCCCACAGTTCCCTTATATCGAGTTGTTGACCAATGCTCTCATAGAGCAGGAGTGCAAGCCGAGTAGAAAATCGTTCGGCTGTCTGTTGTGATTGCAGCTTCTCGTCGTCGAACCTTCCTTGTGTTTGTTGGCGTGCGTTTTTTGCCGCACAGAGGCGGGTGCCTATCTTAGCTGCAACAAGATAGTCGTCCGAGTCGATGTTAAGACCTCAGAGCGCACGCACATCTAAAATACTGGAGATGTGTCTTCCGTCTATCACAACATGATCGATCTGGTTGGTGGTTTTTCGATCCGGAGACAGCCAGGTAGCTTGATGTATCTTCTTATGCTGGAATCTAGTACTACAGATAACCATATTTCGGGCCCCGGCGAAGTCGATCAGCTTCAACCCATTTGGGGATGTTTCCTCGTGGAGGCTGAATTTACCGACCGTGGTGCCAAAGATAACTTCTTTGCCCACCCTGGCGTTAAAGGCGCCAAGCACGATTTTGATATCGTGGCGGGGGCAGCTCTCATAAGTGCCCTCCGCACTCATAATAGTCATCTTTGGTCACATCGTCCTTCTCTTCCGTCGGGGCTGGCGCTTTTTTATATGGCCACTGTAGTAAATGCCACAAGGACCTACTCGTCTCTGTCCTTGTCCCGTCCATCGCATTTCTTGGACGGCGATGATGTCAGCCTTTATTTTTGTGAGGACATCAACCAGCTGGGCAGCGGCACCTTCCCAATTAAGGGTCCGGACATTCCAGGTGCATGCCTTCAAATCATAGTCCTTATTTCGTTTGACATGGTCGTCATCAAAAGGGAGTCTCTCATCCGAGGCTGTTGTTGGTTTTTCATTGGGGATGATTTTTTATGTGGCGGGTCCTAAACCCAGCGCACAACCCTATGCTGGGATGTTTCGCCTTCTCACTTTAGCTCGCCTTCAAATGGATGTTCTTAGGCTACTCAGAGGATACTTGGTCAAAGACCGGAGGTCGTGAACTGCTTGAGCCATATGTAAAAGAATCGTTTCTGGCCACTCCCAAGTGAATGGGGATCAGAGAACTTTCCTCACTTGCGTGAACTTCTACACATGACACCATCCTCCATATTAATAGTATTAATCCAGTATATTAATAATATATGAGGAGAAATATATTTCCACTAGGTAAATATGCGAATATGTATATATGTATGTAAGTCTTGATGTTTCAAATTTATTTTAAGTGTTACTTTTTATATAGTGATCTTAATGTTTGCATTTGCTTACAATTTTAAGCAATCCTACTTATTACTTGATCAAGTATAAGAGGTATTTTTTATTGCAAGTTTTGTATCAGATAAAACTCATTTAGACAGCTGTGTTATATGAAAATTAGACTTGACAACAGAACATAAAGATGTCAGTATAATACTACATGTGAAATTTGGTTTAAGATGATCACGAGATATGTGTTTTCACCTAATTGTGGGCGGTGTCACGTTCATCGTCCACGCTTGATATTGGTTCCTATGACTTTGTCTGTAACGCGGTACTACTGAATGCAAAATATAGTAAGCCTTTTTAATTAAAATTTCGAGCGAAAACCTATTCGCCGAAATATTTTTTCCAAATGTCACATTAAAATAAACATAAATGTTCGCTTGCCTTTCTGAAGTATATAAAGTGCATTAGTGCAAAGTGCGATGAGTGAAATTATTCATGGAATAAGTTCCATTAAATTTTATGTGTGGAATCAAATTTCTGCTGGCGAAATGTTTAGCGATAACTGTTTGTCGCGAGCCGTAATAGAAAAGGGAAAGGTGAGCAGAAGCCGGAAAACCACGTCAAAGCAGGTCAAAATTCAAGGTTTTTTTTGAAGGTTTTCTTCGACTATCCAGATGTGGTACACTCCGAATTCCTTCCGACTGTCTAAACTTTCCAACAAGGAATATTATTTGAGTACTATACGTCGCTGGCGCGAAGCCGAAATCATGGGCCATCGCATGTTTCACTGATTCCTCGTGATTTTTTCGCCAAATTTTCAAAAAATATCGTGCGCCAACCACCGCCTAATTCGCCGTGTAACTTCTGGCTAAGTTAAATTATCTGCTCACCTGAAGTGTTCTCTCAATAAATCCATTGATTGATGCAATTTATGGGAAGTGGCGTCTTATTGAAACCAAATGTCACCGAGATCACGAGCTTCAATTTCAGACATTAAACAGTCGGTATGATCCCGGTCGCCACTGACGGTTGCGATCTCACCGGCATCATTTTTGAAGAAATATCAAACATTGATTTCAACTGCGCACAATCGTTGTTTTTTCTGGATGAAATGGCAGCTCTTCGCCCAATTGCGACAATGTTGCCCCTTTACATACCCGTTGAGGCAAAAATGGGTTGCACAAAATTTTGCTCGAAAACCTCGAATCTTGGGTGGGTTCGAGTTGCAGCGAACCGCTCCGAATCGACTCTCCACGGCCTTCGTGTACACTCTCAGTTACGGCTGCTATGTTTTCTTACCTGCGTACTGAATGTGGTCTATTCGGTCGAATATTATCAAATAATGAATGCTGTTTCTCAAGGTGAGTGATGGTGTTTCGAATAGTGTGCTCAGTCAGAGAACATAAAACATAGAGAAGGTGCAGGTTCGACAGCGAACATTTTATAGGATTGTGGAACGGAATTCACCTCACAACCTCAGAATTCACGATGTGAAATGTTAACATTTTTAACAGTTCTCTCACATACTCAAACAGAGAAGTAAATACATGTATGTATGCATGCTCCTTATGATACTCCCAACAACAGCATTGCGATATTTTCATGCTTCAATTTTTGCTTTAAACTTGGGAATCGCAACGTATGCAAATATGCATGCTTTTGCGTTTTGCCGTCGGCATTTCCATATTGGCATGTAAAAATAATTATGATATGAGTATAATTTTGTATGAATGCATAATAATATTTATAGTCAATTTGGACTTGCATATTTAATAATTTTATTTGATTTTTACATAATATATTATACCATAAATATTTTTGTATTATATTTCTTACTAATAGAAATTAAATTTATCACAACAATATATACACATGTATGTATGTATATACATCTTCTATCATATTAATTTTATGTATCTGCACATGCTCATATGAATGCATGTCTACGCATGTGCGCGTTCAGAAATTCAAATCATGATTTTATCACTTCATACATTCATATGTATATGGGCCATTCCATCAATTGGCGACATGGTTTTGTACCCGTGGTTCTCCGATTTTGACGAAACTTTAGAATATTATAATATAGACTAAAATAAGAATATCTGTAAACTTTTTAGTGGCCAAACTTGCTTCATTGTTTTTTGGCGCGCACTTCAAATTGAGATCAAACAAAAAAATGACTTTTTCTTTTATTTTTTAACGACCTCAAAATTGAGTGAAAAAAATTTTGAAGTTATCCATTTTTATGTAAAAAGTCTCAGCTTTCTGATAAAAATATTTTCACAATCCAAAAAAAATTTCAAAATCCAAAAAACCATGTTTTTTCCAAAAATCCCGCTTTTTGTGCTCTTCCCCCACTTTTTTTTCAAAATTGACATTATTTTTCGATTTCTCGTTAAATTTTACATAAGAATCAGTGTTCAAAAATATGGGACTCTGATCCCATGAACAGCAAAAAAAATTCAAAGTTGACGCTCAAAATCCAAAAAAAACATTATTTTCCAAAAAATCCGGTTTTTTTGTGCTTTTCCACCAACTTTTTTTCAAAATTGCGACAAATTTACATTTTTTTTGCTGTTGGTGGGATCAGAGTCCCATATTTTTGAACGCTGATACTTATGTAAAATTTAACGAGGAATCGAATGGAAAAGTCAATTTTGAAAAAAAGTTGGTGGAAAAGCACAAAAAACCGGATTTTTTGGAAAATAATGTTTTTTTTTGGATTTTGAGCGTCAACTTTGAATTTTTTTTTTGCTGTTCATGGGATCAGAGTCCCATATTTTTGAACACTGATTCTTATGTAAAATTTAACGAGGAATCGAAAGATAATGTCAATTTTGAAAAAAAAGTGGGGGAAGAGCACAAAAAGCGGGATTTTTGGAAAAAACATGGTTTTTTGGATTTTGAAATTTTTTTTGGATTTTGAAAATATTTTTATCAGAAAGCTGAGACTTTTTACATAAAAATGGATAACTTCAAAATTTTTTTCACTCAATTTTGAGGTCGTTAAAAAATAAAAGAAAAAGTCATTTTTTTGTTTGATCTCAATTTGAAGTGCGCGCCAAAAAACAATGAAGCAAGTTTGGCCACTAAAAAGTTTACAGATATTCTTATTTTAGTCTATATTATGATATTCTAAAGTTTTGTCAAAATCGGAGAACCACGGGTACAAAACCATGTCGCCAATTGATGGAATGGCCCATATACAGTGGTGCTCCAGTATAACAAACGCCGATATAACGAATGTTCAATATAACAAACGCTGTTTTTCAATACATTGATGACTCTATATAACGAAAGCTGGAAATTGGATGAACTCGATATTACGAATGTATGGCGTTTGTATTTGGATTTGGTTGTATTACAACAAAAACAATGCAGGCAGTTAAATATCCGTTACTTCTTGTTATTATTGAGCTATTTTTTTTAAAGAATTCTATTTATTTTTTTATGCACGCTTCATTGCGCGAAATATCAGTTGCGAGTTCAAAGTGGTAAAGTGAGGATATCGCATAAATTATTTAAAACTGCCTTCGATTCGGAAACGGCTTTGCTTGGGTGACAAATTAAAAATAATTGACGAAAATAAAAAGGGGAAAACCCTGAAAGAAATCTCTTTGAAATATGGTATTCCAAAATCGAGTGTTTGCACAATTTTAAAAAATTGCCGGAAAGTGATAAGAAGTGTTAGAGGTACACATGCTGGCACATTGAGACGACAATCGTTAAAGAAAGGCGAATATCAAACTTCCACACAGATGATTTGGAAACATGGAACAGTGTAGACAATGTACTTGTAGAAGAGAACCCGAGTGCTGAAAATGAACTGGGTATAAAAATTTCGGAAGAGGAGGAAGGTAATACCGCTGCAGTTGTAGCTGTGCCGCCAATAAAGCATCCTGATGCCATCGACTGCTTTGAGAAGTGTATCAAATGGTCTGAAGAAAACAACGTTGAACAGGAAAAAATATTTTTATTGCAAAGCCTACATCAAAAGGCACAGGATCTCAAAATTTCTCGCCCACAAAAGCAAATGAGCATAACAAATTTCTTTTCAGTTGAATAATGCTCATATTTTTGTTATAAAATTCAACTTTTATTAATTTTATTGCATGCACTTTCAATTGTATATGTATTTATTTCAACCAATGCTTATAAATTCATGAATAAATAGTTATTTTTAAACATATATGTACCAATATTAGTTTAGTTTTCGTTTCCGATATAACGAATATTTCAGTTCAACGAACGGTCCCAACTTTATATCATTCGTTATATTGGAGTACCACTGTACTTCTATGTACATATATTTGCATACATTGCCGAAAAAATAATGCACAAGCATACAAACATACATATGCGTACACATATGAATATGTCACCAACAAAAAGTGAAACATTGTTCTACAAAAACAACAATCGTCTAAATAGCATCACAAGTCAAATTTGGCGAAGAACAAATGTACAACAAAAACGATTTCATTCATAAACGCAGGCGCATATGCCACAAGCGACCTCGCTTCATTCACAAAAACAGACGCCGTAACATCTCCTCGAGCATGCCTTTCCCAACAAGTCGTCTTTTCGCGACGATGGCAAAAGCTAAAAATCATAAATTGAACAACTTTCTGATGCTTCTTCACAGAAAGAAGTGAGAAAAGTGGCAACAACGCAGTTGTCGATTTATAATATTTGTCCATTCTAAAATATTTTTCCTTGACTCGCAAAAATCTGCGTCGATATGTATTCACGCTCATACGTATACATACATACATATATATTTACTCACATTTGTAGGCAAAGCTGTTACAGCGGCAAGGGAAGCGGTGACAATCGGCGGCCATTCGTTTGTTTTTTTCGACACAGCTTGGAGTTCCTATTATCACACAAGTGCTGGACACAATGAGCGCGATAGACTGCAAACGACATCTGCAAAATATTAGAATACACACGTTCTTAGCGACACAGTTATTGAGGCAGCTGTACAACTACTTACATTTATTTTGCTATTCATGGGATCTTCTTCTTCTTTACTGGCATAGACACCGCTTGCGCGATTATAGCCGAGTCAACAACAGCGCGCCAGTCGTTTCTTCTCTTCGCTACGCAGCGCCAATTGGATATTCCAAGCGAAGCCAGGTCCTTCTCTACTTGGTTCTTCCAACGGAGTGGAGGTCTTCCTCTTCCTCTGCTTCCCGCGGCGGGTACTGCGTCGAATACTTTCAGAGCTGGAGTGTTTTCATCCATCCGGACAACATGACCTATCCAGCGTAGCCGCTGTCTTTTAATTCGCTGAACTATGTCAATGTCGTCGTATATCTCGTACAGCTCATCGTTCCATCGAATGCGATATTCGCCGTGGCCAATGCGCAAAGGACCATATATCTTTCGCAGAACTTTTCTCTCGAAAACTCGCAACGTCGACTCATCGGCTGTTGTCATCGTCCAAGCCTCTGCACCATATAGCAGGACGGGAATTATGAGCGACTTATAGAGTTTGGCTTTTGTTCGCGAGAGAGGACTTTACTTTTCAATTGCCTACTCAGTCCGAACTAGCACCTGTTGGCAAAAGTAATCCTGCGTTGGATTTCCAGGCTGACAGTGTTGGTGGTGTTAGTGCTGGTTCCTAAATAAACAAAATTATCTACAATTTCAAAGTTATGACTGTCAACAGTGACGTGGGAGACAAATCGCGAGTGCGACGACTGCTTGTTTGATGACAGGAGATATTTCGTCTTGCCCTCGTTCACTGCCAGACCCATTTGCGTTGCTTCCTTGTTCATTCTGGAGAAAGCAGAACTAACGGCGCGGGTGTTGTGGCCGATGATATCAATATCATCGGCATACGCCAGCAACTGTACACTCTTATAAAAGATTGGACCTGCTCGATTCAGTTCTGCAGCTCGAATAATTTTCTCCAGCAGCAGATTGAAGAAGTCGCACGATAGGGAGTCGCCTTGTCTGAAACCTCGTTTGGTATCGAACGGCTCGGAGAGGTCCTTCCCGATCCTGACGGAGCTTTTGGTGCTGCTCAACGTCAGTTTACACAGCCGTATTAGTTTTGAGGGGATACCAAATTCAGACATCGCGACATAAAGGCAGCTCCTTTTCGTGCTGTCGAAAGCATCGAAAGCATCTTTGAAATCGACGAATAGGTGGTGTGTGTCGATTCTCCTTTCACGGGTCTTTTCCAAGATTTGGCGCATGGTGAATATCTGGTCGGCTGTTCATTTACCAGGTCTGAAGCCACACTGATAAGGTCCAATCAGTTTGTTGACGGTGGGCTTTAATATTTCCCACAATACGCTCGACAGAACCTTATATGCGATGTTGAGGAGGCTAATCCCACGGTAGTTGGCGCAGATTGTGGGGTCTCGTTTTTTATGGATTGGGCATAGCACACTTAAATTCCAATCGTTGGGCATACTTTCGTCCGATCATATTTTGCAAAGAAGCTGATGCATGCACCTTATCAGCTCTTCGCCGCCGTGTTTGAATAGCTCGGCCGTCAATCCATCGCACAGTGATTCGCCTGGATCATTGTAGGCGGACAAAAGTCAATGTAAACAATCAAATAATTGACAGTACTCTGATTATAACAACCCTTGATATGTCACAATTTTAAGAAAGAATTTTGCAAAATATTCTAATACGGTTAACTACAACAAGTTTAATCGAAGTGATACGGTGTTATCGTTTTTATGTTTTCAATTTAAATAAAAAATACAATATAAATAGTGATTTAACAAGGTTTGGAGAGGAAAAGACGACTGTTAATGAAATGGAATATAATTTAGAAGGTATGTATGTATATTTTATGCAATTTAATACTTGGTTTGCGTTTAGCTAATACGTTGTACGGGGTTTTGAAAACTCATATAAAAATGTTTGTGTTCTTTTTATTTTCAAGTTTTAAACGTATGCAACTTTTTTTATCCACATATATACAAGCTAATGTTTGAATATTGTATAACGGCAACATTAAGCTATACAATGACCTTTGATCGAGTACCCCCTCTTTCCCCCATAATTTTTAATTATTTTTTTTCCAGATCGAGTTTGCTCTATTTCAAAAATGGAGTTATTTGAAGAATGGCGAAAATGTAAAATAGAACGAAATTCCCGATTAGTTAATTATGTTTGCACAAAATTTAGTGCTACAGATGTAACGCCAGATAAACAGAAGAAGATAAAGTTAAAAATTTCGAGTGTTTCGTCAAAATTTTCGAAAAAATGGACTGAAACAAATATGATGATTGAACGTTTTTTAAACAAAAATGGCAATTGGTTAGAAGGAGCAGATTTACAATTTTACCTGAAGGTTGACCAAAAAAAAATTTTGAAGAGTCGTCTTTTAAAACGAAAAAACCAAGGGTCGAAGACTTACTAGAATCGCGAAGTGCCATCGAGTTGACAGGAGCCGCTGAAGTAGCAAATCGCTTTGAGGTCGCTATTTTAGTTTACGTAGATCTAAAAATTTGTGTTACCCTGCAGATGAGCATATCTTGGTAACAGAAACGCGCGCCGAACTTATACTTCAACGCATTTTGGATAAAACCGCTAAACGTTTAATTGAAGCGCAATGTGAAGTTTTTAAAGCAAATATATCTTCTAAGTCGTCATTCACACTAATCAGCAAATGGGGATGTGACGGAAGCTTCGGCCATAGCGCTTATAAACAGAAATTTGAGAACTGTGATGCTACCGATGAGTATCTTTTTGTTTTTGCTATTGTCCCATTGAGATTGAGTGACGATGCCAGCCAAAATATTTTAGGGCAAAATCCGCGGCCTTCGTCCACACTCCATTGTCGCCCAATTAAGCTTATTTTTTATAAAGGAAACAACTGGTTTTACTATATCAGAAACTAACAAGGTTTTGGAAGAAGTATCTCAACTTCTTCCAACACTTTGTGATAATAGCGGTTCTCAAATTTTGGTCAAACGTAATATAGATTTACTACATTTGCTTTTAATAACATCCGATCCGGTAATCAACTAACTCAGAGAAGTTCCTAGAAAGAGAACAAATAAATTACCGGAGGAAGTTCTAAATTTAATTGTCCCGCCTTCAATACCATAAAAAGTATCTTCTTCTTCTTTACTGGCGTGGACACCGCTTACGCGATTATAGCTGAGCCAACACCAGCGCGCCAGTCGTTTCTTCTCTTCGCTACGTGGCGCCAATTGGATATTCCAAGCGAGGCCAGGTCCTTCTCCACTTGGTCCTTCCACCGGAGTGGAGGTCTTCCTCTTCCTCTGCTTCCCGCGGCGGGTACTGCGTCGAATACTTTCAGAGCTGGAGTGTTTTCATCCATCCGGACAACATGACCTATCCAGCGTAGCCGCTGTCTTTTAATTCGCTGAACTATGTCAATGTCGTCGGATATCTCGTACAGCTCATCGTTCCATCGAATGCGATATTCGCCGTGGCCAACACGCAAAGGACCATAAATCTTTCGCAGAACTTTTCTCTCGAAAACTCGCAGCGTCGACTCATCCGCTGTTGACATCGTCCAAGCCTCTGCATCATATAGCAGGACAGGAATTATGGGCGACTTATGGAGTTTGGCTTTTGTTCGTCGAGAGAGGACTTTGCTTTTCAATTGCCTACTCAGTCCGAAGTAGCACCTGTTGGCAAAAGTAATCCTGCGTTGGATTTCCAGGCTGACATTGTTGGTGGTGTTAATGCTGGTTCCTAAATAGACGAAATTATCTACAACTTCAAAGTTATGACTGTCAACAGTGACGTGGGAGCCAAGTCGCGAGTGCGACAACTGTTTGTTTGATGACAGGAGATATTTTGTCTTGCCCTCGTTCACTGCCAGACCCATTTGCGTTGCTTTCTTGTTCAGTCTGGAGAAAGCAAAACTAACGGCGCGGGTGTTGAGACCGATGATATCAATATCATCGGCATACGCCAGCAACTGTAAACTCTTTTTAAAGATTGTACCTGCTCGATTCAGTTCTGCAGCTCGAATAATTTTCTCCAGCAGCAGATTCAAAAATTCGCACGATAGGGAGTCGCCTTGTCTGAAACCTCGTTTGGTATCGAACGGCTCGGAGAAGTCCTTCCCGATCCTGACGGAGCTTTTCGTGTTGCTCAACGTCAGTTTACACAGCCGTATTAGTTTTGAGGGGATACCAAATTCAGACATCGCGGCATAAAGGCAGCTCCTTTTCGTGCTGTCGAAAGCAGCTTTGAAATCGACGAATAGGTGGTGAGTGTCGATTCTCCTTTCACGGGTCTTTTCCAAGATTTGGCGCATGGTGAATATCTGGTCGGTTATTGATTTACTAGGTCTGAAGCCATACTGATAAGGTCCAATCAGTTTGTTGACGGTGGGCTTTAATCTTTCACTCAATACGCTCGATAGAACCTTGTACGCGATGTTGAGGAGGCTAATCCCACGGTAGTTGGCGCAGATTGTGGGGTCTTCTTTTTTATGGATTGGGCATAGCACACTTAAATTCCAATCGTTGGGCATGCTTTCATCCGACCATATTTTGCAAAGAAGCTGATGCATGGTCCTTATCAGTTCTTCGCCGCCGTGTTAGAATAGCCCGGCCGGCAATCCGTCGGCCCCTGCCGCTTTGTTGTTCTTCAGGCGAGCAACTGCTATTCGAACTTCTTCATGGTCGGGTAATGGAACGTCTGCTCAATCGTCATCGATTGGGGAATCGGGTTCGCCTTCTCCTGGTGTTATGTGTTTACTGCCATTCAGCAGATCACCTTTGGGGGTTCTACAGGACCGGTCTTGAAACCTTCTGTAAGCCGCCGCATTTTTTCGTAGAATTTTCGAGCATTACCCCTGTCGGCCAGCTTATCAAGCTGTTCATACTCACGCATTTCGGCCTCTTTCTTCTTCTGTCTGGAATTGCGTCTCGCTTCCCTCTTCAGCTCTCAGTATCTATCCCATCCCACACGTGTTGTGGTCGATCGTAACGTTGCGAGCTAGGCAGCCTGTTTTCTCTCCGCTGCGACACGGCACTCCTCGTCGTATCATAGGTTTCGGTTGCAGCTGTACGTAAGAAGTTTGAAATGCCGTCCCACAGTTCCCTTATATCGAGTTGTTGACGAGTGCTCTCAGAGAGCAGGAGTGCAAGCCGAGTAGAAAATCTTTCGGCTGTCTGTTGTGAATGCAGCTTCGTGACGTCGAACCTTCCTTGTGTTTGTTGGCGTGCGTTTTTTGCTGCACAGAGGCGGGTGCGAATTTGGCTTCAACAATATAGTGGTCCGAGTCGATGTTAGGACCTCGGAGCGCACGCACATCTAAAACACTGGAGACGTGTCTTTCGTCTATCACAACATGATCGATCTGGTTGGTGGTTTTTCGTTTCGGAGACAGCCAGGTAGCTTGATGTATCTTCTTATGCTGGAATCTAGTACTACAGATAACCATATTTCGGGCCCCGGCGAAGTCGATCAGCCTCAACCCATTTGGGGATGTTTCGTCGTGGAGGCTGAATTTACCGACCGTAGTCCAAAGATACCTTCTTTGCCCACCCTGGCGTTGAAGTCGCCAAGCAAGATTTTGACATCGTGGCGGGGGCAGCTCCCATAAGTGCGCTCCAAGCACTCATAAAAGGCATCTTTGGTCACATCGTCTGTTGCGTCAAGCGACTCTGTATATGTATATGTTCAACCTAAAATGAAATGAAAATTAATTACCTTTCTGAAATGAATTTTATATTTGAATTATAAAGTTTTCCCTTAATTGTACTTACCCTAATTGTTTATTTTATTAATTTTCCCGGCATTCACCTTGTATTAAAGAAAAAAGGGAACTTCGGAACGCAAATCGAAATTAAAAGCTGGAGCACGGAGCACGTCTGCGGTGTGTCGAATCGAAAACCAAAAAGAGGCTACTGCCGTGTCCGTCGGTCCCTTTTGTTCTTTTTTGTGTGGTGTCCTCATGTGTGTTAAATTCGTGATGTTGGTATTGTGTGCGTGTGATGTGGAATGTGATGATGATGTGGTGTGAAATGAAGAGGTGGTGTGGAATGATGATGTGGTGAATGTAATGTGTGTGGTGTGGAAGTGTAATATTGTGAGGGGGGTCTGAGACTCATTTAGCCATCCCGGCCCCCCTAGGCAACTGATTAGCCTAGGAGTCGCTGCAGCTGTTGCAGCGTTGCCACGACGCTGCTAAGACCCGTGGATCGCCGTGGTGGGGTGGGTGGTCTAGGCTGACGACGCCGGATAGGCATTCCGCCCCGCTGATGCACTCGCGTTACGGGTTGATGCCTTGTTGCGTGGCTGCGAGGTATAGTTGGCCTATGATCGTCGCGCATCGCGGTGCGATGTAGCAGCGTGTGATGCGGCCGGTTGCAGATTTGGCACAAATCCCTTGACTCACACTCGTGCAACCTATGCGTCTGCGATAGGCAGTTCACACAACTCGCTGCCGTTGTAACGATCGCATCCCTCTGAATATCCCACAATGGTGCAGGCGATGTGGTCGTCGGCATAGGGGGCAACTTATGCGATGCCCGTCCAGGACCTGTGATGAGCGGTTGCCTGTTGCAGGTGCGGTTGCCGGTGCTGTAGCCGGTGCTGTTACCGGTGTTGTTGCCGGTGCTGTTGCCGGCGCTGTTGCAACGGCAGCTCGGGGCGCTGGGGTAGGCCCGGTGCGTTGCACGTTGGTAGCGGACCGAACGGTTGGCGTGGCCAATGCTTGGGTATCTCCAAGTTTAGGCGCTTGTGCAGGAGTCTTCCAACGGTATCTTTTATGGAGATCCTTTATGTACTCGTCCTTCCAGCGTCGGCTGAAATCATGATGGAGAATTTTAATTCGTTCCCATCGATTTAATAGAGATAGCGACTCCACGCCTGGCTCAGGAATGGCCAGGATGGGTGTTCCTTTTAGAAAATGCCCTGGAGTTAAGGCGGTGAAATCTGAGGGGTCTTGCGATAGTACTGTGAGGGGCCGTGAATTGAGAACGGCTTCAATTCGATTTAATAGCGTCGTGAACTCTTCGTAATTGAATTTATAATTTCCAGCTACCCGTTTGAAATGGGTTTTGAAGCTTTTTACAGCTGATTCCCATAAACCGCCCATATGAGGAGCGCTTGGGGGTATAAATTGCCAATTGATACCTTGAGGGGCGTACTTTTGTACGATGTCGGGTGACGCTTGTTTTAAAAAATCCACAAATTGCTTTTCTGTGGCTCGTTGAGCTCCGATAAAGGTTTTGCCATTATCGCTCATGATTTTTGATGGGTAGCCACGTCGAGCGACGAAGCGAGCAAATGCCGCAAGAAAAGCCTCCGTCGTCAGATTACTACACAGCTCAAGGTGTACTGCCTTTGTCGTGAAACATACAAAGACAGCCACATAGCCTTTCATGAGAGTGGGAGACCTTAACATGGACGCCTTTACCTGAAAAGGCCCAGCAAAATCAACACCTGTTGTGGTGAAAGGCAGAGCGAAATTGCAGCGTTCCGGTGGAAGTGCTGCCATAATCTGCGTTCGCATCTTCTGCTTGTGCATAGTGCAAATCTTGCACGTTAAGATGCACTTCTTGATTTGCGGCTTAAGACGGGGGATGTAATACTCCTGGCGTACCATCTGTTGCATGAGACGATGTTCGGCGTGTAGCATTAAGGTGTGGATGTAGTGGAGGAATAATGTGGCAAATGGTGACCTCTCTGGAATTATTATGGGGTGGCGTTCATTGTATGTTAGGCTCGAATTAGCGAGCCGCCAATTTGCATGAAGCAGACCTTTCGTGTCCAGAAATGGGGTTAGAACTAAGAGTGAGCTCTTTTTATCAATCGGCTTCGATTCTCTTAGTACTGATATATCGCGGCTGAAGTAGCGCGCTTGTGTGTATGCTATTAGTGCGACCTTTGCCTTTTGTAACTCTAGGTGCGTCACTGTGTTGCATGGGGAATTATGTGATCCCTTGATTTTGCTTTTGAGGTGCTCTATAAATTTTAACATATAAGCAACTACTCTGAGAGCTCTTAGAAACGATGAAAATCGTTCAAGGATGTCGGTATCATCCAATAATGTATGAAACGAGGCGATTTTCCGACCTTCCGGGACGATAATGTTGCGCATGGGGGATTGTGGCCAAGAATCAGGAGATTCTATCAACCATCGGGGGCCATTCCACCAGAGGGTGGTAGTGGCAAGGTGCAGTGGCTTGCACCCTCTTGTACCTAGATCGGCAGGATTGTCAGCACTGGCTACGTGACGCCAAGTGGCTGATCCCACTAGGTCAAGAATTTGAGACGCTCGGTTAGAAATATACGTCTTCCATGCATGTGGTGGTTTTTCCAACCAGGCTAGTACAATTTCTGAATCGGACCACATATATAGTTTACATTTTGTCATATTTAAATGCATTTGCACCATGGCTACTAATTTTGAAAGTAGTAGTGCGCCACATAGCTCAAGTCGTGGGAAACTTATAGTTTTTAAAGGTGCCACCTTTGCTTTTGCTACTAATAAGTGGCTTGTGGTCGTGGTATCACTTTGCGTGCGCACATAGATAGTAGCGCAGTATGCCTTTTCTGAGGCGTCACAAAAGCCATGTAATTCGACTTTGTGTTCGGGGGAGTAGTTTACCCATCGTCGAATTTGTATCTGAGAAATGTCATTCAGATTTTTTGCGAACTGGGACCATTTTTCTAAGCGAAGAGGTTTCACTTGTTCGTCCCAGTCGGTTCCATCTAGCCATAATTCTTGTATTAAGATTTTCGCTTGGATCATAATTGGCGAAAGCCATCCTGCGGGGTCGAAAAGTTTTGCCACCGAGGATAAAATCTGTCTTTTCGTTATGGCTGATAATGCGGATATGGACTCTGTCGTGTATGAGAACTGGTCCGATATCGCATTCCATTGGATGCCTAGTGTTTTTGTTGTACTTTCCTTTTCGAATATAAGGAAATTAGTATCCAACAAATGGTCTTTAGGAATATTTTTTAAAATATTTGGGTGATTTGCCATAATCTTTTTTAATGGAAACCCTGCGGATGTGAGGGCTCGGATTACTTGTGATAATGATTCGTATGCTTGTGGAAGACTGTGACTTCCAGACAGAATATCGTCTACATACGTTTGTGTTTTTAACACCTGGGTCGCCAGAGGAAATTCTGACTTGGTGTTTTCTGCCAATTGGTGGAGCGTTCGAATAGCTAAATATGGGGCACAGTTTACGCCAAAGGTAATTGTTTTTAATTTAAAGTCACGCAAAGGACTGGTGGGGGATCTTCGGAACATAATACGTCGAAAATCTTGGTCGTCTTTATGTACGCCTATTTGCCGACATATTTTTTCAACGTCCCCATTGAATACGTATTTGTATATACGCCAGTTTAGAATAAGCAGCATTAAATCAGGTTGGAGCGTGGGTCCCGTAAACAGGATATCGTTTAGGGAATTCCCCGAGCTAGTGGATCTTGAGGCGTTGAAAACAACTCTTACTTTAGTTGTTTTTTTATCTGGCTTCACTACTGCATGATGTGGCAAGTAAAAGGAGTAGTATTTGCCGTTGACGATTTTCTCCCCTGGGTTGACTTCCTCCATATGATCTAAATGGAGGTATTCTTCTAACACACCATCATATTCAGATTTGAGTTCGCCTTTTTTAAGTAGGTTTCTTTCCATACTTAGAAACTGCTGTATTGCAGAGGTGCGAGAGTGACCTAAAGCGAGTGTGTTAGGAAATTGTTGCTTAAGTGGTAGTCGTACGACGTACCGACCATTTTCTGATCTAGTAGTTGTGGCTTTGTAAAAATCCTCACAATACTGATCTTCAGGGGTTGTGACTGGGAGCTCTTCTAGTTCCCAAAATTTTCTCAATTGTGAATTGAGGTACTCATTTGAGACTTCCTCCACTTGAGTTGTTAATGTTGCAACTGGTTCCGCAACTAGTCCGCTTAGGCCCCATCCGAAAATGGTATTTTGCGCCAGAAGTGTTTTGGTAATTTTCTCAATACCTTCGAGAATAATTTGTGGTATGAGATCGCTGCCTAATAGTAGATCTATTTGAGCGGGGGTGTTGCAGTTTGGGTCTGCTAGCTTTAGGTGTGAAACCTTTTGCCAATGCTTGCTATTTATATGATAGCTTGGTAGCATGTTGGTTAATTGCGGTAAGACAATAGCTTCTGCTTGTATGCGCTTATCCGCTTTGGGGGAAAAGAGGGTAATGGGGTAGATTTTATTTGAGTTTTGAACAATTCTTCCGCCCATTCCCGTGATTTCGAAGTTGGCCAGTTTTGTTGGTATCTGTAGCCTGTTTTGTGCCCTAGACGCTATAAATGATCGTTGTGATCCTTGGTCTATTAAGGCTCTGAGTTTAAACAGTTCTCCTCGGTGCTCGATGGAGACAACTGCTGTGGGTAATAGTACCCTTCTGTGGTTTTCGCTATGTAGCGATTGGGTTTTTAACGCCTTTGAGCTGCATGGTGCTTCTTGGCAGTTTTCAGGATTTGTTGTTGCAACTAATCCTGTTGCTCTTTTTACGTTTGCGCTGTTTGGGGGTGAGCTGGAAAAATTTGTTATATGTAACATTGAATGATGTCTTTTATGGCAGTAAACACAATTAAATTTGCTTTCGCAATCTTTAAGCGTATGCGCATGTGACAGACAGTTGGTACATAATTTTTTCGTTCTTACGAAATTGTTTCGATCGCTAACATTCATTTTTTTTTGAATTTATCGCACAATTTTAGTTTGTGACCTCCTCTGCACAGTTCGCATGACGTTTGTTTATATTGTTCGGAAGAGAACGATTGATTTTTAAAAAAGCTTCTATTTAAATTATTGTGGCTACTTGCTTGGGGTCTATTGAAGCTTCTATTGAGGTCATTTTGAACGGTTTTCGTTCTGACTAGTTTTTTATCTACCCTTTCTGCAATTTCGTATTGGGTAGTAAGAAATTCTTTCATTTGCTGCCACGTTGGGCACTTTCTTCGCGATGAGAGCGATTGCTCCCACAATAATAAAGACTTTTCTGGTAATGCTGCGGTGCATATGTTTACCAGTATAGGGTCCCAGTTGTCTGTGGGAATGTTTTATGTAAACGGCTGTGAACATGTCCCGGAAGGACGGCCATTGTTCATAACTCCCATGAAAAATTTCTGTGTCACATGCGGGCACCTTCAGGTGGATGCCTAAACTCGCCTCTTGACTTTGTACTTGTGGCATCTCTACTCGCGGAAGTGGAGCAGGTGCAATTGCTTTAATTAATTTTAGCTGATCTGAGATCATAGCTTTCGTCTCTTCGTACTGGTCTAAGCAGTTTTCATATTTGGCGTATGCCGAGGATTTAAAATTTTCCGGTAGATCTGAGTCGTCAGATTCTACGATTGCGTCATATGCCGCTTGGAGACGTGTCCAGAAATTGTCTAAATTATCTTTTTTGATTTCTAAGACCGATTCAGAATTGTCTTGAACCGGTGAAGATGAAAACGAGTGCAGTATCGTATCAAACTGTCACTCTCAGCAATGAATTTTGTATAAGAAATATCTTTACCCCTCTTTACTTTTGTAGCTCCTTGCTTTGAGCTCTTTTCTTCTAAAACCATTTTTTGAACTTTTAGTGACTGTATTGCTTTTGATTCTTTTGAATCTGAGCTCATTTAAAGATGTATAGAATGAATCAAAACGTCTAAGTGAAGACTAGACTTGTAGATAAGATTTTGAATAGAAGACTCTTTGTAAGTAAGAGTTTCAAGAAAATCAATTAAACCAATGGCTTTTTAATAAACCGAGATTTCCAAATATTTTCGTATTTATGTATGTATATGATTGGACGAGAACTCTTTTTAGTAAATAAGAGTTGTCAACGAAATTGATATAGAGATAAAACGTATTTGATAGTAATCGCGAACCCTTTTAAGTTAATAAGAGCTTTAAATGAAATAAATAATTAATCAATTAAATTTGATTTTATTATTATTAATAAATTTTTTAAATGACCGGAAATTATTTTAAGTATTTTATTTTTCTGTGTATATTTCTTTTATAACGGGTGATTTTTTTGAGGTTAGGATTTTCATGCATTAGTATTTGACAGATCACGTGGGATTTCAGACATGGTGTCAAAGAGAAAGATGCTCAGTATGCTTTGACATTTCATCATGAATAGACTTACTAACGAGCAACGCTTGCAAATCATTGAATTTTATTACCAAAATCAGTGTTCGGTTCGAAATGTGTTTATCGACAAATTTTGTTCAGCGATGAGGCTCATTTCTGGTTGAATGGCTACGTAAATAAGCAAAATTGCCGCATTTGGGGTGAAGAGCAACCAGAAGCCGTTCAAGAACTGCCCATGCATCCCGAAAAATGCACTGTTTGGTGTGGTTTGTACGCTGGTGGAATCATTGGACCGTATTTTTTCAAAGATGCTGTTGGACGCAACGTTACGGTGAATGGCGATCGCTATCGTTCGATGCTAACAAACTTTTTGTTGCCAAAAATGGAAGAACTGAACTTGGTTGACATGTGGTTTCAACAAGATGGCGCTACATGCCACACAGCTCGCGATTCTATGGCCATTTTGAGGGAAAACTTCGGACAACAATTCATCTCAAGAAATGGACCCGTAAGTTGGCCACCAAGATCATGCGATTTAACGCCTTTAGACTATTTTTTGTGGGGCTACGTCAAGTCTAAAGTCTACAGAAATAAGCCAGCAACTATTCCAGCTTTGGAAGACAACATTTCCGAAGAAATTCGGGCTATTCCGGCCGAAATGCTCGAAAAAGTTGCCCAAAATTGGACTTTCCGAATGGACCACCTAAGACGCAGCCGCGGTCAACATTTAAATGAAATTATCTTCAAAAAGTAAATGTCATGAACCAATCTAACGTTTCAAATAAAGAACCGATAAGATTTTGCAAATTTTATGCGTTTTTTTTAAAAAAAAAGTTATCAAGCTCTTAAAAAATCACCCTTTATATTTATTATGTCCAAATGTCCTATAGGGTACCTATAGGTGGATATTTTATTTATTATGTGCTAATGAGCGCTCGTTTTAGAGATCACTGCACTTTGTACATATGCAAATTAATAGTTTGGTTTGAGTTTCGTGGGCAACCACGGGCAACTGCCGTTTTCTTTATTATCTTTTTCTTAAATACAATATTTTGCTTAAGTCTAGATACAAATATTAATCTTACATTCTAGGAAGTACAATCTACAATCCACTTGAGATAGGACAAATGTAGGACATATGTTTCAAGTGGAAAGATTCATCTTACAATCTATGAGTTATATTTTTGGACCACCGGACAGTATTAGCAAAGTACATATAATGTTTAAATACGGACCATATGGGTCATAAGTGTCATGTTACATATTTATGACAGATAAAGAATATGTTCATGTAATATGAACTGGTGGTATTAACTCCCCCACCTCTAAATTGAAGCGTCCCGATTCAAAGGGATATAGTACGTGAGGCTATTGACTATTTTATCAATTTAAACAGTTCCATTTTAAAATCTGGCATTTTTCTAAATTAAATTAAAATCTTAATTTATATGTACAATTTATTTAAATTTGACTCCTAGATACATTTTATATTATCTTTTTATCATTTTTTTGATTGAAGTCTTTTTAAATGTGACAACTTTTAGACAAAAATTTCTTTTTCTTGCATATTAATTTAAGATTTGATATTATCTTTATGTATTATTCTGTTTCTGTTTTGTATTTTAATTGTATTTCCTAAATCTTCTAATACTACTTGTCTTTTGTACTTGGGGTTCAATTTATTTCTTTCCCCATAAATTTTTTCATAAATAATATCTCCTTTTTTATAGCTTTTCTGAAGCCTTTTCTTGTTATGATGCTCTAGCATTTTCTCTTGAGCATTTTGTAACACATTTTTCATATTATCATGAGGCTCTTTATTAAATAAAATGTTGCAAGGTTGTTTACCTGTTACAGAATGAATTGTTTTATTATACTGTTGAACTGCTCTCATAATTGATTCAAAATTACTAATTAAGTTGTGTTCTTGCTTTAAACATCTGGAGATTTCAATCAGTGTTGAATGAACTCTTTCTATTTGGCCATTACTTGTGCTGTGGCGTGGTGTACAATAATAAATTTGCACATTAATCCTTTCCATTAAAGACTTGAACTGTATCGTACTTAAGCCTGGTTCATTATCAATAACTATACTTTTAACATAAGTAAAAGATTGTAACAGTTCCAAAACTTTTTCTTCTAAATTTGATTTGTCTTCTATATATTTTACGATTAGAAATTTGGAATATGAATCTATACATGTAAGAAATTTAAGCTTTTGTGCGAAAAAAATATCTATATGGAGTTGTTCTCCCTCTTTGTTTGGTATTGGTGCTTCTCCTATTGGAATTAGTTTCGGATGTCTTTCATATTTATTACTATTACATATGCTACAATTTTTTGCGTACTGTTTAAATTGTTTTATCATTAAAGGCCAATAATATTGCTGCCTAATTTGTGCCAAATTTTCCCTATAATTTCTATGTGCTCTATTATGTGTTTGCTCGATTATCGATCCTTGATCTTCTTTATTGCATATATCATTAGGGAATAGTTTAGTATATAGAAATTTTATCGTGGGAAATGTCTCCTTCAAAATGTTTTTTATTGCATATAGCACTTCAGGTGTGCAAAATATTCCTGTAACTACTTTTGGTTTCATATATTCTTTTAAAATACCAATTATATTTTCTGGTCTGTCATATTCAATTAAAAAACGTTTATTATTAAAAGAAGAAATAGTCTCTGAGACAGTAATTCTTGCTCCATTATCGATTACTATCTGCTGCTTAAAATGATTCAAAGGTTTTTTTGTTTCATGAATTTGGTACTCATCGCTACTTTCTGCGGAATGTTGGGTTTCTATTAGTGATTCACTTGAGTCACTCGACTCACATGAACTAGTTAAATTATTTAATACTTGTCTTGATAATGCGTCAGCAACTACATTTGTTGTTCCCGGTTTATAAATAATTTTTGGAGAAAACTCCTCAATAAAAGCTCGCCATCTTTTCATTTTAACATTTGGATTTTTTTCGGACATTGCAAATGCTAATGGTTGATGATCCGTATGAATTTCTAAATTTTTTACTGCATAAAGATAATGGCGTAATGTCTTTAATGCCCAAACTATGGCGAATAATTCTTTTTCGTTTGTTGCGTAATTTTGTTCGGTGGTATTTAATGTCTTTGAAATAAATGTTATTGGTCTTCCTTCTTGGGATAAGACTGCACCTACAGCAACATTAGATGCGTCAGTAGTTAAAATTAATTTTTTCTCAAAGTTTGGTTGAGCTAATTCAACTTGTTCTTGTAACGCTTTTTTTAAGGTTTCACAAGCAACAATTCCTTCTTGATCAAGATTAATAATTGTTTTTTGGACATATATTGCGATATTTTACCATTTTCTCCCTTTAAGTGTTTTGTTAGTGGTTTAGCTATTGTTGCATAATTTCCTATAAATTTTCTATAGTATCCCGTTAATCCTAAAAATCCTCTAAGTTGTCGTAACGTCTTGGGATACGGGTAATTTTTTATTGTCTCTACTTTTTTGGGATCAGTTTTTATAACTTTATGGGATACAACGTATCCTAAAAATTCCACCTCGGTTTCTATAAATTTAGATTTTTCTATAGATATTTTCATATGGGCTTCTTCGAGGGTTTGTACTATATATTTCAAATGAGATATATGTTCCTTTAGAGTTTTTGAATATACTATTATGTCGTCAACATATACGTGACAAAATTTTCCTATAAATTCATGTAAAATATTATTCATTGCTCTCTGAAATATACTTGGAGCATTTTTAAGTCCAAATGGCATTCTAAGGTATTCATATTTTCCGTTATTTACAGAAAATGCTGTTTTTTCTATATCGTTTTCTTCCATCAATATCTGATGGAATCCAGACTCTAAATCTATTGTGGAAAAGTATTTTGATTCTCCCAAATTAAAAAGTATCACCTCGGGATTAGGCATTGGGTACCTGTCGGTTATTGTTTTTTCATTAATTTTTTTAAAGTCGATGACCAGTCTTAATTTCGGACTACCATCTTCATTTATTCCTTTTTTTGGAACGACCCAAACGGGAGAATTATACGGGCTTTTACTATGTCGTATAATTCCTTTTACGAGTAAACTTTCGATTTCCTTATTAACAAAATTATTTGCAGATATAGAATAAGGATATTGTTTGGACCATATAGGCTTTTCATCCTCAGTTCTAATTTCTGCTTTAATATCTGTTCTAAAAGGTAAATCCATGTTCACGTTTTGATGAGCTTTATTTATTATTTTAATAACATCCTCTCTTAGCAATGGAATGTTGATATCTTTCCTTTCATTGTTATTATAGTTATACGTATCAGCAACTTCGTTAGAAATTTCAACATTATTTATTTTCAAAATGTTGCGAGCATTTGCTTCATTAATTTTTCTATCCTTAGTATCATTTTTGCTAATATTATTATTGACGGGTGCCTCAGGACTTTTTTGTCCCAAGGGGTTTAGTATAATTAAATCATTGAGAAAATTTATTTTCTCTGTTTTATTATTCCCATAAATCAATTTTCTATTCGGAATATCAATTGTCGCTCCGATTTTATTTAGGAAATTAATTCCAATTAAAAGATCGCTCTCTAAATTGTTAATTTCATAAAAACGTTCCTGTATACCAAACAGATTGATATTATGAAAATATTTTATTATGGTCGAACCATGAATGGTTCTAACCTTCTTCTTAATTACTAAAATGTTTTTATTATTATAAATTCCGGCCCGTATATATGATCTGGTTGCCCCCGTATCTATGAGAATTCTAAAGATTTGCCCAGTTTTTGTATCGGTTTTAATAACATACGGCAAATCGGAATTTACCCTTAAAAAATGGTTCTCACCAATATTATTAATTCGTTGAATTTTTGGTTGAGGTTGTGCGCTTATTTGTGCACTTTCAAATGACCTTTTTGGTATATTTGTTGGCTGATAATTTGTCTGCCAATTATATCTGTTACTCCTCACATGTGGTTGGTTTCTTTGCACGTTATTGGGTTTATTTGTTAATTGGATTGATTGATCCACTTCCATAGGTTCTGGGTGATTGGCATACATTTGGTATGAATTATTATTTGTTTGGGGGTACCTTAAGTTATTCTGAAAATTCGAATATCTTCGGTTAACTTGAGGCTTGTTTCGTGAACCAATTTCATGATTGTTTTTAGTAAATTGCAAAGCAAATTGCGATCGTATTTGATTTGAATGAAGTTCTTGTGCTTTAGCAAGGGCATTTGGCAAATCGGTAGGTGTTAATGCAAATAGTATTTGATTTAGAGGGTAATTTAAACCAGTTATAAAAGTTCTTAACGCGGTTTCTCGATTCTTGATATTTAATTGCTTTGTAATATCTGAATTGGTGCCGTGCGTCATTATAGTTTTATTTATTAGTAATGTCAATTTCTGATTGACTTCATTATAATAATCAATTAAGGATGTCGATCCTTGTCTCATAACGCTCATTTCTTGATCAATTACGTGAATTGGTCGTCTGTCGGCGTAAGCAAAATCTAATCTTGCAAATATTGCTTCTAAATTCAAAACTGTGCCATGATTAGTTAACATATCATTGGCATTACCTACAATCTTATTTCGGAGGATAGTTAATGCTCCAAAATACCTTCTACTACCTTCAATATATAGGCTCATCGAATTCTTTGCAGCTTCTCTCCAGCTGACATAAGATTTACCGGAAAATTCTGGCAAAGACTCTATTATGTCTAAATTTTCGTCACATGTTATGGAATCATTAATTCCTTGGGTTTCATACTCAGTTACGTGTGACGCATCTGTTAGAATTTTAATTCTATTACTCAACTGAGCTATCTCAGTTCTTAAGTTTGCGGTTTGTGTAGCTATTAATCTAGCTATATCGTCTACAGTAAAACTATTCACTGCCATTTTGAAAAATTATAAAATTATCTTGATCTCTTAAAAATTCTTTATTCCTATCGCCTCTTTTTTATAATCGTTATTTTTCGGGTTTGCCCTTTTTTATATACTATATGTATTTGTGAGTTTCATGAAGCAAATTAATACTCACAATAAACAATTTTTATACTTAATTTAATTAATGAATACATATGTATAAGCCTTACTTACAACTAATTTTATGTTGCTGCTTCTACTGCTGCTGTTGTTACTGTTGCTATTGCTGCTGTTACTACTGTTGCGGCTATTGTTGACTTTGCTGCTGCTGTTGCTTTTTAAGACGAATTTTGGCGGTTGGTTGTGCAATGGTCGTCGTTGGCGGCCGTGTGCGAGGTTTAAATGAAATCAGTTTTTTTTGTGAAATTTCTGATTTACAGAATTTTTTTATTTATTTGTTTTTATGTGGATAGTTTATAGATCCACGCACTTTCTTCTATTTGTTTGAGATTTTCAAAAATTTTCACTTTCAGTTTTTGGTTTTTCAATACACATTTTAAAATCACTTTATTTGTGAAACTGTTGTAGTTTGTAGTGTGGATCACACTTTCTTTTATTTTATTTTTTGAAATTTTCACAAATGTTCACTTTGAGTTTTTTTTTCAATCCAATCTTTGAAATCACTTTATATGTGTTGTTATAGTTTCTTGTTTTAAAATTTTTATGTTTTTTTTTTTTTTTTGTAACGCGTACGTTTGCTTGTTGTTTGCTCGTAATCCGTTTAGACGTGGCGCGTTCGATTGGCAATTGGTGGCACAAACACACACTCGAAATTTTTTCAATATTTTTCTAAGTGGCGCTGAGATTTTTTTTTGTTTTGCTTATGTGTCTCTTTTTGGACTTAGCATTTTTTCAATCTTTTTTACTTTGCCGTTAATTGCTTAGCGCGTTTCTAATTGCTGTTGTATTTATTTTCTCGCGAGTTCGCGATACTTATTTGCGTTTGCGTTTTTGTTTTTCCTTTTCTCAGTTTTCACTGATACTTGTTGATTTTCAAACGGTAACACGGGGATTTTTTGTCCCCTTAAATGGTTACCGCCGAATTTTATTTTCACATTATGGTCCAACAGGAGTTTTGCGATACTCCTGGCAGGATCGCCAATTAATAGTTTGGTTTGAGTTTCGTGGGCAACCACGGGCAACTGCCGTTTTCTTTATTATCTTTTTCTTAAATACAATATTTTGCTTAAGTCTAGATACAAATATTAATCTTACATTCTAGGAAGTACAATCTACAATCCACTTGAGATAGGACAAATGTAGGACATATGTTTCAAGTGGAAAGATTCATCTTACAATCTATGAGTTATATTTTTGGACCACCTAAGGCGGACAGTATTAGCAAAGTACAAGTTATCGCGAAGAAACGACACACCCTAATTCCCGTCGTAATAAGAGCCTACCACTCTGCACATGTCGCTAAGTCAGCACATTTTGCGTGAGAACATTGGCCAGACATCTAAGTAAACAAACACCATGCACGAGGCGCAAGGTCAGCAAAACGTCAGCAGAGGAGCTACAACGCGATGCGGGTTGGTGGCTTGAGCTAAGTTAGGAATAATTTAATGGGCACTTTATACTTGACAACTAAGCCGTGATGACGGCAAATAAAATAACTTCAAATTGAATAATACATTTGAATAATTGGCGCCCAACGTGGGGCTCGCGAGTGAAAAGTTTAATAGAAAAATATAAAGTTCTTAACTCGACTCGTGTAACTACGACAGTTGGCTCACTTAAAATCGACAACAATCAACTACTTGGACTCAGCGTGGACTTAAAGAAGAGACAACCTTTGGCCCGATCAATTAACCGGAAGAACCTGAACCTAATTTTAATCTATTCAAATCCAATGGAAGGGTAAGTGAGATGCTCGTTTCCTGGAATAAATATAGCAATAATTGTGAATAAAATAAAGGAAAGTGACAGAACAAAAATTAATGAGTGAAGGTCTGGAAGACCTTTTTAGAAATTTAAAGTTAGGAAGTCAGAAAGCAAATATGAACACGGAACAAATAACCGAGTTAATTAAGGCGGAAGTTAGAAGTGCTTTGGCAGCACAAAGGTTGGAGTTCGATAGGAAGTTAGGAGCAATCCAAAACCAGGTGACAGGCAGCAGGCCAAAGGTAGAAAAATATCTAAAGGTATCTGTAAATCCACTAGTGACATGTGACATAACACTTGATGCTATCAATCACTTCCAGAATTTCATGGTCACATAGGCACATATGTGTCATGGCGCGAGGCGGCGCATAACGCTTATGAACTGTTCAAAAGGTACGATGGCAGTGAACGACACTACCAAGCAGTTACCATTTTGAGGAACAAAATAAGAGGGGCTGCCGATGCGGTCCTCTCATCGTTTAGTACTGTGCTGAACTTTAATGCCATTATAGCACGTTTAGACTTTACGTACGCGGACAAACGTCCCGTATATCTTATAGAGCAGGAATTATCTACCTTAAGACAGGGTTCTAGGTCCTGTCTGGAATTCTACGATGAGGTAGAAAAGAAGCTAACGTTACTAGCTAATAAGACTATAATGTCTTACGAGAGTAGCGTGGCAGAAATTATAAACGAGAAATATAGGGCAGATGCCCTAAGAGTTTTCATTTCCGGCTTAAGGAAGCCCTTATGCGACATTCTTTTCGCCTCACGGCCGTCTGACCTTCCGTCTGCTCTTGCTTTAGCACAGGAGGTAGACTCAAACCATGAGCGGTATGCGTTCGCGGCCAATTTTGCTGCCAGGAACGTCGAGGGCAACCACATTAAAAAAAATAATAATATAATTTCAAGCCAGAACAACCATAGGACAAACACTTATGATCCACCCTCAGCTCATAAGAGCCCACACTACTATAGTAATAGGCAGTACAAACCCGGACATGCACCTCATTTTACGGAAAATCAAAGGGTAAATAACGGACGTGACAACGACAGACTAGTCAGAGCGGAACCAATGGACGTTGATCCATCCTTATCGAAATTTAAACACCAATCGTTTGACAGAGACCGAGGTGCCTATCAAGGAAACAGTAATAGAATGCAACAGGGCTATCAACAAAAACGTCCAGCAAATTCTGGACGTTACACAGGACCAAAGATCCAACGTGTTAATCATCTGGAGGAGGAAGTTGAGCTACAGAGTGAATCATTGTACGGTGCAGAAGCCGAACAAGCGGCGGATGACGTAAGTTTAGATCAACTTAATTTTTTAGGGGAAGGTCCCTCCTACCCTGGATTTCAAAGTTCCTAGGAGGGAAAGAAGTGAAACTCCTTATCGATACTGGTGCGTCGAGGAGTTATATGAAACCAACACCGGCTTTAAGGACACAACATTTCAGGGACACATTCTCTGTAAAATCTATTCACGGGGTTACTTCTATCATGGAAAAATGCTACATGAAAATATTTGGCGTAGTGGCAGAATTTTTCATCTTACCGGACTTAACATCATTTGATGGCGTGATTGGGCTCGACATACTAAACAGGGTCCATGCGAACATTGACCTTAAATCGAATACAATAAATCATGATTTTGGTGAGGAGGAAATCTTCTTCATTTCCAGTCATGACGTAAGCCATCTTAGGCTTCAAACAAATCTAGTACCAACAGACGTTAGGGAAGATTTTTCTAGAATGATCAAAAGGATGAATAGGGTTTTTGCTGACCCCAATGAGGCACTACCGTACAATACAAAGGTGATAGCAACAATTCGCACGGAGGACGAAACACCAGTTTACTCAAGATTATACCCGTACCCACTGAGTGTAGCGGATTTCGTGGACAAAGAAATCAAGGATTTGTTAGCAAATGGAGTTATCCGGCCATCAAGATCACCCTTTAACAACCCTATATGGGTGGTAAAGAAAAAGGGGGTAGACGAAAACGGACAGGCGAAGCAGAGATTAGTTATAGATTTTCGGAAACTCAATGAAAAAACTATCGGTGATAAATACCCAATTCCCGTCATAACAGGAATTCTTTCCAATTTGGGTGGTAGTAAATACTTCACCACTTTGGACTTAAAATCTGGTTTCCATCAGATTAAACTATTGGAGCGTGATAGGGAAAAAACAGCTTTCTCTGTCAAGAATGGCAAGTATGAATTTTGCCGGTTACCTTTTGGATTAAAAAACGCGCCGAGCATCTTTCAACGCGCCATAGACGACGTATTAAGAGAGCATATTGGGAAAAGCTGTTTTGTCTATGTAGACGATGTTATTATTTTTTCGGAAAACAAACAGCAGCATCTGAAAGATATAGAATCAATTTTAAATGAATTATTTAGGGCCAACATGAGAGTGTCAGTTGAAAAATCCAAATTTTTTAGGACTGAGGTCGAATACCTGGGGTTCTTAGTTTCACAAGGAGGAATAAAAACGTGTCCAGACAAAGTCGACACAATACGAAGTTTCCCTGAGCCCACCACTCTAAGGGGACTCAGATCATTCCTAGGTCTAGCGGGTTATTATAGATGTTTTATAAGGGATTTCGCTAGAATATCAAAACCATTGTCGAGCATCATGAGAGGCGAATACGGTCGAGTTACTGCGTCCCAATCAAAAAAAATCAGAATTGATTTGACGGACGAACAGAAAAAGACCTTCGAAACAATTAAAGAAATTTTAGCGTCAGAGGATGTAACCCTGACGTATCCAGATTTTAACAAACAATTCGACCTAACTACTGACGCGTCGGCTCATGCTATAGGCGCCGTCCTCTCTCAGGAGGGCAAACCGATTACCATGATTTCTCGCACTCTGTCCGGGAGCGAGGAGCATTACGCTACCAATGAAAGGGAATTGTTAGCTATTGTATGGGCATTGAAAGCTCTTAGAAACTACCTGTACGGCGTAACAAAACTTAATGTTTATACTGACCACCAACCGCTGACCTTTGCGGTTTCGGATAGGAATCCTAATTCGAAAATTAAAAGATGGAAAGCCTTCATAGACGAATGCAACGCAAAGCTAATCTACAAACCAGGAAAGGAAAATGTGGTGGCAGACGCTCTATCTAGGCAACATATAAATGCTTTAGATAACACGAGCATCGAGACAATTCATAGCGAGGAATCATCAACCCATACAATTGAAAGATCGGAAAAACCGGTAAATTGCTTCCGCAACCAGATTATTGTGGAGGTAGGTACAGAACCTCAAAGAAAAACTTTTATAATTTTTGGAAAAAAGACAAGGCATATCATTTCTTACCGAGAAAAAAAGGATTTATTAGAACTTTTACAGGAGGCCGTAAACACAACAGCAGTAAACGCAATACACTGCGATCTGCATGCACTTGCACAGTTTCAGCACGAACTGGTCGAAATGTTTCCAACAGTTAAATTCAGACATACGGAGAAATTCGTTAACGACATTTCGAATCCGAATGAGCAGCAGGAAATTATCGCTGCAGAACATAACAGAGCGCATCGAGCAGCGCAGGAGAACACAAAACAAATTCTAGAGGATTACTTCTTTCCAAAAATGGAGAAAAAAGTTAAACAATTTGTGGGAAATTGTCGAACTTGCTCGCGGGCGAAGTATGATCGGCACCCAAAGAAGCAGCTTATTGCTCAAACGCCCATACCAACATATTGTGGAGAAATTCTTCACATTGACATATTTTCTACCGGGTCCAAGTTCTTCTTGACGTGCATCGACAAGTTTTCAAAATTTGCGATAGTACAGTCGTTGAAATCAAGAACGATAGTAGATGTCAAACCACAGCTCCTTCAGTTACTCAACATGTTTTTCGGTACTCGAATAGTTTATTGCGACAATGAGAAGTCGCTGAATTCACACAGCATCAAAGCTACATTAAAGAATCACTTCAATATCGACATTGCGAATGCTCCACCACTACATAGTACATCAAATGGTCAGGTGGAGCGATTTCATAGCACACTAATGGAAATAGCACGATGCCTTAAACTTGACAAAAATCTTGATGATGTTGAGGAAATTGTCCTTTTAGCTACGATTGAGTATAACAGGTCCATTCACACAGTAACGGGGATGAAGCCCCTTACCGTATTTCGTTCAATTAAAGATGACAACCAAATACCATGCCGCTTAAGAAACGCACAGGAAAGAGAACTAACAACTCATAATAAGAACAGGCAGGATAGGGAGTTCCCTGTTGGAGAAAAAGTACTTGTTAAAAATAACAGGAGACTAGGCAATAAGCTTACGCCTCTTTATACTGAGGAAGAGGTGGAAAAAGACATGGGTACAACAGTTTTAATAAAAGGGAGAAGGGTCCATAAGGACAACCTTCGTTAAACTTAATCTAGAACCTAGGCGTTTCTAATGATAAACAATTAACAAAAAATTTCATATATGTTTTTAGGATTTTCATAATTTTGGCCATATCAATATCGGTAACGACAGGAAGGTTAATCGACTATACCAATGCAAGGTACATTCCGGTGGTCGGTGAGGACCTTGTAATTTGGGAAAATTCAGGACACATCAAGCATGTTACCAACTTGACACTTTACGAATTACTGAGAGACGAGACAATTAATGCCACAGACCACTTTCCTCAGTCACATATGAGGAAGTTACTAGACGCGGACATAAACCAGATAAGTCGACTGATACAAATGATAAACGCTCACCACAGACAGGCGAGAAGCCTGAATGCCCTAGGGACAGTCCTGAAATACATTGCTGGAACTCCTGACCATGACGACTTCAATAGATTAATGAGCACAGAAGAACAGCTAATTAACTCGCAGGACAGACAGTTTACCATAAACACTCAAGTACAGAAAGAAATCAATAACCTTACCATTACAGTAAATAAAATCCTGAAATTAACAAAAGAAAGAGAAATAAACACCGGTCACCTTTATGACATACTACTGGCTAGAAACAGAGCAATTATTACAGAATTAAATAACATTATAACAGCTGTCACTTTCGCCAAAATTGGGGTCTTAAGTCCCATTCTCTTAGACAGTAACGAAATAAATTTCATAACAGGAGACGAGCACTTCACTGACCTTACCGTGGCCGATGTTATGGCAGTAGCTAGAATTAAGATATTACAGTATAATAACATAATTTACTTTTTAATAAGATATCCGATTCCTATGTTTAGATGTAAGAAAATTACTATTTTACCGGTAGCTCATGGCCACCAAATCCTGCACCTAGAAGAATCCATCTTAGCCAAGTGTTATAACCATACCGTAGCCGTAAAGAACTGCAGCGACACAACACCAACGTTTTGCTTACCATCTCCGACTACATCATGCGCTCTGCAACTACTGACTCGCAACACCGCTAATTGCAGTACAACATTTAACAACCTCACACCAATTTCACCGATAAGTGACGGCCTTGTTGTCATCAATGACCAATTGGCTGTCATCGAGGAAAATAATGAGGTCCCTATTACGGTCAACGGAACATACCTCGTGGTCTTCAAAAACAACGTAAAAATTAATGGTACGACTTTTTATAACGAAAATTCTACATTGCCTCTAAAACCTGAAACTCCATGGGCTTCTACAATCAACTTGACGCAGCACACAGAAATATTAAGCGCTTCTTACCTTCACCATGTGAATCTAGAGAATGTTCAAAGGATCAATCACCTGCAGCGATCAATCCATTATGGCCACGTTACAGGTTTCTCAGCCATTGGTGTCTTATTAATCATGGCATTCACTGTTTACGTCCTTCTCAGGATAAGGAGGACCAAGAGAGAGATTATCATAGCCAGGTCCGTTGAAACTGCAATTAAAACCGCTTCTTTGAGGACCGAGGACGTTCCCCATTTAGAAGGGGAGGAGTTATCGCGAAGAAACGACACACCCTAATTCCCGTCGTAATAAGAGCCTACCAATCTGCACATGTCGCTAAGTCAGCACATTTTGCGTGAGAACATTGGCCAGACATATAAGTAAACAAACACCATGCACGAGGCGCAAGGTCAGCAAAACGTCAGCAGAGGAGCTACAACGCGATGCGGGTTGGTGGCTTGAGCTAAATTAGGAATAATTTAATGGGCACTTTATACTTGACAACTAAGCCGTGATGACGGCAAATAAAATAACTTCAAATTGAATAATACATTTGAATAATTTACATATAATGTTTAAATACGGACCATATGGGTCATAAGTGTCATGTTACATATTTATGACAGATAAAGAATATGTTCATGTAATATGAACTGGTGGTATTAACTTGCATGTATGTACATATGTATGTATTACGCTTTGGTTTTTTACACAATCCTGCTTGTTTTTGTTAATCAAAAATCAAGGGGTATTGCGGAAAATATGCCAATGTGGACTTTGAATATATTTTGTACGCAATCCTGCTTGGTTTTGTTAGCCAAAACCCAAGGGGTATCGCGGAATATATGTCAATGTGGACTTTGAAGCAATGAGCGTATCTACATATGTGACAATACACGTATGTATGTAGAAATATTTAAGTATGTTAAAAAAATATTTTATGTTATATTTAAGTTGTACCCGATGTATATATATGTATATGCCGGTATATTCCTCAGCGGATTTAATATATGTATATATATAGATATGTATATAAATATTTTATTTTGTATATATGATTTGTGTCCGTAATTCTTATAGGGTATACCTATAAGCGGGACTTTTGTGATTGCCTTATGTGCAAATGAGAGCTCGTTTAGAGATCACTGCACTTTGTACATACATATATGTATGTATGTATAACGTTTTTATATACAATCCTGCTTGTTTTTGTCGGTCAAAGAACAAGGGAGATTGCGGGATATTTGCCAATGTGGACTTTGAAGCGATATCTTTATATATAAGTGTGGTGAATATTTGTATTAAACCGCGAAAAAGGAAAAAAAATCGTTTTTACTTTCGCCTTTGCAATGATTTTCCTACTCCGTTAATATAGTATAGGCTAATCGTGTATTGTATGTCCCTATGTATATATATGAATATGCGTATCCGCAATATTTCTGCCGCGAGAATAAAAGAGAGCACCGGTATTTTTTTTTTCTTTTATCGTCTACTTATGTTCACGGCTTTTATATGTATGTAAAATATATACATATAATATGTATGTATATATGAATATAAATGCAAATAGAAACAAAATATATGTATGTTTGTATTTTGTACTTTATCTTTCTTTTATTTTCATTCTTCGCTTTAGAGTGTAGCTTTGTGACAAATCTGCCTTAACTTACGTACATATGTTTAAGCAATCCTTCTTATTGCTTTAAGAAGCAGAAGGGGTTTTGCGGGAAGGTAGTGCAAGGAGTTACTAGAATATGTATTGTTTTTTTTTTGTGTGTATATAAAGGGTGATTTTTTAAGAGCTTGAAAACTTTTTAAAAAAAAAAAACGCATAAAATTTGCAAAATCTCATCGGTTCTTTATTTGAAACGTTAGATTGGTTCATGACATTTACTTTTTGAAGATAATTTCATTTAAATGTTGACCGCGGCTGCGTCTTAGGTGGTCCATTCGGAAAGTCCAATTTTGGGCAACTTTTTCGAGCATTTCGGCCGGAATAGCCCGAATTTCTTCGGAAATGTTGTCTTCCAAAGCTGGAATAGTTGCTGGCTTATTTCTGTAGACTTTAGACTTGACGTAGCCCCACAAAAAATAGTCTAAAGGCGTTAAATCGCATGATCTTGGTGGCCAACTTACGGGTCCATTTCTTGAGATGAATTGTTGTCCGAAGTTTTCCCTCAAAATGGCCATAGAATCGCGAGCTGTGTGGCATGTAGCGCCATCTTGTTGAAACCACATGTCAACCAAGTTCAGTTCTTCCATTTTTGGCAACAAAAAGTTTGTTAGCATCGAACGATAGCGATCGCCATTCACCGTAACGTTGCGTCCAACAGCATCTTTGAAAAAATACGGTCCAATGATTCCACCAGCGTACAAACCACACCAAACAGTGCATTTTTCGGGATGCATGGGCAGTTCTTGAACGGCTTCTGGTTGCTCTTCACCCCAAATGCGGCAATTTTGCTTATTTACGTAGCCATTCAACCAGAAATGAGCCTCATCGCTGAACAAAATTTGTCGATAAAAAATTTTCGAACCGAACACTGATTTTGGTAATAAAATTCAATGATTTGCAAGCGTTGCTCGTTAGTAAGTCTATTCATGATGAAATGTCAAAGCATACTGAGCATCTTTCTCTTTGACACCATGTCTGAAATCCCACGTGATCTGTCAAATACTAATGCATGAAAATCCTAACCTCAAAAAAATCACCCGTTACTTATACACAAACGAAACACCGCAAGAAAAGGCAGCAATAGTATTCTAGTAATGTGATTTGGGCGTTTTTATCCGTTTTTTTTGTTTTTTCAATATCGGTTATTTTCCGGTTTCTCTGTTAGGGTATTGGAAAATAGGAAATAAGAATACCGATATTATTTGTTTTTGCGTTTTGTTACCCGTTTTGCTGGTATCCGTGTTTTTTTTTTGACTGCTAAAACGGGTTTTTCTGGTTTAAACCAGTACAAACATACATATATTTTAATAAAAAATGAAAACGATACACTTACTTCGACTCGCTTCAAGGGGTCTTGTTTTTTCGCTTATTTGTGTGGGGACAAGTAGCGGTGTATCTACTTTTTCTTTTCGTTTTTGGGGTCAGTGGCCTCCTGTATTAGTGACGGTCCGCTCCTCCTTGTTGTTGTTTTTCCTTTCTCTTTTTTCCCTGTGCAATTGTCCCTCGTTGGTGTATGCAGGTCTCTGCTTGTCTAGCTGTGTTGTGTTGCTCCCGTTGTAAATTGTTGTTTTTATTTTATATAGTTTTAGTTTCGCGCCCGTTTTACTTATTCTTTTTTTTTTTAACGCGCCCGTTTACTTAGTTAGTTTTTTTTCTTTTTGGCGTCACTGCACTAGTCGTATGTGTGTATGTGTTAATAATAATTTTCTAATGTCACACTCCACTCTGTCCTCTTTTGTAGATAATTTTTATTTTATTTTATTGTTGTTTTGGACTCACTGCACTGCACTTATGTCCCTGTTCATTTTAAACACTTTCAGACACTTTTACTTTTTGTGTTCTTGTTTAAGTCACTCCACTTTTCTCGCACCGTTAACACTTCGCCCTTTTTTTTCGCAACACTTTATGTATGTATTTTATTTGTATATTGTATTATATTGATTCTGGACAATTCTTTTCTTTTATTTTGTTGATGCACCACACCTCACGTTTTCTTCTTTTTTTTTGTGTATTTCTTGTAAGATTTAAAGATTTGATTTCATTTAATTCTTCTAATTAATTATTTTCTCAATTCTTTTTTTTTTCCACTGTTATTCCTTTTGTTAATCACAGGTGCCGTCCGGTATGGCTCGAAGGACCATGTTTATTTTATTAATTTTCCCGGCACTCACCTTGCATTAAAGAAAAAAGGGAACTTCGGAACGCAAATCGAAATTAAAAGCTGGAGCACGGAGCACGTCTGCGGTGTGTCGAATCGAAAACCAAAAAGAGGCTAGTGCCGTGTCCGTCGGTCCCTTTTGTTCTTTTTTGTGTGGTGTCCTCATGTGTGTTAAATTCGTGATGTTGGTATTGTGTGCGTGTGATGTGGAATGTGATGATGATGTGGTGTGAAATGAAGAGGTGGTGTGGAATGATGATGTGGTGAATGTAATGTATGTGGTGTGGAAGTGTAATATTGTGAGGGGGGTCTGAGACTCATTTAGCCACTAATAATGTTAAATATACTTACCTTAATCTATTACTATAAGTTAACAAAATGAATTACTCACCTCTTTTTGTACATACATACCTGTATACTTCCATTCAAACTGTTCTATCCCGTTAGCTTTAAGATTTAGGCTAAGCCATCTAGTTGCTGAAATAAAGGAATAATTGTTATTTGACCGCAATCGAGAACGCACGCGTTTTCCTTCTTTTTTCGCTACTTTTCCGTCACAGTATCGTGATTTTAAGTGCAGGCAATTGGTTGAATTTTAATTTTAGTGAATTCACGTGTCCCAACTATTTTTTATCTCAAAAACTCTTGAGAATTTTCATGTTTAGCTTGTCACTTCACTTAACCGTGAGAACCGAAGATCCGAAAACCGAAAACGATAGATTTTCATGGCGCCCGAGCAGGGACATGAGCGTGATTAAAAAATTAAAATAACTACATACAATTATAATACAATACAAAATATCTTTTTCGCAACCAATTGCCAAATATCGTTTTCGGTTTTCGGATCTTCGGTTCTCACCGTTAAGTGAAGTGACAAAAAAGGATTAAAAATCCAAATATACAACATATATTGTACATATGTTGTAGTGCGTGCAGTGAAAACTTCCAACACAAAAATATATACCGACTTTCATACATATATAGTGCGTGCTGTGGAACCTACAATAAAAATCACAAAATATACATTTACATACATATATAAGTGCAGTGGAAATCTGTGAAAAAAATATATATACACACATATAGTGTAAAAGCGAGTGCTGAAATACTTACCTCAGCCTAAAACAAAAAATCAAAAGAAAAAAAGAAAAATTGTGGAGTGTGTGCATAGTGTATATACACGACGACATTGACATAGTTCAGCGAATTAAAAGACAGCGGCTACGCTGGCTAGGTCATGTTGTCCGGATGGATGAAAACACTCCAGCTCTGAAAGTATTCGACGCAGTACCCGCCGCGGGAAGCAGAGGAAGAGGAAGACCTCCACTCCGTTGGAAGGACCAAGTGGAGAAGGACCTGGCCTCGCTTGGAATATCCAATTGGCGCCACGTAGCGAAGAGAAGAAACGACTGGCGCGCTGTTGTTGACTCGGCTATAATCGCGTAAGCGGTGTCTACGCCAGTAAAGAAGAAGAAGTGTGCATAGTGTAAAGTGAAAAATTCACCAAAGCGAAGAATAATGAATTAAAATAAAAGGTGGTACTTGATAAGTACAGTGCAAAGTGAATTATTTATGCGGAACAGTGGTGGGCGCAAATAAAAGCTCAAAAGTTTTTGAAATACCAAAAAATAATATTATAATTACGTTACAGTTAAAAAAAAAGAAACAGTTTTATAAACTGTTTAAAGTGCCGCACAATTAAAAAACCGATAAAGCCAAAAAACCGGTAAAAACCAAGGTGCCGGTAAAAAAGACAAACCGTTTCCACCGCTATCCGCAACTTTTTGGTGCTAGCTCTTGGTATTTTCTTGCTATCATCACGTCGCTGCTGCCATTACTCTGCTGCTGCTGTCGTCGCTCCGCTGCTGTTATAACTCCGCTGCTGCCATCACGTCGCTGCCTTCAATCTGTTGCTGCTGTCGTAGCTCCGCTGCTGCCATTACTCCGCTGCTGGTATAACTTCGTTGCTGCCGTCTATCCGCTGCTGCTTAAGTCATCGTGGGAATGAGCTGCCGCTGTATCCTGTGGCAGAGGGACGTAATCGCCGGCAAACAGCCGACGCACCAGGTAACGAGTGCGAATTATTGAAAGTGGTGCAAACAAAAAACAATAATAATAAAACTGCAAACGCACACTTTCAGGTTTTGGTTCTCCCTTTTCACATTACATGCTTATTTATCGTTTTCTACATATATTATATACTAGCTGACCCCGCAGCAGTTTTCCTGCGTGAAGTTATGTGTTTTGAAATGAAAAGACAAAAATTCATATTGTATTGATAATCATTTATTTGTGATTTTTCTATATTTTTTTGCAATGTAACGCAGCTTGATAAACAACATTTTTTGGTTTCTGTTCCAGTGCGTAAATGTAGAGAGAAGATAGTTTTCCAACTCGTGAGCACGCCACGTATTTTAAGCCGTGTTCCAAATTTATGCCACACATTTCTAGCAACTATTCTTTTGTCCTGATGATTCTCATCTCAAATGCAATTTTTACTGGAAACGGAATCCGTTTGAACTGAAATGGCAAATCGATAGACCTCAAAGCAATTCGTAGAATAAAGTATTCTGCCCCCTTGTATTCGATAGGTGCCTCACAATCAGTCGGGTTCTATTACACAGTTTCGATGCATGAAGATTGGGAAACATAATAATGACATATCCAACTTTGAGATGCAAATGATGCGACGGTATACCAAGCCTCTCCAAAGAATTTAGAAATTCCATTGGATAATTCACGGCGTCGTCTTCATTGTCAAGACGATCGATAGATTTGTATGAGCGTAAGTCTCCCGGAATTTGACCTTGAATCTTACAGTTGAAGTCAACAACATTGGTATTTTTGGCAGTTATCATTGCTCGTGCACTCAAGGAATCGTAGTTCTGATAATTTGGCCAATGTTCTGATAAACATTCGTGATGAGTCGATCTTTCGTGAATCGATAAACGGCAGATGGAATTGATATCAAACCACCGGAAGTATAAACCGGAATTGATCCCTTTCCAATTTTTAGCGAAGATGATGTAAAATGTTTTCGACAATGTCATTTTTGTTCGTATCCCATTATAGACGCGGATTTGAAGGCATTTGCATTCCAGTGATTATCATCTTCCCGCAATTGTAATTTCTGGCTTGCTTCTCAAAGAGTTGCACTCACAGTACGCAATGACTCAAATGAAGTTGAACCGCGTACATTTATCAATAGCAACCTCAGGTAGAAACAATCGACTTTTTCGATTGGATTGTGTAAATTCGTCCTAATGCATTAGTTGATAACACACCTGGATGTCCATCTACTGCTTGCCCTTGCTTTCTGCGTAATTATTTCTTCGACGATGCATTCTATGTATAATATCAAGGTATTTCTGAGTGTCCTCGCAAACGGATCACTGACGAAAGTTGAGCAAAAACTCATAAATGTTAATTTTGTTGTTGGCGATATTTCCACTGGCTATACTGTATTCTCTGGGTTGAAATACACTCTTTGGTCATTCTCCTTATTAACTTCGATACGCACAACAGTCGGAAATCGTTCATGAATTGCAAAATTAAATATCCTACAAAGCGCTTTATTGCAGTTCACGTATCGACCGTATCGTTCAAGACTAATAACCGTCATGTTGCTTCCTTTGGTGATGTATTTACAAACGTATTTTATCGATTACATCAAACTGCAATACTCACCATTGATATGATTTTAGAATGTGAATTAGACAATAATGGTGAATATAGTACGATCCATGTGTTGTCAACTTCGATATTCGCTCTTCTAAATTGGATGCTGAATGTTCTGCCATTGTCGTCTGGTGAGCAACGCCGATAGAGTGGAAATTCATTATTTCTAGTTTGTGTTTCCGAAAGAAAAGCACGTGGATACTGTTTGCATTAATTGTGAGACATACAAACAGAAGTGGGATTGTGGTGTCCGCAAGGTCCATGAACCTTATTGGTTTTTATCACTTCGTATGATACTGTATCTTTCTTTGCATTAGGAATTGCCGCATTATTGAATGATTTCATCAATTTGATCTTCTATAACCACCATCCACCATCCAAAGAAGAATGTGTGCGTGCGCAAATCTTTCTTTTACCACTCAACAGAGTACATCTAACAGCACCATGTACATATATGTACGTTGCTTCAAGATAAAGTCCATCGAAGCTGTTGCTGGAAAAGTCTTGCTGTGACATCGTGACGATCGCTTGCTGTATGACCGCGATCCATAACACCGCACGTATGTCATCGCATCCTGGGAATACTCGGTCATGTGCCTTGGGCTACTAATGTATGTTGATGCCAAAAAGAACGCCGACCGATATTAGCGGGACCTCTTCGTGGCATCGTAGCAAATTTCAATCTGTAATTGATCACTTTGTATGCAACACACATAACAATTTCACTGAATAATTTTCAAAAATTTTTGAAGCAAACGACAAATTTGAACGATTCAAATAATTGAAAAACATAACAAAAAAATTGAAAAAATATTTTGTATGGAAAAAATTAACTTTTTGGAATAATCCAATTTTCCGACTTTTCCTCACGAAAAGCATACATTTTTTTTTATTTCTAAACCTTCCCCGATTCACACAGAACATTTTCCTGAAAATTTCATCTATATTGATTCAGCCGTTCTCTTAGCGTTAGTAACGAACAAACATTCATTCGTTTGTATGAGAAAAGGAAAAGGGCTGTTTTTAGACGTTTTCCGGCAATTATTCGATTTTTTTTTCTCCGCATAAACCATCTCTGAACCTCAACGAACATTTTAAAAAAAGAATTATCAAATTTGGTTCAGTCGTATGAAAGTTATGAGCGTACATACATTTTGGCGATATATTTTTATTTATATAGATTATACATATACGTATTTTATACATATATTGAAGTGAATGTGAAGGGATTTTGGGATTGCGGATTTGCCTACATTAAGGTGCGACCTTTTTGTAAATCGCATAATTTTACAATTTTAATTCGGTCAGTTTTTTCGTATATTATCTCGTGTTTTCGCAAATTTAATTCTTGGACAATATTTTTTCGCGTTAAATTTTCGACTGTGCTAGTGCTCATTTAGCATAACTCATCGGTTTGGCTTTCGTATACTTGGGAATCGATATTATTTTTTTCTCTTTTTCGTAACCGATTCCAAATATATTTATTGCCAACCTTTACTGCTATATTAAATTCGCATAGCGAAAAATTAATGAAATGCCAATCTAAAATTGAAGAGATTGATTAAGACGGCATGGTACGAGAGGAGTTAGAGGACATAATTATTGAAACGAAATCAATAATTAAAAATATTTTATCCAAAAATAGAACGTCAATTGCCGAAATATCTTTCGTAGCTTCTCACAGCTCAAGGCTCCCTAGAATGAATTTGCCGAAATTCAAGGGAGAATATTCAGAGTTTAAAAATTGTATGAGTTTGTTTGAGAGCTTGGTTCATAATGATCCAAATATCCCAGATATAGAAAAATTTAACCATTTGGTAAATTGTCTATCTGGAGAGGCTCTGGGAACAGTTAAAGCGTTTCAGATGTCGGATGAAAATTATCCTAAAGCGTTAGCAAGTCTCAAGAAAGTTTATGATAATATATGCTTGATATTTTTCAACACAATATCTATACTTTTGAGCTGCCAACCATCCCACAGCCATCCGCGCCTTCATTGCGATCAATGATTGATGATGTATCTGCTGTTTATGACTTTTTACTATCTCTGGGCGATGAGAAGCAAATAACAAACGCCATTATAATACATATAGTTATGACAAAAGTTGACTCTGCCACCCGATCCAAGTGGAAAGAGCAACTTGACTACGATCACTTGCCATTATGGAAGGATTGCGAAGCAACTTTAAATAGAAGATTTCAGCAGTTAGCAGCGGAAGGAGCATTTTGTTCGAGGACGAAACCCGGAGCCATAACCAGCATGAGTCACATGAAGCAGCCACACATGGACAGGACTAAATCAGTTTTAGTTGCTGCAGAGGCAAAGCAGCCAACTTATCAAAAATGCAAGTCAAAGGAACATCCTTTAACTGCCTGCCCCACTTTCAAGGCGCTTCCGGTACAACAGAGGTTCGAGTTTGCAAATCGGTGCCCTTATGCATAAATTGCTTGCTCAAGGGGCATACTGTGTCCAAGTGTAGAGCGGATCGATGTCGTGTATGCAGTCGATCGCATCACACATTGTTACACCAGTACCCGATTTCCTTCCCCGCTGCATCTCATCCGCAACCATCAACTACACATGCCATGCATACAGCTAGTATGCCGGATCGGGCAATGTTGGTGACAGCTGTTATTCAAGTGAGGACCAGTTATGATGAATACTTTCATGCGAGAGCGTTACTGGACTCAGGCTCCCAAGTCAACTTTATGACGGAGGACTTGGCACAAAAGTTGCGGATTCGTCGCCAACACAAAACGTTGAACATAATAGGAATCGGAAATTCCAACACGAAAGTGGGGACAAAACTAAGCGCGTTTGTTAAGTCGCGGGTAAATAATTACGAATTTTCGGCGGAATTCTGGATAATGTGTTGCATTTCGGCTAACTATCCAGACCATAACATAAATGTTAATGGCTGGAAAATTCCGCACAATATTAAATTGGCGGATACAGAATTCCATTAATCAAAAAAGATTGATATCTTATTGGGTGCAGAAACCTTTTTCGATTTGTTAGCGGTTGGCCACATTAAAAGTGGCCCTAATCAACCAACACTACAGAAAACCCTTTTAGGGTGGGTTGTGTCTGGCAAATATGCCAGCAATCTAAGTCCTCCTCCTTCTGCAACTAGCACATTATGCCAATCTGAAGATGACTTAACGTCAATTAATTCGGTGGTCCAAAAGTTCTGGGCTTTAGAAGAATTACCTTCAGAAACAAATGGCATCAAATTCACACAAGAGCAAAAAGAGTGTGAAAAACGTTTCGTGAAAACAACTCAAGTATTGACTTCAGGACGTCTTCAAGTCAGAATGCCATTTAAAGCTGACCGTAAGTTACTCGGTAATTCTTATGAAACCGCAGTTCGGCGGTTTCAGGCCCTGGAGAGAAAGATATTAAAAGATCCAGAACTTCGCAAAATGTATCTGGACTTTATGAATGAATATAGAGCGTTGGGTCACATGAGCCCAACGAACAATAAGATCCCGAGTGAGCCACACTACTTCATTTCGCATCAAAGCGTTTTAAGACCCGAAAGCACAACAACCAAATTACGTGTTGTTTTTGACGCTTCGAGTCGTACTTCATCTCAAATTTCATTGAATGAACTTTTGATGGTATGCGCAACCATCCAAGAAGAATTGTACTCAACTCTTCTTCGTTTTCGTCTACACAAGTACGCTTTAACGGCAGACATTACTAAAATGTACTGCCAAATAATGGTGCACGAAGAAGACAGAAATTGTCAGCTTATTGTGTGGAGAGAGCATCCCTCAGAGCATATTCAAATTTTTCGTCTTTACACCGTCACTTACGGCCCTGCACCTGCACCATTTCTCGCAACACGGTGCTTACAAATGCTCAGCGATGCTAATACAACTAAATACCCACTCGGTTCATTGGCCATTAAAAGAGACTTTTATGTCGATGACTTATTGGCAGGATCTGAAAATTTTGAGTCTCTAGATCTTTTGAGAAGTGAAGTAATTCAAATATTAAACTCGGCAGGATTCACTTTAACAAAGTGGTTTTCGAACCACCCTAAATTTTTCGACAGTGATTGCTCTGAAAAGTCATTAAGTATGACAAAAATTCAACTAAAACACTAGGAATCCACTGGTTGCCGAAAGAGGATTTGTTTCGATTTGTTTTGGATGCCAACTTTAATAATTTGCGAGCCACTAAACGGAACATATTGTCAGTCTCCGCTCGCCTTTTCGATCCTCTTGAATTATTAGCCCCACTAGTTACCAAAGCAAAAATCTTATTGCAAGAGCTTTGGATTCAAAAACTAGATTGGGATGAGTCGATTCCATTGCGCCTCAACACTAGCTGGCAGAATTTCAAAGCCAACCTACTGCAGCTCTCGTCAATTAGCATTCCTCGGTATATAAACCTAGAGTCGACTGCTACATGCCAAACCCATGGCTTCTCCGACGCTTCAATAAGAGTGTACGAATGCTGCATATACATACGAAGCCAATTTGCTAGTGGTGTCAAATGTATGCTGCTTATTGCAAAGTCTAGAGTGGCTCCGCTAAAGACCAAGTCTCTTCCGCGTCTCGAGCTCTCGGCAGCACATTTTCTTGCCAAATTATGGTCACGAGTTGCACCAATGTTGAGTCGACGATTCGAGAAAATTACATTTTGGACAGACTCCGAATTTGTATTGCACTGGGTAAAAACGCATCCATCTTCATTACAAACCTTTGTCGCAAATAGAGTGTCCGAAATCCAGGAATTGACTGACAATGTACATTGGCGGCATGTTCCAACAAAACAAAATCCTGCGGATAAAGTGTCTCGGGGTTGTAACGTGGACGAATTGAATAATTCTATATGGTTTGGCGGTCCACAGTTCCTCCCAGAAGACCCTGCTTTATGGCCAATTAACGCTCACTTCCAACTCTCCTCAGAAAACGAAGCCTTAGAGAAGAAGAAAAACGCTGTCACATTTTCTGCAAATGTGAAGGATAACACTATAATGGAGCTGATTGAAAAATTCTCTTCTCATCAAAAGTTGCTTCGTGTGGTCGCATATTTATTACGATGGATCAGACGACCAAAAATGCCTACTGTGGGAAGAGACGAATTAAACTTGAGTTTTTTGAAAATTGTCCAGGTGACTCAACATTCTGAGTTTGCGAGCGAAGGCACGACGCTACACGACGCTACCCGCCAACTGGCTAAAACTCAACCCGTTCTTGCATGAGTCCTCGGATACGTCGCTTTCTTTTAAATTAATCCGAGTAAGAGTTCGCCCATTAAATGCACCTCTCCCATACGATGCCAAATTCCCATTATTACTGAATAAAAATTCGCATTTCCTTACCACTTACTTACGGTTCCTGCACTTTCGAAATCACCACGCTCGGGCAAAAGCGTTGGTTGCGCTTCTTCGAGAACGCATATGGCTAATTAATGCCAGAGAAGCTTTCAGTAGAACCGTAAGAAATTGTACACACTGCTTTCACTATAAGCCGAAGTTGCAAACCCAAATAATGGGAAATTTGCCAGTCAGACCCTTTCTGATATGTGGCGTAGATTTTTGAGGTCCCATATATACAACGTTAAAATACGTGGTCGACCACCCGTAAAGACTTCTATAACAGTTTTCGTTTGCTTCACTTCAAAAGCAGTACATTTAGAACTCGTCTCGGCCCTATCTACTAATTCTTTTATTTTCGCCCTCAAAAGGTTCATGTCACCGAGGGATGCCACAGAAAGTATTCAGAGACAACGCAACCAACTTTGTCGGCGTCGACCGCAAGCTGCGCGAGCTGAAGGAGGCGTTTCTAGCGCAAGCCCCAGAACTAATGGGGTTCGCAGCCGAAGAAGGATTCAGCTTCGGCTTTATACCACCCAGGGTGCCGCTCTTCGGCGGATTATGGGAGGCGGCCGTGAAGTCCGCCAAGCATCTAATCGTTCGCGCACTCGGCAACGCTCTACTAACGACTGAAGAGCTCTCAACGCTACTGGCCGAAGTGGAGGCCATTTTGAACTCGCGACCCCTAACACCGTTGAGCCAGGACCCCAACGACGGAGAAGCACTAACTCCAGCGCACCTTTTAATCAGTTGTCCTCTGCGAGCTCTGCCCCCAGCACAAGTGCCAACGGACTAAATTCGTTGCTGCGAGAGATGGCAAATTGTTTGCTGTCTCAAGCAACAGTTTTGGCAACAGTGGTCCAAAATATATCTAACGAGCCTTTAGGAGCGCAACAAATGGCTCCACCCCAAACGCAACCTGCAGCCAGGCGATCTTGTCCTCGTTCACGAAGACAACGTTCCGCCGCAGCAGTGGGTAATCGGCCGCGTCGGCGCAACCGTCGAAAGCCAAGACGGCAAGGTACGAGTGGCAGACGTGATAACCAAAGCGGGCACCATTAAGCGACCAATTCATAAACTTGCATTACTGTCCATGGATGATGAAGGATCCTGATCCTGTCAAGGTGGCCGGTGTTGCGTCAAGCTTATGTATATGTATATGTTCAACCTAAAATGAAATGAAAACTAATAACCTTTCTGAAATGCATTTTATATTTGAATTATAGAGTTTTCCTTTAATTGTACTTACCCTAATAATGTTAAATATACTTACCCTAATCTATTACTATAAGTTAACAAAATGAATTACTCACCTCTTTTTGTACATACATACCTGTATACTTCCATTCAAACTGTTCTATCCCGTTAGCTTTAAGATTTAGGCCAAGTCATCTAGTTGCTGAAATAAAGGAATACTTGTTATTTGACCGCAATCGAGAACGCACGCGAATTACGTATTATATATCTTTGGTTTGAATAAAAACTCCGGTACTTCCGTACTGTGCGGCTTGCCGTTCAGTTTATTATTAATTATCTTATTTTTTATAAAAATCTTATTTGCTAAATTTTCTTGAAGCCGTTGTGCTGACTTGACATTCCTCAGCATCAACGACCCGGCATATCTTAAATAAACATATCAAATAATAACAGTGGTATTTGATGTCATTTTTAAGGAATTTAAAATATGATTGCTTGCTTATGCATATTATATATTTATGCATGTTAATATGTATGTATGTAGTTGAATCTGAAGATTCAACTTACATTTTATAGGAATAAAAAATACTTAGAAAATACTTGTCTTTTTTGGTATATCGACAAGTTTGCAAGTGGTGGAAACGTTTGACGACGCAACTCCCCCAGCGTTACTGTTTGAACTCTCCTGAGTTCTTGTATTTACAATTTTTATTTTTGTTTGGAGGATGCTTAACTCATTTAAACATCCTGGGCCCCCTAGGCGAATATTTTGCCTAGTATTACACGTTGTTGCATGTATTTCGGCGTACTACTTGGAGAGTTGCCGAGAGCGCAGAATACATACTGTAAATCCTTTAGGTGCGTATGACAAGGAACTATATTTTGCGAGTTTATCCAACTTATTATTATAGTAAAAAATGTGTATGCGTTGCTTGCTTTTATTCATTTTATTTGCGGTTTTATTTAAAATTTCTTTAACATCGGTTTGTTAAACTACTGTTTATTATTTGCCTTTTCTGTGTTATCGGCAATGTTTGGACTTTATTTATTATCGGCTTATGAAGGATAGTAACTCCACGCTTGGCTCAGATATGGCCAGAATGGATACTCCTTAGCCCTGGAGTTAGGGCTGTGACAATAGATGGATCTTGCGAGAGAGTGGCCGGTAATTGCGAACGGCTTCGATTCGTGGAGTAGATAATTTTGTATACTTAACTTGAAGCTTTGTATAGCTGATTTCCAGAACTCACCCATATGAGGAGCGCTTGGTTAGATGCGATAAAAGCGACTTTAGCTTTGTAAGCATAGGTGCGTTAAAGTATCGCATTGGGAGTATTGTGATCCCTTAATTTCTTTTTTGATTTTTTTTTTTTATTTGAAAATTTGTGCCTCAAGGGGGCATCATTGTATAAAATGTGTAGATTTTCCGACTTTTGGAGACATTTTTGTTATATTTATGTTTTACTTCTAATTTGGCGTTTGGTAACCCGCCACCGCTCTAGGATTTGTTCAGAATTTTATTGTTTTTCATTATTGGCTAAAGCCATCCTGCGGGGCCGAAAAGTTGTATGTGCTTTTAATAATTTGGACTGTCAGAGGTAACTCTGACTTTGTTTTTAATTCCAATTTGTGGAGTATTAAAAATTTGTGGCTTTAGGGGTAGTCGTACGACGTACCGGCCATTATTTGATCGAGTAGTTGTGGCTTTTGAGTAGCGCTTACAATACTGATCTTGTGGAGTTTTAAATTTCCTTAATTGTGAATTAAGGTATTTATTTGTATTGTACTCAACTTGAGTTGGTATGGTTGTAACTAGTTCGGTAACTAGTCCACTTTGTGTTTCGCTGTGCAGCGTTTGAACTTTTTGTGCCTTTGAGCAACATGGTGTCTCTTGGCAATTTTTAGTATTTTGGCGTTCGTGATTTGCTTTTGCAATTGAACCCGTGGTTAATTTTGTAAAAGCGCTTCTTTGGAGAGAAATCGGATATTTGCTGTAATGAAGCATTGTATGATGTTTTTTATGACAATATAAGCAGTTAAATTTACTTTTGCAATTTTTAAGATTATGTGTGTTGGACAAGCAGTTTGTACAGAGTCTTTTTGATCTGACAAAGTTGTTCCGTTCGTTAACTGTTAAGTTTTTAAACCTCTCGCAAGATGTAAGTTTATGCCCTCTTTTACATAGTTCGCATGACGTTTGTTTTCTTTGTTCTGATGTGAACGTTTGTGTTTTGTAAAGGGTGATTTTTTAAGAGCTTGATAACTTTTTTTTAAAAAAAAACGCATAAAATTTGCAAAATCTCATCGGTTCTTTATTTGAAACGTTAGATTGGTTCATGACATTTACTTTTTGAAGATAATTTCATTTAAATGTTGACCGCGGCTGCGTCTTAGGTGGTCCATTCGGAAAGTCCAATTTTGGGCAACTTTTTCGAGCATTTCGGCCGGAATAGCCCGAATTTCTTCGGAAATGTTGTCTTCCAAAGCTGGAATAGTTGCTGGCTTATTTCTGTAGACTTTAGACTTGACGTAGCCCCACAAAAAATAGTCTAAAGGCGTTAAATCGCATGATCTTGGTGGCCAACTTACGGGTCCATTTCTTGAGATGAATTGTTGTCCGAAGTTTTCCCTCAAAATGGCCATAGAATCGCGAGCTGTGTGGCATGTAGCGCCATCTTGTTGAAACCACATGTCAACCAAGTTCAGTTCTTCCATTTTTGGCAACAAAAAGTTTGTTAGCATCGAACGATAGCGATCGCCATTCACCGTAACGTTGCGTCCAACAGCATCTTTGAAAAAATACGGTCCAATGATTCCACCAGCGTACAAACCACACCAAACAGTGCATTTTTCGGGATGCATGGGCAGTTCTTGAACGGCTTCTGGTTGCTCTTCACCCCAAATGCGGCAATTTTGCTTATTTACGTAGCCATTCAACCAGAAATGAGCCTCATCGCTGAACAAAATTTGTCGGACGTAAAGCGCGAAACACATTTCGAACCGAACACTGATTTTGGTAATAAAATTCAATGATTTGCAAGCGTTGCTCGTTAGTAAGTCTATTCATGATGAAATGTCAAAGCATACTGAGCATCTTTCTCTTTGACACCATGTCTGAAATCCCACGTGATCTGTCAAATACTAATGCATGAAAATCCTAACCTCAAAAAAATCACCCGTTAAAAGCTTTTGTTTAAATTTTTGTTGCTTCTAGCTTGGGGTCTATGTTAGCTTCCATTTTGGTCGTGTTTAATGTTCTTAGTCTTGAATATTTTTTCTTCTAACCTTTCCGCAATTTCATATTGGGTGGTGAGAAAATCTTTCATTTGTTGCCACGTTGGGCACTTTTTTCGTGATGAGAGCGATTGCTCCCATAGAAGTAACGACTTTTCTGGTAATGCGGCGGTGCAAATGTTTACCAGAATTGGGTCCCAGCTGTCTGTGGGAATATTTAATGTCGATAGAACCGACAAACAATTTGAAACAGTGGATTGTAGTCTTACAAATTCTTCACTTGTTTCTTTTTTGAGTTTAGGCAAGTTTAATAGTGTCGTTACGTGCTTATCGACCAGTATTCTGTCATTTTCGTATCTTGCTTTTAGAGCTTCCCAAGCCAAATTGAAATTGTCGTCATTTAATGCGAACTGTTTAACTATTTCGCCTGCTTGACCTTTTGTTTTGTATCGGAGGTGATACAGTTTTTGTGCCTTAGATAGTTGTGGATGGTTGATGTAAACGGCTGTGAACATGTCCCGGAAGGACGGCCATTCTTCATAACCTCCGTAAAAGGTTTCTGTATCACATGCAGGCACCTCAAGTTGGATGCCTGAACTTGCCTCTTGGTTGTCTATTTGTGGCAGCTCTACTCTACTGTGGGGAGTAGGTGCAATTGCTTTTATTAGCTTTAATTGATCGGAGATCATAGCTTTTGTTTCTTCATATTGGTCTAAGCAGTTTTCAAATATATCGTAAGCCGATGATTTAAAATTATGTGTATCTGAATCGTTAGATACTACTATCGCGTCATGAGCCGCTTGGAGTCGTGTCCAAAAATTATTAAGATTTATAATTTTGATTTCTAGTAACGATTCCGAGTTTTCGTGAATCGGTGAAGAGGCAAATCTAGTGCAGTATCTTATTAAACTGTCACTTTCTGAAATAAATTTGGCAACCTGTTTTGAGCGTGTAGCTCCAGGTGTACTTTGATTTTTGTTATTGTTCATTTTTAATATATTGCATATCACATGCAGGCACCTCAAGTTGGATGCCTGAACTTGCCTCTTGGTTGTCTAATTGTGGCAGCTCTACTCTACTGTGGGGAGTAGGTGCAATTGCTTTTATTAGCTTTAATTGATCGGAGATCATAGCTTTTGTTTCTTCATATTGGTCTAAGCAGTTTTCAAATATATCGTAAGCCGATGATTTAAAATTATGTGTATCTGAATCGTTAGATACTACTATGGCGTCATGAGCCGCTTGGAGTCGTGTCCAAAAATTATTAAGATTTATAATTTTGATTTCTAGTAACGATTCCGAGTTTTCGTGAATCGGTGAAGAGGCAAATCTAGTGCAGTATCTTATTAAACTGTCACTTTCTGAAATAAATTTGGCAACCTGTTTTGAGCGCGTAGCTCCAGGTGTACTTTGATTTTTGTTATTGTTCATTTTTAATATATTGTGTATTAAAATATTTCTCAAGCGAATTAAATTTTCCTCAGAGTAAACTGATTTGAATAAGGAAATTGATTTGAACCTTTTTTAGGTAAATGTTTTATTTTCAGTTTAGGTTGCTAACCAAAGAATATGTATTTCGTGTTATTATTACCGTTTCTATTTATTTGCAAAATAATAATATTTAATTATTTTATTTTAGCTTTAAGTTTGCAAATATCCGCACTTTTAATTTACAAACACTTTTTACGTCCTTAAGTTAGTATTTAGGTACACCCCAATACTTGGATTTGTATGTTTGTGCTTATGAAAGTACTTATGTTTTGTGCAATTGAGAGCTCGATGAAGAGATCAATACGCTATTTACATAAGTATGCACGAAATGTTTGTGCTAATATATGTGAGTTAAACTTTTTTTGTTTGATTTTATGCAATCCTGCTTGTTTTTTGTTTGACACAAAACAATAGGTATTGCGGGATTTTTGCCAATGTGGGCTTTGAATATAGTTATGTATAGGATTGTAGATGTACCAATAATATATTTACATATGTGTATATAGTGTGTATAAACTTTTTTATATTTTGTGATACTGATTTTTTTTTTGTATTCGCCCAAAATAACGTATTTTGTGAATTTAATTGCCGTTCCGTTTAGTTATTTACGGAAATTACGAGAACTTTTTCTTTGAGAATTAAGTAAAATTTAATTATTTGATATGTCGTACCCAGTGTAGGGTATGCTATCACAGGCTGTTTCTATCCCATATGATTATTTGTGAAATAAATGTATACATACATATGTTCGCACTAGGAAGAGAGCGCGAAAGTGAAGTGGGAAAATGTGCAGGTATGCTTCCTTATGCACTTTGTAAATAAACTTATCTTATTTTTGTTTTGTAATATACTTGACAGATTGTATGCCTTTTGTTTGAATATACTTGTACTTATTTTTTCGCAAAGGTGAGAGAGCGAGAAACGGAATGGAAAAAATGTATGCTCCTTTATTAAAAAGTTACATATGTATGTTCTTTTGAATTTATGTATATAAATAAAATATGTTTGTATGTGCTAAATACTTTATATATGGTGTGTCAATAAGCATATATGTATGTATGTATGTTATTATTTAGATTTGTTTGTTGATAATGATGGTTGTGTTTTTAAATTTGCTTTTGCTTATTTGTTTAAGCTGCTTACTGTTTTTTTTTCCAACAGAAGAGTTATTGCAATAATAGGCAAAAAATTATTATTTAGTTATATACGTATATATGTATATAATGCCAGACGGTTTCAGGGTTTCCCCAAAATTAAACTCGATATGTTTGTTAACCGAATTTACTAATCAACGGAATCGTTATTTCATCGTTAATTGTATAACTACCAATTTTACATACATATATGCATAATAATGTTATAGTAGAACAGAATAACTTTAGTTTTGTAGGGTAAACGTTATGTATAGTATGCCTGTTCGTTTTTTTTTCAATTCCTCTGCTTATGCATCCATCTGCTTGCTGTTGGGCTCCTTGTGCGTGTTGTTGCATTTAGGTAAATCTAGCCCGCGCCCGGTTATTAGTTTTTGTTTGATTTTAGGTTTCGCGCCCGAATAGTGTTTTTTTTTTTTATGTTTTGTCTTTTTAGTTTGGGAGTTTCCAGCACCGATTGTTTTTGTTTTTTGGAACGAAATTAATTTCCTTTTTGTTGTTTATATTTTGTAATGGTAACTAATTGTCATTTCTGTTTTGGTTTTTGCTATTACATAAATATAAGTATATTTTAATTTGCTTTGTTTTATTTGTGTTTTTGCACCGCACACTTTTATTTGGTTGCTTTTTTGTTTGTTATATACATACGTATGTACATATTGTTCGCCACTGCACTTTATTGAACTGCACTGTTTTTTGTTTCTTCGTTTCCAGATTTCAGATTTATTTAAAATCCATTAGTGCCTTTCTGCTGGGCTCGAAGGACCATGTTTAGACGGGGGGCAAGAAAAATACTTTTAAAACTTTCAGTGCAATTTAATTAAATTAAAATTTGACACTTATCACTTAACGATAAAAATGTTGAATAAGTAAGTAAGTCATTTGCTACATGCCAAGATACGATAAATAAATGAAGCGTATCCAGATGGAAAATAGACGATGAGCAGGATCGCGGTTGAATTAATTGTTGAACGCCGCATACAGGATTCATCCGGTCGATGTAAAAGGTGTGGAAGGTGCGACGCGGCGCAGTGTCGAAGCGAAAAACTTGCAGACGAATTTTAATGCGCGAATGTTGATGTGCAGCTTGTGAAGATCGAATTGAATGTGTGTAGATAGGCGAACGACAGGTGACCAATTGATATATCTGCTCAGGGGCCCATCTTTTATGTTGAGTGGGTTGATGTAGTGTGGTGTGTTTCGAGTTGTATTGTAGTGGCATCCTGTGGTGAATTGCGCTCTTTTATTAGGATGGGCCAGTTTTACCGGGTAGAAGGGGAGGATGCTTAACTCATTTAAACACTGCATCATCTATTATTGGTGTAATTTGCAAAAGTGCTGTCAACAATGATATGATTATTGTTAAAAAAATAATTATTATCGTCATCTGTAAAAGTAAAAATGTATAACCGTTTTAAGTTTTGATTTAAAAAAAAAATAAATTGGATTTTAGTCGCCTCTTACGACAGGCATCTCTTACCATGGGTATATTCTAGAAAGACCCCTTACCCACTGGGGTAAAAAAAATCATGTATATATATGTAGAAAAAAAAAATTAAATGTTATTATCTCCATTAAATGCCCTTAGACTGAATGAATCGTCATCATTCTCATTTGGATTTTCTATGTTTGCCAATTTCATTGGTCTTTTTATATTTGCCGGAGGACGTTTTGTAAGGGAAATATTCTGAAATATGGTTGATCTTTATGCCGTACTCTTTTGTAGTTTTTAATTGGTTATGTTTGTCTGTTTTCTATATATTCTTCTCTGTTTTGAATTAATTTGGCTATTGTTTTCTGTTTTACTGTATTTATTCTATCTTGTAATATGGATGGACAAATGTTTTCTTTGGCGTCCCTTGGAGAACATTTGATAGTTGAGTGGTACCTATCGTTATAGTTGCATATAACAATTTGTATCATCATTTCTGTTGAAAGACTAGAATCCTCAATTCCTGTTAGTTTTTCCAACAAGATTGAGTGCAGTCTCTCAATGTCTGCATTTCCTGTATGGCTATTTGGTTTTGTGTGGTGGACTTCTACATTTTCGTCATTTAAATATTTTATTAATTTTTCTGCTCTAAACTCATTATCCATAATAATTTTTTTAGGTTTACCGAATTTCGCAAAATGTTCCATAATTATTGTCTTTTTAGCTCTCCAGTTTCTGTCTGTTATTCTGTAAGCCGCTGCAAATTTTGTTAATTTATCAATTACTGTTACAAATGATTGCTTATTGAAATGAAATATATCTACATGAAGTATCTCATTTTTATTGGTTGGAGTTTCAGTTAGGTGAAATTTAAGTTTAATGGGTTTCCTATCGTATTTGATTTGTTGGCATTTTTGGCAATTATTTATTATCAATTGTATTTCTTCTTTGAATTTTGGAAAACATATTTTATCTTTTAATGTATTATAGGTTTCATTTATGCCACTATGCATAGATTCTTTTGTATGGTATAGTGATATTTGCTTATGTAATTCTTCTTCTTCTTTTATTTCTGAGGCTCTTTTTGTGCATTTTATAAATTTTAAACTTCTATCTTGAGCAACCATTTCAATAAGTAGTTTTTGTATTTTATGGTAATCTGCTTCAGATACTTCTGAAAATATTCCTACTATTCCGTTTCCTTTTATATATTTTTTTAAATTTTCCTTGTTCTCTTCTTTTTCATCCATTGGGTTTATTTCAATTATTTTTCTTCCATGGAGTCTTTGCATTTGCTCTTTTTGTCTATATGTTAATATAATTTGAATTTTATATTTATTTACAATTTCTTCTTTAATTGGAAAGTGTTCAAGCAGTTCTTCATCTGCTGAATGAATTGTTTCCGACAATTTTAAGTTTGATTCGTTGTCGTTACCTTCTTTTATTTTTGGTGAGTTTTCAATTCGACTCAAGAAATTAGCTACAACATTATTCTTTCCATTTAAATATTGTATTTCAAAGTTGTATTCTTGCAATTTCAATAACCATCTCTGATGGCGTTGAGAAAATTCTTTTCCTTTATATTTATTAACAAGATATTTAATCGGACAGTGATCAGTTATTATTTTAAATTTATTGCCATATATATATGGTCGAAAATATGTAATAGAGAAAATTACCGCTAAAAATTCTTTGTCTGTAGTTGAATATTTTTGCTCATGATTATTTAGAGTTCTTGACATATAGCATACTGGTTGGCCTTGCTGTGAAAGCACTCCTCCAATAGCATAGTCACTAGCATCAGTTGTGATACTGAATTCTTTGTCGTACTCTGGGAATTTGAGAGTTGGGTGAGATGAAATGAGTGCTTTTAAATTTTCAAAGCTTTCAATATATTGTGGATCTTTAGCGTTTATTTTATTGCCCTTTTTCAAATATTTTATCATGGGGTAAGCTATTTTAGAATAATCTTTTATGAATTTTCGATAATAGCCCGTTGCTCCTAAAAATCCTTTTAACTGTTTCTCAGTTTTTGGTATTGGTAGCTTTTGAATTGCTTTAATTTTATCTGGATTAGGCTTGATGCCTTCTTTTGTTAAAATGTGTCCTAGGAATGTAGTTTCTCTTTGAAGAAAACTGCATTTATCTGCCTGTATTTTTAATTTATTCTCTTGTAGTTTCAAAAAAATTGTTTTTAATGAGTTTATGTGCTCTTCTAATGAAGTTGAAAAAATTAATATGTCATCTAAATATACGACACATATTTTATTTATATATTCCCTCAATATGTCATTCATAAATCTCTGAAAAGTAGCTGCAGCATTTTTCAACCCGAAAGGCATTCGGACGTATTCATATAGTCCTACCGGAGTGACAAAAGCTGTTTTCTGGATGTCCCTTTCTGCCATTAAAATCTGATGGTAACCTTTTGCTAGATCTATAGTGCTAAAGTACTGTGCTTTGCCCAATTTATCTAAGATTCCTTCGATATTCGGTAGAGGATACTTATCGTCTACAGTCAATTGGTTTAACCTCCTATAATCAACCACTAGCCTGAATTTTTGTATTCCTGAATTATCTATCTTTTTCGTTATTATTAGAATAGGTGAGCTATATCTACTGTGACTTTTTCTTATTATCCCTTGCTCTTCTAATTCAGAAATTTGTCTTCTTACTTCTTCTTCATGTTTTGGAGGTAATCTATAAATTCTTGAGTTTATTTGTTGATCCGTAACTGTTTTAATTTCATGAACTACTGCTTTTGCATTTGTGAGCTTGTCCCCTTCTTTATAGATAAGTTTATTGAAATGCTTTAATAATTTTTCGATTTCCTTTTTCTCATTTGATTTTAAATGATCGAGGTTGATGTTCTTTACTTCACTTATATCTAATGAATAAACTTGCTCTTGCATAGTTTTCATATAGAATGGAAGATTCACTCCATTTTTCAAAATTATTGTCATTTTTTCGATATCAATGGTTTTAACGTTTTTAAAAAGGAAATCATTTCCTTTTAAAAAATCATATGGTTTATTAAAATCCATTAATAACCATCTAATTTTTGCGTTTTCCGGGTATTTAAATTCTTTGGGACAAGGGCTTTTTACCTTAACATTTGGCGTTTTAATTATCCCGTTTAAAGTATTCACCAAAGTGCTTTCACTTTCAAGCACTGGTAATTTAAATTTTTCGAAACTCGATTTTTTCATTATACTTATGGTGAACCTGGGTCGACCAAAGCATAAAATTTTTTCTCAATGTCAATGTCTCAAATGTTAATATTATTATAATTTTGTTTGATGATTCCGAGGCTAATTTGTAAAAAACTCCCTTTTCGTGTTTGATTCTTGTGGATCATCTCTCCTACTCATTGTGTCCACGTCCATGGGTTCTGGTCCCCTATTTTGTACTTGTTGTCTACTATTTACTGAATTTCTTTGCTGTTGTGAATAATTATAATGATTTTGATTTGTTCGAACTTGTTCTGAATAGTTTGTACGATTTTGCCATCGAGGCTGTCTTGTTTGATTGGATTGTTGTCGATGAAGGTTTTTTTGACGTTGTCCGGATTGTGGACGATACTGTTGTTCAGAAAAATTTTGATTTTGTGAACGATATTGTCCTGAATAAAAATTTTTGTTGTTAACACCATTATTTTTGGTATTAGCTTGAAAGTTGTTTCCCCCTTTTTTTAGATAAGGATTTAGATTGCCTTCATCCAACCCAACAAATTTATAAATTTCATTCGCCATTTCTGTTAATGATGTGACCGATTGCACTATATATGCAAATGTCCCTGATGCTAATTGTTTTATTCGCTGAATTAGCATTCCTGAAAAAATTTCTCTCATAGTGTCACCATTTTCGCTTAGTGCACTGTATTCTGTTATGTCATCCACGATTTCGTTTAATCTTAATTCAGCTATACTATTTACTTTCAGAATCAAAATTTCTTTCGTGATCATCAATTGATTTTTTGTGGGTCTATAATGTTGCCTTTGTTTAGTTTTACAACTTTCCCAATTTTCAGTTGGGTTTATTTGCAAAAAATTTTTTGCTGATCCACCAATTTTCAAATCATAAATAACCCTGAATACTATTTCTTCCTGTCCTACATAGTCCCTTCGTACCCTGTCAACTGCTTCAATGAAAGATGGCAATTTTTTTACAATTCCTTCAAAGGGAGATACATATCTCAAGTCTTTTTCGACTCTTTGCCTAATTGTAAGTTGATTTATTGCTGCATTTTGTGCAGCTATCTGTGTTAAAGATGCCAAGCATCGAGTTAGCATTTCTATTTGCTCTGCCATATTTTTTATTTTTATTTTATTTTTGCAACAAAAATTATAAAACAATTGCGTTCGTTTCTATTTCTAACTTTATTGTTTTTGAATTGATTGAAACATTTAGTGAGTATAATTTTTGCGTTGACTTTTTTTTTGTTTTTTACAAAGAAAGTAATGACTTCAAATAAAACTACTACTTAACTTATAAATAAAAATAAAATAATTAAAATAATATTCAACTATATTTTACCTTGCTGTTGGTGCTGCTGTTTTTGTTGTTGTTGTTTATGTTGTTGCTGTTTTTTGGTAATGTTGTTGTTGTTGCTGCTGATGTTGCTTTTGTATGGCACTTACAAATATCTCTGGTACACAATTACATATGTATATTTTTTTTATAAAATTATTTTATAGTTCACTTTTTTTTTTTACTTCAACAAATTATGCGAAATTGTATATGCTTTACATAAATATGACCCCTTAAAAAATTAGTTTTTCTTTTATTTTTATTTTTTTTTTTTGCAACTTTCATTTATTTAGCAAAGTTTATTAACAATTTATTAATAATTTATTTATTTAGCGTATTTTATATAGTTTAATTTACTTCATAATATTTAATTTATTTAGTATAAGTTTGAGAATAACTTTTGCTTTCAACGCACTAAAATTGTTACGATGTATTTTATAGTAGAAAAATGGGGAACACCGAATTACCGACTGCGCCAATTAGGATATTATATATCTTTGGTTTGAATAAAAACTCCGGTACTTCCGTACTGTGCGGCTTGCCGTTCAGTTTATTAATAATTATCTTATTCTTTATAAAAATCTTATTTCCTAAATTTACTTGAAGCCGTTGTGCTGACTTGACATTCCTCAGCATCAACGACCCGGCATATCTTAAATAAACATATCAAATAATAACAGTGGTATTTGATTTCATTTTAAAGGAATTTAAAATATGATTGCTTGCTTATGCATATTATATATTTATGCATGTTAATATGTATGTATGTAGTTGAATCTGAAGATAGGAATAAAAGATACTTAGAAAATACTTGTCTTTTTTGGTACATCGACAAGTTTGCAAGTGGCGGAGTCGTTTGACGACGCAACTCGCGTTTCCCTTCTTTTTTCGCTAATTTTTCGTCACAGTATCGTGAGTTTAAGTGCAGGCAATTGGTTGAATTTTAATTTTAGTGAATTCACGTGTCCCAACTATTTTTTATCTCAAAAACTCTTGAGAATTTTCATCGTCCTTCTCTTTCGTCGGGGCGTGGGCGCAAATCAGCGATATGTTGAAGAACCTCGCTTTGATGCGGATTGTGCCTAGACGTTCATTCTCCGGAGTGAATGATAGTACTCGGCGACGGAGTCTCTCTCCCGCCACGAATCCAACAGCAAACTTGCACTCCTTTATATGGCCACTGTAGTAAATGCCACAAGGATCTACTCGTCTCTGTCCTTGTCCCGTCCATCGCATTTCTTGGACGGCGATGATGTCAGCCTTTATTTTTGTGAGGACATCTACCAGCTGGGCAGCGGCACCTTCCCAATTAAGGGACCGGACATTCCAGGTGCATGCCCTCAAATCATAGTCCTTATTTCGTTTGCCATGGTCGTCATCAAAAGGGGGGTCTCTCATCCGAGGCTGATTGTTGGTTTTCACTGGGGGTGTTTTGTTACGTGACGGGTCCCAAACCCAGCGAACAACCCTAAGTAGGGGATATTTCGCCTTCTCACTTTAGCTCGCCTTCAAACGGATGTTCTTAGGCTACCCAGAGGATACTTGGTCAAAGACCGGAAATCGTGAGCTGCTTGAATCATATGTAAAAGAATCGTTTCTGGCCACTCCCAAGTGAATGGCGATCAGAGAACTTTCCTCACTTGCGTGAACTTCTACACATGACTCCATCCTCAGTGGGATTAGTGTCCCATATTTTTGAACACTGATTCTTATGTAAAATTTAACGAGGAATCGAATGGAAAAGTCAATTTTGAAAAAAAAGTTGGCGGAAAAGCACAAAAAATCGGATTTTTGGAAAAATAATGTTATTTTTTGGATTTTAAGCGACAACTTTGCATTTTTTTTTGCTATTCATGGGATTAGAGTTCCATATTTTTGAACACTGATTCTTATGTAAAATTTAACGTGGAATCGAATAGAAAAGTCAATTTTGAAAAAAGTTGGGGGAAAAGCACAAAAAACCGGGCTTTTGGAAAAAAAGTTTTTTTTTGGATTTTGAAAATTTTTTTGGATTTTGAAAATTTTTTTGGATTTTGAAAATATTTTTATGAGAAAGCTGAGATTCATTTTACATAAAATTGGATAGCTTAAATTTTTTTCACTCAATTTTGAGGTCGTTAAAAAATAAAAGAAAAAGTAATTTTTTTGCTTGATCTCAATTTGAATTGCGCGCCAAAAGCAATGGAGCAACTTTGACCACTAAAAAGCTTTTAGATATTCTTCATTTGGTCTATATTATGATATTCTAAAGTTTGGTCAAAATCGGAGAACCACGGGTACAAAACCATGTCGCCAATTGATGGAATGGCCCATATATTTATGCCATTGAACGTGCTCATTTCTGCTAAATAGCAGCGAGAATGGTGAATTCCGTTCCAAAATCTTATAAGCTCTGTTAGCCGTCCAATCGAACATCATACAGAATTCAATTTGCACCTTCTCTATGTTTTATGTTCTCTGGCTCAGTAGGCCGATTATGTTGGCCATAAGTTGAACAAAGCGAGAGTTGCGTTATCAGATGACTTCACCACTCCCAGGCTGCCACAGCCTAATGCAAGAAAAATGATTTTAAACATAATAAAATTATAAATTTGTGTATTTTGCAATTATAAATACATATATGCAAAACAGCGTAACAAATTACGGTACCACGATCGTGTATATCGCCAAATAAGCTATTCCAAATTAAACATACCAATTTCCCGAATTTAATATAAATGGCAGTACTACTACTTGCCTGCTGGTAAAAGCGCTGACCAATTGTTTTATATTATTGTGCAAAGAACGAAATGGAGGATGGAGTCATGTGTAGAAGTTTACGTAAGTGAGGAAAGTTCTCTGATCGCCATTCACTTGGGAGCGGCCAAAAACGATTCTTTTACAATGACTCAAGCAGCTCACGACTTCCGGTCTTTGACCAAGTATCCTCTGGGTAGCCTAAGAACATCCGTTTGAAGGCGAGCTAAAGTGAGAAGGCGAAACATCCCCGGCATAGGGTTGTGCGCTGGGTTTCGGACCCGCCAGGTAAAAAAGCACCCCCAATGAAAAAGTGTAAACAGCCTCGGATGAGACACCTCCCTTTTTATGACGACCATGGCAAACGAAATAAGGACTACGAATTGAGGGCATGCACCTGGAATGTCCGGTCCCTTAATTGGGAAGGTGCCGCTGCCCAGCTGGTAGATGTCCTCGTAAAGATAAAGGCTGACATCACCGCCGTCCAAGAAATGCGGTGGACGGGACAAGGACAGATACGAGTAGGTCCTTGTGACATTTACTACAGTGGCCATATAAAGGAGCGCAAGTTTGGTGTGGGATTCGTGGTGGGAGAGAGACTCCGTCTAGCCACAATCCGCATCAAAGCGAGGTTCTTCAACATATCGCTGATTTGCGCCCACGCCCCGACGGAAGAGAAGGACGATGTGACCAAAGATGACTTTTATGAGCGCTTGGAGCTCGCTTATGAGAGCTGCCCCCGCCACGATGTCAAAATCGTGCTTGGGCAAAGAAGGTATCTTTGGCACTACGGTCGGTAAATTCAGCCTCCACGAGGAAACATCCCCAAATAGGTAGAGGCTGATCGACTTCGCCGGGGCCCGAAATATGGTTATCTGTAGTACCAGATTCCAGCATAAGAAGATACATCAAGCTACCTGGCTGTCTCCGGATCGAAAAACCACCAACCAGATCGATCATGTTGTGATAGACGGAAGACACGTCTCCACTGTTTTAGATGTGCGTGCGCTCCGAGGTCCTAACATCGACTCGGACCACTATATTGTTGCAGCCAAAATTCGCACCCGCCTCTGTGCAGCAAAAAACGCACGCCAACAAACACAAGGAAGGTTCGACGTCGAGAAGCTGCAACCACAACAGACAGCCGAAAGATTTTCCACTCGGCTTGCACTCCTGCTCTCTGAGAGCACTCATCAACAACTCGGTATAAGGGAACTGTGGGACGGCATTTCAAACTCCTTACGTACAGCTGCAACCGAAACCATTGGTTTTCGGAAAGTGCAAAAGAACAGCTGGTACGACGAGGAGTGCCGTGTCGCAGCGGAGAGAAGACAGGCTGCCTACCTCGCAACGTTACGATCGACCACAACACGTGCGGGATGGGATAGATACCGAGAGTTGAAGAGGGAAGCGAGACGCATTTGCAGACAGAAGAAGAAAGAGGCCGAAATGCGTGAGTACGAACAGCTCGATAAGCTGGCCGACAGGGATAATGCTCAAAAGTTCTACGAAAAAATGCGGCGGCTTACAGAAGGTTTCAAGACCGGAGCATACTCCTGTAGAACCCCCAAAGATGATCTAGTCACCGATGCCCAGAGCATACTTAAATTATGAAGGGAACACTTCTCCAGCCTGCTGAACCCGATTCCCCAATCGATGACGATGGATCAGACGTTCCATTGCCCGACCATGAAGAAGTTCGAATAGCAATTGCCCGCCTGAAGAATAACAAAGCGGCAGGGGCCGATGCACAGTATATCGTTTAATACAAGCTAGGGGGACAAAAATATTTTAGTTTGAAATTTAATTGTTTTGGTCATGTTGATTAATGATTTTAAGTTTCATTGAAAAATTAATATATTTTTTTTTAGATTTACGAATAGAAAACAAAAAATTGTGTAAGAAATATATTTAACAAAGAATTGTGTAAGAAATATATTTAATTAGTAGTTCAAATAGCAGTTGCCCGCCTGAAGAACAACAAAGCGGCAGGGGCCGACGGATTGCCGGTCGAGCTATTCAAACACGGCGGCCTCCTCAACATCGCGTACAAGGTTCTATCGAGCGTATTTTGTGAAAGATTAAAGCCCACCGTCAACAAACTGATTGGACCTTATCAGTGTGGCTTCAGACCTGGTAAATCAACAACTGACCAGATATTCACCATGCGCCAAATCTTGGAAAAGACCCGTGAAAAGAGAATCGACACACACCACCTATCCGTCGATTTCAAAGCTGCTTTCGACAGCATAAAAAGGGGCTGCCTTTATGCCGCGATGTCTCAATTTGGTATCCCCGCAAAACTAATACGGCTGTGTAAACTGACGTTGAGCAACACGAAAAGCTCCTTCAGAATGGATCTGGCAGTGAACGAAGGCAAGACGAAATATTTCCTGTCATCAAAGAAACAGTCGTCGCACTCGCGACTTGGCACACACGTCACTGTTGACAGTCATAACTTTGAAGTTGTAGATAATTTCGTCTATCTTGGAACCAGCGTAAACACCACCAACAATGTCAGCCTAGAAATCCAACGCAGGATTACTCTTGCCAACAGGTGCTACTTCGGACTGAGTAGGCAATTGAAAAGTAAAGTCCTCTCTCGACGAACAAAAACCAAACTCTATAAGTCGCTCATAATTCCTGTCCTGCTATATGGTTTAGAGGCTTGGACGATGATAACAACCAATGAGTCGACGCTGCGAGTTTTCGAGAGAAAAGTTCTGCGAAAGATTTATGGTCCTTTGCGCGTTGGCCACGGCGAATATCGCATTCGATGGAACAATGAGCTGTACGAGATATACGACGACATTGACATAGTTCAGCGAATTAAAAGACAGCGGCTACGCTGGCTAGGTCATGTTGTCCGGATGGATGAAAACACTCTAGCTCTGAAAGTATTCGACGCAGTACCCGCCGCGGGAAGCAGAGGAAGAGGAAGACCTCCACTCCGGTGGAAGGACCAAGTGGAGAAGGACCTGGCCTCGCTTGGAATATCCAATTGGCGCCACGTAGCGAAGAGAAGAAACGACTGGCGCGCTGTTGTTGACTCGACTATAATCGCGTAAGCGGTGTCTACGCCAGTAAAGAAAAAGAACGAAATGTTAACTGTTTCCTAAAACAAATAGTGGCAGCGCTGATTTTAGAAGTTAAGCTTAGCATTAAGAAAATAAGATTAAAAATCAGTTGTAACTTGAAATCCAATATAGGAGCTATGCTCCAGTAAAAAATATTGTGTTTATTATGAAAAAAAATCTAATTTATACAAACTCACATTTATATACATATATATATAAGGGTGTTTTTATACCCTGAAAAGGGTATATTAAGTTTGTCACGAAGTTTGTAACACCCAGAAGGAAGCGTCGGAGACCCTATAAAGTATACATATATATAAATGATCAGTATGTTGAGCTGAGTCGATTTAGCCATGTCCGTCTGCCTGTCCGTCCGTCTGTCTGTCTGTATATATACGAACTAGTCCCTCAGGTTTTAAGATATCGTTTTGAAATTTTACATACGTCATTTTCTCTTCAAGAGGCTTATCATTTGTCGGAACTGCCAATATTGGACCAATATAACATATAGCTGCCAAATAAACTGAACGATCGGAATCAACTTCTTGTATGGGAAACTTCCTCATTTGACGATATATCTTCACGAAATTTGGCACATTTTTATTTTCTAAAGCAACAGTGTAATCTCCGAAGAAATTCATCAGATCGGTTAACTATAGCATATAGCTGCCATACAAGCCGAACGATCGGAATTAAGGGCTTGTATAGAAAACTTTTGCAATTGACGTGGTATCTTCACGAAATTTTACAAGAATTACTGCTTAAGGTGGTAATATAATCTCCGAAAAAATTGTTCAGATCGGATTACTATAGCGTATAGCTTCCATACAAACTGAACACATAGTTTCTAAAAGAAATGCACCTGTAAAGGGTACATTAGCTTCGGTGAAGCCGAAGTTGACGTTTTTTCTTGTTTTTTTTTAATTATTAATTTTTTTTTAATCCTGTCACGAAATTCGTTGGAAATACCCTAAAAAAACTTCCCTGAAAATTTTAGACTTTGATATTGTATTAACACTAAGAAGTGGACCAAGGTATGTAAAAATTTTCCATTGAAAATACACTACAATTGTGATTTTTTATTTTAAAGTCCTACAGCTCAGAAGTATTTTATGGCATAGCTTTGACTTTAGCCGCATATTTCTGAAAATTGTTCACTCTACAAAAGTGCCCAGTGCAACAAAGTCATAACTCACACCGGCGAGGTAGTACGGGGCTCTAAACCTCACTTTTACACGAAATTCGCATTTTTTTGTATATATCTCGTAAATGACAAGAGCTATAGAAAAAATGTACATGACAAACTTGTATGAAATTTTATTTGCTTTTTAAGTAAGGCTGTATAGAATTTGCAAAGATTTTTTATTACATACCATCTATGAAAATTCTATAAAGCCTAACTCAAAAAGCCGAATATCTCGAGAAGTATTAATGGTAGCCTAAATATACGAGTATATGTATATAAACGTTATTCGATTAACATTATACTGCTTGTTTTAGTTATGCCGAGACGTTGACCACTAATGCGGTGGGAGATGTAGAGTCAGCACAGCGGTTAATTTAAGCATATATGTACATATACTACTGTGATCAAATTGAAAGGTGAATTCTGTCCATTTCATATCCTTCAAAGTAATCCCCTCCCGTTGTAATACACTTATGCCAACGAATTTTCCGGTCATCATAGCACTTGGAAAAATCCTCCGTCGTGATTTTTTTTTATTATTTTACATTGTACCTAGTATATAAAAGTAAAATACTAACAACAATTCTAGTCTAATTAATTAAGAGAGATACTTGAAAGCTAAATGTTAAGAAATACATTTGCTGCTACTGTTGTCTAGGTCGATAGCCTTCTTGCGTTTCAACCGGATTTCTCGCCCAGCAGTTTCGATGAGTCTGGAGGCTTCCTCATTAATGTGCTGTCTAACCTCAGTTCGTGAGACTTTGCTAATTTGGAGACTTCATTTACCACTGAATTCACGCCTAGATCAAGGTGCAGGTCAGCAGATCTAATGTACCAAAGAGCATTAACTAAAGTCCTTAGTACTTTACTTTGAAAGCGCTGAATGCTGGCAATACAGCTTTGACTTGAGCAACCCCATAGTTGGGCTCCGTAGGCTCAAACTGGCTTTAAGGCTTGATTATATAATAACAGTTTGTTTTGTATTGATAGCTTGGATTTCCTGCCAACTAGGTGGTAAAGTTTGCCAAATTTCATATCGAGCTCGCTCCTTTTTTTTTTACATACTCTTTCGAGCGTAGCTTAGCATCTAAGGTGATACCTAGGTACTTAGCTCTGTTATGGTGTGGTATAGGAATATTATTTATATTGGACAATATGGCGGCTTTTTCAAGGTAAAGTCGACATGAATTGATTTGGTGTCGTTTAGTTTGATGCGCCACTTAGATGCCCACTTAGTAATTGCTTTGACTGCTGCCTGCACTCGTCGACTAGATACTGGTTGACTCTCCAGCTGCTAACAAAGCTGTGTCATCCGCAAATGTCGCTGTCATATAACTAGAATCAGACGGGACGTCACTGGTAAAAAGCAAGTAAAGTATTGGCCCCAACACGCTTCCCTGGGGAACACCGGCTTCTATCGGTTGCAAGTTTGAATATGCATCCTCTTGTTTAATGCGGAAGTATCTATCTTTTAAGTACGAAGCAATTATTTCAGAAAATTGTTTGGGTAGCATGTATTTCAATTTGAGCAGTAGACCCGTATGCTAAACTTTGTAAAAAGCTTGAGACACGTCCAAAAAGGCCGCCGTACAAACGTTCTTTTTATCGATTGTATTTTCAACGAAATTAACGATTCGGTATAACTGGTCAATTGTTGAATGGTGGTCACGGAAGCCAAATTGATGTGTTGGTATTAGGTTTTTATGAGCGATTATTGGTTTGAGCCTATTTATGAGTACATTCTCAAAGATTTTAGATAAGGCTGGCAGCAGCGAAAGTGGCCTATACGATGTAACACCGTGTACTGGCTTACCCGGTTTGGGTATCATTATGACTTCAGATACTTTCTAAAGCGATGGCACGTGTCTTTGGCATAAAGCACTGTTTATAAAGTTTACAAGTTTTTTTATACAATTCTTCGGTAAATTGCGTAATATTTCTCCAGTTATAAAATCGTACGATATCGATAAGATTTTTAATTTCTTTAATAGTAACAGGAGAAATGCTGATCCATGTGAATTTGCTAAATAGCCAGAAGTTACACGAAGGTAAATCAGGCGAATGCGGTGGTTGCTGCACGATATTTGTTAAAAATGTAGCGGAATGATCACGAATAATAAATGCAGTATGAGATGGTGTATTATCGCACTTCTTTGTTCAATAAATTAAGACATAGTAAAAGTCGAAGAATACACTTTTAGAGCCTCACAAAACGACGCGAATCTCAAATACTAATCAATATTTTGAGGTGAAATTTAGCTATATGCCACTGACAGTACTACCAACTTACAGAAAAACCCGCTTCGAAAAAATCCGAAGTATAAAATAAAAATTCACCTTTCAATTTGACCACAGTAGTATATTACATCTATATATATAAAAGAAAGTCGTGTTAGTTACACCATTTATAATTCAAGAACGGCTGAACCGAATGAAAATTGGTGGAGAGGTAGCTTAGAACCAGGGCAAGGACATAACATACTTTTTATCTCTTTATGTTAAAATTCAATGAAATTCATAAATACAAGAATGTATTTCAAATCATCAGCATTTTCTCAAAATTCAAGCAAGAATTACTTGAAAATTTTAGTGATTCAAAAATAGGAAGAAAAAAGTACACATTTTCATATTCATATGTGGATTATAATGATTTTGCTCCTGAACCAAAAGCGATATCTAGCATAAAAGATGGAGTGTTGATATAAAGTTCTGTTATAATTTGAGATATACAGAAATATTTTCGAAGCATTGCACAAAGCAGTGCAATATTTAAACGGGATCGATTAGTATATGCGTACAATTTCAAACTTCTTATAAAATAATAAAATTGCTTAATATAGGAATTAGAAGAACAGAACTGCAACCAAATACACAGTGAAATGAAATAATTCGATGAATAAAATACCACGTGCATCCCAAAAGAATGATGCCATAATCTTGCCAGCCGATCTTTTTGTCTTTCCACGCTTGAGAAACGTTTCATAATATTCCGTCCACTAGGCTGACTGTCGATTGGACTCGGTTGATTTCACTATTGCACAGCCCAATTTGAACAGTATTTTTTTCGAGATATGCCTTTTGAAGCTAATATACGAGGTGTGTTCAAAAAGTATCGCGAATTTTGTGTTTTTTCAAAAATTATTTATTTATTCATGAATATATATTTTGTTCCCTTCAAAGTAATCCCCATGAGATATTATACACTTGTGCCAACGGTTTTTCCAATCTTCGAAGCACTTCAAAAAATCATTTTTTTTTATCTTCTTCAGCTCCTCCTTCGATGCCGTCTTTATCTCGTCAAGAGAAGCGTAACGTCGTCCTTTCATGGGTCTCTTCAGTTTAGGGAACAAGAAAAAGTCACATGGGGCCAGATCTGGGGAATACGGTGGCTGCGGCATCATTAGTGTGTTGTTTATGGCCAAAAAGTCGCGCACAAGCAACGATGTGTGTGAGCAGGGGCGTTATTGTGGTGCAAAAGCCAATTTATGTTCTTCCACAAACCCGGGCGTTTCTGGCGAATTGCTTCGCGCAAATTGCGCATAACTTGCAGGTAATATTCCTTATTGACCGTTCTTCCCTGTGGCAAGAACTCGGGATGCACCACGCCCCTGCAATCGAAGAAAACTGTCAGTTACGATTCGCGATACTTTTTGAACACACCTCGTACTCTTCAGAGGTGCATTTCTTTTAGAAACTATGTGTTCAGTTTGTATGGAAGCTATACGCTATAGAAATCCGATCTGAAAATTTTTTTCTGGGATTACATAGTAGCCTTAGCAAACAATATTTCAAATTTCGTGAAAATACCACGTCAAATACAAAAGTTTTCCATACCAGCATTAGTTTCCGATCGTTCAGTTTGTATGGTAGCTATATGCTAAAGTTAACCGGTCTGAACAATTTCTGCGGAGATTACACTGTTGCCTTAGAAAATAATCTGTACCAAATTTCGTGAAGATATATCGTCAAATGAGGAAGTTTCCCATACACAAGTTGATTCCGATCGTTGAGTTTATATGGCAACTATATGTTATATTGGTCCGACAAATGAGCAGCCTCTTGAAGAGAAAATGACGTTTGCAAAATTTCAAAACGATATCTTAAAAACTGAGGGACTAGTTCGTATATACACAGACAGACAGACGGACATGGCTAAATCGACTCAGCTCAACATACTGACCATTTATATATATATACTTTATAGGGTCTCCGACGCTTCCTTCTGGGTGTTACAAACTTCGTGACAAACTTAATATACCTGGTTCAGGGTATAAAAAGTTGCAGCAAGTAAAATAAGGAGCAAAGACAACAAAAAAAGAACAACAACCGTAGCAGAAAGCAACAGTATCATCAATGGCAATAACAAAAAAAAACTCCAATGCATACATACGAGTACAAGAAAAATAGGCTTAAATATTAAAATACTAAATTTTTAAATAATTTAACCTAAGTACAAGCCTAAACTAATTAACCTCATTATATAGTTCAAAAGCATTTTACCGAAAAGCAATTATTTTGTAAGTCGTGATTTATAAAAAAATTAAATTAATCTCAACCCAAATTAATTTAAAAAACACCAAATACGACAAATAATAGTCAAATGATCACAATGATCAAAGAGAACTACTAGCTTGATGCTTGGCATCTTTAACGCAGATAACTGCACAAAATGCAGCAAATAATCAATTGTAAATTAGGCGAAGAATCGAAAAACATTTAAAATATTTAGATTCTTTCGAAGGGAGTGTACAAAAATTGCCATCCATCATTGAGGGCACAGGAGGAAATATTTTTTTACGGTGATCTGTGATTTAAAAATCGGTGGTTCAGCAAAAATTTGTTTGCAAACAAACCCACCTCAAGATAGTTGTAGAGCTAAGCTATGCAGATAACTGCAATTAGTAATGAAATTGTGTTCTTTATCGAGTATTGATCCGTTACCCTGTCTGATTATGTCCGTTCGATTCATGTACACGAATTGAACCGTTCTATCAGCGATAGAGAACAACTTTGAAACACTTACGATCAGCTTATACATGATTTGGTTATGAACGTTCGTTATAGCAGAAAATAACCGTAAATGATTCATACTCATACTTCAATGATTGAAATATTGTATTAGACAACGTTCGAGTTGTTATCATTTTCTATACACTGGTTTACTCATGCATATGTATGTACACATACAATATGCTGACAGATGTTTTTACGCATCGAAAATTTGTAATATGTGCACTTGTTCAAAGCTCATACATGTTTTGCCACACATGATTAAAATCTATCCAGCAGAAAATTTGAAGTACGAGTACTCGTAGCTTCAACGCAGTCACACATTCGTTTGATTCAAGCAATCGTCGCAACGCTATGAACTGGCATGATACGGTTTGAATCGAAGTCAGCATTTACTCGATCGCGCGTCACATCAGTTGACGCTAGTCGTTCTGATTGATCCTACTCGTTGCAGCTCTCTGAAGCTAAGGCAACATTACAGACAAACAAAAGATCAAATGATGATAACGAAAGAAATTTTGATACTTAGGTAAACAATATAGCGGAATTAAGTAAAAGAGTAAAAGAAATGGTAGATAATATAACAAAATATAGTGCACTAAGAGAAAATAGTGACGCTATGAAAATTTTGTTTTCGGGGATGCTAATTCGGCAAATAAAACAATTCGCGGCAGGGACATATGCATATATAGTACAGTGCAACCGATTACATTATTGACAGAAATGACGAATGAAGTTTATGAGTTTACTGGATTAGATGAAGGCAATCTAAATCCTCATCTAAAATAAGAGGAATATAATTTTCAAATTCGTACCAGAAATAATAGTGTGAACATTAAAAATTCTCATTCGGGACAAAGGGAACATAGAAATATTTTTTATCAAAACAGACCAGTTTCAGGGCAATGTCGACCACAACGAAATCAAAGTAAAATAAATAAAATAAAATAAAGTAAAATAAAATAAATAAATTAAAATAAAATAAAGTAAAATAAAATAAAATAAATAAAATAAAATTAATAAAATAAAATCAATAAATTTTTCATCCACTCCGCCTTTTTATTTTTCATTTTTTTTTCTTAAGAATTGCAGCACATGCCTATAATAGGTAATCACCATCTGACGATGACATGATGACCGTTCGTTACGAGCTCAAAACTAAACTGATGTTTGACGTGTTAATTTGAACGTTTGCGGGCAACACACGATTGAACATCACTGAAACATATGCACTGTTTGGCGAAATTATTTGATCGTCTCCAGGGCACTTTAGCAATACAATGTAAAAGTACGTATGTGTTCTACTCTGCTCCGAGTTTTGTTAGGTAAAAAACTATATAATAGCTGTAGCGAGAGCAAAAAATTAAATGTTAGGCTCTGGCGTAGCGGTAGCAAAAAATTGAGAGCGGTAGCAGAGCGGAGCTATTGATGTGTTTGTTGTTTTTTTTTCTTTTTTGCTATTTTCTGTTATCTACAAGTATGTATATCTATATATGTATGTATATAAAAGAAAGTTGTTGTTAGTTACACCAGGGATGGGCATATTAGCCCTCAGTGGCATTTTGCCCGTGCGGGCACGAGTGCACATTTTGAGGGCTTGGTGAGGGGATCATCGCGGGCAAACATGAAGAGGGAAGTGAGCGCAACGTATTTTACCACCACATATTTACAAATGAGAGCAACGTATTTTCTCACACCATGTTTACAAATGAGAGCGTACGCATATATGGGAAGTTGCACTGTGGGTAATAATTATAAAATTGCCTAACAATTTTAAATTTCTTTGTAACTACTATAAATTTATAAAATGTAAGACAAATTATATTATATATTATAGTGAAGAATGAATTAATTTTTAGTTAAAATTTTAAGTTGAATATTTTTTCGGTAATCAATTGAAGTATTCTATCCAAGTTATATATGAATTATTCATTATAAAATATTATTATTTTATATTACAAAATTACGTCGTACATACAAGTATGTACATTCGTATGTAGCATGCGTTACTTCGTGCAGCATAAACCTACTTATTCGACTTCTGCAAGCAGACTGATTATTTCTGATCGTTGATTCGCTTTGTCACACAGTAAATGCACTAACACAATGTCATTTTATGAGCGCCGTTTGGTTGTGGTCGTGCCCATCCCTGCATGTGACCAAATGAATCTTATGAGAGCGCAAATAATTACCCAACAACCCTTCTACCACCCGACAATCGTAGAATTTCCAACCAAGAATGATAGAAAAGAGATTACGCTTTGCGCAGGTCCGTTATGCTTGACATACAATTTCTGACGCCACACGGCGCAGTAAAAAATTTGAGAACTATAAACTCGACTACTCTAACATTCTTGTTAACAAGCAATATTTACTTGCTACTCAAGCTATGTCACGAAATTTATGAGCCGTGTGACGTAGATGCGCAGAACGAAAAATGTTTTGTCTCTCATCTGCGCAATCTTGTACTCTATCATTCTTGATTTCCAACGACATTAGATTTTCCGCATGGTTGCCAGGCTCGATATACTGTAGTAATTATAAAAATTGTCTTCAATATATTTGAAACTTTCTTAAAATAACTCAAATTCAGAATCGATTGCTATTATTTACAAATATATAAACTAATTTTAATAGTTTGATTTCAGTTTTGATATTATATATTATGAAAAGTTATAATTGAAAACTTAGATGTGTACAAAACTACATATGCGTATTGAATAATGGCAACATTGTTCGAATGAAAACGAGAACAAAACGCTTGCCGCTCGTAGCGAAATGAGAAGATGTTTATGCCATTAGCGTTTGTATTCTATTTGTGTGCTTGGCCACTCTCAATCAATAATACCATACCGCGCATATTATTATTTTAATACATTTCCAGAGGCAACTGAGATTTTTAAAATTTAACAAAACAATTACATATAGAAAAAAACCTCAATTCTTTGAATATTTTGATAAAACAACCAAACTGAAAATATCACAAATCATATATTTATATAAGCATTTTCATTAAATGGAACTGCAATATGTTTAAACACAATAGATATAATGGTCATAAGTATCTTTTTTTATACATATAAGCCCACAACTTGATAAAAGTTTTCCCAATTGTAACTAAAATGAATTTTTACACCTGGCATCACCACCATTGACTGATCTATCACATGTACAGTGGTGTGAACAAAATAGGAACAACCATAAGGTGTTGTGAAGTTTTAAAATATGCTGTTTTCTTATTAAATAAAATTGTTTTTAGATACAAGTATAACATATATATATTTTTTCCTAACAGTGATTAAAATTTCCAGCATCCAAAGGTAAATTAAAACAGATATTAATGCGAACCTCTAAAACGGGCAAATTATGTGTACCTCTTTTTGTTCACACAACTGTACAATTCCGATATGAAGTAAACTTCCACTCTTAAATTTGTGTACAATGTCAGTATTGCCGCAACCACTCTGCAATGAACATCAAGTTACGGAGGAATATAATTGATTTTTTTCGCAACTTTTCTCAACTTGTTATGCCCTTCTCTCCGTAAACTGATATTCCCCTCATCTAGCCCCCGTGCGCACTTTGCTAACTTTGCGGGCTAAAAATGTGCCCATCCCTGGCTTAAGGCCTAACTATAATATGCATAAGCTGCCGTATGTTACTGTCAAAAAATGAACGAAAAGCCTGTCAAATGCATAACGAATGGAGAGTAGACTTTTGAATGACTATAATGTGCTTAAATGCATAAGAAGAAAGTGTCAAAAACAACTTGTGTTTTGGTTTTGTTTAGTTTGCATTTTGCAAAAATGAACAGAATATTAAAATATTTAAAAACAATTAAAATGCTTACTTCTGTTTTAGAAGGAATACGCATATTGACAGAAATTAGTGAAATTAAAAAATAGAGTTCGGTCATGTTCAGTGAGGGAAATAAACAGGAAGAGAAAGTAGGATAGTTTTTTTGTACGATTCCTAGAAATGAAGAGGACTGATCATATAGATTTTTTTATATACACCCGATTGAAAGAAAAGGCATATTGTTTGTCGTAAAAACATTTCCTTTTTCAATATTTTCCATTAAATTTTGTATAAAACATTCGTCGTTCTCCATCTTCAAATTCAAAACGATGTATCTGTTGACAAAAAGAGAAAACAGCTGATTCCGTACGGAACATGCGATCAGTTTCGCATTTTGCTTAAGCAAATGACGTTTGACAAAACTTAACGAAACTTGATGTTAAGCACATTATAGTTGCAACATATAATTTGTGTGTATTCGGACAGTTGCTTACGCTGGCTTAAGCTAGCTTATTCACATTATAGTTAGGCCTTTAGACCAATACGAAGAGACAAAGGCCATGACCTCTGACGAGCTAAAACTAACTAATCAATTGCACCTACTCCACAAACGCAAATACATTTAAACATGACAAAATGCAAACTATATCTGTGGTCCGATTCCGAAATTGTACTAGCCTTGTTGGAAAAACCACCACATTCATGGAAGACGTATATTTCTAAACGAACGTCTCAAATACTTTACCTAGTGGGATCAGCCACTTGGCGTCACGTAGCCAGTGTTGACAGTCCTGCCGATCTAGGTACAAGAGGGTGCAAGCCACTGCACCTTGCCTCCACCACCCTCTTGTGGAATGGCTCCCGATGGTTGATATAATCTCCTGATTCCTGGTCACAATCACCCATGCCCACATAATCGCCCCAGAAGGTCGAAAAAACGCCTTTCACACATTATTGGATGATGCCGACATTCTTGAACGATTTTTATCGTTTCCAAGAGCTCTCAGAGTAGTTGCTTACATGTTCAAATTTATAGAGCAACTCAAAAGCAATGTCAAAGGATCATCTAATTTCCCATGCAACATAGTGACGCGCCTAAAGTTACAAAAGGCAAAGGTCGCACTAATCACATATAAGCAAGCGCGCTAATTCAGAATCGAAGCCGATTGATAAAAAAAGCTCACTCTTAGTTCTAAACCCATTTCTGGACACGAAAGGTCTGCTTCGTGTCAATGGTCAGCTTGCTAATTCAAGCCCAACATACAACGAACGCCACCCCATAAAAATTATCATCCACATCTTAATGCTACACGCCGAACTTCGCCTCATGCAACATATGGTACGCCAGGAGTATTATATCCCTCGTCTTAAGACGCAAATAAACAGGTGTTGATTTTGCTGGGCCTTTTCAGGTAAAGGGTAAAGGCGTCCATGTTAAGGTCTCCCGGTCTCACGAAAGGCTACACCCACATAGCCACATAGCATTTGTATGTTTCACGACAAAGGCAGCACACCTTGAGTTATGTAGTAATATGACGACGGAGGCTTTTCTCGCGGCATTTGCTCGCTTAGTCGCTCGATGTGGCTACCCATAGACTCTGTACACATTGGACAGTTCGGACTAATGTCGTTGTGGAATCTGAAAAGGTAGCTTCTAAAGCAACCACGTCCACTAAGTATTTGGGTAAGAAATCTAAATCCCCATGTCGTTTGTTTATCCACGAGTGGATGTCCGGTATAAGTCAATGGGTCAAGCGCCCTTTGGATGAGGAATTCCACCGCTCCTGTCACATTTTAGTGCTCTTGTTTCTCTCCTCTGTCCTCGCCGATACAGTTTTAGGCGTTAATAATTGATATAAACGCTCGAGTTCATCTCCCTGGATGTCAATGGGTGACATGCTGGCTAATACTTCAGCAGCATCGGTTGATATAGTCCGGAAAGCACTTATTACCCGAATTGTTTTAATCACTGATCGCTTTCTTTCCTTTTAAATAAAAAAAAACTCGGGATTCACACTTGGTTCTTAACAATATATTATAAATGTAACTCTTTACTTGTGGGATTTCTCACAATCGAATCAACCCTGGATTTAATATAACACAATTTCAATTTCAAATAAAACTTCATTAGCGGACTTTAGAAGTATGAAGGTGGATCGAGCTGGAGCGCTGCGTAGCGGTGGCGGAAAAACGACGTAGATTTCAAGGCGGTCGAATCTGTACTGAGCTGTGTAAAGCGGACCCTTTTTTAGTGGAGTGATGTGGTGTGTGTTTTAGTGTGTGGATCCTGCGTTCGCGCGTGTGGGTGGTGTTGATGTGGAGTGTGGTGATGTCGAGGTGAGTGTGGTGAGTGTGCGTGTTAGTGATGGGTGTAGGTGTGGTGTGGGGCAGGCGACTAAGGCTCATTTAGCCATCCCGGCCCCCCTAGGCGAATATTTCAGCCTAGAATTCTCTGGAGTTGCTGGAGAGTGGCCACGACGCTGCTGAGGCCTGAGGTGCGGCGCGGACGCGGTCGTTGTAGCTGGCGTTGTGTTGATGCCCCACTATGTGGCCGCTGGGCATGGGATGATGATGGCCCTATGGTTCGACGAGACCGTGCATGCCGGCTTAATGGAGGTCTTTGGACTGCGCCGCGGTTGCGGCCGGCAGGAGGTTGGCTGGTGTCGTTTCGCGTTGTACGGTGCAACATAGTGTGATGCGGGCGCATACAAATCTGGCACAGATTGCACGACGTACACTCGTGCGTTTGGTGGATAGTCGTCAGGCAATTGAGACAATGGCCGTGCGCCTGCACGACCAACTGGCGTTGCTGAGGTGACAATCCCTTAAAAATGACGCATTGTGGCAGCCGGTGGGGTCGACGACATAGAGGACATCTACGGCGTGGTGGGTCGACGACAAGCGCGGGTGTTGACGGCAATGCGGCCGTTCCACCCCGAGGCACCGTTGGGGTGGTTGTTCGGGGCGCTGCAACTGGGGCAGCCGCTTGGCGTGGCACATTGACAGCCGAACGAGTGGTTGGTGTCGGGGCTGCCGGCATATCTGCATCCATATTGATCTGTTTGGAAGAGTGTTATTTCAATTAGAATTTGGTTGCATATAGGACATATGAGCATGGCTGCCACGTTATGCGGCATGAGTGGGTAGATTAATCGACTACTTTTGTGAATGGTTTTAAATATATATATGTACATAGGTATTTTTATAAATCTTTTATTTTATTTTGGTTTTATATTCGGTTTATTTTAGCGGTTTGTCGGTTTTCGTTATCGGCGATCGGTAAGAAGCATAGTTTGACGAGCGGTCTTGTTAACTTTCCGGATTGCGTACGGAGATCGACTACGCGAATATGACCGTCGGAGCCTGGGTAAAGCTTCTCTTTGCGGCCCAGCCGCCATTCGGTAGGTGGCAGGCAATCGTCGTGAATCAGGACAAAATCTCCAACTTTTGGCGCATTTTCTGTATTTTTCCACCGGTACCTCTTGTGGAGGTCCTTTATATAGTCTTCTTTCCATCGGCTACTGAAATTGTGATGGAGAATTTTAATTATTTCCCATCTATTTAATAAGGCTAGCGACTCCACGCCTGGCTCAGGTGTGGCCAGAATGGGTGCTCCTTTGAGGAAATGCCCTTGAGTTAGGGGTGTGAAATCGGAGGGATCTTGCGATAGGGCTGTGAGCGGCCGTGAGTTGAGAACGGCTTCTATTTTAGCTAATAATGTCGTGACTTCTTCATAATTAAATTTATAGCTGCCGGCTAGTTTCTTGAAATGGGATTTGAAGCTCTTTACAGCTGATTCCCATAAACCACCCATATGAGGAGCGCTTAGAGGTATAAATTGCCAATTGATACCTTGAGGGGCGTACTTTTGTACGATATCAGGGGACACTTGTTTTAAGAAATCCACAAACTGTTTTTCTGTGGCTCGTTGGGCTCCTATGAATGTTTTGCCATTATCGCTCATGATTTTGGAGGGGAAGCCACGTCGAGCGACGAAACGAGCAAATGCCGCGAGAAAAGCCTCCGTCGTCAGATTAGTACACAGCTCAAGGTGTACTGCCTTTGTCGTGAAACATACAAAGACAGCCACATAGCCTTTCATGAGAGTGGGAGATTTTAGCATGGACGCCTTTATTTGAAAAAGCCCAGCAAAATCGACACTTGTGGTCGTGAAAGGCGGAGCGAAATTGCAGCGTTCAGGTGGAAGTGCTGCCATAATCTGAGTTCGCATTTTTTGCTTATGCATAGTGCAGATTTTGCACATGAAAATGCATTTTTTGATCTGGGGCTTAAGACGGGGAATATAATACTCTTGGCGTACCATGTGTTGCATGAGGCGCTGTTCGGCGTGCAACATTAATATATGGATGTAATTCAGGAGTAATGTGGCAAAAGGAGACTTCTCAGGTATTATGATGGGGTGGCGTTCGTTGTAAGTCAGGCTTGAATTAGCGAGCCGACCATTGGCACGAAGCAGACCTTTCGTGTCTAAAAATGGGTTTAGTACTAAGAGTGAGCTCTTTTTGTCAATTGGCTTCGATTCTCTTAGTAACGATATGTCGCGACTGAAGTAGCGCGTTTGGGTTGAGGCGATAAGCGCGACCTTTGCTTTTTGTAAGTCCTGGTGCGTCAATGTATCGCAATGAGTGTAAGTTACTCCTTTAACTTTAAGTTTAAGTTGCTCAATGAATTTTGGCATATATGCGACAACTCTGAAGGCTCGGGGGAACGATGAAAATCGTTCAAGGATTTCATTATCATCCACTATTGTATGATAGGTGTCGATTTTTCGACTTTCTGGGGCGATTATGTTGCGCATTGCCGATTGTGGCCAAGAATCTGAGGATTCGGTTAACCATCGGGGGCCATTCCACCAGAGCGTGGTGGTGGCAAGATCCAGGGGTTTGCACCCTCTTGTACCTAGATCAGCAGGATTGTCGGCACTGGCTACGTGTCGCCATGTGGCTGCTCCTACTAGGTCAAGTATTTGAGAGGTTCGATTAGAAATATATGTTTTCCACGAGTGTGGTGGCTTTTCAAACCAGGCTAGAACGATTTCAGAATCGGACCATAGATATAATTTGCATTTGGTCATGTTCATGTGGGTCTGCACTGTGGAAACCAGCTTGGCTAGTAGCAGAGCGCCACAGAGTTCAAGTCGTGGTAGACTTTTCGTTTTTAGAGGTGCTACTTTTGCTTTTGCAGCTAGTAGGTGGCTTGTGGTTGCGGTGTCGCTTTGTGCGCGCACATAGATCGTGGCACAATATGCCTTTTCAGAGGCATCGCAGAAGCCGTGTAGTTCCACTTTGTATTCGGGGGAATAATTTACCCACCGTGGAATTTGTATCTGCGAGATGTCTTTTAGATTATTAGCAAACCGGGACCACTTCTCTAAGCGAAGAGGTTTCACTTGTTCGTCCCAGTCTGTTTCGTCTAGCCATAATTCTTGAATCAGGATTTTCGCTTGTATCATAATTGGCGCAAGCCATCCTGCGGGGTCAAAAAGTTTTGCCATTGAGGATAAAATTTGCCTCTTCGTTATGGCGGATAATGCGGTTATGGACTCTGTCGTGTATGAGAACTGGTCCGATATCGCATTCCATTGGATGCCCAGTGTTTTTGTTATACTTTCCTTTTCAAATACAAGGAAATTAGTATCCAATTTGTTATCGTTTGGTATATTTTTTAAGATACTTGGGTGATTAGCTGTGATCTTTTTTAAAGGAAACCCTGCGGTGTTGAGGGCCTTTATCACTTGTGATAAGGACTCGTATGCTTGTGAGAGGCTGTGGCTCCCAGACAGGATGTCGTCTACATACGTATGTGTTTTTAAGACTTGTGTTGCCAGAGGAAACTCTGACTTTGTGTCTTCTGCCAGTTCGTGGAGTGTACGAATGGCGAGGTATGGGGCACAGTTTACGCCAAAGGTAACTGTTTTTAATTTAAAGTCGCGTAATGGACTATTGGGAGATTTTCGGAAAATAATTCGTTGAAAGTCTTGATCCTCTTTATGTACGACTATTTGTCGATACATTTTTCCAACATCCCCATTGAAAACGTATTTGTATATACGCCAATTTAGTATGAGGAGCATTAAATCTGGTTGGAATGTGGGGCCCGTGAATAGAATATCGTTGAGCGAAGTCCCCGAGCTAGTCCATCTGGAGGCATTAAAGACAACTCTAACTTTTGTTGTTTTTTTTGTCAGGCTTTACTACTGCATGGTGTGGCAAGTAGAATGAGTGATATTTGCCTTTTATGATTTTTTCGCATGGGCTTACTTCCTCCATGTGATTTAAATGGAGGTATTCTTTTAAGACACCATCATAATGTTGTTTGAGCTCACCCTTTCTAAGTAGGTTTTTTTCCATACTTAGAAACTGCTGTATTGCAGAGGTGCGAGAGTGACCTATGGCGAGTGTATCTGGAAATTGTTGTTTAAATGGTAGTCGTACGACATACCGACCATTTCTTGATCTAGTTAGTAGTTGTGGCTTTGTAAAGGTCTTCACAATACTGATCTTCTGGCGTTGTAATGGTAATGGGGGGGAGTTCTTCTAATTCCCAAATTTTCCTTAATTGTGAATTAAGGAATTCATTGGATATCTCTTCCACTTGAGTTGTCATGGCGGTATCTGGTTCTGTTACTAGTCCACTTAGTATCCAACCGAATATAGTATTTTGTGCTAGAAGGGTGTTTGAAGTTTTCTCAACCCCTTCTAGAATAATTTGAGGAATAAGGTCGCTGCCTAATAGAAGATCTATTTGAGCGGGGGTGTTGCAGTTAGGATCTGCTAGCTTTAGGTGTGTAACCTTTTGCCAATGCTTGCTATTTATATGATAGCTTGGCAGCATGTTCGTAAGTTGCGGTAAGACTATAGCATCTGCTTGAATGCGCTTATCCGCTTGGGGGGAAATTAGGGTAATGGGGCAGATTTTATTTGAGTTTTGTACTACTCTTCCACCCATTCCCGTAATTTCATAATTGGCATGTTTTGTTGGCAGTTTTAGCCTATTTTGTGCCCTAGACGCTATGAATGATCGTTGTGATCCTTGGTCTATTAGGGATCTCTATTTGAAAAGTTCTCCTCGGTGTTCGATGGAGATAACTGCTGTGGGTAGTAGTACCCTACTTTGATTCTCGATGTGAAGCGTTTGTGTTTTTAAAGCCTTTGAGCAACATGGTGTCTCTTGGCAAATTTCGGGATTTTGTGTTTCGGGAGTTGCGGTTGCAACTAAACCTGGGGTGTGCTAGGAAAGTTATTGAAATGCAACATTGAATGATGCCTCTTGTGGCAGTATACGCAATTGAATTTGCTTTCGCAATTATTGAGATTATGTGAGTGGGACAAGCAGTTTGTACAGAGTCTTTTTGCTCTGACAAAGTTGTTCCTTTCATTGATATTAAGTTTTTTAAACTTTTCGCAAGCTTTCAGCTTGTGCCCTCCTTTACACAGTTCGCAGGACGTTTGTTTATATTGTTCGGATGTGAACGATTGATTTTTAAAGAAGCTTCTGTTTCAATTGTGGTTGATACTAACTTGGGGTCTAACGAAACTTCGATTTAGGTCGTGTTGAACGCTTTTAGTGCTGACCGTTTTTTTATCTACCCTTTCCGCGATTTCATATTGGGTAGTTAAGAAATCTTTCATTTGGTGCCACGTTGGGCATTTTCTTCGTGATGAGAGCGATTGCTCCCACAGGCAAAGATTTTTCCGGTAATGCCGCGGAGCATATATTTACCAGTATGGGGTCCCAGTTGTTTGTGGGAATATTCTGTGTCGCTAGAACCGACAAGCAATTTGAAACAGTGGATTGAAGTTTTATAAATTCTTCACTTGTTTCTTTCTGAATTTTTGATAAATTCATTAATATTATGACTTGTTTGTCGACTAATATTCTTTCGTTCTCGTAGCGAGCTTTTAAAGCTTCCCAAGCATAATTGAAATTTTCGTCATTAAGAGCGAACTGTTTTACTATTGCGCCTGCTTGACCTTTTGTTTTGTATCGGAGGTGATACAATTTTTGCGCTTGAGATAATTTAGGATGGTTTATGTACACGGCCGTAAACATGTCCCGGAAGGACGGCCATTGTTCATAACCTCCATGAAATATTTCTGTGTCGCACTTTAAGGTGAATGCCGGAACTCGCCTCTTGGCTTTGAATTGCAGACAGCTCTACTCTCGGTTGTGGAGTAGGTGCAATTGCTTTTATTAATCTCAATTGATCGGAGATCATAGCTCCCGTTTCCTCGTACTGGTCTAAGCAGTTTTCGTATTTGGAGCAAGCCGAGGATTTAAAATTTTCCAGAAGATCTGATTCGTCAGATTCTAGATTTGCGTCATACGCGGCTTGGAGACGTGTCCAGAAATTGCTTAGATTTTCTTTTTTTATTTCTAATACCGATTCAGAATTGTCTTGAATCGGTGAAGATGAAAATCGAGTGCAGTATCGAATTAAACTGTCACTCTCAGCAATAAATTTAGTATATGAAATATCTTTAATTTTTTTTTGCTTTGTAGCACCTTGCTTTGAGCGTGTAGCTTCAGCAGGTGTACACGGGCTCTTTTCTTCAGTAATCATTTTTTGTACTTTCAGATATTGAATCGATTTAGATTCCTTAGAATCTCCGTTCATTTAGTCAATGAGTAAAAATTAAAAATATGAGAAAGAAAAACTTCTCTCACTGTATATCTGTTAACAATAAATGCGTTTGAATCTTTAAGATAAACTGTTTGTATGTTTGTTCTATATACAACGTATAGAATAACGAACGCGTGTTTCGTTTTCCTTATTGTATTTTTGTTGAATACGCAATGTACGAACTAACGAGCGAGTGTTTCGTTTTCTTTATTCCTAATAGTTGTGCTATTAGTTTGTTTTGGTTTTTTTCTATTTTATTTATTGCTTTCGCACTCGTTAATTTATGCTTGCGTATACGTGCGATAATCAGAAAAGAGATAAGGGTTATTGACCCTTGTATATGAAAAAATATTTTTTTTTTTCGTTTGCAATCCTGCTTGCTTGTATATTAACAAGGACAAGGGTTATTGCTGAAAATGTGCCGATTTGGTCTTTGAATATATAATATAAATCAAAGCTTAATATGCGCTTTGGCTACCAATTCTTGGTTTTTATTTGTCCGTATATATCCGTATTGTAATTATTATTATAATTTTTTTTTGTTTAATTAACAGAATGTAATTTTTTTCTTTTTAAATGGTTGCATTCACCGCACCGAAATTTTTTCCAAAATATTTAAATCGTAATTTAAAATTTAATTTATTTATGTACCCTATGTACGTTATATGTATTGTTACGAATTTACTCTTGCTAGTTTACTTTGTTAGGTTCGTATCTCTAGATTGACAAATAAAATCAACACTGTTTAATTTAATTCAACAACTCTTTATTTCACAACTCGTCTACACTATAGCAGTTTACTCTTAGCACTGATTGATTACGTTGGCACTGCCACGGCTTATATAGCCACGCACTTCTCGCTGATGCCGACGTGTCCTTCTAGAATATCGCGTCTGGAAATTACCAGAACATACGGCTATAGCCACGCACTTCTCGCTGATGCCGACGTGTCCTTCTAGAATATCGCGTCTGGAAATTACCAGAACATACGGCTATACGGCGCCAGACGCAAGCAGACAGTCGCGGCGCCAGACTCAGCAATTGTTTAACTAGACGAGCAGACAGTGTGGCGCCAGATGTCTACAACAAGACAAATGCTATTCCATATACCTACAGCTATTGTTCATAATCAGGGATGCATATAGTAATACAAATACAACTTAATACTACTTTTTGTAACACTGCCCTCCACTAAAGCCTAATCGTCCCGATTAGGCACAAATCCTCTTGAACCAAATGGGGCGAGCCTCTCCAAATGTACTACTTTCATTTTACATCGTGCTTTCCCATTTCTTTGTATGCGGTATACCACGTCATTAAGTCGTTTCATCACCATATAGGGTCCTTCCCAGGCTGTCTGCAATTTCGGGGACAAGCCTTTCTTTCGAAGTGGATTGTACAACAGGACCAGATCACCTTCTTCAAAACCTTTTGAATTTGCCGCTTGATCGAACCGGTCCTTCATCTTATTGCTCATCAGATGCGTATGCTGTCTTACCATTAGATGCAATTCATTCATTTCTTCCTTTAAGGCAGAACAATAATCTCCATCATTTCTTACAGCTGTAGGATTCGTACCAAACTTAAGATCAGCAGGGAGTCGCAGATCAGATCCGAAAATAATCTTTGCTGGCGTGTAACCAGTTGTCTCGTGCTTCGCTGAACGATACGCCAGCAGGAACATCTGGATGCACTTGTCCCAATTCCGTTGGTCTTTATCAACGATTTTCCGCAGATGTTCTTCGAGCGTTCGATTGAATCTCTCTACCATCCCATCTGATTGTGGGTGTAACGCTGTTGTCCGTGTCTTGTGGATGCCCAATAATGTACAGACTTCTTGGAAAATGGAAGATTCGAAATTCCTGCCTTGATCTGAGTGTAATTCGACGGGCACTCCGAACCTTGTTATCCAATTTTCTACAAACGCTTCGGCTACTGTCTTCGCTTCCTGGTTTGGTAAGGCATATACTTCTGGCCATTTACTGAAATAGTCCATGACAACCAGTAGATATTTGTTTCCGGCCGTACTGGTTGGGAACGGACCTGCAATATCCATTGCGACTCGTTCAAATGGTGATCCCACGTTGTACTGTTGTAGCCTACCGCGACTTTTGGCTTTAGGACCTTTAGCTACCATGCACTCTACGCAATTACTTATCCATTCTGCTATGGAATCTCGACAACCGATCCAGTAGAACCGTTGTTTAATCTTCTCTATAGTTTTTGTTATTCCAAGGTGCCCTCCACTAGGTCCATTGTGATATTCTTTCAATACTTTTGGGATCATGGACTTCGGTACTATGATCAGCAGACGAGAATGTTTGCCATCTTCGCTTTCCCAGGTACGATGAAGGTATCCATTAACGAGGTTTATGCTGTTCCATTGGGCCCAATATGCTTTTGCAGTTGGACTCTCGCTACTTATTTGTTCCTTTGGTGGTCGTACCCCATTTTCTTTGGCCATTACCAGCTTTGCAAGATCAGGGTCCTCCAGCTGATTGATTCTGATGCGGTGAGGAGTCCAATCATCTTCAGGTTCTATATTCAGTAATCGCACGTCGATTATACCTTCTTTTCCTTCTGATTTGGAGCAATGTTTACATTCCAGTGGACAAGGGCGACGTGATAATGCATCCGCATTTTTGTGGTGAATCCCCTTTCGATGTTCCGTTTCGAAGTCGTAATTCTGTAATCTTTCGATCCATCGTGCAATTTGGCCTTCCGGATTCCTAAACTGTAATAACCATTTTAATGCTGCATGATCAGTCCTCAGCAAGAATCGTTGTCCATACAAATACTTGTGGAAATGTTTTACACATTCCACCACAGCTAGTAGTTCTTTTCGCGTCACACAGTAGTTTTTCTCTGGTTTCCCGAGCACTCTGCTGTAATACCCAATTACTCTTTCTTGTCCGTCGATGAGCTGAGACAGGACACCTCCAATTCCATAAGCGCTCGCATCTGTATCCAGGATGAATTTCTTTCCAGGTATTGGATAAGCTAACATCGGCGCCGTACAAAGTAGTTCTTTCAGCTGCTCAAATGCTTTTTCTTGTTCCAACTGCCATACAAACGGGCGATTCTTCTTGGTTAAATCATGTAAACTTCTAGCCACGTTCGCAAATCCAGGTACAAAACGGCGGTAATACGTGCATAAGCCAAGGAAGCTGCGGAGTTCATGTAAGTTGGTGGGTCGAGGCCAATCTTTGACTGCTTTTATTTTTCCTTCCTCGGTGTGAATCCCCTCAGTTGACACTTTATGTCCGAGATATGTGACCTGCTTCTTCCATAATGAACACTTTTTGGGATTCAAGCGTAATCCGGCTGCTGCTATTCGCTGAAAGACTTCCTCTAGATTTTTCAGATGATCATCAAAACTTTTTCCCATGATGATAATGTCATCAAGATACACCAAACATGTCTTCCAGTTGAGTCCTTTTAACACATGTTCCATCAGTCGTTCGAACGTTGCAGGCGCATTACATAACCCAAATGGCATCACAGAGAATTCCCATAACCCGTCGCCCATACTGAAAGCGGTCTTTTCACGGTCACATTCATCGATCTCGACTTGCCAATATCCACTTTGTAGATCTAATGTAGAAAACCATTTCGCTCCAGACAAGGTGTCTAATGTATCGTCGATTCTTGGTAGAGGATAACTGTCTTTCTTTGTGACATCATTCAACTTCCTATAATCTACGCAGAAACGGGTGCTACCATCTTTCTTTTTAACTAAGACGATAGGTGAGCTCCATGGACTTATTGAAGGTTCGATTACACCATTTTTGTGCATGTCTTCAATAATTTTGTTAGCATCCTCTCGTTTTGCTAGTGGAACCCTACGCGGAGCTTGTCGGATTGGTTTAGCGTCTCCAGTATTTATGCGATGTTTGACAATGCCGGTTCTTCCTGTGTTTCCTTCGTTTGCAAATATGGATGCGTATTTTTCTAATAGTTTTTCTGCTTTTAATTTTTCATTTCCATGCAGTTCGTTCAGCAAATTATTTAGGAGTGTAGGACTTATCTGCTGAGGCTCAATCGTAGGCTTCTGTTGTGACCGTTCGCATCGTGCTATTGCACTTATATTCTGGCACTGTCCAATTACTGCTCCTTTCTTCAGACTTATAGGCGTGTTGAATTCATTCACTACTCTCACCGGAATGGTGGCGTCTTCTCTAGTTTTCACAAGCGTTCTTCCTACCAATATGGGTGTATCTATTTTTGTTGGTTCCACAATCCACAACTCTTCAGTCCCACCTCCTCCATTCACTTTAGCCCATACAATCGCCTCAGATTTTGGTGGAATGCTCTGATTATCATCAACAATCACCCTCTTACTTTCAACGTTAGTCACATATCCGGTGTTTATAGGCATCTCCATGTTCTGGCAAAACAGCATTTGCTTGTTTAAATCCAAAGTAACCCCGTGATCAATCATGAAATCTACTCCCATTATAATTTCATCCGTGATTTCTGCTACGATGAAGGTGTGATTAACTTCCAGGGTACCAATCATCACTTCGCAAAACACTTTTCCCGCGACAGCTGCTTCCTCCCCGGTGGCCGTTCGAAGCTTGCAACCGACTAATGGTTCAACCGTCCCTCTTACCACATCCGGTCGGATAATTGAATGTGTGGCACCAGTATCCAAAGTAAGCGTTGACAGTCGTCCATTTACGATACCGTTGATAGTAAGATTGTTGTCATGGCGACCTATTTGTGATATCGAGATGGCGGGGCAAATAGTTGTGGGAACCAGCTCACGCCCCTTTGAACTGTTCCGTTTTAGTTTAACGACTTGTGAGATGTGGATGCTCCGTCCTCGTTATCTGTTGGTTGTTTCCGTTTTGATGGGTTTACTTTTATATTGCAATTTCGGGCAAAGTGACCCGCTTTTCCACAGTTGAAACATCTTCCTGTTGTATTTACTCGCGGTGCAGCAATTGTCTTCAGAGTCTTCAATATTTCTTCCATCAGCGCCGGTTGTTCCATTTCAACCCTTTGTACTTTGTGTGCTGGTTTACTTAGTAGGGAAGCTGTTTCCTGTGTGAGGGCGTGCGAAACCGTTTCAGCAAACGTTCTTTTTGGCAATGCATATGTGGCGCGTTTGGTGTCCACATCACAAATTCCATTTATGAAACATTGAATTTTTACCCTCTCAATGTAATCCACAGGTGCATCTGCATTTGCCAAATGAGCCAGTCGTTCTATTTCAGTTGCGAACTCTTGCAATGACTCGTTCATTTTCTGACCCCTATTTTGCAGTTCGATCTGGTATATTTGTTTCCGGTGCTCACTACCATATCGTCTTTCTATCGCACTCATCAATGCCTCATAGTTGTCCCGTTCACAGTCTGGAATAGTCTGAAGGATTTCTGCCGCAGGTCCTTTCAATGATACAAACAAGGACGCCACTTTGTCCGCTGCATTCCAGTTATTGGCCAATGCTGTCTTTTCAAACTGAAGTTTGAAAATTTGAAATGGAATACTTCCATCGAATGTGGGTGCCTTCAATCTTGGATTATTTGTTGATGGTGCAGGGCCATGCAGTTGCAGTTCTCGCATCCGATTACTCAAATGAAGAACTTCTGATTTCAAATTTTCTTCGTCATTTTTTAAAGTGCTTAATTCGTCTTCAAATTTTGAAAATTTCTCTTGCACTTGTTTTTGTAGTTGTGTAGTATTTTCCGTAATCTGTTGTACCAAACGATTTTCTAACTGCGTATTATTTTCAGTCATTTGTTGTGTAAGGCGAGACTCTAACTGTGATGTATTTTCAGCTATTTGCGTCATTTGCTGTGCCAGACGATTTTCTGTTTGCACTGCATTTTCTGTATTTTCAGCTATTTGCTGTGCCAGACGATTTTCTGTTTGCACTGCATTTTCTGTATTTTCAGCTATTTGCTGTGCCAGACGATTTTCTATTTGCTTAATAGCCACTAACAGCAAGTTCATGTCCACACTTGATGATGTTCGTTGTTCTTCTACTTTTTCTTCTACCTTTGTAGAAGTTTCTGGCCCAACAAATTCGAACTCGTCCACATTAATTCCATCCGCTTCCATTGCTTCACGTAATCGTGCCTGCAGATCCGCCTTTTGCCCACTTATCGGCAAATTACGCTCCTCCAGTTCCTTTTTTAATTGCTGAATTCTCAATTCTCCGAATTTAACCATCTTGAATTTGGATTATTTGACAATCCCACTTCTGACACCAATTGTTACGAATTTACTCTTGCTAGTTTACTTTGTTAGGTTCGTATCTCTAGATTGACAAATAAAATCAACACTGTTTAATTTAATTCAACAACTCTTTATTTCACAACTCGTCTACACTATAGCAGTTTACTCTTAGCACTGATTGATTACGTTGGCACTGCCACGGCTTATATAGCCACGCACTTCTCGCTGATGCCGACGTGTCCTTCTAGAATATCGCGTCTGGAAATTACCAGAACATACGGCTATAGCCACGCACTTCTCGCTGATGCCGACGTGTCCTTCTAGAATATCGCGTCTGGAAATTACCAGAACATACGGCTATACGGCGCCAGACGCAAGCAGACAGTCGCGGCGCCAGACTCAGCAATTGTTTAACTAGACGAGCAGACAGTGTGGCGCCAGATGTCTACAACAAGACAAATGCTATTCCATATACCTACAGCTATTGTTCATAATCAGGGATGCATATAGTAATACAAATACAACTTAATACTACTTTTTGTAACAGTATGTATATAGCGGCATAGGCAAATTGTATGCCGTGTGTATGTATATATATTATTTGCCGTACGAATAGCGCGGGAGAAGAAAATTGGTTAGATGCAGGTATGCACTCTAAGTACACATGAGAACATATGTAATCTTGCAGAAATTTATAATTGTTATTTATACATACATGTGTGTGTATGTTGTTTTCCAACTTTGGTTGGTACTTATATGTCAATATATGCATAAATAAATATAAAATATGAATATAAGTATTTGCATATATGTATGTTGTATTTTATGACTTTTATTTTTTCTTTTACGGATCGAATTTGTCCAAGCTTACTATTTAAGCAATCCTGCTTATACTTTTGGAGTATAAGGGGTATTGCCGGAAAACGGGGTCAAGTGTATACTTGAAATTTTTTTTTTTTTAAATTTGTGTGTTTGGATACACAAGGGTAAGCGTAAATAGGACCTTTTGTATTAGATATGTATATGCCAGTATATATATAATTATATTATAGTATATACTGTTCATACATATATGTGGATGTACAAATATATATAGCGTACCAAACTGTTCTTCGGTTTCCCGGACATTAACCGTAAGTTGAAACAGTTTGGCAGCAACAGTTCAGTTATGTATATAAACTGTATCTGTTAACCAACATTTAAATATGAAATATATAATTTTTAAATAAAAAGTGGAGTCGATACAACTCACTTCGAGCCGCTTCAAGGGGCTAGAGATGTTTCTGCAGATAAAGGTGCCGATGCCTGTGATCCGTTTCCTTCCGTTTTTTATGTTTTTTGGTTTTCAAACTGCTTTTTGTTGTGTTGCTGCCGATGATGGTTTCCTTTCCTCTTTTTTGCTCTTCCGGCTGTTGTTTGGTTCGTACTTATGTACAGATGTCTTTAGCAGATATACTTTATTTTCACAATTATTAATTTTATTATTTATTTATTTATTTTTTTTTTTGAAAATTATTGCACTTTGAAGTCACTGTTTTCCTTTCTTGTTTGGTTTTAAGCTTCGCGCCCCTTTTAAAGTTAAATTAATTTTCGCGCCCGGTTTTTTTTTTTTTTTTGTTTAGTTGTTCAGCACAGTATTGTATTTTTGTATTTATATGTATATTTATATATTTATATGTCACACTGTGGCTCGAAGGACCAATGTTTTAATCACTGCCTGGTTCACTTACCACTTGATCGCTTTCTTTCCTTTTAAATAAAAAAAAACTCGGGATTCACACTTGGTTCTTAACAATATATTATAAATGTAACTCTTTACTTGTGGATTTTCTCACAATCGAATCAACCCTGGATTTAATATAACACAATTTCAATTTCAAATAAAACTTCACTAGCGGACTTTAGAAGTATGAAGGTGGATCGAGCTGGAGCGCTGCGTAGCGGTGGCGGAAAAACGACGTAGATTTCAAGGCGGTCGAATCTGTACTGAGCTGTGTAAAGCGGACCCTTTTTTAGTGGAGTGATGTGGTGTGTGTTTTAGTGTGTTGATCCTTCGTTCGCGCGTGTGGGTGGTGTTGATGTGGAGTGTGGTGATGTCGAGGTGAGTGTGGTGAGTGTGCGTGTTAGTGATGGGTGTAGGTGTGGTGTGGGGCAGGCGACTAAGGCTCATTTAGCCACGAATTGCAGAAAGCCTATACACTGCAATTATTTGTTTAGCATACGCTTTTATATCCATTGCCTGTATCCATACTGGTGCCGCATACAGTACAGAACAAGTGTTCTTTAAATTTTAGTTTGGAATCTAATATTACTCCCAGATACTTCAATTGCGGCTGCGAAGTAATCTTGCATTCCCCAATGGTGAGCTCTATTCGTTCTTCTATCTTCCTAGTGCTTATCAGTAAAACTTCTGTTTTTTCCTCCGCCAGTTTCAGACTCATAGAAGAGAACCAATGACGTAGACTATGTAAGCACTCATTGCATTTATCTCTTAGGTCGGCTAATTGTTTGGCGACTGCTACCACCATGAGATCGTCCGCATAAGCTACTAGTTTCACGTCTGTTGGTTGCTGTCTTCTTAGCACCCCGTCATACATAAGGTTCCATAATAGTGGGCCTAACACTGAGCTTTGGGGTCTCTCTGATAATCCGCCGGCTTTCTGCATTACTAATTCCAAGCGGCTTCTTACAATGCTTTCGAACACTTTCCCAATCGTGTCGAGCATGCAAAGGTCGATATGATGAAGGTTCTTCTGGTGGCCTTTTTGGTTTCGGGAGTAGAACCAGGCGCTGTATCTTCCACGGATCGGGGAACACCTCTTCTAATATACACGCATTGTACATGTTAACAAATAAACTGGGTCTAAGATTTATGGCTTCCTTAAGAGCTCTATTTGGTATACCATCTATTCCAAGTGCTTTGGAGTTTTTAATATTTTTCGCAATAGACAATAGTTCGTCTTCTGCGACTAATAGGGGTGGCTCCGTAGCTTCATTTCGCTTAATATAAGAAATGGAGGCATGTGTCGGGAATAACGCTTCGACAACATTTTTCATAAACAATGCGTTCTTAGGTTGCTGCGACTTATTTTTGAATTTCGACATACATTTGGATTCCGATCCCCAGGGGTCTATGTTTGCTTCTTCACATAGCTTTTCGAAACAGGATCTCTTACTACGGATAGTGGCTGACTTCAAGAGCTTTTTTGGCATTTAAATGCTTCTCTGAGGCGGATTTCGTTTTCCCCTCCCTAGTTTCTCTGTGCGCGACGTCTAGCTAAGTGACAGAGCTTCCTCAGCTTGGCAATTTCGTCGCTCCACCGGCTTTCGATTGTTATTGTATCTCGTCCTGCGCATAGTTGCGTCGCATGCTGCAACTAGTTCCTTCTGCACAGCGGATACTAAGTGGGTGGCGTCTTTGCCTGGTGCCTTTGCCGCACTCCAGACGCCCTCAAAGACGTCAGTATCAAATTCCTTTTCACGCCAACTACATTTTCGAGAGGTATTTTTCTAAAACAGTTCCCTTTCTTGGGATAACGAAACATCAGCGAGTATAGCCATATGGTCGCTATTTGTGTAAATATCTGATACCTTCCACTTAATATGTCTGCTAAGCGTGTCGTTGCAAACATTAGGTCTATTATAGAACCTTTATTACCCTTTTGAAACGTATTTTTTGTGCCATTGTTTAGAATCGTGAGGTTTGTTTGATTCAAAAATTCTAAAATCAGGCGACCACGGTGATTTGTAATTCTGCTATCCCAAGCAGTAGACCATGTGTTAAAATCACCCGCTATTATTATTGGCGATTTGTTTCTGGTCTCTAGAAGCAACTCCATGAGAAAATCTTCGAATTCTCTAATTGTTGCGTTAGGATGAGCATAGCAGCTTACAAAATATATACCTTGCATCTTCGCCCATGTAAAGCCATTATGAGCTTCTTTGGAGCGGGATGAGAAACCTTGTCCTTTGCAGGCCCTTATTGTTGCCTTGCCACTTTACACCAAGAGCTTTCCGAACGCTGTCTATATGGCTCGCTTAGTAAGGCGACATCTATGTTCTCTTCTTGAACTGTTTGTTTAAGCTGATCTTGTTCTGCAGCGCAGTGATTAAGGTTTAGCTGTAACAACCTCATTTTATCATTGTTTTCGTCATTTCTACGTACTTCGGACATGTCGTACTTAAGACGGAGTGCTCTCCTTTGCAAAGCATACAGCCCGGGACATTTTTGCACACTTTTGCTACGTGCCCTGCAGCTCCGCAGCGTGTACAGAGGGCTGACCGATCAGTCTGACTGACACATTTGTGTGCTATATGACCCAGTTGAAAGCACCTAAAACATCGGGTAAGGGGTGAGTATTCCCTAAGACGACAGATAGACCACCCTATCTTCACTTTGCCCAATTTTTGGTGCAACTTTAGCGTCTTGAGCGCGCAGACAAATAAGAGCTATTTGTGTGCCACTTCGGGTTTTCCCCATATTTTTTACACTTGATTTTTCCAGGTTTTGGAACCCACACTCTATTTTTAGTGCCTCGCAGACTTTTTCCGGTGTTGTAATTTCGTCCAAGTCCTTACACACTATTGTAACGTTATGGGTTTTTGGCTGTATCAGCGCCATTTCACCCACCGCTCCTTCTAAGACGGTTTTAAATGATTCGGCTCTCTTGTCTGCCTGATTTTTCAACTCGATGAGTAGGTCTCCTTACATCGTCTACCGTATGTAGGTCACGTTTGATCCTAACTCTTCAAGACCTCTGCCGCTTTTTATCTTACGAAGAATATTAGCATAAGACGCACCCTCTTTTTTGGTTATAATGATGGCGTCCGGTTTCACTCTAATTTTCTTCTGAATCGGTTTCTTCTTTTTCACAAGGTCCACCCATTTTGCACTTGCGCCATGTTGACCCGTAATATTTTCCTGTATTACTTTTGTGGGCTCACTGGTCATTTTTTGCACCTTTTCAGTAGCTTTTTCGGTTTTTTCGATAGGGGTAGGTCTCCCGATACTTCACGCAGCCGCTTTGGGGTATTGATCTCTTTAAAAATATGAGATAGCTGGGTTGCTTTCTCAACCATAATTTTTTTCTCCGGTTTCTCGGCTTTTTTTTATATAAGCTCATTATTCTACTCAGTAAATCGTGCATAGCTTGATTTACGTGCCTTTGACCAGCCATCAACGATTGATTTTCCAACTCTTTTTTTCTACAACCCAGCTTGTTAAAATGGACGGAAGTATCATTATTTAGAGGATTCTCTTCACTTCTGCTTACTCGGTCAGCAGTTTCATCACTAATTGTTGATCCAGCAGCAGTGGATTCCTCATTTCCGCCGTAAGGAGGCGTTATCAAAATTTTAGAATTCCTCCGGAAAGGATTCTCGGGTGTACGCCCCATACTATTCTCAGAGGCCATACCTCAGTGAGAAAATAGTCTGGGTATACCTGTCAATCAGTACGTTCAATCCCTACCGCTAAAGCTTTACTTATATTTTCAATGGTTGGCAACGCCTAACCCAAAAGCAAAACGAAAAAAGGGAGAAAACGAAAACGGAGAACAGCTGATTAATCAAAACAAAACGGAAGATTAAAAAAAATATTCGCACGTTTTGACGTGATTTGCTGTTAGTAGGGGAAATGAAAAAAATTAAAACTAAAAAATTTGCAAATTTGCCACGAAAAAGGACAAAACAAAAAAAATTTTGTTTAAAACAAATTCTACTTATCTATTTCTCTAGGTTTAATATCCACTTGAATCCTCCGAATTTCCGGTAAGGGCTAAGAAAAAATCTGGAGTGCTGTCACTGTGAAAACTGGGATTATTGAACAATCCAAGAGCGCAAAAAATACTTCCACTTCACTCAACACTATCACTGTGTATCGGGCGGATTGTGTAAATTCGTTCTAATGCATTAAATGCAGAAAAACTCGTAAATGTTAATTTTGTTGCTGGCGGTGTTTCCGCTGGTTGTAGTGTATTCCCTGGGTTGAAATACATTCTTTGGCCATTCTCCAAATTAACTGCAAGACGCACAAAAGCAGGGAAACGTCCATGAATTCCAAGAGTAAATATCCTACAAAGCGCTTTATTGCAGTTCACGTAACGACCGTATCATTCAAGACCAATAACTGCCATGTTGCTTCTTTTGGTGACGTAATTACAAACGTATTTCATCGATTACATCAAACTGCAATACTCAACATTGATATGAGTTTCGAATGTGAATTAAACAATAATGGCGAATATAGTACGACCCATGTGTTGTCAACTCCGATATTCACTCTTCTAAATTGAATGCTGAATGTTCTGCCATTGTCGTCTGGTGAGCGACGCCGATAGAGTGGATATTAATCATTTCTAGTTTGTGTTTCCGAAAGAAAAGCACGTGGATACTGTTTCGATCATTTATTGTCAGACATACAAACCGAAGTGGGATTGTGGTGTCCGCAAGGTCTAGGAACCATATTGGTTTTCGCCACTTCGCATCAGGAATTTCCGCAGAAATGAGTTCATCAATTTGATCTGGTGTAACCACCATCCACCATCCAAAGAAGAATGTGTACGTGCGGCAAACCTCTATTTTGCCACTCAACAGAGAACATCTAGCATTTAGCAGCACCACATATACGTTGCTTCAAGATAAAGTCCATCAAACATCGTAACTGTTGTTTGAAAAGTCGGGCTGTGACATCGTGACGATCGCTTGCTGATTATCCGCGATGCATAAACCCGCACGTATGTAATCGCCTCTGCGCAGAAAAAAACGCACTTCAACAAACACAAGGAATTTTCGACGTCGAAAAGCTGCAATCACAACTGATATACAAACGGTTTTCTACTCGAAACAACTCGGTATAAGGGAACTGAGGGTCGGTATTTCAAGCGTGTTTCGTACAGCTGCAACCAAAACCATTGGTTTTGGAAAACGCAAAAGAATAGCTGGTATGATGAGAAGTGAAGTGTCGTAGTAGAAAGAAAACAGACAACGTACTTCGCAACGTTAGAATCAACCACAACACGTGCTGTATGAGATAGATACAAGCTTTTTTGTAAAATATGGTCGGACAAAAGAATTCCCCCCGATTAGGAATCCACAAAAAGCGCCACAATCTGCGTCAACTGCCGTGGTATAAGCCTCCTCAACATTGCGACTAGGCTCTCACGTCACTGTTGACAGTCATATCTGCGAAATCGTGGGTAATTTCGTCTATCTTGGAACCAGTTTCAACACTATCAGTAATGTCAACCTCGAAAGCCAACGCAGAATAAGAGAATTGGAGTTTCGAAAATATTAGTTATATTGGTGCTCAGAGAAATATTGACTGGACTCAAGCCATTTTTGATACTCAGAATAACTATTATTAAAAAAACATTCTGTCTGAATTTCAATTGTATATCTCACACAATGAATGATATCTTCGGTCAAAAGTCAGTTATAAATACTGGGCTCCATATATTCGGTACAGTTGAATAGTTTTTTTTTTGATTTGGGCAATTTTTAGTCATAAGGTGGCATAGTTTAAAGGAATTGTATTCCGTTTTATGAATTACTTTTTGATTTGTGTACAGGACAGTAAAAAAATCAAATGGAACTTTAAATTATGTTATATGGGAAGTGGGCGCGTTAGTAGTTCGTTTCGTCCATTTTCCACTGTGAATGGAATGTGATAAGAATGCTACGCACTAAATTTAGTCGAAATCAGTCTGTCGGGCCCCGAGATTTGGGATTTCACCAAAAAGTGGGGGATGCCACGCCTATTGTCCAGTTTTCACACCCGCTCTCATAAAACCCCCTCATACCATCCCGGAGGTAAAATTTAAAGTCTCTGGCGTAGTTAGTTATTTATTTATTGAACTTTTAGTAATTTTAACCGGTTTATGCTATATGCGTAAGTAAGTGGGGTTATCTTAAGATTTCATCCATTTTCGCACAAATTCTTATAACATTTGAGCGCAGCTAATTTGGTTGTTGTAGCTTGACTGGTTTAGAAGAAATGTACATTAAATCTATTAAAGGCAATGTTCACTCCCACTTTTTCAAAATTTTTACACACATTTGCCTCTTTCTACGATGTCCTTAGCCAAATTGCTGTTTTATTTAGTGCTTAGTGATGGCAGTTTATAGGTTTTCGGTGATAAGCGTTCGAACTCGTATTTTTTTTTACTAAGAAACACGCATTCCAAGTTTTATCAAGATATCTCGAGTTTTACCCAAGTTACAGCTTGCACAGAAGGACAGACAAAGAGTTACACGGATTTAAACTTTTTTCGTCATCCTGATCAGTTATATATAAGTAACCTACTTCAATATCGTTTATCGTTGTAGCAACAGGTTGCAAAATTATGACAAAAATACAGGTAGATAAATACAGTTTTCTTCAAAGAGAAACTAAATTATTAGGGCAAGACATCAAGCGTAATCCAGATAAAATTGTTGCAATACAAAAGCTACTAAAACCAAAAACTGAGAAACAATTCAAAGAATTTTTAGGACCAACAGGTTACTATAGAAAATGCATGAATGATTATTCAAAAATAGCTTATCCCATGATAAAATATTAAAAAGTCAATAAAATAAATGCCAAAGGCCCAAAGACATATTTTGAAAGCTTTGAGAAATTAAAAGCACTAATTTAGTCTAACTCAATTCAAAAATTCCCAGAGTGTGTTAAAGAATTTAATATCACAACCACTGCTAATGACTATCCCAAAAGTACTCAACTACGAGTACAGACAAGGAATTTTCAGCGGTAATACATATGTATGTTCAATACCATGTTTTCGATCATGCATATGTATATGTCAATAAAAAAATACTTAAAAAATATAAAGGGAAAGAATTTTCTCAACGCCATCAATGGTGATTATTGAAATAACAGGAATACAACTTTGAAATAGAATATGTAGAAAATAATGTTGTAGTTGATTTCTTGAGTCGAATTGAGAACCCACCAAAAATAAACGAATATAACGACAATGAATCAAACCTGGAATTGTTAGAAACAATTCATTCAGCAGATGAAGAACTGCTTGAGCACTTCTAAATTAAAGAAGAAGTTCTACATAAATACAAAATTCAAATTATATTGATATATAGCCCATAAGTTCAAATTCAAAGAAGAATTCCATGGAAGAAAAATAATGGAAATAAACCGTATGGATGAAAAAGAAGAGAACGATGAAACAATATGAAAAAGATACATAAGAAAAAACGGAATAGTAGCAATATTTTCCCAAGTATCTGAAACGGATTACCATAAAATGAGAAAATTACTCATATTATTGCTCAAAAGAGAATTTTAAAATTCGTAAAATGCACAAAAAGGGCTCAGAAATAGAAGAAGAAGAGGAAGAGGAATTACAAAAACAAGTATCACATTGCGATACCAAAGAATCTATGCATAGTGGTATAAACGGAATGTATAATTTACCAAAAGATAAAAGAGGTGTAAAGGGATGCCCAACTTATTCCAATGTGAGAACGCCTCAAAATACGCGTTTTTATATCATTTTCCACTGTAGCCAGATCGGGCAAAACAATAATTTTTGGGCATCTAATAAAACATCCATCATTTATTACAATTAAAAATTGTTTTATATTGGACTTCTAATATACACCGAAACTATTTATATCTTTGAATTAAGTCTACTATTTCTATTAATAAATGTTTAAATCATTGGTAATTGAAAATTAATATTACTATGGATCACATTGCAAAAGGTTTCAAGAAATATATTTAAATTTCGCATTTTCTTTAAATTTCATGTTTTACATTTTTTATTAACGATCTTGAACAGCGAAAACAAATTCCTATACTCGCATACATTTTAGGTATAATTGCGATCTGGCCGTTCCAGTCATTCCAACTGCAAAACGTCAAAACCAGATCCAGTCAACTGTCAAAGTTCGGTAGGTGAGCGATTCTCACATTTTCAGTGATAGAAAAGTTGGGCATCTCTTTATCTCTGAGATAAAATATATTGCTATAATTTAAGGAACATATTCAACTTCTATTACACAACTACCAAAAATGCCAACAAATCAAATACGATAAGCATCCAATAAAACCAAAATTTCAATTAACAGAAACCCCTGAAAATAAAAATGAAATAGTACACATTGATATTTTTCATTTCTAAAAACAATCCTTTGTAACCGCATTAGATAAGCTCAAAAAATCTGTGGCAGTCTATAAAATAACAGATAGAAACTGGGCCGCAAAGAAAGCAATAATGATTGACCATTTTTCGAAATCCGGTAAACCAAAATAAGTCATGATGGATAACGAATTTAAGGCAGAACGATTATTACCTTCGGGATGAAGGAATACAGGTTTATCTCATAAAGCCTAACAACCAAACAGGAAATGCGGACTTTAAGAGATTGCACTCAACCCTGTTGGAGGAACTAACAGGAATTGAGGACCCTGATCTTACAATAAAGATGAGAATGCAGGTCAGAGTAGGAAATTATAAAGATCGGTATCATTCTAATATCAAATGCACACCCCGAATGGCAAGAGATAAGATGCCTTTCAACGTTTTGAAGATGAGAATGGAAACGTTTAAAAGAAACATTAGAGGCAAATAGAACAAAGAAACGGAAAACTATGTAGAAACAAAGGAAGAAGGTCCAATAAAGAACTATCAACGAATACGGCATAAAGATTAACCGTATTACCGAGTTAATCCACTACAGAACATTCATCTGACGAATATAAAAAGACCAATGAAATTGATAACCCAAACGAAAGGGATTAAGATCCATTTAAATTAAGGGCATTTAATTAGCATAGTAACCCTTAAAAAATAAAGTTTAATTGCATAATATTTTAAAACCACAGTAGTTACGTGGTTATTTTTCAAAAATATATTGTAAAGGGTGATTTTTTAAGAGCTTGATAACTTAAAAAAAAAAAACGCATAAAATTTGCAAAATCTCATCGGTTCTTTATTTGAAACGTTAGATTGGTTCATGACATTTACTTTTTGAAGATAATTTCATTTAAATGTTGACCGCGGCTGCGTCTTAGGTGGTCCATTCGGAAAGTCCAATTTTGGGCAACTTTTTCGAGCATTTCGGCCGGAATAGCCCGAATTTCTTCGGAAATGTTGTCTTCCAAAGCTGGAATAGTTGCTGGCTTATTTCTGTAGACTTTAGACTTGACGTAGCCCCACAAAAAATAGTCTAAAGGCGTTAAATCGCATGATCTTGGTGGCCAACTTACGGGTCCATTTCTTGAGATGAATTGTTGTCCGAAGTTTTCCCTAAAAATGGCCATAGAATCGCGAGCTGTGTGGCATGTAGCGCCATCTTGTTGAAACCACATGTCAACCAAGTTCAGTTCTTCCATTTTTGGCAACAAAAAGTTTGTTAGCATCGAACGATAGCGATCGCCATTCACCGTAACGTTGCGTCCAACAGCATCTTTGAAAAAATACGGTCCAATGATTCCACCAGCGTACAAACCACACCAAACAGTGCATTTTTCGGGATGCATGGGCAGTTCTTGAACGGCTTCTGGTTGCTCTTCACCCCAAATGCGGCAATTTTGCTTATTTACGTAGCCATTCAACCAGAAATGAGCCTCATCGCTGAACAAAACACGCGCGCGAAACACATTTCGAACCGAACACTGATTTTGGTAATAAAATTCAATGATTTGCAAGCGTTGCTCGTTAGTAAGTCTATTCATGATGAAATGTCAAAGCATACTGAGCATCTTTCTCTTTGACACCATGTCTGAAATCCCACGTGATCTGTCAAATACTAATGCATGAAAATCCTAACCTCAAAAAAATCACCCGTTATAATGTGTGTCGTAAGAGACGACTAAAATTCAACGAATATCTAAAACTGCTACATATTATAAATCCACAAAAAATAACAGAAATAATCGACCTGAAGAAAACATCGGGCTTTAAATTATTGACAACACAAAAATTTTATATAATATAATAAAATAAAAAATATTTTTTATTTTTTTTTTTTATTTTTTTTTTTTTATTCAACTTAAATTTAATTTCTTAATGTTAATAGACAATAAGTAAATGTGCTGTTAAGGTACAAACAAATTGTGAGTGTTTCTTCATTAAGTGACCCTCTGTTTAGTGACAGTATAATAAAAATAAAAATCCAAACTACATACATACTAATTTACATAATTATTTGCTATTTTCTTTATGTTTAAATAACAGAATCATACACTAGTTTGTGCTAAAGTTATGTATTTACATTACGTGCATGCACTTTATTTGAAGTTAGGACTGCAGTGTCATCAGCGAATATTGGTATCGTAACATCGTTGTTTTTTTGGGATATCCGCTGTGAATATAACATAAAGAATTGGCCCTAAAACACTTCCCTTTGGTACGCCTGATTTTATTTTATACATACTTGAGTACTCATTTCCAACCCTAACATAAAATTGTCTATCTTTTAAATAAGATTTAATAAGAAAGAAAAAGGGAGCAGGTAAATTTTTCTTTAATTTGTAAAGCAGTCCGGGGTGCCCGACTTTATCGAATGCTTGTTGCACATCAAGGAATACACCTGAACAATATTCTTTTTGCTCTAATGCTGACCTTATTTTATTAAACACTCTATGGCATTGTTCAGGAGTTCCGTGGTGTTTGCGAAACCCGTACTGTTGGTCCGGAATTATATTTAAATTTTCCAATACCGGTATCAGTCTTCGTAAAAGAATTCTTTCGAATACCTTTGAGAAAGCGACCAGTAGACTTATGGGGCGATACGACCTAACTAAGTTTTCGGGTTTTTTTGGTTTAGCATTCATAATTATTTCTGCACATTTCCAGGCTGTAGGAAAGTGCTGAAGCCTTAGTATGGTATTGAATATATTAGGTTGTCGAAAAAGTATTGTGGTATTTTCGCTAGTTGGCGCTGAATGTGCGTAGTTCTAGTTTTATTCGTCGCATCAGGTCATGCTATACCTTTTTGGAAAGCTCATTTCACGCGCTAACACGTATTTGATTGATTGTGGTTTCTTTTAAGTCGTTCGTGAGTTATAGCGTCGCAAACATGGAGCAAAATAAAGAGAAAATACGGCATATTTTACAGTACTACTACGCTAAAGGCAAAAATGCATCTCAAGCCGCCTATAAAATTTGTGTAGTTTATGGACCCGATACGGTTTCCATTTCCACCGCACAACGATGGTTTCAACGTTTTCGTTCTGGTGCAGAGGTGGTCGAAGATGTGCCACGCTCCGGAAGGCCTGTCGTCGAAAATTGCGATAAAATCGCTGAATTGGACCGGCATAGTAGTCATCAAACCGTTATAAACCATTTGAAGAAGCTTGGAGTCAGTAAGAAGCTCGATGTATGGGTGCCACACGAATTGATTCAATAAAAATACCGCAAGACTTTTTTGACAACCCAATAATTGTAAGAGCTCGCATGGACTTCTCAGTTAGGTGCTTTAGTACTGCGTGGTCTATCTGATCGTAGCCTACGCTTTTTTTGTTGCTACATTTTGCCAGAACCTCTTTCACTTCTGATAAAATAATACACCTTATTGGAAAATCCATTTGGCATGGAGTATCCAAAAAGTGCATCACTTCCCTTTCATCAGAAGCATTAATAAAATTAAATGGTGTGAATACTTCATTTAAGTACTTAGCAAACGCCTCTGCTTTATCCTCATCTGACCGATACCATGAATTGCTGGAGTCTTTTATTGGAACCTTTCTGACTTTTGGGCGTTTGAGAAATTTTGTGGCATTCCACAGACATTCAGAGCGAGTTGTGTTAGGGCTAAGGTTGGTTAAAAAGGTTTCAAGGGAGTTGTTTTTTAACTGTTTAAGCCTTGTTTTTAAATATTTAGTAGCTCTGATTAAAATTAATTTGTCACTTGGATTCTGGGTCCTTTGCCATATTTTCCTCAACGATCGTTTTTCCTTTATTAGGGTTTTGATTTCCGCAGGGATAAAGGTACTGTTTACTACAAAAGTATCTTGTGGAGTTGAGATAAAACCTGCTTCTACAATGGCGTTGTTAAATTTTTCATCAAAGCCGTCTAATTGGTCAGTGGTTCTTAAGTTAACACTAAGATCAATATTATTGTCTAATCAGTAAGAAAATGATGGATTATTAGTACGTGGAGTTACAATTTTTGGTTTACTTTGAAGAATTATAGGTGATGATTGGAGTACCGCAATTAAGGGTGAGTGATCAGAGCTTAGTTCAAAGTTTTCTTCAATTTTTAGCAAATTACTAGAGAGGCCTGTGTACGCAACAAAATCTAATAGATCCGGAACTTTAGTGGGATCCAATGGCCAGTAGGTAGGCATACCGGTCGAGAGAACTGATAAATTCCTATTCATAATGCATTTAAGTAGTTCGTTAACTTTCGGATTATTTAAGCGAGAGCCCCACCAAGGGTGCTTGGCGTTAAAGTCTCCTCCGAGTAAGAATGTCGAGCCGAATTCGCTAAACATATTTTCATATTCTATGCAACTGATTGTGTGCCTGGGTGGAAAGTATCCAGCGCCAATAGCTATTGATCGTGTGTTTGTTTTGATTTTTATGCGTGAAATTTGCATCGAAGGCGAACAATTTTCTTTCAATGGTTCATATTTAATTTTTGAGTTTATAATCACCGCTGACCCGCCTCGGGCTCTACCCCCAGGGTGGTTACAATAAACTATGTCGTATCCTCTAATTTTAAAAAATGATCTGAAAAATGAGTTTCGGAAACTAAGAATACACCTATACAATTTTTGTTAAGAAATGTTTCGATTTCGTTAATATGGTTGACAATACCGTTGGCATTCCAAATTGCTATTCTTAAGTTTAGTTGCATACTTTGTTCAATAAACTATTGATTATTGCTAATAAATTATTTGTCTGAGCAGTCTGTGCATTAATTATTTTCTCAATTTTTTCTAAAAATTGATCGAGGTTAGTTGTTTTTACAGATTTGTTACAATAACTTTTCGTGTGCCCAAACTCTTGACATCTGTGGCATTGGACAATGGAATTAGTTTGCTTTGGTGGTGCCACCTGAACGACTGCATTAACTAAGTATATGATGTCATAAATGTTTTTGTTGTTCTTAGCTGGTTCAATATCGACGAAAAATAAGGGGAGTGGGCGTTTGTCTGCACGACTTGTAATGTTGCTGACTCTTCTTACACGATGACCAAAATTTTCAATTTCTTTCTTAATGTCTTCAATTTCAGATGTAGGGTTTTTTAATCACCACCCGAAAATATCGCTCTTGCTTGATCTGGTATGTGTGAAATTCCATATTCTTTTCATTCAAATATTTAACAAGACAGCGGTAAGCTTCAATTGTTTTTGTAGTTATTCTTGTTTGTCCATCTGCTTGTGATTTGTAGTAGAAATTTGCTTTGTTTATGACTTTGGAGAAAGCAAGTACCATTCCACTAATATACATTTGGTGTTATGATTGGCTGTGGTCTGTTTGCTGATTCAACGCTCACTTCTCCGTTACTAGTAGTTACATTCTTGTCATTGTTGTTGTCGTTTTTCTTATTACTAAGTATCTCAAACCGGTGTTCGTTGTTGTTGTCAGTATCGATATCCACACTGTCTGCCATCCAGTGTCAATTTTCGACATGGTTAAGGTAATTGCACTGCTTATGCACTCAGTCAGTTTTTTTTCACCTTCTTTTCTGTTTTTTTTTTTGCTGTCTCAGTCAGTTACAAAAATTCACTATGCCGCGCACTTGTCCCGCTGACAATACTGTATTATCAAATAAAAAATATAAAAGCAAAAATCACATCCATAACACCATATATCAAAGAAAGAAATAAAGGAGGTTTGATAATTATTGAGGGAACAGCCTAAAATGGATGTTTGTAGTTATGGATGATGATGACAGGCAAGACATTGTAAATCATTTGAAAGTTATTGAAGAAAATAACCGTAAAGCAATTGAAATTTTAAAAATAGTATTTAATGAACATCTCAATATATCATTAAGCATGTTGAAAAAGATTATAAAATCAGATAGTAAAAATAATGAAATTTTTAATCGGAATAACCATAGAACAAACTATAATTGAAAAAAATATGTATAAAAGAACAAACTAAAATTTATAGAAAATAAAATTCAAGGAATACAAGATAATATATTTGCAAATCAAATACCAAAGGCTTTTGTCTAATCCAAGATTCAAAAAATATTTGTCGACGATGTATTTGCCGGTGTGCCAAATAAAATAAAAAACAAAGGAAGGGCTAAGTTCGGGTGTCACCGAACATTTTATACTCTCGCATGATAAAGTGATAATCGAGATTTCATTATCCCTCATTTACATATTTTTTTATTTTGCTGTAAAATTAATTAGAATTAAATTCTGAGAGATTTACCGATATTTTCGGAGAAAAATTAGGTTAGGTTAGATTAGGCACTGAGTTCTACGTGTTCGATATCAGGGACATTTAAAAGTTATAGTCCGATCACGACAATTTTTTCACAAGGGATATCTCAGCTCAAATACCGTATTTGTGTAAAGTTTTATTCCGCTATCATCATTGGTTCCTAATGTATATATTATAGAGAGAAGGCATCAGATGGAATTCAAAATAGCGTTATATTGGAAGATGGCGTGGTTGTGAACCGATTTCACCCATATTCCGTACGTGTCATCAGGGTGTTAAGAAAATATTACATACCGAATTTCATTGAAATCGGTGGAGGAGTTCCTGAGATATGGTTTTTGGTCCATAAGGGGGCGACGCCACGCCCATTTTCAATTTAAAAAAAAGCCTGGGTGCAGCTTCCTTCTGCCATTTCTTCCGTAAAATTTAGTGTTTCTAACGTTTTTTGTTAGTCGGTTAACGCACTTTTAGTGATTTTCAATATAACCTTTGTATGGGAGGTGGGCGTGGTTATATTCCGATTTCTTCCATTTTTAAACTGTATATGGAAATGCCTAAAGGAAACGACTCTATAGAGTTTGGTTGGCATAGCTATAGTAGTTTCCGAGATATATACAAAAAACTTAGTAGGGGGCGGGGCCACGTCCACTTTTCCAAAAAAATTAGGTCCAAATATGCCCCTCCCTAACGCGATCCTTTGTGCCAAATTTCACTTTAATATTTTTATACTCTCGCAACAAAGTTGCTAAAGAGAGTATTATAGTTTTGTTCACATAACGGTTGTTTGTAAGTCCTAAAACTAAAAGAGTCAGATATAGGGTTATATATACCAAAGTGATCAGGGTGACGAGTAGAGTTGAAATCCGGATGTCTGTCTGTCCGTCCGTCCGTCCGTGCAAGCTGTAACTTGAGTAAAAATTGAGATATCGTGATGAAACTTGGTACACGTATTTCTTGGCTCCATAGGAAGGTTAAGTTCGAAGATGGGCAAAATCGGCCCACTGCCACGCCCACAAAATGGCGGAAACCGAAAACCTATAAAGTGTCAATCCCCTGGCCTAAATTCTACTGAAATCCGTTGGGCAGATGTCAAGAAAGCCGTGTGGAAGGATAAACACAAGAACAACAACCAGTTGTGGACCGTAGTGCACCAATCATGGCAGGGCATACCATTGAAAAGATGCCACAGTCTCGTAGATTCTCTGAAGAAGCGATGTATTGCTGTTATCAAAAATCATGGCCATACTACCAAGTACTAAAATCTCCTATAGACAAACTTTGCAAAAATCTTTCAGTATTTAAAAAAAAAAAAATTTAGTACTTTACTACTATTTTACTGCTCCCCAAAATTTGCATACATAAACACATCTTTGTAAATAAACATATTTTGAACATATTCAAATCTAAATATTTTTAGTAATAAACATAGCCTGGAAAATATGATCCACTTTTGCATTTCAATGGATGTTAAAATTGTTTGGCATTTTACATAACTCACAGATTTGTAAAGCTCTAGCACCCACTACTATTTCACTGCTCGCAGCTGTATATGCATTTTAGTATACGAGTATAAGTTAACGCAACATACGCCGAAATTGGCTTACATAGCTTTTACAAATAAAAGCTTACGTAAGCATGCGACTTGGACAGCGGTCGCTATCCACGGCTAAACGACACCACACGCGCATCCGGAGTAACTGACGATACAGCACCGCCGCTACTTGAGAACGTCAGTGCTGCTTTTCAACAACAACAACGACTCCAATGCACCTGTACGTGACTTGCTAGCTTAAATTAACCATAAGAAGATTTTTGTATTTCAGTCTAAGTTTGGTTTTTGAAACGTGAACAAATAAATAAATAACTGGCGCCCAACGTGCTAGTCGCGAATTAATTAATCGAGTAAAGGCCCTCAAGAAGTGCCTCGCGCCGCGACTGACAGCAGAACCAAGGTATAACTTCGGTAGAAGAAAGCCCGCACCCAACGAAGAGTGCGCAACGTTGGACCCCAAGTAGCCCCGGCAAAAAGGAAAAATCCAATGCGCCGTTTTACTTTAATGTAAGAACGTAAATTAAGAATTTAAGTGAATAGAAATAAGAGTTTAATTCAATAAAAATAAATGAAACAGTAAATTTTTTAGTGAAATTTTGTTGAAAGAAACTTATAATAAATTAAGCAACTTATTACACAGAAGTACATTGTTAGCGTAGATCTAGGAAAAATATACAAAACAGAATTTTTTCAATTTAAACTATAACAAAAAGCTTGTACTGCTTATAATAAAATAAAATAAAGAACCTGGATCAGTTCAAGTTCTTATAACACTAAAAACAACTCTGCGATTCACCACCAAAAGGGACCCTCCAGAGATTGATAAATCGAATAAAAACAAAACGTAGTTACAAATTGGTAACATAAGAATAAAACATAATTTCAATTTTAATTTTTATGTAAATTTTTTTATCATTCTCAAGCCTTCATCAAATTTTTCGAATTAAAAAACTTCAAAATGAGCAATCCCGAATCCATTATCAGACCCCCCATTCTTAATACCAATGTACCACCACCATCCACTAACCCCCAGGTAACCCCAGAATTAGCCAATATAATTCGCAATATAGTATACCAAGTGATTTCGGCAGAAGCACCATCATTGATTGAGAATATTATCCACCCAACAAGCACAATAGTAACGGATCAACCAATAGACCCCAGACACGCAGGAAACTTGACAGGACTCGATAGGATACCAGACGTTGTAAGGTGCTTAAGAGACTTTTCTGGTGATCCAAGAGAGTTCGCTTCTTGGAAAAAAAGTGTTGAGAGAATCCTGAAAATATACAATAGCGAAAAAGGTACTCCACGTTATTTCGGCATTTTAAATGTCATACGAAATAAAATCACGGGGAATGCCGACATCGCTTTGGAGTCCTACAACACTCCTCTAGACTGGGAGGCCATTTCGAAATGCCTCAACACACACTACGCCGACAAACGCGACATCAGCTCTTTAGAATACCAAATGTCATCTTTATATCAAGGCAATAAAACAACAAACGAATTTTACCAAGATGTGTTCTCACATCTTTCCTTAATTTTAAACAAAATTGCTTGCCTCGAAATAGGACCAGAGTCCTTAAACATACTGACGAAAACCTACCGCGATAAAGCATTAGATACATTTGTTAGGGGATTAAATGGCGAACTTCCAAAATTACTCGGAATTAAAGAACCGACCGATCTACCCCAAGCACTCCAGTTGTGTATGAGATTGGAGAACCAAAACTTCAGAACTCAGCACGCCTTCGGGAACCAACCCACATCCCGAAAATCACACCCACCACCACTTCCACCAAGGAAGCAACAGCACTTAACGCAAGCCTTTTACCCAAGCCTTGCCCACATACCACATCCAATGCCTCTCATGCAACAAACAGCATATAAAACTTTACAGCCCCAATATCAACAGTATCCTCAATACCAACGATACCTAACCTACCCGCAAAATCAACCACCAAGACCCAATCAATACCAAAACCCACCAGCTAGACCCAATCAATACCAAAATCCGCCACCTAGACCCAATTACCAACAGAACCCACCACCAAGACCAATTCAACCCAAACCCCCAATTCCAATGGAAATAGATGATTCGCAAAGGACAAAACAATTAAATTACATGAACAGACCGAACAATAACGGCTTCGCCGGAAAGCGACCGAACACGATTTCAAACCAAGTACACCAACCATACAAACAGCACAGAATTAACAATATTGAACCCGTTGACAATACTATTAATGATCCAGAACAGCAGAACGAAGAGCAAGACGGACAACCATGGGAAGATTACTATAATCAGTACACTTCACACGAGTTAATATCGTTTACACGATATGAGTTCAAGAATTTAAACAATTTTATTTATACGCCGAAATGCGTGCCTTTATTGATATTCTTAAGAACTAAATTTTAATATAAGATCTTACAGCTATTTATACTAATGAAATGCGGCTGCTGTTATCTGCATGCGACTTCTTTGTCGTTATTCGATATCTGCTATCTTGCTATTACTTGAGATGCGGAGTTGGTTATCGCAGTGGATTATTCCATTGCCAGATGTTTGTTGTTTACATGTTGAGAATGCCTTTCTAGATAATGCATGTTCATTTCTATTGTTCGACTGATAGTGCATGTTAAAGCGAGTTCTATCGGTTTACATACATAGTTCGCCTTTGTTCGGAATGTATATTAGGAGATAAGATGTATGTGAGTGTGTGTGACCCGGAGCGAGGCTATGTCGTTAACTCCCCTCCTTCTTAAAACGGAGCGTCCTCGCTATGCTGCTACAGATTGTTGTTGTTGAAGACGATTCAATTCGACTTCGTATATTTCGTCAATTTGCCTTTGTCTGTGAAGCATTCTTCTATTTACGCGATATCGGCAGAGGTGTACCATACCGTAAGTGGTGACTACTAAAGTAAGGAATCCTATTATGATGAAGAACGCAAAATGTACTGGATTTTCTACAATAGGTATTAAAAAATGTTGAGAGTGTTTGGATATTGCTGAATTTGTATATTGAGTTTGAAGAAAGGATACGGTATACTTCAAGTTTTTCGTTGTGTTGATTGTGTATTATTTCTCTGAGTTGTCTTTGATGATTGTAATATGTCATGTTATCGATGTTCGTGGATTCATTGAAGTGTATCAATTTAGGGCCTGATATATGCATGTTGTTCCAAGTATGCTGGTAATCTGTCAAAATGTATCCATTCTCTAGGATGCGAAGTGGAGCATTATTTTCGTGGGTTGTTTCGCATTGTGCTGTTTTGTCTTCTAATATTTTTATAGTACAATTGTCAGCGGGTTCTGATTTACAAATAAAGTTACCCATATAATTTCTACATTTAGATATTCTTTGATAATCGTTACACTTTGCGATCTTAGGGTCTAAATTAATTTTACCATGCTTATATGCTAAAGGATATACATTAAATAAGCTACATTTAGTTTCAAGGATAGGATATTTGTATATTGTTATAATTGTTTGTTGTAGGTAACATATATGAAAGTCGGCATATTCTAATATATTAATTATTGGAAGATCTAACTTTTCATGGTTTATTAAATCGTACACGTCTTTCAAATTTAATGTGCCAGAATAGAAATTATTAGTTTTTGCAAAATTTATAGTGTTAGTGTATTATTACACGAGGCGACAAAAGTTGCTAATTATCGGGCGATTCTCTTTTGCTGTCGCCCATTACCTTCACACGAGCAACTTGTGTTGCGCAACTCTGTTCGAGTTTTTTTCTCAATTTCTTTCACTTTACTTTAACCCATTGTCTACTCTTTACTTTAACCCACTGTCGTTTCTTTTTCCTTATGGGTATTTGGGCCACTCTATCACATATATTAATCAGTTCTGACAATTAAGAAATACATTTTATTTATAATTCAAAATTAAAACAAAGATTATATGACAGACTTTCACATACATATGTCACCCTTTTCACTATCGTCTGAATCAATTTGTATGGCTTTCTCCATACATTTCACAATATCTTTAATTAATTCGATTTTTTCGTCATACTCCATTTTCTAAAATATTTATATTATATTATGTATATCTGTATACATATTTGCAAATTACTTGCCAAAAGATGAAATTAAATTTTTTAAATATATTCCAAATATTAATTAAAAAAAAAATATACTCAAATGCAACTATGTACTACGAAAGAAAGAACACGAATGCCGAAAAACGTCGCAGCGAACTGCTACGAATGAGAACACAAAGCGAGTTGCTGAACACTGGAAACTCGGCGCGATTCTCCTCTCCTCGTCGCCCCCTCGCCTATAAACCAAGAGTTGCCGAGACAAAAGTTGCTGCGTGTAATAAGCCACTTAGTTATTGATTTGAGTTCATTATAAACTTCTGATATAACAATGTTTTCGGTTATTGCTTTGGGATCAAGGCTTTCGAGTATTCTTTCGAACTGTGAATTAATTAATTTTTGCTTATTATTATTCTCTATTAGCAAATTAAGTGAAGTTTTTATTTCCACAAGGTCATCGTGGTCTGGTGTGCCCGTGATGAATTTTAACATGGAACCAAGAAAGTTAAGTGATCTTTTGGATCTAACGGGTGATTTTTTGAGGTTAGGATTTTCATGCATTAGTATTTGACAGATCACGTGGGATTTCAGACATGGTGTCAAAGAGAAAGATGCTCAGTATGCTTTGACATTTCATCATGAATAGACTTACTAACGAGCAACGCTTGCAAATCATTGAATTTTATTACCAAAATCAGTGTTCGGTTCGAAATGTGTTTCGCGCGCGTGTTTTGTTCAGCGATGAGGCTCATTTCTGGTTGAATGGCTACGTAAATAAGCAAAATTGCCGCATTTGGGGTGAAGAGCAACCAGAAGCCGTTCAAGAACTGCCCATGCATCCCGAAAAATGCACTGTTTGGTGTGGTTTGTACGCTGGTGGAATCATTGGACCGTATTTTTTCAAAGATGCTGTTGGACGCAACGTTACGGTGAATGGCGATCGCTATCGTTCGATGCTAACAAACTTTTTGTTGCCAAAAATGGAAGAACTGAACTTGGTTGACATGTGGTTTCAACAAGATGGCGCTACATGCCACACAGCTCGCGATTCTATGGCCATTTTGAGGGAAAACTTCGGACAACAATTCATCTCAAGAAATGGACCCGTAAGTTGGCCACCAAGATCATGCGATTTAACGCCTTTAGACTATTTTTTGTGGGGCTACGTCAAGTCTAAAGTCTACAGAAATAAGCCAGCAACTATTCCAGCTTTGGAAGACAACATTTCCGAAGAAATTCGGGCTATTCCGGCCGAAATGCTCGAAAAAGTTGCCCAAAATTGGACTTTCCGAATGGACCACCTAAGACGCAGCCGCGGTCAACATTTAAATGAAATTATCTTCAAAAAGTAAATGTCATGAACCAATCTAACGTTTCAAATAAAGAACCGATGAGATTTTGCAAATTTTATGCGTTTTTTTTTTTTAAAAAAAGTTATCAAGCTCTTAAAAAATCACCCTATATAAATATTGGGAATGAGTTGAGTTTTCAGAGTTTCGATTTTGTTTACTAAAATTTGAGTTTGGGGTTGGTCTTCTAGATTGAATGATGATTTCATTATACTTTCGTATGGCGCCAATATTTTTGAGAGATTGGATATGTGATACAAGAAAGCTGTATCCTTATAAATGTAAACAGGATCAGTTTCTACTAGTACATATTTCCTATGGCTTAAATCTATAATATTGTCGCAAAGTGCGATAGAGAAAAGTAAGGTAAATACTATTCCGTACATGCTTTTGCTCTGATATTGTCTTTATGGATAATTACTTTTTTATTGGTCGTTATTGTTTCTCCGTTGTCTTTTTTTACTATATGTTTCACGTATTTTTTTCCGTTTTTGTTTCGTCTATGCGTTTTTGAATATATTACCTCTCCTTCTTTGTATTTGAGCTGTTTCCGATTACGGTTATGGTATCGCAAAACTCTCTGTTGGTTTTGTTGAAGACGCTCTTTGATGCCAGGATATTCCCTTTGATTGAAAAACACGTCCTCGGGTTTGTGGTTGGTTACCGAATGGATTGTTTTGTTGTACTGTCGGACTGCTTCAAATATCTGATCGTCAGGAGCCGAACTGTGTTGATGCGCTAATACTTTTGCGAGTTCGATAATTGTGCTATGCGTTCTTTCAACTTGACCGTTTGTTGTCGAATGATAGGCTGGAGTTTTGGTATGCGTTATTTGTAATCGCTTGTATATTTGTTGTGCACATATGCCAGTAAATGTTGACTCGTTATCAGTCATTACAAACTTTGCGTTTGGGTATATTTGTGACAGTATCTCGTCAACATATTTGTATGTGTCTTTCTTTGATGGTATTTGTCTCAAATGGCAAAATTTGGAATATTTGTCGGTTGAACTAATGTACATATTGTTGCTCATAAAAAATAAGTCTAAGTGTATGTATTCGCCTACTTTGTTCGGTATCGGTGCTGATCCTATTGGTTGTTTATTTGGTCGGCGTTCATACTTGTTTGTGAGGCAGATTTCGCAGTTTTGTACTTCTTTTTTACAAGCGTCACGTATGTTTGGCCAGTAGTATCTGAGCGAGATTTCCTGTGCGTTGTTTTTGTAGTTTCTGTGAGCACGTCTGTGTGTGTCTTGTATGATCTGTTCTTGTTGTTCGGTTTCGGTAATATCGTCCACCAATTTTTGCGCTAGTACAATCGATACAGTTGGAAATGTGTTGATAATGTCATTTTCGACGTAAAATAACATTTGCTCGTCTATTTGTATAGCATTAGTTATCTTTGGTCTAATTACATTTTTTAGTCTATCTAGTAATACAGTTTTCGTATTAAAAAAGATCGTGTGTCGGCTGTTAGAAAATATGTATATAATCTAGTACTTACTTCTGCTACCCACGCCTTTGAGAACTAAATATATATTCTTTTTTTTTCACTTCAAGATGAATCGCAGTTTTATTTGAGGATAGAAACGTTATAATAAAAATCTCCCTGGTCGGATACCAGTGGAAGCGTGACAATAATAGAAAATGAATGACAAAATGTATTAAAATTTGTGGACTCCCTGGTCGGATACCAATGGAAGTTTTACGGATGTATTATAGAATTCCACAGAAGAACACTCGCAATTAATTAGTGGGTTCCGCTGCTGCGCACTGAGGATCTCCAGATGCTGGAACGGTGGTTGAGTTGCGCGCCGAAGATGACGAAAAAAAATGTATATATAAATCTGTGGAGCTGCGTGCCGAAAAGTATCACCGATTTAGAAACGTGCGCCGATGTGTGTTGCTCGAAAATCGCGATCGAAAGGGGCGGCTTCTTCCTTGACAAGGGTTTTTGCTCGTTGGGCGGTGGTGGATTAGCAGCTGCGTGTATTGGTGTGTGTGTGTGGTGTTTTCTGCTGCTTCCAATGGATGTGTGGTGTGTGGGAAATCTGCTGTCTTCAGGTGTGGTGTATGTGCCAGTGTTGCTTGTGAGTGATGTGCTGTGTGGTGTAGTGGCGCGTCAGGGCGGGAAGCATAACTCATTTAGCCATCCCGGCCCCCCTAGGCGAATGTTCAGCCTAGCAGTCGCTGAAGCTGCTGCAACGTTGCCACAACGTTGCTGAGCCCGGATGTGCGCCGGTAGTGTGGTCTTTGACGATGGCGCCTGATGGGTACTGCGTTTCGCGGACGCCATTGACTGGACGCAGGAGGTGGTGGCGGTCTTCGACGTCGTGCCACACGGCTGTGTTGCTGCGGTCTGCGAGTGGCAGGTGGCCGACCAACTTCACGTCTTGGGGTGCGGTGGAGCAGCGTGTGATGCTGCCGGCCACACATTTGGCACAATGCCCCAGAGTCACAGTCCTCAGTCGCGTGCGTGTGTGCCAAACAATTGTTGCAATGCCCATGCGCCTGTGCTACCTGCTGCCGCTGGATGGGTGACATGCCCTTGAAGAGCCCACAGTGTTGCAGTCGATGGGGGCGGCGACAAAGGGGGCATCGTATGCGATGCGGCTCCGCTGGTGGTGACGGTGTGGGTACTGGTGCTCGTGTGCCATTACGAGCTGCAGTTGACGGTGCGGTTGCGGTGACTGTACGGGGCGCCGCTGTTGGAACAACCCCAGGACGGGGCACACTGATGGCCGATCGCAGTGTTGGCGTTGGAGTGGCCGTGTTTTCTGCATCCATGTTTGCCTGTATGGAGAGAAAGTCGTGTTAATTGCAACTCATTTCTTTATATTATGAAATTGTGCGATTTGTAACCAACTTTATTTGGTTTGTCAGAGTTTACTAATCTACCCATTATTTTTCAATATCTTTTTGATTTATCATATGCGCGATTGATTTCGGTTTTAGTTATTAACGGATGTTTCGTTTTCTGCGTGTCGGTATTATTGTACGGATTGTACGGATTGTTCATTACGCGCATTTTCGCTATTATCTGCGGTTGGTAGGAAGCACAGTTTAACGAGCGGTCTGGTCAGCGTTCCGTTTTGCGTACGGAGGCCAACTACTCGGATATGACCGTCGGAGCCGTGATGAAGCTTCTCTATGCGACCAAGCCGCCATTCTGTAGGGGGGAGACAATCATCGTGTATTAGGACAAAGTCTCCAAGCTTTGGCGCCTTTTCGGGAGTTTTCCAGCGGTACCTTTTGTGAAGGTCCTTTATATACTCCTCTTTCCATCGGCGGCTGAAATTATGATGGAGAATTTTAATTCTTTCCCATCTGTTTAGTAAGGATAGCGACTCCACGCCTGGCTCAGGTATGGCCAGAATGGGTGCTCCTTTGAGAAAGTGCCCTGGTGTAAGAGCTGTTAGATCTGAGGGATCTTGCGAGAGTGTCGTCAATGGCCGTGAATTGAGAACGGCTTCAATACGAATTAATAATGTTGTGAATTCTTCGAAGTTAAATTTGTAGTTTCCAGCTACTTTTTTAAAGTGGGATTTAAAGCTTTTTACCGCTGACTCCCATAAACCACCCATATGAGGAGCGCTTGGAGGGATGAACTGCCAGTTAATGCCCTGGGGAGCGTACCTTTGTACAATCTCAGGGGAAACTTGTTTGATGAAGTCCACAAACTGTTTTTCGGTGGCTCTTTGAGCACCTATAAATGTCTTGCCGTTGTCGCTCATGAGCTTTGACGGAAAACCACGTCGTCCGACGAAGCGAGCAAATGCCGCGAGGAAAGCCTCTTTTGTCAGATTACTACATAGCTCGAGGTGTACTGCTTTTGTCGTAAAACAGACAAAGACAGCCACGTAGCCTTTCATCATTGTGGGAGACCTTAGCATGGACGCCTTTATTTGAAAAGGCCCAGCAAAATCAACACCTGTGATAGTGAAGGGCAGAGCAAAGTTGCAGCGTTCCGGTGGAAGTGCTGCCATAATCTGTGTTCGCATCTTTTGTTTATGCATAGTGCAAATCTTGCACGAAAAAATGCATTTCTTTATCTTTGGCTTGAGTCTTGGGATATAAAACTCTTGGCGGACTATTTGCTGCATGAGGCGGTGTTCTGCATGTAATAATAGTACGTGGACATAATTGAGATATAATGTGGCAAGTTGCGATCTCTCTGGTATAACAATGGGATGACGTTCGTTATACGTTAGGCTTGAATTGGCAAGCCGACCATTTGCACGAAGTAGACTCTTCGTATCTATGAATGGGTTTAGTACTAAGAGTGAGCTCTTTTTGTCAATTGGCTTCGATTCTCTTAGTAACGATATCTCTTGGCTGAAGTAGCGCGCTTGAGTAGATGCGATAAGAGCGACCTTTGCTTTTTGTAAGTCTAGGTGCGTCACTGTATCGCCTTGGGGATATATGGTGCGTATTCCCTTAATTCGAAGTTTGAGTCGCTCGATGAATTTGAACATGTAAGCGATTACCCTGAGGGCTCGGGGGTAAGATGAAAATCTCTCAAGGATGTCAGTATCATCCAATGTTGTGTGAAAGGAGTCGATCTTTCGACTCTCTGGGGCAATAATGTTGCGCATGGGCGATTGTGGCCAAGAATCGGGAGATTCTGTTAACCATCGGGGGCCATTCCACCAGAGGGTGGTGGTGGCAAGGTGCAGAGGTTTGCACCCTCTTGTACCTAGATCAGCAGGATTGTCAGCACTGGCTACGTGTCGCCAAGTGGCTGATCCCACCAGGTCAAGAATTTGAGACGTTCGATTGGAGATATATGTCTTCCATGCATGTGGTGGTTTTTCCAACCAAGCTAATACAATCTCGGAATCGGACCAGAGATATAATTTATTTTTCGCCATATTCAGTTGCGTTTGCACTATGGATGCTAGTTTGGCAAGTAGTAATGCACCACATAGTTCTAGTCGTGGTAGACTTATGGTTTTTAGAGGAGCCACTTTTGCTTTTGCAACTAGTAAGTGGCTTGTAGTCGCCTTGTCACTTTGTGTGCGAACATATATAGTGGCGCAATACGCCTTTTCAGAGGCGTCACAAAAGCCGTGTAGTTCGACTTTGTGCTCTGGGACATAATTTACCCATCGTGGGATTTGTATTTGTGTAATATCTTTGAGATTGCTCGCGAACTGGGACCACTTTTCTAAACGAAGTGGTTTTACTTGCTCGTCCCAGTCGGTACCATCTAGCCATAATTCTTGTATCAGGATTTTGGCTTGTATCATAATTGGCGATAGCCATCCTGCGGGGTCAAAAAATTTTGCCACAGAGGAGAGAATTTGGCGTTTCGTAATGGCGGATATTGCGGATATGGACTCAGTCGTGTATGAGAACTGGTCCGATATCGCATTCCATTGGATGCCCAGAGTTTTTGTTGTACTTTCCTTTTCGAAAATAAGGAAATTAGTGTCCAACAAATTTTCTTTTGGTATATTTTTTAATATAACTGGGTGATTTGCCGTAATCTTTTTTAATGGAAACCCTGCGGATTTGAGGGCTTGGATTACTTGTGATAATGATTCGTATGCTTGTGGAAGACTGTGACTTCCAGACAGAATGTCGTCTACATACGTTTGTGTTTTTAACACCTGGGTCGCCAGAGGGAATTCTGACTGGGTGTTTTCAGCCAATTCATGAAGTGTTCGAATGGCTAAGTATGGGGCACAGTTAACGCCGAAGGTCACAGTTTTTAGCTTGAAGTCGCGTAGTGGACTATTGGGGGATTTTCGGAAAATAATTCGCTGAAAATCTTGATCGTCTTTATGTACGACTATTTGTCTATACATTTTTTCGACGTCCCCGTTGAATACGTATTTAAATATACGCCAGTTTAGAATAAGCAGCATTAAATCAGGTTGGAGCGTGGGTCCCGTAAACAGGATATCGTTTAGGGAATTCCCCGAGCTAGTGGATCTTGAGGCGTTGAAGACAACTCTTACTTTAGTTGTTTTTTTATCTGGCTTTACTACTGCATGATGTGGCAAGTAAAATGAGTAGTATTTGCCATTGATGATTTTTTCGCATGGACTTATTTCCTCCATGTGATCTAAATGGAGGTATTCTTCCAACACACCATCATATTCTGGTTTCAGTTCACCTTTTTTAAGTAGGTTTCTTTCCATACTTTGAAACTGCTGTATTGCAGAGGTGCGAGAGTGACCTAAGGCGATTGTGTTGGGAAATTGCTGTTTTAGTGGTAGTCGTACGACATACCGACCATTATCTGATCTAGTAGTTGTGGCTTTGTAAAAGTCTTCACAATACTGATCTTCTGGGGTTTTGATTGAAATGGGGGGGAGTTCTTCTATCTCCCAAAATTTTCTCAATTGTGAATTGAGGTACTCATTCGAGATTTCCTCAACTTGAGTTGTCATTGTTGTGACTGGTTCCGTAACTAGTCCACTTAGGATCCAACCGAAAATAGTCTTTTGTGCCAACAGTGTGTTTGAAATTTTCTCAATACCTTCGAGTATTATTTGAGGTATGAGATCGCTGCCTAATAGAAGGTCTATTTGAGCGGGGGTGTTGCAGTTGGGATCTGCTAACTTAAGGTGTGAAACCTTTTCCCAATGCTTGCTATTTATATGATAGCTTGGTAACATATTGGTTAATTGCGGTAAGACTATAGCTTCTGCTTGTATTCTTATATCCGCTTGGGGGGAAAATAGGGTAATGGGGCAGATTTTATTAGAGTTTTGAACTACTCTTCCGCCCATTCCCGTAATTTCAAAGTTGGCTTGTCTTGTTGGCAGATTTAGCCTATTTTGTGCCCTAGACGATATGAAAGATCGTTGTGATCCTTGGTCTATTAGGGCTCTGAGCTTAAACAGTTCTCCTCGATGTTCGATGGAGACGACTGCTGTGGGTAGTAGTACCCTACTTTGATTTTCGCTGTGTAGCGTTTGAGTTGTTAATGCCTTTGAGCAGCATGGTGCTTCTTGGCAATTTTGAGAATTTGGCACTTCGGGATTTGTTGTTGCAACTAAACCCGCGGCTCTTTTGATATTTGCGCTGTTTGGGGGTAAGCTGGAAAAATTATTAATATGAAGCATCGAATGGTGTCGTTTATGACAATAGACGCAGTTAAATTTGCTTTCGCATTCTTTGAGTGTATGCGCATGTGACAGACAGTTTGTACAAAGTCTTTTAGTTTTTACGAAATTGTTGCGGTCGATAATATTCAATTTTTTAAATCTCTCGCAAGATTTGAGCTTATGCCCTCCTGTACATAGTTCGCATGATCGATATTTATTCTGTTCGGATGAGAACGATTGCGTTTTGAAGAAGCTTCTATTTAAATTGTTGTTGCTATTGGCTTGGGGCTTGTGGAAGCTTCTATTGAAATCTTGCTGAACACCTTTTGGTTTACTTGTATTTATTTTTTTGTCTACCCTTTCTGCGATTTCGTACTGGGTAGTGAGAAAATCTTTCATTTGTTGCCACGTTGGGCATTTTTTACGTGATGAGAGCGATTGCTCCCACAATAATAAAGATTTTTCTGGTAATGCTGCTGTGCATATATTTACCAGTATAGGGTCCCAGTTGTCTGTGGGAATATTTTGGGTCGATAAAATCGACAAACAATTGGAAACAGTGGATTGAAGTTTGATAAATTCTTCACTGGTTTCCTTTTGAATTTTTGGCAAGTTCATCAGAATTGTTATCTGCTTATCGACCAATATTCGTTCATTCTCGTATCTTGATTTTAAAGCTTCCCAAGCCATATTAAAATTGTCGTCATTTAATGCGAACTGTTTTACTATGACGCCAGCTTGACCTTTCGTTTTGTATCGGAGGTGATACAATTTTTGTGCATTAGATAATTTTGGGTGGTTTATGTAAACGGCTGTGAACATGTCCCGGAAGGACGGCCATTGTTCATAACCCCCATGAAAAATTTCTGTGTCACATGCGGGCACCTTGAGGTGGATGCCTGAACTTGCCTCTTGACTTTGTACTTGTGGCATCTCTACTCGCGGAAGTGGAGTAGGTGCAATTGCTTTAATTAGTTTCAATTGATCTGTAATCATTGCTTTCGTTTCTTCAAATTGGTCTAAGCAATTTTCATATTTGGCGTAAGCCGAGGATTTGAAATTTTCTGGTAGATCTGAATCATCAGATTCTACTATTGCGTCATAAGAAGCTTGGAGACGTATCCAAAAATTGTCCAGATTTTCTTTTTTGATTTCTAATGCCGATTCAGAATTATCTTGAATGGGCGAAGATGAAAATCGAGTGCAGTATTTAATAAAACAGTCACTCTCAGCTATAAATTTACTGTATGTAATGTCTTTCCCCCTTTTTTGTTTCGTAACACCTTGCTTTGAGCGTGTAGCTTCTGCAGGTGTACATGGACTTTTTTCGTCCGAAACCATTTTTGGAACTTTCAATAGTTGAGAGGATTTAGATTCTTTGGAATCTGTTTCCATTTAGAACAAATTAAATTTTATCAAGAAAAATTTCTATCAGTGTAAACTGATTGACTTGAACGGAATTGCTGATCGCAATTTTTTTTTTTGAAAATGCGAAAGTTTTTTGAAAATTGGTTAAATTGTAAATGTTTTGTTTTGTTTTATTTTGTCGATCGGATTAAATTAAATAACGCGTTTCGTATTAATTAATCTCGAAAAAAGTATAAAAGTATTACGGAATTTATTTATTTTTATTTTATTTTTAATATATGCAATATTTATTTAATTTATTTGTTTTTTGTTTGTATGTCTTATAGGGTATACCTATAGACGAAAACGTTTGTATGTACTTGCAACTGAGTGCTCGTATAAGAGATCAGCGCTTTTTGTACATATGTATATACGCAATCCTGCTTGTTTTTGCTTATCAAAGAACAAGGGGTATTGCCGAAAATGTGCCAATTTGGACTTTGAACATGTAATTTAAATTGTTCGTAATATTAAATTATTATTTTATTTATATATGTAAATATATTGTAATAATTTATACTTTTCCTACCGAACCGTTTAATAAGTATATAATATTTTGAGGTACCCTCGTAGGGTATAATCAACGTTCCGTATATAATTACTCATACACCTATGAGTACCTGTAAGCAGGAGTATTTTGTTTCTCCTTTGAGCGTGCGCGCATAGATGGAATAGAAAAACAAAGCAAAATAAAGGTAAAATAAAATCGTTTGTGCACTTTGATTAGCAAATGTGCACTCTCTTAATTACCCGTAAATACATATGTATGTATGTAAGTTTTATGGTGAGCACAAATTCCGGTAGTGCAATTAGATGCTCTCCAACGAGTGAGTATATGTATATGTACGTATAATAAAAGGTTAAAATGTATATATTGTATGTATGTAGATGAGCAAATATTCCGGGAGTGCACTTGCTCTCAATGGCTGAGTTAAAATGTATATATTTGTATGTATGTAGATGAGGAAATATTCCGGTAGTGCACTTGCTTTCAACGGCTGAGTTAAAATTTATATATTTGTATGTATGTAGATGAAGAAATATTCCGGTAGTGCACTTGCTCTCAACGGCTGAGTTAAAATTTATATATTGTATGTATGTATGTAGATGAAGAAATATTCCGGTAGTGCACTTGCTCTCAACGGCTGAGTATATACATATATATACGTATGATAAAATTTTAACTATAATAAAGCGTTTATATATTGAAATAGTGCATATATGTAAATATGTAATATTCGTTTAGGTTTTCTTGACCTTTTCTCGCCTCTTTTTTTTTTTTTCTCTATGTATATATACATATATATATAACTATTTTTTTTGTTTCCGCATTTACTTTAGCTTACTTATTTAAGGCAATCCTGCTTATTGCTTGATCAAGCATAAGGGGTATCGCCAGACACTTGTGCAAGTAAAATACTTGAAATTATTATTATTTTCTTTTTGAGATATTTTGTGTTTTGATACACGAAGGTAAGCAGTAAATGACAGTTAAAGTATTTATATCTCGATATATATATACACGGTATATAAATATATATATATCTATATATATATATATGTATATGTTGTCGGTTATGCCCAACTGTTTTTTGCAGTATTTCCGTTTTTACCAAAAGTTACTTATAACTGTTTGATAACCGGTGTGTTTGTTTTTTTTTTTTTTTGCAAAACCAATAAATAAAATGAGTTATTCCATGTAAGTTAAATGAATTTGTCAAAATTTTTACCGTAATAATACATAGTACATATATGCAAAAAATTGAAAAATGAAATACTGAAAGGAATCGATACGACTCACTTTGATATCCCTCATGGGATTTTGGGGATAATGGCCAAATTGTGGGTCGGACGGTTTCTGTCCTTATAATCCTGCCCTGGGATGATTCGGTGGGTTCCTTGTTTGATGGCTTGATGTTATTATTTTGTTGTTTTATTCCGCGCCCGTTTTATATTAATATGTATTTTTTATATACATATATGATTATACATTCGCGCCCGCTGTTTTTTATTTATTAGTTAGGTGGTTTTGTTTTCTTTTTTCCGCGCCCGTTTTTTTTTTTTTTTTTTATTTAACTGCTTATTTTTTTCACCGTACTGTGATGTATGTGTATATGTATATGTATTCTTGTTTGATTTTAATTCCTTTGTTTTCCTGTTTTTTCTCACTACCCAAACTCTGTTGTTGGGCTTTTTGCGGGCACATGGAATAGGTAAGTATGTATGTATGCACTTTTAACTCTTTTTTTCCTTTTTATATTCTATTTTTTCAGTTTCGGGCACTGTATTTTTCATATACTTATAATTTCACTGCACATATTATTTGCACTAGCGCTCTTTTTAATTTTTATTTTCTCTCTTTTTCTTTTTCTTTGTCACTATGTTTGTATGTATATATGTATGTAATTTCAATTTCACTGCACATGCACTTGCCTTTGCACCTGCGCACTTATTCACTGTGTTTGTCTCCACTTAATATTTTAAGCTTTTTTTTTTTTTTTCCTTTTTCGCTTTGCAATCTTGTTTCACAATTTCCTTATTTTATTCTTATAAAAAATTATTATTTATTTTTTTTTTTTTTTTCACAATAGTGCCATTCAGTATGGCTCGAAGGACCATATATAATCTAGTACTTACTTCTGCTACCCACGCCTTTGAGAACTAAATATATATTCTTTTTTTTTCACTTCAAGATGAATCGCAGTTTTATTTGAGGATAGAAACGTTATAATAAAAATCTCCCTGGTCGGATACCAGTGGAAGCGTGACAATAATAGAAAATGAATGACAAAATGTATTAAAATTTGTGGACTCCCTGGTCGGATACCAATGGAAGTTTTACGGATGTATTATAGAATTCCACAGAAGAACACTCGCAATTAATTAGTGGGTTCCGCTGCTGCGCACTGAGGATCTCCAGATGCTGGAACGGTGGTTGAGTTGCGCGCCGAAGATGACGAAAAAAAATGTATATATAAATCTGTGGAGCTGCGTGCCGAAAAGTATCACCGATTTAGAAACGTGCGCCGATGTGTGTTGCTCGAAAATCGCGATCGAAAGGGGCGGCTTCTTCCTTGACAAGGGTTTTTGCTCGTTGGGCGGTGGTGGATTAGCAGCTGCGTGTATTGGTGTGTGTGTGTGGTGTTTTCTGCTGCTTCCAATGGATGTGTGGTGTGTGGGAAATCTGCTGTCTTCAGGTGTGGTGTATGTGCCAGTGTTGCTTGTGAGTGATGTGCTGTGTGGTGTAGTGGCGCGTCAGGGCGGGAAGCATAACTCATTTAGCCAATATGTTTTGTGAGAATATTTCGATGGGGTTCTGATCTGACCGTTTTACAATAATTTGGTTTCTAAAGGAGTTTACTGGTTTTTTTACTCGTTTGAGTCTTTGTGTTGGTGAGCTTTGTGCTGAATGTTGGGAGTCATCAGAATTTAAAGTGTTGTTTATTTGCTGACGAGAAAGGGCATCAGCGACCACGTTCTGATGTCCGGGTTTGTAAACGATTTTTGCACCATATTCTTCAATGAAATTTTTCCATCTTTTTAATTTTGTATTGGGTTTTTTTTCTGATATGGAGAATATTAGAGATTGATGGTCGGTGTATATTGTTAAATCTGCTATACCATACAAGTAGTTGCGTAGTTTCTGTAGTGACCATACAATTGCGAGTAACTCTTTCTCATTTGTGGAGTAATTCTGTTCTGTTTCACTGAGCGTTCGTGAAATAAATGATATGGGTTTTTGGTTTTGGGATAATACGGCTCCTATAGCGTAATTGCTAGCATCTGTGGTTAATTCGAAAGGTTTGTTAAAATTTGGTTGGAAGAGTTCGACCTGGGCTTGTAGTTCTTCTTTTATTATGTTCAGTGCTTTTAGTGCAGGTTCGTCTAAAGTAATTTTTATTTTTGCACTTTGATTCTTTGATATGCCACCGTTCTCTCCTCTGAGGAACGTAGTTAGTGGTTTGACGAGGGCTGCAAAATTCTTTATAAATTTTCTATAGTAACTTGCGAGACCTAGGAAGGATCTGAGTTCCTTCAGTGTTGTAGGAATAGGGAAATTTTTAATAGTCTGTATTTTTGTTGGGTCAACTGTAATCTTGTTGTATTTAATTATATGCCCTAAGTATTCAACAGAGTCTTTGAAAAAGTGAGATTTTTCGTTAGAGATTTTCATATTGGCCTGGTGAAGGGCATTTATGATTATGCGGATGTGTTCGATATGTTCTTCAGGAGAGGAAGAATAAATGAGAACATCGTCTATATAGACGTACGCGAACTTCCCGATATATGGTCTAAGGATATCATCCACGCATCTTTGAAAAATAGATGGGGCGTTTTTCAGGCCGAATGGCATACGAAGAAATTCGTATTTAGCTCCATTTACACTAAAAGCCGTTTTTTCCCTGTCTGATTTATTAATAAGGATCTGATGGAAACCAGACTCTAAGTCTAGAGTTGAAAATACTTTTGCGTTTCCTAAATTTTGTATGGTCATAGCCACATCAGGTATGGGGTATCTATCTGTAACAGTTTGATTGTTAAGTTTCTGAAAGTCTACGACCATTCTGCGCTTAGGTTTCCCTTGTTCATCGGTACCTTTTTTTGCGACTGTCCAAATGGGAGAGTTATACGGACTTTTGCTGGGTTGAATTATTTCATTTTCTAAAAGTTTGTTAATTTCTTTGTTAATGAAATCGCTATCCGACATAGGGTACGGATATTGCTTGGTCCAAATAGGATCTTCGGATTTCGTTCTAATGGTAGCTTGTACCGTGGTAGTATATGGTAGCACTTCATTTGTGTCTTCATTTCTTTGCATAATTTCTTCGATTTCTGCTCTATATTTTTCACTATTAACCGTATAATTTATTTTTTGCACAGATTCACTTTCTTTCTTGGCCCTATATTTATAACTGAGCGTGTACTCGAAAAGGTTGATTTCTGCTTTAATTTTCCTAAGACCCTGTTCACCCAGAAGCATATCGAATTCTTTTAATGCATCAGTTTCAAAAAATGTGAGATTATGTTCTAACAATGTAATTATTTTTTTTGATTTGGTTATTGAGTAACCATGAAGAGTTTTCACTTTTACAGGTTTAATTTGAATAGACTTACCTAAGTTACATTTTGTACTTAAATAGTTGTTTGTTGCTCCAGTATCAATCAGGATGTTAATAAGTTTGCCTGTATCCCTGCAGTGGCGTTGCAGACACGGCAAATCGTTCATGCGCCTAAAAAAGCGCTGCCTGTTTCGTAATCATCGTTCTCGTATTCTGGTGTAAGCGATTGTAGTTCTTCGTCGCGTGTCTGGTTTACACGTTGACATTTCTGTTGTACGTGGGAATTATGAGATGAAGGATTTCGTTCTCTTTTTTGAGGGTTACCGCGAAATTGATTATTTGGAGGTAGCCCTTGTAATTGACGGTTATAGCTGTTTTGTTGTGGTTTGGAATGATCCCTATTGGGATTTGCGGATCTCGTGTATTGTTGTGATGAATTTACGTCCATTGGTTGATGCTGTTGCCGGGGTGCTGTCTGATTGTATTGCACCTGTACGTTAGGTTTGTACCTTTGTGGCTCCTCGTAATGTCTTCTGCTTGAGTTTTGGTACTGTGATGTATTATATTGTCTCTGCTGATTGTATTGCGGAACGTCGAATTGTGAGTTTATATTATCGTGGTATATCGTACTCGCGATAGCGTAAGCGGTTTCTAAGTCCTTCGGATTGTGACTGTAGAGGGTGCCGCTGGTATATTTGCTGTTCAGACCGAGAATGAATGTCCTCACAGCTTCCTGGTTTGCATATTCAATCATAGCTGATGGATTTCCTGGTCCATGATTATCCATCTCAACTTTAGTGAGTGCAAGATTAAGTGACTTGCTGACTTCGGAATGGAACTCTGCCAGAGTCCTTTTTCCTTGCTTTATTCTTTTCATTCCTTCGAGCAAAACATACAGAGGTCTCTGGTCCGCATAAGTATAATCGAGACGGTTTATTATGGAATAAAAGTTGAATTTGGTGTTGTGGTTTATTAAAATATCGGCCGCTTCTCCTTGAATTTTGGAATGGACAATCGAGAGTGCCGTGTAGTACATGGGTGTAGTAGCGTAATTCTTGATGTTTTCCATGTGCGTCCAGGCGCGTTTTCTCCATGACCTATAATGGTTCATATCGCCTGTGAAGACTGGTAAGGTTTTGAATATTTCTAAGTTTATTTGTGATTCATCTGTGATGTTTGGTGTACAGTCCTGGTATTGGTTTGTGACTGTGACGTTAGGTGTTGCGTGGGTTTCCAACGAATTCAATCTTTGTTGAGTTTCAGTGAGCGTTGTGGTCAGAGCAGCGATTTGTGCTCTCAAGCTTGCGATTTCTTGTGTTGTCATCTTGACGTCGGTGTTCAATAGGGGACGACGCAAATTGAACGGCTTTTGTCTCCTTTTTTGAGATTCTAGCGTGTTGGGATATCCGTTGATATAACGTTGCTTGACTGTTTTATCTATATATCAAGACTTATCCGTTATTCTTTTCCAGATTTTGCAGGAATATTAATTTTATCTTTGTTCAATTTTAAGCACCTTTTTCAAAGATCTAGTGCTGGAAGTCCTACTTCCCGTGGAATTTTTTCTATCGTTTTATTCAATGGATAGAGATGGCTTACAGACTGGTTGAGCCCCCAGTTAATATCGTTTACACGATATGAGTTCAAGAATTTAAACAATTTTATTTATACGCCGAAATGCGTGCCTTTATTGATATTCTTAAGAACTAAATTTTAATATAAGATCTTACAGCTATTTATACTAATGAAATGCGGCTGCTGTTATCTGCATGCGACTTCTTTGTCGTAATTCGATATCTGCTATCTTGCTATTACTTGAGATGCGGAGTTGGTTATCGCAGTGGATTATTCCATTGCCAGATGTTTGTTGTTTACATGTTGAGAATGCCTTTCTAGATAATGCATGTTCATTTCTATTGTTCGACTGATAGTGCATGTTAAAGCGAGTTCTATCGGTTTACATACATAGTTCGCCTTTGTTCGGAATGTATATTAGGAGATAAGATGTATGTGAGTGTGTGTGACCCGGAGCGAGGCTATGTCGTTAACTCACGACAATACCCCGGCAGAAGATTCTAACGAATTCTCCGACATTAATTTTTTAGGTTAACAAATTCAACGTTACCCTACTTTCAATGTAAAGATGGTAACGGAGAAATCCTGAAATTCTTAATAGACACAGGTTCTAACAAGAACTATATTCAACCCCAACTTGCCAAAATCCCCATTTCAAACAACGAAAATTTCTATGCCAGCTCAGTAGGAGGGAACATCGAAATCACGCATCACACTTTTCTTAACCTTTTTGGACTTAACGACGAAAATCTAAAATTTTTCATTCTACCTACCCTTAAATCCTTTCATGGAATTCTAGGTAATGACAGTCTTAAGCAGTTAGAAGCAATAATTTTCACTTCAAAAAATTATATGCTATTAAAAAATAACATAAAAGTCGTAATCAAACAGCAAACAGCAAAATCAATAAATAATATCGAAATTAGAACGGAACATTTCACACTTGGACAGACAGAAAAACTTCGAAATTTATGTAATAGATACCCGCAACTTTTTTCCGACCCAGACGAAAAATTAACGTACACTACCGTTGTAAGAGCCGAAATTAAGACGACCACTCAAGATCCAGTATATTCCAGATATTACCCTTATCCCATGTCCCTTAAGGATGAAGTCGAAAAACAATTGACAAAATTACTCGAGGATGGTATAATAAGGCCTTCTCGATCCCCCTATAACTCCCCAATCTGTATAGTACCGAAAAAAGTTGATGCATCTGGCACAAAGAAGTACAGAATGGTAATTGACTACCGCAAACTTAATATAGTTACGATAGCCGATCGCTATCCTATCCCAGATACAAATGAGGTACTCTCTCAACTCGGACAAAACAAATTCTTTACAGTTCTTGACCTGAAAAGTGGCTTCCATCAGATTCCATTAGTTGAAATGGATATTGCGAAGACAGCTTTCTCAGTCAACAATGGTAAATATGAATTTACCAGACTTCCCTTCGGCCTAAAAAACGCACCCTCAATTTTTCAAAGAGCATTAGACGATAAACTCAGAGAATATATCGGCAAAATATGCTTCTTTTACATAGATGACATAATCATTTTTGGCAAAGATGAAGACTCCCATCTAAAAAATGTTGAAACAATTTTCCGAACTCTACAAAAAGCTAACATGAAAATCCAGATTGACAAATGCGAATTCTTAAAGACGGAAGTCGAATTTTTAGGATTTGTCATTTCTCAAAACGGAATAAAAACAAATCCAACAAAAGTAAAAGCAATTTTAGACTTCCCATCCCCACAAACTTTAAAAGAACTCCGATCTTTTCTAGGACTATCTGGTTATTACCGCCGTTTTATTAAAGATTATGCCAAACTTGCCAAACCACTAACCGTACTTTTGAGAGGGGAAGAGGGACGTATGTCCAAAAATCTTTCATCCAAAATTAAAATTACTCTTGATAATAAAGCAATAGAAGCATTTAATAAATTAAAAAAATCACTAGTATCTTCTGACGTCATGTTACAATACCCAGACTTCGAAAAAGAATTTCACTTGACAACCGACGCATCAAACCACGCAATAGGAGCAGTCCTAGAGCAGGACGGCAAACCCATAACGTTCATTTCCAGAACACTGACAAAGACTGAGGAAAACTACGCGACTAACGAAAAAGAACTTCTAGCTATAATATGGGCTTTAAAAACTTTTAGGAATTACCTTTATGGATCAACCACAGTAAAAATTTTCACGGATCATCAACCGTTAACATATTCACTCAGTAACAAAAATACCAACAATAAGCTGAAAAGATGGAAATCGATATTAGAAGAGTATAATTATGAAATTAAATACAAACCTGGCAGTAACAATATTGTGGCAGACGCACTTTCTAGACCACCACAGCAAATAAATTCCATGTCAGCAACACAACACAGTGACGAAAGTTCAGCTCAAACCTTAATTCCATATACTGACGCCCCAATCAATGCCTTTAAAAATCAAATCTTTATTTCAACAGGTGAACCATCTTCATACCAATTTAAAATACCCTTTCCTACCTATCACAGGCATATCATAATTGAAAGAGATTTTACGGAAGAAAGTCTTGCTACCATATTAAAAAGATATCTCAATCCTTCAGTAACAAATTGCATAAAAACTGAAGACAGCATCTTAGGCAAAATCCAAACAATTTATCAAATTCATTTTAGTAGATACAGGGTACGTTACACTCGAAAATTTACAAAAGACATTATAGATGGATCCGCACAAGAAACGGAAATAATCAACGAACACAATAGAGCTCATCGCAACCCCACAGAAAATAAAGCACAACTTTTAGAAAGATGCTATTTCCCACAAATGAACGCCAAAATAAAACGAAATACAAAACAGTGTAAAATCTGCTTAGAAAATAAATACGAAAGACACCCCGTAAAACCCATCCTGGAAGCTACTCCGATTCCTAATTACCCAGGCCAACTTGTCCACATAGACCTTTACTACACTAATAGTAAGATAGTACTCACAGTAATAGATAAGTTCTCAAAATATGCTCAAGCAAAAGTCGTACCTTCTAGAGCATCCGAAGATATAAAAACACCCTTAAGAGAAATCTTGACATCATTTGGAATTCCTGAGAAAATCGTGATTGACAACGAAAAATCATTAAGCTCAGCTTCTATAACCTTCATGTTGGAAGACCAATATGGAATAGAAATCTTCAAAACCGCACCGTACAAAAGTTCAATAAACGGACAGACAGAGCGATTCCATTCAACACTCACCGAAGTACTCAGATGTACTAAGGCAGAGAAAATCCATACCGACTTTGAAGATCTTCTTAATAGGTCTTTGTATAAATATAATTATTCCATTCATTTCACCACAAAAAGAAAGCCTGTACAAGTATTTTTTGGAAGAACAGTCGGACCTAATCCTTTCGAATTAGACAGACAAGAAAATATTAAAAATCTCAAAAACAAACAAGAAAAAGACCTAGAATTTCATAATAAGAATAGAACTGATTTCAAGACATACAATAACGAAGACACTCTTTACGTTCAAATAAATAAAAGACTAGGTAATAAATTAACGCCCCGTTATAAAAAAGAAATAGTTCAAGAAGACAAAGGCAACACGATTGTAACAAAATCAGGTCGCACCGTTCACAAAAGTTTCATAAAAAAATAATAATAATACACTCAATTTTTCAGGATCTTGCTTGCTTTGTGCAATGCAGAAGTTAAAATTTTGGACTATACGAACAGCCACTTAGTAACGATAGAAATAGGAACCGCAAAGGTCCAGACCGGAACATTCAGATTGATACACACCATTAACCTCGACCTATATGACTCCGTGCTCAACGAAATACATTCCTCAATAGAACATTACGTAACAAGGAAAGGCCGTAGCTATTTATTCTTATCCCAAGAAGAAAAATCCATCCGATCCCTATTATCCCAGCTCAAACCCAAAAGAACCAAGCGAGCAATAGATTCTCTTGGCACAGCCTGGAAATGGTTGGCCGGATCCCCAGACCATGAAGATTTGAGAATATTAAACAATAAAATTAATAACCTGTTAGTTAATAATAACCAACAAGTAATAATTAATAAGTCTATTCTAGAAAGAATAAATAATCTGACGTATATTTCTAATGTAATATTAAATGAAATTAAGTCAAATGACATTGTCAAATTAGAAGTAGAAAAAGGTATTGAGACAAAATTAAATTTAATTAAAGAAGAGCTAACAAATATAGATTATTCTATCCAGTGGGCGAAAGCTGGAATTGTAAACTCGTTTATGTTATCAAATGAAGAATTAGTTGTAATCAAGGAAACATTAGAAAAACAAAATACGCCTTACATAAATGTAATCGAAGCTATTGAATTTAGCGATGTCAAAATTGCATCAAATTTATCATCTATCATTTATATTATAAAATTTCCATTGACAAGTCAAGAGCTTTGTAAATCAATAATAACAAAACCTGTAAACCTAGGAAATACGGCTATTAAACTTGAATACGAAAATTTAATTGTTTGTAATAAAGACATATTTGGTGTCAAAAATAGCTGTAATAATGTTAACGATTTAATAATTTGTAAGCAAGATAATTTAGAAAAAGTCACGAAAAGCAGCTGCGTACCAAATCTACTAAAGGGCTACGCATCCAACTGTACTTTAGTCAATAACCGCCACATACCAAAAATAGAAGAGGTAATACCTGGTTTATTGCTTATCAACAGCTATAATGGGTCTCTGAAGATAGACAACGAGGTTATTAACCTACAAGGAACCTTCCTGATAAAATACGATAACGCAAGTTTAACTATTGAAAACAAGAATTATACAAATAGAAATCAAGTTCTTGCACAACCCCTACCAGCTATCATCAAATCAGCAGACGTTACAGCACATCTCGAAGAAGTCCTCTCTCTGCAATATTTGAAGGACCTTAACGTAGCAAATATCCAACAAATCAATGCCATCAACACTAAATACAAAATCAGCCTATTCACTGGATCCACAGCAATAATACTATTACTTTTTGCCCTGTTTGTAATGATAGCAAGAAAGATCCTCCTCAAACGAAAAACAAAGTTTCGTATTCAGGTCAATAATAATGTTACACCAACGAAAGGATCAACCCCTACACTTGACGATATTTCAAGGACATCCAACGAGGACGCTGCATGTTCTAAAGGGGGAGGAGTTAACGCAACATACGCCGAAATTGGCTTACATAGCTTTTACAAATAAAAGCTTACGTAAGCATGCGACTTGGACAGCGTTCGCTATCCCACGGCTAAACGACACCACACGCGCATCCGGAGTAACTGACGATACAGCACCGTCACTTGAGAACGTCAGTGCTGCTTTTCAGCAACAACAACGACTCCAATGCACCTGTACGTGACTTGCTAGCTTAGTTTAACCATAAGAAGATTTTTGTATTTCAGTCTAAGTTTGGTTTTTGAAACGTGAACAAATAAATAAATAACTTACACAATTGTGTGGGTATATACATACTTACAATTTGGGTTATTTGAAATATAAATGCAATTATTATACAACTTAAGGGGTAATTTATAAGTATAATATAAATTTTAAATAAAACCTGATGTGGTTACTTATTCCCGCGTTGATCTTCAAAGGTTCTGCTGCTTTTGTTGCTGCTGACTCTGCTGCTGCTGTATGATTTAGTTGCTGCTGCTAGTTTTGGCGCCTGTATGTCCGTCCACTGTGGTGATTCGTTTTAATGTGTCTTTCTGTTTCTTGGGTTCTTCGTTGTTATGTTGGCGCTGTTGGATGTTTTTTGCATTGTCCTCTAATTCGTATTTAGACCAGTTAAGAGGACAATGCAGGGGTGGGTTCATTTGGTATAAACAGTGAATAAATCAAAAATTTAAAATTGTGTAAAAGCTGTATATTTTCAAAAACATGTGAATTTTAACATAACATTGACAATTATAGTAATGGTAGTAGTAGTCATCCTGGCAAGATTGGCAAAGAAGAAGAAAGTAAATTTAAATAAAGGAAATACAAGAATTCAGGACAGTTCTAACAGTAACGCGGGGGAGTTACGTCATCAGATGACTTCACCAATCACAACAGACACACGTCGCGCTGAAATGTTTGTCCTGCCTCTCTAGGTGCTCGGAGACAACTCACCAGCCGCTCGTTCGTTAGTTAGGAACAGCCTCTACCGTATCCAGTCGGTACGCCTCGAAGTACAGTCGCGACGGAAGAAAATCAGCCCTATTACTTTCCGGACAAAACCTTGGAAAAATTATTGTTAAGTCTTTTCATAATGAAATGCCAAACAATACAGAACAAAGATATTATGACAGCTTGACAAGACTCACGCGTTATCTGTCAAATAAAAGCTATTGGAAAAAGTACCTCACTTGGATCACCCGTTAAAAAATATTAGAATACCTACACTATTGCTAACAAATGGCAAAATAATGAAAAGACATTTTTTATTTTTAATTTCAAATTATTTTAATCAGTAATTAACTATAGATCCATAGAAAAGTGAAAACTTGTTGAGCTCGTGGGGTGAAATTCTGAATCTGGATGTAACCAACTACAATTTGGAAGCAGAAAAATAAATTTGAGAGACCGTGGAAAGAATATTTATTTATTTATTTATAATAATTCATATAACAAAGGGAGTTTTATTATATAAATACATAAACGCAGCACTGGCTACGAGGCCTTCAACCGCCTTGTAATTATAACTAGGTAAAAAGTTCTATTTGCTAAGGGTTAGTAAAGATGTAAGTTGCTTAAATATGTTTGATCAAATCGTTGGTTTTTAAGAATCTACAAACAATCATAACGTTTTTTTCTGAATGTTCACTTAGTAGTTTTATGAGATCAATGTTGCCAGAGTTGTGGGCTGTTGAGTGAAGCATCGGACAGAGTGTGAGTAAGTGTTTGATAGAAGCGGTGTCATCGCAACGGGGGCAAATGGATGGGCTTTTACCCGATAGTAAGTGGGCGTGTGTTATGATAGTGTGTCCAATCCTTAATCGAGTATATGTCTTCATTGCGCTAGTTGGAACTGTTGACGAGTAGATTATTCGATTTCTGGCTGGGTTTATGTCCGCGTAGTGATGTTTAAATGTTTTCCATTCGCTTGCGTTTTTTTGATGCCTTTTGTGCTTAATAAGGTTAGAAATGTCTTGCTTGGATGAGGCATAGTATGTTAAGGCAGGAGTCCTGGCTACATTTTTCGCAGCGAGGTCTGCAAAGTGGTTGCCTGAAATACCAGCATGGCCAGGTACCCACATTACTTGGATTTTCTGAGGGGCACCAACGACCGCGTCCCTGATAACTTCTATTATGGGATTGCGATTGGAAGGAGACGTTATTGCTGACATCCACGATTTGCTGTCTGTACAAATGAGGAACTTTCCTTTAGTCTTTTTTGCGTGATTAACTGCATGAAGGATAGCAGATCCTTCAGCGGTAAATACAGAGCTCGTTGAGGGGAGAAGCCAATTGCAATAATTTCTCCTGTGGCAGTGACAACTGCTAACGAAGTGGAATCGAGGAACTTGGAACCATCCGTGAACAATAGCTTCCAGCCGTTATTTGTATAATTAGATTCCAGTTCAGCAAAGGTTTGTTGAAAGACTTCGTTTGGTGTGTTTTGCTTGGACAAAAACATAAGCTTATTCTGTTGGATTTTATCATTGATCAGCCAGGGAGGATGTCGTGTAGTGAATTTGCATGTTGCGTTACGTAAAATATTATTTTCTTCAGCGAAACTTAAGCATCTTGAAATAGCCGATTGTATTTTTGGAATTTTTCTTTTTTTCGTGGCATGGGTGATAGTTGTATTTAGTAATGGGTTGGTGTTCTCAGCCGTTTTCGCAAGAATTTGGAGCGAAGAATCTATAATTTTATTTTGAATAGTTGGTAAACCAGATTCAGCCATTATCGTTTTTATTGGCGAGGTTGGAAACGCCCGGAGACTTCGCCGTATTGCGCAATGGTATGGTGCATTTAAAAGGTTGATACTGCTTTCGGAGCAATTGCCATAGATGGGGAGCCCATAATCTATTTTTGAAGTTAGCAAAGCTCTGACAACATTGACAAGTGTGTTCGGATGAATAAATGAATGCTTAGACGAGAGATATTTAACAATATTTAATCGTGTCATTAACGAGTTTCTGACATATTTACAGTGAGCATTAAAGTTATACTTAGAGTCAAAAATTAATCCTAGTAATTTCAGCTGTGTTTTACATTCGATGTTAGTTTGGTTGTGGGTAAGTGAAATACCGTTGCAAGTTTGCTTCCTACATACATGAAGGATATGTGTTTTGTCATTATCGTGTGGAGAAGGAAAATTGCAAATTTCGCATGTTGGGGAGCCTTTACAATGTTTTTGCGTATGACCCAATTTCTGACATGACCTGCAGCGCATTGGATTAGGCACGTACGGTCGCACAGAGGTCATCCTCCATGCGATGTTTATTTTGTTTGGAAGGGAATAACTGTTGAATGATATTAGCATAACACCAGTAGGCTTTATAACACCTTCAACTTTGCGAGTGAACTTATAAACCGCGGAAACTTCGTAAGAACTCAGTCCTTCTATTATTTCGCTTTCAGGCACATCGTTTAAGAACGGTGCATAAATGGTGCCTTTGTTACAATTAAGATGTTGATGATAGCTAGCGCTAACAGCGCCAATGTTGAAAAGACATTTCGTTTTTATAAACTTTTCTGCTACTTGCTTATTTTTCACTAGCAGTAATAGGCTGCCGTCCCGTAATTCACTGATTTTGTTTATCTCTTTGCTCACGGTGAGTAAGGCATTGTAAACACGAAAACAAGAAACCTTCGAAAGCGGTGTAGTATTCTCATCGGATTTAATCACTATATACTTTGGGTCATCACTTTTTATTGGCGGTAAGTCAGGAAAAGCATCTTGCAGTTTTTGATACGATTTTTTACGTTTTGGTTGGGGACCTAGGGCCAGCGCAGCAAACCTGTTGTCCCCGAACTGGAAGCCCACCGGGGGCATAGTGGAAAAATTATAATACACCTATATAAGTATTGGATTATATTTCTCACTTAAAATAAGTATTAATCGCGTTACTTAAGTAAGCAGACCGGTGTGCAAAAAAAAACACCAAAAGAGAGCTATATGAATAGCTGTAAACTCAGAGAAAGACGCTAACTCAACTGCTCAGTACGAGGTTTAGTCGGTGACTGTGGAAAGAATATACTTTTAGAGTAAAATTAAATTTTGAAGTCTTTTGCTTCTTCCCACTCATTGATATTTTATCTAGGAGGAGGATGGAGTCATTTGTAGAAGTTCACGCAAGTGAGGAAAGTTCTCTGATCGCCATTCACTTGGGAGTAGCCAGAAACGATTCTTTTACATATGGCTCAAGCAGCTCTCGACTTCCGATATTTGACCAAGTATCTTCTGGGTAGCCTAATAACATCCTTTTGATGGCGAGCAAAAGTGAGAAGCGAAACATTCTCTACACAGAGTTGTGCGCTGGGCTTGGGACGCGCCACGTAAAATATACCAATGAAAAAGCATAAACAGCCTCCGAACAGAGCCCCCCTTTTGATGACGAACATGGCAAACGAAAAATACATATGTACATTATATGGTGTTTATAATATAAGAGCAGGTTTTGTAGCACCATAGATATAGTAAGTTTCGTTAGCAAAGTTAAAATTATTTCAGAAGCATTCTTAATAACTACCGGCAACAAGGAAATGGAGAGCTTGTAGTAACGTTCCTTCATCTCATTTAGTATAAAACCAAATGATTCCTTTTTTAAACGGAAGTAACTAATGGATATTCAATAACATTACTTAAAACCCATTTAATTGCCAATAAAGCTTTGGTTTACTAGGTGTTGGTGTTTTTCTTATATACAGCACATCAGTTTTGGCACTAATGTTTTTATCACTGAAATATAAATCAAAACTAATTACAATTTTAATAAGTATTCGGCTTTTTTCGTGCAGTAACTAAATCAAATTGTTTTTATTTTTCAGTTGTTTAATTTTCTGTCAAATCTTAATTTTTTAGGTTGGCAACACCGAGCAAACTTTGACCGAAAATAGTTGAAAATTGTAATACCAAACAGAGTTGGGTGGATCCGAAAGTGAATTGATACAACTTCAGTTCAACCTAGTGGAGTTAAAAACCATAATAGAAGTATTAATTATAAATAACACAAAATTTGGAATTTGGTAAAATAAAACGAATTTCTGATATAATTCCGGTAACGTTATCCTGATTAAACCGATAAGTGTGTTAAGTCTAATGATTGAGCCGGAACGTTTCACTTGAAACAGAGAGATTTTGTCTATAAATTTATATGATCACTGCCACATGTTCTTTCTTAAAATGTACTTTATAAAAAAATTTGTTTTTTATGGTTTTCAGGAGTCCTGCAGTTACGCAAATTTGGTCATATGTATGACATAGAAACACATCTGCGTTTGGTGAATCCCACAACTTACACTAAAATATTAAGTGAACTGAAAGACAAAGAAATTCACAATCTGATAATCGATACGAACGCTGCAAATATTTCAATCCTACTGAAAGGGGTAAATTACAATAATTTATAATTAAAAACTAATGTGTATTAATTAATCCTCCAGCCCTTACGGCTGTTGTCCAGGAAATAAAAATTGTTTCGATTATTCCTCAAGTTCTTACGGCTGTTATCCAGGAAATAAAAAATTGTTCTCCAGTTTTATAATTCAATAATCTTTATTAACCAAATTGTTTCTCCACTTTAAACTTTAATATTTTCCAATTTAATTTTACTAAGCACTATGTGCTCCTCTTAAAGTCTAGCTTAAGACTAAAACTTAAAAATATGAGCCCTGTCTGATTTCCTAAGCTTTAGCACAATTTCGGCAATTCTGCTGTTACTGCACCTGATACTGTTGTTGTTGCTACCGCGCTGATATTGGAGTAGCAAAGAGTTTGCCTGTTGATGTGAAAATGCTGACGCGGACTATTCCCACGCTTACTGGCTGGTGTAGAGTAGCTCTAAGAACTCTACAGTGGGCAGACTGGCAGACTAATGTGTTAACTAATATCTTAAAAAGTCGGACAAGTCGATTTACACCTTAACACTGCAATAGTTTGTTCCCAACGAGGGCAATTGTTTTTAAGGATAATTACATATTTTATGTCTCTAAATGTTTTAAAATTTGCCATTTCATTAATTTTTCTGCGTTTTATTTAAAATGTAAATGTAAAATATAGTATAATTGTGAAAAATTAAAAGCTATACATTTGTTTGGAATAATTTCCAAACTTATCTTGATAATTAATATTAGTATTTGTTACTACATATACATATAATTGATAAAAATGCGCGTTATTTGTATGCTAATGTTGTGTTACGGTGCCTTCAATTTAATTCTATAATTAAAATGTTTCAGATTCTGCAACTGCAAATGAATGAATACAAGTATCATTATTTATTTACTAGTTTCGACATTGAAACATTCGACTTGGAGGATTTTAAAAATAATTTCGCGAATATTACCTCGTTCCGCCTGGTAGATGTTGGCGATTTAAGTGTTAGAAATATTCTCAAAAATATGGAGGCTTATAACTACAATTATAATAATAAGACAACTTACTACAGGAAGCTGCGTACTATTGAAGTTTAGTAACTCCAATGAATGCTTATTTGTTATTTTGTAATAGGACAATATTAATATTCAATATTTTCAGACGGAACCCGCTGTAGCGTATGATTCGGTTTATATATTCGCAATAGGATTAACTAGTTTACAACAGTCGCTGACTCTTAGCGTTTCGAATGCGTCATGTGCCAGTGAAATCCCGTGGGATGGCGGTTTGAGTTTGATAAACTATATAAATTCAGTAATTCATCTAATTAACCCATTTAACATTTATATTTTTAAATTTTACATTTCTATTTGTAAAAAAGGTTGAGTGGAGGGGGCTGACAGGACCTATACAATTTAAAGAAGGACGGCGTGTTAAATTTAAATTAGATCTTGTAAAACTGAGGCAGCACTCCTTAGTTAAGGTGGGAGAGTGGACTCCACAAACACGTCTTAATATAACTGAGCCTGCGCTGTTTTTTGATGGCGGAACAATTAATGTTACGCTGGTCGTGATTACAATATTGGTGAGAAAAAGTTTATTAATATAATGGAGGCGATGAAATACGTTACATAGATTAAATTGCTATTTGAAATCGAATCATAGTATGCGTGTTCTTTGCAGGAAACCCCTTACGTGATGATGCACTACGGCAAAAATTACACTGGAAATGAGAGGTTCTATGGATTTTGCGTAGATATACTGGAATTGATAGCTCGTGACGTCGGCTTTGATTACATTATTGACCTAGTGCCTGATCGAAAGTATGGCGCACAAGATCCATTTACAGGCGAATGGAACGGAATGGTGGCTCAACTTATGAAATATGTAAGAACGTTCAAACACCCTAATACAGTTCGACAAATTCTTGAAATTCACAATTTCATTAAATATTTTTTTATTCAACAAAAGAATGATATGTATTGTAACGACATCGCAATCCGATAGTATGAGGTTAGATATGGGCAGAAAAGCAACAACTTAACTCGTTTCAAAAATCGTATCCTTCCAAGCCATCAATATTATAAATATTAGACTTGCGATTGACTTAATACCGCATACATTGGCCAAATATGTGGGATAGGTATCTTAATGAAAATGAAAATGAAGGAGATCATCAATGTAAAATGGATAGAGTAAAGCGAATATACCTCTTAGCCCCCATATACCTAGTATATCGATTTTTAAAGAACTACTTGACTTTATCTTTACTCTGAGTATCTTTATTATAAATATGTTTTGTTTTTTTCATTATAGAAAGCCGATTTGGCCGTTGGATCAATGACAATTACATATGCACGGGAAAGTGTTATCGATTTTACTAAGCCATTTATGAACTTGGGCATAAGTATTTTGTTTAAGGTAATCAGATGCTTACATTTTAAATGTAAGATGTAGTTCACAAAACAGAGAAATATTTTCAAATTAATCGCTGTTTCATTTATATTAAATCATACCTCTATTAGGTGCCATCAAGTCCGGCTTCTCGTTTATTTTCTTTTATGAATCCGCTGGCGTATGATGTATGGCTCTATGTTTTAGCGGCATATTTTCTAGTATCCTTCACAATCTATGTAGTGGCAAAGTTGTCGCCAATAGAATGGCGCGATAAGCATCCATGCGACATTAAGAATCCTATTGTTACCAACCAGTTTACATTAGCTAACAGTTTTTGGTTTACAATCGGTACATTGATGCAGCAAGGATCAGATATAAATCCAAAATCGCTATCGACGAGAATAGTTAGCGCTATATGGTGGTTCTTCACATTGATTATAATTGCCTCATATACCGCTAATCTAGCGGCATTTTTGACGGTTGAGCGAATGATTACGCCCATTGAAAATGCTGAGGACTTAGCCAGTCAAACAGAGATATCATATGGTACTCTAGAGAGTGGTTCTACGATGACATTTTTTCGCGACTCTATTATCGAGACATACAAAAAAATGTGGCGTAATATGGAAAATAAAAAGTCCATTGCTTTCACTTCCACTTATGAAGAGGGTATAAAACGTGTTAATCAAGGTAACTTTGCATTTCTAATGGAATCTACAATGCTTGATTATATAGTACAGCGAGATTGTAATTTAACTCAAATCGGAGGCCTACTGGATACTAAAGGTAAGTTTAATCCTATTGTATGTATATAATGATGTACTTATTTATGTTATACATATGTGTAACATTATCTAAAGAAATGGAACCCATAAATTTTGGGCATATGCATATTAGGACGGGTTGATTTACAGGGAGCCAACGGAAAAATCTCGTATGCAATAAATGTTGTACGGATCATTGTGAACAACTTTGCTTAAGGAACTATGGGTATGAAACTAGTTTCGGACCAGCGATTTCTAAAGCGAAGTCTTTTAGGGATCATAAAAGTTTTTCCTTCACTTTTTGAGATATTCAAACGAAATTTAATACGTAGGTGCATTGAGATGTTCTATTGATCTAGAATTATTCAGATTTTTTAAACTTCGCTTTAAATATCGCTGGTCCGAAATTAGTTATAGACCCATGTCTCTTAAATAAAGTTTTACAGAATAATCCGTAGAATATTTTCGACAAACCCGATTTTATAAAAAAAAATCGACCCGCTCTATATGTATGCCAAAGTATGCTTCGTTTAAGTCCGTCAAGCTGCAAGCTAACGCCAACTGGCAATAGCAGAAGGTGGATTCTTCAGGATTAACCATTTCAAAATCAAAAGTTTTTAAAAACTTTTACAGATTGTTTTTCTTGTTAATATTAGTTCATATATCTGACAAAAATAAACTTTAGAAACCTTTGAAATGAAAATTAACTCTTCTGTATTTAGTTCTGTAAAAGTAAGTAGGGTCTGTTCGCATTAGATATAGAATCAAGCTACTTCATCAATAGACATAATGAAATCGCCAAAACTTTGAAAACCGATAAGCTCACAAGAGGAATGGGAGTAAGTTGGATTTCGCGTGCGATAATATGCGTTGGCCGACGATCAACTTCTGTGCGATTGCAAGATCTTTCTGTCTTAGAGTAGATCGTATGAGATGTAACAACAGTTAGGAGCAAGCTTCATTGTCATAGTTATATGGAGAAGGTGAGCTAAAAACTTCCAATTCGTGGAAGATTTGACTGCAGAGATCTATCAACCTAGCCTTGCAAAGGCTAGACAATGACACTTTCTTCCCCATTCCACGAATCAAAATACATGGCCTAAGTTGACATTGACCGCCACAACAAATTGCTTTGTCGATTCTGAGGGTCTTTACGATTAATTTTATAGGAATTCTAAATACCACATCGGACCGACTTTATAAGCTGTCCTATTACGATCAAACAGTTAACTTAACTTAACCTTTATAAAAGTATTGTTTAAAGTTGAAACTATTTGTAAGAAGGCTGGTAGTCTTTTTAAATTTGACAATGTGTGAAATATTACAACATGGATATTAAATTAAATTAGTTTAGTAAACATTTTTTTGCTGCGTACTTAGATTATTGAATTCAAAGAAATACATTTTTAACTAACAAATATGGATGTAAATAAATTATAGGTTATGGAATTGCTACACCAAAAGGTTCACCCTGGCGGGACAAAATTTCATTATCCATTCTTGAATTTCAAGAAAAGGGAAATATACAAATGCTATACGATAGATGGTGGAAAAAAGCAGGAGACACTTGCTTACGTAAAAGTAACAGCAAGCAAACGAAGGCAAATGCTCTCGGCCTGGATAACATTGGTTAGTAATGTTGATAAGACTTAAAATGTTTTGATTTTGCACCTGCGCTGATAACTTTCATTTTCCTCTAATTACAAAGGTTGCTATGCGTAGAATATACGATTTTAAGTCCAAAAACAATATTGAATACAAACATTTGTAAATATATAGAGTTTTCTATTGAAGGTGGCGTATTCGTGGTCCTTTTTGTGGGCATAGGTTTGGCCGCTTGGGTTGCTGTATTCGAATTCTGGTATCACTATCGCTCCAGAAGACGCGCCAGTGTATATTATGAAAATGAGCACTGCACTGTAGAGAGGGTTATGACTGAAATGACACTTAACGACTTTGATTCTGTATATAACTCGAAAAAAGAAAATGTAGAAGAAATACAGGTTAAAGACCAGAAGCTGACTTGCAAACATATCACAGCATATTGTTGTAAAGAACCAACAGCTCAACGTTCACTTTGCGGCGAAATGCTGGACGAATTTCGTTATGCATTGCGATGTATGGACTCACACCGACGTCCAGCTCTTAAGCGGAGTTGCCCAACATGTCATATATTAAATGATGTTAAAGAGTTTATTGACACAGAAAGTAGATCATCAATGGCCGTACACGGCAGCCTTATTGAGGGTACACCTAAATATTTATAAGTACACCATACCTCAGGCATCCCTGAGCTTAATTGCTTTATTTCCTAGCAATAAAATCATTGACTAAAATTGCGTTAGTATTTGTATTCTAATGCGCAAATCGATCTAAGTCAGCTTAATATAAGAATACCAATAGTTTCATTAATAGATGTAGGATAAAAAAATGCGACCGTGTGTATTGGACGATTTTGATTAACGCTAATACTGGTTGAACGAAACGGACGCGGACAGAAACTGACGAAAATAGATATTAGAAACATCGATGAATGATCAACAGCAAAATACAGTTGTAATAAAGTTATTAATATTAAATTGTATATCAAACAAGAAATAAATAACGAATAAAGCTATATACATTGAAAATTCTCAAGCGTTTTTGAGGCACGAAAAATAAAATAGTTAGGGATGCGCAATTTTAAATCACTCCAATTACTCGTACCTGTTGCGAAAGACGTATAAATTGTTCAGGTAACGAAAAAGTGTGCAATCGGTTCAACGGTTCACAAAAGGAGGGAATTCTTTATTTCTTAATCTAATTGCTAAGCCTAAATCTTAAAACTAACGGCTTAAACTAGTGGTAATATAAATATGTATGAAAAAGGGGTAAGTATAATCATTTTTAACTTCCGTTAAATATTGCAACAGATTATGGTAAGTATTAAGGTAAGTAGTAGATTGGTATTATGAAGGCATTATTAAGGTAAGTATTTTAAAATAGATTTTCTTAATTTAATATTTAACAATTCAATATTTTACAATTCATTTCATTATTTTTGTTTTAGATATAGATATGTCGCTTGACGCAACACCGGCCACCTTGACAGGATCAGGTTCCTTCAACCTCCATTGGAAGCAAGGCCAGCTTGTGGCTGGGAAGCTTCATTGTACCCGCCTTAGTCGCCACGTCTGCGACTCGCACCTTGCCGTCGTGCCCTTCGACGGTTGCGACGACGCGTCCGAGTACCCACTACTGTGGCGGCACGTTGTCCTCGTGGATGAGGACGAGGTCGTTGAGCTGCAGATTGCGAGTGGGGAGCACCCCATCAGTAAATGCGCTGGGGTTAGTATCTTGCCGTCGTTGGGGTCCTGGCTCAACGGGGTTAGGGGCCGAGAATTGAGGATGGCCTCCATTTCTGTCAGCAATGTTGACAGTTCCTCTGCGGTCAGTAGCGCGTTGCCGATTTCGTGAACGAGGTGATGCTTGGCGGACTTCACAGCGGCTTCCCATAACCCGGCGAGGAGCGGCGCCCTCGGTGGTATAAATGTGAAGCTGAATCCTTATTCTGCGGCGAATGCCTTTACTTCTGCTGACTGGGCAGAAAATGACTCTTTCAGCTAGTGCAGTTTGCGGACGGCGCCGACAAAGTTGGTGATATCTTCGTCGGCATCCCTCGGCGTCCAATGAACCTTTTAAGGGCGAAAATAAATGAATTAGAAGATAGGTCCGAAACTAATTCTAAATGTACTGCTTTTGAAGTGAAGCAAACGAAAACTGCAATATATGTAGGTTTTTACGGGTGGTCGACCGCGTATTTTCAAGGTTGTGTATATCGGACCACAAAAATCTACGCCACATATAAGAAAGGGACATAGTGCTCGAAGTCTTTCGACTGGAAAATTTCCCATTATTTGGTTTTGCAACTTCGGCTTGTAATGAAAACAATGTATACAGTTTCTTACGGTTCTACTGCAAGCTTCTCTGGCATTAATTAACCATATGCGTTCTCGAAGAAGCGCAACCAACGCTTTAGCCCCAGCGTGGCGATTTCGAATATACAGGAACCGTAAATACGTTATAACGAAGTGCGAACTTTATTTAATAAAAGCGGAAATTTGGCATCGTATGGGAAAGGTGCAATTAAGGTGACCTCCTATTCGGATTAATTTGTATGACAGTGACATATCCGAGTACTCATGCAAGAACGGGTTGAGTTTTTTCAAGTTTGCGTGTAGGGTGGTACCTTTATGCAATTTTTTAATAACATCCGAAAACGTTGAATGTTGGACCATTTGTGCAATTTTTAGAAAACTCAAGTTTAGCTCTTCTGAAGTCAGATCTTGTCCCATGGAGGATTTTGGTGGTTGCCTAATCCATCGTAATATGTATGCGACCACACGAAGCAATTTTTTATGAGAAGAAAATTTTTCAATAAGGTTCAATATTGAATTTTTCTCAGCAGTCGAAATTAATGTAAATGTATGTATGTGTATGTTTTTCTTCTTCTCTAATGCTTCGTCTTCTGGTGAGAGCTGGAAGTGGTTATTGATTGGCCAAAATGCAATGTCTTCTAGGAGGAACTGTGGACCGCCAAACCACATCGCATTATTCAATTCGTCCACGTTATAACCCCGAGACACTTGATCCGCAGGATTTTGTTTCGTTGGCACATGTCGCCAATGCACTTTGTCAGTCAACTCTTGGATTTCGGACACTCTGTTTGCGACGAAGGTTTGTAGTGAGGATGGTTGTGCTTTAATCCAATGTAAAATGATTTCAGAGTCTGTCCAAAATGTAATATTTTCGAACTCTAGACTAGCAGATTGGCTTCGTATGTATATGCATCATCCGTACGCACTTATTGAGGCGACGGAGAAGCCATGTATTTGGCAGATAGTACTCGACTCAACGTTTACGTAACGAGGAATGCTTATCGATGAGAGCTGTATTAGGTTGGCTTTAAAGTTCTGTCAGCTTGTGTCAAGGCGTAATGGAATCGACTCATCCCAATCTAGTTTTTGAATCCAAAGCTCTTTTAATAAGATTTTTGCTTAGGTAACTAGTGGGGCTAGTAATCCAAGAGGATCAAACAGGCGCGCTGACAATATGTTTCGTTTAGTGGCTCGCAGATCATTGAAATTGTGATCTAAAACAAATCGAAACAAATCCTCTTTTTGCAACCAATGGATTCCTAACATTTTAGTGGAACTTTTGTCATTGAAGCTTAATGACTTTTCAGTGCAATCACTGTCGAAAAATTTGGGGTGGTTCGAAAACCATTTCGTTAAGGTGAATCCTGCCGAGTTTAATATTTGAATTACCTCACTTCTCAAAAGATCTAGAGACTCAAAATTTTCGGACCCTGTTAATAAATCATCAACATAAAATATCTTTTGATGGCCAATAAACCGAGTGGATTTTTCATTGTATTGCCTAGGGATGGCAAGATTGGTTACAGAATCGATTCTCGATTCTGACTATTTTTTTATATTTTTCGATTCTAAGAATCGATTATCCGGGGGCAAAAATCGATTCTTTCGATTCTAATCGATTTTAAATTAAAAGGACAAAAATTTATTTATTAAATCACAAGGCATAAATTAAATGAATAATTCAAATCGATTAAATAAAACACAAAAATAGTTAAAAGCAATTATACTATTATATATAAATAAGGTACCAAGAACATTACATTTCATTTAATTTTTTTTAAATAATTCAAGTTGTTTAAAGAAGTTTAATAAAATAAGTTTTTAAATAAATTTAAAATAAGTAAAAGAACAATAAGCTAATTGTCAGTTTCGGAAAACCATACATTTTCCGGGACAGATCTTAAAAGCAGAAGCATATTTAAGTGATCTGGCGTTAACCGGCTGTGAATTTGATTCGCAGTTAGCCCAGTATGTGAAAATAAATAATGAGTAGTTATACCAAGGTAACTGCACATTGTGTGCTGATGAGTCCAAATGTCTGTGGTAAGGCATATAGAATCTGCCTTTTTCAATTCTTCTTTAACTTTCAATTTTAATTCTTCATATTTTGCTTTCATTCGTTTTGTGATAGTAATCTCACATGGAGGTTGATAAAGAGGCTGCAATTTTTTTACAAACATTCTAAAGCCTTTTTTTCAGGCGTGCATAAAGGAAGATTATCGACAGCAATCATGTACATGAGAGACGTTGTTGCATCCTTATTACGATGACCACCCGCTGCAAAAATATAGATAAATGTTAACATATATAAAATTTCGTTCGATTAAACTTTACCTGAGAAGGAACTTGCATTATTTATACAGCGATCAATAGGTCCTTGGAAAGTTGGTCTCTCTTTTTCACTCAATGTGCGATTTTGATTAGGATTAGAAGCAGTTAAGGAAAGTTTATGTGATTTTTCGAGATGTTTGATTAAGCTAGACGTACTATTATTATATTTTAGTTGCTTTCCACATTGGTGACACTGGACATTCGACCCGTTGTTTATTTTTTTAAAGTAAATCCACACAGCGCTAGGCGCCATTTTAAGAAATTTATCGTCAAGAATTAAGAATCGCGAGTTTTCTTGTGCTCGTATGTAGTATGTATAGGTCCGTATCCAACTCTCAAGTAATTGCTCAAGAAAAAAAAATACATTATTTCTTAAAGTAATTTTGACAGCTGGTTACGCATTGTGAATGATCCACATTAAAAGAGCAAGGGAGAATAAACAAAGAAAATAAACTTTGTTCGTAATATGTATGTATGTATGTACACTCTTCTTCTTCTTAAACGATTACTTTGAATTTCCTTCAAGAAAGAATTGTTGATTTCATGTTTCTTCGCAAAACTAGGTTTGCCATATTCGCATGTAGAATAAGTGCACTCACCTTTTATATTGTTTCTCCACTTCACTAAAATATTCGAAAAAACGCACTCAATAATAGAACAGGATTTGGGCTTTATTTAAGCGAATTATGTTAAAAAAGGGAAAAATAATTATATAAACGCGTTCTTATATATGTATATGTATGTCTATGTGATTGGTTTCGCAAACGGGAGGGCGGCGGATAGAGTCGACCGATCGCTGATTATGTCGCAAACGAACTGAGCGAGTCGATCTGTTTATCGGTCCTTCCTGGATCCCGTTGGTGCTGAATCGGATGATGTGATGAGTGTTGGTGTACATGTGTGCTGATGTGTGTAGATGTCGGTGTGTAAATGCTCTCACGAGTAGTGTAGGATGTGGGTTGTAAGCGTACTGTGGTGAAAGTTGCGTGTTAGTGATGTAGGTTTGAGTCGATGTGGTGTGATGTGGTGAAGGTTGCGTGTTAGTGATGTAAGTTTTGAAACGATGTGGTGTGGTAATGTAGTGTGTGTGTTGAGGTCGGGGGAGGATGCTCATTTGTACATCCTGGCCCCCCTAGGCGAGTGTCTAGCCTAGTAGCCTCTGAAGCCGTTGTAACGTGGCTACCACGTTGCTGAGGCCGGTGGAACGACGAGATTGCGGCCTCGGCTGGCGCCTCCGGTTCGGTGTAGGAGAGCGGTGACGCCAGGAACGGGAGTTCTCCGTAGGGTAGGCCGGCCTGCGTGGTTGCGATCGCTGGGGTCCTCTGATGGCATTACGGCTGCGAGGAGCATTACGACGTCCGCCATCGAGTACGCCGGTGCGGTGTAGCAGCGTATGGTGGTGACCCATGCACCCTTGGCACTGGTAGCCCGTTGTGCACTCCTGCGTACGATGGGTGGGCGCCAGACAGTTCAGACAATGCCCATGTGCCTGAGCGATCTGCTGGCGCTGCTGCGGGGTCATCCCCTTAAAGATGCCACAGCGAGGCAACCGATGACGACGGCGACATAGGGCGCATTCGAGTTGAGGTGGTTCCGGAGCCGTTGTTCGCGTGTCGTTTTGTGGAGCCGTTGAAACTGTTCGGGGAGCTGCGGGGGCGATGGTGGTTCGCGGCGCTGCGACTGGTGCAGTCTTCGAGCGCGGAACAGTAACTGCCGAACGTATTGTGGGCGTGGGCGCAGTTGGCATCTCGGCATCCATTGTTATCTGTTAAAAGATTTTATTTTAGTTAACATATACATACATATATATTCATATAGGCATTGGTGCCACGAAATGTGGCACGAGTGAGTCGTCATGTGGATCGACTCTCTTTTCTTGGTTTTTGTTGCTAGTTATTGATATTGGAGCATTTTATCATTATTTATTTTTCGTTTCTTTGTTTATTAGTTACGGTACGTTATTTTCGGTTTACTTTTCGGTTTTATCCGCGGTTGGCAAAAAGCATAGCTTAACGACCGGCCTGGTTAGCGTTCCCGTTTGTGTACGGAGATCGACTACGCGAATATGACCATCGGAGCCGTAGTAGAGCTTCTCTATGCGGCCAAGCCGCCATTCGGTGGGGGGGAGACAATCGTCATTGATCAAGACACAATCTCCAAGCTTAGGCGCATTTTCTGTTGTTTTCCATCGGTACCTTCTGTGGAGGTCCTTTAAATAATCATCTTTCCATCGACGACTGAAGTCATGATGGAGAATTTTAATTCTTTCCCAACGGTTTAATAAGGAAAGCGACTCCACGCCTGGCTCAGGTGTGGCCAGAATGGGCGCTCCTTTAAGAAAATGCCCTGGCGTGAGGGCAGTAAAGTCTGAGGGATCTTGCGAGAGTGCAGCGAGAGGCCGTGAATTAAGAACGGCTTCAATTCTAATTAAGAGGGTCGTGAATTCTTCGAAATTAAATTTGTGGTTGCCAGCTATCTTTTTAAAATGAGATTTGAAGCTTTTTACGGCAGATTCCCATAAGCCACCCATATGTGGAGCGCTTGGGGGGATAAACTGCCAATTGATACCTTGGGGTGCGTACTTTTGTACGATGTCAGGTGATACTTGTTTAAAGAAATCGACAAACTGTTTTTCTGTGGCTCGTTGAGCTCCAATAAATGTTTTGCCATTATCGCTCATGATTTTGGATGGAAAGCCACGTCTTCCGACGAAGCGAGCAAATGCCGCGAGAAAAGCCTCCGTTGTCAGACTGGTACATAGCTCTAGGTGCACTGCTTTTGTCGTGAAACAGACAAAAACAGCCACGTAGCCTTTCATGAGGGTAGGAGACCTTAACATGGATGCCTTTATCATAAAAGGCCCAGCAAAATCTACACCTGTAGTGGTGAACGGCAGAGCAAAATTGCAGCGTTCAGGTGGAAGTGCTGCCATAATCTGCGATCGCATTTTCTGCTTATGCATAGTGCAGATTTTGCACATGAAAATGCACTTTTTTATTTGGGGCTTCAGTCGGGGTATGTACAGCTCTTGGCGGACCATATGTTGCATGAGGCGATGTTCGGCATGGAGCATTAGTGTGTGGATATATCTAATAAATAACGTGGCAAACGGACACCTCTCTGGGATGATTATAGGGTGGCGTTCATTGTACGTTAGGCTTGAATTAGCAAGCCGACCATTCGCACGAAGTAAACCCTTCGAATCTAGAAATGGGTTTAGGACTAAGAGTGAGCTCTTTTTATCGATAGGCTTCGATTCTCTTAGTAATTCTACATCGCGGCTGAAGTAGCGCGTTTGGGTTGCAGCGATAAGAGCGACCTTTGCTTTTTGTAAGTCTTGGTGCGTCAATTTATCGCAATGGAGATAAGTTGCTCCTTTAACTTTAAGTTTGAGCCGCTCTAAAAACTTGAGAATATAGGCAACTACCCGGAAGGCTCGGGGAAACGATGAAAATCGTTCAAGGATGTCAGTGTCATCCAGTGTTGCATGATAAGTGTCGATTTTACGACTTTCTGGGGCAAGTATGTTGCGCATGGGCGATTGTGGCCAAGAATCGGGAGATTCTGTTAACCATCGGGGGCCATTCCACCAGAGGGTGGAGGTGGCAAGATGCAGAGGCTTGCATCCTCTTGTACCTAGATCAGCAGGATTGTCAGCACTGGCTACGTGACGCCAAGTGGCTGATCCTACTAGGTCAAGTATTTCAGATGTTCGGTTAGAAATATAAGTTTTCCACGCATGTGGTGGTTTTTCTAACCAGGCTAGAACTATCTCGGAATCGGACCATAAATATAATCTGTATTTCGCCATATTTAAGTGGGTCTGCACCATTGAAGCTAGCTTTGCTAGTAGCAGAGCGCCACAGAGTTCAAGTCGTGGTAGACTTATCGTTTTTAGAGGCGCAACTTTTGCTTTTGCCGCTAATAAGTGGCTTGTGGTTGCAATATCGCTTTGTGTGCGCACATAAATAGTGGCACAATATGCCTTTTCAGAGGCGTCGCAGAAACCGTGTAGTTCCACTTTGTTTTCGGGGGAATAGTTTACCCACCGTGGAATTTGTATCTTCGAGATGTCGTTCAAATTATTAGCGAACTGGGACCATTTTTCTAAGCGAAGAGGTTTCACTTGTTCGTCCCAGTCGGTTCCGTCTAGCCATAATTCTTGGATCAAGATTTTCGCTTGTATCATAATTGGCGAAAGCCATCCTGCGGGGTCAAAAAGTTTTGCCACCGAGGAGAGAATTTGGCGTTTTGTAACGGCGGATAATGCGGATATGGACTCAGTCGTGTATGAAAACTGGTCCGATATCGCATTCCATTGGATGCCTAGTGTTTTTGTTGTACTATCCCTTTCAAATATAAGGAAATTAGTATCCAACAAATGGTCTTTAGGAATATTTTTTAAAATATTTGGGTGATTGGCGGTAATTTTTTTTAAAGGAAACCCTGCGGTATTGAGGGCATTTATTACCTGTGATAAGGTCTCGTATGCTTGTGGAAGACTGTGGCTTCCAGACAAGATATCGTCTACATACGTTTGCGTTTTTAAGACTTGTGTTGCCAGTGGAAATTCTGGCTTTGTGTCTTCTGCCAGTTCGTGTAGTGTACGAATGGCTAGATATGGGGCACAGTTTACGCCAAAAGTAACTGTTTTCAATTTAAAGTCGCGTAGTGGACTATTGGCAGATTTTCGGAAAATAATCCGCTGAAAATCTTGATCATCTTTATGAACCAGTATTTGTCGATACATTTTTTCGACATCCCCGTTGAATACGTATTTGTATATACGCCAGTTCAATATGAGGAGCATTAAATCTGGTTGGAGTGTGGGTCCCGTAAATAGAATATCATTTAGGGAATTACCTGAGCTCGTGGATCGTGATGCATTGAATACAACTCGAACTTTTGTTGTTTTCTTCTCAGGCTTTACTACTGCATGATGTGGCAAGTAGAAAGAGTAATATTTGCCTCTTATGATTTTTTCACATGGGCTTACTTCCTCCATGTGATCTAAATGAAGGTATTCTTCCACGACACCATCATAAACTTGTTTAAGCTCACCTTTTCTAAGTAGGTTTTTCTCCATACTTAGAAACTGCTGTATTGCAGAGGTGCGAGAGTGACCCAAGGCGAGTGTGTCTGGAAATTGTTGTTTTATTGGTAGTCGTACGACATACCGACCATTAGCTGATCGAGTAGTTGTGGCTTTGTAAAAGTCTTCACAATACTGATCTTCTGGTGTTGTAATTGAAATGGGGGGGAGTTCTTCTAACTCCCAAAACTTTCTCAATTGTGAATTGAGGTACTCGTTTGAGATTTCCTCAACTTGAGTTGTCATGGCTGTGACTGGTTCCGCAACTAGTCCACTTAGGACCCATCCGAAAATGGTATTTTGCGCCAGTAGTGTTTTCGAAATTTTTTCAACACCTTCTAATATGATTTGCGGTATAAGGTCGCTGCCTATTAAGATGTCTATCTGAGCTGGCGTGTTGCAGTTGGGATCTGCCAGTGTCAGGTGTGAAATTTTATCCCAATGCTTGCTATTTATTTGATAGCTTGGAAGCATGTTTGTTAGTTGCGGTAAGACAATAGCATTTGCTTGAATGCGCTTATCCGCTTTGGGGGAAATTAGGGTAATGGGGCAGATTTTACTTGAGTTTTGTACTACTCGTCCGCCCATTCCCGTAATTTCATAGTTGGCATGTTTTGTTGGCAGTTTTAGCCTATTTTGTGCCCTAGACGCTATGAATGATCGTTGCGATCCTTGGTCTATAAGGGCTCTTAGTTTGAACAGTTCTCCTCGATGTTCGATGGAGACAACTGCTGTGGGTAGTAGGACTCTACTATGATTTTCGCTGTGTAGCGTTTGAGTTTTTAATGCCTTTGAACAACATGGTGTTTCTTGGCAATTTTCTTTTGTTTCGGGAGTTGCTGTGGCAACTAAACCCGTGGCTTTTTTTGAAAAAGCGCTGCTATGAGATGTGTTGGGAAAGTTATTGAGATGTAACATAGAGTGATGCCTTTTGTGGCAATATACGCAATTAAATTTGCTTTCGCAAGTATTGAGATTGTGTGAGTGGGACAAGCAGTTTGTACAGAGTCTTTTTGACCTGACAAAGTTGTTCCTTTCAGTGACATTCATTTTTTTAAATTTCTCGCAAGCTTTTAACTTATGCCCTCCAGAACATAGTTCGCATGACGTGAATTTATTTTGTTCAGATGTGAACGATTGTGTTTTGAAAAAGCTTCTGTTTAAATTGTTGTTGCTTCCGGCTTGGGGTCTATTGAAGCTTCGATTTAAGTCTTGTTGAACGTTTTTAGTTCTGACTACTTTTTTGTCTACCCTTTCCGCAATTTCGTATTGGGTAGTTAAGAAATCTTTCATCTGCTGCCACGTTGGGCATTTTCTTCTTGATGAGAGCGATTGCTCCCACAAAAGTAATGATTTTTCTGGTAATGCGGCGGTGCAAATGTTTACCAGAATAGGATCCCAATTGTGAGTGGGAATATCTTGTGTCGATAGAACCGACAAACAATTTGAAACAGTGGATTCTAGTTTCATGAATTCTTCACTGGTTTCTCTTTGAATTTTAGGCAGGTTCATAAGTATCGTTACTTGCTTGTCAACTAATATTCTCTCATTTTCGTATCTTTGTCTTAAAGCTTCCCAAGCTAGATTAAAATTATCGTCATTCAATGCGAACTGCTTGACTATTACGCCTGCTTGACCTTTAGTTTTGTATAGGAGGTGATACAGTTTTTGCGCCTGTGATAATTTCGGATGGTTTATGTACACGGCTGTAAACATGTCCCGGAAGGACGGCCATTGTTCATAACCTCCATGAAATATTTCCGTATCACACGCTGGCACTTTGAGATGAATGCCTGAACTTGCCTCTTGGGCTTGTAATTGTGGTAACTCTACTCTACTGTGGGGAGTAGGTGAAATTGACTTAATAAGCTTTAATTGATCTGATATCATTGCTTTTGTGTCTTCATAGCGGTCTAAGCAATTTTCGTATTTGGCGTAAGCCGAAGATTTGAAATTTTCAGGTAGATCTGAATCATCAGTTTCTACTATTGCGTCGTATGCAGCTTGGAGGCGTGTCCAAAAATTGTCAATAGATTTATTTTTTATTTCTAGTACCGATTCAGAGTTGTCCTGAATCGGTGAAGATGCAAATCGAGTGCAGTATTTAATTAAGCTGTCACTCTCGGAAATGAACTTAATATAAGAAATGTCTTTCCCCCGTTTTTGCTTTGTAGCACCTTGCTTTGAGCGTGTAGCTTCTGCAGGTGTACATGGACTTTTGTCATCAGCAATCATTTTTGGAATTCTTAAGAATTCTGCTTTAGATTCTTTTGAATCTGTGCTCATTCAGAAAATTTGTGTTAAGAAAATATATGTATATTATATTATAATAGAAAAATGTGGTATCGATAACTCTTTTCAATAAATAAGAGTTATTATAATATTTCCGAAAATTGAATTGTTAAAATATATATGTAACCGAAAGCTCTTTTAAGCTCTTTTAATTTAAGAATGCGTTATAGCTTTTAGTGCTCGCGTATTTACTTGCTTTTTTTTTTGTTTTTTGTTTAAATCGGAAAAATATTTTTTACGGTTTTATCAGTATGCCCTTGTATCAGCGCGCTCTGAACACTAGGTCAATACCCTTTGTACATACGTGTGGATTTTATGTGCATATAATATGCGTTAAATGAAAAATGTGCAATTATGCTTGTTCTTGTTTGACAAGTAACAAGAAAATGCTCGGAAATCGCCAAAATTGGACTTTCAATATTTGTATGTATGTATGTACAAGGGTATGTATTATGCTGATTTTCCGCACCGTTTATTTAACTCCTTTGACTTATTTTCTTGTATCCTACAGGTTGTAGGTATACAAAATTTTGAATATTTACGGCAATATATGTATATAATAGTTCGTGGTTAGAATGCTGCGCCGAAAGCGCCAAAGTATATATTTGTATATAAGTATATGTATATACGTATCACAATTTGGTTAAGTATGTATATGTCGTTTGCGGATATGTATATATGTATGTTTGTATTCGTTATTTTTATGTTTTATTCTTTTCTCTGCCCTTGCTTACTTTTGATGCAATCCCTCTCACAGCTTAATACGCTGAAGCGGTATTGTCAATATAATTTGCAATTATCCCTCTCACGGCTGAATAATCTGAAGCGGTATTGCATTTGCAAGTATCCCTCTCACAGTCGTAGCGGTATTGCCAGAATAATTAGCAAGTAAATACTCGAAAAAATATATTTTATATGTTTTATTGTTTTGTGGATTGTGTGTATTGTATACACGAAGGAAGTATTAAGGGCAAAGAATAATAATTTATTTAATTATATATATATATGTATATTGCGGATACACATGTATATATATATTATTTTCCGTTTTGCTATGCGATTATGTCGGTAACTCAATTTACCGCCGAGCTTTCACTAACCGTTTTTATTAAACGGATTTAGTAGCTATCGGTTTTATGCTGTTGGCCGTTGGCGCAACGATACATACATATATACATATATTATATAAAATGATAAAATCAATGAGGAATGGATACACTCACTTGTATTTTCATCAAGGGTTTTGGGGGGATGTATGCCAGTTCGGCAGAATCGGGTCGGTTTTAGCTTTCCGTTGTTTGTTCTATTGTTGAGTCGCTGGTCGCTCCTGTTCCGCTGTGTTGTTGTTTCTTTTAATTTTAATTTTATTATATGTACATATATTAATTTAAAACGATTTTTTAAGTTTCGCGCCCGTTTTTATTTTGTTCGTAGCATTAGAAAATGTTGAATTATTGTGTTGTTTTTGACGTTGGGGGGTTTGTATTAGTTGTCACTGTTTCGTTTTTTCCTTTTGTTTTTGCACTTGAATATTCTTCACTGCACTTATTTTGGTTAGGTGAAATGGCTGGTAATGGCGGTAAAGAGGCTTGCAACTGCGATTTAATATTAGCAATGCTTTCCGCAGCATCGGCATCATCTACACTCGCACCGATGGTATTGTCAATACTACTTACAATACCACCCATATCATCATCATCAAAACCTAATATTGTCGATAATGTTTGCTCCACCGAGTCAACCATATTGCAATCAGATGTGTTCGTAGTTGTAGTTGACGCAACAGGAACGGATATTGGCATTTGTGTTATTGGTTTTGTTGCAGAAACGTGATTGTATGATGTGGAGATGTTTGTCAATTTAGGTACACTTTTAGGTTGATCTACAATCTTGAGCAATCGAGGGTGGTAACCATCACAACTCAAAATTTTACACTGTTTTAAGCAATCATATACCCAGTCAGGGCTAACTATATTTACAGATGCCTTTGTTGCACGATTATAATAATTCCCTCCTATACTACCGCATATTAAGTGTGTAGTACTCGCGTCGGCTGCGGTAGTGACTTGAGCGCCATGAAATGTAAGAATAGCATACAAACATTTAAAGTCTTCACTTGATAAATTTGTTACTGCGAATTTAAGTGATTTGAAAAGCCGTTGTGTGCTTGGATCAAATGCTTTTGTAGACGCTAAACGTCCCAACTTGGCACTATGTACTATCCATTGATCGGTAACTGGTATAACATTATAGAGATCCAAGTTCATTGCCAATTCTTCTTCAGTGTAGTTTGGTGCAAACACCAGATGTGTAACCACATCTGATAAAAAACGTTTCGATTGTGCCCCACCATTTTTAAGCAGTTTTTCCACCTCTTCATCTAAATTTCCATCAACGAAATATCGTATATTTGCAAATAAATTTCCACTTATTTTCAAATTTTCCATATTTTTAAACACATTTCACACAAATTATGCCTTCGCTTTCCTTTTGTTTTCCGTTTCGCACGTCTTCGTGCAGCGCTGTCGAATTTCGATCGCGACCTGCTCATTCACAATTCCACCAACTTGTAATACATATCATTAAGCACTTATTTTCGTTCTGTGCGCTATAAGATAATGTTCTGATTTATGCCAATTTCTTGGGTAGAATCAAATCAAGTATTGTAATATTTTAATATCAGTTGTTCCATAAAAACACAGCAATATGAAAAGAAAGAACGCCACTTGACCGATTGAAGAGAAAAACTACCATGTAGAATAAGTGCACTCACCTTTTATATTGTGTATATATGTATATATTTTCTTGAAAATTTTTTTTTTTTTTTTGTCACCAAGTTTAATTTCGTGTTTTGTGTCACTGCACTCAACTTTTTTAACTTTTTACCACTGTGCCTTTCTGTATGGCTCGAAGGACCATGTAGAATAAGTGCACTCACCTTTTATATTGTTTCTCCACTTCACTAAAATATTCGAAAAAACGCACTCAATAATAGAACAGGATTTGGGCTTTATTTAAGCGAATTATGTTAAAAAAGGGAAAAATAATTATATAAACGCGTTCTTATATATGTATATGTATGTCTATGTGATTGGTTTCGCAAACGGGAGGGCGGCGGATAGAGTCGACCGATCGCTGATTATGTCGCAAACGAACTGAGCGAGTCGATCTGTTTATCGGTCCTTCCTGGATCCCGTTGGTGCTGAATCGGATGATGTGATGAGTGTTGGTGTACATGTGTGCTGATGTGTGTAGATGTCGGTGTGTAAATGCTCTCACGAGTAGTGTAGGATGTGGGTTGTAAGCGTACTGTGGTGAAAGTTGCGTGTTAGTGATGTAGGTTTGAGTCGATGTGGTGTGATGTGGTGAAGGTTGCGTGTTAGTGATGTAAGTTTTGAAACGATGTGGTGTGGTAATGTAGTGTGTGTGTTGAGGTCGGGGGAGGATGCTCATTTGTACATCGCATTTTAAAAAAGTATTAAAAGTTAGTACTACATTGCTTTAGAGCTGCATACTTGAGCAAGTAAATTTATCGCAGGAAAGTTTCTTGACCGTTTCTTAAGCGTTTTTTTATATGAAGTTTTTACATTTCTTGAGAGCTAGATACTAAGCTTATAACTTGAAACTGGTCACTTAATTTATAGTAAAGTCGAATGTCAAGAATCGATTCTTAATCGACTTCGACTACTGAAGATCGATTCCGAAAACTCGATTATTTTACGATAAAACTCGATTCTCGAGTAGAATTGGAATCGAGTTTGCCATCCCTAGTATTGCCATCACTGAGCATTTGCAAACACCGTGTTGCGAGAAATGGAGCAGGTGCAGTGCCGTATGCTACGGTGTTAAGACGAAAAATTTGAATTTGCTCAGAAGGATGCTCTCCACACAATAAGCTGACAATTTCTGTCTTCTTCGTGCACCATTATTTGTCGGTACATTTTAGTAATGTCCGCTGTTAGTGCATACTTATATAAGCGAAAACGAAGAAGAGTTGAGTCTCTTCTTGGATGGTTGGACCTACCGTCAACAGGTCATTCATCGCTATTTGAGTTAAAGATCGACTCGAAGCATCAAAGACAACAATTTGGTTGTTGTGCTCTCGTGCCTTAAAACGCTTTGATGCGGAACGAAGTAGTGTGGCTCACTCAGGATCTTATTGTTTGTTGGGCTCATGTCACCCAGTGCTCTATATTCATTCATAAATTTCAGATACATTCCACGAAGTTCTGGATCCTTTAAAGACTTTCTCTGCAGGGCCTGAAACCGCCGAACTGCGGTTTCATATGAGTGACCGAGTAACTTACGGTTAACTTTAAAAAGCATTCTGACTTGAAGCCGTCCTGAAGGCAATACTTGAGTAGTATTAACGAAAAAATTTTCACACTCTTGCTGCTCTTGTGTGAATTTAATGCCATTTGATTCTGAAGGTAATTCTTCTAGAGCCCAAAATTTTTGGACTACTGAATCTATTGACGTAAATTCTTCTTCAGCTTGTCATAATGTGCTATGTAATCTGGGAGGAGAACTTATATTACTGGCGTATTTGCAAGATACAATCCATCCTAAAATGGTCTTCTGAAGAGTTGATTGGTTAGGACCATTTTTAATTTGGCCAACAGCTAAAAGATCGAAAAAGGTTTTAGCACCCAATAGGATATCCACTTTTTTAGATTTGTGGAATTCTGGATCCGCCAGTTCAATATTGAGCGGAATTTTCCACTAACATTCATATTATGGTCTGGATGATTTGCCGAAATGCATCGCATTACCCAGAATTCCCCCGAAAATTCAGAATTATTTAACCGCGACTTGACAAATGCGCTTAGTTTTGACCCCACTTTTGTATTAGAATTGCCAATTCCTATTACGCTTAATGTTTTGTGCTGACGTCGAATCCGCAACTTTTGTGCCAAGTCCTCCGTCGTAGATAACTTGATACGAGACTCTTTGGTTCGAGAGAGAGCTGTCAAAACTCGCATTTTTTATACCATTTGTCAATGATGCCACTGCTGAAAAATATTAGATTGGGTATATAATAAATTATATAAAACACTAAATTAAACACTTTGAAAATACATACATATATAAATGCTAAAATGCAAAATCATTAATTAATTTACATAAACATTTATTTTGCCAAAATATGTTCGCACAGTTCAATAAATTTCATTTCACATTAATTTCGTCAAGTAATTATTGCGCTACTCTTCAGGCATCCCGCCTTTTTGACTAACTGCTGATTGGCGTCACCCTGATTGTGTTTTGTTGCCAGCTCAAAAAACTGATCATGGTGCAATGCCAACTGACAAGCGAGAGAGCAAGAAAAGAGATTCTGATCAAGTTATCTATGCCTCCGTCATAGAGTTGACCGGGGAGCCTGAGTTCAGAAAAGCTCTCCCAGGCAGGTAATCTCCACAGCTGGTTCTCACTAAAATTACTGCTGTTGCCAACATTACCCCATTCGGCATACTTGCTGTATGCATGGCATATGTGGTGGATGGTTGCGGATGAGGTGCAGCAGGGAAGGACACTGGATACTAGTGCAACAGCGAGTGATGGGACCGATTGCATATCCGGCAACGATCCGCTCTGCATTTGGAAACGGTATATCCCTTACGCAAGCAATTTACGCATAAGAGTACCGATTTGGCAAACTCGAACCTCTGTTGCACCGGAAGAACCTTGAAATTAGGGCAGGCAGTTAAATGGTGATCCCTCGATTTGCACTGTTGATAACTAGGCTGCCTTGTGTTTGCAGCAACTATCGGCGATTTGGTCCTATCCTTGAGTATGACGATCCTTCCGCTGATAGCTGCTGGTATCTCCTATTTAGAGTGCCTCCTATTATCTAGTATCCTAGTATCTCCTATTTTAGCTGCCACTGTGGAAGGACTGTAAACTTCCACAGTGCCAGTTTGTCATAGTCCAACGCTTCTTCCCATTTGGATCGGGTGGCAGGATCAACCTTTGTCATTACTATGTGTATAATTATAGCGTTTGTAATATGTTTCTCATCGCCCAGCTATAGCAACGAGTCATACGCCGCTGACACTTCGTCAATCATTGAACGCAATAAAGGCACAGAAGGCTTTGGGATTGTTGGCAGCTCAAAAAGTTTAGATATTGTATTGAAAAATATTAAACATTTATTATCATATACTTTTTTGAGAATTGCCATCGCTTTCCGGTAATTTTCATCCGACATATGAAATGCTCTATCTGTTCCCAAAGCCTCTCTAGATAGACAATTAACCACATGGTTAAATTTTTCTAACCAAACCAAGCCAAACCAATAAATGCGCAAAATGAGCAATAGCACAATAAAGTAATTTAATCGGAAAATATCCGAACGAAAATGGACAAAAATTGCGAAAAAACGACCGATAATTGCAAACGCAGATCGAAAAAATTGCGAAAAATGTGATCATTTAATTTTGCAATTAATAATTTTTTTTTTTATTTTAAAATAAAGGGCTACCGCAAAACCCCAAAATCACTTGAATTACTTTAAATTTATACATTTAGATATGAACATATGTGGGGTTCAAATATATCAACTGTACAGTATATATGTAATACATATATAGTATATGTAATATATATTGTTATAATTGTATGTATGTCAATAATGAGAAAAGAGGGAGAGCCAAAAACTGAAAGTGTGCTCTTTGTTGTTTATTTGAATTTTCGTTTGTTTGCGCCACTTTCAAAAATCTGCACTCGTTACCTGGTGCGTCGGCTGTTTGCCGGCGCTCACTTCCCTTTGGCATATGATGCAGTTGCAGCTACGTTACGTTATGTGTTCCTCTAATGCGGCACTGCACACGGCACTTTTGACACAATGGACACTTAGCGGCACTTGTTTTAGCGTTCTATTTTTTTTACATTAGCGTTAGACCGGCACTTTAATTTTAATAATTATTATTTCTGTCACGAAACTGTTCAAACGCTTTGGTAGAAATTTTTTGTAACTCACTGTTGGTGTGTTAACACAGCCTCCGCTTCCTTATGCACACAATCACCCCTATTCTGTGCACTTGACAAACTCAACATATTTATAATTTGTCAAAATTTGAAATTTATCAAGCATTTCGTATTCTGTGTCTGAAATAAAAAGTTTTTTTCTTTATAAGTTGTTAATATGTCAAATGCTCTTGACAGTGCTCGTTATGAATTAAATACATATGTATCTGTTTGTGCACCTTGTTATGAAAATGGAAGATATGTTATTATTGTTAAACGAAGATGAAAATTGTGAGAATAGGAATCGTGCGCGGCATTTAAAATGTTTACGCGAGGATAGTAATCAATTTTCTTTGAGTGAGAATACTTTTGCGCAAAATTTTCGATTAACTCGTGAAATTTGCCGTTGCTTGATTGATGAACTAGCCCCACACGATAGAAAAACGTCACCTTTAACTTCTTTGGACACGGCTCATACCAGAAATGTGTAGGTAACAAGGCAATTTGACGTGCCCATGAATCAGGCGTCCATTTCGAGAAGTGTGCGGGCTGTAGCAAAACTTATTGTGAAGGTGAAGGAAGGAGAAATAAAGTTTCCCAGTTCAACAGAGGAAGAAAGTTTTATAAAAACGGGGCAGGTATTAATAATGTACTAATTTAAGCAAATTTATTTGAAATATATTCCAGATTTTATAGAAAACTTGGAATAAAAAGCATCATAGGAGCAATTGACTGCACGCATATTACTATCAATATAATTTGAATAGAAATCAGCTGTTGCTATTTACATTATTTTGTTCACCACACGTGTGGGGAAAAGCTTTGCGAATTGAAGCTTTTACTTTTATCAAGATTGTCACAGAATACCAAAATATTTCTCGCTTGATAAATATTTGAGTTAACTGTCAATATTTTATTAATTTGTCAAATGCACAGAATAGGGGTGAATATATGTACTTGTAGGTATTTCTTGCTTGTTTTTTTTCAGTTGACTACGAATTCGCACTTTCTTTAATTTGTTAATATGTATTTATATGTATGTTTTTCATTCCAGCAACTACACTGCACGTTTCGTTTTTTCTCCTTTACTTCTTTTTATTCTTTTTAGAAATTTTCTTAGCACAGGTAAGTAGAAAATTTTGTTTTTTAGCACACACTCTATATCACGTATGTGGTTATGTATTTATATAAATTTGTATGTATATTTTATTTATTATAGGTAATTTTCCCCTTTTTTTATAATTTCTTTTGTTTAATTTTTAAGGATTTGCTGCTGTACATATCACTTCACTCACTCGAATGTAGATGTAAAATATGTTGTTGCGTCAAGCGACTTATATACGAGTATGTTCAACCCAAAATAAAAATAAAACATGAAATTAAAATTAATTACTTTTTTGAAATACATTTTATATTTGAATTATAAAAATTTCCTTTCATTGTACTTACCCTAATAATGTTAAATATACTCACTTTAATCTATTACCATAAGTTAACGAAATGAATTGTACTTACCTTCTTTTTGTACATACATACATACTAACATTCCAACTGTTTTATCCCGTTAGCTTAAGTTTTAGGATAAGTAAAATATTAACTGGTGAACACAAGGATACAAAATTTATTTTATTATAAATTTTGTTTTTATTTTAATAATATATAATAACAAAATTATAAAATTAAATGTTATAAATATGGCAAGTTTTATTTAAAAAGATGTTAATATGCGGGGCGGCGAGACTGCAATGCCGAAGATGATTTCACGCTGCTGCTGGTCGAATTTCCGCGCATCGATATCAAAAGGTAGAAATCTCGGTAGAATCGCGTAGATATCGAAGAGGTAGTGTCTATGCGAACTTGGTAGCGAAGATAGTAGCGTGAGGAGTCGACGCGGCGGAGTGTATCTGCCAAAGTATGAAGGTTGTGGTTGGGCGGCCTGTGTAGAACGAAGCAGAGGCACTTTCTCCTTGTCCATCATTTTTGATGAGTGAGTGTATAGGTATGGTGAGTTGTTTTGATGACATCAGCTGTGGTGAATTAAGCTGTCTTGTTAGGGTGCGTCAGTTTTCCCGGGTAGAGGGGTGGATGCTTAACTCATTTAATCATCCTGGGCCCCCTAGGCGAATATATTGCCTAGTATTGCGTATGTATATGCGATGGAATGTATATCGGCGTACTTCTAGTAGAGTAGCATGGATTTGACAGCAAAAGTATTTAATATTGGCGTTGTAATATTGTCATATTTATTCGTGTATGTGGAAAACAGCTTTTGGTTTAAAATATATCACATGTACATATTTGAATATGAACTTTAAAATGCAAATAGATGCTTAAGAGAAGCAACTTTATTTTGCATGTTATTTATAATTTGGCTTTTCTGTGTTATTTGCAATTGTTGTAATTTTTTTATGATATTTAATTTATGATCGGCTAATGAAGGACAGTAACTCCACGCCGGGCTCAGATGTGGCCAGAATGGGTACTCCTTAGCCCTGGAGTTAGGACTATGAAATGACTATGAGGGATCTTGCAAGAGAGTGGCCGGTAATTGCGAACGGCTTCATTATAATTATAAATTTTGAAGTGGGATGTTCAAGATGTACAACAGATTCTCTCCAACTACCATTATGAGGAGCGCTTATGTAGTGAATATTATTCAATTTTTTGGAAAATTTTATTGTAGGTAATATTTAAGTGCGTATGCACTAATTTTACAAGTAGTAGTGCGCCACCGCTCTGGTTTTCCATTATTGGCGAAAGCCATCCTGCGGGGCCGAAAAGTAGTATGTCCTTTTAATATAAGGACTATCAGAGGTAACTCGAACTTTATTTTTTATACCAATTTGTGGAGTGTTGGAATATTGTGGCTCTAGTGGTAGACGTACAACGTACCGGCCATTTTTTGATCGAGTAGTTGTGGCTTTAGAGAAGTGCTCACAATACCGATCTTTTATAGTTTTGTTTGTTAATGGAAGTTTCTTTAACTTTTGCGATTTACTTAATTGTGAATTAAGGTTTTTGTTCTCAACTTGAGTTGGTATGGTGGTAATTGGTTATGTAACTAGTCCACTTTGTAATTCGCTGTGCAGCATTTGAACTTTTTGTGCCTTTGAGCAACATGGTGTCTCTTGGCAATTTTCAGTATTTTGGCTTTCGGGATTTGCTTTTGTATTTAAACTTAAATAATTTGTATATGCGCTCCTTCACGGTGAGATGGGATATGTGCTGTAATGAAGCATTGTATGATGTCTTTTGTGACAATATGAGCAGTTAAATTTGCTTTTGCAATTTTTAAGACTGTGTGTATGGGACAAGCAGTTTGTACAGAGTCTCTTTAACCTGACAAAGTTGTTCCTTTCGTTAGTGTTTAGTTTTTTAAACTTCTCACAAGACGTAAGTTTATGCCCTCTTTTACATAGTTCGCATGACGTATGTTTTTTCTGTTCGGATGTGAACGATTGTGTTTTGTTAGAAATACTGTTTGATTTGGTTTTGCTTCTAGCTTGGGGTCTATTTAAACTTCTATTTTGGTCGTGTTTGTTCTTAGTTTTGATTATTTTTTCTTCTAACCTTTCCGCAATTTCATATTGGGTGGTGAGAAAATCTTTCATTTGGTGCCACGTTGGGCACTTTTTTCGTGATGAGAGCGATTGCTCCCATAGAAGTAACGACTTTTCTGGTAATGCGGCGGTGCAAATGTTTACCAGAATTGGGTCCCAGCCGTCTGTGGGAATATTTAGTGTCGACAGAATCGACAAACAATTAGAAACAGTGGATTGTAGTGTTACAAGATCTTCACTTGTTTCTTTCTTGATTTTAGGCATGTTTAATAGTGTCGTTACTTGCTTATCGACCAATGTTCTTTCGTTTTCGTATCTTGCTTTTAGAGCTTCCGAAGCCAAATTGAAATTATCGTCATTAAAAGCGAACTGTTTTACTATTATACCTGCTTGACCTTTCGTTTTGTATCGGAGGTGATACAGTTTTTGTGCCTTTGATAGTTGTGGATGGTTGATGTAAACGGCTGTGAACATGTCCCGGAAGGACCGCCATTCTTCATAACCTCCGTAAAAGGTTTCTGTATCACATGCAGGCGCCTCGAGTTGGATGCCTGAACTTGCTTCTTGATTGTCTATTTGTGGCAGCTCTACTCTACTGTGGGGAGTAGGTGCAATTGCTTTAATGAGCTTTAATTGATCGGAGATCATAGCTTTCGTTTCTTCATATTGGTCCAAGCAGTTTTCGTAAATATCGTAAGCAGATAATTTAAAATTTTGTGGTAGATCTGAATCGTCAGAATCAACCATGGCGTCATGAGCCGCTTGGAGGCGAGTCCAAAAATTTTTTAGATTTTGATTTTTTATTTATAGTAACGATTCCGAGTTTTCGTAAATCGGTGAAGATGCAAATCTAGTGCAGTATCTGAAAAAACTGTCACTTTTTGACATAAATTTAGCAACCTGTTTTGAGCGTGTAGCTGCTGCAGGTGCATTTTTGCGAAATAATATTATTTATTTAATTTATTTTAGCTTTATGTTTGAAAATATCCGCACTTTGACTTTATTACCACCTTTTACGTCCTTATGTTAGTATTTAGGTACACCCTAATACTTGGAATTGTGTGTATGTAAGTATGTATGTGCTTATGAAGGTACTTATGTTTTGTGCAATTGAGAGCTCGATGAGGAGATCAATTCGCTTTTTGTACACAATCCTGCTTGTTTTGGTTTGCCAAAGAACAAGAGATATTGACAGATAATGGGAAGAGAACGCGGAAACGGAATTGAAAAAGGATAAAGGCGCTTATATACATATACATATGTATGTTTGTATTTTTTGCCTCTCTTGTTTTGTTTTTTATTAATATTTTTGTGCCTTTGCTTACTTAGTTTATGCACAACGGTAAGCATTTATCGGCATCAATAATTTGTTATATATATTACCAAACTGTTTTGTTCATTTGCAGTATTTTGGAACAAGAGATATTGACAGATAATGGGAAGAGAACGCGGAAACGGAATTGAAAAAGGATAAAGGCGCTTATATACATATACATATGTATGTTTGTATTTTTTGCCTCTCTTGTTTTGTTTTTTATTAATATTTTTGTGCCTTTGCTTACTTAGTTTATGCACAACGGTAAGCATTTATCGGCATCAATAATTTGTTATATATATTACCAAACTGTTTTGTTCATTTGCAGTATTTTGGGTTTTACCGGAAAATAAACTAAAACAGTTTGATAGTTTATTTGTTTACCAGTACCTAGTGTAGGGTATAATGTCACTGGCTGATTGTCGTCTAATTATATGTACAAATATATGTATGTATATACATATGAATGTTCGCTCTGAAAGAAGAACGCAAAAGCAAAGTGAGTAATGTGCAGGTAAGTATGTTCCCGAATGCACTTTGTACGTTGTTGATATAACACACTTGCATATTAAAAATATATGTATGTATAGAGGTGAAAGGTAATTTGCAAATATGTACATATGTATATACATTAGGGGTAGTCTATTTTTGTAACACCTACTTTACATGCCATAACACGATGAGGAATAGTAAACAAATGATAACTGCGTTTTTAGTTTTTCGATTTATTTCAAAAACTTCACGCAGAATTTAAATTGAAAAAATTCATATGTTATATGCGAGGAAGAAGAAGACAAATTTTGATTTAGAAGCAATAAGACTAATTTAATTACAAGACAAATACATTTTTATAGTAAATATACGTTTTAGTTCATTATTTAATTCATTTTGATATTATTTGAGATAAACTTAAGATTTAAACTATATTCAGATTTACAAAAAGGGTAAATTTCCTGAATAACTTTGATGGCTCTTTCAGCGCAAATATTAGATCTTTTTAAATTCAGAATGGCAGAATCTTCCTTTACCCAGTGTTTAAGAAAACACTTATGCGCAGTTTCAAATTGCTTGACGGATTTTTCCAATATTTCAAAATCATTGTTATGAAAACGGTGATCCGAGAACCAAGCATCATATCATGCGCTGCATATGAATTGGCAAATTGGCAAAAGTTGTATTCTGTGTTCCGGTATTAGTATGAACGTTAAAATCGCTAATATAGCTCTAGAATTCCATCGAGCGTTGCTGAGCGCTGGTAAAACTCTAAATTTTATGTATGGGAACTTGTTGTTTACTTCATAATATTTAAAATATTGCCCTAGTTCATATAAAAATTGCATGTCATCACGCCATTTAATAGACCTTAAGATCAACTTTTCTTCGTTTTGTTTGTAGTTTTGTTTTAGGTTTTCGTAGTTCATAATCAATTCGGTAAATATGTCATAACTGATGTTTGGCGATGTCGACTTTCCACCTAGTACTTCATTCATTACATGCTTCAAAATTAAATCTAATACATGATGTTGGCATCCAATATACTGCGGTGGGGACAAATGTTTTTCCTGAAAACAATTCTGCAGTAAACGAACAACTCCACTTTTAATCCTTGTATTAACGTTTGTTGTGTCACTAACAATCATTTTAATGGAATTCCAAAGGTTAAATTTATCCAATACATTCCTTATTCCTTAAAAAAGTTATAGAAAGTTAATTAATGCTCTAAAAATATATTATTAAATAGAAACCTTCAAAAATTGACAAACTTTTCCCGTTTTCAAGAACCATTGCCGCTATTCTTACTTCCTTAGCTTCATTTGTTAACACCACGGCCTGCACTTCTTTCTTCCATTGTTACCATTGTCACTGCTGCTTTTGTTGAACACTTCCCATTCCTTTTTCTTTGAAGAGGAGCTTTATATTCATCAACAGGTGGAGAATGTGATTGCTCGACAGATTCAGCTGATGATGTTGAAGTGTTGAGCGCCACTTTATTTAAACACGAGGTGCTGTGAACCTTTTCTCTTAAAAGCGCAGCTTTGGAGGGATGCACACAAACTGCTTTAGCTGTCGTGTACCCAACTTCTCCATTTGTAGTTGTTTGGAGTTCATACAACTTTTTGTCCTCAGTTCCTAGCCAGACACCTTTTAAATAAATAATTTGTTGAACGCCATTGTAACATTTCTGCCATCCGGGAATTTTAAAAATGTTGAATAATCCTTTTGTTATCTTCCGTTGTGCAGCTATACGTGTTATGCTCGGAATGTTTAGTTTCGACCACAAGGCAATCATTTCGTTTGAAATAATCTGGCATCTTTTCTTTTTCAATTTCTCCGTTTTTGCTAATTCATTATACCTTCCTATAATCACGGTCTGTTTTGGAATCTTACACAATTCACTCAAGGGGTTTTCAATGTTATTGATTTCTCTTCTCTTATTCTTAGATTTTTCAAATGTTATTAAATTGTTTTCCCATTGTTTTGAATTTTTTAAAACTTCAGCACTACTTTTTTTAAAAGACATTGTTAATTAAAAAAGACACTTTCACTCCAGCCGCCACGCACTGAATGAGAGACCGACAGCTAAATAAAGGCAACTGGCGCGACGCTTATACGAAGTTTCAATCATTCATAACGCATTTACTCAAATTTACCGTTATCTATTTTTGTCATATGCAAAAATACGACGAATAACGGTAGAAGAGCAAAACAAAACAGACACAAAGAAAAGAACATAATCTCATATGGTGTTTTTTCTTGTCATATGTATGAAATTTACATACGAAATTTCAATTTAAATTCTGCGTGAAGTTTTTGAAATAAATCGAAAAACTAAAAACGCAGTTATCATTTTTTTACTATTCCTCATCGTGTTATGCCATGTAAATTTTTTTTTTTCAAAAAAATGCAAAAAGTTATACCCCTAATATACATGTATGTTTATAAATATACATATGTATGTATATATGTAAATATAAATATATGTATTTATGTTTGTGTTTCATCTCTTGCTTCGTTTTTTTTACGATATAATTTATTAACATATATAATCTATATATATAAAAGAAAGTGACGTTAGTTACTACGCTTATAACTGGAGAACGCCTGGACCGATTTCGGTGATTACCACTAATTCGGACAGGTCTCTGCCCAAACAGAGAATTATGGAAAATTTTCCGAAAAAAATATGAAGAAAATAAATCTACATCTATATATATAAAAGAAAGTTGTGTTAGTTACACCATTTATAACTCAAGAACGGCTGGACCGATTTGGCTGAAAATTGGTGGGGAGGTAGCTTAGAGCCAGAGTAAGGACATAGGATACCTTTTATCTCTTTATGTTAGAATCCAATACAACTCATAAATAGAAAAATTATATTTTAAATCATTAGCATTTGTTCAAAATTCATGTTTGTAAGAATCAATTGAATATATGCGTACAATTTTAAGCAGATTCGTCCTCAAAACTGATACAATTGCTATGTATTAGGAATAGAAGAAAAGAACTGCAACCAAATATGCAGTGTAATAGATTATAACTGGCTCAATAATCAGGCGCTGAGTACGTGCATCTCCAGCGTGCATTTTCCAGCCGCCCTTTTCGTCTTTCCACGCCTGAGAATCGCTTCATCATGTGCAGTATACTAGACTGACTGTCGATTGGACTCCAGTGGGAAATGATGGAGCTATGTTTCTATCACCGACGCAAAAATTCGGCTTTATTCCGATTAGAGAGCACTTAAACACTTCTCAGAATCAAATGTTCGTTGTTTTGGTTGTTTTTGTTGGAGGCACCTACTTTACTCATTTCGCCTGCTTTCAACATAGCAAATATCTTTTCAACGGTGGATTTCCCTGATGCAGACCCCAAATTCAACAGTATTTTCCCAAAAAAGCAATGCTTTATTAACACACGAAATGCTTTATAATCCATTTTTTTGTAAACTAAAACAAGTTGCTTCACATTAATGCTATATCTCATTAACTAATAATTATAATCCAACTAATAGAAATCATATAGATGGTAGTAGTAGTAGAATTATCTATGTATCAGCCACAGTGAAGCGTGGACGGGTACTCTAGTATATAAATAAAAATGAATCGCCAAAATGTATGTACGCTCATAACTTTCATACGACTGAACCAAATTTGATGATTCTTTTCTTACAATGTTCGTTGAGGTTTAGTGATGGTTTCTGCGGAGAGAAAAATTCGAATAATTGCCGGAAAACCCCTGAAAACAGCCCTTTTCTTTTTCGCATACAAACGAATGAATGTTTGTTCGTTAGTAACGCTAAGAGAACGGCCTATCTTCTTTCTTCTTCAAATCTATCTTTCAAATCCTATCTTCTATCTTTCAAATTTGGAGTTTGCTTCAAAAATTTTTGAAAATTATTCCGTGAAAATGTGATCAATTACAGTCGGCGTTCTTTTTGGCATCAACATACATTAGCAGCCCAAGCCACATGAACGAGTACTCCCAGGATGCGATGATATACGTGCGGTATTATGGGTCGCGATCAATCAGAAAGCGATCGTCACGATATCATAGCAAGACTTTTCAACAGCTTCGATGGACATTATCTTGAAGCAACGCATGTATGGTGCTGTTAGATGCTAGATGTACTCTGTTGAGTGGCAAAAGAGAGATTTGCCGCACGCACACATTCTTCTTTGGATGGTGGAAGGTGGTTACACCAGATCAAATTGATGAAATAATTCAATAATGCGGCAATTCCTGATGCAAAGAAAGATCCAGTATTATACGAAGTGATGAAAACCAATAAGATTCATGGACCTTGCGGACACCACAACTCCACTTCGGTTTGAATGTCTGTCAATAAATGCACGAAACAGTATCCACGTACTTTTCTTTCGGAAACACAAACTAGAAATGATGGATATCCACTCTATCGGCGTTGCTCACCAGACGACAATGGCAGAACATTCAGCATTCAATTTAGAGGCGTGAGTATCGATGTTGACAACACATGAATCGTACCATATTCGCCACTGTTGTCTAATTCACATTCAAAATTCATGTCAATGTTGAGTATTGCAGTTTGGTGTAATCGATAAAATACGTTTGTACGTACGTCACCAAAGGAAGCAACATGGCGATTATTGGTCTTGAACGATACGGTCGATACGTGAACTGCAATAAAGCGCTTTTTAGGATATTTACTTTTGCAATTCATGTTTTCCGACTGTTGTGGGTCTCGCAGTTAATTTGGAAAATGATCAAAGAGTATATTTCAACCCAGAGAATACAGTACAGCCAGTGGAAACGCCGCCAGCAACAAAATTAACATTGACGAGTTTTTTCTTAACTTTCGTCAGTGATGTGTTTGTGAGGACATTGCTCTATTCGAAAATACCTTGATATTGTACATGGAATGCATCGTCGAATAGTTACGTAGAAAGCAAGGCCAACCGGTAGATTGACATCCAGGTGTCTTATCAACTAAGGCATTAGGCTAATTTACACAATCCAACCGAAAAACGACGATTGTTTCTACCTTCGGTTGCTATTGATTAATGTACGCGGTTCAACTTCATATGAGTCATTGCATACTGTGAATGGTATATAGGAATATGTGCAAGTTTTGGAGAAGTAAGCCAGCAATTATAAATGCTGGAACACGTTAATCACTGGAATGAAAATGAAGTTCGCATACTTTTCGATATAAACCTCGACATTGTCAAAGACATTTTACATCGTCTTCGCTAAAAATTGGAAATGGTTCAATTTCGGTTGATACTTCCGGTGGTTCGATATCAATTCCATCTTCCCTTTATCAATTCACGAAGTATAAACTCATCACAATTATTCGGACATTGGCCAAATTATCATAACTACGATTCCTTAAGTGCACGCACAATTTAGCTGCCAAAAATACCGATGTTGTTGACTTCAACTGGAAGATTCAAAGTCAAGTTCCGGGAGACTTGCGCTCATACAAATCGATCGATCGTCTTGACTATGAAGACGACGCCGTGAATGATCCAGTGGTATTCCTAAATTCTTTGAACAGGCTTGGTATGCCACCGCATCATTTGCGTCTTAAAGTAGGATCTGTCGTTTTTATGTTTCCCAATCTTCATGCGCCGAAACTGTATAATGGAACCCGACTGATTGTGACGCACCTATCGAGTACAAAGGGACAGAATGCTTGATCCTACGAATTCCTTTGAGTTCTAACGATTTGCCATTTCAGTTCAAACGTATTCCGTTTCCAGTGAAAATTGAATTTGAGATGACAGTCAACAGGACCTAAAGATAGTCGCATAGTGTGAGGCATAATTTTGGAAATGCTATGTTTTTCACATGGCCGTAGCGTGCTCACGAGTTGGAAAACCATCTTTTCTGTACACCCGAACAGGAACCGAAAAATGTTGTTTATAAAGCTGCGTTACATTGAAAAAAAAAAAAATGAAATGATAAATTTAACTTTCTTTTCATTTCAAACTACATAATTTCACGCAGGACAACGGCTGCGGGGTCAGCTAGTTTCATATGTATATTCAGAATTTTGTTCTTTATTAAGATGTTTATTACAAATACTTAAATAATACTTAGCAAGAAGAAATGTTGTCCGTGGATGCGTCCGATCCGCAAGACGGTTGATAGAAAAAAGGAAAGAATGACAGGATTCTGGGAAACGGGTTGCTTACAGCTAGAATGAAAAAGGTAGTATAGCGTTGCTAAATGATAGTGTAGAAAACGTAGCAAAGGGTTGCTTATAAGCGGTGAATACGGCGTTGCCACATAACTGTATGTATGTATGTTATACCAAGCTGTGTTCGGTTTTTCTCGTAAATAAACTCGAAGCTATAGCGCTTTGGTAACCGAACTCTCGCGGATAGAACGGATTTTGAAATATTTTATATTAGCATAAAAAAACGTATTTTTTACATACATACCTATTTATGAGCATTGAAATATATTTAAAAGAAATGGAATAAATACGCTCACTTTGTTTTATGTATTGTAGGTATGAGTTTGCGAGCCCACGCGTTTTGTCCCAATTCCCTTACACTCCTTTAGTCCTTAAGGTTTCTAGCCGCTTGCAGGTCCGCCTTCAATTTTGTTGTTTTAAAAATTCGCGCCCGTTTTTTGTTTAATTTTGTTTTTATTACTGATTTGTTATTAGATTTCGCGCCCGATTGTTTATTGGTTTTGTTTGTTGGAACTGTTTTACTGTGTATGTCCGAATGTATGTAATATTGTTAGTGTACTGCACTTTCTTTTGTTTCTTTTTTTTTTGCTTCTAATATGTCTATAATAATGTTGGTTTTTGCTTTTTGTGCTGCTTGTTCACTGCACTGTTTTTCTTTTTTCTTCTATTTGAGTCACTGTACTTTGTGTTTTGGTTTTCTCCACGGCACTTAATGTAAGTATGTTTCACCATCTGAATCTTGCCGCGAAAATTATTTTTGATTTTAATATACTTACATATGTATTTGCTTGTTTGTAAACCAAAGGTGCCTTTCGTTAAAGCTCGAAAGACCATGAACACAAGGATACAAAATTTTTTTATTATAAATTTTGTTTTTATTTTAATAATATATAATAACAAAATTATAAAATTAAATGTTATAAATATGGTAGGTTTTATTTAAAAAAAATGTTAATATGCGGGGCGGCGAGACTGCAATGCCGAAGATGATTTCACGTTGCTGCTGGTCGAATTTCCGCGCATCGATATCAAAAGGTAGAAATCTCGGTAGAATCGCGTAGATATCGAAGAGGTAGTGTCTATGCGAACTTGGTAGCGAAGATAGTAGCGTGAGGAGTCGACGCGGCGGAGTGTATCTGCATCTGTATGAAGGTTGTGGTTGGGCGGCCTGTGTAGAACGAAGCAGAGGCACTTTCTCCTTGTCCATCATTTTTGATGAGGGAGTGTATAGGTATCGTGAGTTGTTTTGATGTCATCAGCTGTGGTGAATTAAGCTGTCTTGTTAGGGTGCGTCAGTTTTCCCGGGTAGAGGGGTGGATGCTTAACTCATTTAAACAACTGGAATAAAGATTTTAATTGTAATTAGACCGGAATCAAGATCGCACGCGTTTTCTTTCCTTCGCTAATTTTCGTCACAGTATCGTGAGTTTAAGTGCAGGCAATTGGTTGCATTTTAATTTTAGTGAATTCACGTGTCCCAACTATTTTACATCTCAAAAACTCTTGAGAAATTTCATAACGCCCGAGCAGGGACATGAGCGTGATTAAAAAATTAAAATAATTACAATACAAAAATTTATTTTTCGCAACCAATTGCAAAATTATCGTTTTCGGTTTTCACAGTTAAGTGAAGTGACAAGTAGGCTTGCCACCCGTACTTTATTATAAAGTTATTTTATTTTTTTTATTTATTTATAACAATTTATACAATAATAAATTACAGCATAAATTAAAAGCGACACTAGCTACTGGGCTTTCAGTCGTCCTTTTATTTCTAAAATGTTAACTTTTAGCTCAGTAATATCGGAAAACAAACATTTTAATTACGTTAGATATATACTGTTATGCTATACTGTTCTAAGGAGGATTCCTTAATAAGCTAAATTTGATTAAGAATATTATTGCGTTTTAAGAAGTTATATACGTGCATAATGTTGTCATGGCTAGGTGTAGATAACGCTCTTGTTAAGTTAATGTTGCCGGTGCGATCGGACTCCGTGATGTTCGGACATTGGGCAATCATGTGTTGTACTGTGTTGCTCCCACCACACAGAGGGCAGCAGGATGGATTACCTCTAGTTAAAAGATGCGAATGAGTAAATATTGTATGCCCCAGCCTATGGCTTCAGAACATTTGCTGGCAAACTTGCTGGATAAGAAGGTGTAACTCTCTTTGGGTTTAGTTTGCAGTAGTGATGACCTTGGATTGCCCAATCAGTTAAATCAAGTTTAAGTCTTTCGTTTTTTATTGCGTTGTGCAGATCGGATTTGGTCAGACGGTTAAGAGTTAGTGCAGGAGACTTTATCACATTTTTGGCAGCGGTGTCAGCTCGTTCGTTTCCTAAGGTTCCGACATGACCAGGGATCCACATTAGCTTAATTTTGTTTGGTGCTGCGATTAATGAGTTCCTAATGAAGGAAATTATTTTATTCGTGTTGGAAGGGGATTTGATTGCAGTGATGCATGATTTGCAGTCCGAGCAAATCATATATTTTCTTTTATTCTTTTTCGCGTACTTGACCGCCAACTCAATTGCTAAAGCTTCAGCAGTAAAAATTGTGCACATGGGATAACGAAGCCACTGACATATTGCATCTCCATCTTTGTTTGTTACAGCCAAGGAAGTATAGTCTGATGTCCTAGACCCGTCGGTGAATATAAAATTCCATCCAGTGGCGCTGTAAGTTTCGACTGTCTCTGAGAATGATGCTCTGTAGACCGTGTTTGGCGTATGTTGTCTAGGTAAGCTGAGTAATGAATCCTCAAAAGATGTGGAACTGATAAGCCAAGGGGGAAAAGTTTCAACCACTCTTTTCTCTCGATAAAGAGATATGAAATTCTCCTTGACGAAAACAAGAGATCTCGATAACGCTGATGGGATCCTCAGCTGCTTTTTACGTGAAATTACGTTGTTGAATGCATTTGCTAACGCTGTGTTTGTAGCGTCAAGTAGTTTTCCAAGAACACGATTTGTTGTATCGGCTACTCTGTTGGATATGCTCGGTAGGCCAGATTCCGCCAATAGAAATTTCGTTGGTGAAGTTGGAAAAGCCTTGAGACTTCGGCGGATAGCTGCATGATAGGGAGCTGAGATTCTGGAGAATGTAGATTTTGCACAGTGTCCATAGATCGGCAGGGCGTAATCAACTTTCGATAATAGTACAGCTCTGACAACATTGATAAGCGTAGCAGAATGTATATAGCTATGTTTGCATGAAAGATACTTAATAATATTTAATCAAGATATTAAGGAACTTCTAATATAATTACAATGTTGCTTAAAGCAATATTTAGAGTCTACGATTAATCCTAGTATCTTTAAGCTATCTTTAGTATTAATTGTATGGTTTTCCACATTGAGTATAATGTTACACGGCGTCCTTTTTCGACATATATGTAGCAGGTTGGTTTTTTCTAGTGAGAGGAGTACTCCCGAAGTTGTGGACCATGCTGCAATGTCGTCTAGAATCTTTAAAAATGTTTTGCACAGCAGAGATATCGTTGACTTTTGAGAAGATGAGGACATCATCTGCATAGATTTGATGCTCTATTTTCTTGTGCTTGGATAAAAGGTTGCTTAATTCATCGAATGCGATAACAAAAAGTAGGGCGGAAAGGGGTGAACCTTGAGGAGTGCCGTTTGATAAATTGCGCGTTGGTGAGAGGAAACCATTAATAGTCACTGATAGTTTCCTGTTAGTAAGAAAAGATTTAATGAAATTTAAAATCTTGGGGCCAACATTCCATTTTTGTAGTTGTTTTAATATAACGTGCATTCCTATGCGATCAAATGCCTTTTGGAAATCTAACGACAACAACGATACGTGATTTTTGCTAGACAAAGCAGTGGTCACAAAATTATCGAATAAAAATAAAGTGTCCATGGTACCATGACCTTTCTTATAAGCAACTTGACGGGGGCTAATTAAGTTGTTTCTTCTAGCGAACCACGCCAGACGAGTTCCAATGATTTTTTCCAAGACTTTCCCGAGACAACTCAAAAGAGAGATAGGACGATAACTGTTGACATCAGTTGATAATTTTCCGGGTTTTAGTATCGGGATTATGTTTGATGTTTTCCAGAATTGTGGATAAACAGCGGTGTCAAAGATGTTATTATACAGTTCAACTAGACGTATCTTAATTGAAATCGGGAGGTTTTCCATCATTGGGTAAGTTATTTTATCTAACCCAGTCGTTTTCCCTTTTACTGAGGAAAGAGCATATTTAAATTCAGAAAGCGAAATTCTCGATTCTAACATTTTTGCAGTTGAGGAAAGGTCATATGTTGTATCAGTGAAGCTGTCTGGAATTGATGCTTTGCTATTTCGAAATTGAAAGCTAAAGTGTTCATCAGAACTCGCTGCAGAGAAGTGGTTTGCAAAGAAATTCGAAATTTGTTCAGACATGATTAGCGATTCAACAGGAGTGTTGATCCGTGGGATATACGAATTTTTGGTACCACCTGTCAATAAATTTATTTCATTCCAGATTTTTTTGGGGGAGGAAGCAGGATTGATATTCGCTGTGAACTTTTGGAAGCAGAGTCGTTTCGCTTCTTTAGCCATGCGTCGAAAATTAGCGTTCGATCTCTTGTACTCTATTAAGTTTTCAAGCGTTTGACAACGTTTGTATTCGTGCCATGCCTGTTGCTTCTTTGATCTAAGAGACGCTAGATTGGCGTTCCACCATGGTACATTGTGCTCGGATTTTCTACGATTTGTATGTGGTATAGACAGATTTGCTGCGGAGTGAATAATTCTTTGAATAAGAGCAGCTTCTCTATTATTGTTATTAGAGATGGGAATTTTGTTATTTGCCTCTTCACATAGATCTGAAAATTTACGCCAGTCAGCGAAGTCAGTTTTAAATATGAATTTTGGTTTGAATTTGGAACGATATCGCTGCGTGTTGATTTTGCAGATAATTGGATAGTGATCGCTACCGTGTAAGTCGCTTGACAAACTCCAACTGCAATTTGAGGCGAGAGATGCTGAGCAAAAGCTGAGGTCAAGATGCGAGAATGTGCCATGAGTTGAAAAGTGGGTTGCACTACCATCGTTAAGGCAAATGAGGTCGGAAGTGAGCAAAGCATCTTCAATGTGTTTTCCTCTTGTATTTTCTTTTGGAGATCCCCATATTGAACTCCAAGCATTAAGATCACCTGCGAGTATAACAGGTGATGAGACTTGTTGCAGCAGGTATAATATGTCTGCGTTTGAAAAGGTTTGTATTGGCGGTATGTAGGAGCAAATTATATTAAGTTTAAAACCTAAATCAACCTCAATGGCAATAGCAGATATTGAGGATTGAAACATTATTCTTTTAAAAGGCAAGCCTTTTTTAACCAACACTGCGACACCTTGTTTACTTGAAGTTATGTTTGACAAGTTATGGAATATGCCTGAATAGCGCTTCGGGTGAACTGCATTCGCATTGTAAGGTAAATGCGTTTCATTTAGTAGAATTACTGAGGGTGAGTGGGATTGCACTAGTGATGAGCGATATTTCACTACCGGTGATTTTTTCACTGTGATTGAAAAATCGCAAATCGCAACTGCGATCACTTTTTATAAATAGCAGTTCGAAACTGTGATCGCAGTTCGAACCAGTGAGCGCGATCGCAGTTCGAAACTGTGATCGCAGTTCGAACCAGTGATTGCGATCGCAGTTCGAAACTGTGATCGCAGTTCGAACCAGTGATTGCGATCGCAGTTCGAAACTGTGATCGCAGTTCGAATCAGTGATTGCGATCGCAGTTCGAAACTGTGATCGCATTTCGAACCGGTGATTGCGATCGCAGTTCGAACCTGTGATTTACGATAGCAGTTCGGACCTGTGAATTACGATCACAATAGCAAATAGCAGAAAAGTAACAACTTTCTTCAGGGTATTGTATATATCGTATATGCTATTTTTCGTCATAGCGGTTTGAAGTTTTGAGTGTAACGTTCTTATAATTTTTAATAATGGCAACGGTGGTGTAACGTTCTTATAATGTATCAAGGAAAAGAAGTGAAGTGTGATGTTTGAAGTGGTAGATGAAATATAATCAAAATGGAATATTTTAATTTGTTTTAATAAAATTTTTAATTTTACTTATTGTTAAAACCAAATTTGAAAGCTTTTTGTGATGAAAACAAGAATTGTAACTAATTAGTTTCAGAAAAAATGATGGAATAAAAAAATTACGCGTTTTTAATATTTTCCCAAAGATTAGGAAACTCGCGTTAATGATTTGGTCTTGAAAATATTAAAAGCGGGTATACTAAACAAACAAATTATCAACCACACTAATGGTAATTCCTTCTAAGAAATGTGTGAAACTATCATACCAACATATAAATGAACTATGCAATACGCTCTAAGTGTCAGGTAGCCGAACCACTCCAACATTTGCGAAAATGTAGTGAAAAGAAAGGCGGAAAAACTTGACTCGAGTTACAGGAGCCAAAAGAGAATTTGCCGCCAATAACGACAAAATGTTTCCGTCGTTCCCATGACAGTCGGGTCTACGTAAGTGGAACAGACCCGGACTTTTATTCGGCCAAACAGTGTCAAATTGGCAGAATCTGCCGCTACAACAACAACAACGACGTTCGAACGTCGACTTAGTTGCGATCGCAATAGCAATATAAAATCACAGTGATTTAAAAATAGCGATCACTGAAATCACAGTGATTTAAAAATCGCAATATCGCTCATCTCTAGATTGCACCAAGAGCTGAAGCTCATGGTAATTGTTGTAGAAACCATTCATGTTCCATTGTAAAAAGGAAAACATGATTGTAAGAAAAGAAATAAAGGTATAGCTTAGAAATATGATTTGTGTTTTGAGTTATTTTCGTTTGTTGACTTATTTGTCAAAATGAGACATGGCCTCGTCGTCTTCTGAGGACATAAGAGAATCGCCTCCATGAGAAAGACAGATATTGTTTGAGTTATAAACTGTGTTACTTGTGTTGTTGGTGTTTGAGAGGTAAGTTGAGAAGTTTATAGGTGAGTTTGAGTTTGAGTCAGAAATTGTTTTACTTGTTGGTTGATAGTGAGTTTTTTGTTGTTGCATGAGAGCGTGATAACTTTGCTCAAGTTCTTTAGAGTAGTCGGGTGCTGTGAGATCGTGTAAATTGGGATCGGGAAATTGAGAAGAGAGTTCTTCAACTATTGCGGTGGGTGTATTATGTATGTGAGTTTGTATATTGTTTTCTGATAATTGTTGTTCGTTTGAAGCATTTTCGTTAGAAGTTGATTGCGAATTGGTAGGTATGGGAATTGGGGTTGAGTTAAAGTGCTGAGTTTCTTGCTTGCTATTTTGCTGATGAGAGACTGTCGCTGAGAAAGAAGGCGAGTTTTCGGGGAAAGAGACAGTTGAGTTATAAATTTTAATAGCTTCACGCATGGTGCATTTCTTTGTTGTTTTAATTGCTTGTATTTGCTTTGCTTGCATATATTTTGGACACTTGTTTGAAGAAGCTGCGTGATCAGCCTGGCAGTTGGCGCAGAAAGTGCGTGTGCATTTTTGAGGGTTGTGGGGAGGAAGATTACAAATATTACAAGCTGCTTTTCCTTTGCAGTGCTTTATGGTATGTCCAAGCAATTGACAATTTTTGCAACGCATGGGATTTGGTATGTATTGTCTGACGTTGACTCTACGCCAGGCAATATCAATTTGTCCAGGTAAGTTGAACAAATCGAAAGTAAGCAGCACAACGCCATTTGGAGTGAATTGGTTGTTTTCATTTTTCTTCTGAAATTTGAAAGCGGCAACTACACCTTGTGCACTTAGCTCGCTAACAATTTCGGTTTCACTTACATTGTGTAGGAAGGGGGCGAATACTGTACCTTTAGTGAAGTTCAGGTTGTCGTGATACTTAGCTTTGATGCTACAGATTCCTGGAAGTTGCTTTAAAGCAATGAAGCGATCGGCTACTTTTTTGTTGTTCACCAATAATAACAATTTACCATCACGGAGCTCACTCACTGAATTAATTTCGCTACTCACCGCGCGTATGACTTTGTGTACAGCAAAGCAAGAAAATTGCGCAATTGATTTATTTGATTCGGTAGATTCGATTGTAATATATTTAGGGTCATTATTACTTCTACTGATTGAAGGTAGAGTTGGGAAGTCAAATATATCAGTAAAGCGGAGCAAACCGATTCGTCCCAAGGGGGGTGGGCCCGGGGGCCATTGTTGCACAATGATAAGTTGGAATCGGCTAAGTAATTTATTCGCTTGAAACTGAAATATATTGTGAAACAATAAAAACAAAGCACGTGGATTACACCACAAGTAACTAAAGAACGAAATGCACACGGGAATGAGATAACCGCTCGCTCTGAGTGACAGTCGGAGACTGTTATTATAAAGTATTTTACGTTATTTCAGGTAATTGTACTCTATACTTTATGAGAACAATAAAGTTCACAAAAATACTTTATTTCGCATGATTTGATTTCTTTGAGATTTTGAAAAGTTTAGTCGATGAATTTGTTAAACGAAATTTATAGATTGGTGATTTAGTGCTGAATCGATGATACTGACAATGACACGATTGAAATTTATTTTCATTTTTGTAGTCACTTATTAAATTTATTTAATAAAGCAGTGATGTGTCTTGAAGGCAATTGTATAACAATTTTAGATATTTATGGGATTATGGTTAATCTTAGAAATCAATTAACACAAAGAAAACAAGATCTGTTTTTTGGCTATGAAACAGGCAAAAAAATTAAACTGTTATCTTCACCGGAACTGACTAGAAAAATTCAAGGGAATTTTTTATTATTCATTGACGAATCCCTAGTGTACCTTAATAAATGTTTTGATTTTAATAACACGAACTGGTTATTTACACTGGGTAATATAAAATTAAAAAGTTATATAGAATTTGACAATATTGTAAACAAAATTGAAAATTTAAATCTGCAAAAACTTAATGTGGATATGGATGATCTTTATGGAGAAATCGCTTTATTAAACCAATTATGTACTTCTAAGGGTTTTGCAGAGCTATCAACTGCACAAAAATGGCAGCAGGTATGTATTTAATATGAGTGATGATAATATTTTAAACTTGTATAAGGTAATTTCATTTTTATTGTCTATTCCCGCCACGTCAGCATTCATAGATCGAATTGAATTGAAATGTCGGGTCGACATACTAAATTCGCATAGCGAAAAATTAATGAAATGCCAATCTAAAATTGAAGAGATTGATGAAAACGACATGGCCCGAGGGGAGTTAGAGGACATAATTGTTGAAACGAAATCAATAATTAAAAATATTTTAGCCAAAAATAGAAGCTTCGGAGCTTCACAAAGCTCAAGGCTCCCTAAAATGAATTTGCCGAAATTCAAGGGAGAAAATTCAGAATTTAAAAATTTTATGAGTTTGTTTGAGAGCTTGGTTCATAATGATCCAAATATCCCAGATATAGAAAAATTTAACCATTTGGTAAATTGTCTATCTGGAGAGGCTCTGGGGACAGCTAAAGCATTTCAGATGTCGAATTAAAATTATCAGAAAGCGTTGGCAAGCAAAAAAGTGTATGATAATAAATGCTTGATATTTTTCAATACAATAAGTATCTAAACTTTTGCCAACCATCCCAAAGCCATCCGCGCCTTTATTGCGATCAATGATTGATGATGTATCTGCTGTTTATGACTCTTTGCTATCTCTGGGCGATGAGAGCAAATAACAAACGCCATTATAATACATGTAGTTATGACAGAGGTTGAATAGAAGGTTTCAACAGTTAGCAGCGGAAGGAGAATCTTGTTCGAGAACGAAATCCGGATCCACAACTTGTCAAAAATGCAAGCCAAAGGAACACCCTTTAACTGCCTGCCCCACTTTCAAGGCACTTCCTGTACAACAGAGGTTCGAGTTTGCCAAATCGGTGCCCTTATGCATATATTGCTTGCGTAAGGGGCATACTGAGTCCAAATGTAGAGCAGATCGATGTCGTGTATGCAATCGATCGCATCACACATTGTTACACCAGTACCCGATTTCCTTCCCTGCTTCACCTCATCCGCAACCATCAACCACACATGCCATGCATACAGCGAGTATGCCGGATCGGGTAATGTTGGTGACAGCTGTTATTCAAGTGAGGACCAGTTATGGTGAATACTTTCATGCGAGGCGTTACTGGACTCAGGCTCCCAAGTCAATTTTATGACGGAGGACTTGGCACAAAAGTTGCAGATTCGTCGCCAACACAAAACGTTAAACATAAAAGGAATTGGAAATTCCAATACGAAAGTGGGGACAAAACTAAGCGCGTTTGTTAAGTCGCGGGTAAATAATTACGAATTTTCGGCGGAATTCTGGATAATGCGTTGCATTTCGGCTAACTATCCAGACCATAACATAAATGTTAATGGCTAATCAACCAACGCTACAGAAAACCCTTTTAGAGTGGATTGTGTTTGGCAAATATGCCAGCAATCTAAGTCCTCCTCCTTCTGCAAGTAGCACATTATGCCAATCTGAAGATGACTTAACGTCAAGAGACGTTCAAGATAATTACCTTCAGAAACAAATGGCATATAATTCACACAAGAGCAAAAAGAGTGTGAAAAATCTTTCGTGAAGACAACTCAAGTATTGCCTTCAGGATGGCTTCAAGTCAGAATGCCCTTTAAAACTGACCGTAAGTTACTCGGTCGCTCATATGAAACCGCAGTTCGGCGGTTTCAGGCCCTGGAGAGAAAGTCTTTAAAGGATCCAGAACTTCGTGGAATTTATCTGGAATTTATGAATGAATATAGAGCACTGGGTCACATGAGCCCAACAAACAATAATATCCCGAGTGAGCCACACTATTTCACTCCGCATCAATGCGTTTTAAGACCCGAAAGCACAACAACCAAATTACGTGTTGTTTTTGACGCTTCGAGTCGTACTTCATCTCAAATTTCATTGAATGAACTTTTGATGGTATGCCCAACCATCCAAGAAGAATTGTACTCAACTCTTCTTCGTTTTCGTCTACACAAGTACGCTTTAACGGCAGACATTACTAAAATGTACCGCCAAATAATGGTGCACGAAGAAGACAGAAATTGTCAGCTTATTGTGTGGAGAGAGCATCCCTCAGAGCATATTCAAATTTTTCGACTTAACACCGTTACTTATGGCACTGCGCCTGCACCATTTCTCGCAACACGGTGTTTACAAATGCTCAGCGATGCTAATATAACTAAATACCCACTCAGTTCATTGACCATTAAAAGAGACTTTAATGTCGATGACTTATTGGCAGTATCTGAAAATTTTGAGTCTCTAGATCTTTTGAGAAGTGAAGTAATTCAAATATTAAACTCGACAGAATTCACGTTAACGAAGTGGTTTTCGAACCACCCCAAATTGTTCGACAGTGATTGCACTGAAATGTCACTAAGTTTGACAAAAATTCAACTAAAACACTAGGAATCCACTGGTTGCCGAAAGAGGATTTGGTTCGATTTGTTTTGGATGCCAACTTTAATGATCTGCGAGCCACTAAACGGAACATATTGTCAGTCTCCGCTCGCCTTTTCGATCCTCTTGGATTATTAGCCCCACTAGTTACCAAAGCAAAAATTTTATTGGCAGAGCTTTGGATTCAAAAACTAGATTGGGATGAGTCGATTCCATTGCGCCTCGACACTAGCTGGCAGAATTTCAAAGCCAACCTACTGCAGCTCTCGTCAGTTAGCGTTCCTCGGTATGTAAACATCGAGTCGACTGCTGTATGCCAAATCCATAGCTTCTCCGACGCTTCAATAAGAGCGTACGGATGCTGCATACACATACGAAGCCATTCTGATAGTGGTGTCAAATGTATGCTGCTTACTGCAAAGTCTAGTGTGGCTCCTCTGAAGACCAAGTATCTTCCGGGTCTCGGGCTGTCCACAGCACATTTTCTTGCCAAATTATGGTCACGAGTTGCACCAATGCTGAGTCGACGATTCGAGAAAATTACATTTTGGACAGACTCTGAAATTGTATTGCACTGGGTAAAAAGGCATCCATCTTCATTACAAACCTTTGTCTCAAATAGAGTGTCCGAAATGCAAGAATTGACTGACAATGTACATTGGCGACATGTGCCAACGAAGCAAAATCCTGCGGATCAAGTGTCTCAGGATTGTAACGTGGACGAATTGAATAATTCTGTATGGTTTGGCGGTCCACGGTTCCGCCTAGAAGACCCCGCTTTATGGTTAATTAACACTCACTTCCAGCTCTCCCCAGAAAACGAAGCCTTTAGAGAAGAAGAAAAACGCTGTCACATTTTCTGGAAATGTGAAAGATAACACAGCAGCTGATTGAAAAATTCTCTTCTCATCAAAAGTTGCTTCGCGTGGTCGCATATTTATTACGATGGATAAGACGACCAAAAATGCCTACTGTGGGAAGAGCTCTGACGGCAGTTGAATTAAACTTGAGTTTTTTTAAAATTGTTCAGGTGATTCAACATTCTGAGTTTGCGAGTGAAATCCAAAAACTGACTAAAGGCACGACGCTACCCGCAAACCTGCAAAAACTCAACCCATTCTTGCATGAGTACTCGGATATGTCGCTTTCCTTTAAACTAATCCGAGTAGGAAGTCGCCTATTAAATGCACCTCTTCCATACGAACATTCATTCCCATTATTACTGAATAAAAATTCGCATTTCGTTATCACTTTTACTGTCCCTGCACATTCGAAATCACCACGCTGGGGCAAAAGCGTTGGTTGCGCTTCTACGAGAACGCATATGGCTAATTAATGCCAGAGAAGCTTGCAGTAGAACCGTAAGAAATTAAACACACTGCTTTCATTACAAGCCGAAGTTGCAAACCCAAATAATTGGAAATTTGCCATTTGAAAGACTTCGAGCATTACGACCCTTTCCGATATGTGGCGTAGATTTTTGTGGTCCCATATATACAAAGTTAAAAATACGTGGTCGACCACCCGTAAATACTTATGTAGCAGTTTTCGTTTGCTTCACTTCAAAAGCAGTACATTTAGAACTCGTCTCGGACCTATCTACTAATTCTTTTATTTTCGCCCTCAAAAGGTTCATTGGTCGCCGAGGGATGCCACAGAAAATATTCAGCGACAACGCAACCAACTTTGTCGGCGCCGACCACAAGCTGCGCTAGCTGAAAGAGGCGTTCCCAGCGCAAGCCCCAGAACTAATGGGGTTCGCAGCCGAAAAAGGATTCAGCTTCGGCTTTATACCACCCAAGGCGCCGCACTTCGGCCTCGGTTATGGGAGGCGGCCGTGAAGTCCGCCAAGCATCTGATCGTTCGCGCACTCGGCAACGTTCTACTTACGACGTAAGAGCTTTCAACGCTACTGGCCGAAGTGGAGACCACTTTGAATTCGCGACCCCTAACACCGTTAAGCCAGGACCACAACGACGGAGAAGCACTAACCCTGGCGCACCTTTTAATCGGTTGTCCTCTGCGAGCACTGTCCCCAGCACAAGTGCCAACGGACCCAATTCGTTGCTGCGAGAGATGGCAACTTGTTTGCTGTCTCAAGCAACAGTTTTGGCAACAGTGGTCCAAAATATATCTAATGAGCCTTCAGGAGCGCAACAAATGGCTCCACCCCAAACGCAACCTGCAGCCAGGCGATCTCGTCCTCGTTCAAGAAAACAACGTGCCGTCGCAACCGTCGAAGGCCAAGACGGCAAGGTACGAGTGGCAGACGTGGCAACCAAGGCGGGCACCATTAAGCGCTCAATTCACAAACTCGCATTACTGCCCATGGATGTTGAAGGATCCTGATCCTGTCAAGGTGGCCGGTGTTGTGTCAAGCGACTTATATATGTATGTTTATCCTAAAATAAAAATAAAACATGAAATTAAAATTAATTACCTTTCTGAAATACATTTTATATTTGAATTAAAAAATTTTCCTTTCATTGCTCTTACCCTAATAATGTTAAATATACTCTCTTTAATCTATTACTACCATAAGTTAACGAAATGAATTGTACTTACCTCCATTTTGTACATACATACATACTTACATTCCAACTGTTTTATCCCGTTAGCTTAAGTTTTAGGATAAGTAAAATATTAACTGGAATAAGGATTTTAATTGTATTTAGACCGGAATCAAGATCGCACGCGTTTTCTTTCCTTCGCTAATTTTCGCCACAGTATCGTGAGTTTAAGTGCAGGCCACTGGTTGAATTTTAATTTTAGTGAATTCACGTGTCCCAACTATTTTACATCTCAAAAACTCTTGAGAAATTTCATATGTATTTAAATTTTCTTTTCGCGTATGTAGGGATCACTCCACTTTTAAAGTAACACATCCACTTTAATGTAAGTATATAAGTACATATGTACGTCAGTATCACTTCTTTGTATATGTATATGTTTTGCTTTTTCGGCTTTTTTATTTTAGGTGTTTAACTATATAACACAAGGGTTATATTTATTTTATATATTTTTTCTCTTTATTTCTTAATCTAATTGCTAAGCCTAAATCTTAAAACTAACGGCTTAAACTAGTGGTAATATAAAAATGTATTAAAAAAGGGTAAGTATAATCATTTTCAACTTTCGTTAAATATGGTAACAGATTATGATAAGTATTAAGGTAAGTAGTAGATTGGTAATATGAAAGCATTACTAAGGTAAGTATTTTATAATAGATTTTCTTAATTTAATTTTTAACAATTCAATATTTTACAATTCATTTCATTATTTTTGTTTTAGATATAGATATGTCGCTTCACGCAACATACATAAAAGCGGGTCATATGCGGTGAGAAATATGCGTCTAATGTCAAAGCGATGCCATAAAATACCTCTGATCTTTAGGAATTTAAAGATAAAAAATCACGATTGTAGTGTATTTTCTATGTAACATTTTTACATGCCTTGGTCCAGTTCTTAATGTTAATATTAAGGGCTAAAATTTTCAGGAAATTTTTTTAGGGTATTTCCAAGGAAATTTCGTGACGGGACTGAAAAAAATTAATAGTTCAATAAAAAAAACAGCCTGATGTATTCCTTAGCCGCAGCAAAGCGTGGAGAAGGGCCTTTAGTACATATGTAAAATTTTCTCAAATTTAGGTGCTCAACCAATATTTCCACGGAGCGCTGAAAAGTCGAATACGGCACCATTTAGCAGCAGATTGTGAATCCCGTCGACAATTTAGCGGAGTAGCGTTACTTATATGGGTTTTGGAGGCTGTTCTGGCCATACATGCTAAGGTACATTCACAACCTTAAAGTTCTAAGTCCATATGCAGTTTTGGGTCAACCAGAAGTACAGTTAAGTTTTGGGGCCAGCTTGGCATGCAAACAACGATGTTAAGCGTCAAGAACGAGTTTGACGAGCAGAATGTAATTTATTTATGCTAATTACTCCAGGCCCGGAGTTTTCGATGGGACCAGAACGAAACTCCTTAAGGTTGTTGAAATAATCAAAAATAAGTTTACAGAGCTTTTTGAAAATATTCATCAGAGCCAGTCAAAAAGGCTCCGTAGGCTGCATAGGAAGCTGGACACTTTCTGAACGTTTTTATGAAAAGTTAATTTTTTGCCATGGTGTTATCGCACCTGTATAATCTTCAACAACACTCAAATAAAATATTAAGGAAAAATTGGGAAAAATTGCAGAGTCCATGAATCAATACCGTAATTTGTTATTAAATAAATAATGTAGGATAATTTATATCTAAGCAATCAATATAAGACTGCGCGATTTTACCGACCTCAACTTTCCCGGTAGTATTGTGGAATTTGTCGCCTTCTTCTGGATTTTTTTCATAACTGCATAAAGATGTGGATGAAAATTACAGTAAAGAAGACATTGAGTTCACAAGAATATGAACATAATTCGTTATAGTTATCATATCATAATCATAATGTATTACAAGAACTGCGCCGAACTTCTGTCGGTGTACCCGGGTGTCTGAGACGTGTTTTTATTTTTAAATGTAGAATTTTTTAAGTTAGAAAAAATTTAAATTATTCACAATTCGCTAGATAATCGGTTAAACCTGGATCCCCATGGATTTTAGGCTATTTTTTTTAGAAAAATATTATTAAACAAAATACACTTCGGTGGGTGCCCGGGTGGCAACACAAAGGTTAAAAGGTTGAAATTGTAAAACGCCTTTTGCAGTACCAATGGTTTGCAGAGAACCTAAAGACCATGTTGCAGACTGCTATTTTTGCATCACGAATATTAAAGATATTGGACCGAAATCTAAACATACTTTTCTTCTTCTTCTTTACTGGCGTAGACACCGCTTACGCGATTATAGCCGTGTTAACAACAGCGCGCCAGTCGTTTCTTCTTCTCGCAATTGGGTATTTCAAGCGAAGCCAGGCCTTTCTCCACTTGGTCCTTCTAACGGGGTGGAGTTCTTCCTCTGCTTACCCCGTCGGATACTGCGTGGAATACTTTCAGAGCTGGAGTGTTCTCGTCCATTCGAACAACATGACCTAGCCGCCGTAGCCACTGTCTTTTAATTTGCTGAACAATGTCAATGTCGACGTATATCTCATACAGATCATCGTTCTAAACAATGTGATAGTCGCCGTGGCCATCGCGCAAAGGACCACAATATTCCGCCGAACTTTTCTCTCGAAAACTCGCAGCGTCGTCTCACCATATGTTGTCATCGTTCATGCCTTTACACCACATAGCAGGACGGGAATAAAGAGTTAATTATAGAGTTTTATTTTTGTTCGTCGAGAGAGGACTTTACTTCTTTATTGCCTACTCAGTCCGAAGTAGCATACTGGTTCCAAAGAAGACGATTTTATCTACGACTTCAAAGTTATGACCGTCAACAGTGACGTGAGAGCCAAATTGAGAGCGCGATGACTGTTTGTTTGATGACAGGAGATTTTTCGTCTTGCTCTCGTTCACTGCCAGACCCATTTGCTTTGCTTTCTTGTCCAGTCTGAAGAAAGCAGAACTAACGACGCGGGTGTTAAGGCCGATGATATCAATATCAATGTTGACGGTGGGCTTGAGTCTTTCACAAAATACGCTCGATAGAATCTTATACGCGATGGCGAGGCGGCTTATCCCACTTTAGTTAGCGTAGATGGAGGGTCTCTCTTTTTATGAATTGGGCAGAGCACACTTAAATTCCAATCGTATCTTACAATCGTATTTTACAAAGAAGCTGTTGCATGCTCCTTATCAGTTCTTCGCCACCGTGTTTGAATAACTCGGCCGGCAATCTATCGGCCCCCCGCCGTTTTGTTGTGAAATGGAACGTCTGCTACACCGTCATCGATTGGGGAATCGGGTTCGTCTTCTCCTGGTGTTGTACTTTCTCTGCCATTCAGCAGGCTAGAGAAGTGTTCCCTCCATAACTTCAGTATGCTCTGGGAATCAGTCACTAGATCACCTCTGGGTATTTGACTTTAGTATGTTTCGGTCTTGACACCTCCTGTAAGTCGCCGCATTTTTTCGTAGAATTATCGAGCATTACCCCTAACGGTCAGCTTGTCAAACTCATCGTACTCACGCTTTTCGGCTCCTCTCTTTTCTTGTTAGCAAATGCGTCTCGCTTCCCTCATCAACTCTTGGCATCTATCCCATTCCACATGTGTTATGGTCGATTATAACATTGCGAGGTAGGCAGTCTGTTTTCTCTTCGCTGCGACACGACACTGCTCATCGTACCAGCTGTTCTTGTGTGTGTCATGAGTATAAAAGGTTCCAGTGAACCACTAGTTGATCCCAAAAAGTTAGGTGCAAAGGTGGGTAGTTTGCATATTAAATTGATTTTAATTAAGAATTTTGTTAAGGGAATGGACAGAAATGGAAGAGGGTTATTTTTTCTGAAAAAAAAAATTTCCAATAGTCAGTGAAGCAAAAATTAAGGAGGACACTTCTGCTATGGAGAAACGGTACCAAGGAAAGTGGAGTGCCAGTTTGTTTGCCGATTACTGCTCGACATTGTTAAGGGATACTCCAAAACCAAAATATCGCCGAAAAACATCGGCAGTAACATTTTAAGGTGCACTTTAGTTAATAAAATAATATAACAATAATATATCTACAGGTGTTTTTTTTAATAAAAATCCTTATAGCAAAAAACTACAGGTAATAGAAGAAATCTGTAGCTCTTTTCTGCATTTGTGGCATTTTTTACAAAATAAACACTTTGTTTCGTTTATGTCACAAAAAAGTGGATTTTTGTTTCCGGTGTTATTATGGCAGTTCTACATTATGAGAGAAGATAAACTAAACACAGCTGCAAAAAACTGAACAAAGAGTAATTTGTGTATGTCTTATAAAGCTATTCTCTCAGCCACGTTTACGATAAAAATTTTAAAACCCTTACAATCTTGAAGGCAATCAATGTTCGAAAATTTAGAAGACGTTCCCCAAACTTTTGTGTCGCTTTGGGAATATTTTGCACTTCATCCGTTTTTGTTTCAAGCAGTATACCTTCGTTTAGTGCCTTGGCAACCATCAAAAATGCTGATCGATCATTTTCGTCACAGGACAAGATTTTAGGACTAGCTACACTGTGTCTAGTGGCAGACTTAGCCAAGAATTTGGATTTCCAGACGCATTCGCTATCGCCAAAGCACGAAAAGCTCACTTCTTAACTTCAAATAATTGAAGATTGGAGGAATTTAAACTGCTTGTTCAAAAATTTAATCATGATAGGTAGGTAGGTGGGAGTGCAGCACCGTTGTATTTCGGACTCTGCACTAGTCGTACACCTTTGTGTTATTGCTATCCCGTTTCATCTTCTCTTTCAAACCATTTTGCGCTTTCGATGAAGCTACTAATGTCCTATATGCTTAGTGTACTAGTTCACAGCCTCGGCAAATGTTGTTGTAGGGCATACCCATTTTGGACGCTTGGCCAATGCCCTGTTATAGTAGCAGTTACTCTGTAGATACTGCTCGTGGACCTACATATATAATAAGTCGTTACTTCTTTGTTTGTCATATGTTGGCCATATCTGTGTAGCATTTTGATATATTTTTCCATATATTGTTTGCTAATCGTTGAAATTGTATATTGAGCTCTCTCCTGATCGCTCCTAGCGGTATTGGTACCCACTCGGATTCATTTAGGAAGGCTGCTGATTTTGCCAACTCTTCTGCTTTTTCGTTACCGAAAATGTTCATGTGGCTGGGAATCCAGATCAAGTCTAGGTGAAGCTTGTCTTCTAGAGAGCTCAGTGCATTCTTGCAGTTAAGGACTATGCTGGAATTAGTCATGGGCGACGACAAGGCCAGGAGAGCCGCATGGCTATCCGTGTGTATTGTTGCTTTATGCAACCTCTCGTATTTATCGAATAGTGCTTCGCAGGCCTTCTCTATGCGATGTCCAGATCGTCGGAATATACTCCCGTGCCTATCCCGCAGTTCATTTTGGACCCATCGGTATTGATTGAGATGGTATCCTCCTTTCCTACTATGCCCATTCTCCATTCACGTCTAGAGGGTATCTTTACCTGGAAGAGTCTATTGAAATCCAGCATTGGGAGAATGTAGACTGATTTAATGATGTTTACACTGAGTTGGTTTCTTCTTCTTCTTAATTGGCGTAGACACCGCTTACGTGATTATAGCCGAGTTAACAACCGCGCGCCAGTCGTTTCTTCTTTTCGCTACGTGGCGCCAATTGGATATTCCTAGCGAAGCCAGGTCCTTCTCCACTTGGTCCTTCCAACGGAGTGGAGGTCTTCCTCTTCCTCTGCTTCCCCCGGCGGGTACTGCGTCGAATACTTTCAGAGCTGGAGTGTTTTCATCCATCCGGACAATATGACCTAGCCAGCGTAGCCGCTGTCTTTTAATTCGCTGAACTATGTCAATGTCGTCGTATATCTCGTACAGCTCATCGTTCCATCGAATGCGATATTCGCCGTGGCCAACGCGCAAAGGACCATAAATCTTTCGCAGAATTTTTCTCTCGAAAACTCGCAACGTCGATTCATCCGCTGTTGACATCGTCCAAGCCTCTGCACCATATAGCAGGACGGGAATTATGAGAGACTTATAGAGTTTGGTTTTTGTCTGTCGAGAGAGGACTTTGCTTCTCAATTTCCTACTCAGTCCGAAGTAGCACCTGTTGGCAAGAGTTATCCTGCGTTGGATTTCTAGGCTGACATTGTTGGTGGTGTTTACGCTGGTTCCAAGATAGACGAAATTATCTACAACTTCAAAGTTATGACTGTCAACAGTGACGTGAGTGCCAAGTCGCGAGTGCGACGACTGTTTGTTTGATGACAGGATATATTTCGTCTTGCCCTCGTTCACTGCCAGACCCATTCATTTTGCTTCCTTGTCCAGCCTGGAGAAAGCAGAACTAACGGCGCGGGTGTTGAGACCGATGATATCAACATCATCGGCATACGCCAGCAGCTGTACACTCTTATAAAAGATTGTACCTGCTCGATTAAGTTCTGCAGCTCGAACTATTTTCTCCAGCAGTAGATTGAAAAAGTCGCACGATAGGGAGTCGCCTTGTCTGAAACCTCGTTTGGTATCGAACGGCTCGGAGAGGTTCTTCCCGGTCCTGACGGAGCTTTTGGTGCCGCTCAACGTCAGTTTACACAGCCGTATCAGTTTTGCGGGGATACCAAATTCAGACATCGCGGCATAAAGGCAGCTCCTTTTCGTACTGTCGAAAGCAGCTTTGAAATCGACGAAGAGGTGGTGTGTGTCGATTATCCTTTCACGGGTCTTTTCCAAGATTTGGCGCACGGTGAATATCTGGTCGGTTGTCGATTTGCCAGGTCTAAAGCCACACTGATAAGGTCCAATCAGTTCGTTGACGGTGGGCTTTAATCTTTCACACAATACGCTCGATAGAACCTTATATGCGATGTTGAGGAGGCTAATCCCACGGTAGTTGGCGCAGATTGTGGGGTCTCCTTTTTTATGGATTGGGCATAGCACACTTAAATTCCAGTCGTTGGGCATGCTTTCGTCCGACCATATTTTACAAAGAAGCTGATGCATGCTCCTTATCAGTTCTTCGCCGCCGTGTTTGAATAGCTCGGCCGGCAATCCATCGGCCCCTGCCGCTTTGTTGTTCTTCAGGCGAGCAACTGCTATTCGAACTTCTTCATGGTCGGGCAATGGAACGCCTGCTCCATCGTCATCGGTTGGGGAATCGGTTTCGCCTTCTCCCAGTGTTGTGCTTTCACTGCCATTCAGTAGGCTGGAGAAGTGTTTCCTCCATAATTTAAGTATGCTCTGGGCATCGGTAACTAGATCACCTTTGGGGGTTCTACAAAAGTATGCTCCGGTCTTGAAACCTTCTGTAAGCCGCCGCATCTTTTCGTAGAATTTTCGAGCATTAACCCTGTCGGCCAGCTTATCGAGCTGTTCGTACTCACGCATTTCGGCCTCTTTCTTCTTCTGTCTGCAAATGCGTCTCGCTTCCCTCTTCAACTCTCGGTATCTATCCCATCCCGCACGTGTTGTGGTCGATCGTAACGTTGCGAGGTAGGCAGCCTGTTTTCTCTCCGCTGCGACACGGCACTCCTCGTCATACCAGCTGTTCTTTTGCACTTTCCGAAAACCAATGGTTTCGGTTGCAGCTGTACGTACGGAGTTTGAAATGCCGTCCCACAGTTCCCTTATACCGAGTTGTTGATGAGTGCTCTCAGAGAGCAGGAGTGCAAGCCGAGTAGAAAAACGTTCGGCTGTCTGTTGTGATTGCAGCTTCTCGACGTCGAACCTTCCTTGTGTTTGTTGGCGTGCGTTTTTTGCTGCACAGAGGCGGGTGCGAATTTTGGCTGCAACAATATAGTGGTCCGAGTCGATGTTAGGACCTCGGAGCGCACGCACATCTAAAACACTGGAGACGTGTCTTCCGTCTATCACAACATGATCGATCTGGTTGGTGGTTTTTCCATCCGGAGACAGCCAGGTAGCTTGATGTATCTTCTTATGCTGGAATCTAGTACTACAGATAACCATATTTCGGGCCCTGGCGAAGTCGATAAGCCTCAACCCATTTGGGGATGTTTCGTCGTGGAGGCTGAATTTACCGACCGTAGTGCCAAAGATACCTTCTTTGCCCACCCTGGCGTTAAAGTCGCCAAGCACGATTTTGACATCGTGGCGGGGGCATCTCTTATAAGTGCGCTCCAAGCACTCATAAAAGGCATCTTTGGTCACATCGTCCTTCTCTTCCGTCGGGGCGTGGGCGCAAATCAGCGATATGTTGAAGAACCTCGCTTTGATGCGGATTGCGGCTAGACGTTCATTCACCGCAGTGAATGATAGTACTCGGCGACGGAGTCTCTCTCCCACCACGAATCCAACACCAAACTTGCGCTCCTTTATATGACCACTGTAGTAAATGCCACAAGGACCTACTTGTCTCTGTCCTTGTCCCGTCCATCGCATTTTTTGGACGGCGGTGATGTCAGCCTTTATTTTCACGAGGACATCAACCAGCTGGGCAGCGGCACCTTCCCAATTAAGGGACCGGACATTCCAGGTGCATGCCTTCAATTCGTAGTCCTTATTTCGTTTGGCATGGTCGTCATCAAAAGGGGGGTCACTCATCCGAGGCTTGTTGTTCCTTTTCATTGGGGGTGTTTTTTTACGTGGCGGGTCCCAAACCCAGCGCACAACCCTATGCAGGGGATGTTTCGCCTTCTCACGTTAGCTCGCCTTCAAACGGATGTTCTTAGGCTACCCAGAGGATACTTGGTCAAAGACCGGAAGTCGTGAGCTGCTTGAGTCATATGCAAAAGAATCGTTTCTGGCCACTCCCAAGTGAATGGCGATCAGAGAACTTTCCTCACTTGCGTGAACTTCTACACATGACTCCATCCTCCTGAGTTGGTTTAGGATATCATTATGTCCATAGTTCTTTTGATTCCAGCCTCCCAATTATTTTCAGAACATGCTGCTATTTGGTGGATATAGATGTCAATGGGTAGCTGGTGCAGGATCGTGTTAAGCGCGTTAGTCGGACATTACTTGATTGCACCATACAATGTTAACAATTTAGTACGCGAAGATAAAATTGGGAGATTTTAGTTTTGCTTGAGAACAGCATCAGTTTTGTTTTATTAGGGTTAATACCTAGTCCATTGCTGGTAGGCCATAGGTGTAACCTGCGCTCTTTCCTTGATTTCACTGACTGTTGACTGTTGGTCGTCTACGCCACCATCTGTCAGATAACTAATGATCGTGCTTACTTCTATATTATTAAATGCTCCCTTTATATCAAGAAATGAAACCATTTTGTATTGTTTGGGATGGAGTGATTTTTTAATTACAATCGTGAAGGGCAGTTTCTGTTGATCGGCTCTTTATGTTTGCATGTTGAGAATTCGATAACGTATCCGCCATGGTTGTTCATATATGTAAGTCCATTAGTGATTTTTTCACTGTGATTGAAAAATCGCAAATCGCAACTGCGATCACTTTTTATAAATAGCAGTTCGCTTCTATGAACTGCGATTGCGATCGCAGTTCGAAACTGTGATCGCAGTTCGAACCAGTGATTGCGATCGCAGTTCGAAACTGTGATCGCAGTTCGAACCAGTGATTGCGATCGCAGTTCGAACCTGTGATTTACGATAGCAGTTCGAATCTGTGAATTACGATCACAATAGCAAATAGCAGAAAAGTAACAACTTTCTTCAGGGTAAATATATATATATGCGTATATATGCTATTTTTCATCATAGCGGTTTGAAGTTTTAAGTGCAACGTTCTAATAATTTGTAATAATGGCAGGAAATTTGGCAAGGAAAAGAAGTGAATTATGGCAGATATTTGAAGTGTTAGATCAAATATATGCAAAATGCAATATTTGCAAATCAAAAATTTCTTATAAAACATCATTAACAAATTTAAGAAAACATGTCCAGAATAGACATCCTACAGAGGAACTACCAGCTCAAAAGGTATATAAATAATATTATAATGGAGTTACTTTTACTGTTGTATATTTATTTATTCTTTTATTAAGAAGCTCTTATAATTCTTTCGTTTAACCGAATATAATTTAATTTAAAACAAGAATTGTAATTAATTAATTTCAGAAAAAATTATTTAATAAAAAAATTACGGGTTTTAATATTTTCCCAAAAATTATGAAATTCCCGTTATTAATTTGGTCTTGAAAATATTATTAGCGGGTATTCAAAACATTCTGATGGATTATGGAATTCCCATCATTAGTTTTTCTTTGAAAATATTAAAAGCGGGTATTCTAAACAAACAAATGATCAACCACACTAATGGTAATCCCTTCTAAAAAATGTGTGAAACCATCATACCAGCATACAAATGAACTATACAATACACTCTACGGGTCAGGTAGCCGAACCGCTCCAACATTTGTGAAAATGTTGTGCAAGGAAAAGCGGAAAAACTTGACTCGAGTTACAGGAGCTAAAAGAAAATTTACCGCCAATAACGACAAAATGTTTCCGTCGTTCCCACGACAGTCGGGTCTACGTAAGTAGAACGAACCCGGACGATCTGCCGCTACAACAACAACAACAAAAGGTTTGAACGTCGATTTAGTTGCGATCGCAATAGCAATATAAAATCACAGTGATTTAAAAATAGCAATCACTGAAATCACAGTGATTTAAAAATCGCAATATCGCTCATCTCTACTTTCCAGTAACTTCAGCATAAAGGATGTGAGGCTTATAGGTTTAAAATCCTTAGCATTATCGTGTGTTCTTCTGATTGATTTTGGCAGGAACACTACCTTAATTCTTTTCCAACTTCTTTGGATGTAAGAGTTGAATGCTCGCTTTGTATAAATTTTCAAGCCTTTGATTACTATTGATTTTTCTAGCTTTTGCAGAGTTATCGGCACAATTCCGTGTGGACTTGCCGCTTTAAAAGCGTATTTAATTTTTCTCTTGTCTACTATCAGGCTCGGGTAGTGAGCTGATTTTGCCAGTGGTTCTGGTTGAACCTCTGTCATCGCTGTCTACTTACACCCAGGGGAATGCGCTTTAATAAGTACCTCCAGAGATTCTTCTGCAGAGGAGGTCCAATCATTTCCTTCCGCCTTTATGTAGGCAATATTGGTGTGTTCTTGAGATAACATTTTACTCAGCTTAGCGGATTCTCTGCAACTTTCTTTCAATGTGCAGAAAGATCGCTGTTTGATTTGTAAGATCAAACGAACTCAAATAAAAATCTTTAAATTCTTACCGGAAAAATAAAGACCTTATTTGAGTGAGAATATATTCATTCTGGTTTCATTTTTAAATTTGTAAACCGTATATACTATTTTAGAAGTCTAACTTATCTAATTAAATATATATATATATTTACAGCACACCACATGGGGTTGTTTTCCTCCTCGTCATACCAGCTGTTCTTTTGCACTTTCCGAAAACCAATGGTTTCGGTTGCAGCTGTACGTACGGAGTTTGAAATGCCGTCCCACAGTTCCCTTATACCGAGTTGTTGATGAGTGCTCTCAGAGAGCAGGTGTGCAAGCCGAGTAGAAAAACGTTCGGCTGTCTGTTGTGATTGCAGCTTCTCGACGTCGAACTTTCCTTGTGTTTGTTGGCGTGCGTTTTTTGCTGCACAGAGGCGGGTGCGAATTTTGACTGCAACAATATAGTGGTCCGAGTCGATGTTAGGACCTCGGAGCGCACGCACATCTAAAACACTGGAGACGTGTCTTCCGTCTATCACAACATGATCGATCTGGTTGGTGGTTTTTCGATCCGGAGACAGCCAGGTAGCTTGATGTATCTTCTTATGCTGGAATCTAGTACTACAGATAACCACATTTCGGGCCCTGGCGAAGTCGATAAGCCTCAACCCATTTGGGGATGTTTCGTCGTGGAGGCTGAATTTACCGACCGTAGTGCCAAAGATACCTTCTTTGCCCACCCTGGCGTTAAAGTCGCCAAGCACGATTTTGACATCGTGGCGGGGGCATCTCTCATAAGTGCGCTCCAAGCACTCATAAAAGGCATCTTTGGTCACATCGTCCTTCTCTTCCGTCGGGGCGTGGGCGCAAATCAGCGATATGTTGAAGAACCTCGCTTTGATGCGGATTGCGGCTAGACTTTCATTCACCGCAGTGAATGATAGTACTCGGCGACGGAGTCTCTCTCCCACCACGAATCCAACACCAAACTTGCGCTCCTTTATATGACCACTGTAGTAAATGCCACAAGGACCTACTTGTCTCTGTCCTTGTCCCGTCCATCGCATTTTTTGGACGGCGGTGATGTCAGCCTTTATTTTCACGAGGACATCAACCAGCTGGGCAGCGGCACCTTCCCAATTAAGGGACCGGACATTCCAGGTGCATGCCCTCAATTCGTAGTCCTTATTTCGTTTGCCATGGTCGTCATCAAAAGGGGGGTCACTCATCCGAGGCTTGTTGTTCCTTTTCATTGGGGGTGTTTTTTTACGTGGCGGGTCCCAAACCCAGCGCACAACCCTATGCAGGGGATGTTTCGCCTTCTCACGTTAGCTCGCCTTCAAACGGATGTTCTTAGGCTACCCAGAGGATACTTGGTCAAAGACCGGAAGTCGTGAGCTGCTTGAGTCATATGCAAAAGAAACGTTTCTGGCCACTCCCAAGTGAATGGCGATCAGAGAACTTTCCTCACTTGCGTGAACTTCTACACATGACTCCATCCTCCTGAGTTGGTTTAGGATATCATTATATCCATAGTTCTTTTGATTCCAGCCTCCCAATTATTTTCAGAACATGCTGCTATTTGGTGGATATAGATGTCAATGGGTAGCTGGTGCAGGATCGTGTTAAGCGCGTTAGTCGGGCATTACTTGATTGCACCATACAATGTTAACAATTTAGTACGCGAAGTTAAAATTGGGGGATTTTAGTTTTGCTTGAGAACAGCATCAGTTTTGTTTTATTAGGGTTAATACCTAGTCCATTGCTGGTAGGCCATAGGTGTAACCTGCGCTCTTTCCATGATTTCACTGACTGTTGACTGTTGGTCGTCTACGCCACCATCTGTCAGATAACTAATGATCGTGCTTACTTCTATATTATTAAATGCTCCCTTTATATCAAGAAATGAAACCATTTTGTATTGTTTGGGATGGAGTGATTTTTTAATTACAATCGTGAAGGGCAGTTTCTGTTGATCGGCTCTTTATGTTTGCATGTTGAGAATTCGATAACGTATCCGCCATGGTTGTTCATATATGTAAGTCCATTAGTGATTTTTTCACTGTGATTGAAAAATCGCAAATCGCAACTGCGATCACTTTTTATAAATAGCAGTTCGCTTCTATGAACTGCGATTGCGATCGCAGTTCGAAACTGTGATCGCAGTTCGAACCAGTGATTGCGATCGCAGTTCGAAACTGTGATCGCAGTTCGAACCAGTGATTGCGATCGCAGTTCGAACCTGTGATTTACGATAGCAGTTCGAATCTGTGAATTACGATCACAATAGCAAATAGCAGAAAAGTAACAACTTTCTTCAGGGTAAATATATATATATGCGTATATATGCTATTTTTCATCATAGCGGTTTGAAGTTTTAAGTGCAACGTTCTAATAATTTGTAATAATGGCAGGAAATTTGGCAAGGAAAAGAAGTGAATTATGGCAGATATTTGAAGTGTTAGATGAAATATATGCAAAATGCAATATTTGCAAATCAAAAATTTCTTATAAAACATCATTAACAAATTTAAGAAAACATGTCCAGAATAGACATCCTACAGTGGAACTACCAGCTCAAAAGGTATATAAATAATATTATAATGGAGTTACTTTTACTGTTGTATATTTATTTATTCTTTTATTAAGAAGCTCTTATAATTCTTTCGTTTAACCAAATATAATTTAATTTAAAACAAGAATTGTAATTAATTAATTTCAGAAAAAATTATGGAATAAAAAAATTACGGGTTTTAATATTTTCCCAAAAATTATGAAATTCCCGTTATTAATTTGGTCTTGAAAATAGTATTAGCGGTGTTGGGTTCAGTGCCCGATGGACTTACCACTTGTGCCAAATTGCGTGTTTTAAAATAAAACCTCCGATTTCACTTTCACAACTCGTATAAATTTTATTTTACAATAAAAATTCGCCTTCTAAAGGCCGTATAGAGGGGGTGCCGGACACGTTAGTCTCACAATTGTGTTACTCAAAATTAATAAAATTATCCTATTCACAAAACTATAAATGGAAATTATGGAGATCGGTACAAATGGCGATGACGATCGGCGTGTAGCGAAAAAGCGACGTGCATTCAGTAATGGACGAATCGATACTGACTTGTGTGAAAGCGGACCCTTTTTCCATGGAGTGATGTGGTGTGTGTTTTAGTGTGTGGATCCTGCGCTCGCGCGTGTGGGTGGTGTTGATGTGAAGTGTGGTGATGTCGAGGTGAGTGTGGTGAGTGTGCGTGTTAGTGATGGGTGTAGGTGTGGTGTGGGGCAGGCGACTAAGGCTCATTTAGCCATCCCGGCCCCCCTAGGCGAATATTTCAGCCTAGAATTCGCTGGAGTTGCTGGAGAGTGGCCACGACGCTGCTGAGGCCTGAGGTGCGGCGCGGACGCGGTCGTTGTTGCTGGCGTCGTGTTGATGCCTCACTATGTGGCCGCTGGACACGGGATGATGATGGCCCTATGGTTCGACGAGACCGTGCATCCCGGCTTAATGGAGGTCGTCGGACTGCGCCGCGGTTGCGGCCGGCAGGAGGTTGGCTGGTGTCGTTTCGCGTTGTACGGTGCAACATAGTGTGATGCGGGCGCATACAAATCTGGCACAGATTGCCCGACGTACACTCGTGCGTTTGGTGGATAGTCGTCAGGCAATTGAGACAATGGCCGTGCGCCTGCACGACCAGCTGGCGTTGCTGAGGTGGCAATCCCTTAAAAATGACGCATTGTGGCAGCCGGTGGGGTCGACGACATAGAGGACATCTACGGCGTGGTGGGTCGACGACAAGCGCGGGTGTTGACGGCAATGCGGCCGTTCCACTCCGAGGCACCGTTGGTGCGGTTGTTCGGGGCGCTGCAACTGGGGCAGCCGCTTGGCGTGGCACATTGACAGCCGAACGAGTGGTTGGTGTCGGGGCTGCTGGCATGTCTGCATCCATATTGATCTGTTTGGAAGAGGTTATTTCAATTAGAATTTGGTTGCATATAGGACATATGAGCATGGCTGCCACGTTATGCGGCATGAGTGGGTCGTTAGATTAATCGACTACATGTGTGTGGTATTTTAAATATATATATGTATACGTATTAATATAAATTTTTATTTTATTTGTTTTTATATTCGGTTTATTTAAGCGGTTTATCGGTTTTTGTTTCGCGGTTATCAGCGATCGGTAAGAAGCATAGTTTGACGAGCGGTCTTGTTAGCTTTCCGGATTGCGTTCGGAGATCGACTACGCGAATATGACCGTCGGAGCCTGGATAAAGCTTCTCTATGCGGCCCAGCCGCCATTCGGTAGGTGGCAGGCAATCGTCGTGAATCAGGACACAATCTCCAACTTTTGGCGCATTTTCTGTATTTTTCCATCGGTACCTCTTGTGGAGGTCCTTTATATAGTCTTCTTTCCATCGGCTACTGAAATTATGATGGAGAATTTTAATTCTTTCCCATCTATTTAATAAGGATAGCGACTCCACGCCTGGCTCAGGTGTGGCCAGAATGGGTGCTCCTTTTAGGAAATGCCCTGGAGTTAGGGCTGTGAATTCGGAGGGAACTTGCGATAGTGCTGTGAGCGGCCGTTAGTCGAGAACGGCTTCAATTCTAGCTAATAATGTCGTGAACTCTTCATAATTAAATTTATAGCTGCCGGCTAGCTTCTTGAAATGAGATTTGAAGCTCTTTACAGCTGATTCCCATAAACCACCCATATGAGGAGCGCTTGGAGGTATAAATTGCCAATTGATACCTTGAGGGGCGTACTTTTGTACGATATCAGGGGACACTTGTTTTAAGAAATCCACAAACTGTTTTTCTGTGGCTCGTTGGGCTCCTATGAATGTTTTGCCATTATCGCTCATGATTTTGGAGGGGAAGCCACGTCGAGCGACGAAACGAGCAAATGCCGCGAGAAAAGCCTCCGTCGTCAGATTAGTACACAGCTCAAGGTGTACTGCCTTTGTCGTGAAACATACAAAGACAGCCACATAGCCTTTCATGAGAGTGGGAGATTTTAGCATGGACGCCTTTATTTGAAAAAGCCCAGCAAAATCGACACTTGTGGTCGTGAAAGGCGGAGCGAAATTGCAGCGTTCAGGTGGAAGTGCTGCCATAATCTGAGTTCGCATTTTTTGCTTATGCATAGTGCAGATTTTGCACATGAAAATGCATTTTTTGATGTGGGCCTTAAGACGGGGAATATAATACTCTTGGCGTACCATGTGTTGCATGAGGCGCTGTTCGGCGTGCAACATTAATATATGGATGTAATTCAGGAGTAATGTGGCAAAAGGAGACTTCTCAGGTATTATGATGGGGTGGCGTTCGTTGTAAGTCAGGCTTGAATTAGCGAGCCGACCATTGGCACGAAGCAGACCTTTCGTGTCTAAAAATGGGTTTAGTACTAAGAGTGAGCTCTTTTTGTCAATTGGCTTCGATTCTCTTAGTAACGATATGTCGCGACTGAAGTAGCGCGTTTGGGTTGAGGCGATAAGCGCGACCTTTGCTTTTTGTAAGTCCTGGTGCGTCAATGTATCGCAATGAGTGTAAGTTACTCCTTTAACTTTAAGTTTAAGTTGCTCAATGAATTTTGGCATATATGCGACAACTCTGAAGGCTCGGGGGAACGATGAAAATCGTTCAAGGATTTCATTATCCTCCACTATTGTATGATAGGTGTCGATTTTTCGACTTTCTGGGGCGATTATGTTGCGCATTGCCGATTGTGGCCAAGAATCTGAGGATTCGGTTAACCATCGGGGGCCATTCCACCAGAGCGTGGTGGTGGCAAGATCCAGGGGTTTGCACCCTCTTGTACCTAGATAAGCAGGATTGTCGGCACTGGCTACGTGTCGCCATGTGGCTGCTCCTACTAGGTCAAGTATTTGAGAGGTTCGATTAGAAATATATGTTTTCCACGAGTGTGGTGGCTTTTCTAACCAGGCTAGAACGATTTCGGAATCGGACCATAGATATAATTTGCATTTGGTCATGTTCATGTGGGTCTGCACTGTGGAAACCAGCTTGGCTAGTAGCAGAGCGCCACAGAGTTCAAGTCGTGGTAGACTTATCGTTTTTAGAGGTGCTACTTTTGCTTTTGCAGCTAGTAGGTGGCTTGTGGTTGCGGTGTCGCTTTGTGCGCGCACATAGATCGTGGCACAATATGCCTTTTCAGAGGCGTCGCAGAAGCCGTTTAGTTCCACTTTGTATTCGGGGGAATAATTTACCCACCGTGGAATTTGTATCTGCGAGATGTCTTTTAGATTATTAGCAAACCGGGACCACTTCTCTAAGCGAAGAGGTTTCACCTGTTCGTCCCAGTCTGTTCCGTCTAGCCATAATTCTTGAATCAGGATTTTCGCTTGTATCATAATTGGCGCAAGCTATCCTGCGGGGTCAAAAAGTTTTGCCATTGAGGATAAAATTTGCCTCTTCGTTATGGCGGATAATGCGGTTATGGACTTTGTCGTGTATGAGAACTGGTCCGATATCGCATTCCATTGGATGCCCAGTGTTTTTGTTATACTTTCCTTTTCAAATATATGGAACTTAGAATCCAATTTGTTATCGTTTGGTATATTTTTTAAGATACTTGGGTGATTAGCTGTGATCTTTTTTAGGGGAAACCCTGCGGTGTTGAGGGCCTTTATCACTTGTGATAAGGACTCGTATGCTTGTGAGAGGCTGTGGCTCCCAGACAGGATGTCGTCTACATACGTATGTGTTTTTAAGACTTGTGTTGCCAGAGGAAACTCTGACTTTGTGTCTTCTGCCAGTTCGTGGAGTGTACGAATGGCGAGGTATGGGGCACAGTTTACGCCAAAGGTAACTGTTTTTAATTTAAAGTCGCGTAATGGACTATTGGGAGATTTTCGGAAAATAATTCGTTGAAAATCTTGATCATCTTTATGTACGACTATTTGTCGATACATTTTTTCAACATCCCCATTGAAAACGTATTTGTATATACGCCAGTTCAATATGAGGAGCATTAGATCTGGTTGGAGTGTGGGTCCCGTAAATAGAATGTCATTTAGGGAATTCCCAGAGCTAGTGGTTCTGGAGGCATTGAAGACAACTCTGACTTTCGTTGTTTTTTTGTCAGGCTTTACTACTGCATGATGTGGCAAGTAGAAAGAGTAATATTTGCCTCTTATGATTTTTTCACATGGGCTTACTTCCTCCATGTGATCTAAATGGAGGTATTCTTCTAAGACACCATCATAATGTTGTTTGAGCTCACCTTTTCTAAGTAGGTTTTTTTCCATACTTAGAAACTGCTGTATTGCAGAGGTTCGAGAGTGACCTATGGCGAGTGTATCTGGAAATTGTTGTTTAAATGGTAGTCGTACGACATACCGACCATTTCTTGATCTAGTAGTTGTGGCTTTGTAAAAGTCTTCACAATACTGATCTTCTGGCGTTGTAATGGTAATGGGGGGGAGTTCTTCTAATTCCCAAAATTTCCTTAATTGTGAATTAAGGAATTCATTGGATATCTCTTCCACTTGAGTTGTCATGGCGGTAACTGGTTCTGTTACTAGTCCACTTAGTATCCAACCGAATATAGTATTTTGTGCTAGAAGGGTGTTTGAAATTTTCTCAACCCCTTCTAGAATAATTTGAGGAATAAGGTCGCTGCCTAATAGAAGATCTATTTGAGCGGGGGTATTGCAGTTAGGATCTGCTAGCTTTAGGTGTGTAACCTTTTGCCAATGCTTGCTATTTATATGATAGCTTGGCAGCATGTTCGTAAGTTGCGGTAAGACTATAGCTTCTGCTTGAATGCGCTTATCCGCTTGGGGGGAAATTAGGGTAATGGGGCAGATTTTATTTGAGTTTTGTACTACTCTTCCACCCATTCCCGTAATTTCATAATTGGCATGTTTTGTTGGCAGTTTTAGCCTATTTTGTGCCCTAGACGCTATGAATGATCGTTGTGATCCTTGGTCTATTAGGGCTCTCAATTTGAAAAGTTCTCCTCGGTGTTCGATGGAGATAACTGCTGTGGGTAGTAGTACCCTACTTTGATTCTCGCTGTGAAGCGTTTGTGTTTTTAAAGCCTTTGAGCAACATGGTGTCTCTTGGCAAATTTCGGGATTTTGTGTTTCGGGAGTTGCGGTTGCAACTAAACCCGTGGCTCTTTTGGAGAAAGCGCTACTTTGGGGTGTGCTAGGAAAGTTATTGAAATGCAACATTGAATGATGCCTCTTGTGGCAATATACGCAATTGAATTTGCTTTCGCAATTATTGAGATTATGTGAGTGGGACAAGCAGTTTGTACAGAGTCTTTTTGCTCTGACAAAGTTGTTCCTTTCATTGATATTAAGTTTTTTAAACTTTTCGCAAGCTTTCAGCTTGTGCCCTCCTTTACACAGTTCGCAGGACGTTTGTTTATATTGTTCGGATGTGAACGATTGATTTTTAAAGAAGCTTCTGTTTAAATTGTGGTTGTTACTAGCTTGGGGTCTAACGAAACTTCGATTTAGGTCGTGTTGAACGTTTTTAGTTCTGACCGTTTTTTTATCTACCCTTTCCGCGATTTCATATTGGGTAGTTAAGAAATCTTTCATTTGGTGCCACGTTGGGCATTTTCTTCGTGATGAGAGCGATTGCTCCCATAGAAGCAAAGATTTTTCCGGTAATGCCGCGGAGCATATATTTACCAGTATGGGGTCCCAGTTGTCTGTGGGAATATTCTGTGTCGCTAGAACCGACAAGCAATTTGAAACAGTGGATTGAAGTTTTATAAATTCTTCACTTGTTTCTTTCTGAATTTTTGGTAAATTCATTAATATTGTGACTTGTTTGTCGACTAATATTCTTTCGTTCTCGTAGCGAGCTTTTAAAGCTTCCCAAGCATAATTGAAATTTTCGTCATTAAGAGCGAACTGTTTTACTATTGCGCCTGCTTGACCTTTTGTTTTGTATCGGAGGTGATACAATTTTTGCGCTTGAGATAATTTAGGATGGTTTATGTACACGGCCGTAAACATGTCCCGGAAGGACGGCCATTGTTCATAACCTCCATGAAATATTTCTGTATCGCAAGCTGGCACTTTAAGGTGAATGCCGGAACTCGCCTCTTGGCTTTGAATTGGAGGCAGCTCTACTCTCGGTTGTGGAGTAGTTGCAATTGCTTTTATTAATCTCAATTGGTCGGAGATCATAGCTCTCGTTTCCTCGTACTGGTCTAAGCAGGTTTCGTATTTGGAGCAAGCTGAGGATTTAAAATTTTCCGGAAGATCTGATTCGTCAGATTCTAGAATTGCGTCATACGCAGCTTGGAGACGTGTCCAGAAATTGCCTAGATTTTCTTTTTTGATTTCTAGTACCGATTCAGAATTGTCCTGAATCGGTGAAGATGAAAATCGAGTGCAGTATCGAATTAAATTGTCACTCTCAGCGATAAACTTAGTATATGAAATGTCTTTAATTTTTTTTTGCTTTGTAGCACCTTGCTTTGAGCGTGTAGCTTCAGCAGGTGTCCATGGGCTCTTTTCTTCAGAAATCATTTTTTGGACTTTTAGATATTGAATCGATTTAGATTCCTTAGAACCTCCGTTCATTTAGATAATAGTTAAAAATTGAAAATATGAGACAGAAAAAACTTCTCTCAGTGTATTATGGTAGCAATAGATACGTTTGAATCTCTAAGATACACGGTTTGTATGTTTGTTGTATACACCAGTATCTAATAAGGAACGCGTATTTTGTTTTCTTTATTATGATCTTATATTTTTGTTGTATACGCAAGGTAAGAACCAACGAACGAGTGTTTCGTTTTTCTTATTATAATATTGTATTATTGTTGTATTCGCAAGGTAGGAACCAACGAACGAGTGTTTCGTTTTCCTTATTCCTAATAGTTGCTATTAATTTGTTTTGCTTTCTTTTTGTTTTATTTATTTTTTCGTATTTCTAATAGTTGTGCTATTAGTTTGTTCTTGTTTTTTCGATTTTATTTATTGCTTCGCACTCGTTCGTTTATAATTGCGTATACGGGCGATAATAAGGAAAGAGAAAAGGGTTAATGACCTTTGTATATAAAAGATTTTTTCCGTTTGCAATCCTGCTTGCTTGTGCTTTAGCAAGAACAAGAGGTATTGCTTGAAATATGCCGATTTGGCCTTTGGATATATAATATAAAATTAAATGTTAATATGCCGTATATATTTGTAAAAATTTTTTTTCTGTTTTAATTGACCGAATGTAATTTATCCTTATTAAACGGTTGCATTTACCGCACCGAACTTTTTTTTTTTATTTTTTTTCGAAATGTTTAAATTGTAAATTAAGATTTTATTTAATTATGTACCCTATGTACATACGTTATATCTATATCGGCATAAGCAAATTGTATGCCGTGTATATTATTTTGCGGTACGAATAACGCGGGAAGAGAAAATGGCAAAGTGCAGGTATGCTCTTTTAGCGCAAATGAAAATTTGTGGAAGTTATAACTTTTACTTTGTTGTTACTAGCATATGTGTGTATGCTAATTTATCTTGTTGCCAATTGTGGTAATATATATAATGTATATGTAATGTATATGTATATACGTTGTTAATATTGTGCATATATGTATGGTTGATATTATTCCTTTTATTTTAATTTTCGAAATTGCCTTAGCTTACTTAGCGCAATGCTGCTTATATTTATAAGGGGTATTGCCGGAAAATGTTGTCAAGTGAATACTTGAAGATGGTTTTTTTTTTTATAAACTTTGTGTGCTTGTGAACACAAGTGTAAGCGTAACTAGGCTTTTAACAGATATGTATATGCCAGTATATGTATATATAATTATATATTATACTATATACTGTTCATACATATATTTGGATGTACATATGTAATGTACCAAACTGTTTTCGGTTTCCCGGAAATCAACCGTAAGTTCAAACAGTTTGGTAGCAACCGTTTTATTAAAGTATACAGTTGTTAGAAAAATGAACTGTAACTTTCAACATACATATATGCCAATAAATAAAAATATTATACGAATAAAAGGAGTCGATACACTCACTTTGTGCCGCTTCAAGGGTATTTGAGGGCTTTAATATGTGGTTAATTGCGGGGTGTTTGCTTTCGTCGCTGTGTCCCAGTTCTTTCCTGTTTGCTGTTGTGATGTTATTACGGTGGACCACGGTATCCCTTTCCTGGTGCTCTTCTTATTTTTGTTTTGCTCGTACTTATGTAGATGTCTTGTATACTTTTAATATATTTTACTTCACCAATTATTAATTTTATTATTTCTATATATTTTCGTTTTTTTTTTTTGAAATTTATTGCACTGTTTAATGTCACTGTTTTTGTTTTTTTTTTTGTTTTTTTTTTGTAAAAGCTTCGCGCCCGTTTTAAAGTTAAATTAATTTTCGCGCCCGATTTTTTTGTTTTTTTTTTTTTTTTTGTTTTTAGTTGTTCAGCACAGTATTGTATTTATATGTATATTTATGTATTTATATGACTCAAACGAGCTTTAAAATTTTTCGTATTATTTTTTTATTTTATATATTTTTTTTTCCTTTTTGATTTTGATTTAAAAAATTTTTTTTTTTTTTTTGTATTTTCATGTAACAGTAGTGAACCGTCTTGTGTTTTCCGTTTTCAACTGTTTTTTTTTTTTTTTTGTATTTAAGTATGTATGTATTTGCCACACTTCGAATTCACTTGCAATATATAAAATCTTTTTTTTTGTGTATACGTAAATTTTGTATATGTGTGTGTATATGTCACCTTTGTGCACGAATTTTTTGTAAGCTTTTCTTCTTTTGAACAAGCTTTGTATGTATGTTTATGTCACAATTTTAATCTCTTTTTTTTTCAATAGTGCCGTTCTTTGCGGCTCGAAGGACCATATGTTGGGTTCAGTGCCCGATGGACTTACCACTTGTGCCAAATTGCGTGTTTTAAAATAAAACCTCCGATTTCACTTTCACAACTCGTATAAATTTTATTTTACAATACAAATTCGCCTTCTAAAGGCCGTATAGAGGGGGTGCCGGACACGTTAGTCTCACAATTGTGTTACTCAAAATTAATAAAATTATCCTATTCACAAAACTATAAATGGAAATTATGGAGATCGGTACAAATGGCGATGACGATCGGCGTGTAGCGAAAAAGCGACGTGCATTCAGTAATGGACGAATCGATACTGACTTGTGTGAAAGCGGACCCTTTTTCCATGGAGTGATGTGGTGTGTGTTTTAGTGTGTGGATCCTGCGCTCGCGCGTGTGGGTGGTGTTGATGTGAAGTGTGGTGATGTCGAGGTGAGTGTGGTGAGTGTGCGTGTTAGTGATGGGTGTAGGTGTGGTGTGGGGCAGGCGACTAAGGCTCATTTAGCCAAGCGGGTATTCAAAACATTCTGATGGATTATGGAATTCCCATCATTAGTTTTTCTTTGAAAATATTAAAAGCGGGTATTCTAAACAAACAAATGATCAACCACACTAATGGTAATCCCTTCTAAAAAATGTGTGAAACCATCATACCAGCATACAAATGAACTATACAATACACTCTACGGGTCAGGTAGCCGAACCGCTCCAACATTTGTGAAAATGTTGTGCAAGGAAAAGCGGAAAAACTTGACTCGAGTTACAGGAGCTAAAAGAAAATTTACCGCCAATAACGACAAAATGTTTCCGTCGTTCCCACGACGACCCGACTGTCCCGACGTAAGTAGAACGAACCCGGACGATCTGCCGCTACAACAACAACAACAAAAGGTTTGAACGTCGATTTAGTTGCGATCGCAATAGCAATATAAAATCACAGTGATTTAAAAATAGCAATCACTGAAATCACAGTGATTTAAAAATCGCAATATCGCTCATCTCTACTTTCCAGTAACTTCAGCATAAAGGATGTGAGGCTTATAGGTTTAAAATCCTTAGCATTATCGTGTGTTCTTCTGACTGATTTTGGCAGGAACACTACCTTAATTCTTTTCCAACTTCTTTGGATGTAAGACTTGAATGCTCGCTTTGTATAAATTTTCAAGCCTTTGATTACTATTGATTTTTCTAGCTTTTGCAGAGTTATCGGCACAATTCCGTGTGGACTTGCCGCTTTAAAAGCGTATTTAATTTTTCTCTTGTCTACTATCAGGCTCGGGTAGTGAGCTGATTTTGCCAGTGGTTCTGGTTGAACCTCTGTCATCGCTGTCTACTTACACCCAGGGGAATGCGCTTTAATAAGTACCTCCAGAGATTCTTCTGCAGAGGATGTCCAATCATTTCCTTCCGCCTTTATGTAGGCAATATTGGTGTGTTCTTGAGATAACATTTTACTCAGCTTAGCGGATTCTCTGCAACTTTCTTTCAATGTGCAGAAAGATCGCTGTTTGATTTGTAAAATCAAACGAACTCAAATAAAAATCTTTAAATTCTTACCGGAAAAATAAAGACCTTATTTGAGTGAGAATATATTCATTCTGGTTTCATTTTTAAATTTGTAAACCGTATATACTATTTTAGAAGTCTAACTTATCTAATTAAATATATATATATATTTACAGCACACCACATGGGGTTGTTTTCAACTATCCCTGCAAAAAATTGTGCGACTAATCTCTAAAGAGAGTATTCCGGGACTAGTCTCGATGTGGAACAATTGAGTATTAATTAGTCGCAACTAGTCTCAAACGGGTATAATTGGAGATCAATTAGTCTCAATTAATCCCTTTCGGGTACTATTGGGAAAAAAGTTAGAATTTTGGCAAAAATACATTCATAAATTTCAAAGCAAAGTTACTGAATTTCCTTCCATTCAATTATCATAACCTATTACATTTAAAAAAAACCATAAGTAATGAATTTCGTACATGTGTTTGCACCGCGCGCCGCCTTTTCGCTCGTATAGGTTGGTACGCAGCTCTCAAGTAATTGCTCAAGAACAAAAATACATTATTTCTCAAGTAATGTTGACAGCTGGTTACGCTTTGTGAATGATCCACATTAGAAGAGCAAGAGAGAATAAACAAAGTAAACAAACTTTGTGCGTATGCATGTATGTATGTATGTGTATGGTAACACAAATATTTTCATTGAGATTTAAGGAATGTTGTTGATGATTGGTTGGTTTTATACAACATTTCAAAATGGAATATACTTTATAATAATGATTTCAACTAATTTAGGATGAATTTGACGATTACTTCGAATTTCCCTCAAGAAACAATTGTTGATTTGATGTTTCTTCGCAAAACCAGGTTTGCCATATTCACATTTTATTGAAAAAAAGTATTAAAAATTAGTACTAGATTTCTTGAGAGCTGCGTACTAGCACAAGTAACTTTATCGCAAGAACGTTTCTGGACCGTTTCTTAGGTGTTTTTTTATACGAAGTTTTTACGTTTCTTGAGAGCTGCGTACTAAGCTTATCTCGGGAACGGTTCGTCCTACGGCCATGATCACATATACCATTTCGGTAGCAAATGACGTGACAAATAACTTTTGCTTTATACATTTTGCCATGAGATGCGTATTTCAGGTGCTAGGTAGACAATTTCACGATTTTAGGCGAATTTCCGAAATTTCAAGGCCGAGGTTCGGGTTGAAGATGCAATCCGATCTCAAAACAAAAAGTTGCATTGGAATCAGGAAGTACTAAGGCAACTTTTCCGCACTATTAGAAATACCGAATCGAAAAAATTCCGGAATCGACCCACCCTAATGTGTACATCGAAATCACAACCCTATTTAATCATTCACTTAATTGGTAAATACAAGTATGTTGTCATAGATAAATGTAATTATTTGAAAATGACCCAAATACTTCACGCAACGTTATTCTATTCATTTCACTAAAATTATAAACTAATATATTGAGCCTATTTCACATGTTAACAAAAGTGTTTATAGTACGTCTTTGTTTACAATACATTTGTATATTTATGTTGTTTAATGGTTGTTCTTCTCATTTCAAAGGAACTACGTCACAAAATGTCGGTTGGCATAATCTTGTCTTCTATCAGTCTGATAGATAGCCTAACAAACGGAAGCGATAATCCGGATTAACTGCGCACTTAATCAGATCCAAATTTGTACGTGGCAGACGGCAGCTATGCGAGTTTGAAACTCTCCCAAACAGCTGATTGTATAATATTTTCAATGAAAATGGATAGAAGATAAACATTGCAGTTAGCCGATTAATTTTTACAAAACCATTTTTTATTACAAAAAAAAAAATCAACACGTTTTTTTTTAAACTGCAACATAATATAAATCTTCTTGTATTACTATTGAAAATTTGAAAAACAGCTATCGGAGTTGCTTGTTTTCAATTCAAATAGATTAATGCAGTTAATCCGGATTAATGCTGGCGTCTGTCAAGGCTATAAAAGCGAACTCGCAATGAAGACTCAAAGGATAACGATGATGATGAAGGCGAAAACGATGACGAAACAGTGGTGCCGCTTTGTAACGGGTGATTTTTTTGAGGTTAGGATTTTCATGCATTAGTATTTGACAGATCACGTGGGATTTCAGACATGGTGTCAAAGAGAAAGATGCTCAGTATGCTTTGACATTTCATCATGAATAGACTTACTAACGAGCAACGCTTGCAAATCATTGAATTTTATTACCAAAATCAGTGTTCGGTTCGAACACTTTTTTATCGACAAATTTTGTTCAGCGATGAGGCTCATTTCTGGTTGAATGGCTACGTAAATAAGCAAAATTGCCGCATTTGGGGTGAAGAGCAACCAGAAGCCGTTCAAGAACTGCCCATGCATCCCGAAAAATGCACTGTTTGGTGTGGTTTGTACGCTGGTGGAATCATTGGACCGTATTTTTTCAAAGATGCTGTTGGACGCAACGTTACGGTGAATGGCGATCGCTATCGTTCGATGCTAACAAACTTTTTGTTGCCAAAAATGGAAGAACTGAACTTGGTTGACATGTGGTTTCAACAAGATGGCGCTACATGCCACACAGCTCGCGATTCTATGGCCATTTTGAGGGAAAACTTCGGACAACAATTCATCTCAAGAAATGGACCCGTAAGTTGGCCACCAAGATCATGCGATTTAACGCCTTTAGACTATTTTTTGTGGGGCTACGTCAAGTCTAAAGTCTACAGAAATAAGCCAGCAACTATTCCAGCTTTGGAAGACAACATTTCCGAAGAAATTCGGGCTATTCCGGCCGAAATGCTCGAAAAAGTTGCCCAAAATTGGACTTTCCGAATGGACCACCTAAGACGCAGCCGCGGTCAACATTTAAATGAAATTATCTTCAAAAAGTAAATGTCATGAACCAATCTAACGTTTCAAATAAAGAACCGATGAGATTTTGCAAATTTTATGCGTTTTTTTTTAAAAAAAAGTTATCAAGCTCTTAAAAAATCACCCTTTATAAGTGTGTTCTCTACTCGACTGGTGTCACCCACGGCAGAAGATAAGACAAAGGACAGAATCTTTCTTAGAAAAAACACATATAGTGGGATGTTTGGAGATTCATTTCATTCATTCGAAGCAAAAAGGATATTCGTGATTGGATATCTTTAAAACATATTTGATTGAGTTGAAATATAATTTTCATCAGCTGAGCCATAAAGGCTTTTCAGAAATCGTCAAAAGAAGGAATACGCAAAATTTATTGAATTTTTATATGCTTTAATAGATATAGGAAGCGGATAAAACTTAAGGAAATTAGTTAAATAGAGTACTTCACACTGGGGATACCCGATTTACATTTGAGCAAAAAGAAAGAAAGGAATATAAGGGAATTAAAAGTGCAAATAAAAATAACTGAAGTAAGGTTCATACCTTCAGTTGCAGACCTTGGACTAAAGATTAAAGTGGTAAATGGTAGGAAACAAAATTTTTCCAGCTTTGGCAGATAACTGAGGTCGATTGTATTTGATCAGGGCAGACACAGCTGATAAACAGAATTTTACTGTTAAACTAAACCAAGATAAGTTACGTTGAGCAGTTCAAACTAAAGCAAAAGTAAAGAATATTGAGATTAATATCGCATTTTATATTGCGGATAATTGGAAGCTCCAATATTCGGCAATATTGGACGCTCAGTTTTAGGTCATATAGATTTGATGGTTAGTGCGATAGGTCTCCCAGTTGGGTAGCAAAAGAGTATGGAAAAAAACTGCAACATGCAGAAATAGCAGATTTTTGTATGATTTGCATGTAGAATAAGCGCCGAAGCCAATGCATGATTTGTCACATCTCAATAATGTAAAAAAGTCGCCGAATGTTCTTATGTCTGAGAGGAATAAAAAGAAGCGATTATAGTAAATTAATTGAAAAATTTTTATTGTTAAAACTTCAGGGATAGAAATATATAAAGATCTGGTGAACGGATTTTTGCATGTCACTGTCGAAGAAAGCTCTAGAAGATTTACATACATATACGTTTGTAACAATGAAAGGTCAGTTTGGCACTAGTCAGACTTGTCTCTTGTATCTCTACTACAGTGTTTTCTAATAAGAGAGGTATGATTTATTTAAAAAAAATAAAAACGCACTAATTGTTAAGGAAATTAGAATGTTTGTTATTTAATGTGAAGTACAATCGGTACAATTGAGTTCTGAATATGTCGTCATTCAAATGGCCCGCAAGACTTCTTTTGAAGGAACGAATTCGATGAACACATGTCGTGTACTTTTTCGAAAGCTTGAAGAGAGTCTTGTTTATTGCTAAAAACCAATGACTTCAAATAACCCTACAAGAAGTAGTCTAATGGTTATGGATCAAAACATCTTGGTGGTCATTTAATAATACTATTTCTTGAAATAATCGAATCTCCAAACTTTTCTAGCAATAGTTTTCACCGTCTTGTTAAAAGCAGATGCTTTCAACATAAAATTCTTCCAATTTCAGACATAAAAAGTTGGTTATCTCTCCATTGGTAGCAATGTTGTCACCAGCTTCATTTCGAAAGAAGTATGTACTGATGATTACACCAGACCAAAAACCACACCAAACTGTCAATTTAAGTAAATGTAATGATTGCTCAAGAACAATTTGTGGATTATCTTTGAACTAGAATCGACAGTTTTGTTTATTTACCGCACCACTGAAATGAAAGTGAGCCCCATCGGAGAACATGATTTTCTTAAAAACATCGTTATCGTTTTCAAGTTGTTGCAAGACAAAATCAGCAAATTTACGTCCTTTACGGTGGTCTAATGGCTTCAGTTCTTAAGTGAGAACAATTTTATATGGATACTATCTGCCCCCGCAGCCGTTGTCCTGCGTGAAATTATGTGTTTTCAAATGAAAAGAAAGTTACATTTATCATTTCATTTTTTTTTTCCAAAGTAACGTAGCTTGATAAACTACATTTTTTGATTTCTGTTCTGGTGCGTAAATGTTCAGCGAAGATAGTTTTCCAACTCGTGAGCACGCCACGTATTTTTCGTGTGAAAAACATAGCATTTCCAAATTATACCGCATACTATGCGACTATCCTTGTGCCCTGTTGATTGTCATCTCAAATTAAATTTTCACTGGAAACGGAATACGTTTGAACTGAAATGGCAAGTCGTTAGAAATCAAAGGAATTCGTAGAATTAAACATTCTGCCCCCCTGTATTCGATAGCTCAGATTGCGAAACATAATAACGACAGATCCAAATTTGAGACGCAAATGATGCGGAGACATAATAAGCCTCTCCAAAGAATTTAGAAATTTCACTGGATAATTCACGGCGTCGTCTTCATTGTCAAGATGATCGATCGATTTGTATGAGCGCAAGTCTCCCGGAATTTGACTTTGAATCTTCCAGTTTAAGTCAAAAACATCGGCATTTTTGGTAGCTAACATTGCGCGTGCACTTAAGGAATCGTGGTTACGATAATTTGTCCAATGTTCGGATAACCATTCGTGATTAGTTCATCTTTCGTGAATCGATAAACGGCAGATGGAATTGATATCGAACCACCGGAAGTATCAACCGGAAATGATCCATTTCCAATTTTTAGCGAAGACAATGTAAAATATCTTCGGCAATGTAATTTTTGTTTTTGTGTTGAAATGTTTATCGCGAAAAGTGTGCGAACTTAATTTGCATTCCAGTGATTATTATTTTTCAGCAATTGCAATTTCTGGCTTGCTTCTCAAAAAGTTGCACACACAGTACGCAATGACTCAAATGAAGTTGACGGCGTACATTTATCAATAGCAACCGAAGGTAGAAACAATCGTCGTTTTTCGGTTGGATTGTGTAAATTCGTCCTAATACATTAGTTAATAACACACCTGGATGTCCATCTACTGGTTTGCCTTGTTTTCTGTGTAAACATTTCTTTGACGATGCATTCTATGTGGAAGATGCAGTACTGAATCCAAAGGCCACCGGCTCGAAGGACCACAAATGTTTGAATTATATTCAAACTGTTTGATTTGTAAGATCAAACTAACTCAACAAAGATTTTAGATAATCCTTACCACTGGTGGGGGGAATTACACAACGTCTTTAGTCTAGTGAGAATTTATTTCATTCTAATTTTATTTAGTAATTTGGAAACCTTATATACTATTTTTCAAAATATCCTAAATAACTAAATATATATGTATGTGTGTATGTTCATATGTATGTAGCATATTGTTTATGCTACATGATATGGTATTGCTTTCAAGTGTACATGTTGTGTGACCTTGTGTTTGTTTTAATGTGAGTACATTTACAGGTAGTTGTTAAAATGTATTCTAAGAACCCATGGGTTATCATATGTAAACATCTTATCCTTAGTAATGTTTGTGTTATTGTCTATTGAATGCTATTGTTTTGCATGACAATGCATTTTAAGTATGTTTATGTATATGTATACATAAATATCTAATATTAGTGGACTGTATCAATAGTAAGATTATTTCTTATCTTATTTGACATAATATATAAAGTTTGTAAATATAATGCCGCCGTCCGTCCTTTGGCAGCAACGAACATGTTCAATTTTGAACACTATGTATAATATCAAGGTATTTCCGATTGTCCCCGCAAACGGATCATTGACGAAAGTTGAACAATTTTGTTGCTGGCGGTGTTTCCAATGGCTGTACTGTATTCCCTGGGTTGAAATACACCCTTTAGCCATTCTCCAAATTAACTGCGAGACGCACAACAGTCGGAAAACGTTCATGAACTGCAAAAATAAATATCCTACAAAGTTCTTTATTGCAGTTCACAGTCGACGTATTTGATATTTCTAGATTTCATCTCGTTCAAGACCAGTAACCGCCATGTTGCTTCCTTTGGTGACGTATTTACAAACGTATTTTATCGATTACACCAAACAGCAATACTCAACATTAATATGAGTCCTGAATGTGAATTAGACAATAATTGTGAATATAGTATTATCCATGTGTTCTCAACTTCGACATTCATTCTTCTAAATTGAATGCTGAATGTTCCGCCATTGCCGTCTGGTAAGCGACGCCGATAGAGTGGATATCCATCATTTCTAGTTTGTGTTTCCGAAAGAAACGCACGTGGATACTGTTTCGAGCATTTATTGTCAGACATACAAACCGCAGTGGGATTGTGGTGTCCGCAAGGTCCATGAACCTTATTGGTTTTCATCACTTCGTATAATACTAGATCTTTCTTTGCATCAGGAATTTCCGTATGATTGAATGATTTCATCAATTTGATCTGGTGTAACCACCATCCACCATCCAAAGAAGAATGTGTGCGTGCGGTAAACCTCTCTTTTGCCACTCAACCGAGTACATCTAGCATCTAACAGCACTATATATACGTTGCTTCAAGATAAAGTCCATCGAAGCTGTTGCTTGAAAAGTCTTGCTGTGACATCGTGACGATCGCTTGCTAATTGACCGCGATCCATAATACCGCACGTATGGCATCGCATCCTGGGTGTACTCGGTCATGTGCCTTGGGCTGCTAATGTAAGTTGATGCCAAATAGATCGCCGACCGATATTAACGCGATCTATTGGTGGCATCGTAGCAAATTTCAATCTGTAAGTGATCACTTTATGTGCAACACACATAACATTTCAAAAATTTTTGAAACAAACGACAAATGTGAACGATTCAAATATGTAATTGAAAAACCAAAACAAAAAAATTGAAAAAAAAAAAAAATTGTATGGAAAAAATTAACTTTTTGGAATTGTCCAATTTTCCGAATTGACAAAATTGGTCCAGGCGTTTTTGAGTTATGCGCTTATCAACACATTTTGCGATTCATTTTTATATACACCCAACTCTTTTTTTACACGGATTTGAAGTTACACGGTTGAGACAATTTTTTTATTTGTAAAAAATTTTTAACCTACTACGGTTTTTAAATCACTGTCTTGTAATTATGTTTGTTTTTACCACACTTAGCACCATTGCTGAAATGAACATACATTGTAGTAACTGGGAAATCCCCTTATTCTATAACTCTTATCTACACATTTTGTTCGCATGATGTTTACATTGCTGAAATGGATATCTCCAGCGAATATGCCGACTTTAGTCCAGTTCGTCACAAACAATGGGGCTTGTTATCAAATAATAATATTTAATAATTATGTACCAATGTTAACATTTTTTCCTTATTTCTATTCTAATTTTTCTGTTCTTAGTTCTGGATTAACAGATTTCTTTTGTTTTTTGCTTAATCTACCAATTTTTCACCTGTATGAATTATGTATTTTAAGTTTTAATGCTCAATAAAATGCCATATGAACATACAATTTGTATGCACGTCCGAAATTTTATAGTTTTCAACATTTTGTACACGGTTTTTCGAAGTAAATAGCTCTTTATTTAAACTTACACGGTTTTCAGATGACATGGAACGTATCCCCCCTTTTTCTATAGGAAATGTCTCTGCCACGGTTTTTTTTACACGGATTTTTGAGGAACGTATCTATCGTCTAAAAAAAGAGTTGGGTGTATAAGACAGATTCCCCCAGGTTATGGTTTGAGGCGGTCTTGAGAACGACTTGGAATTGACAAAATACGGTCTTCAGCAACACTTGCTTGAACTGCAGCAAATTTTTCATTACTTCGAGCGGTTGTGTATATTTTTCATATTGAAATTGTAATGATAATGACATATTAAAAGTGGCCGAAACAACACTATTGGAAAACACGGTATAATTCTCCAGCAGTGCTATTAAAAGATGAAAGAAGCGTACCGTAATAAAACTAAAGGGAGTTCTTAGCGTAGCAACAGACGGGATATTAAGTGGGAAAAGTGCCAATTTTCTAAGCGTAAGGTAAACGAAGAATGAAGTCATGTGTAGAAGTTTACGTAAGTGAGGAAAGTTCTCTAATCACTATTCCAAATGCGATAGACAGGAGAAGCACTGAGGCGAGTAGGTCCTTATGGCATTTGCAACAGTGGCCATATTAAAGATTTCTAGTGGGAGGAGACTCGGTCGCCGAGTACTAGTATTCACCCCGGTGAATGAACGACTAGCCACAATCCACTTCAAAGCGAAGATCTTTAACATATCGTTGATTTGCGCCCACGCCCCGACGGAAAAGAAGGACGATGTGACCACATTTGCCTTCTAGGAGAGCTTGGAGTGCGTCTATGAGAGCTGCCCACGACACGTTGTCTTAGTCGTGCTTGGCGACTTTAACGCCAGGGTAGGCAAGGAAGATATGTTTGGCAGAACAGTCGGTAAATTCAGTTTCCGCGAAGAAACATCCCTAAATGAGATGAGGCTGAATGACTTCGCCGGGGCCCGAAATATGATTACCTGTGGTACTAGATTCCAGCATGGAAAAATTCAACAAGCTACCTGGCAGTCTCCGGATCGAACAGCCACCAACCAGATCAATAATGTTGTGATAGAAGGAAGATACGTCTCCAGTGTTTCAGATGTGCGTACTTTTCGAAGTCCTAAAACAACACGTGCGGGATAGGGTAGATACTGATAATTGAAGAGGGACGCGAGACGCCCAAAAGCGTGAGTATGAAGAGCTTGATAAGCTGACCGACAAGGGCAATGCTTGAAAATTCTTGGAAAAAATGCGGCGACTAACAGAAGGTTTCAAGACCGGAGCATACTCTTGTAGAAATCCCAGAAGTGATATAGTGACTGACCTCCAGGGCATTCTAAAGTTATGGAAGGAACCCGCCAGTCTGCTGAATAGCAGCGAAGGCATAACATCAAGAGTTGGCGAACACGATTCCTCAATTATTGACGATGGAGCAGACGTTCCATTGTCCGACCATGAATAAGTTCGAATAGCTGTTACCGGTCTGAAGAATAACAAACTGGCGGGGGCTGATGCATTGCCGCGCGAGCTATTCAAACACGGCGGCGAAGAACTGATAAAATATGGTCGGACGAAAGCATGCCCAACGATTGGAAATTAAGCTGCTCTGTCCAATCCACAAAAAAGGAGACCACACAATCTGAACCAACTACCGTGGGATAAGCTTCCTTAACCTTGCATATATGATTCTATAGAGCGTATTGTGCGACAGATTAAAGCCCACCGTCAGCAAACTCATTGGACCTTATCATTATAGCTTTAGACTTGAAAATCAACAACCGGCCAGATATTCATCGTGCACCAAATCTTGCAAAAGAGCTGTGGAAAGAGAATCAACACACACCATCTTTTCGTCGATTTCAAAGCTGCTTTTGACAGCACGAAGCTGTCTTTATGCCGCGATGTCGGAATTTGGTATCCCCGCAAAACCAATACGGTTGTGTAAACTGACTTTAAGCAATACCAAAAACTCTGTCAGGATCGTGATAGACCTCTCCGAGCCGTTCGATGCCAAATAAGGTTTCAGACAAGGCGACTCCCTATCGTTCGACTTTTTCAACCTGCTGCTGAAGAAAATATTCGAAATGCAGAATTTAATCGAGCAGGTGCAACCTTCTTTATGAGTGTACAGCTGCTGGCGTATGCCGATACTATTGATATCATCGGCTTCAACGCACGCATCGTTAGTTCTGCTTTCTTCAGACAGAATAAGGAAGCAAAGCAAATGGGTGTGGCAATGAACGAGCAGGACGCTGTTGTTAACTCGGCTATAATCGCGTAAGCGGTGTCCACGCTAGTAAAGAAGAAGAAGAAGAAGAAGCCAAAAAACATCCGCTTGAAAGCCAACTAAATTGAGAAGCGAAACATCCCTCTTCAGGGTGGTGCATTGGGTTTGGGACCCGTCTCGTAAAAATCGCCCCCAATGGAAAGAATAAAGCAGTCTCGGATAAAATGCCATCCTGTTGAGAAAGACCACTGCCAACGCATTAAAGATTAAGATGTAAGGGCATGAACCACGAATGTATGGTTTCTTAATTGGGAAGGTGCCGCTGCTCAGATGGTTGATGTCCTCGTAGCGCAAAGTGCGCACGGGGGCTGATGAGGGGAATATCAGTTTACGGAGAGAAGGGCATAACAAGTTGAGAAAAATTGCGAAAAAAATGAATTACATTCCTCCGTGACTTGATGTTCATCGCAGAGTGGTTGCGGTAGGGATGCTCGATGAACATCGATGTTCGATGATCATCGATGTTGAAAGCAAAAACATCGATGTTTTAATATCGATGTTGCCATACGAAAAATATCGCAACATCGATGTTAACGGAATCAATCATCGATGTCAACTTACGGCCTCACGCACGACACGGACGTCCACCAAACCAATGCAACTTAGGAAACAAATTATGTCTTCTATGAACGCAGCCACAAATCAAATTTTTTAGTTGTGAACTTCACAAACTGATTTGTGGCTGCGTTCACAATGTGAACGCGTCATTCCGGTCGTTCCCTTCATTCGTTCGTTCTTCGTGATTCATCTTGCACATTTACGCTCACTCCCACTTCTATTTGTTTGTTAATAAAAAATTGTGTTGTGCGTACCTATTTAAATTTACTGATTTGTTCGTATTCTACTGGTGTTGTGCATATATATTGTTACGAATTTACTCTTGCTAGCTTACTTTGTTAGGTTCGTATCTCTGGATTGACAAATAAAATCAACACTGTTTAATTTAATTCAACAACTCTTTATTTCACAACTCGTCTACACTATAGCAGTTTACTCTTAGCACTGATCCATTACGTTGGCGCTGCCACGGCTTATATAGCCACGCACTTCTCGCTGATGCCGACGTGTCCTTCTAGAATATCGCGTCTGGAAATTACCAGAACATACGGCTATAGCCACGCACTTCTCGCTGATGCCGACGTGTCCTTCTAGAATATCGCGTCTGGAAATTACCAGAACATACGGCTATACGGCGCCAGACGCAAGCAGACAGTCGCGGCGCCAGACTCAGCAATTGTTTAACTAGACGAGCAGACAGTGTGGCGCCAGATGTCTACAACAAGACAAATGCTATTCCATATACCTACAGCTATTGTTCATAATCAGGGATGCATATAGTAATACAAATACAACTTAATACTACTTTTTGTAACACTGCCCTCCACTAAAGCCTAATCGTCCCGATTAGGCACAAATCCTCTTGAACCAAATGGGGCGAGCCTCTCCAAATGTACTACTTTCATTTTACATCGTGCTTTCCCATTTCTTTGTATGCGGTATACCACGTCATTAAGTCGTTTCATCACCATATAGGGTCCTTCCCAGGCTGTCTGCAATTTCGGGGACAAGCCTTTCTTTCGAAGTGGATTGTACAACAGGACCAGATCACCTTCTTCAAAACCTTTTGAATTTGCCGCTTGATCGAACCGGTCCTTCATCTTATTGCTCATCAGATGCGTATGCTGTCTTACCATTAGATGCAATTCATTCATTTCTTCCTTTAAGGCAGAACAATAATCTCCATCATTTCTTACAGCTGTAGGATTCGTACCAAACTTAAGATCAGCAGGGAGTCGCAGATCAGATCCGAAAATAATCTTTGCTGGCGTGTAACCAGTTGTCTCGTGCTTCGCTGAACGATACGCCAGCAGGAACATCTGGATGCACTTGTCCCAATTCCGTTGGTCTTTATCAACGATTTTCCGCAGATGTTCTTCGAGCGTTCGGTTGAATCTCTCTACCATCCCATCTGATTGTGGGTGTAACGCTGTTGTCCGTGTCTTGTGGATGCCCAATAATGTACAGACTTCTTGGAAAATGGAAGATTCGAAATTCCTGCCTTGATCTGAGTGTAATTCGACGGGCACTCCGAACCTTGTTATCCAATTTTCTACAAACGCTTCGGCTACTGTCTTCGCTTCCTGGTTTGGTAAGGCATATACTTCCGGCCATTTACTGAAATAGTCCATGACAACCAGTAGATATTTGTTTCCGGCCGTACTGGTTGGGAACGGACCTGCAATATCCATTGCGACTCGTTCAAATGGTGATCCCACGTTGTACTGTTGTAGCCTACCGCGACTTTTGGCTTTAGGACCTTTAGCTGCCATGCACTCCACGCAATTACTTATCCATTCTGCTATGGAATCTCGACAACCGATCCAGTAGAACCGTTGTTTAATCTTCTCTATAGTTTTTGTTATTCCAAGGTGCCCTCCACTAGGTCCATTGTGATATTCTTTCAATACTTTTGGGATCATGGACTTCGGTACTATGATCAGCAGACGAGAATGTTTGCCATCTTCGCTTTCCCAGGTACGATGAAGGTATCCATTAACGAGGTTTATGCTGTTCCATTGGGCCCAATATGCTTTTGCAGTTGGACTCTCGCTACTTATTTGTTCCTTTGGTGGTCGTACCCCATTTTCTTTGGCCATTACCAGCTTTGCAAGATCAGGGTCCTCCAGCTGATTGATTCTGATGCGGTGAGGAGTCCAATCATCTTCAGGTTCTATATTCAGTAATCGCACGTCGATTATACCTTCTTTTCCTTCTGATTTGGAGCAATGTTTACATTCCAGTGGACAAGGGCGACGTGATAATGCATCCGCATTTTTGTGGTGAATCCCCTTTCGATGTTCCGTTTCGAAGTCGTAATTCTGTAATCTTTCGATCCATCGTGCAATTTGGCCTTCCGGATTCCTAAACTGTAATAACCATTTTAATGCTGCATGATCAGTCCTCAGCAAGAATCGTTGTCCATACAAATACTTGTGGAAATGTTTTACACATTCCACCACAGCTAGTAGTTCTTTTCGCGTCACACAGTAGTTTTTCTCTGGTTTCCCGAGCACTCTGCTGTAATACCCAATTACTCTTTCTTGTCCGTCGACGAGCTGAGACAGGACACCTCCAATTCCATAAGCGCTCGCATCTGTATCCAGGATGAATTTCTTTCCAGGTATTGGATAAGCTAACATCGGCGCCGTACAAAGTAGTTCTTTCAGCTGCTCAAATGCTTTTTCTTGTTCCAACTGCCATACAAACGGGCGATTCTTCTTGGTTAAATCATGTAAACTTCTAGCCACGTTCGCAAATCCAGGTACAAAACGGCGGTAATACGTGCATAAGCCAAGGAAGCTGCGGAGTTCATGTATGTTGGTGGGTCGAGGCCAATCTTTGACTGCTTTTATTTTTCCTTCCTCGGTGTGAATCCCCTCAGTTGACACTTTATGTCCGAGATATGTGACCTGCTTCTTCCATAATGAACACTTTTTGGGATTCAAGCGTAATCCGGCTGCTGCTATTCGCTGAAAGACTTCCTCTAGATTTTTCAGATGATCATCAAAACTTTTTCCCATGATGATAATGTCATCAAGATACACTAAACATGTCTTCCAGTTGAGTCCTTTTAACACATGTTCCATCAGTCGCTCGAACGTTGCAGGCGCATTACATAACCCAAATGGCATCACAGAGAATTCCCATAACCCGTCGCCCATACTGAAAGCGGTCTTTTCACGGTCACATTCATCAATCTCGACTTGCCAATATCCACTTTGTAGATCTAATGTAGAAAACCATTTCGCTCCAGACAAGGTGTCTAATGTATCGTCGATTCTTGGTAGAGGATAACTGTCTTTCTTTGTGACATCATTCAACTTCCTATAATCTACGCAGAAACGGGTGCTACCATCTTTCTTTTTAACTAAGACGATAGGTGAGCTCCATGGACTTATTGAAGGTTCGATTACACCGTTTTTGTGCATGTCTTCAATAATTTTGTTAGCATCCTCTCGTTTTGCTAGTGGAACCCTACGCGGAGCTTGTCGGATTGGTTTAGCGTCTCCAGTATTTATGCGATGTTTGACAATGCCGGTTCTTCCTGTGTTTCCTTCGTTTGCAAATATGGATGCGTATTTTTCTAATAGTTTTTCTGCTTTTAATTTTTCATTTCCATGCAGTTCGTTCAGCAAATTATTTAGGAGTGTAGGACTTATCTGCTGAGGCTCAATCGTAGGCTTCTGTTGTGACCGTTCGCATCGTGCTATTGCACTTATATTCTGGCACTGTCCAATTACTGCTCCTTTCTTCAGACTTATAGGCGTGTTGAATTCATTCACTACTCTCACCGGAATGGTGGCGTCTTCTCTAGTTTTCACAAGTGTTCTTCCTACCAATATGGGTGTATCTATTTTTGTTGGTTCCACAATCCACAACTCTTCAGTCCCACCTCCTCCATTCACTTTAGCCCATACAATCGCCTCAGATTTTGGTGGAATGCTCTGATTATCATCAACAATCACCCTCTTACTTTCAACGTTGGTCACATATCCGGTGTTTATAGGCATCTCCATGTTCTGGCAAAACAGCATTTGCTTGTTTAAATCCAAAGTAACCCCGTGATCAATCATGAAATCTACTCCCATTATAATTTCATCCGTGATTTCTGCTACGATGAAGGTGTGATTAACTTCCAGGGTACCAATCATCACTTCGCAAAACACTTTTCCCGCGACAGCTGCTTCCTCCCCGGTGGCCGTTCGAAGCTTGCAACCGACTAATGGTTCAACCGTCCCTCTTACCACATCCGGTCGGATAATTGAATGTGTGGCACCAGTATCCAAAGTAAGCGTTGACAGTCGTCCATTTACGATGCCGTTGATAGTAAGATTGTTGTCATGGCGACCTATTTGTGATATCGAGATGGCGGGGCAAATAGTTGTGGGAACCAGCTCACGCCCCTTTGAACTGTTCCGTTTTAGTTTAACGACTTGTGAGATGTGGATGCTTCGTCCTCGTTATCTGTTGGTTGTTTCCGTTTTGATGGGTTTACTTTTATATTGCAATTTCGGGCAAAGTGACCCGCTTTTCCACAGTTGAAACATCTGCCTGTTGTATTTACTCGCGGTGCAGCAATTGTCTTCAGAGTCTTCAATATTTCTTCCATCAGCGCCGGTTGTTCCATTTCAACCCTTTGTACCTTGTGTGCTGGTTTACTTAGTAGGGAAGCTGTTTCCTGTGTGAGGGCGTGCGAAACCGTTTCAGCAAACGTTCTTTTTGGCAATGCATATGTGGCGCGTTTGGTGTCCACATCACGAATTCCATTTATGAAACATTGAATTTTTACCCTCTCAATGTAATCCACAGGTGCATCTGCATTTGCCAAATGAGCCAGTCGTTCTATTTCAGTTGCGAACTCTTGCAATGACTCGTTCATCTTCTGACCCCTATTTTGCAGTTCGATCTGGTATATTTGTTTCCGGTGCTCACTACCATATCGTCTTTCTATCGCACTCATCAATGCCTCATAGTTGTCCCGTTCACAGTCTGGAATAGTCTGAAGGATTTCTGCCGCAGGTCCTTTCAATGATACAAACAAGGACGCCACTTTGTCCGCTGCATTCCAATTATTGGCCATTGCTGTCTTTTCAAACTGAAGTTTGAAAATTTGAAATGGAATACTTCCATCGAATGTGGGTGCCTTCAATCTTTGATTATTTGTTGATGGTGCAGGGCCATGCAGTTGCAGTTCTCGCACACGATTATTCAGTTGAAGAAATTCTGATCTTAAATTTTCTTCGTCATTTTTTATTGTGCTTAATTCGTCTTCAAATTTTGAAAATTTCTCTTGCACTTGTGTATTATTTTCTGTAATCTGTTGTACCAAACGCTTTTCTAACTGCGTATTATTTTCAGTTATTTGTTGTGTAAGGCGAGACTCTAACTGTGATGTATTTTCAGCTATTTGCGTTATTTGCTGTGCCAGACGATTTTCTGCCTGCACTGCATTTTTTGCATTTTCGGCTATTTGCTGTGCCAGACGATTTTCTGTTTGCACTGCATTTTCTGTTATTTGTGATATATTTTCAGCTATTATTTGCTTAAAAGCCACTAACAGCATGTTCATGTCTCCACTTGATGATGTTCGTTGTTCTTCTACTTTTTCTTCTACCTTTGTAGAAGTTTCTGGCCCATCAAATTCGAACTCGTCCACATTAATTCCATCCGCTTCCATTGCTTCACGTAATCGTGCCTGCAGATCCGCCTTTTGCCCGCTTATCGGCAATTTACGCTCCTCCAGTTCCTTTTTTAATTGCTGAATTCTCAATTCTCCGAATTTAACCATCTTGAATTTGGATTATTTGACAATCCCACTTCTGACACCAATTGTTACGAATTTACTCTTGCTAGCTTACTTTGTTAGGTTCGTATCTCTGGATTGACAAATAAAATCAACACTGTTTCATTTAATTCAACAACTCTTTATTTCACAACTCGTCTACACTATAGCAGTTTACTCTTAGCACTGATCCATTACGTTGGCGCTGCCACGGCTTATATAGCCACGCACTTCTCGCTGATGCCGACGTGTCCTTCTAGAATATCGCGTCTGGAAATTACCAGAACATACGGCTATAGCCACGCACTTCTCGCTGATGCCGACGTGTCCTTCTAGAATATCGCGTCTGGAAATTACCAGAACATACGGCTATACGGCGCCAGACGCAAGCAGACAGTCGCGGCGCCAGACTCAGCAATTGTTTAACTAGACGAGCAGACAGTGTGGCGCCAGATGTCTACAACAAGACAAATGCTATTCCATATACCTACAGCTATTGTTCATAATCAGGGATGCATATAGTAATACAAATACAACTTAATACTACTTTTTGTAACAATATATATTATATGGAGTACAATAATATGTAAGTTTTTAATGATTGAATTCTATCTAAATATTGAATTCATCTGTTTGCTTTTTGCGCATGCTAAAGGAAATTATTCTTTTTAAGGTTATAAATGCATATAAATTATAAATGAATAGAATTAAACATGCCGCCAAAAAGTCGCTTCTGGGAATTTTTTGAAATACTTGAAAATATTGAAGCCAAATTAATCTAAAATTTTTAAATTGAATTTCAGCTTTTTATATTTTTATAAGATATTTGACAATCATATACTTACTTCCCCATTAAACTGTGAAATTTAATATTTTATTTTTAAAGTTGTAATAACATTTATTTATAATTTGTACTTCATGTTTTCAAAGATATGAATAAATAAATTCATTGAAAATGAAATATGCGTTACGATTATTTAAAAATACAAGTATAACATCGAGAAAAACGTTTAAAATAAGTCGTAAATGTGCTATGCACACTGGCTGTGGCTTAATAAATTTCGAATTTATAGATTGTGTTTTATTTCTTTGTCAATTATTAATGTAAAAATTATCGATGAATCCAACATCGATGTTCGGTTTTTGATAAATATCGAACATCGATGTTGAGCTTTCGATTATGACATCGATGTCAACATCGATGTTTTTTGAATATCGATCATCCCTAGGTTGCGGCAATACTGACATTGTACACGAATTTAAGGGTGGAAGTTTACTTCATATCGGAATTGTACAGTTGTGTGAACAAAAAGAGGTAAACATAGTTTGCAGGGTTTAGAGTTTCGCATTAAAATTTGTTTTCATTTACCTTTGCATGGTGGGAAATTTTAATCACTGTTAGGAAAAAATATATATATGTAATGTTATGTATCTAAGAACAATTTTATTTAATAAGAAAACAGCATATTTTAAAACTTCACAACACCTTATGGTTATTTCTATTTTGTTCACACCACTGTACATGTGATAGATCAGTCAATGGTGGTGATGCTAGTTGTAAAAATTCATTTTAGTTACAATTGGGAAAACTTTTATCAAGTTGTGGGCTTTTATACGTACATATGCAAGGAAGTTTTATATATATGCATATATAAAAAAACGATACTTGTGACCATAATATATATATATATATAATTTAATGAAAATGCTTATATAAATATTTGTATATATATATATTAATATTTGCGATATTTTCAGTTTGGTTGTTTCAGCAAAATATTCAAAGAATTTAGTTTTTTTATAATTGTTCTGTTAAATTTTAAAAATCTAAGTTGCTTCTGGAAATGTATTAAAATAATAATACGCGCTATAGAAAGGGAACACATATTTTCAAAAATATAAGAAATCATCAAATAAAAATATACTTGCGCGGTATGGCATTATTGATTGAGAGTGGCTAAGCACACAAATAGAATACGAACATTTGTAAACATGCTGTGGGAAAATACGTTGCTCTCATTTGTAAATATGGAGTGGTAAAACGTTGCTCTCACTTCCCTCTTCATGTTTGCCCGCGATGATCCCCTCACCTAGCCCTCAAAATGTGCACTCGTGCCCGCACGGGCAAAATGCCACTGAGGGCTAATGTGCCCATCCCTGTCGTAGCTCATCAGACGACAATGGTAGGACATTTACCATTCAACTTAGAGTAGTGAAAATCGAAGTCGACAACATATGGATCGTACCGTATTCGCCACTATTGTCTAATTCACATTCAAAACTCATGCCAATGTTTGATATTGTAGTTTGGTGAAATCGACTTTTCCGACTGTTGTGCGTTTCGCAGTTCTTTTGGAGAATGGCTAAAGAGTGTTTTTCAACCCAGAGAATACAGTACAGCCAGCGGAAACACTTCCAACAACAAAATTTACATTGATGAGTTTTTTCTCAACTTGCGTCAGTGATTCGTTTGTGAGAACATTGCTCTATTTGGAAATGCCTCGATATTATGCATGGAATGCATCGCCGAAGAAATAGGTACGCAGAAAGCAAGGCCAACCAATAGATTGACATCCAGGTGTGTTCTCAACTAATTCTTTAGGACGAATTTACATAATCCACCCGAAAAACTACGATTGCTAATACCTTCGATTGGTATTAATAAATGTACGTCGTTCAGTTTGATTTGAGTCATTGCGCACACTTTTCGCGATGGTCATTTCGACATATCAGCCTTCAAATCCGCGTCAATTATGGAACACGAACAAAAGTACATTGCCGAAGACATTTTACATCGTATTCGTTAAGAATTGGAAATAAAATCTAATAAATATATTTAAAAGTATGTGAACAAAAGTAGGGACTTGGCTGTCTTCGGAGTTGCTGCCGAAAATTCAAATGATGAAGTCACTCAATATCAAATGGGCCGCTATGTTAGTAGTAACGAAGGCATGTGGCGTATATTTTCGTTTCCAATACATGAACGACACCCTACTCTTTTTCACTTGGCCGTACATTTGGAAAATGGTCAACGGGTGTATTTTACAGATGAAAACGTATTACAACGAGGTGACAGGCCACAATCGACAACATTAACCAGCTTCTTTGAAATGTGCCAGAATGATGATTTTGCCAGAACGCTACTTTACTCCGAAATGCCGTTCTTATTATACCTGGAATCAATCATCTAAAAAAGTTCAACGACGAAAACGAGGACAGTCAGTTTCAGATTACCCACAAGTATTTTCCACCGATGCACTAGGCCGTCTTTATGCAGTCCATCCCAGTCAAGACGAGTGTTTTTATTTGCGTTTATTGTTAGTCAATGTTCGTGGTCCAACATCATTCCAACATCTGCGAACTGTTAATGGTGTATTGTGTGACACATACAGAGAAGCCTGTCAACATTTGGGATTGTTAGAGAATGACACTCATTGGGACCAGACTCTCGAAGATGCTGTGATTTCGTCAAATGCTAAACAAATAGGAACATTATTTTCTACAATTTTGTCTACATGCTTCCCATCAGCACCGACTGATTTATGGCATAAATACAAAGATCATATGGCGGAAGATATATTGCATCAGATGCGTCTTAGAACATCGAATGCAAATTTGCAAATGAACGAAGAAATTCACAATGAAGCATTAATTTTAATTAAGGACATGTGCTTGATGCTTACCAACAAAGTATTAATACAAATAGGAATGATAGGACCCAATCGCCCAATGTTCGACTCATTTGATCAAGAATTGAGACGCGAAGCCCAATACGATTCCGAAACATTACGAGAAATGGTTGATAGAACAGTTCCCCTTTTAAATCAACAACAAAAATATGCTTACGATACGCTCATGAGAGTAGTGAACGATGGAACTGGCGGATTTTATTTTTTAGCTGCTTCCGGTGGAACTGGGAAAACTTTTTTGTTATCATTGATTTTGGCAACAATTCGGTCGCAAAATGGAATTGCACTAGCCCTAGCTTCATCAGGTATTGCAGCTACGTTGTTGGAAGGCGGTCGAACAGCTCATTCAGCTCTCAAGCTGCTGTTAAACCTTCAAACTAATGAAACTCCAACTTGCAACCTTTCGAGAAATTCTGCGATGGCCAAAGTGCTGCAGCCAACAAGATTGATCATTTGGGATGAATGTACGATGGCACACAAAAAATCTTTGGAGGCATTAGATCGCTCGATGCAAGATTTACGAAATAACAAAAACCGGTTTGGTGATGCAATGATACTATTGACAGGTGATTTTCGACAAATATTGCCAGTTGTTCCACGCTCAACGCCAGCTGATGAACTGAATGCCTGTTTGAAGTCGTCCATTTTATGGAAATACATTAAAACACTTAAATTAAGTATAAAAATGTGAGTCGAATTGCAGGAAGACCAGTCTGGAGAAACAACTGCTCGACATTGGTAATAGTATTATTGCTGTTGATACATCATCTGGATACATTACATTCCCTAACAATTTTTGTAACTTTTGTGAATCAAAGACCGAACTCATGGAGATGGTTTTCCCAAACATTGCTCAAAATTACGTAAATCACATTTGGTGAAGCGAACGTGTTATATTGACCGCAAAAAATGTTGATGTGAATGAAATGAATTTTCATATTCAAGAGAAAATAGCTGGCGAATTGAAGAATTACAAATCAGTTGATTCCATTACTAATGAAGATGGAGTTGTCAATTATCCAACAGAATTTTTAAATACGCTAGAATTGTCCGGCTTACCACCTCATAATCTGCAATTGAAAATCGGATCAGCAATTATTATGTTACGGAACATAAACGCGCCTGTGTAATGGTACCCGGCTTGCGGTGAAGAAATTATTGAACAACGTCATCGAAGCCACAATTTTGAAAGGGAAGTATAAAGGCGAAGATGTTTTAATCCCACGCATCCCTATGATACCGAACGACATACCTTTCAGCTTTAAACGTTTACAGTTTCCAGTGCGGCTTGCATTTACAATGTCAATAAATAAATCGGAAGGGCAGTCGCTAAGTGTATGTATATGGCATCAACCTAGAAAATCCATGTTTTGCACATGGCCAATTATATGTCGCCTGTTCCCGTGTCGAAAAACCATCAACATTATTTATTTATGCGCCAGAACATAAACTAAAAATATAGTTTATCAAAAAGCATTAGAATAGAGAGAAGCAGTGAAGGGTATAGAGGTTAGTTGCTTTCTAGAGCGCGCGTGGTGTTGAGCTCAGTGTTTACTTCAAAATGCCAAGTTGTTCAATAGCGATTTGTAAAAATATAAGTGAAATTATGGAACCCTATGGAATAAACGCTATTATGAAAATATATATTTTGTTTTTCATTTAATAAAATTAATAAAGTCCTCCTCACGTATGACGAAATCCACCCGAAAAACGACGATTGCTAATAACTTCGGTTGCTATTGATAAATGTACGTGGTTCAATTTCATTTGAGTCATTGCGCACTGTGAATAGTAGAGTGTGTGTAACTTTTTGAGAAGCATGCAAGCAATTACAATTGCTGGAACATGATAATCAATGGAAACGATGGACGATTCGATAGCCACTTCGCATGCCACTGAAGTTCGCACACTTTTCGCGCTGGTCATTTCGACATATCAGCCTTCAAATCCGAATACGAACAAAATTACAAAATTGCCGAAGACATTCAATAAGAATGGGAAATAGGCCTTTTGTCAATTTACTTCAACGAAATGTGAACTCATCACGAATGTTTATGCTAAATTTGCCAAATATCGTAACTACGATTGTATGAGTGCGTGCCAGTTATACGTGGCGTGTTCCCGAGTTGGAAAACCATCTTCTCTGTACATTTACGCTCCGGAATAGAAACTAAAAAATGTTGTTTATCAAACTGCGTTACATTGAAAAAATTTAGAAAAATCGAAAATAAAAGATTTTTAACACAACGTAAATTCAACTTTCTTTTCGTTTCAAAACACATAATTTCACGCAGGACAACGTATGCGGGGTCAGCTAGTATTTATATATATACAATGATGAACGTTATTATAAAATTACTTTTAATATAAAGTGAAAACTTTAAACGTATATAAAGGCGGGTAGCGAAAGTGAACCGGGATGCTGCGGAAAGCGAAGAGCGATGCTGCTTGATCGACGTCGTATCAACGAAAAGTGCGCGAGATCCTTTCTCTTATCCTTTTGTTCTGATTAGCCTGCAGAATGTCATCGCGTTTGGGTGCATGTGCGTGTTTTTTTTTTTTTTTTTTTTTTTTTTTTGTATAGTAGGAGGAAGCATCGAAAGCCGGAGTGCGGGACTTTAATCCGCTAAACCTAACCTACTCCCACCTCATGTCTCTCCCACGGGACCACTGGACAAAGTATTACTTCATGGGAGAGAGGAAGACGTTTAAGTCTCCTCTATTGCACGGACTGACTGACGCCTAATCTGTTCTAAATGTCTCAACTTTGTCATAATTAGATTTGCAGCTCTGCTGACAGCTTTCCACTTTACAGAGCACTCGCACATATGTGCAGTAGGGGTATAACTTTTTGCATTTTTTTGAAAAAAAAAAATTTACATGGCATAACACGATGAGGAATAGTAAAAAAATGATAACTGCGTTTTTAGTTTTTCGATTTATTTCAAAAACTTCACGCAGAATTTAAATTGAAATTTCGTATGAAAATTTCATACATATGACAAGAAAAAACACCATATGAGATTATGTTCTTTTCTTTGTGTCTGTTTTGTTTTGCTCTTCTACCGTTATTCGTCGTATTTTTGCATATGACAAAAATAGATAACGGTAAATTTGAGTAAATGCTTTATGAATGATTGAAACTTCGTATAAGCGTCGCGCCAGTTGCCTTTATTTAGCTGTCGGTCTCTCATTCAGTGCGTGGCGGCTGGAGTGAAAGTGTCTTTTTTAATTAACAATGTCTTTTAAAAAAAGTGGTGCTGAAGTTTTAAAAAATTCAAAACAATGGGAAAACAATTTAATAACATTTGAAAAATCTAAGAATAAGAGAAGAGAAATCAATAACATTGAAAACCCCTTGAGTGAATTGTGTAAGATTCCAAAACAGACCGTGATTATAGGAAGGTATAATGAATTAGCAAAAACGGAGAAATTGAAAAAGAAAAGATGCCAGATTATTTCAAACGAAATGATTGCCTTGTGGTCGAAACTAAACATTCCGAGCATAACACGTATAGCTGCACAACGGAAGATAACAAAAGGATTATTCAACATTTTTAAAATTCCCGGATGGCAGAAATGTTACAATGGCGTTCAACAAATTATTTATTTAAAAGGTGTCTGGCTAGGAACTGAGGACAAAAAGTTGTATGAACTCCAAACAACTACAAATGGAGAAGTTGGGTACACGACAGCTAAAGCAGTTTGTGTGCATCCCTCCAAAGCTGCGCTTTTAAGAGAAAAGGTTCACAGCACCTCGTGTTTAAATAAAGTGGCGCTCAACACTTCAACATCATCAGCTGAATCTGTCGAGCAATCACATTCTCCACCTGTTGATGAATATAAAGCTCCTCTTCAAAGAAAAAGGAATGGGAAGTGTTCAACAAAAGCAGCAGTGACAATGGTAACAATGGAAGAAAGAAGTGCAGGCCGTGGTGTTAACAAATGAAGCTAAGGAAGTAAGAATAGCGGCAATGGTTCTTGAAAACGGGAAAAGTTTGTCAATTTTGAAGGTTTCTATTTAATAATATATTTTTAGAGCATTAATTAACTTTCTATAACTTTTTTAAGGAATAAGGAATGTATTGGATAAATTTAACCTTTGGAATTCCATTAAAATGATTGTTAGTGACACAACAAACGTTAATACAAGGATTAAAAGTGGAGTTGTTCGTTTACTGCAGAATTGTTTTCAGGAAAAACATTTGTCCCCACCGCAGTATATTGGATGCCAACATCATGTATTAGATTTAATTTTGAAGCATGTGATGAATGAAGTACTAGGTGGAAAGTCGACATCGCCAAACATCAGTTATGACATATTTACCGAATTGATTATGAACTACGAAAACCTAAAACAAAACTACAAACAAAACGAAGAAAAGTTGATCTTAAGATCTATTAAATGGCGTGATGACATGCAATTTTTATATGAACTAGGGCAATATTTTAAATATTATGAAGTAAACAACACGTTCCCATACATAAAATTTAGAGCTTTTAACAGCGCTCAGCAACGCTCGATGGAATTCTAGAGCTATATTAGCGATTTTAACGTTCATACTAATACCGGAACACAGAATACAACTTTTGCCAATTTGCCAATTCATATGCAGCGCATGGTATGATGCTTGGTTCTCGGATCACCGTTTTCATAACAATGATTTTGAAATATTGGAAAAATCCGTCAAGCAATTTGAAACTGCGCATAAGTGTTTTCTTAAACACTGGGTAAAGGAAGATTCTGCCATTCTGAATTTAAAAAGATCTAATATTTGCGCTGAAAGAGCCATCAAAGTTATTCAGGAAATTTACCCTTTTTGTAAATCTGAATATAGTTTAAATCTTAAGTTTATCTCAAATAATATCAAAATGAATTAAATAATGAACTAAAACGTATATTTACTATAAAAATGTATTTGTCTTGTACTTAAATTAGTCTTATTGCTTCTAAATCAAAATTTGTCTTCTTCTTCTTCGCATATAACATATGAATTTTTTCAATTTAAATTCTGCGTGAAGTTTTTGAAATAAATCGAAAAACTAAAAACGCAGTTATCATTTTTTTACAATTCCTCATCGTGTTATGCCATGTAAAGTAGGTGTTACAAAAATAGACTACCCCTAATGTGCAGTCAAATTTTCTACCGTGATACTACCTCCAAGGGTGGTTTTCAGCTTTTCCTTTATGCTTGAAAACCAAGGGCAATAAAAGAACACGTGTTCAGAGTCTTCTCTGCACTCTGAACACGTCGGACAGTATGGACTAAAGTCATGACTATATTTGAAAAGGTAGCTTCTGAAGCAACCATGCCCACTGAGAATTTGTGTAAGGTGGAAATCCAGGTCTCCATATTTCCTATCCACGAGTGTATGTCCGAAATCAGTCGGTAGGTCCACCGTCCTTTGCATGAAGTTTGCCACCGCTGCTGCCACATTGCAATGCTTTTTATTCTCTCTTCTCTTTTTGCTGTGGTAGACGTCTCTAATAAGTTATATATTCGCGCGAATTCATTTCCCTGGATGTCAATCGGTGCCATAGTGGCTAATACCTCAGCAGCGTCATTTGAAATGGTTCGGAAAGCACTTATCACTCGTATTGCTGAAAGCCTATGCACTGTGTTAATTGGTCTGGCATATGATTTTGTTTCTAGCGCCTGTATCCATATTGGAGCCTCATACGGGATCACTGAACTTATTGCCTTGGCTATTAAACATTGTCGGCTGGAACGCACACAGCCTTTATTTGCCAACATTCTAGATAACGCATTATATATTTTATTTGCTTTACTCGTCGCATTTTCTAAGTGGTCTTTGAACTTGAGTCTTGAGTCCACTATTACCCCAAGATACTTCAACCGCGGCTGTGAAGTAATCTCACATTCTCCTATGGTCAGCGATATTTTCTCCTCAATTTTCCGTGAGCTTAAAACCAGGACTTCTGTTTTCTGCTCGGACAGCTCTAGACTCATGGTAGCAAACCATCGGCGTAGACCATTTATGCTGTCATTGCATTGGATCCGGAGGTCATCCAGATGTTTAGCTACAGCTACCACTATGAGGTCATCCGCATAAGCAATAGTTTTCACATTTTTTGGTTGCGGTATTCTTAACACCCCGTCGTACATCAGGTTCCACAGAAACGGGCCTAAAACCGAGCCTTGCGGTACTCCACTGGAGATAGTGTTGCTCTGAGTGCCCTCATCCGTCTCGTATAGCAATCTCCTATTTTGAAAATAACTCATTATAATATTTATCAGATCACAGTCATCGACTAACACTCGCTTCATTCGGACTCGTTTCCCTAGTGCTCGTGCAGTTGATAGCTTTGTAATAGTATACAGTGCTAAACGCATTATTCTCTTTAGTTACTTCTAAAAATAATCATTCTCAACTCACAATTAACTATAATCTAACTACTGACTCTCAGAGCATAACAGAAGCACACGTTCCACTAAACAACAATACCTTTGACAACAACACTGATCAGCAAATATCAAAAACCTCATTCTTCCTCTAATCCTCTCTCACAAATCTTCTCTTATCTAACAGAAGATCAACTTACTCAACCCCTAACGACTCTTAATTCACTATTTGCGATACACTGAGTGAATGTATTTTAATAGTGCATTGATAAGTTTCTCTTAGTTGCTGTAATGCTGAACATTCTGCAATGGAATATTCATGGTTATTATAACAACTACTCGAACTTGGAAGTATTAATTAAAGAGCAATTACCAAAGATAATTTGTCTCCAAGAGACTCACTGTAAATATAACTCAATGCCAACTATACCTAAACAATACAATGGTCATTTTCATAATTTAGTTATAACACCTCTGCTAAGCAGGGTACAGCCTCACTGATTCACAAGAGCATACCATATAAACGCAGCTGAAATAAATCTTAAAGTAAAATTCACTGTAATTTCTATTTACGTCTCCCCACAACATAATCTTCTTACTTCTGACTACTTCTCGTCCCAATATGCAACTGGTACGTTATTAATGATTTGCATAATCGTGACCACTTCCCCACAATAACATCGGTTACAATTGATCGGTATACTCTACACCGCACAATTCCACTTTTCAATACCAAAAAGGCTAAATGGTCACTGTTTCAAGACAGGATTCTAGACTTGTCACATTCATTTCCCCCAGCCGATAACATCAATGCCGAAGCCGCTCGTATTAAGAAGATAATACGCTCAGCAGCAAACAATTCTATTCCCCGTACAACAATTTAGTAGGACTGTACCTTGGTGGTCCTCAGAGTTAAAAGCGTTACGAGATACTAAACAAAATGCTTGGAGAGCTTACAGACAGTCCTTCAGTTGTGCCAATCTAATAGCATATAAAAAAGCAAACTCTGCATTTAATAAAGCTAAGAAAGAAGCTAAACAGCAAAGTTTCGCGGATTTCACCAGGAAAATTAATCCTACTACTCCCACACCAGTAATCTGGCAAAACGTGCGTAAATTAGTAGGCACATACAAATTGTGGAATGAACCAATATTAGAAGCTTCTGCAACAGAAACTTTAAAAATGTTATTTGGAGGTGATACAGTATCAGCTAAAGTAAAATATTGTAATGATGCTGTGATTATGAGAACACCTGTAATAGTTTTATCTAATAATGATGTTTTTCCACATGATAGTGCTTTTAGATCTAGAATGTTTGTATATAAATGGCGACCTTGTATTCATTTAAAAAATTTAAAGAAAAAACCACATCCATTATCTGCATATTTTTTATTAAAAAAATATAACATTATAAAATAAAATTATAATATTTGTAAATCTTTTGTTTTATTTATAACTAAAAAATCATCGATTTCTTCTGTGTCTTCTTCTTGCTGTATTGTGACTCTTCCATTGTCATCATCGGTTACGCCAAAAAGAGTTTGACCATCCGTGTAAGCTCTGTCATAGTTGGCACAAAATGATACTTCCATAGGCCAACTAACACTTGTCCCTTTACCAAATGCAGATGATATATTGAATTTAATTTCAATAGAACATTCAACTTTCCAATAACAAGCACTGTTTAAATAAGTTACTGAAGATTCTGTAGGTTTTAATTGTGGTGTTGCTGCAATTCCAACATGTAATTGTGGTTGTGCTTCATATCCAAAACCACCTTTTATAGGATGATAAGTTCCATATGATTCTATTGTTCGAGCATAAATATCATTGATATTATTAATTACTACAGGAGTAGTAACGCTCTTACTTAAGCCAATATCACCAGATATTGGTACCTTATTTACTGCAAAAAACTGTAGTGGACTGCTATGAGGTCTTACTTTATTAGAATGAACTTTATATTTATTTCTAGTATAAGGAACAAAATGTTCTTTTCCTTTTTTTATAAAACCACTTTTAGGTTTATATTCATAATTTGCAATAGGTGTGCCAATTGCTTGATTAATTAAAAATTGATGGACTTTTTCATCCATTCTTACACTGCCTTTATTATGAATAATATAATCATTAACATTATCTGGTGATTTTTCTCTATTCCATTCATGAACGAAATATTCAGTAATTGGTGTAGGTACACATAAGGCATTTGATGGAATATGTTTATAATATTTATCGTACATTTCTTGTAATTGTAAAGATCTTAAATCAGTTACTTTCATGGGATCTGTAGATTCTGAATGGTATCTGCTATTGCGACCATAAAATTCTTTATTTAGTCCTTCAGCTACTAGACCTATTGGTACATATTCTGAAGTTGCTGTACCACTAATAGTTGCTCCAACATCAAATGCAGTTCGTGTTCCAAGCGGAGTTACTTGACAATTAACTTTAACCACTTGAGCAGTAGTAGGTAACATTTCAAATTCTGCTTCACTTAAATAAAATGGTACAAAATCAACTGGTATTAAAGCAAGAGATGTAGTAGCTTGATCAATTGTAGCAGCTGTTTGAATATTTTCTGTACTATAACCATAACTTATCATGATTCTTGTTTTTGAAAAATTTATACTGCTATCTCTGCACGGTCTACTTGGACGTATCCATGTGACCTCCGAAGAGGCATTTCCATTTCCAGTTGTACCTGACCGCGCCCCCGTCGTAGGGCCACGCCCGGAACCACTTTGTCGAATATCAATTTCCTGATCGATATCCATATTATTAGTATGAGTATCCAAATTAGGACGTTTCTCAATGAAGAGAGAATCTCCGCTACTACTTGAATCGCTTTCACTATCTGGTCTGGGTCGTTTATTGGATCCTCCGTTATTGGCTGCGGCACTTGTACTAGCTTGTCCAGCATCGAAATCTCTTTTTAATGTTTGGTAGTAATATCCTCCTTCTTTATATTCTTTATATATTTGTTTGGAAATTTCAGCGTTTTTTTTAAAATCTTGAAAATCTCGAAATCCACCTTTATCTGGTCTGTCTTTTATTGCTGACCACGCTTGTGAAAAATGTCGTTCTCTTGCAGCATATATTAATTGTGGAAATGTTTTTGCCTTATTTGACATACTTGGATATTGTACTCCGAATATAGATTCAAATCCATATTTTACAGAAATTCCTACAATACCAGCAATTTCCGCAAGAGTACCGTTTTTTTTATAATCTTCAACAAAATTATGTATTGCTTCTCTATCAGCTTCTCTAATATCTGCTTCTGATGTTGCTAATTCATACTCCAGATCATGAACAAAAGCATCAAAATCAACATCGTCAACCGGTGGATCTGTTTTATATATTGTATTACCTGGTCCTAAATAATTATGTCCAGGCCACGTATAACCGTCTCTTTTCACTTTGCTTTTCATACTAAATTTTTTCCGGTGTATATCATTCTTTATATATACATTTCTCTCAGTGCATTATTTATATTCAACAACATTGTTATTAATGTTTGCAACAAAGTAACAAAATAACAAACAGTATGACATCACTAGATCACATGATCGTAACTACGACGCAGTAAATATTGATAACACCTATTACGACGACGACGACGACGACATCTGGCTTCTGATTGGCTGACGGGTTTTTCTACTCATGGCTTAGCTTAATCATGGCCTACGGCCGATCGAAACGGCATCTAGCATAGTTACGGATCCCAAAGGAATCGCCGAAACCTTTGCTGGCTTCTGGTCTTCGAACTCTAATGACGCAAACTTCTCCTCTACTTTTCGTTTAGCTAAAAGCACTTCCCTCGGCCAATCCGTAAATATTTGCTTTAACTACAAATCTAGCATAATCGACTCCCCATTTCTTTTAAATGAATTAAACAACTGTTTAAAGTCATTCGCTGGCACAACCCCTGGCCACGACAAAATTTCGTATCCCATGCTTGTTAACACGCCAACCACCTTCAGAAAACGGCTTAACAATCTTTTCAACAATATCTTCGATACAGGTATTATCCCACATTCCTTTAAAACGGCTACGGTCATCCCAGTAAAGAAACCCAACAAAGATGCTCGGCTGGTAGATTCCTACCGCCCCATATCGTTGCTTCCCTGTATTAGTAAGCTACAAGAAAAAATGGTTTCAAAGAGGCTAATGTGGTATTTAACATCCTCAAAGGCACTTTCACTTAACCAATTCGGCTTTCGTCCAGGGACAAGCACGATGGATGCACTCTTTTATATCGATCATCTCATTTCAAAAAGCCTATCATCCAAAAGTCACCTTCCTATTCTCTCAGTAGATTTCGAAAAGGCTTTCGATAGAGTGGGTGTCCACGTTGTTCTAAACAAACTACTTGAACTCCAAATAGGCCCAAAAATGTACAATTATATTAAATCTTTTCTGACATCGCGATCAATACACAGCAGGGTAAACAGCACACACTCATCAATTCATCCACTTTTTAATGGGATACCTCAGGGATCTCCGCTTTCAACGACGTTGTTTTTGATCGCATTCGACGAGCTTAGCAAAACACTATGCGCCCAAAAGGGAATCAGCCATTGCTTCTTTGCGGACGATTTATACCTCACGTGCAACAGAAAGGACACTAAAGACTCCCACACTAATTTTGCAAACGCGATATCATCAATAAGCTCTTGGTGTCAATATTCTGGAGCAAAGTTATCACTCGAATAATGCAAGCATCTTCACGTTTGTCGGAAACATCTTTGTGACCCCATTACAATTAGGATTAATAACTTCACTGTAGAAAATGTTAAACACCTAAAAATCCTAGGTATAACTTTTGATTGTAAGCATAATTTTAAGGAACACTGTATTAATTTAAGAACTAGCCTAGTTGCCAGACTAAACCTCATAAAATACCTTTCCTCCAACAAAAGTCACATACATACCAACTGCCTCCTCACTATCACGCAGCTCACATTGCTCTCCAAAATTGACTACGGATTGGCAATTTATGGCCAATGCTCCAAAACCAACCTCCTTCGTATTAAGGGACCATATCATGCAGCCATAAGATGCAGCCTCAGAGCATTTAGAACCACGCGAACTGAAAATCTATTGGCCGAAAGCGGCTTTCTCACTATTGAAGACCGAATTCAATATGTAAGATGCCGTCAAATCCGAATCATTTACTCGTCAAAAAACTCGGTCATGTATAGAGAGATCAAGTTACTAAAACAGCGAAAACGCAAGATGAAATTTTCATCCGCTCTTTCATGCATGCTTAATATAGCATCGGCAAGTGAAATCCAACCGGCTCCACCTCCAACTTGGAACCAGCCTCCATGGCATTTGCAAAATAAGTCCTTCCTCGACGGTCTTACAGTCCATAGGAAGCAAAACACCAACGTAGTTACCTATAAGCAATTGTTCTACGAAATTACTGACCGTTTCTTGAAGGAAAACTGGATACTTCTTTTCACAGGTGGTTCAAAATCAACAGACGGAACCGGTTTTGCAGTCGTCAACGCTAACGGAAACTTATTAGCACAAGGAATCTTGCCAATGGTTGCAACAGTTTTGGACGCAGAAGTGCAGCGCATACTGTCTGCTCTTCTTCTAGTTAGAGCTTCTAGAAACAAATTTATTATATGCACAGATCATATACTGAGGAGCGTTTATATCGTGTAGAGCTTTTATTATATTTGCCCACTTTGCCGTGTTGAACGCATTCTTCACATCCAGGGTTATTAGCGCGCAGTATTTTTTCCTACCACCTTTCCATCTTTTTCCACTTATTGCACATTTTGCAGTATCAACTACTTCTCTTAGTGCGTCAATAGTGGACCTCTTTTTATTAAAGCCGTATTGTCTCTCTGATAATCCGCCGGCTTTTTGGATTGCTAACTCCAAGCGGTTTCTTACAATGCTTTCGTACACTTTTCCAATTGTGTCGAGCATGCAAAGAGGTCGATAAGATGAAGGTTCTTCTGGTGGCTTTTTTGGCTTTGGGAGTAGAACCAGACGCTGTATCTTCCACGGATCAGGGAACACCTCTTCTAATATACACGCATTGTACATATTAACAAATAAGCTGGGCCTTAGAGTTATGGCTTCCTTAAGGGCTATATTTGGTATACCATCTATTCCGGGCGCTTTAGAATTTTTGATTTTTTTCGCAATAGCCAATAATTCGTCTTCTGTGACTAGTAGGGGTGGCTCCGTAGCTTCGTTTCGTCTAATATAGGAAATGGGGGCATGTGTCGGGAATAACGCTTCGACAACATTTTTCATAAAAGATGCGTTCTTAGGTTGCTGAGGCTTATTTTTAAACTTCGACATACAGATTTTGTATGCCGTTCCCCAGGGGTCTATGTTCGCTTCTTCACAGAGCTTTTCGAAACAGGATCTCTTACTACGGATAATGGCTGACTTCAGGAGCTTTTTCTGATATTTAAATGTTTCTCTGAGGCTGATTTCGTTATCACCTCCCTGGTTACGCTGGTGGCGGCGTCTAGCTGAGTGACAGAGCTTCCTCAGCTTCGCGATTTCGTCGTTCCACCAGTATACCGGCTTCCTATTTATATTGTATCTCGTCCTGCGCATAGTTGCATCGCATGCTGCAACTAGCTCCTTACGCACAGCGGATACTAAGTGGGCGGCATCTTCGCCTGATGCAGTTGCCGCACTCCAGACGCTCTCAAAAACGTCAGTATCAAATTCCTTTTGCCGCCAACTTCGCCTTCTAGAGGTATTTCTCGGACCGTGTTCCGTTTCTTGGGAGAACGAAACTTCAGCAATTATAGCCATGTGGTCACTATTTGTGTACATATCTGACACCCTCCACTTAGTATGCCTGCTAAGCGCGTCGTTAGCAAACATTAGGTCTATTATTGAACCTTTATTTCCCTTTTGAAAGGTATTTTGTGTGCCACTGTTTAAAATCGTAAGATTTGTTTGACTCAAAAATTCTAGAATGAGGCGACCACGATGATTAGTAATTCTGCTACCCCAAGCAGTAGACCATGCGTTAAAATCTCCCGCTATTATTATTGGTGATTTGCTTCTGATTTCTAGAGATAACTCCAGGAGAAAATCTTCAAACTCGCTAATTGTTGCGCTTGGACGAGCATAACAGCTTACCAAATAAATTCCTTCTATATTCGCCCATGTAAAGCCGTTATGGGATTCGTTGGAACGTGATGTGAAGGCTTGACCTTTGCAGGCCCATATTGCCGCCTTGCCACTTATATCTTTACTCCAAGTGCTTTCCGAACGTTGAGAATATTGTTCGCTTAATAGGGCGACATCTATGTTTTCATCCAGTACCGTCTGTTTTAGAAGGTCTTGTGCTGCAGCGCAATGGTTCAGATTTAGTTGCAATATCTTCATTTTTTCGTTGTCTTCAACATATCTGCGTATTTAGGACAGACCGTACTTAAAACGGAATGCTCCCCTTTGCAGAGCATACAACATGGGGAATTTGTGCATGTCTTTGCCACGTGACCTGGGGTTCCGCAACGTGTACAAAGGGAAGACCTATCAATGGGGCTGCAACATTTGTGCGCTATATGCCCTAGTTGAAAGCACCTAAAACAACGGGTAATAGGTGAAAATTCTCGGAGGCGGCATATAGACCACCCGATCTTTACTTTGCCACACTTGAGTAAGGTTTTGGCATCCTCAGCTCGTAGGCATGTAAGAGCTATTTGAGTGCCATTTCGAGTTTTCCGCAAATTTTTTATATTTTGCTTCCCCAGGTTTTGGATCCCACACTCCTTTTGTAATGCCTCACAAATTTCTTCAGGGGTGGTTATCTCATCCAAGTCTTTGCACATAATCGTAATGTTATGAGTTTTTGGCTGTATTACGGCCATCTCACCAATAACTCCTTCTAGGGCGCTTTCGAACGTGTCGGCTCTCTTTTCTGCTTGATTTTTTAGTTCGATTAGCAGGTCACCTTTGAGGGTTTTTCTAATGTACCTCACGTTTGAACCCAGTTCTTCAAGGCCTCTATCGCATTTTATTTTCTTCAGGATATCCGCATACGATGCTCCCTCCCTTTTTGTTAATATTATAGCGTCTGGTTTCGATCTGATTCTCTTCTCGATCGGTTTCTTCTTTCTAACGACGTCTACCCATTTCTCGCCTGCGGGCTTGTCTCCCAAACTGTCTTTGTGCATGCATTCGGTGACCTCACTTTGTGTTGCTTGCACTTTGTGACTCATGTTTTTGGGCTTCTTCGTTGGTGGCAAATATCCCAATATCTCGCGTGGTCTCTTTGGAGCATTTTTTTCACTTTGAACAGGGAATACCTGCGACGCTTTTCCTACCATGATTCTTTTCGATGGCTTCTCTTGCTTTTCTGCATTATCATACAAGCTTGTGATACTGCTTACAAGATCACGCATAGCTTAATTTATATGTCTCTGACCGGACATCACGCTTTCGAGCTCTCTAATTTTTTCACCCAGTTTGCAGAAAATATTGGGAATTTCACTATTGTTAAGCTCCTCAGATTTGCCACCTTTGCCTGCTTTTTCGGCATTTTCGCATATTTTTGCTGCACCAGCAGCGGTGGGTTCTTCCACTTTGCCTTTTGGAGGCGTTCTCAAGATTTTTGAGTTCCTCCGAAAAGAATTCTCTGGTGTACATCCCAAACTGTTCTCAGAGGCCATCACTCTGCCAGAGAATAGTTGGGAACACCTGTCAGTGGGTACGTTCAGTCTTTGCCCTAACAAACCTTACTTATATTTTGATGGTTGGCAATGCCGTAACCAAAGCAAAACGAAGAAGGAGAAAGAGGAGAAACAAAACAAAAACCAGCTGTTAGACTAAATCAAAACGGCAAAAAAGAATTGAGTGCACGTTTTGATTCGCTGTTATCTGGGGAAATTCCTATTTAATTTTTATTTTGTTTTATAAAAATTTGCCAAAAAAGGGGCAGGCAAGTGCCAAACAGATTCTATTGAAACAAATTTTTGTACTTATCTAATTTGGTGATTAGCTTCCAATCAAACCAAAAGTTCAGTTCCATTCTCCCGGTAAGTCCTAAACAGAAACAAGTGTGCTATCACTTTAAAGACCACAAATTCTTGCAGATATCCTGGACCACTAAGAAACACGTCTACTTCCACTGACTACTCTGTAGACTACTCTCCATGCATGTGCGTGTATGTGTGTTAATGTGTGGTGAATTGATGCAAATGTGATGCGACGTCGCTACTCATTTAGCCATCCCGGCCCCACTAGGCGAGTATTTAGCCTAGAAGCCGCTGTAGCTGCTGTAGCGTAGCTACAACGCTGCTGAGACCTGTTGACCGGCGGGATTGCGGCCTAAGCTGATGGCGTCGTGTTGGTGTTGCCCGGTTTTGTCGCCAGGGACGGGATTCTGCTGCAGGGGGTCCGCGCCGGCGGTATGCCGTCACAGGAGTCCTTTGAGAACGCCTGACGTTACCACTGGCGCGAGAAGCCGGTGGGCGCCCGGAGTCGCGTCTGCTAGTGCGGTGCAGCAGCGTATGATGAGCCCGCACACAGATTTGGCAACGATTAGGTGATGTGCACTCCTGAGTTGCGTGGGAAGTTGCCAGACAATTCAGGCAATACCCGTGCGCCTGTGCCACCTGCTGGCGTTGCATCGGCGGCATGCCTTTGAAGATACCGCCGTGCGTAGTCGATGCGTGCGGCGGCATAGTGGACAACGAATTCGTTGCAAATCCGCTGGTAATGCTGGCGTGCTTTGACGCGGAGCCGTGGTCGCGGTGGAGCCTGTTGTTGTTCGAGGCTCTGCCGGTACAGTGTTGGTCCGGGGTGCTGCTATTGGGGCAGCTTCAGAGCGAGGGGCGGAAACTGCTGAACGCATGGTTGGCGTTGACGATGATGCCATATCCACGTCCATATTACTCTGTGAGAGAAATGATGATGTTAGAAATATATTGGGAAATTTACTTTTGTGCCACGATATGTGGCATGAATAGGATGTCATTTTTTTATCAGACATTTATTTTAAGTCTTTTGTGTCATTTATGTTATTCGAGGTTTCGATTTGGTTAGCGGTTTATATGTTTTATCGATTTATTAACATTGCGGTTTCGGTTTTACGTTTCTTTATCTTCGGCGATTGGTAGAAAGCATAATTTGACGAGCGGTCTAGTTAGCGTTCGGGTTTGAGTGCGGAGATCAACTACTCGAACATGACCGTCGGAACCGTAATGAAGTTGTTTTATGCGGCCGAGTCGCCATTCCGTAGGAGGGAGACAATCATCTTGTATAAGGACGCAGTCTCCAAGCTTTGGTGCCTTTTCTTGAATTTTCCACCGGTATCTCTTGTGAAGGTCCTTTATGTAGTCTTCCTTCCATCAGCGGCTGAAGTCATGATGGAGACTTTTAATTCGTTCCAATCTGTTTAATATGGATAGCGACTCCACGCTTGACTCAGGTATGACCAGAATGGGTGCTCCTTTTAAAAAATGCCCTGGGGTTAAAGCTGTGAAGTCGGAGGGATCTTGCGAGAGTGGTGAGATAGGTCTGGAGTTTAGTACGGCTTCGATACGAGTGAGTAATGTAGTAAACTCCTCATAATTGAATTTATGGTTACCAGCCGTTTTCTTTAAATGGGACTTAAAGCTTTTTACTGCTGATTCCCAAAGTCCGCCCATGTGAGGAGAACATGGGGGTATGAATTGCCAATCGATCCCTTGGGGTGCATATTTTTTGACAATTTCGGGGGATACTTCTTTCATGAATTGTAAAAACTCTTTTTCCGTGGCTCTTTGAGCTCCGACAAAGTTTTTTCCATTGTCGTTCATAATTTTTAAAGGAAATCCGCGTCGTCCGACAAAGCGGGCAAATGCTGCAAGAAAAGCCGCAGTAGTCAGAACCGAACATAGCTCGAGGTGTACTGCCTTTGTTGTAAAACATACAAAGACAGCCTTTATCTGGAAAGGTCCAGCAAAATCAACCCCTGTGATGGTAAAGGGTAAAGCATAGTTGCAGCGTTCAGGTGGTAGGGCTGCCATGATCTGCGTACGCATCTTGTGCTTGTACATAGTACACTGTTTACACATGAAAATGGTTCTTTTAATTTGTGGCTTTAGTCGCGGTATATAGAACTCTTGTCGGACCATTTGTTGCATCAAGCGATGCTCACCATGCAGTGTAAGCTGGTGGAGATATATTAGAAGTAAGTAGGTAAAACGGGATTTCTCTGGGATAGTGATGGGATGTCGTTCATTGTAACTAAGGCTGGAGTTGGCTAGTCTTCCATTTGCCCTTAGTAATCCCTTAGCGTCCAGGAATGGGTTTAACACGAGAAGTGAGCTTCCCTTTCCGAGAGGTCGCTTTTCAAGCAACTTTGATTTCTCTTTGCTGAAATAGCGAGTTTGTGTATACAAGATTAGACTGACCCTCGCATGTTGCAAGTCGGAATATGTTAGTTGTATGTAAGGATCGTTTGATATCTTTTTCACCTTTTGTTTAAGTTTATGGATGAATTTGTGCATATAAGCGACTACCCTTAGTGCTCGAGGAAATGAGGAAAATCTTTGGAGAATATCATCCTCTTCTGGTGTGATATGAAAATTTTCTATTTTCCGACTTTCCGGAAGAATGATATTCCGAGCAGGAGACTTTGGCCAGAATTCTTGTGATTGGGTGAAATTTACCCATCGAGGGATTCGAATTTCTGATATAGTATGTAGATTGTTAGCAAATTGAACCCATTTTGTTAAACGTACAGGTTTTACTTGTTTATCCCATTCAGTGCCATCTTGCCACAATTCTTGAATGAGAATTTTAGCTTGAATCATTATTGGCGAAAGCCATCCTGCGGGGTCGAAAAGTTTTACCACCGAGGAAAGGAGAGATAATGATTCGCACGCTATTGGTATACTGTGGCTACCTGATAAAATGTCATCCAAATATGTTTGAGTTTGCAACACAGAAGTTGCTAAAGGTAAATTTGTTTCACAAGTTTTTGCAACTTCATGTAACGTCCTAATGGCTAAATAGGGCGCGCAGTTGATGCCAAAAGTAACTGTTTTAAGTTTGTAGTCGCTAATTGGACTATTAATTGAATTGCGGAAGACTATGCGTTGGAAATCCTGAAAGATAAATATCTACCTTTGGATATCATATGGTACAGTTTCTTCCATATGATTGAGGTCAAGATATTCCTCCATCACATTATCATATGCTGATTTTAGCTAATTTTTTTTCGTCAGGCTTTTTTCCATGCTTAGGAATTGCTGGACTGCTGAGATTCTAGAGTGACCTAGAGCTATAGTTTCTGGAAAGGTGGATTTGAATGGCAGTCGCACAACATAACGACCATGTTCGTTTCTTGTTGTTGTGGACTGGTAATAGGCTTCGCATGCCTGGTCTTCTTCTGAAAGTTTGGTAATCTGGGGTACTTCTTCCACTTCCTAGAATTTTTTAAGTTCATTATTTAAGTATTCGTTTGTTATATCTTCCACTTGTGTTGTGAAAGAATTTATTTTTTCGGTGACTTGGCCACTTATTATCCACCCAAAGATTATATTTTGGGCTAACAATATATTAGAGATTTTCTCTATACCTTCAAGAATTATTTGAGGTATTAAGTCACTGCCTAATAATATGTCGATTTGTGATGGGGTATGACAGTTGGGATCTGCTAATTTGAGATGTGAGCATTTTTCCCAGTGTATTTTATTTATTTCATAGCTTGGATGCAAATTTGTAAGTTGCGGTAGAACGATGGCTTGTGTCGTATATCCGCATTTGGAGAAACTATGGTGATTGGGCATATTTTATTAGAATTTTGAATAATTCTTCCGTCCATTCCCGAAATTTGAAAATTGGAATGTTTTATTGGCAATTTTAGCCGATTTTGAACCTTTGATGATATGAAGGATCTTTGAGAGCCTTGATCTATTTATTAACGCTCTTAGTTTGAATAAATCACCTTTATGTTCAATGGTGATGACCGCAGTGGGTAAAAGAATTTTGCTTTCATTTTCTGAATGAAGCGCTTGAATTTTTGCTGCTTTAGAGCAACATGGTTGTTCTTCCCTTTTTTCGGGATTTGACGTTTCGGGATTACTTGATGTAGTTGTAGCGACTAACCCCGTGGTTTTTTGAAATGGATTTTTCTTCACATTTTGAAAATTGGTAACATGAAGCAATGAGTGATGTCTTCGTTGACAGTATACTCAATTGAATTTGCTTTCACAGTATTTTGTCATATGAGAATTCGACAGACAGTTTATGCAAAGTTTGTGTTGACGGACCAGATTGTTTCTATCTGAAACGGATAATTTTTTGAATCTCTCGCAAGATCTTAATTTATGACCTCCCTTACAGAGTTCACACAATGGTTGCCATTGACTACTTTGATTTGACACGAATGTGTGACTTTTATTAACGTGTCTATTATATTGTATGTTATTACTGGCTTGGGGTTTGAACAAGTTTTTACTTGACTCATTTTGATGACTTTTTGGCTTTATAGTTTTTTTGTCTATTCGCTCAGCTATCTCGTATTGAGCAGTGAGGAATGTTTTCATCTGTTGCCAGGTGGGCATTATTTTTCTTTCCACTAGTGATTGTTCCCATCGTAGTAACGCAGCATCAGGTAGTGTTTCTGCGCAAATGGTTACTATAATAGGGTCCCACGATTCTGTGGATACATTTTGTGTTTTTAACACTGATAGACAATTTGTCACTGTGGAGTGTAAGTTTTGAAATACCTGGCTAGTTTCTTGTTGGATTTTTGGCAAATGCAATAAAGTTTTTATTGGGTTTTCTATCAAACCCTTTCATTTTCGTACCTTTCGACAAGTGCTTCCCAAGCCAGTTTAAAATTTTCGTCATTTAAAGCGAATTGCCTGACGATACTGCCTGCTTCCCCTTTTGTTTTATACCTGAGATGGTATAGCTTTTGTGCTTGTGAAAGTTTAGGATGGTTTATATAAACAGCAGTGAACATGTCCCGGAAGGACGGCCACTGGTCGTAACATCCATTGAAAACTTCAGTATCACAAGCTGGTACCTTTAGATACATGCCTTTATCTAGGTCTTCTTTCTGTGTTGTAACTACTCTGGGAGGGAGAGTAGTGGCTCTACTTGGCCTTACTAAACTTATTTGTTCAGTTATCATTCCCTTTGTTAACTCGTACTGATCTCGGCAGTTATCACACTTAGCTGTCGCCGAAGCTTTTGTGATTTCTGCGTCGTCAGTATCTAGTACTGTATCGTACGCTGCCAGAAGGCGTGCCCATAGATTGATAACACTTTCTAATTTTATATTTAAAACTGCTTCCGTAATGTCAGTAATAGGGGAAGCTTGAAACCGGGTGCAATATCTTATAAAGCTATCACTTTCAGTGATAAATTTCGATATTATATGATCTTTTGATCTCTTTTGCTTTGTACCGTGCTTAGAGCGTGTAGCTTCTGCAGGTGTGCTTTGTTTATCGTCGTCAGCCATTTTTGGAATGGTAAGAAACTGACCTGATTTAGATTCTTTTGAATCTGTGCTCATTTAGAATAAATAAGAATTTAGAATTAAAATTGAGATGAGATATTTCCGATAAATACCGAAAACGGAAAACTCTTTTAAGTAAATAAGAGTTGTTATTCCCGTAAATTTACTAAAATACGCGTTAATCGTTTTTGTTAACCGCACTATTGTATTTAAATAGTTGCGATTTTATATTTATTTTTATATATTTTATATTACGGATATATCCGTATGTCCTTGTATATAAGTACTCGTACAGGCGGTATACGAAGTCACTAACCTTTGTACATATATGTGCACGCTATGTGCGTATTGATGTGCATATGATATGCTAAATTGGTTGATACCACTGGTTTACAGCAAAAATGTTCCATGAACGCCACTATCCAATTTGTATGTGAAATGGCTCGCTGATTTCGAAAATCGAGTTACTTTTTTTTTTATGTATACGTTTTTGAGATATTTGCAATTAACCGTTATTCGACCAAAAAAAAAAGGTGTCTTCATTTAATCATGTATATCTCACTGACCAGTTGAGCAATCTTACTGCAAATTATAGAAAATAAAAGTGAATGAAATTTCCTAAAAATATTGTCTACTCCATTTTTCCATAGGCCTTATAATTTCTGAGAAATTGATTAATCACTTCGTGTTTTTAAATTTTTTTATGAAAAAATTACAAAAAAATAAACTTTGGTAAGGAAAAAATTTTAAAACAAAAGATATTTTTTTAATTTTTTTTTTAATTTATATGAAGTCCTGTTTCTTTATAAAAAACTAAGCTACCAACGAACAAAATCCATGGATAAATAGGAAAGTTGTACATGATTAAATAAATATATCCAAGTCGCGCAAAGTAAATGTATACTAGGGTGGGTCAATTCCGGAATTTTTTCGATTCGGTATTTCTAATAGTGCGGAAAAGTTGCCTTAGTACTTCCTGATTCCAATACAACTTTTTGTTTTGAGATCGGATTGCATCTTCAACCCGAACCTCGGCCTTGAAATTTCGGAAATTCGCCTAAAATCGTGAAATTGTCTACCTAGCACCTGAAATACGCATCTCATGGCAAAATGTATAAAACAAAAGTTATTTGTCACGTCATTTGCTACCGAAATGGTATATGTGATCATGGCCGTAGGACGAACCGTTCCCGAGATACGAGCGAAAAGGCGGCGCGCCACAGCGCAAGGTGAAAATCGGCTTGCGGCCACACTTCTTGACGTTGATTTCGCCGAGTGCTATCACTCACATTCATTCACCTACGCCAAAGGACACGTTCGGATAGGTCTCCACACAAATATTTTTTCATCGAGTTCCTTCACTCTTGTCGGTGATTTCGCCGAGTTCTATCACTTACATTCATTTCCCTGCGCCATACGACACGTTCGGACTGGTCTCCACATAAATATTTTTTCATCGAGTTCCTTCACTCTTGTCGTTGATTTCGCCAGGTGTTATCACTTATATTCTCTCAACAAAACACAGAACTCAAAATGTCTGTATCTAAATTTAAATTTAGACAGAAATGTCCTGTGTTTGGCATATATCCGTACAATCTCTCTGAGTCCCAGTTACCTACTTACCAGGATGTTCTTTTGTGTTATCAGTTTGAAAGATTTGGTATAGGGCGACTCCGAGGCGACAACTATGAACCTAGGAGTAAAGAGGTTACAGAAATAGTTGCAAAAAAGGTTGAAAATACTTTCAAAAAGTCATCTATTCCGATAGTTTCACACACCAGAGTTGTACAAATGCTCACCACATACCATAAGAAATTTCTGACTCTTAAAAAAATGTTTTTAAGGAACCCAATAGGTTTGAGCTCTAAAAGAGACGACTTTGTCACTGACAAATGCAAGATTAGTCGGGCAAAAAAAAGTGTTGGTGTTAAGCTCCAGAACACCGAAAGTATTGACTCCGTATATGGGCTGTATTTTGACGGCCGCAAAGACAATACACTTACACAAGTCAGCGAAGGTGAAAAGTACTACCGCGACACTGTCAAAGAGGAACATATTTCTCTTATAGCGGAACCTGGTTGTCATTACTTTGGCCACGTCACTTCTCCTTCCGGGTCAGCTGAGGATGAGACGCAAGCTAATATGGCAACATTTACAAGACAATTCAGTTGATGTGGAACATCTAGAAGTTGTCGGTGCTGATGGCACCAACACGAACACAGGTTGGAAAGGTGGAATCATTCGAAAACTAGAAGAAAGAATAGGTAGGCCATTACAGTGGGTTGTTTGTCTTCTACATTTCAACGAACTTCCATTTTGTGCTCTTTTCGAACACATAGATGGTGTCTCAAAGAGTCCAAATACATTCTCTGGCGACATAGGTAAACTGCTCCCTTATTGTGAGAAGTTGCCTGTTGTCAAATTTGAAAGTTTTCCGTCCTGCCAATTACCTTCTGAGGTTATTAATCCGACCCAACTTAGCACAGACCAAGCTTATCTCTATAAAATATCAGAAGCTGTTATTTCCGGTCAATGTTCCTCAGATTTAGCGTCGATGCATCCAGGTAACATGTGCAAATCTCGCTGGCTCACCTGTGCAAATAGAATTCTGAGATTATACATTTCTACTGACAAACCAACAAAGGAAATAAAGATTTTGGTCAAGTAACGGGTGATTTTTTTGAGGTTAGGATTTTCATGCATTAGTATTTGACAGATCACGTGGGATTTCAGACATGGTGTCAAAGAGAAAGATGCTCAGTATGCTTTGACATTTCATCATGAATAGACTTACTAACGAGCAACGCTTGCAAATCATTGAATTTTATTACCAAAATCAGTGTTCGGTTCGAAATGTGTTTCGCGCTTTACGTCCGACAAATTTTGTTCAGCGATGAGGCTCATTTCTGGTTGAATGGCTACGTAAATAAGCAAAATTGCCGCATTTGGGGTGAAGAGCAACCAGAAGCCGTTCAAGAACTGCCCATGCATCCCGAAAAATGCACTGTTTGGTGTGGTTTGTACGCTGGTGGAATCATTGGACCGTATTTTTTCAAAGATGCTGTTGGACGCAACGTTACGGTGAATGGCGATCGCTATCGTTCGATGCTAACAAACTTTTTGTTGCCAAAAATGGAAGAACTGAACTTGGTTGACATGTGGTTTCAACAAGATGGCGCTACATGCCACACAGCTCGCGATTCTATGGCCATTTTGAGGGAAAACTTCGGACAACAATTCATCTCAAGAAATGGACCCGTAAGTTGGCCACCAAGATCATGCGATTTAACGCCTTTAGACTATTTTTTGTGGGGCTACGTCAAGTCTAAAGTCTACAGAAATAAGCCAGCAACTATTCCAGCTTTGGAAGACAACATTTCCGAAGAAATTCGGGCTATTCCGGCCGAAATGCTCGAAAAAGTTGCCCAAAATTGGACTTTCCGAATGGACCACCTAAGACGCAGCCGCGGTCAACATTTAAATGAAATTATCTTCAAAAAGTAAATGTCATGAACCAATCTAACGTTTCAAATAAAGAACCGATGAGATTTTGCAAATTTTATGCGTTTTTTTTTAAAAAAAAGTTATCAAGCTCTTAAAAAATCACCCTTTACATACTTACAGTTTACTCACCTTTGTGGTTCTCAATAATATTCAACAGGTCAATCAAAGATGGCTCGCGCCATCTCTATGCTGCAATTCAAAGGTCGAGATACTTATCTGCTAAACTGCGCAAGGTTGTCGATTCATCCATTCAACAGAATGCTTTCTTTGCTCTTCCAGAAAACATTCTCCTTAGTATGATGACTGACGAACGGATAGAAGTCAGAAAGTTGGCCCTTAACCGTCTTCTGGCAGCCAGAGAAGCAGAGTCTGACACCATAAATGGAAGAGTTAGATGTATTAAAGTGCCAAAGCTGAATTTCAAAGCTAATACTTATTACGATATGATTAACTGGAAGACTATTACCTTGACTGTTCCACCAGTTCTTTGTTCAGTTTCTAACGAAGAACTCATAAAAGGGCTGTCGGGAAACACTGCAGAGGTATGGAAATTTAGTGAATTCCCCTCTCACACCGTGGCAGTCGAGAGAATCGTCAAACTGGTGACAGAGGCATCTTCTAAAGTTATTGGCCCCCAATCTCGTGATCTTTTTATACGCTCTACACTGAAATCTAGGCAACAAGTGCCAAAGTTTAGTACAAAATCTGATTTTATCAATAAATTAGACACAGATTCAGACTAAAACAAGCCTGACATATGGTTGGTTGGTTGGGTTGGGCTTGGGAGGAACCCGAAGAGCAGCTACCTCCACGCGGTGGGTTCTGGGTGACCAATACAGGTTAGCTGAGAGCTGCAACAATTTTGACCTTGCGCTGTGGCGCGCCGCCTTTTCGCTCGTATCTCGGGAACGATTCGTCCTACGGCCATGATCACATATACCATTTCGGTAGCAAATGACGTGACAAATAACTTTTGTTTTATACATTTTGCCATGAGATGCGTATTTCAGGTGCTAGGTAGACAATTTCACGATTTTAGGCGAATTTCCGAAATTTCAAGGCCGAGGTTCGGGTTGAAGATGCAATCCGATATCAAAACAAAAAGTTGCATTGGAATCAGGAAGTACTAAGGCAACTTTTCCGCACTATTAGAAATACCGAATCGAAAAAATTCCGGAATCGACCCACCCTAATGTATACGTATAAGCGTATGTAGTGTGTAAAGTAGGGGTAGGATATCTAGCTATGCGCTGTTTCTGTTAAGTAAAAAGTCAATTTTCATGTCGTTTTTAGTTTTTATAAACTCATTTATTTATATATTAGTAATATATATTAAAACAATGTGTTATTTTTGTCTTAAGTTGATGTTCTTACATTATAGTCGAAATGATTATGTGTTTTGTTTTATCGTTTATTTAGTTTTGGGATCGGTTTCTCTTATGAGAAACCAACAGTAGTCACCCATCATACCGACGTCCCAGAAACCTTGGTATCGATTCTTAATTAATTTTATTTGCTGGTGAAACCTTTTGCCATGCTCGTCATTTTCGTCTCCGAGATTTGCCGGAAAAAAACTTATATGGGAATGCAGAAAAAGAATTTTTAAAGACATATTTACGCCTGGAGAAAAAAGAAAATGTAAATAAGTAAATTATAAAATTTTATATAATTCAATTAAATAAGTTTTGAATAATCACCCATTTCTGCATAATTTTTGATTAAGTCGCTCACTATCTTCTCGTAGTTTGGACTTTTGTGTTTACCGAGAAAAGAAAAAACGACCATTTCGAAGAAATCCCACGCTGCTGCCTCAACTGGTGACAATAGTGCTTTGAATTGGTCATTATTTATCAACATTTTTATTTGGGGTCCAACAAATATACCTTCTTTTATCTTGGCCTGGGAAATGTTTGGGAAAAAATTTTGCAAATAATTGAATGCTTTGCCTTCTTTGTCCAACGCCTTAACAAAATTTTTAATGAGGTCGAGCATGATGTGCCATGGCGGAAGAATGATTTTTTCCTTCATTACAAGTGGGACGTATTTGATATTATCCACACCAATTGTAAATTCAACTCTTTCCGGCCAATCCTTAATGCAATAGTGGTCTTTACGAGCTCGGCTATCCCATTTGCAGAGAAAGCAGCAGTGTTTTGTGTAGCCACTTTGTAGACCGCATAACATTCCAACGACTTTAAGATCGGCACATATTTTCCAATAATGCTCTTCATATTTCATGAATTTTAACAATTTCTCCATTACCTCGTATGTTTCCTTCGTGCTTACTGCATGCGCGATCGGGATCGTGGCTTTTTGTTGCCATTATGCAGTAATACAGCCTTCAAGCTCAGTTTATTGCTGTCTATGAACAATCGCCACTCCTCGGAATCATATGATTGACCAAACTTTTTGAATAATCCTGGAATGTCTTTGCAATAGCATACATTGTCTTCCTTCCTATAGTGTTTGGCAAATGGTTCGTGACGATTTCTATAATATGTCATCTTAACATAGGGTGACTCGAATTAAAATTGTTGCATACGAGAGGCATGTAGCTCAGCTTTTTCCTTGTATAATTCCTAATCTCTAATCCAATCGTTTAGTTGCGCTTGTGATAGAACGTTTCTCTCGTCTTCCATTAAAAATTCATTACAACTTGATTTCCCAGCGCATAGCTAGATATCCCACCTCTACTTTACACACTACATACGCATATACGTATACATTGACTTTGCGCGACTTGGATATATTTATTTGATCATGTACAACTTTCCTATTTATCCATGGATTTTGTTCGTTGGTATCTTAGTTTTTTATAAAGAAACAGGACTTCATATATAATAAAAAAAAATTAAAAAATATATTTTGCTTTAACATTTTTTCTATACCAAAGTTTATTTTTTTTTTAATTTTTTCATAAAAAAATTTAAAAACACGAAGTGATTAATCAATTTCTCAGAAATTATAAGGCCTATGGAAAAATTGAGTAGACAATATTTTTAGGAAATTTCATTCGATTTTATTTTCTATAATTTGCAGTAAGATTGCTCAACTGGTCAGTGAGATATACATGATTAAATGAAGACACCTTTTTTTTTGGTCGAATAACGGTTAATTGCAAATATCTCAAAAACGTATTCATAAAAAAAAAAAAATTAACTCGATTTTCGAAATCAGCGAGCCATTTCACATACAAATTGGATAGTGGCATCCGTGGAACAAAAAACAAATTCAAATTTGTGATCCAGTGTATTTAATCCCGCTTGTTTTTGTAATACATATTGTTAGTTAATATTTGCCTATACGGGCTTAGAGTACGTACTATATAAGTAAGTATGTACTAATACATTTATCGTTAATAAGATTTTATTATTTATTAATTTTTTTTGTTAAAACTCCGCACCGCTTATTGTTAATAATTAAGCTATTATCGCAGCTTCTAATAAGTTTGGATTTATTATATTGTTACGATTTACTGCTTGATAGTTTACTTTGTTAGGTTCGTATCTCTGGATTGACAAATAAAATCAACACTGTTTAATTTAATTCAACAACTCTTTATTTCACAACTCGTCTACACTATAGCAGTTTACTCTTAGCACTGATTGATTACGTTGGCGCTGCCACGGCTTATATAGCCACGCACTTCTCGCTGATACCGACGTGTCCTTCTAGAATATTGCGTCTGGAAATTACCAGAACATAATGCTATACGGCGCCAAACGCTGACAAGCAGACAGCCGCGGCGCCAGACTCTGCAATTGTTCAAGCAGACGGCTGCGGCGCCAGATGTCTATTGTTTCGACAAGCAGACAGTGCTGCGCCAGATGTCTATTGTTTCGACAAGCCCATATACCTATAACTATTGTTTATAATAAGGGATGCATATAGCAATACAAATACAACTTAATACTACTTTTGTAACACTGCCCTCCACTAAAGCCACAAATCCTCTTGAACCAAATGGGGCGAGCCTCTCCAAATGTACTACTTTCATTTTACATCGTGCTTTTCCATTACTTTGTATGCGGTATACCACGTCATTAAGTCGTTTCATCACCATATAGGGTCCTTTTCAGGCTGTCTGCAGTTTCGGGGACAAGCCTTTCTTTCGAAGTGGATTGTACAACAGGACCAGATCACCTTCTTCGAAACCTTTTGAATTTGCCGCTTGATCGAACCGGTCCTTCATCTTATTGCTCATCAGATGCGTATGCTGTCTTACCATTAGATGCAATTCATTCATTTCTTCCTTTAAGGCAGAACAATAATCTCCATCATTTCTTACAGCTGTAGGATTCGTTCCAAACTTAAGATCAGCAGGGAGTCGCAGATCAGATCTGAATATAATCTTTGCTGACGTGTAACCAGTTGTCTCGTGCTTCGCTGAACGATACGTCAGCAGGAACATCTGGATGCACTTGTCCCAATTCCGTTGATCTTTATCAACGATTTTCCGCATATGTTCTTCGAGCGTTCGGTTGAATCTCTCCACCATTCCATCTGATTGTGGATGTAACGCTGTTGTCCGTGTCTTGTGGATGCCCAATAATGTACAGACTTCTTGGAAAATGGAAGATTCGAAATTGCTGCCTTGATCTGAGTGTAATTCGACGGGCACTCCGAACCTTGTTATCCAATTTTCTACAAACGCTTCGGCTACTGTCTTCGCTTCCTGGTCCATGACAACCAGTAGATATTTGTTTCCGGCCGTACTGGTTGGGAACGGACCTGCAACATCCATTGCGACTCGTTCAAATGGTGATCCAACGTTGTACTGTTGTAACCTACCGCGACTTTTGGCTTTAGGACCTTTAGCTGCCATGCACTCTACGCAATTACTTATGCATTCTGCTATGGAATCTCGACAACCGATCCAGTAGAACCGTTGTTTAATCTTCTCTATAGTTTTTGTGCCCTCCACTAGGTCCATTGTGATATTCTTTCAATACTTTTGGGATCATGGACTTCGGTACTATGATCAGCAGACGAGACTGTTTGCCATCTTCGCTTTCCCAGGTACGATGGAGGTATCCATTAACGAGGTTTATGCTGTTCCATTGGGCCCAATATGCTTTTGCCGTTGGACTCTCGTTACTTATTTGTTCCTTTGGTGGTCGTACCCCATTTTCTTTGGCTATTATCACCTTGCAAGATCAGGGTCCTCCAGCTGATTGATTCTGATGCGGTGAGGAGTCCAATCATCCTCAGGTTCTATATTCAGTAATCGCACGTCGATTATACCTTCTTTTCCTTCTGATTTGGAGCAATGTTTAAATTCCAGTGGACAATGGCGACGTGATAATGCATCCGCATTTTTGTGGTGAATCCTCTTTCGGTGTTCTGTTGGTTGTTTCCATTTTGATGTGTTTACTTTTATCTTGCAATTTCGGGCAAAGTGACCCGCTTTTCTACAGTTGAAACATCTGCCTGTTGTATTTACTCGCTGTGCAGCAATTGTCTTCAGAGTCTTCAATATTTCTTCCATCAGCGCCGGTTGTTCCATTTCAACTCTTTGTACTTTGTGTGCTGGTTTACTTAGAACCGAAGCTGTTTCCTGTGTAAGGGCGTGCGAAACTGTTTCAGCAAGCGTTCTTTTTGGCAATGCATATGGCGCGTTTGGTGTCCACATCACGAATTCCATTTATGAAACTTTGAATTTTCACCCTCTCAATGTAATCCACAGGTGCATCTGCATTTGCCAAATGAGCCAGTCGTTCTATTTCGGTTGCGAACTCTTGCAATGACTCGTTCATTTTCTGACCCTTATTTTGCAGTTCGATCTGGTATATTTGTTTCCGGTGCTCACTACCATATCGTTTTTCTATCGCACTCATCAATGACTCATAGTTGTCCCGTTCACAGTCTGGAATAGTCTGAAGGATTTCTGCCGCAGGTCCTTTCAATGATACAAACAAGGACGCCACTTTGTCCGCTGCATTCCAGTTATTGGCCATTGCTGTCTTTTCAAACTGAAGTTTGAAAATTTGAAATGGAATACTTCCATCGAATGTGGGTGCCTTCAATCTTGGATTATTTGTTGATGGTGCAGGGCCATACAGTTGCAGTTCTCGCATCCGATTACTCAAATGAAGAACTTCTGATTTCAAATTTTCTTCTTCATTTTTTAACGTGCTTAATTCGTCTTCCAATTTTGAAACTTTCTGTTGCACTTGTGTATTACTTTCTGTAATCTGTTGTACCAAACGCTTTTCTAACTGCGTATTATTTTCAGTCATTTGTTGTGTAAGGCGAGACTCTAACTGTGATGTATTTTCAGCTATTTGCGTCATTTGCTGTGCCAAACGATTTCCTGTTTGCACTGCATTTTCTGCATTTTCAGCTATTTGCGTCATTTGCTGTGCCAGACGATTTTCTGTTTGCACTGCCTTTTCTGCATTTTCAGCTATTTGCTGTGCCAGACGATTTCCTGTTTGCACTGCATTTTCTGTATTTTCAGCTATTTTCTGTATAGCCACTAACAGCATGTTCATGTCCACACTCGATGATGTTCGTTGTTCTTCTACTTTTTCTTCTACCTTTGTAGAAGTTTCTGGCCCAACAAATTCGAACTCGTCCACATTAATTCCATCCGCTTCCATTGCTTCACGTAATCGTGCCTGCAGATCCGCCTTTTGCCCGCTTATCGGCAAATTACGCTCCTCCAGTTCCTTTTTCAAATGCTGAATTCTCAATTCTCCGAATTTAACCATATTGAATTTTGATTATTTGACAATCCCACTTCTGACACCAATTGTTACGAATTTACTGCTTGATAGTTTACTTTGTTAGGTTCGTATCTCTGGATTGACAAATAAAATCAACACTGTTTAATTTAATTCAACAACTCTTTATTTCACAACTCGTCTACACTATAGCAGTTTACTCTTAGCACTGATTGATTACGTTGGCGCTGCCACGGCTTATATAGCCACGCACTTCTCGCTGACGCCGACGTGTCCTTCTAGAATATTGCGTCTGGAAATTACCAGAACATAATGCTATACGGCGCCAAACGCAGACAAGCAGACAGCCGCGGCGCCAGACTCTGCAATTGTTCAAGCAGACGGCTGCGGCGCCAGATATCTATTGTTTCGACAAGCAGACAGTGCGGCGCCAGATGTCTATTGTTTCGACAAGCCCATATACCTATAACTATTGTTCATAATAAGGGATGCATATAGCAATACAAATACAACTTAATACTACTTTTGTAACAATATATATATATATTTTTTTTTTTGTATGGCGTAGGCAAAAAGAATAACGAATATATGTATACAGTATGTATATCATATATATGTATATGTACTTATATTTGCGCGATCCGAATATAGCGAGAAAAGAAAATGAACAATGTGCAGGTCATTAACCTCTGCACTTGCGGATTAGCAAGTATATGCTTCAATACCCAGCCAACCACCACTACCCACTTGTGACAAATATTTCAATACAACTACACATTTTTTCTCTATGCACTAACTTCAACGCAGATTTTCCATCATGTTACCCACTGATTATCTGGTTTTTTACCCGCTGATGGTTCGCAGGGTATATTAATATTTATTCGAATGTTTGTTTGTATTTGTTAGTAAGTACTAATTTATGTTTGTTGCATTTATGTATTTTAAGTATGATATGGATAATTGCATATGTAAATATGTATGTTTGTTTTTATTCTCGCTCGTGGAAATTTTGCTTCTTATGCCTTTCGCTTACCTATTTTATGCAATCCTGCTTACTGTTTGAAGAAACAGAAGGGGTATTGCTGGGAAGATTTGCAAGAAAATACTTGAATATAATTTGTTTGTTTTCTGTTGTAGTGGGTGTGTTTGTATACAAGTTATTTATTTATTTGTTCACGTTTCACAAACCAAACTTAGACTGAAATACAAAAATCTTCTTACGCCTAATTTAAGCTAGCAAGTCACGTTGCACGTACAGGTGCATTGAAGTCGTTGTTGTTGTTGAAAAGCAGCACTGACGTTCTCAAGTAGCGGCGGTGCTGTATCGTCAGTTACTCCGGATGCGCGTGTGGTGTCGTTTAACCGTGGGATAGCGACCGCTGTCCAAGTCGCATGCTTACGTAAGCTTTTAGTGGTTAGTTATTTGTAAAAGCTATGTAAGCCAATTTCGGCGTGTGTTGCGTTAACTCCTCCCCCTTTAGAACATGCAGCGTCCTCGTTGGATGTCCTTGAAATATCGTCAAGTGTAGGGGTTGATCCTTTCGTTGGTGTAACATTATTATTGACCTGAATACGAAACTTTGTTTTTCGTTTGAGGAGGATCTTTCTTGCTATCATTACAAACAGGGCAAAAAGTAATAGTATTATTGCTGTGGATCCAGTGAATAGGCTGATTTTGTATTTAGTGTTGATGGCATTGATTTGTTGGATATTTGCTAAGGTCCTTCAAATATCGCAGAGAGGACTTCTTCGAGATGTGCTGTAACGTCTGCTGATTTGATGATAGCTGGTAAGGGTTGTGCAAGAACTTGATTTCTATTTGTATAATTCTTGTTTTCAATAGTTAAACTTGCGTTATCGTATTTTATCAGGAAGGTTCCTTGTAGATTGATAACCTCGTTGTCTATCTTCAGAGACCCATTATAGCCGTTGATAAGCAATAAACCAGGTGTTACCTTTTCTATTGTTGGTATGTGGTGGTTATTGACTAAAGTACAGTTGGATGCGTAGCCCTTTAATAGATTTGGTACGCAGCTGCTTTTCGTGACTTTTTCTAAATTATCTTGCTTACAAATTATTAAATCGATAACATTATTACAGCTATTTTTGACACCAAATATGTCTTTATTACAAACAATTAAATTTTCGTATTCAAGTTTAATAGCCTTATTTCCTAGATTTACAGGTTTTATTATTATTGATTTACAAAGCTCTTGACTTGTCAAGGGAAATTTTATAATATAAATGATAGATGATAAATTTGATGCAATTTTGACATCGCTAAATTCAATAGCTTCGATTACATTTATGTAAGGCGTATTTTGTTTTTCTAATGTTTCCTTGATTACAACTAATTTTTCATTTGATAACATAAACGAGTTTACAATTCCAGCTTTCGCCCACTGGATAGAATAATTTATATTTGTTAGCTCTTCTTTAATTAAATTTAATTTTCTCTCAATACCTTTTTCTACTTCTAATTTGACAATGTCATTTGACTTAATTTCATTTAATATTACATTAGAAATATACGTCAGATTATTTATTCTTTCTAGAATAGACTTATTAATTATTACTTGTTGGTTATTATTAACTAACAGGTTATTTATTTTATTGTTTAATATTCTCAAATATTCATGGTCTGGGGATCCGGCCAACCATTTCCAGGCTGTGCCAAGAGAATCTATTGCTCGCTTGGTTCTTTTGGGTTTGAGTTGGGATAATAGGGATCGGATGGATTTTTCTTCTTGGGATAAGAATAAATAGCTACGGCCTTTCCTTGTTGCGTAATGTTCTATTGAGGAATGCATTTCGTTGAGCACGGAGTCATATAGGTCGAGGTTAATGGTGTGTATCAATCTGAATGTTCCGGTCTGGACCTTTGCGGTTCCTATTTCTATCGTTACTAAGTGGCTGTTCGTATAGTCCAAAATTTTAACTTCTGCATTGCACAAAGCAAGCAAGATCCTGAAAAATTGAGTGTATTATTATTATTTTTTTATGAAACTTTTGTGAACGGTGCGACCTGATTTTGTTACAATCGTGTTGCCTTTGTCTTGAACTATTTCTTTTTTATAACGGGGCGTTAATTTATTGCCTAGTCTTTTATTTATTTGAACGTAAATAGTGTCTTCGTTATTGTATGTCTTAAAATCAGTTCTATTCTTATTATGAAATTCTAGGTCTTTTTCTTGTTTGTTTTTGAGATTTTTAATATTTTCTTGTCTGTCTAATTCGAAAGGATTAGGTCCAACTGTTCTTCCAAAAAATACTTCTACAGGCTTTCTTCCGTAAAATTTCAATTATGATATGCCTGTGATAGGTAGGAAAGGGTATTTTAAATTGGTGTGAAGATGGTTCACCTGTTGAAATAAAGATTTGATTTTTAAAGGCATTGATTGGGGCGTCAGTATATGGAATTAAGGTTTGAGCTGAACTTTCGTCACTGTGTTGTGTTGCTGACATGGAATTTATTTGCTGTGGTGGTCTAGAAAGTGCGTCTGCCACAATATTGTTACTGCCAGGTTTGTATTTAATTTCATAATTATACTCTTCTAATATCGATTTCCATCTTTTCAGCTTATTGTTGGTATTTTTGTTACTGAGTGAATATGTTAACGGTTGATGATCCGTGAAAATTTTTACTGTGGTTGATCCATAAAGGTAATTCCTAAAAGTTTTTAAAGCCCATATTATAGCTAGAAGTTCTTTTTCGTTAGTCGCGTAGTTTTCCTCAGTCTTTGTCAGTGTTCTGGAAATGAACGTTATGGGTTTGCCGTCCTGCTCTAGGACTGCTCCTATTGCGTGGTTTGATGCGTCGGTTGTCAAGTGAAATTCTTTTTCGAAGTCTGGGTGTTGTAACATGACGTCAGAAGATACTAGTGATTTTTTTAATTTATTAAATGCTTCTTTTGCTTTATTATCAAGAGTAATTTTAATTTTGGATGAAAGATTTTTGGACATACGAGAGGTTTGGCAAGTTTGGCATAATCTTTAATAAAACGGCGGTAATAACCAGATAGTCCTAGAAAAGATCGGAGTTCTTTTAAAGTTTGTGGGGATGGGAAGTCTAAAATTGCTTTTACTTTTGTTGGATTTGTTTTTATTCCGTTTTGAGAAATGACAAATCCTAAAAACTCAACTTCCGTCTTTAAGAATTCGCATTTGTCAATCTGGATTTTCATGTTAGCTTTTTGTAGAGTTCGGAAAATTGTTTCAACATTTTTTAGATGGGAGTCTTCATCTTTGCCAAAAATGATTATGTCGTCTATGTAAACGAAGCATATTTTGCCGATATATTCTCTGAGTTTATCGTCTAATGCTCTTTGAAAAATTGAGGGTGCGTTTTTTAGGCCGAAGGGAAGTCTGGTAAATTCATATTTACCATTGTTGACTGAGAAAGCTGTCTTCGCAATATCCGTTTCAACTAATGGAATCTGATGGAAGCCACTTTTCAGGTCAAGAACTGTAAAGAATTTGTTTTGTCCGAGTTGAGAGAGTACCTCATTTGTATCTGGGATAGGATAGCGATCGGCTATCGTAACTGTATTAAGTTTGCGGTAGTCAATTACCATTCTGTACATGTTTGTGCCAGATGCATCAACTTTTTTCGGTACTATCCAAATTGGGGAGTTATAGGGGGATCGAGAAAGCCTTATTATACCATCCTCGTGTAATTTTATCAATTGTTTTTCGACTTCATCCTTAAGGGACATGGGATAAGGGTAATATCTGGAATATACTGGATCTTGAGTGGTCGTCTTAATTTCGGCTCTTACAACGGTAGTGTACGTTAATTTTTCTTCTGGGTCGGAAAAAAGTTGCGGGTATCTATTACATAAATTTCGAAGTTTTCTGTCTGTCCAAGTGTGAGATGTTCCGTTCTAATTTCGATATTATTTATTGATTTTGCTGTTTGCTGTTTGATTACGACTTTTATGTTATTTTTTAATAGCATATAATTTTTTGAAGTGAAAATTATTGCTTCTAACTGCTTAAGACTGTCATTACCTAGAATTCCATGAAAGGATTTAAGGGTAGGTAGAATGAAAAATTTTAGATTTTCGTCGTTAAGTCCAAAAAGGTTAAGAAAAGTGTGATGCGTGATTTCGATGTTCCCTCCTACTGAGCTGGCATAGAAATTTTCGTTGTTTGAAATGGGGATTTTGGCAAGTTGGGGTTGAATATAGTTCTTGTTAGAACCTGTGTCTATTAAGAATTTCAGGATTTCTCCGTTACCATCTTTACATTGAAAGTAGGGTAACGTTGAATTTGTTAACCTAAAAAATTAATGTCGGAGAATTCGCTAGAATCTTCTGCCGGGGTATTGGCGTGTGAAGTGTACTGATTATAGTAATCTTCCCATGGTTGTCCGTCTTGCTCTTCGTTCTGCTGTTCTGGATCATTAATAGTATTGTCAACGGGTTCAATATGGTTAATTCTGTGCTATTTGTATGTTTGGTGTACTTGGTTTGAAATCGTGTTCGGTCGCTTTTCGGCGAAGCCGTTATTGTTCGGTCTGTTCATGTAATTTACTTGTTTTGTCCTTTGCGAATCATCTATTTCCATGGGAATTGGGGGTTTGGGTTGAATTGGTCTTAGTGGTAGGTTCTGCTGGTAATTGGTAGGTGGCGGATTTTGGTATTGATTGGGTCTTGGTGGTTGATTTTGCGGGTAGGTTAGGTATCGTTGGTATTGAGGATACTGTTGATATTGGGGCTGTAAAGTTTTATATGCTGTTTGTTGCATGATAGGCATTGGATGTGGTATGTGGGCAAGGCTTGGGTAAAAGGCTTGCGTTAAGTGCTGTTGCTTCCTTGGTGGAAGTGGTGGTGGGTGTGATTTTCGGGATGTGGGTTGGTTCCCGAAGGCGTGCTGAGTTCTGAAGTTTTGGTTCTCCAATCTCATACACAACTGGAGTGCTTGGGGTAGATCGGTCGGCTCTTTAATTCCAAGTAATTTTGGAAGTTCGCAATTTAATCCCCTAACAAATGTATCTAATGCTTTATCGCGGTAGGTTTTCGTCAGTATGTTTACGGACTCTGGTCCTATTTCGAGGCAAGCAATTTTGTTTAAAATTAAGGAATGATGTGAGAACACAGCTTGGTAAAATTCGTTTATTGTTTTATTGCCTTGATATAAAGATGACATTTGGTATTCTAAAGAGCTGATGTCGCGTTTGTCGGCGTAGTGTGTGTTGAGGCATTTCGAAATGGCCTCCCAGTCTAGAGGAGTGTTGTAGGACTCCAAAGCGACGTCGGCATTCCCCGTGATTTTATTTCGTATGACATTTAAAATGCCGAAATAACGTGGAGTACCTTTTTCGCTATTGTATATTTTCAGGATTCTCTCAACACTTTTTTTCCAAGAAGCGAACTCTCTTGGATCACCAGAAAAGTCTCTTAAGCTTCCTTGGTGGTATCCTATCGAGTCCTGTCAAGTTTCCTGCGTGTCTGGGGTCTATTGTTTGATCTGTTACTATTGTGCTTGTTGGGTGGATAATATTCTGAATCAATGATGGTGCTTCTGCCGAAATCACCTGGTATACTATGTTGCGAATTATATTGGCTAATTCTGGGGTTACCTGGGGGTTAGTGGATGGTGGTGGTACATTGGTATTAAGAATGGGGGGGTCTGATAATGGATTCGGGATTGCTCATTTTGAAGTTTTTTAACTCGAAAAATTTGATGAAGGCTTGAGAATGATCAAAAAATTTACATAAAAATTAAAATTGAAATTATGTTTTATTCTTATGTTACCAATTTGTAACTACGTTTTGTTTTTATTCGATTTATCAATCTTTGGAGGGTCCCTTTTGTGGTGAATCGCAGAGTTGTTTTTAGTGTTATAAGAACTGGAACTGATCCAGGTTCTTTATTTTATTTTATTATAAGCTGTACAAGTTTTTTGTTATAGTTTAAATTGAAAAAATTCTGTTTTGTATTTTTTTCCTAGATCTACGCTAACAATGCACTTCTGTGTAATAAGTTGCTTAATTTATTATAAGTTTTTTTCAACTAAATTTTACTAAAAAATTTACTGTTTCATTTGTTTTTATTGAATTAAACTCTTAATTCCTAATTTACGTTCTTACATTAAAGTCCAACGGCGCATTGGATTTTTCCTTTTTGCCGGGGCTACTTGGGGTCCAACGTTGCGGACTCTTCGTTGGGTGCGGGCTTTCTTCTATCGAAGTTATCACTTGATTCTGCTGTCAGTCGCGACTAGCACGTTGGGCGCCAGTTATTTATTTATTTGTTCACGTTTCACAAACCAAACTTAGACTGAAATACAAAAATCTTCTTACGCCTAATTTAAGCTAGCAAGTCACGTTGCACGTACAGGTGCATTGAAGTCGTTGTTGTTGTTGAAAAGCAGCACTGACGTTCTCAAGTAGCGGCGGTGCTGTATCGTCAGTTACTCCGGATGCGCGTGTGGTGTCGTTTAACCGTGGGATAGCGACCGCTGTCCAAGTCGCATGCTTACGTAAGCTTTTAGTGGTTGGTTATTTGTAAAAGCTATGTAAGCCAATTTCGGCGTATGTTGCGTTAACTTACACAAGGGTAGGTAAGCTCAGAAGGCAGTAAATGATTTCCTTTTGTATTTGTAAAAATATATGGACGATATATTTTTTCAACTGTATTTTGTTCCCGTTTAGAAATTGATCAAACGGATTATATACATAGGTTTTATATTTGATAAAACCGTATGATATCATACATACATATTTACATATGTGCATAAAAAATGGAACAGACTTACTTTGTCTCGCCTCAAGGGGGTTTTGGGAGAATACAGTGCATATATTTATGTATATAATTTTGGGAACATTATCCGCTTTCGTTTCGGTTTCCTCCTGTGTTTGATGTTCCTTTCCTAATTTCTTCCTTTGTTTAGTGTCTTCTTGCTCCCGTTTCCTCCTTTGTATAGTATGTACATATGTATGTAGTTTGTAATTTTCTTCTAATTATGTCGCGCCCGATTCATATTATAATTTTTGTTATTTTTATTGTTAGACCGCGCCCGATGTATACCAATAATTAAGGTATTTTTATAGTTAGAGCGCGCCCGATTTATGTTTTTTATGAATTTTTTAATATTTATATTTATTATTATTAATTTTTTTTTCTCAGCACTGTATTCTTAAAATGTTAGTTTAGTTAGTTTTTTTTTCTTTTTGTTGTTTTATATGTATGCACTATTCCCGCTGGATAACTCTTTTAAGTTTTGTAAAATTTTGTTTCTTTATTTTATTTATTTATGTTTTCACAAACAAATTTTCACTACATTCTTATTAAGTATATTTGTTTTGTTTTATATGTGATGGCTTAGTAGCAATTTATGTTTGTGATTTTTTTTTTATTTTGTGATTATATATGTATATGTACGTATGTTTTTTGCACAGCACTTTTATTTATTTATATTTGTATCTTTTTTTCTGTTTTTTTCATATATATGCACTTTTTGTACCACAGTACTCGTATATTATAGTTGCATATACATATGTGTATATGTAACTATATTTTATTTTTTAGTCACTGCACTTGCTGTATCCAAAACCGGTTTTTGGTACATATGTTCTTTGTTGTTTTTTATTACCTTTTCGGTTTTTATAGCTGCACTTTCTCACACGTTAAGATTTTTAGTAACTTTTTTTTTCAAATCTTCATTTTATTGACTTTTATTGCCTTTCTTTTTGGCTCGAAGGACCATGTAAAGGGTGATTTTTTAAGAGCTTGATAACTTTTTTTTAAAAAAAAACGCATAAAATTTGCAAAATCTCATCGGTTCTTTATTTGAAACGTTAGATTGGTTCATGACATTTACTTTTTGAAGATAATTTCATTTAAATGTTGACCGCGGCTGCGTCTTAGGTGGTCCATTCGGAAAGTCCAATTTTGGGCAACTTTTTCGAGCATTTCGGCCGGAATAGCCCGAATTTCTTCGGAAATGTTGTCTTCCAAAGCTGGAATAGTTGCTGGCTTATTTCTGTAGACTTTAGACTTGACGTAGCCCCACAAAAAATAGTCTAAAGGCGTTAAATCGCATGATCTTGGTGGCCAACTTACGGGTCCATTTCTTGAGATGAATTGTTGTCCGAAGTTTTCCCTCAAAATGGCCATAGAATCGCGAGCTGTGTGGCATGTAGCGCCATCTTGTTGAAACCACATGTCAACCAAGTTCAGTTCTTCCATTTTTGGCAACAAAAAGTTTGTTAGCATCGAACGATAGCGATCGCCATTCACCGTAACGTTGCGTCCAACAGCATCTTTGAAAAAATACGGTCCAATGATTCCACCAGCGTACAAACCACACCAAACAGTGCATTTTTCGGGATGCATGGGCAGTTCTTGAACGGCTTCTGGTTGCTCTTCACCCCAAATGCGGCAATTTTGCTTATTTACGTAGCCATTCAACCAGAAATGAGCCTCATCGCTGAACAAAATTTGTCGATAAAAAAGCGGTAATAATTTTGGTAATAAAATTCAATGATTTGCAAGCGTTGCTCGTTAGTAAGTCTATTCATGATGAAATGTCAAAGCATACTGAGCATCTTTCTCTTTGACACCATGTCTGAAATCCCACGTGATCTGTCAAATACTAATGCATGAAAATCCTAACCTCAAAAAAATCACCCGTTACAAAAACTCACCTTATAGGCCACTCACACTTTAAGTTAAAAGAAAATACACCAATTTCAAGATCGTTACAAACTTTTATTTTCTGCGAACTTCACTTCACAATTATTGTAATAAAATTAGTTTTAAAATAATAGTTCAAACATTAAATATATATATTATATAAGAAATGCTCAAAGGTAATTATAGGTAGAAAACCGCCGGTTTAAGAAACGTTAAATATATATATTATATTTATATATATACAATGATAAATGTTATTATAAAATTACTTTTAATATAAAGTGAAAACTTCAAACGTATATAAAGGCGGGTAGCGAAAGTGAACCGGGATGCTGCGGAAAGCGAAGACCGATGCTGCTTGATCGACGTCGTATCAACGAAAAGTGCGCGAGATCCTTTCTCTTTTCCTTTTGTTCTGATTAGCCTGCAGAATGTCATCGCGTTTGGGTGCATGTGCGTGTATGTGTGTTAATGTGTGGTGAATTGATGCAGATGTGATGCGACGTCGCTACTCATTTAGCCACCGTCGTAGAATTTAATAGTTTAATTGCCTAATGACAATGTGCTACTTTTTTCGGCGGATCTAATCTCAAATGGACCAAATGGAAAAGATCCTTTTTTATCTTTGAATGTTCCAGAATCTTAATTTTGCCGACCAGTTCCAAGTGCATTTGTTTGTACAAAGCATCAAAAATGTCACGGCGACTGCACTGTAAAGCATTGATGGTGTCTATAATAATTTAAATTTACAACAAAGATGAAGGTCTTTTTCATCATAGTGCTAAAACAACTACAATTCAATACCCTACACCATTTTTTGTTTACAAAAGCAAGCAAAGCAGTTTTCCTCGAGCTCCCTTATCTTAAAATTGAAAGGCAATTTACTACTTTAAATTTTTTACAAATACCATCCCATTTTCTTCTAAAAATCATCACACTTTCAAAATTTACACGAATGTAATTTAGAATGAAGGAGAATATAATCCAATTTGAGTACCTACAAGTATTATGAGAATCAGATGTATCATTAAAATTTGTATTGTTTTTTTTTAAAGGCACTCTACAATTTTATTTTGCCCCGGGTCCAGAAAAAACACTCTCGTCCCTACTTATTTAGCATCTAATATATTATAGATGTAGTCATTTAATATACTATGCAAAGTTATTTACTTCAGAAACTTCCCTCCATTGGACTGGATATAGAAAAATCTCTTCTTAATTACTGGATAGACACTTTTTTAACTGGGCGAGTTAAGGAACGTATTCCTTATAATAGTAGCAAACAACAAAACAACCTTTAGTTTCAGTAAATAGAATGCATCAAAACAAACTTGAGTTGGAACAATTGAAATGCAAATTTATTTGCTATCCAAAAAGCCAGATTTTATTCCGAAAGAACTAAATCAAAAAATTCCACAGGAAGTAGGACTTCCAGCATTAAATGTCTGAAAAAAGTGCAGAAACAAATGGCAATGAATACGAGATGTGTTCAAAAAGTATCGCGAATTTTGAATTTTCGCGGGTTACGTTATGTTGGTACTCATGTCTGTCACTTATGCCGACAAGCTCGGCCATTTTGAATGTTCATTTAATTGTTGACAGCTGCTTTGCTTGCACGTGGTTTGGATCGTCTTCGATTTTTACCTATCAAAAAAATTGCACCACGATAACGCCCCTGCTCACACATCGTTGCTTGTGCGCGACTTTTTGGCCAAAAACAACACACTAATGATGTCGCAGCCACCGTATTCCCCAGATCTGTGACTTTTTCTTGTTCCCTATACTGCAGAGGCCCATGAAAGGACGACGTTACGCTTCTCTTGACGAGATAAAGACGGCATCGAAAGAGGAGCTGAAGAAGATAAAAAAAAATGATTTTTTGAAGTGCTTCGAAGATTGGAAAAACCGTTGGTACAAGTGTATAATATCTCATGGGGATTACTTTGAAGGGGACAAAATAGATATTTATGAATAAATAAATAATTTTTGAAAAAACGCAAAATTCGCTATACTTTTTGAACACACCTCGTATAAGTAAAAGTCCTGTAACAGCGGACAATACTTCCACAATGAATCACAAGCAGATCCCGAAGAAACGGACAGCGACGAATTCAGCAAGGTTCACAACAGACCCTGGAACAGCGGACAGCGACAATTCCTGAAAAAGTGGAACAAGGTAAAAAAGTATAAGTCCTGAAATAATGGATAATACTTTCACCAAGATTCGCAATAGACCCTGAAAAGCGAACAACGTTGCCCAACTCCAGGCACAAGTAACTGCATTGATGGTAATTATAAACAAGCAACAAGAGGAATTTATACAAAGATTATCCTCAATCGAAAAGTGAAAATTTCCACAAGCAACACTAATTATCCAAAAAAAGGCACCGAAAATAAGGCAAGCCAAAAAGGAAAATGGTTGTTGAATTCTCGAAAATTAACGCTAATTCAAAACTAATTAAAAGAAAACATCATATAAAACACGAAAAAATAATTAAGTATATAATATAGAAATGTATTAATTATAAGCACAAAAAAATTAATCAAACATATACGAAAAGTGAAAATTTCCACAAACACAGCCAATAATTCCAAAAAAAGGCACCGAAAACAAGGCAAGCCAAAAAGGAGAGTGGTTGTTGAATTGTATATAATAATACAATATAATATACAAAGGTCTAAATTATAAACTCCAAAATTAATCAAACATATACAATAATTAATTATTATAAGCCAACTTCAAGCCTAGATGTTTTGAAACGAGGACATTTCATTTTAACATAGGGGAGAGTTAAGGAACGTATTCCTTATAATAGTAGCAAACAACAAAACAACCTTTAGTTTCAGTAAATAGAATGCATCAAAACAACCTTGAGTTGGAACAATTGAAATGCACTATCACTAAAACAAACAATCCTAAACAAAGAAGTATCAAAACAACATTGAGTTTGAATACAACAACAACCTTATCTTAAAACAAAGAAAATGTATCTAAGCAAACAATATATATGTAAACAAACCTAAACAAATAATTAATCTGTATCTAGACAAACTATCAACTATTTAGTAATAAGTAAACATACTAGTTAGTATAAATAGAAGTAAGAACGATGTAATAAGTTAGTCTTAAGAGTATAAATAAAGAGTACACATTTCGGTGCAGCTCAAAATATATTCTTTTGACTCATTTTTACTTTTGGTAAAAATTAACTCGCGCAATTAGAGACTCGGAACACTTGAAAGGCGTAACACCGAGATGCGATTATTCGACCGGCTCTAACCCGGAAAATTCACATGAAAACTCATTCAGCTTTCTTGACAGTACACAGCATTGAAGATTTTTTAAGCTTTAACTTAATAATTTCCAACAAAAAATTTCGGGTTTTGGCCAGCTTTTCAGGAAACTCAGGCACAGTGCGACGCTTAGATGCAAAAGTAATTTTTCCATGGAAATAACAAAAATTGTCGGCGTTATTACATAGAATACTTCCATGGTATGTTTATGATATATCAAATATATATGATATACATATGTTATAGTTGCTTGCAATTAGCAATAGTTACACAATCGTATAAATTATTAAAACCAGTAAGGAAAGGATAAGTTCAGGCGCAATCCAACATTTTATACTCTCGCAACTTGCTAGAAACAAAGCGCGGGAAACTCCTTCGGATGGTGGAAAAACTTTATATTAAGAGGCTAAATTTAATATATTGAGTTAATGAGGAAAACTTGAACCAGAGGATCAAAATTCTTTATTATTATTGTATAAGGGATATGAGGTTTAATTCAAGGTATAGACGAATTCCATCCAAATCCAGCGCTCAACTATGTACATAATTTTTAAAATTGCATTATTTTGAACATTGCTCAGGTATACTTGAAAACGTATTTTCATGGAATTTTTAAAATATAGAACTCACAAACTGAAATTCTTCATAAGATTTAGAAAAACGAAAATCATTACTGAGGTACATGGTAGCTGGGGGTAGTATCGACCCGATTATACCTATTTTGCCAATACCACATACTACAGGTATTAGCATGTCACATACTAATAACATTTCGCCCGGGTTTTATTAAGGTACCTCACATACCATCTCCAGTCATATGAAGTAAAATTAGACGGATGTTCGAAAATTCTGATGGTAGTTAAACTAGGTCAAGTTTTCGCAAGATTTTATACCTTTTGGAAACAAAGATACCAGTGGTTGATATATCTACATATATATATAATAATGAATGGCATTTTTCGTTGTGACTTTATAACTCAAGAACGGGCTCACTTATCCAAACCAAATTTTTAGGCTTTGTTTGGACTATTCAATAGATGATTTGCGTTTTGAAATTTTAAGAATCGGATACCAGGATCTCGAGAAATAGGCCAAAACGTGGACCCGGGTAACCCTAGGATGTGTTTGTACAATATGGGTAGCAAATGGAAGCTGTTGATGATTTCTATAGTATAGAGTATTTTTGATGCAGCTCCGTGACTAGGGTCTCGAGATATCGGCCAAAATGTTTCAAAAATTTCACCACACATATGTTACATTTTTTTTTTTATTTAACTCGTACCTACTTGGAAAGCTGAAAAGCGCTCAATATATGGTGAAATTATTTTTAAAAACATACCAAAAACCCATTTGTTTGGTCAGATTCATCCCACTTAGCCAGCGGATTATACGTTTTCATATTAACATACATACATCAATAATAGTTTTTAGTATGTAGCAGGCAGATCGACAAACAAAGTAGGCTTTGAAAAGACATCGAACTATATTACGGTGCATTTATTTTGCATAGAGAAATTCATGAATATGCTGACGCTGATTATCAATTTTTGCAAATTTATTTTATTGGTGATGAAAATCGTGAATTGGATCAACGTTATGCAATTGCTTTGAATACAAGACGGGAAATTATTTGTGAGCTACAAAGGTTTTTCCATCAGCATAACGCATTAGTTCAATTATTCAAAATTGCTCTCGATCGTATGCCCTCTGATCATCACAAAATCGTAATAAGGGCTGATAGAACACCTTTTGGAGAGCATGAAAGGCGATTCAATGCACCGACAATTGATGAGGTTGCAATTGTAATTCGTGGTGATCAGTTTCAATCGCGTGATAAAGGGTGATTTTTTAAGAGCTTGATAACTTTTTTTAAAAAAAAAAACGCATAAAATTTGCAAAATCTCATCGGTTCTTTATTTGAAACGTTAGATTGGTTCATGACATTTACTTTTTGAAGATAATTTCATTTAAATGTTGACCGCGGCTGCGTCTTAGGTGGTCCATTCGGAAAGTCCAATTTTGGGCAACTTTTTCGAGCATTTCGGCCGGAATAGCCCGAATTTCTTCGGAAATGTTGTCTTCCAAAGCTGGAATAGTTGCTGGCTTATTTCTGTAGACTTTAGACTTGACGTAGCCCCACAAAAAATAGTCTAAAGGCGTTAAATCGCATGATCTTGGTGGCCAACTTACGGGTCCATTTCTTGAGATGAATTGTTGTCCGAAGTTTTCCCTCAAAATGGCCATAGAATCGCGAGCTGTGTGGCATGTAGCGCCATCTTGTTGAAACCACATGTCAACCAAGTTCAGTTCTTCCATTTTTGGCAACAAAAAGTTTGTTAGCATCGAACGATAGCGATCGCCATTCACCGTAACGTTGCGTCCAACAGCATCTTTGAAAAAATACGGTCCAATGATTCCACCAGCGTACAAACCACACCAAACAGTGCATTTTTCGGGATGCATGGGCAGTTCTTGAACGGCTTCTGGTTGCTCTTCACCCCAAATGCGGCAATTTTGCTTATTTACGTAGCCATTCAACCAGAAATGAGCCTCATCGCTGAACAAAATTTGTCGATAAAAAAGAAAAGAACCGAACACTGATTTTGGTAATAAAATTCAATGATTTGCAAGCGTTGCTCGTTAGTAAGTCTATTCATGATGAAATGTCAAAGCATACTGAGCATCTTTCTCTTTGACACCATGTCTGAAATCCCACGTGATCTGTCAAATACTAATGCATGAAAATCCTAACCTCAAAAAAATCACCCGTTATTATACTTCACGGTAGAAATGACCAATTGCACCTGGTTTCGGAACTTCATCGTAGTTACGACGCATTACAATACCCAATATTGCATTGGAAAGGTGACGATGGCTATAATATAAATATACCAATGATTGATCCACGGACAGGTAAATAATATTTTCAGTGTGTTGACATTTCATCTTTTGTAGAAATTTCTTAAGTCACATTTTCCACTTATTTTAAGGTCTACATGTACAGAAAAAAGTTAGTGCCTTGAATTTTTATTCTTATCGATTGATGGTTCGTCCACAAGAACAAGAGACAAGACAAGATGTCGTAAACTATATCATCAGTACAACGTTGATATGTACGTCAAAATAGAAACAGAACGTCTTAATTTTATTCGTTTCAACCAAGCAAAATTAAGATCTGAACAATATATTTATTTGCAAGATGCGATAGCGAATGATGCTAATATTAATGACATCGGACGTTTAACTATATTGCCATCTCTGTATATGGGTAGCCCACGGAATATGAACGAATATGCACAAGACGTAATATGTTATGTAAGAAAATACGGTCGACCGGATCTGTTCATTACATTTACATGTAATCCGCAGTGGGATGACATCAAAAACAATTTATTTGCAGGACAGTCGACAACCGATCGTCATGACATTACTGCGCGTGTTTTTCGGCAAAATGTATTTGGGGAGGTTCGTTGCCATATGTACTCCATTGAATGGCAGAAAAGGGGATTGCCGCACGCACATATACTAATTTGGCTGGTACATAAAGTGACTCTGGATCAAATCGATAACCTTATATCAGCTGAAATTCCTAATCACACGGCTGATCCTGAGTTATTTCAAGTTGTCGTTAAAAACATGATACATGGACCGTGTGGTGAACTAAATATGAATTCACCATGTATAATTGATAAAAAGTGTTCGAAACGATACCCAAGGCAATTTACTTCAGACACAATAACGGGCAATGACGGATATCCGTTGTATCGACGTAGATCACCTAATGATAATGGCAAAACGGCAACCATTAGAATGCATAACCAGGAAGTTGAAGTTGATAATCGTTGGGTGGTTCCGTATTGTCCATTATTATCGAAAATATTCAACGCTCATATAAATGTGGAATATTGTAATTCTGTCAAATCCATTAAATATATTTTCAAGTATGTAAATAAAGGGAGCGATTTGGCTATTTTCGGTGTTGCTGGTGAGAATAGAAATGATGTAATTACTCAGTATCAAATGAGTCGCTATATTAGTAGCAATGAAGCTGTCTGGAGGATTATGTCGTTTCCAATGCACGAAAGACATCCTGCGGTTGTTCACTTGGCTGTACATCTTGAGAATGGCCAACGTGTTTATTTTAATGTAGCAAATTTATTGGAAAGAGCAGCGCAACCACCAACAACTACGTTAACAGCTTTTTTCAAATTATGCGAAACTGATACATTTGCGATAACTTTGTTATATTCTGAAGTGCCTCAGTATTACACATGGAATGTGTCTTCGAAAAAATTTCAAAGACGTAAACAAGGAACAGCAATTCATGAGGATCCTGGCATTTTCCAAACAGATGCAATGGGCAGAATATATACAGTACATTCAAACAATGTTGAGTGTTTTTATTTGAGATTGTTATTAGTTAACGTGAATGGCCCAAAATCATTTCAAGAATTGAGAACAGTCAACGGTCATTTGTGTGAAACATACCGTGAAGCATGCCAACTTTTGCATTTTTTGAAGGATGATGCTCATTGGGATTCAACACTTCATGATGCATCTATTTCGGCTCATCCTTAACAACTACGAATGCTGTTTGCTGTTATATTATCAACATGTATGCCATCAAATCCACTTGAATTATGGAACAAATATATACATAATATTGCAGAAGATATTTTAATTCGTATGCGTCATCATGCAAGAAATCCTGATTTGTTGATAACTTTGGAAATGTACAACGAAGCTTTGATAATAATTGAAGATATGTGTCTACGGATTGCAAATAAAACATTAGTACAATTGGGTATGACCGCACCAAATCGTGACATGCATGATCTGTTTGATCGTGAATTGCAACGTGAGCAGGAATTCAATTCTAATGATTTGCGTTTATTTGTACAATCGAATATAACCAAAATGAATATTCAGCAAAAACATGTCTATGACACAATCATGCAAGCCATTTCCAATAATGCAGGTGGGTTATATTTCTTGAATACACCTGGTGGTACAGGCAAAACGTTCGTTATATTACTGATTTTAGCCACTATTCGATCGGAACAGAAAATTGCAGTGGCACTTGCATCTTCAGGAATTGCTGCTACATTATTAGAAGGTGGTCGGACAGCACACTCTGCATTAAAATTGCCATTGAATATACAGGTGATTGAAACTCCAACTTGGAATATTTCAAGAAATTCTGCTATGGCAAAAGTTCTGCGATTAACGTCAATTATTTTATGGGATGAGTGTACAATGCCGAATAAAAAATTATTAGAAGCATTTAATCGAACAAATGCAAGATTACAGCTTTTTGGTGGTGCTTTGATATTACTGTCAGGGGATTTTCGACAAACATTGCCTGTCATTCCTCGGTCAACTCCTGCTGATGAAATAAATGACTGTTTGAAGTCATCAGTTCTTTGGAGATATGTACAAAAATTGACACTGAACATTAATATGCATATTCACCTACAAAATGATCTAGCTGGCCATGAGTTTTCAAAACAATTGTTAGAAATTGGTGATGGCAAAATATAAATCGACAGAACCAACGGATTGAACAGAACCGAACAATTTTTGTACAATTACGGAATCGATACGTGAATTGATTGAATGTGTTTTTCCAAATATTCTTCAGAATTACAGAAACAATGATTGGTTGAGAGAACGCGCCATTTTAGCAGCGAAGAACATTCATATCAATGCCACTAATTTTAAAATTCAAGCAAAACTCCCAGGCGTAGTCACGACATATAAATCAATTGACAGTGCTATGAATCAAGATGAGGCAATGAATTATCCAATGGAATTTTTAAATTCATTAGAATCGGCTGGTATGCCACCGCATTGCTTGAAAGTGGGTTCTTTGATTATACGAGTATTATTGCGAAATATTAATCCACCAAAACTGTGTAATGGCACCAGATTGGCAGTGAAAAATTTATTGCCAAATTTGATTGAAGCTACGATCTTAACTGGTAAATAAAAAGGAGAAGTTTGTTTAATACCGCGTATCCCTATGATTCCAACTGATATGCCATTTGAATTCAAACGATTACAATATCCTGTGCGTTTATCATTTGCGATGTCCATCAACAAAGCTCAAGGGCAAACACTTAACGTTTGTGGTGTAAATTTGGAGGAATCATGTTTTTCACATGGCCGACTTTATGTTGCCTGTTCCAGAGTCGGTACCCCCAGCCGTTTGTTTATTCATGCTCAAAATGGAAAAACAAAAAATATTGTTTTCCAAATGTTTTGGATAGCTAGCAAATAATTAAATATATATTTTTTTTATAAATGAGTCTGATTTAATATTTCACTTTATACGTAGCGAAGCACGTACCGGGCCGCTACAAATATTATATGTATTCATTGTATTGCTTTCAAAAAATCATAAAGTTCTGCTTATCTGTAACACCACATTCATTGACTGTTAGGCGGTACAAAGTTCGCCGGGTCAGCTAGTGCGGTATAAAGTCACCCGGAAGTATAAAAATCTTTGTAATAGGTATACTATATGAGAGCTAAGAAAAGTATTTACTCAATGCAATCCATTTTTGACAGAAAACAGAGAAGCTGAAATGCATGAGTACGAGTATGAGCTTGACAAACTGGCCGACATAAGTAATACTCGAAAGTTCTACGAAAAGATGAGGCAACTAACAGAAGGTTACAAGACCGACCATGAAGAAAAACAAAAGGGCGGTGGCAGGTGGATTACCGACTAAGCTATTCCAATACGGAATTCACGAAAAGAGAGACCCCACAATCTGAGCCAACTACAACTTGGATAAGCCTCCTCAACATTGCATGAAAGGCTCTATTGAGCGTATTGTGTGAATGATTAAAGTCCACCGTCAACGAACTGATTGGACCTCATCAGTGTGCCTTTAAAGAGAACCAATTTCGCCGATTTTAAAGCTTCCGATTTCAAAGATGCTTTAGACAGCACGAAAAGGAGCTGTCCTTATGCGCTATATCTGAATTTGGTATCCCCATGATATTGATATTTGGCCAACAACGCCGTTAGTTCTTCTTTCTGCAGACTGAATAAGAAAGAGAAGCAAATGGGTCTGGTAGTGAATAGACAAGACAAAATATCTCCTGTCATCAAACATACAGTCGTCGCACTCGCAATTTATCTGTCACGTCACTGTTGACAATCATAACTTCGAAGTCGTAGCTAGTTTCGTCTATCTTGAAACAGCATTAACACCAATAACAATGTCAGTCTTGTAAACCAACGCAAAATAACTCTTGCCAACAGATGCTACTTCGGACTGAGTAGGCAATTGAGGAGTAAAATCCTTTCTCGGCGAACAAAAACCAAACTCCACACGTCCCTAAGTTTTCCCGTCCTGCTATGTGGTGCGAAGGCATGGACAACTCTTGCCAACAGGTGCTACTTCGGACTGAGTAGGCAATTGAGGAGTAAAACCCTTTCTCGGCGAACAAAAACCAAACTCTACACGTCCCTCAGTTTTTCCGTCCTGCTATGTGGTGCGAAGGCATGGACAATGATATCATCAGATGAGCCGCGCTTAGGAGTGTTTGAGAGGAAATTTTTGCGCATTGGCAACGGCGAGTATTGCATTCGAAGGAACGCTGTGCTGTATCAGTTATAAGCCGACATTTACATAGTTCAGCGAATTAAGAGACAGCGACTGCGCTAGGTTGGTCATATCGTTCGAATGGATAAATCGCTCCAGCTATGGAAGTATTCGGCGGAGTACCTGCCAGGGGGAAGCAGAGGAAGCGGAAGCCCTCCACTCTGATGGACTGGCGTGCTGTTGCTATAACCGCCTAAGCGGGCTTATTATCCTCTTTCTTCTATTAAGATCTCTGTAAGGGTTCTCACAGACGAATTTCGTAGTTATAGCGTGAACGGTTTGGGAGATATGTGCAATAAAACTAATAGGGGGTGGAACCACGCCCACTTAAAAAAAAAATTGGCCGAATTTGCTGCTTGCTACTGCCATGTTTTGTGCCAAATTACAGTTCTATATCTCAATTTAGTATTTAGTTATGCCGTTTTATATGTTTTCCCCTTAATGGAGTTTTATATGTTTTGTGGGCGTGGCAATAGTACAATAACGCCCATCTACGAACTCCTTGTTTTGCCAAGGACCCCTTAGAGTTAAGCTACAGCACCTGGCTTGAGGGAGGATTTTTTGTTTGTCAATCACTAACGGGGGTAAGAGTTGAAAAAAAATGAAAAAAAACATTTTTTGAAGCACCCTATTGTATTCCATACATGTATGTGCTTACGTGTACAAAAACTTAACCCTTTCGCTATATTGTATCCATATGGATACACTCAACTTTGCAAGCATTTAAAAATACGCCAAGTCAAAGAATTGACTTACATTTCGACATTATACCGTTTTTTAAGACCTTATGAATCATTCTACATAAAAAACATTGGGTTATTTATAAAACTGAGAATAATACAGCATTTTTAAAAATTGACTTATTTTCTTTTTTTTTGGGGGAAAGATGTTTTTTTTATTTTACAAATAACATTCATATAATTGCATTTTTTTAAAAGAAAAATACACTCAACATAAAGAAAAGTACTTATTTTAACTTTTCGCATCATTAAATTTATGGTTTAAACCAGTGGCGCTCAACGCAAAAAAAAATCCAAACACGCCTGTTTGACTGATAATTCTGCTACTGCGAAAAAATATCACACGCACACGAAAGCGGCTGAACACGTACGCTAGGTCAACACAAAGAATACACTGACAGAAACACTTCGAATTTTTAAAATGTTTTCAAGCGAATGGTAAGAAAATTATTTTTTATTGAAACTGATGAAGGGGAAGCGTGTTTTGTGTTACAAAACATTAAGTCGTTGCAATAAATGTAGTGTGGAACGTCATTACACTACTGTTCAGGAGTATAAAGGGGAAATCAATATTGATGATGTACAGTATACTCTCGAAAAGTAAATCGATTGGTATTTTGGGTAATTTACTTTTTCAAATAATTTACTTTTCCAAATATATACATAAATTATCTGTTTTTATAATATTAAATGCATTTTTAAACTTAAGAAATTCATTCATTTATTTGCTTCAATAAAACATATGGATTTACATGAAAAACATATGTATTTATTATGAAGAGAAAAAATTTTGAATATTCTTTTGTTTTTTTTTCTTTTGCAATGTATTTTCTGACCATTTACATATGTACATATCTCAAAGTTTATTTACTAAACAGACGCGATAAACAAGAGAGTAAGTGTTTTTGCAACATCGTAAAAAACGCTGCTTGCTTCGTTTCGAATTTTTTATCACACTCTCTGAAAAGTAAATTAAAAAATTTACTTTTTCGAGGTGCATGTGTAATCTTAAAAGTGATTTACTTTTCCGCGATTATTTACTTTCTGAGAATTTACTTTTCGAGAATATACTGTATTATCGAAACGAGCCATTTAGTCAACGACTTTATAAATTTTCAAGTATTACACAAAAAGAATTCAATAAACATTTCTGATATTTTTTTCCAAATTTGCCAATAATATTTTTCCCTGAATGTAAAAAAAAATACAGTAGAAATTTGTTCAGCGTACATGGCAGCGAAAATCTTTAGCAATATTTGTGCAGCGCAAACGTAAAATGTAGTAGTATTGAGGCGGATTTTTTAAACACTGCATGTATCCATATTGGTTACAATATGGTTACAAACACACAAGTTGTGGTTGTAAATGATACCACACAATACAAATAAAATCATTTTACGTATGATGCTGCTATGATACAGACGTTCTTATTTTAGCTCTGATATCATCTATTTAATTAAAAAATGCCAAGAAAATTAAAGGACGCTGAAATTGAAAAAATTTTAACTAATTTTGTCAATTCCGATGTTTCTGATTTGGACGAACCAGAAGAATCTGAAGTTATTAACAATTTATTTGGGGCACTCGATAGAAATAACAGCTTTATACTAGAAGAACTTTCTAGGGAAGGTCCATATGAGATCAACATAGAAGATATTGATGTAGACAATAACGATGAAGATGATAGGATTTTTGATATAGTTGACAGTAACGTAGTTGATGGGGCAGTTCAGAAGAGTCCAATAATTTTTAACACTCCACAGGTTCCATTTAAAAAAGTTCAATAATTTCGTTGGAAAAGAGCATCGCGGGCTAGTCCAGAAACATCTTTTTCTGGAACATACCCAAAGAAAAATACAAAATTACTTATGGAGTATTTTTTAGAGTACTTTACAGAAGAATTTCTTTAACACCGTAATACCGTCATTCCCGGAAAATATGTCCAGGCAAAGATTCCATTTTGTACGAAATAATTTAAAGTTTACAACAGACCCACAAGAGGGAGACAAACTTTACAAAATTCGCCCTATTATAAACATGTTTAAAAAAAAGCGTGCGTTATTCCAAAAGATGAAAATCTTTGTGTGGATGAAATGATGGTCCCCTTTAAAGGTAGAACCTGTCTGAGACACTATATGCCCAACAAGCCCATCAAATGGGGAATGAAGATATTTTGTCTTTGCAGTTCAAAAGGTATAGTTTACGATTTTGAAATATATCAGGGAAAAGGGACAATTTTGAGTGGCTCAAAGCTGGGATTTTGTTCTAATATAGTGATTCATCTAGCAAAAAGTATTCCTGAGGATAAAAATCATAAGCTGTTTTTTGATAATTATTTTACTACTTTGAATTTAGTATTACATTTAAGACAAAAAGGAATTTGGGCTACAGGTGCTATAAGAGGAAATAGATTTGGAAAAATTAATTTAAAATCTGAAAAAGTACTGAAGAAATAGGGCCGTGGAAGTTTTGACTATCGTGTCGAAAGAGCAGATAATATTTTTCTTCTCAGATGGTTAGATGGGGGCATTGTACAACTTGTGTCATCAATCCATGGCCATGAACCCGCGAGTAAAGTCTCCCGATTTTCTTCTGAAAAAAAGAAAAATATTGAAATAATACAGCCAAGTATTGTATCAGAGTACAATATCAATATAGGAGGATAAAATGGGTTTCCTCCTTTCTTTATACAGAATTTCGATAAGATCTAGGAAGTGGACTCTTAAGATTTTTGAACATTTCATTGATTTGGCGGTGTGTAACTCGTGGTTAGAGTATCGAATGGACCACGAAAATGGTCCTATTGAGCTTTCGCAACGATATAGCAAATGGGCTTTTAGCTCAGTCCAATCAACAGGCATGTTCCCGTAAAAGAGGACGCCCAACGTCAAGCCTAAATAAAGATATTCCTATTACTCCCACGACCACAAACAAAAAGCGTATTACTACTGCCTCAACTTCTTCACGATATGACGGAAATCAACATTGGCCAGAACACAGAACAGACAAGGGAAGATGCAAAATGAAAGGATGTAAGGGTCAAACAAGATACAGATGCTCAAAGTGTAATGTTTTGCTGTGCATTCCCAACGGATCAAGAAATTGCTTCAAAGAATATCATTATTTATAAATTATATGAATTATTAGTAAGATATTATTACTTCCTTTAGATTATATGCATGTTAAAAAAGTTTTTTCAATCAATTCCAATAGAATCTTTTCTAGAACCTGTTCAATGCAACCGGGTTTTAGAAAAGGTTTCATTAGAACTAATTTTAAAAAATATTCTTGTAACTTTTAGCCTCTTTTTATATTGTAATAATTTAAGTATGTAAGCTTTCTCAGTATTTGCTTTTATTGTAATAAATGAATTTTAAGTTTTATAACTTCTGAAATAAATAAAAACTTACAAAAGCACACAAGCATTTTTTACTTCTGAATATATAATAAGCATTTTTCTTTACCATAAGCGAAGTAAGTATCCATATGGATACAGTCCAAAAAACACATTTGTGATAATTTTTTTTTTCAAATCGAGCTTTGATTGTTGTTGTTAGGGTCAACTATAGTAAACACTCAAAAAATTGGATTTTTTTTGCAACTGAGTAAAAACTTGTAGCGAAAGGGTTAAAAGCTACCAGCTTTAAAAAGCGTGACGAGTGGAATTTCGGTAATTCCGTCAAACCAGCCTTAAAGCGAATCATTTGAAGTTACGCCATAAATGTTGTCAATGCTACAACTGCACACTGCCGTTTTAATTTCCATGTTAGCTCGGTTTCTTAATCATAAACAGCTTACCACTGATCTGTGAAGTCGGCTAACACTGTAACTCATCATACCTAACAAAGTGGTATTAACAAAAAGCCCCCAGAATGAGTCAAAGTGTGGTTGCATGAAATACATGGAAAACCTCAACTACACAGTCCAATATAACTGCAAATATTCAACTCTTAAGCAAAGAGTTGTTAATACCAAAGTAAAACTCACTAACAAGTATATACATACATATATGTTTGTACTTTTATGCATAAATATAAGCATCTACATATGCTTGTATAAGCATATGATGCGCACAAGCATGCATCATTTATAACATTATTAACCAAATCCGCTATCCAACTCACCAAAAGACTAGAGCAGTGGTCGGCATGAAAGGATCTGTCACAGTATTGGTGAGCACGAAAAAAAAGTAGCCCAGTGAGAAATTGAAATTAAAATTAAGCATCTAATCTAAATAATTAATAGTATAATGAAAACTAACAAAATGTCTTTTAAGAATATATTCCCGATTATCTTTTAAAGACTTGGACCATAAAAAGCATTGCATGGCACCAAAGGCATTTCGAATCATATAAAATTTCTCGTAGGGCATATTTGGTTTTGCGCTATAGTTTTGCGTGATGTTAATTCGTTACTGGTTCCATAGATAACTTGATCAGAATCTCTTTTCTTGCTCTCTCGCTTGTCAGCTGGCAGGGCACCCTGATCTGTTTTTTGAGTTGGCAACAAAACACAATCAGGGTGACGCCAATCAGCAGTTAGTCAAAAAGGCGGGATGCCAGAAGAGCAGTGCTATAATTACTTGACGAAATTAATGTGAAATGAAATTTCATTGAACTGTTCGAACATATTTTGGCAAAATAAATGTTTATGTGAATTAATTAATGATTTTGCATTTTAGCATTTATATATGTATGCATTTTCAAAGTGTTTAATTTAATGTTTTGAATAATTTATTATTTATCCAATCTAGTATTTTTCAGCAGTGGCATCATTGGCAAATGTTATAAAAAATGCGAGTTTTGACAGCTCTCTCTCGAACCAAAGAGTCTCGTATCAAGTTATCTATGACTGGTTCGACAACGACTGAACGATAGAGCGTAAGCGTACGTGTGAAGCTAAGTGCTGTCAGCACTGTGCTGAATACAATACCGACGACAGACGACACACGACATCTGTCAAATATTAAAATACACACGTTCTTATGGACACTGTTATTTTGACAGCTGCACGAATACACGACTGTAGGCCGACGGTTGTCGTTCTCACTAACTTCGATATTCTCCTATACATATTTGCCAACGACAGTAGGACGACAGTAGAGTTGACAGTAGAATGGAAGATAGAGAGATGAGGAAGAGTGGTGATGCCACTAATATGTAAAATGTAAAATTATTCACAGCTCTTACAAACTTGACGTTATTTTACTAATAAAAGCATAAAATAGCTCTATTATAGCTCTATTTTACCATTTGTAATAACAATTGATAATTTGAAACAAATAAATTTAACTATTTACTTATTTTTTGCATAAAAAATTTCACTTTGACCAAAATTTAAAATATCATTGAAGTGCAAGGTATTAGTATGGCCACAACAAAATTGTGTACATGCAAAATGGACAACTGCGTTGTCTTGGGTACATGCCGGCCATTGTTATGTTGCTGCATTCTTATGAATGTTCATGTAGTAAGATGCACAACGCCATTTTCAGTTCACTGTCGTACTGTCGTGTCGTGTCGTTATCATTGTATTCAGCATATTAGTTTGCAAAATTTTGCGTAGAAATGCCGACCACTGGACTAGAGCCTTCTACTTTACTTAGTAAAGACGGCAGTAGTGAAAACGAATTTTCTGTTGTTCTCTCTTGCTTATATTTGAGCATGTTGCCATTGCTCAATTTGTATAAATGGTTTTGCACACATCAAGCTTTTCAGTTAAAATTTTTCATAATGTGAAACATCAAAACTAAAATCTGAAAATGGTCTTCTTAATTATAAATAATCGTATTCGACTGTAATTTTGAATTAGTTTAAAAATATTTCAAATATATTCAAGTTTGTTTTTTAATTACTACAAAATTTCGAGACTGGCAACCCTGCGTTTAAGAGAGCAAACTCGTTTCTATGGAAAAAATCCAATTTGAACAAAAATGTACATTACAGACGGTAGAAGTAGTGGTGAGTTTTCATTTACAATGTAACTATAAGTTGCTCAAATGAGAACAACTACAACTACATTGTCAGTGCGGAAGGGCGGCACGACTAAATGAAGCATTCACCAAAAGCAAATAAAAAAGCTTCGTGCAAAACAATAAATCTTTTTACTCGGACGAAATATTTATTTCCCTACATAAATATGCATGGTAACTTACTCGTTCAAACCTTGCTGTTCACAAATATATACATATATATAGTATATGTATATATATATATATATGTATGATTATATATACACCGATGTGTGATAGATAAATTATGGTGAATATCGAAGTGTTGTGCTCATTTTGGTAAGATACATTTATTTTCAAACATTAAAGCTGTATATCTGCTGTGTTTATCGTCTGCGGCTCACACTTTAGCTCTGCTTATAAATACCAGTCTTTGGACTATTTTTAAATTTAATTCAGTACACACTTTCACCTGCAACAGTTGCTTGTTAAATACGGTTTGGTAGTGCTTCGGCTACGAACACTTCTTAATCTGCGAACGTTATTACTGTACTTACTCGCCATAACCGACCATAAATCATTTGTTTTGTGTAACGTAGCACACATAACTCCCACATATATACAGAAAATAATATTAATAACTGAATTATATACTTTTTTTTAACTATAGTAAACTACGCCGGTACAATCAAAGCCATTTGAAATTAGTGAAAGTCTATTGAAGGTTTTTAAAATTGTTATTTAGTTGAGAAAAAATGAAAGCCTTTTTGATAGTTGCTTGTGCATTACTCGTATGTGTTGCCAGCCAGGACGAAAAGATGACCAGTCAAAGTAACACTGATAGAGAAATAAAAATTTATAAGCGTCTGATACCAGCTGATGTGTTGCGAGGTAAGGATATATGTACTAACATGTGTGTTTATGAATAAAAAATCCTAACCGTTCTAACTCAAAATTGCTGCAGCTCATAATACAAATATAATAATATACATACTTATATACACACTTTTTCCAAAAAAAAATTGAAATTGATTGAAAAACTATCAGACATTTGACAATAGGGGTCGTTTAATTGGTTAGCTCACGTGTTTTCTAGTTAAAGAAATCAAAGCTAGTTTAAAAAAATGCACTATGTGTCTATTTACAAAGCAACAAATTAATCATCCTTCTGTCCGTCTATATGTACGCCAGCTAGTTGGTGTTTTTGAGATATTGATCTAAAATTTTGTACACAAAGTTGTTCAGATCAGACTACTACAGCAATTAGCTGTCATGCAAACTGGTCGATCAATCTCAAAACAAGTTGTTGCATGGAAAACCTTTTTATTTGTGAACGGTATTATAGCTTCCATTCAACCGAAGTTAATATGTTTTCTTGTTTCTAAGTATTATTATGCAGTTTTCATGTGGGCACATTTGTATACTCAAACTTGCTTTGGCAAGTAAAATAAAAGCACAAAACTTTTTAATACCTAGCAACTATGTATATACATTAGGGTGATTCTAAAAAAAATATATTTTTTTTGGTTTGGTACTCAGAAAAATAGGTTCCTAGACACCTCTAAGAAAGCCTCTCCAAGCATGAGTTATTAATTGTAACGGGAAGGTCTAGGAATCTATTTTTCAGAGTACCAAACGAAAAAAAAATTTTTTTTTGATCCACCCTAATATGCATTGATGTTTGACGATGAATATCTCTTAAACGCTTAACTTAATCGAAAAATCATCAGAGACCATTTTTATAGAGAAGTAAATTTCCTACAAAACTATGACTATTTTTTTATTTCATCATTCATATTGATTTTTTTCAGTGAGTTATAAAATTCATAAGAAATAAAAAAAATTACCAAAAATAACCAAACTTTAACTATTAATATCTTTTAAACGGTTGGGTTTACGAAAAAAATCATAGGAGACCTTTTTTGTAGAGCATTCAATTTCCTACAAAATCTATGGAACAAGATATTTTTCCAAGTAGTTGGAAGCGAGGTATAAATTTTTCTATCTGATAATAAGAAAAAATAGAAAACTGTAAGTAGGAGGACCTTCCCGTTACAATTAAGAACTCATGCTTGGAGAGGCTTTCTTAGAAACTAACTATTTTTCCGAGTACCAAACGAAAAAAAAATATTTTTTTTTGAATTACCCTAATATACAGACACATTTGTGTAAAAAATTGTAAAAAGTGTGTATCTCTTAAATAATTGTAAAATTTTTATTTAATTTATTTTTTCCCCATGCATATCGCCCCAATGGCAGTATCCAGCAGTGAAGTTTTATTAATCTATCACCTAGTGTTAGTCACAAGCGAAACTAGTCGCTAACAAGCTTTATTTTTTAGCATTTCTTACATGGTTGTTTGCAACGATATACCAAATTTTCAAATACTGCTTGAGAATGTATTAAATCCATACTGTCTCAAAAATATATAAACATTATGCTTGTATAATTGGACGAAGTAATATTTTTACAGAATAGTTTGGTTTTGTACCTGTATGATTCCTGACTATGATTGACATCAGAGGTGGGCAAATTAGCCCTCATATGCTGAACACAATGACCGCGACACACTGCAAACGACATCTGTCAAATATTGAAATACACACGTTCTTATGGACACAGTTATTTTGACAGCTGCACGACTACACGACTGCGGGCCGACAGTTGTCGCTCTCGCTAACTTCAAAATATTCTTATACAATATTTGCCAACGACAGTAGAAAAGAAGGGAGAGAGATGATAATAACAATTAATAATTTAAAACAAAAATATTTACCTATTATTTTTTCGCATAAAAAATTTCACTTTGAACAAAATATTAATATTTCATTTCAATACTTCATTTCATTGAAGTGCAAGGTATTAGTATGGCCACAACGAAATTGTGTACATGCAAAATGGAGAGCTGTGTTGCCTTGTGTACATGCCGGCCATTGTTATGTTGCTGCCTTCTCACAAATGTTCATGTAGTAGGATTCACAACGCCATTTTCAGTTTACTGTCGAGCTGATGCAGTCTGTCGCTGTCATTGTATTCAGCACATCAGTGGCATTTTGCACCGTTCTGGCACGCGTGCACATTTTTACATCGCGGGCAAACATGAAGAGGGAATTAAGAGCATCGTATTTTACCACTCCTTATTTACAAATGAGAGCGTGCGTATATTGGGTAGTTACACTGTGGGTAACAATTGTAAAATTGCCTAACAATTTTATGTTTCTTTATAACCATCATAAATTTATAAAAAGTAGGACAAAAATAAAAAGTGTAATAAATATTTCGAAAGATGTTCTTTGGTTCATAATGCCTTTGAATATTGTATTTCTTCATCCAAACATGTTTTTTACATAGCAGACATTGTATGCTGTCAGAGCTTTCCTGATATATGTACATACATGCATTTTTCCCATTCCACATTAAGGGGTTAGGGGTAGTCAGAGGTACGAACAAATGAGAGTTTTCAGTATTTTTTTTGCTACTAAATCATGTTATTTTACAAAAGTAGTAATATGGCATTATTATAGGATGTGTTGACTTGAAGTCACGAAAATTTCAAAAAAAAAATGTAATTTCCAAACTTATAGTTGTTTGTGTTGACCCTGTTCCAAAAAAAGATACTTGCGGTGACAGACATAAGTCCTTGGAGATTCATCTAAAAATAATCGAACAAAAAAAAAGTTTTATAAATTTATAATCCCGGGCCTGATCGAAGGATTTTATCTTTTTTTTTTCAAAATTAACAAAATGGCGGCATCAGGAATTTTTTTCTAAATTTTTGCGAAAAAATCAACATCTTAAAAAATTGAAATTTTCGAAAAAATAAAAATCCTTCGATCAGGCTCGAGTTTATTATGTATTTTAAAAGCTATATAAATTTCATTAAAATCTACTGAACGGTTTTCGAGTTACAGTTGCCACCGATTGAAAAAACATAGTTTTGAGAAAACGCGTTTAAAGTTTCACACCAGCGCTTTGAAGTGCCTGAGCTTTCTTTCTTATTTCTCGAATAACTCAAAAACCAATTATCGGATCAATGTGAAATTTTCAGGGAATATTTATAAGATATTACACTTAACGAAAATGCAAAAAAAAAATTAATTTTTTGAAAATTCTTACTACCCCTAACCCCTTAAAAGAATTAATTTTTCTTCTTAAATTTTGGACACTATTTTCACGGGTTAGTAACATTTCTGCACATTTAAATTATAATAACTTCAGTTTATGAACCACTGTTTCTTCAAACACATATGCACAAATAAGCGGTCAGCTCACACCTATAAGCGTTTGTATTCTATTTGTATGCTTAGTGGAGCCACTTTCAATTAATAATATCATACCGCGCAAATTTTACTTGATGATATTTTATTTTATTTTTTTTCAATATGTGTTCCCTTTCTAAAGTATTATTATTTTAATACTTTTCCAGAGGCAACTTAGATCATAAAAATTTAATAACCAAACTGAAAAATATCACAAATCATATATTTATACGAGCATTTTCATTAAATGGAACTGCAATATGTTTAAAAAATATATATTATGGTCACAAATATCTTTTCTTTTTTATATACTTATGTAGATATATAAAACTGCCTTGCATATGTACGTATAAAAGGCCACGATTTGAGAAAAGATTTCCTAATTGTAACAAAAATTAATTTTTACAACTGACACCATCATCATGAACAGTTTTATCACATATACATTGGTGTGAACAAAATACTTAGAAACAACAATATAATATTGTGAAGTTTTAAAATGTACTGTTTTCTTATTAAATAAAATTGTTTTTAGATACAAATATAACTTATATAATTTTTTTTAACAGTGCACACTGGTCGATTTCATAGGCCGAAAATAAAAAAAATAAAAGTTTCAAATTTACCACTGTTTGCATCAAAGCTATTTCTTAAAACACCAATAAAACTAACGATAAATACATGTTTGCTCTATCCCATTCGTAGGGGCTACGAAAAGCTCGAGAAGTGAGACAATGGAAACACGCAGACTGTGCAGTGAAAATAGCTTAAAATTATCTCTTATAATAAATTAAATTGCAATATAAAATCGTGCTTAATCCCCATAAATCGAAATGTGTTTTGAGAATAAAGGTATATGTTTTATAACAAAGTAGTTTTTTATAATAATATTTTGCTTTATTATTTTAAAACAATTGTTTTATAAGAGCCCTTTTGAGTGCTACGTTTTTCTTTATACATCGATTTCAGGTATACAAAAAGTTGTGATCCCTTTCTCGCCCTCAAATGAATGAAGTTTGTTTATATTAGTTAATGTTTTCTAAGTCTATGCTATTGATTTCAGCTGCAACTATTTGCAACTTTCTTTGTTATTCATGTTATTCTACCAGGCATGCGATTTTTTGTGTGCTATTTTTTATAATTTTTTGTATTTACGTATATATGTATATTCGTGCATATTTTATTATTTTTTATGTTTTTTCATCACACATACTTATATATGCATATTGAGCTTTGGTTTTAATTTTATCATTTTCTCACTTTTATCAAATGTTTGTTTTATACGTACTTTTATTTAGGCACATCATATCATATCATATTCATACATATTTGGTGTTTAGAAAATGTGTGAAGAAATCACCGAAGCAAATTTAATAAAGCTTCGGTATCTACTTATTAAAAGTTTCGTTAACAAAAAACTTGATATTAACTTTTTACCCTGCTATGATAACATTTTAAAGGAAAAAACAGTTTTCCTGAGCAAATAAAGGTCTCAGAACCTGATGATGAAGATGAGATAAAAAAAACTATTGCACCACATTGCCTCACAAATATAATTAATGAACGAAATGAGCCCTCTAATTACCTATTATCATTTGATGGCAATTCCGGTATAAGCAGAAATTTGAAAATAATAATTTGGAAGACAATAATTTATTTGTCACGACATATGTAAATCAATTTTATTAAAATCAATTTTTGATTTAGTTGAATAATATTAAAAAAATTCCTTTTCCCGTTTATCAACATTTTTAATTTAATATAATTAATTAAAATTTGTTGCCATCGGGAGGGTGGCGGGGTGGGATACGGGAGAGGGAGATTTTAAAAAGCTTTTGCAAAAGTTTCACTTTAATATAGGCAGGGGAATTATTTTTGCCCGCTGATTCCATACAAGACCGACCAATGTGCAGTGATTAGAATTTCCCACCATACAAAGCTAAATAAAAAAATTTATACGAAGCTCTTAAACCTGCAAAATATGTTTACCTTCTTTTGTTCACACAACCGTACAATTCCAATATGAAGTAAATTTCCGCTTTTAAATTTGTGTACAATGTCAGTATTGCCGTAACCATTCTGCCAAGGATAAAGAGATGCCCAACTTTTTTTTTTATAACATTTTCCGTTATAGCCGGATCGAACAAAATCATCATTTTTGGGCATTGGAATTAAAACACCTAATATTTATTACGATTAAAAATTACTATATAGTGGCCATTTAATATATGGAGAAACTATATAAATATTTTTATACTATACTAAAATAACTGACTCTTAAACATTCAACACAAATACAAGGGCATTAAGTTTGTTAGCTCTCAATTAGTAAAAGTTTTTAATAATTTTATAATGAAAATTAATGATGGATTACATGACAAAACATTTCTTAAAATCCATTTATATTTCGTGTTTTCTTTAATTAATCTAGAGCGAGCCAACAAATCCCTCCGTTAGCAAATTTATACCCCAAACCGAGCATTGTAAGTTTGTCTCGAAGTTTGTAACACTCAGAAGGAAGTGTCGGAGACCCTATAAAGTATATACATATACATATAAATGCTCAGTATGTTGAGCTGAGTCGATTTAGCCATGTCCGTCTGTCTGTCTGTCTATCCGTCCGTCCGTCTGTCTGTCTGTATATATACGAACTAGTCCCTCAGTTTTTTGTTTTGAAATTTGCAAACGTTATTTTCTCTTCAAGACTCTGCTCATTTGTCGGAACTGCCGATATCGGACCACTAAAACATATAGCTGCCATATAAACTGAATGATCGGAATCAAGTTCTTGTATGGAAAACTTTCACATTTGACATTGTATTTTCACAAAAGTTAGCACAGGTTATTTTCTAAGATAATTATATAATATATACAGCACTATATAACTATAGCATACAGCTGCCATACAAACTGAATGATCGGAATCAAATGCTTGCATGGGAAACTTCCTCATTTGAGGATATATCTTCACGAAATTTGGTACGAGTTATTGCTTATAAAAACAATGTAATATCGAAAGAAATTATTCAGGTCGGCTCACTATAGCATATAGCCGCCATACAAACAGAACGATCGGAATCAAGGACTTGTAGGAAAACTTTTGCATTTGACGTGGTATCTTCACAAAATTTGACATAGATTACTGATTAATAGCAGAACCACTCAAAAACGCTTCTGCTTAAAAAATTTAGTTTATATGAGAGGTACCACGCCCCCTTTTTCGATAGCCTCCGGTTTTATAGGTGAGAGTGGTGTTGTTATCCTGTAGCTCTGTACCAATTTTCATGTTCCTACCTTAAACACTTTTGAAGATACTCGACTTGAAAAATTCAATTTGTATGGGAGGTTCCACGCCCCCTTAATATTTTGTTCTGATTTTAAGACATGACCTGCGCGTGGTAATAACAAACAAAGGAAGTATTTCATTTGGTTCAGCCGTTTTCGAGTTTTAGCGTTACAACTATACACCATTTCATTTTTATATATATAGATTTTCCAATATTACCATAACAACAAATGAGCTGTTTCTTAGGAAGTAGGACCTGTGTCTACTTTCAGATCGATACTTCAAAAACTAAGGGACTAGTTCGGGTTATAGACATGTCAGTTATAGACAGGCTGACATGGCTAACTCGAATCAGCTCATCATGCTGATCGCTTGCAGCTCTACAAACACAACTTTTCTTTTCCCCCGATATAAATATTAGCATATTTTGATTCCACCTCATTCATGAGAATTTTGAAACTGCAAGAGATAATTGCACATTTAATGTATTGATAATTATTGGCTTTTTACCAATAAAAATTTAGTTCTTTTGTCAGAACTGTTTTGCACACCTGGCGTGTACTGCGTCGAATACTTTCAGAGTTCCAGATTGTTTTTCGCAGAAATCAATGTCATCGTATATTTTATACAGCTCATCGTTTCATCAAATGTGTAGTTAGTCCGAAGTAGCGCCTCTTGCTAAGAGTTATCCTGCGTTGGATTTCCAGGCTGACATTGTTGGTGGTGCTTATACTGGTTCCAAGATAGACGAAATTATCAACGACTTCAAAGTTATGTCTGTCAACAGTGACATGAGGGCCAAGTCGCGAGTGCGTCGACTGTTTATTGTAACTGAGATATTTCGTCTTGCCCTCGTTCACAGCCAGACCCATTTGCTTTGCTTCTCTGTTCAATTTTGAGAAAGCTGAACTAACGGCGCGGGTGTTGAGCCCAATGATATCAATATCATCGGCATACGCCAGCAGCTGTATACTCTAATAGATTATTGTACCTGCTCGGTTAAGTTCTGCAGCTCGAATTATTTTCTCCAGCAGCAGATTGAAGAAGTCGCACGATAGGGAGTCTGAATTTGATAACCTAATACGACTGTGTAAACTGACGTTGAGTAACATCAAAAACTCCGTCAGGATCAAAAAGAACCTCTCCGAGCCATCCAATCAGCGCCTTGTCTGAAACCTCGTTTGGTATCGAATGGCTCAGAGTGGTCTTTCCCGATCCTGACGAAGCTTTTGGTTTTTGGTTTGGCTTTTGATTTTCCAGGTCTAAAGCCACTTTGATAAAGTCCAATCAGTTTGTTGACGGTGGGCTTTAATCTTTCACACAATACGCTCGATAGAACCTTGTACGCGATGTTGAGGAGGCTTATCCCACGGTAGTTGGCGCAGATTGTGGAGTCTCCTTTTTTTTGTGGATTGGGCAAAGCACACTTAAATTCCAATCGTTGGGCATGCTTTCGTCCGACCATATGAATGAATTAAGCTGATACATGCTCCTTATCAGTTCTTTGCAGCCGTGTTTGACTAACTCGAGCGGTAATCCATCAGCCCCCGCCGCTTCGTTGTTCTTCAGACGAGTAACTGCTACACGAACTTATTCATGGTCGGTCAATGGAACGTCTGCTCCATCGTAATCGATTGGGGAGTCGGTTCGCCTTCTCCTGGCGTTGTACTTTGACTGCCATTCAGCCAGCTGGAGAAGTGTTTGCTCCATAATTTTAGTATACTCTGGACATCGGTCACTAGATCACCTCTGGGGAAAAACGTTCTGTAAGCCGCCGCATTTTTTCGTAGAATTTTCGATCATTACCTCTGTCGGTCAGCATGTCAAGCTCTTCATACTCATGCATTTCGGCCTCTTTCTTTTTCTGTCTGCAAATGCGTCGCGTTTCCCTCTTCAACTCTCGGTATCTTTCCCATCCCGCACGCATTGTGGTCGATCGCAACATTGCGAGGTATGCAGTTTGTTTTCTTTCCACTGCGTAACGCCACTTCTCATCGTACCAGCATTTTCGGAAAACCAATGGTTTCGGTTGCAGCTGTACGTAAGGAGTTTGAAATGCTGTCCCACAGTTCCCTTATACCGAGTTATTGACGAGTGCGCTCAGAGAGCAGGAGTGCAAGTCGAGTAGGAAATCGTTCAGCTGTCTGCTGTGATTGCAGTTTCTTGATGCCGAAACTTCCTGTGTTTTGTAGACGTGCGTTTGTTGCTGCACTGAGGCGGGTGGGAATCTTGGCTGCAAAAAGATAGTGGTCCGAGTCGATGTTAGGACTTCGGAGCGCACGCACTTCTAAAACACCGGAGACGTGTCTTCCGTCTATCACAAAGTGATCGATATGAACTTGATGAATTTTTTTATTCTGGAATTTAGTTCTACTGATAACTATATTTCGGGCCGCGGCAAAGTCGATCAGCCTCAACCCATTTGGGGATGATTCCTCGTAGAGGCTAAATTTACCGACCGTAGTGCCAAAGAGACCTTCTTTGCCCACCGTGGCGTTAAAGTCGCCAACCACGATTTTGACATCGTAGCGGGGGCAGCTCTCATAGGTGCGCTCCAAGCGCTTATACAAGACATCTTTGGTCACATCTTCCTTCTCTTCCGTCGGGGCGTGGTCGCAGATCAGCGATATGTTGAAGAACTTCTCTTTGATACGGATTGTGGCTAGACGTTCATTCACCGGAATGAATGATAGTACTCGTCTCTGTCCTTGTCCCGTCCATCGCATTTCTTGGACGGCGGTGATGTCAGCCTTTATTTTCACGAGGACATCAACCATCTGAGCAGCGGCACCTTCCCAATTAAGCGACCAGACATTCCAGGTGCATGCCCTCAAATCGTAGTCCATAATTCGTTTGCCATAGTCGTCATCAAAAGGGTGGTCTCTCATCCCACGCTGATCGTTATTAGGAAGGGAAAAAGTGTGTCCCAATAAATGTTACTGCTGGGATACAGATTTACTTTTCTGTATATATTGTGTTATATATACGAGTATATATATGTATATGTCGTTGTTTTTTAGAAGATGAATATTTATAAACATATATTGGTATTAACTTACTTTTTTCTTTTATAATGTTATTACATAACAAAAAAAAAATTATTTCACAACAGAAACAAATTTTTCAGCTGCTGAAGTAACACGTACCACAGTTAATTGCAAGCTGATGCGTCTTTTGCGTGCATCTGTTAGGAATAAGAGAATCAAGGAACGCAAAAATGATCAGATATCACCGCTAAAACTACACCTACAGGTATAACAGCAGGCTTGATTAATTGGTTAGATAATTTCTATAACTTCTATGCTTGTGCTTGTAGAAAAAGTGGTTCGGATAAATTTTACAATGGGCTATATTTTAGACGAACATTCTAATACAATGTATCAATTAAAATAATGCATCTTAAGATTCGCCATTAGATTATATTCTTATGATGCTTTGATTACACTTATTCCCTTTGTGAAACTTCAATAAATCGAAAAAAAAATTTTCAAACTGCCCGAGACAACTTTTATGAAATTTTATTTGTACAAATAAATTACTTAACCAGACGGAATGGTGGTAGCTAAACATAGTATTTGTAGAACCTCATTCTTGCCTTTTTTATTAAGCCCCATATTACTTTTTCATTCTCCATATGCGAAATTATATAGTTTATACAGCGTTTGAAAAGTTACGCTACTCCCGTAACATTTGATTTTGATATTTCTACCGCTATCATTTTGACGGGAGCCATAGCAGAACTATAGGGGTATTCTCTTGCTCTTGCAAGATTGCAGATTGCAAAAATACTACACCGAAATATACAAGGGCACGAGAGCACCCATTGCAGAATCTAGTGATATATGAGCGACTGATTCAGTCAATTTATTGTAAATGACTATTGTGCATCGCTATTGTGAATTGGCGCACCTTCTGCATACATTTTTAACAAAAAAAACTGTAACAAAACTTTATAATTTAAATAGAAATTTTAAAATCTATTTAAAACTTACCTTTCTCAACAATTTAACGATGTAATATGTCTTTATGTAAAATGGCAACTACAACAGGGTTGCAATTTTATTTTTGCGTGACATTGCACGCAAATATACATGGGTTTTGGTCTGACATATTTCACAGCCATTGCAAATAATTTTCTGCGTGTGTTTGTTGTTGTGCCGTTGTAAATCTGCAATGCTTGCACCGTGCACCGGGTTTTGCAAGAGCAAGAGAATACCCCTTATGTAAAATTATATGCTCTGCTCTGCTCGGAGTTTTGTTAGGTAAAAAACTATTGCTGTAGCAATAGCCAAAAATGAAGTGGTGTGCTCTGCTCTGGCGTAGCTGTAGCAAAAAATTGGGAGCGGTATGAGAGCAGAGCTAATTACAATTTTGTAGTACTACAGCTCTCGACTGTGTTTGTTGTTTTTTCTTTTTTCCTATTTTCTGCCATAATATTTAAATTGAAAGAAAATAATTTAATAATTATATTTTATTTAGAAATAAAAATCTAAATCTAAAACTTATTTTATTCAGTCAGTGTTTAAATTAAATAAAAATTACAAGCCTATGTATTCAACCAGTATTCAAATTAATGTATTAAGTAACTAGTAATTAAATATAGTAGAAATAAGTAAATAATGAGCAACAAGAACTTATCCGTTTACAAACATAAATTAATTCTCGTCTTCAAATAAAATTAAATTGTCTATAGCACTATCTAAGTGAGTTGAGTTAAGCTGAATAAGAAGTATATTTTCCAAGAGCTGCAGCACATGAAAATTTTAATTATACGTAGCTCTGCTCTCATACCGCTCCCAATTTTTTGCTACCGCTACGCCAGAGCAGAGCACACCACTTCAGTTTTGGCTATTGCTACAGCCATAGCAGAGCATATAATTTTACATAGTTCTGCTACGGCTCCCGTCAAAATGAGAGCGGTAGGAATATCATAGCAATAATTCCAGAAATTTTGCTGCTACGGAGTAATAAATGAAAACCCTGATTGTATACAGTAATTTAGTAATGATATATAGAAATAACATTTTTAACTTTAAACGGAAAAAATATAAGGAACACTATTTAGAGTTCTCTCTGACAGTCTTTTCCCTGCTCATACTCCTTTCAGGAAGATATGGAATAAGAAGGAGTCGCTGGAGGAGAGAGCTTGCGAAGAGTGTACGAGAAGTAATACTGCCAGGAACTATCTATTAACTCCAGTTTCAGGCTTCTCGATCATTGCAGCGTCTTACAATTAATTTGAAATTTTACAAACGTCCTTTCTATCGTTGTCGGATCAATATAACTGAAGCTGCCATTAAAACTGGTTGAATAAAATCAAGATACAGTTCTTCATAAAGGATCGTTTTTACCTTATTAGGTAACGTTACTTCCACTTAAAGAAATACTAAACGATATCCGTTCGGTGTAAACCGTTGGCCGATTACATGTTTAGATTTAGTTATAACGGGTGATTTTTTTGAGGTTAGGATTTTCATGCATTAGTATTTGACAGATCACGTGGGATTTCAGACATGGTGTCAAAGAGAAAGATGCTCAGTATGCTTTGACATTTCATCATGAATAGACTTACTAACGAGCAACGCTTGCAAATCATTGAATTTTATTACCAAAATCAGTGTTCGGTTCGAAATGTGTTTATCGACAAATTTTGTTCAGCGATGAGGCTCATTTCTGGTTGAATGGCTACGTAAATAAGCAAAATTGCCGCATTTGGGGTGAAGAGCAACCAGAAGCCGTTCAAGAACTGCCCATGCATCCCTAAAAATGCACTGTTTGGTGTGGTTTGTACGCTGGTGGAATCATTGGACCGTATTTTTTCAAAGATGCTGTTGGACGCAACGTTACGGTGAATGGCGATCGCTATCGTTCGATGCTAACAAACTTTTTGTTGCCAAAAATGGAAGAACTGAACTTGGTTGACATGTGGTTTCAACAAGATGGCGCTACATGCCACACAGCTCGCGATTCTATGGCCATTTTGAGGGAAAACTTCGGACAACAATTCATCTCAAGAAATAGACCCGTAAGTTGGCCACCAAGATCATGCGATTTAACGCCTTTACACTATTTTTTGTGGGGCTACGTCAAGTCTAAAGTCTACAGAAATAAGCCAGCAACTATTCCAGCTTTGGAAGACAACATTTCCGAAGAAATTCGGGCTATTCCGGCCGAAATGCTCGAAAAAGTTGCCCAAAATTGGACTTTCCGAATGGACCACCTAAGACGCAGCCGCGGTCAACATTTAAATGAAATTATCTTCAAAAAGTAAATGTCATGAACCAATCTAACGTTTCAAATAAAGAACCGATGAGATTTTGCAAATTTTATGCGTTTTTTTTTAAAAAAAAGTTATCAAGCTCTTAAAAAATCACCCTTTACATATAGCTGTTAAAAATGTAAAGTTAGAATTTTTTCTTCTAATTTTTTTATTTTATTTCCTTCTGCTGTTTAATAACACTTTTGAGCTAATTAAAAATTCGCAACTGACCCCAACACTTTTAAAATGAAATGGTATAAGCCAGGAATTATAGAAGACGAGATTACGACAATTATAGTATTTACCGTTATTTTTTTCGGTTTAGGCTGTGACTTTAACTGTCTATTATATGTATTATGTTATTTTTTTTTATCAACATTTAAAGAATATGAAACAAATTTAAAAAAAATTAAAACTCACTTCACCGCCCTGTTATTCGATAGAATGGGGGCTACAAAATAACGGTGTTTCCTATTTGACATGATTCCACATGGCCAAAGAAATAAAATTCACAAAATGACGTCGACTGGAGAAAAAATGTTGTACTATCTTTTTTGGTATCTTTCCGATTTTATCCTTAAAATTAAAATGTTCCAAAATTTGTGGCAGGCGCGATAAAGATTTGTATACACATTCAAAGGTTTAGTAGTGTTGGGTTCACTGCCCCCTTCACTTACCACTTGTGCGCTTTATATGTTTGAAAATAAAAACTCTCGGTATGCACCACTTGTTGGTATATTTGGGTTTTAACAATATAAGTTGACCACTCGATTAGTGGGGGTTTCCTTTTCTTTACAATATAAATTCACTTAATATATTTTTTAACAATGTAAGTTGAACGCTCGATTCATGGGTTATTTCCTTTTCTTTACAGTATAAATTCACTTAATGTATTTTTTAACAATGTAAGTTGAACACTCGATTCATGGGGGGTTCCTTTTTTTTAAATATACTTAAATTCACTTAGCATAAGTAACTTCACTTTTACAATAAACTTTAATATTTGACGATGGAACGCTGCGTAGCTGTGGCGGGAAAGCGAAGTCGATTCAAAGGCGATCGATTCTGTACGGTCCTGTGTATACGCTGACCCTTTTTAAGTGTAATGGTGTGGTGTGTGTTTGAGTGTGTGGATTCTGGACTCTCGCGTGTGGGTGGTGTTGATGTGGACTGTGGTGATGTCGGGATGATGATGGCCCTATGGTTCGACGGGACCGTGCATCCCGGCTTAATGGCGGTCGTTGTACTGCGCCGCGGTTGCGACCGGCTGGAGGTTGGCTGGTGTCGTTCCGCGTTGTACGGTGCAACATGGTGTGATGCGGCCGCATACAAATCTGGCATAGGTTGCCCGAGGTACATTCGTTGGTTTGGTGGATAGGCGTCAGGCAATTGAGACAATGGCCGTCCGCTTGCACGACCAACTGGCGTTGCTGAGTCGGCAATCGCTTGAATATGACGCATTGTGGCAGCCGGTGGGGTCGAAGACATAGAGGGCATCTAAGGCGTGGTGGGTCTGCGACTAGCGCGTGTGTTGGCGGCAATGCTACCGTTCCACTCCGAGGCGCCGTTGGTGTGCTTGTTCGGGGCGCTGAATATTTAAAGTAAATACTTTCTCCGTAGAGGACTATAGATGCATATCGAAAGCACTTTCGAGTAGAAATATATCTTGGTATAGCTTTGAGAATAAGCAAACGCGGCCAATTAGAGTTATTGTAAAAAATTTGCACAATTCTTATGATTCAAAATCGATTATTGATGACTTAAAAGAGTAAGGATTAAATGCACTGAGTGGTGAAACTAAAACTCTCCTCGACATGTTTTTGGTAACATTCGATCCCATGGAGAACATAAAAAAGATTTACGAAACTAAAACTATATTAAATTCAGTTATTTCTATTGAACCGGTAAAACTCCCGAAGATGATACCACAATGCAAACATTGCCAGTCATTTGGCCACACACAAAACTATTGTGGCAAACAACCAAGATGCGTTAAGTGCGCCTGTAAGCATAAAACATCTGAGTGTTCGAAACCAGAAAACCAGCAGCCTAAATGCTGTAACTGTGGGGAAGCACATCCAGTCAACTATCAAGGGTGCCTTGTTGCCAAAGAATTACAGAAAATACGAGCTAACACAATTGGCCACAAAAAAGATGATGGTCTAACCCAAACAGTAGAAGGTCCTGTAGACTTTAGAACAAAAAACAATGAACATCAACAACAAGAAGATCCAAAAACTACAGCTGAAACATCAAAAAAATTTACTTTTGCTCATGTTCTAAAAACAAATAATAATGATAATATATCCAATAGCAGCATTCTACCACAGATCTTACATAAACTTACTAAACAAGAGGAATTCAACACTTCCTTACAAAATCGCTTAAGCAAGCTTGAAAAATATCTTTTTAATATCCAAAGATGTCTAAGTCTATAAAAATTCTTCTATGGAACTCAAATGGATTAATCAAACATAGTACGATCAAACATTTTGAGGAAGAAAAACTTTCATCTGATAAGTTTCAAGCTACAACAGTGACTATTTACGGAGTTAAAAGTCCACTCTCACTTACCTCTGTGTACAGTCCTCCAAGGCATCAAATCCAATTTGAAGAGTACCAACACTTAATAAACAGACACAGGTATAGATTCATAATGGGTGGAGATTTCAACGCAAAGAACACGCACTGGGGCTCAAGGCTTACGACTACAAAGGGGAGAGAACTCTATAAAGCACTGCAGTCAACCGGAAGTTACGCATTCTCGACGAACTTACTATCATATTGGCAATCAGACAATCAAAAGATTCCAGACCTGATAGATTTTTTCATTGTTGGCAAACTATTTGTCGATCAATCAGGGTTATGATCTTAACGCGGATCATTCCCCAATCTATTTAAGCTATATTGAAACGGTCATCTTTAAAGACAAAACAGCGGCCTTGTATAATAAACGTACAGATTGGGAATATTTTGGAACCATGGTGGAATGTTACGAAAGTAAATATGACTCTATATTAAATATAGGCCAGTTGGAATCTGAAATTTTTCACTTTACAACAAGTATACAACACGCAGCTTGGAAAAGTACACCGGAATTAAAGAAAATTGCAATAAACTCTCAATATCCTAATGATATAAGGGAAACAATTAAATTAAAGAGAAAGCTACGACGTAAGTGGCATCGAACTCGCTGCCCAGCTGATAAATCTATTTTAAATAAAGTCTGTAAAGATCTTAATCGGAAAATTAAGAGGTTTAAAAATGAAAGTTTCACAAAATATCTTCGTTCCCTAAGCAATGGAAAAAATTCCGACTACTCTCTTTGGAAAAGCTGTAAAGACTACAAACACCAGAAACTCAAGCATGTCCCATTAAAATAAGTGCTGATAGCTGGGCCAGAGACGATTCAAAAAAAGCAGAAGTATTTTCGGATTATTTAGCCAAAATATTCTCCCCATATAAAAAACACACGTTGATTATCCTACTGCTTCCAGTCAAGAAAACGAAAAAATCCCATGTTGCACAAGTAGTGAGCTAAGTGAGGAAATCAAAAATCTTAAAAACAAAAAATCTCCCGGTTACGACCTGATTACTGCCGAGGTCCTAAAACAGCTTCCTCAAATAAGTATATTAAAAATTACCAACATTATTAACGCAGCTTTTCATCTTAAATACGTGCCAACTTATTGGAAAATTGCAGAAATTATCATGATTCCACAGCCAGGAAAACCAGGATATGATGTATCTTCTTACAGGCCCATATCACTTCTACCGATAATATCGAAGCTATTTGAGAAAATTCTCATAAAACGTATCAATAAAATCATTGAACGAAAAACCATAATTCCAGCGCATCAATTTGGGTTTCGAGCCAACCATTCTACGATTGATCAAATCTACAGGATAACACACATTATTTAAGAAGTCTTTGAGGAAAAAAAATTCTGTTCTGCCGTGTTTTTGGATGTTGCAAAAGCGTTCGATAAAGTTTGTCACAAAGGACTGCTTTCGAAACTGAAACTAATTTTACCGAAACAGTATTATGACATCATAAAATCGTATTTATCTGATCGCTACTTTCGCGTTAAACAAGGAGACAAAAATTCTGATCTTAGGGAAATAAAAGCAGGAGTTCCACAAGGTAGTGTGTTGGGTCCTCTTCTTTATATTATATTCACGCACAACCTGTCAATAGACTGCAATTATACAACAGCTACATTTGCAGATGATACCGCGTTGCTTGCTGTTGGTAGTAGTGAACACGAGTCCACTAATAATCTCCAAAAAGCTGTAAATAAAGTCGTACAATGGGCAAAGAAATGGCAGATAAAGCTGAATGAAGCTAAGTCTGTACACATCGTTTTCACATACAACAAGATACAGCACTTACCAATTTTCATAGACGGTGCTTGAATACCGTACTTTAATTCCGCTAAATACTTAGGAATGACGCTTGACACTAAGCTACGGTGGAAAGTTCACGTAAAAAACAAACGTAAGGAGCTGGACATGCGACTCAAAAATTACAATTGGTTAATCGGTAGCAAATCAGTGTTATCCATCGAAAATAAGTTACTTATCTATAAACAAATACTCCGACCGATATGGAGCTATGGTGTACAACTCTGGGGATGTACCAACGCAAACAAAAAGAAAGTCATCCAACAATTCCAAACCAAAGTACTAAGACTAATTGTTAAAACGCCTTGGTATTGTAGATGTGCTGATATAGAGCGTGATCTAGGCGTAAACTCGGTTAACGCAGAAATATTAAAAATTGCAACAGCCCATAGTGCAATATTGCTGCAGCATTGTAACGAAGAAGTAGCTATGCTAACTTCTAGAGATGGTCCACCAAGACGACTCAAACGCCTCAAACCCAGCGATCTTTTAAATTAACCAATACTCTCATAGTAGTTTTGTGATTTTGTAATTATATCATCATATTCAAGTTGCTTGTTAGTCCTTTCTTTTATTTGAACTAGTTGCAATGTATAAACAAAATAAAAAAAAATCCATATTGATCTGTTGGGAAGAGTGTTATTTCAATTAGAATTTGGTTGCATATAGGATATATGAGAATGGCTGCCGCGTTATGCGGCATAATTGGGTCGTTAGGTTAATCGACTACTTCTGTGTGTTATTTTAAATATATATACATATATATGTATTTAAATAAATTTTTATTTTATTTTGTTTTTATATTCGGTTTATTTTAGCGATTTATCGGTTTTCGTTTTGCGGTTATCGACGATCGGTAAGAAGCATAGTTTGACGAGCGGTCTTGTTAGCTTTCCGGATTGCGGAAGCTTTTCTATGCGGCCTAGCCGCCATTCGGTAGGTGGCAGGCAATCGTCGTGAATCAGGACACAATCTCCAACTTTTGGCGCAGTTTCTGTATTTTTCTATCGGTACCTCTTGTGGAGGTCCTTTATATAGTCTTCTTTGGCTTCATTGGCTACTGAAATTATGATGGAGAATATTAATTCTTTCCCATCTATTTAATAAGGATAGCGGTTCCACGCCTAGCTCAGGTGTGGCCAGAATGGGTACTCCTTTCAGGAAATGCTCTGGAGTTAGGGCTGTGAAGTCGGAGGGTACTTGCGATAGGGCTGTGAGCGGCCGTGAGTTGAGAACGACTTCAATTTTAGCTAATAGTATCGTGAATTCTTCATAAATAAATTTATAGCTGCCGGCTAGCTTCTTGAAATGAGATTTGAAGCCCTCTACAGCTGATTCCTATAAACCACCCATATGAGGAGCGCTTGGAGGTATAAATTGCCAATTGATACCTTGAGGGGCGTACTTTTGTGCGATATCAGGAGACACTTGTTTTAAGGAATCCACAAACTGTTTTTCTGTGGCTCGTTGGGCTCCTATGAATGTTTTGCCATTATCGCCCATGATTTTGGATGGGAAGCCAGGTCGAGCGACGAAGCGAGCAAATGCCGCGAGAAAAGCCTCCGTCGTCAGATTAGTACACAGCTCAAGGTGTACTACCTTTGTCGTGAAACATACAAAGACAGCCACATAGCCTTTCATGATAGTGGGAGATCTTAGCATGGACGCCTTTATTTGAAAAGGCCCAGCAAAATCGACACCTGTAGTCGTGAAAGGCAGAGCGAAATTGCAGCCTTCAGGTGGGAGTGCTGCCATAATCTGAGTTCGCATTTTTTGCTTATGCATAGTGCAGATCTTGCACATGAAAATGCATTTTTTAATCTGGGGCTTAAGACGGGGAATATAATACTCTTGGCGTACCATATGTTGCATGAGGCGCTGTTCGGCGTGCAACATTAATATATGGATGTAATTCAGGAGTAATGTGGCAAAAGAAGACTTCTCAGGTATTATGATGGGGTGGCGTATTTGAGAGGGTCGATTAGAAATATATATTTTCCACGAGTGTGGTGGCTTTTCTAACCAGGCTAAAACGATTTCGGAATCGGACCATAGATATAATTTGCATTTAGTCATGTTCATGTGGGTCTGCACTATGGAAACCAGCTTTGCTAGTAGCAGAGCGCCACAGAGTTCGAGTCGTGGTAGACTTATCGTTTTTAGAGGTGCTACTTTTGCTTTTGCCGCTAGTAGGTGGCTTGTGGTTGCGGTGTCGCTTTGTGCGCGCACATAGATCGTGGCACAATATGCCTTTTCAGAGGCATCGCAGAAGCCGTGTAGTTCCACTTTGTATTCGGGGGAATAGTTTACCCACCGTGGAATTTGTATCTGCGAGATGTCTTTTAGATTATTAGCAAACTGGGACCACTTTTCTAAGCGAAGAGGTTTCACTTGTTCGTCCCAGTCTGTTCCGTCTAGCCATAATTCTTGAATCAGGATTTTCGCTTGTATCATAATTGGCGCAAGCCATCCTACGGAGTCAAAAAGTTTTGCCATTGAGGATAAAATTTACCTCTTCGTTATGGCGGATAATGCGGTTATGGACTCTGTCGTGTATGAGAACTGGTCCGATATCGCATTCCATTGGATGCCCAGTGTTTTTGTTATACTTTCCTTTTCAAATATAAGGAAATTAGAATCCAATTTGTTATCGTTTGGTATATTTTTTAAGATACTTGGGTGATTAGCTTTTTTAGGGGAAACCCTGCGGTGTTGAGGGCCTTTATCACTTGTGATAAGGATTCGTATGCTTGTGAGAGGCTGTGGCTCCCAGACAGGATGTCGTCTACATACGTATGTGTTTTTAAGACTTGTGTTGCCAGAGGAAATTCCGACTTTGTGTCTTCTGCCAGTTCGTGGAGTGTTCGAAAGGCGAGGTATGGGGCACAGTTTACGCCAAAGGTAACTGTTTTCAATTTAAAGTCACGTAGTGGACTATTGGCAGATTTTCGGAAAATGATCCGCTGAAAATCTTGATCATCCTTATGTACCATTATTTGTCGATTCATTTTTTCGACATCCCCATTGAAAACGTATTTGTATATACGCCAATTTAATATGAGGAGCATCAAATCTGGTTGGAGTGTGGGCCCGTGAATAGAATATCATTGAGGGAATTCCCAGAGCTAGTGCATCTGGAGGCATAAAAGACAACTCTAACTTTTGTTGTTTTTTTGTCAAGCTTTACTACTGCATGGTGTGGCAAGTAGAATGAGTGATATTTGTCTTTTATGGTTTTTTCGCAAGGGCTTACTTCCTCCATGTGATCTAAATGGAGGTACGACCTACCGACCATTTCCTGATCTAGTAGTTGTGGCTTTGTAAAAGTCTTCACAATACTGATCTTCTGGCGTTGTACTCGAAATTGGGGGAGTTCTTCTAACTCCCAAAATTTCCTTAATTGTGAATTAAGGAATTCATTGGATATCTCTTCCACTTGAGTTGTCATGGTGGTAACTGGTTCTGTTATTGGTCCACTTAGTATCCAACCGAATATAGTATTTTGAGCTAAAAGGTTGTTTAAAATTTTTCAACCCCTTCTAGAATAATTTGAAGTATGAGGTCGCTGCCTAATAGAAGATCTATTTGAGCGGGGGTGTTGCAGTTAGGATCTGCTAGCTTTAGGTGTGTAACCTTTTGCCAATGCTTGCTATTTATATGATAGCTTGGAAGCATGTTCGTAAGTTGCGGTAAGACTATAGCTTCTGCTTGAATGCGCTTATCCGCTTGGGGGGAAATTAGGGTAATGGGGCCGATTTTATTTGAGTTTTGTACTACTCTTCCACCCATTCCCGTAATTTCATAATTGGCATGTTTTGTTGGTAGTTTTAGCCTATTTTGTGCCCTAGACGCTATGAGTGATCGTTGTGATCCTTGGTCTATTAGGGCTCTCAATTTGAAAAGTTCTCCTCGGTGTTCGATGGAGATAACTGCTGTGGGTAGTAGTACCCTACTTTGATTCTCGTTGTGAAGCGTTTGAGTTTTTAAAGCCTTTGAGCAGCATGGGGTCTCTTGGCAAATTTCGGGATTTTCTGTTTCGGGAGTTGCGGTTGCAACTAAACCCGTGGCTCTTTTGGAGAAAGCGCTACTTTGGGGTATGCTAGGAAAGTTATTGAAATGCAACATTGAATGATGCCTCTTGTGGCAATATACGCAATTGAATTTGCTTTCGCAATTATTGAGATTGCGATTTGCTCCCACAGAAGCAAAGATTTTTCCGGTAATGCCGCGGAGCATATAATTACCAGTATGGGGTCCCAGCTGTCTGTGGGAATATTTAGTGTCGATAGAATCGACAAACAATTTGAAACAGTGGATTCTAGTTTGATGAATTCTTCACTTGTTTCTTTCCGAATTTTTGGTAAATTGATTAATATTGTGACTTGTTTGTCGACTAATATTCTATCGTTTTCGTAGCGAGCTTTTAAAGCTTCCCAAGCATAATTGAAATTCTCGTCATTAAGAGCGAACTGTTTTACTATTGCGCCTGCTTGACCTTTTGTTTTGTATTGGAGGTGATACAATTTTTGCGCTTGAGATAATTTAGGATGGCAGTCGATCAGTCGATACCCAACGCGTACGGTTGTGTTTAAGGTGATTTCAGTGTTTCGCAGTATTTTTTGAGTAATTTTCTCGGCGGGGTGCAATAGCGCCTTGTGAAATAAGGCCTTTAAGGCCACTATTGAAAGTGAAATAAGGCCTTTATTTCAAAAAAGGCTTTATTACACTTCGAAAGAGAAATAAAGCCTTTACAAAAATTTACCCAATTGTGCAATAAAGCCTTATTTTTTTTTATTAAACAAAAATGACAACCAACTACCGATATGATTGGGGTTATCACGAAGATTTGATTTCCAGCTGTGCGTCCGCCCCCGCTCCCATCCGCGTCCTCCGGTTCGTGCGTCCGCGCACATCTGCGCCGCCGCCCGAGTTACATTCCGCACCCAAATAAACACATTGTAAACACACTATAATAATAGAATAATAAACATACATATTAAACATATCCCAATTTCCATATCCACACTTTCCTATCCATTCCTATACATATTAAACGTATCCCAATTTCCATATCCACACTTTTCTATACATTCCTATACATATTAAACGTATCCCAATTTGCATATCCACACTTTCCTATACATTCCTATACATATTAAACGTATCCCAATTTCCATATCCACACTTTCCTATCAATTCCTATACATATTAAACGTATCCCAATTTCCATGGAGGATGGAGTCATGTGTAGAAGTTCACGCAAGTGAGGAAAGTTCTCTGATCGCCATTCACTTGGGAGTGGCCAGAAACGATTCTTTTACATATGACTCAAGCAGCTCACGACTTCCGGTCTTTGACCAAGTATCCTCTGGGTAGCCTAAGAACATCCGTTTGAAGGCGAGCTAAAGTGAGAAGGCGAAATATCCCCTACTTAGGGTTGTGCGCTGTGTTTGGGACCCTCCACGTAAAAAAACACCCCCAATGAAAAAGCAAACACAGCCTCGGATGAGAGACCCCCCTTTTGATGACGACCATGGCAAACGAAATAAGGACTATGATTTGAGGGCATGCACCTGGAATGTCCGGTCCCTTAATTGGGAAGGTGCCGCTGCCCAGCTGGTAGATGTCCTCGTAAAGATAAAGGCTGACATCACCACCGTCCAAGAAATGCGATGGACGGGACAAGGACAGAGACGAGTAGGTCCTTGTGACATTTACTACAGTGGCCATATAAAGGAGCGCAAGTTTGGTGTTGGATTCGTGGTGGGAGAGAGACTCCGTCGCCGAGTACTATCATTCACTTCGGAGAATGAACGTCTAGCCACAATCCGCATCAAAGCGAGGTTCTTCAACATATCGCTGATTAGCGCCCACGCCCCGACGGAAGAGAAGGACGATGTGACCAAAGATGCTTTTTATGAGTGCTTGGAGCGCACTTATGAGAGATGCCCCCGCCACGATGTCAAAATCGTGCTTGGCGACCTCAACGCCAGGGTGGGCAAAGAAGGTATCTTTGGCACTACGGTCGGTAAATTCAGCCTCTACGAGGAAACATCCCCAAATGGGTTGAGGCTGATCGACTTCGCCGGGGTCCGAAATATGGTTATCTGTAGTACTAGATTCCAGCACAAGAAGATACATCAAGCTACCTGGCTGTCTCCGGATCGAAAAACCACCAACCAGATCGATCATGTTGTGATAGACGGAAGACACGTCTCCAGTGTTTTAGATGTGCGTGCGCTCCGAGGTCCTAACATCGACTCGGACCACTATCTTGTTGCAGCCAAGATTCGCACCCGCCTCTGTGCAGCAAAAAACGCACGCAAACAAACACAAGGAAGGTTCGACGTCGAGAAGCTGCAATCAAAACAGACAGCCGAACGATTTTCTACTCGGCTTGCACTCCTGCTCTCTGAGAGCACTCATCAACAACTCGGTATAAGGGAACTGTGGGACGGCATTTCAAACTCCTTACGTACAGCTGCAACCGAAACCATTGGTTTTCGGAAAGTGCAAAAGAACAGCTGGTACGACGAGGAGTGCCGTGTCGCAGCGGAGAGAAAACAGGCTGCCTACCTCGCAACGTTACGATCGACCACAACACGTGCGGGATGGGATAGATACCGAGAGTTGAAGAGGGAAGCGAGACGCATTTGCAGACAGAAGAAGAAAGAGGCCGAAACGCGTGAGTACGAACAGCTTGATAAGCTGGCCGGCAGGGGTAATGCTCGAAAATTCTACGAAAAAATGCGACGACTTACAGAAGGTTTCAAGACCGGAGCATACTCCTGTAGAACCCCCAAAAGTGATCTAGCCACCGATGCCCAGAGCATACTTAGATTATGGGGGGAACACTTCTCCAGCCTGCTGAATGGCAGTGAACACATAGCACCAGGAGAAGGCGAACCCGATTCCCCAATCGATGACGATGGAGCAGACGTTCCATTGCCCGGCCATGACGAAGTTCGAATAGCAGTTGCCCGCCTGAAGAACAACAAAGCGGCAGGGGCCGACGGATTGCCGGCCGAGCTATTCAAACACGGCGGCGAAGAACTGATAAGGAGCATGCATCAGCTTCTTTGCAAAATATGGTCGGATGAGAGCATGCCCAACGATTGGAATTTAAGTGTGCTATGCCCAATCCATAAAAAAGGAGACCCCACAATCTGCGCCAACTACCGTGGGATTAGCCTCCTCAACATCGCGTACAAGGTTCTATCGAGCGTATTGTGTGAAAGATTAAAGCCCACCGTCAACAAACTGATTGGACCTTATCAGTGTGGCTTCAGACCTGGTAAATCAACAACCGACCAGATATTCACCATGCGCCAAATCTTGGAAAAGACCCGTGAAAGGAGAATCGACACTCACCACCTATTCGTCGATTTCAAAGCTGCTTTCGACAGCACGAAAAGGAGCTGCCTTTATGCCGCGATGTCTGAATTTGGTATCCCCGCAAAACTAATACGGCTGTGTAAACTGACGTTGAGCAACACGAAAAGCTCCGTCAGGATCGGGAAGGACCTCTCCGAGCCGTTCGATACCAAACGAGATTTCAGACAAGGCGACTCCCTATCGTGCGACTTTTTCAATCTGCTGCTGGAGAAAATTATTAGAGCTGCAGAACTGAATAGAGCAGGTACAATCTTTTATAAGAGTGTACAGCTGCTGGCGTATGCCGATGATATTGATATCATCGGTCTCAACACCCGCGCCGTTAGCTCTGCTTTCTCCAGACTGAACAAGGAAGCAACGCAAATGGGTCTGGCAGTGAACGAGGGCAAGACGAAATATCTCCTGTCATCAAACAAACAGTCGTCGCATTCGCGACTTGGCACTCACGTCACTGTTGACAGTCATAACTTTGAAGTTGTAGATAATTTCGTCTACTTAGGAACCAGCATTAACACCACCAACAATGTCAGCCTAGAAATCCAACGCAGGATTACTCTTGCCAACAGGTGCTACTTCGGACTGAGTAGGCAATTGAAAAGTAAAGTCCTCTCTCGACGAACAAAAACCAAACTCTATAAGTCGCTCATAATTCCCGTCCTGCTATATGATGCAGAGGCTTGGACGATGATAACAACCGATGAGTCGACGTTGCGAGTTTTCGAGAGAAAAGTTCTGCGGAAGATTTATGGTCCTTTGCGCGTTGGCCACGGCGAATACCGCATCCGATGGAACGATGAGCTGTACGAGATATACGACGACATCGACATAGTTCAGCGAATTAAAAGACAGCGGCTACGCTGGCTAGGTCATGTTGTCCGGATGGATGAAAGCACTCCAGCTCTGAAAGTATTTGACGCAGTACCCGCCGCGGGAAGCAGAGGAAGAGGAAGACCTCCACTCCGGTGGAAGGACCAAGTGGAGAAGGACCTGGCCTCGCTTGGAATATCCAATTGGCGCCACGTAGCGAAGAGAAGAAACGATTGGCGCGCTGTTGTTGACTCGGCTATAATCGCGTAAGCGGTGTCTACGCCAGTAAAGAAGAAGAAGAATTTCCATATGCACACTTTCCTATCCATTCCTATACATATTAAACGTATCCCAATTTCCATATCCATACTTTCCTATCCATTCCTACCTAACCCAAGTTGAGTACGAAAGCATTAGTCCCGCGCCCACGGCCATCCACCGGACCATTTTCAAGATTTTAAACCAAGGCATACATGAACCAATTTCTGTATCAACTTCAACGAATTGTACAACTGATTGGATGATCCAATAATTGATACCTTACCATCTGTCCTGCCTTGCACCATTGAAAATACTTTGACATGTATTATTTGTTATGAAAAACAAAGAAATATATTATTGCCATGTAGTCATTTTAAGATTTGCAGTGATTGTTATGAAAAATTGGACGCGGAAAAAAAAGGAATTCTGTGTCAACTTTATGTCCAGTGTGTCGGACCATTGTTCAAGAAGCCAAAAACATGTTTGTCTAATTTTCTTTCGTTTATTTTGATTTGGGGTTCTCTTTTTGAATTATTAATATTCCATTAATTTTTCTTAATACGAAAATTTTTTGTTGAATTATTAATGTTCTATTAATTTTTGTTAATATGAAATTCTCTTTCTGAATTATTTATGTTCTATTAACTTTGGTTAACGTGAAATTTGTGTGTAACTATTCAATAAAATACAAAAAGAATTAGAATATTATTGTTTCATTAAAAAAAATGAAAGTGCAATAAGGCCTTTAAGGCTTTATTTCTCTTTCGAAGTGTAATAAAGCCTTTTTTGAAATAAAGGCCTTATTTCACAAGGCGCTATTGCACCTTGCCAATTTTCTCTCCTGTGTTGAAAGCAAAGTCAATAACAAATTTTCTTCCATTGGTAAGCCACGTGTGCTTCTACTAATTGTGTATATTTCATAAGCAATAATGTCCCTTGAGGGACCCCCTCTCGGGCAAAACAGGTTCGCCCTGTTATCAAGCCCAAAAGCAAAAGAAAAAAGCCTCAATCTATAACTAAAGACTCTTTTTCCGCTTTACCATTAATTAAGAAAGAAAACCCAAGATTTTTAGTGGCAAGTGCATCATAAAAGCTATTAGTTCAGACATCATCAATTATCCGAACTAAAAGATGGAAATTTATTAATTTTTGTTAAAAACGTTAATATCGCAAACAGGTTTTTTAGAACAACCACGTTACATGGGATATGTAATGTAAAAATTGAGCTGCATAACAACCTGAATTACTCCAAAGGCACAATCTACGCACCATGTCTTAATGATATTTCAGAAAATGAAATTATTGAAAACCTGAAAGCCCAGGGTGTTGTGTCAGTTTACAAATTTCCAAAATATGTTGATGGCAAACAAGTACCTAGCGGAGAAGTTTTACTCACTTTTGATATATATCAATTGCCTGAGAAATTGGAAGTATCATGGTATACAACTAAAGTACGCCCATACTACCCAAATCCCATGCGGTGTAAAAATTGCCAATTGTTCGGCCACACAGCAAAGCGATGTAATAAAACATCCACCTGCGACTCATGCGCGCTCCCTCCTCACTCTCCAGAAGTATGCTCTCGCACTTTGTGCGCAAACTGCTCTGGCAGCCACCCCGCTTCCAGTAAATCTTGCCCAAAGTTTGTTCAATTGAAACAAGTAATAAAAATTAAAACAGATAGTAAGTGCTCTATGCGCGAAGCGATCAAAATGCAAAAAATGCAAATACCATCATCTCTTAACGAGACCCCTCTTTCCTTTTCTAATGTTATCAAAAAATCAAACAATACACAACCAAACCAAAACAATAATGAAACCCAAGCAGAACAAATACGTTCGAGCAACAACAACACCTATATTAATATAGCGAATGACGCAGCAAAAGAAAACAACGCAAGCCAAACAAACAATATAAATACCAGTCAAACCACTTTTCCAGTCGATGACTCAACAACAACAACAATTATCTCAAATTTTATTACCCAACTTACCTCTTCTGATACTCCCGCTTCCATTTTTCCCCCTTATCCTACCTCCCTTCAGACTTCCAAATACAAATGAAATATGATTAAAATATTACAATGGAATATAAATGGACTATTTAATAATTACCCTGATTTAAATATTTTAATTAATGAATTTTCTCCTGAAATCGTTGCTTTACAAGAGACGCATCTGCCCGCTAATAAGATAGCGTATTCTCCTAAAAACTACACAAGTTACTTTTCTAATAGCAGTAAGCACTTCCTGTAAGCAAGGCATTGCAATTCTCGTTAAAAACTCAATCAACCATAAACTCATCCCGGTCACTTCTGGCATTTCCTGCTTGTCGTTGGAAATTGACATAGGCTTCAAAATCTCTATTGTCAATTGCTACATCCCGCCTCATCAGAACTTTACTAATAGGGAACTTAGTAATATTATCAACACTGTTTCTGCCCCAATTGTTTTGTTAGGAGATTTTAATGCTTGGAGCCCGCTGTGGGGTTCTCCTGCTAGTAATAAAAGAGGAGAAATCATTGAGGATATAATACTTTCTCACAACCTAGTCGTCCTTAACGATGGATCACCCACTCACTTCTTCACTCATAAAACGTTTACCCATCCCGATATCACCCTTGCCTCCACACCAATTGCACCCAAACTTTCCTCCAATACACTTCAAGACCTCCATAATAGTGACCATTTTCCGATTATAACCTCCATTTCCATCCCTAATTGGTATAAAGTAAGACCCACATCAAAGTTCTTAACGGAGAAGGCAGATTGGGCAAACTTTCATCGTCTTTCTGTTTTATTTTCGGACAACAAACCTCTGGCAAAAATAAACGCTGAAGCTGCCACTATTAAAACAATCATCGGATCAGCAGCACATTACGCGATACCACAGTCCAGTACCAAGCATTTCCATGCTAAATTGCCATATTGGTCAAATCTCCTAACAATTTTAAGGAACAATAAACAAACATTATGGTCCAAATACAAACATTCCAGAACTGACAATAATTTCATAAGCTATAAAAAAGCGAACGCGGTGTTTAGAAAAGAATTAAAATCTGCCAAACGAAAAGCTTTAGAAACACTCACCGCCAATATCAACCCATTTTCGAGCACAAAAAAAATTTGGTCAGACATTAAAATTCTTACAGGCTCCTCACAACGATCCAGCATATCATTTATACATTCAGCCCAAGGTCCTATTTATAACCCTCAAGACATTGCTCAGAAGTTTCCGGACACATGGTCAGATAATTCCAACAGTCATAATTTTCACAATGATTTCAACACCTTAAAAAGCCAAACAATCTCTGAAAACTACAATAACCCATTTCCCTTACCCAGAGCCGTCCAAGCAGATGCTCCCATCACATTAAGTGAATTCGATGTAACAATTGCATCGATGACTGGTAAAACTCCAGGATTGGACAAAATTTCCTATCCCATCCTTAAAAATCTCCCTCGATCCCTTAAAATACGTATAATTTCCCTTTACAATAAAATCCTCAACCAGGGAATCTATCCACAGGAGTGGAAGACAGCTTCCATCCTTCCCATCCCCAAGCCCAATAAACCTACTTCTCAAATAGAAAATTATAGACCCATATCCTTACTTCCTTGCATGTCCAAAATTCTGGAGAAAATAATATCTGTAAGAGTTATGTGGTTTGCCAAAGCAAACGCTTTTATAAAACACCAACAATTTGGCTTCCAAAAAGGTTTAGGAGTAACTGACGCTCTGTTATTTTTCGAACACTATGCTTCTACGGCTTTGTCAAACCGAAATCTCGTTTCTGTGCTAAGTTTAAACTTTGAAAAAGCATTTGACAGGATTGGTCCTCACATGGTACTCAGGGAACTTAAAAAATGGAATGTTGGCGAAAAACTATATAATATAATAAAATCGTTTTTGAACCACCGCAAATTTTTTTGTTATTGCCAATAAGCATAAATCCGGCCTACACGATCTGTTTAATGGTATACCACAGGGATCACCTCTTTCTGTTGCGTTATTTACCATTGCGTTCAATGAAATAAGTACAATTATAAGTTCTAGTGGAGCTGTCAAACACTGCATCTATGCCGATGATGTTTTAATATTCTCTCAAACTCAAGATCTAAACCAAGTTAAACACATATTTTTAAATATATTGAATAAAATAAGTAATTGGTCAAAAATTTCAGGCGCTAATATATCGCCTAGCAAATGTAAAACTTTTCACATATGTCGGAAACAAAAGTGCTCCTTTCCTAATATATCCTTTTCAAACGTTGATCTCCCACATACTAATAAATTAAGAATCTTAGGACTTATATTCGACAACAAATTAACTTTCAAAGAGCATAGTAAATATGTTAGAGTTAGTCTTTTTTCTAGATTGAATATAATTAAATTCTTATCTTCTAAATACTGCTTAGTAACATACAAATACTCTTGTCAATATAACAAAAGCTTTAATACATATTATCTAAAATTGACTTCTGACTTTGTATTTACGGACATTGCGCTAATACAAACATTAAGCTCTTGAACACACCTTACCACGCAGCAGTCAGAAGAAGCATTCGCGCCTTCCCAACGTCACCAATTAAGGCAATTTTATCTGAAGCTGGATTACCACATATAAACTACCGGAGCATGCGTAACACCATGATGCTTATACCGAGGCTACTTCACTGCAGAAATGAATTAATTTTTTCGCAAATCAATTGTTCTATACGAAATCCTAAGACTAGTCGTAAGCCGTCTACTATTATGCGTTGCTTAAGTCTAGTTCAACAGCTGAACATCGTAACCACTCCATCACTTCTTAAAACTTCAGAGTATCCTCCAAGTGCGCTTCCAAATTCCTCACTCATCAACATCCTACTTAAGTACCCAAAATATTCTACCAGCAGTAATGAATACAAACAAATGTTTAATGCGGTATTAGAGTCCTTAAATGATGACTGGAACTTATATTATATACGGACGGATCCAAGTCAGACACCAGCACAACGTTTGCTGTGACAAACCAGCTAGTTGATACTATTATGGTCGGTTCCTTGCCATCCTACTGCTCGGTATTTACTGCCGAAGCACCCGCAATATTTGAGGCAGTACAATTTGCTTCCCGAATGCGAAATAAATGCATTATATGTACCGACAGTAGATCTGCAATTGAAGCTATATTTAATAACAATAATGCATCTTTAATATCCAATATTCGTAGCATGCTACTGCAAAGCAATAACTGTATAAAAATAATGTGGGTGCCTAGTCATATCGGAATTCATGGCAACGAAATTGCCGATAAAAAAGCTAAAGAAGCTTCCAAACAACCACTTCACTTCTTTGACTATTTCACCGATAAAGATATACGCAGACTTGTTGAAACATACGTAAATGAAATCCAAGTAAGAGAATGGAGTAATCACGATCACCACTACAAAAAATTTAATCCTGCGGGAACAAAGCCTTTATACCCAGGAAAAGCGACTTGTAAAAATATAAGAACATTTATAAGACTTCGAATAGGACACACAACTGCTACACATACTCACATCTTAAATGGCGTAAATAAACCAAATTGCGTGTTCTGCGGATCAAATGATGTCACAGTTATACACCTCCTCGATACCTGCCCGGCACTTCAACGAATCAGAGCTAATGTTTTTTCTAACAAAAAACCTTCTTTATATCTAGAACGGACTGATGACAGTAACATAGAAATCATATCTAAATATATTTCGCTTTGCAAATTAAATATTTAGTTTAGTTACATACATGCACCCATTTACTTTTGCTTTGAAATTTATCTTTTTTATTGTAACTAAATTTACTTTATATAAATCGATCTCAAATGTGAATATAATAGACTAAGATTTTATAACATAAGCTGAAGGCCCTGGCAGCCAGTGCTTTATATCTATAAGTGGAACGATTATTTATAATTATTTCTCTTTTAAATAAATAAATAAAAAAATTTAGGATGGTTTATGTACACGGCCGTAAACATGTCCCGGAAGGACGGCCATTGTTCATAACCTCCGTGAAATATTTTTATCACATGATGGCACTTTAAGGTGAATGCCTGAACTCGCCTCTTAGCTTTGAATTGCAGACAGCTCTACTCTCGGTTGTGGAGTAGGTGCAATTGCTTTTATTAATCTCAATTGATCGGAGATCATAGCTCTCGTTTCCTCGTACTGGTCTAAGCAGTTTTCGTATTTGGAGCAAGCCGAGGATTTAAAATTTTCCGGAAGATCTGATTCGTCAGATTCTAGAATTGCGTCATACGCGGCTTGGAGACGTGTCCAGAAATTGCTTAGATTTTCTTTTTTTATTTCTAATACCGATTCAGAATTGTCTTGAATCGGTGAAGATCAAAATCGAGTGCAGTATCGAATTATACTGTCACTCTCAGCAATAAATTTAGTATATGAAATATCTTTAATTTTTTTTTGCTTTGTAGCACCTTGCTTTGAGCGTGTAGCTTCAGCAGGTGTACACGGGCTCTTTTCTTCAGTAATCATTTTTTGTACTTTCAGATATTGAATCGATTTAGATTCCTTAGAATCTCCGTTCATTTAGTCAATGAGTAAAAATTTAAAATATGAGAAAGAAAAACTTCTCTCAGTGTATATCTGTTGACAATAAATACGTTTGAATCTTTAAGATAAGCGGTTTGTATGTTTGTTGTATACACAAAGTATCGAATAACGAACACGCGTATTTCGTTTTCCTTATTGTATTTTTGTTGCATACGCAATGTACGAACTAACGAGCGAGTGTTTCGTGTTCTTTATTCCTAATAGTTGTGCTATTAGTTTGTTTTGTTTTCTTTCTATTTTATTTATTGCTTTCACACTCGTTAATTTATACTTGCGTATACGGGCGATAATCAGAAAAGAGAAAAGGGTTATTGACCTTTGTAAATGAAAAATGTGTTTTTTTGCGTTTGCAATCCTGCTTGCTTGTATATTAACAAGAACAAGGGGTATTGCTGAAATATGCCGATTTGGTCTTTGAATATAAAATATATAATTAGATGTTAATATGTCGGTTTTTGTTTATTTTATTTTGTCCGTATATATTTTAATTTTTTTTTTTTTTTTTTTAATTAATATAATGGATTGTTTCCTTAGTAAACGGTTGCATTTACCGCACCGAAATTTTTAAATTGTAATTTTAAATTGAATTTAATTGTGTACACTATGTACATTAGATGCATGTACATACTTATAGGCAAGTTGTATGCCGTGTGTATGCGTGTATATTATTGCCGTACGAATAACGCGGGATGAGAAAATGGCAAAGTGCAAGTATGCTCTTTTAGCACACATGCAAATTTGTGGAAGTTATAAATATTTGAATTTGTTGATACATACATATGTGTGTATGCTAATTTATTTTGTTGTCAATTTTGGTAATAAACATATGTAATTTATATGTATATACGTTGTGAATATTGTGCATATATGTATGGTTGTTCCTTTTACTCGTATTTTAATTTTCGAAATTGCCTTAGCTTACTTAGCGCAATCCTGCGTATACTGTTTTGAGTATAAGGGGTCTGCCGGAAAATGTTGTCAAGTGAATACTTGAAATTGTTTTTTTATAAACTTTGTGTGCTTGGGAACACAAGTGCAAGCATAACTAGGCCTTTAACAGATATATATATATGCCAGCATATATATAATTATATATTACAGTAGAAACTCGTTTATCCGGCCCTCAGTTATACGGATTCGCGATTATCCGGACTACCAATCGCGACCAATTTATATGTACCTACGTAGAAGTTATAGAATCATGAACGTGACGGAACTTGCATATTCCGCTCGCGCAGTGTGGGGTCGCTGCCGCTGCCCCGCGCGTTTCATTATTGTTTTAGTTCATTTGCAATTGTGACTCCGCTCTGACGTGCGTGTCACGTCTACATATTTAAACCTGCCAAAGCGTAAGAGACAATTTAACGACGCTATATGACTTTATGTAAAAAGTCAGCTAAAACAGGGTTGCAATTATATTTTTTCATGACATTGCACGCAAATATACATGATTTTTGGTCTCACATATTTTACAGCCCTTGCAAATAATTTTCTGCGTGTGTTTGTTGTTGTGCCGGTGTACCGAGAGGAAATATATGCAATTCTTGCACCGTGCAAGGGATTTGCAAGAGCGAGAGAATACCCCTAGGGTGATACTGTGAGTCTACTATAACTGAAACGAATTCGTGATATAGCAGCAATGAAGAGAAAAAGTTGCTTACGTCAAATGACAATTACCAAATATTTTAAACCAAATTAAACTTATTACCTACCTACTTACTTCATGATTACCAAATGCAAATTACCAAATACATATTGTAGACAAATTATTCGTACATACGTACCTACATAAATATTTTATTGTATTTCATGATTAATGCTGCAGTTTAGTATTACGTATGTAGTGTAATCTAAGAAAATATGTAAATACATACATACATAAGTAAGTGTTCATTTCTTAATACATTGATTTTCGTTGCAGGATATGAATATCTATTTGTTTTTCTTCATACATTCGATTATCCGGATTTTCGATTATCCGAATGCCTATCGACAACAATTAGTCCGGTTAATCGTGTTTCTACTGTATACTATATACTGTTCATACATATATTTGTACGTACATATGTAATGTACCAAACTGTTTTCGGTTTCCCGGAAATCAACTGTAAGTTCAAACAGTTTGCTAGCAACCGTTTTATTAAAGTAAACAGTTTTTAGAAAAATGAACTGTAACTTTCAACATACATATATGCCAATAAATAAAAATGTTATACGAATAAATGGAGTCGATACACTCACTTTATGCCGCTTTAAGGGTATTTGAGGACTTTAGTATGCGGTTAAGTGGGGGTGTTTGCTTTTGTCGCTGTGTCCCAGTTGTATCCTATTTGTTTCCTGTTGCTGCTGATGTTAATGTTATTAGGGTGGGCCACGGTATCCCTTTCCTCTCTGCTCTTCCTGTTGTTGTTTGGTTCGTACTTATGTACAGATGTCTTTAGTATATTTTATTTCCACAATTATTAATTATTATTATTTATTATTTTTTTGAAAATTATTGCACTTTTGAGTTTATTGTTTTCCTTTCTTGTTTGGTTTTAAGCTTCGCGCCCGTTTAGAATTAAATTAATTAACGCGCCCGGCTTTTTGTTTTTTTTTTGTTTAGTTGTTCAGCACAATATTGTATTTTTGTATTTATATGTATATTTATATGTCTCAAACGCGATTTAAAATTTTTCGTATTAGCATAAAATTTTTTTTCTCCTTTTGATTTTGATTAAAATTTTTTTTTTTGATTTTGATGTAACGGTAGGGAACCGTTTTGTGTTTTCCGTTTTCAACTTTTTTTTTATGTATGTATGTAAGTATTTGTAACTTCACTTTAATTTCACTTGCAATAAACTTTTTGTATATACATATGTATATTGCACTAAATTTTTGTATATGTGTATGTATGTATATGTCGCCTCACTGAATTTTGTGCACGAATTTTTACAAGTTTTTTTTTTTTTTTTTTGAACAAGAGTTTTTTCCAATAGTGCCGTTCTTTGCGGCTCGAAGGACCAATGTTGGGTTCACTGCCCACTTCATTTACCACGTGTGCGCTTTATATGTTTGAAAATAAAAACTCTCGGTATGCACCACTTGTTGGTATATTTCTGTTTTAACAATATAAGTTGACCACTCGATTAGTGGGGGTTTCCTTTTCTTTACAATATAAATTCACTTAATATATTTTTTAACAATGTAAGTTGAACACTCGATTCATGGGGGGTTTCCTTTTTTTAAATATACTTAAATTCACTTAGCATAAGTAACTTCACTTTTACAATAAACTTTAATATTTGACGATGGAACGCTGCGTAGCAGTGGCGGGAAAGCGAAGTCGATTCAAAGGCGGTCGAATCTGTACTGTCCTGTGTATACGCTGACCATTTTTAAGTGTAATGATGTGGTGTGTGTTTGAGTGTGTGGATTCTGGACTCTCGCGTGTGGGTGATGTTGATGTGGACTGTGGTGATGTCGATGTGAGTGTGGTGAGTGTGCGTGTTAGTGATGAGTGTAGGTGTGATGTGGGGCAGGCGACTAAGGCTCTTTAGCCAAGTAAAACTAAGTATAATTTGAGATATCATGTCAACTACCTCAAAAAGTGGTTTCAAGAAAAATGTGTTTAAAGTTTTGACGTTTACCGGTCCAGCCACGACACTAAAATGACATAACTTTTGAATATTGAAAAATACTTTTAAAGTGATATTTTTGAATATCTAAACTATAGATTTATATTCTGTATCCACTCTTTCAATAGCTTAAGACATTGTGACATCGCAATCTTGCTTATATTCTTCTTGGTACTAGCAGAGAACATGTATCATAGAAAAGGTTGACGATGTCGATAATGTTAGTAGACTGTCCTTAATTACTATGCCAAACATGAACGTGATCTGTCAATCAGTTTGTTTACAACGGCTGCTTAAGTGGGTACACCTCAGTAGTGCGATTTTTACAATACAAAAAAATATCGAACAAAGAATTTCTTTCAAAAATCGTTGCGAATGTTGGAAAAGGCTTGATTCAGTTTTATCAAAAACACAGCCCTTGGAGTGGTACAAAGCCTTCAAAGACGGTCAAGCGATCGTTGAAGACATGTAATGAATACCATCGATCAACCACCGTATTCTCCAGATTTGGCTCCGTGTGGCTTTTGCTTGTTCCCCAAACTCAAATTGCCGCTTCTTGAAATAGGGTTTTAGTCGATCGAAAAGATAAAACAAAATTCGCTGAACTAGCTGAAAGGAATCCTAAAAATTGTTTATGAAAAATGTTTCGAAGACTAGAAAAATCGTAGCCTTAAGTGTATTACATTTGTTGGGAATTACTTTAAAGGCGACAAAATAAATTTTGATGAATAATATTTATTTACAATTTCTGGGTCACAAAATATTTTACGTTTTATTCAAAATTGTTTGTCACAATTTATATGTATGTTCAAATTGGCCTATTTCATGATGATTTCAATAAAATCTTTTGAAATATATGATAAAGCAGGGTTTATATTATTCTCTTAATATTTAATAAATATGGGTTTTATAACGGGTGATTTTTTTGAGGTTAGGATTTTCATGCATTAGTATTTGACAGATCACGTGGGATTTCAGACATGGTGTCAAAGAGAAAGATGCTCAGTATGCTTTGACATTTCATCATGAATAGACTTACTAACGAGCAACGCTTGCAAATCATTGAATTTTATTACCAAAATCAGTGTTCGGTTTTTTTTTTTTTTTTTCGGACAAATTTTGTTCAGCGATGAGGCTCATTTCTGGTTGAATGGCTACGTAAATAAGCAAAATTGCCGCATTTGGGGTGAAGAGCAACCAGAAGCCGTTCAAGAACTGCCCATGCATCCCGAAAAATGCACTGTTTGGTGTGGTTTGTACGCTGGTGGAATCATTGGACCGTATTTTTTCAAAGATGCTGTTGGACGCAACGTTACGGTGAATGGCGATCGCTATCGTTCGATGCTAACAAACTTTTTGTTGCCAAAAATGGAAGAACTGAACTTGGTTGACATGTGGTTTCAACAAGATGGCGCTACATGCCACACAGCTCGCGATTCTATGGCCATTTTGAGGGAAAACTTCGGACAACAATTCATCTCAAGAAATGGACCCGTAAGTTGGCCACCAAGATCATGCGATTTAACGCCTTTAGACTATTTTTTGTGGGGCTACGTCAAGTCTAAAGTCTACAGAAATAAGCCAGCAACTATTCCAGCTTTGGAAGACAACATTTCCGAAGAAATTCGGGCTATTCCGGCCGAAATGCTCGAAAAAGTTGCCCAAAATTTCCGAATGGACCACCTAAGACGCAGCCGCGGTCAACATTTAAATGAAATTATCTTTAAAAAGTAAATGTCATGAACCAATCTAACGTTTCAAATAAAGAACCGATGAGATTTTGCAAATTTTATGCGTTTTTTTTTTAAAAAAAGTTATCAAGCTCTTAAAAAATCACCCTTTAAATTCTATAAGTCTTATTTTTTTCTTTCCTCATATTAACATGTTTTTTATAACTTTAAAATTCATAATTTATTCTTCAGAATCTTTGTCATCTCCCTCAAAGTAACACTAAATGGCCCCAATACACTTGCATCAACGTTTTTCCCAATACTCGTAACAGTTCTCGAAGTCAATTTACGGAATAGCTTTCAATGGGCAAGGCGATTCACGTTTAATCGACTTTCATTCGACTCAAAACGGATTCCCCGGAGCTGTTGTCTGAGTTTGATGAATAGCCAGAGGTCACACAGAGCCAAATCAGGCGAATACAATGGTTGTTGCACGATATTGGTTGGAAATTTTGCGAAAAATTCATGAAAAATCAATTTACTATTCAACGGTGCATTATCGTGGTGCAATAAACACAGCCTATAATTCTGACATATTTTTAAGAATAACTTAACGCAAATGACACATAACTCTCAAATAGTATTTCTTGTTGACAGTTTGGCCGCGGTCGGAAGGAATTCGGAGTGCACCACACCTCGATAATCGAAAAAATTGTCGATACAACCTTGATTTTTTCCTGCTTTGACATGATTTTCTCATCTTCGGCTCGGCCTTGTCACGATCATCGGCCTCACCAACAGTAATAGTACGTTTCATGACATCTTAGTAGTCGAAAGGCACTGTTGTACAGACGTTAACCCGAAGCTGTTTTTCGAAAAACAGAAACCTCGTGCTTTCAATTTTCTCAGGGCCAAATTGTATTTCAAAATGGTTTTCCATAATTCTTAGGCTATTTCAACGATGCCAGTAAGATCTCTGACTACACTGTGATAGCTTTTTTCAAAAAAAAAAAGACAAGACCAAACTCGACGGTTTCCCCCTATTTCGGGTCCTACGAATAGAACTGCATCATTACTTTTTTGAGTTACAATCATGGTTTCATACAAAAATTTTTGTTGAAGTTTTTCATCAAAGTGGCCCATTGTAAGAGAAAGGCACATTGTCTTCGGTCTCTAACTTTTTTAATGTTGACTTTTTTGGTAAACTTTCTTTGGCAAAGCTTCTCAGAATAAGTCCGTCTTTAAGTTCTTAGATGACTGTAAACCCCAAAATCAATGTTTTTTGTGTCCTTATAGCCAATATGTCGAAAAAACTGAAATTTAATTCATTTTTTTTAATGTTTTTTCCCTCACGTTTCGTCAATATTTTAATTTACCCTTTGATACTTATATTGTGTACAAATCAGCAAGCAACGAGTCAAGCTTTTTGCCGCTGTACCAATGCTCAAGGGGGGCGGCGACTTGGTGAAATCTTTCTCCATGCTCATCGGATTCAGTCGGAACTTGCTGCTCAAAATGGTCCTTGCGATGGTGAAGGAAATGAATTTTTAAGGACATATTCACACCTAATTCTTCAAAAGCGTCCATCATGTCATCCACATATTTTTTCCAATCTTCAGACCGATGCACTCCTAAGCAATGGTTTATAACGGTCATAACGGAGTTCCAGGCAATTTTTTCATTTGGCCTTAGGAGTTCTCCGAATTTTGCGTTCTTCATAAGTTTTCTTATATCGGGGTTATTGAGAACACCTGAAAATAATGTATCAACATAACATTCGTTCTATTAAAAGACTTAAAATACCTTCTTTTATTTTCGCAACACTAAGTCTTGGAAATATTTCTGTCAAACATTTAAAAGCTCGGCATCTCGATTTATTGCTTTTATGAAATTTTTGACAACTCCCAATTTTATGTGCAGTGGTGGTAGCAAAATGTTATTAGCTGGTATCAGCGGAATATGGATAACATTTGCCACATTTAAATGAAATTCTGTACGAAGCTTCCAATCACGCATTCTATATTGGTTTCCGCGGTACCTTGTGTCCCAATGACAAATGAAGCACATATTTTTTGTGTATCCTGTCTGCAAACCAGTAAGCAAGGCGATAACTTTTAAATCCGCACATATCTTCCATTGATGCTGCTGATACTGAACTCTGTCCAAAATTAATTTCATTGCTTCGTATGTTTCTTTTGTGTTGGAGCTTATGGCAATTGGATTTGTGTTATCCACATACAGCAATCCTGCTTTTAAACTATTTTTCGACGAGTCAATAAACAAGCGCCATTGCTCTGGTTTGTACTCACAGTTCATGTATTGCATAAGACCAGGAATATTTTTACAATACGAAAAAGTATTGTCGCCATTAACCTCAAAGAAATCTAAAAGCGCCTCCTGTCTTTTGCGGTATCCATACACCTTCACATCTTTAGACAATATATTTACCGATCGAAGATGATGTGCTAGGCAAGTCTTTGCGATAATTTCAGCTGTCGTACCATCGTATTCAAACGGGCTTGGGAAATTTCCAAGTGACGACATGGGCTTTCAACTTCGGTTGGGTTATACATTGACAGTAGATCTGTAGGCTCGGTGGAAAATGTTGGCGAAATATATCTGTCAGTTGGACTTGGACGTCTTGGTATTGGAACATTTTCTGAGTGAGATACTGGTAGCTGTGCAGATTGAACACTTTTGTAAACTGTGTTTTTTTTTGAGTCTTGCAAATTTGTTCTTGCACGCGTAGCAGTTACCAGTATGATGCCTTTGTGGATCTATCCAAATCATTGGGATGCCGAACCCCATTTTTAGGCACAGTCTTTTTGACCAGTTATGCAGGTTGTTGTTGCATTGCGTGCAAATGGTATTTGGCACCCAATCTACGTCTCTTATGACGGGCAAATCGAACTATTCCTCGTAGATGCCGGCAGTTCCCGAAGATATTTTGCGTCTACTCCAAGGGCTTGTAAATTTTCCACATACGTAGCAGAACAACGATAGGCCAATTGGACACTTATTCATTTTAATTTATTTTCTTAATATACAAGGCACTAAAACAATGTTCTTTCCGCGAAGTCAAAGTCAAATTAACATTTCTTTCAAACTATACTTGTTGTTATTTCTTATCAGTGCAGTGGTAAAAACTTGACTCGTTGCTTGCTGATTTGTGTTGGACATTGATAGATGAGTCTTATTAAATTTAATTTAAATATTGTGTACAAATTTTGATACTTATTGATAACATTTATAAGATACAAAAAAATAAAATAAAACAGCACACAAACATAGTTAGTGTAGTTTTTTTAAAAAATACAATTTTGTTAAGTTTTTTTTCTAATGGTTAGTTTGCTCAGAACGTTGTCTTTGCTTAAGTTTCTTTCTATTACAAGATGTCACTTAATGTATAAGTGTCAAAGGGTAAATTAAAATATTGACGAAACGTGAGGGAAAAAACATTAAAAAAATGAATTAAATTTCAGTTTTTTCGACATATTGGCTATAAGGACACAAAAAACATTGATTTTGGGGTTTACAGTCATCTAAGAACTTAAAGACGGACTTATTATGAGAAGCTTTGCCAAAGAAAGTTTACCAAAAAAGTCAACATTAAAAAAGTTAGAGACCGAAGAAAATGTGCCTTTCTCTTACAATGGGCCACTTTGATGAAAAACTTCAACAAAAATTTTTGTATGAAATCATGATTGTAACTCAAAAAAGTAATGATGCAGTTCGATTCGTAGGACCCGAAATAGGGGGAAACCGTCAAATTTGGTCTTGTCTTTTTTTTTGACTATCACAGTGCTATTAATCGTCGATTTTCAGGCACCAATTCCTTTCTTTTATTAACATGTTGATGTTGATGGCCGTCCTGGACGTAGTTCGTCATCAACGCGTTCTCGATCTTCTTTTAATAATTTGTACCAACCAAAAATATTGCCCGTGGCAAAGAACAATCTTTTACAACGTTTTAAACATTTCGGTACCAGAAATTTAATTCCACTCACAAAAATTAATGGAACTTCTTTGTTACAAAATTTTACTAATCGTAAAAATCGCCGAATGTACTTCATGTACTTCAGAAATGTAAGCGTATACTAATGATTATTTTGATGTGTCTAAATGAAGCAAAAGAGTAAATTTGTCGAAAGATCGACGCGACGACAAGCTTTACCTATAAACCATCGTAAAAATATGTGAGCAAGCCAACAAATCGCCGTAGATTTTTGCGAGCCGCAGAAACCGACAAAAGCTTTGTTGCCATTTTTGTCCCTTTTTTCTGTGTTTTGTGGGTATGCGGAGTTGACATTATTTTCCTTCCGGACGGTATATCAAAAAGTTGTTCAATTTATGATTTTTAGCTGTATATATAACAGCGAGCCCATATTATCACAGATAAGTGATAATATTGTAATTCTATTCCTTCTTTATTGACGAAGACACCACTTACGCGTCATTTAGAGATTCCAAGTGTAACCAGGTCCCTCTCCACCTGGTCTTTCCAACGGTGTAGAGCTCTTTCTCTTCCTCTGCTTTCTCCCGCGGGTACTGCGTTGAATACTTTCAGAATTGGAGTGTTTCCAACCCTTCGGTTGACTTGATCTAGCCAGCGTAGCCGCTGTCTCTTAATTCGCTGAACTATATCAATGGTGGAGTGCAATAAAGCCATACGCAATAAAGCCATAAGGCAATAAAGCCATATTTTTTGGTAATAAAGCCATATGGCTTTATTTCCAATGGGAAAGAGAAATAAAGCCATACAAACAATTTTACAAATGAGAAATAAAGCCATATCTTGTAATAGGCGAATTTACAAATTCTTTTCGCGTAGAACTCCTTTTTGCGTGAGCGGCCTTCGGCCGCGCTTCAAAAACAATAACTCTAGTCGGTCCAACACTGGGGTGTATCAAATTTTTTTCGCGTAGAATTCCGGGCACCGCGCCCCGCTGGCCTCATCTTCGCGCTAATGCAGATATATTTATTTCCTGTATACTTTCATGCGCGTTAATTGCCTAATATTAATTATTCGGAGTTGTTTGTATCCACATTGCGGAACAATACTGAAAGTGGCGTCCATCAAATAGGGCTGGTAATTTTTGTCTCACCAGCAACGCTAAACATTAACTGAAACCCCTAAGCTAAGAAAGAAACAAATTTGAAAGCGAAATGAAGCCATACCAATTGCAATTGGAAACAAAGCCATATAGGATTTATGGCTTTATTACCAAAATAATATGGCTTTATTACCAATATGACTTTATTGCGTATGGCCTTATTGCACCCCACCATATCAATGTCGGTGTATAACTCGTACATCGTTCCATCGAATGCGAATGCCAATGCGCTAAGTACCATAAATCTTCCTCAGAACCTTTCTCTCGAAAACTCGAAACATCGTCTCATCAGATGCTGCCATCTTCCATGCCTCTGCACCATGTAGCAGGACAGGAATAATAAGAGACTTATATAGTTTTGTATTTGTTCGTCGAGAAAGCTCTTTACTTCTCAGTCCAAAGTAACACCTGTTGGTAAGAGTTATTCTACATTAGTGTTAATACTGGTTTCTAGATAGACGAAATTATCTACAACTTCGAAGAAATGACTGTCAACAGTGACATGAGAGGCAAGTCGCGAGTGCGACGACTGTTGGATGTCAGAAGATATTCGTCTTGCCTTCGTTTACTACCAGACTAATTTTCTTCACTTCCTTATTCAGTCTGAAGAAAGCAGAACTAACGGCGTGAGTGCTGATATCACTATCATCGACGTACGCCAGCAGCTGTACCCTCCTGTTAAACATTGTACCTTCTCAATTAAGTTCTGCAACTCGAATTATTTTCTCCAAGAGTAGATTGAAGAAATCGCACGATAGGGATCAGCTTTGTCTGAATTTTTTTTTTTTTGGTATCGAAAGGCTCGGAGAAGTCCTTCCCGAACCAGACCTAGATTTTAGTTTGATCAACGTCAATTTACACAACCGTGCTAGCCTTGCGGGGATACCAAATTCAGATATAGCGTATAAAGGCGTTTTCGTGCTCTCTAAATCAGCTTCGAAGTTGGGGAAGAGGTGGTGTGTGTCGATCCTCTTTAAAGCCACACTGATAAGGGTTGACGGTGAGCTTTAGTATTTCAAAAAATACGCTCGGTAGAACCTTATATGCTATTTTGAAGAGGCTTATCACACGGTATTTGACGCCAATCTTCGGGTATGTTTTGTCCGAGCATATTCTACAAAAGTTCTTCGGCGCCGCTCGGCCGGCAATCTATCGCCCTTGCGGCTTTGTTGGTCATCAGACGGGTAATTGCTTTCGAAATTCTTCACGGTCGAGCAATGTAACGCTTGTTAACAATTAAAAATCTAATAAATTCAACAAAATATGCTTCTTTATAATTGTATGCTACAAAAGTAAAACTTATACTAACTGTAAGTATTTTTAAATAATACAAATAATGTAAAACTTGATATAATAGTGTTCAAACACAATTTCTTTTTTCTACATAAAGAACCAAAATTTACTTATAAAAGTAAAACAATTATGGGTGTAAATTTAAAGCTTAATATATAATGTTATTTAATATTAATAACGTTATTTAAAAAAAAAAAACTTTAGGGAGCAAAAATTACATACATAGAGCGATTAATTTTGTATTCACCAACTATCTGTACGGCCTAGAAAGTAGCTAGGTATATAAGTAGCCATTGGTATAAAATGGCGTTATCGGAGCCTATAAATGTCTTTGATTATTTTCTGTATCGTTTTGAGAAGATCGTTTGTAAAATAAACTTATATTGGTACAATATCCAGGACTCTTACCTGCACAAATCTCTGTGCCACTAGTAAAAAAAATGAATTTTTCACACTTAACGTTATGTACTATATACCAACCAAAATTTCTTGAATGAACTGGGTAATGCAACCCTTCGATTGAGATTTTTCTAAGTATGCCTGTTTTAACTGTTGTTAGTTAAAATGCAAAATGTGAGTGCCCGGTCTCTTGTAGACTTACCCTAATTAATTTTAAGTACATTATGACTATCATACGAGTATATCAATTAGTATTAAAGTGGTGACAACTAGCTGTAGTGCCCATATAACTAATATAAGGATTTTCAAACATCTGGTTGACTTTCCTCGCTATATGTATATTCTTCATGATATGTGAGGTACTTTAAAAAAAGCTCAGAAACCGTGATCTAAATCTCATATCCCAAAAATCATCAATTCCGTTCTTCTGGTTGATCCTTGTAAGATACAAGGTTACACTCGAACTTAGCCGTTCCTTACTTGTTAGCTATCTTGTCAAGCAATCTCAACAAAACTTGACAGAAACTGTGCGCTTAGAATCTTGGAATAACCACTTTCAAGAGTGAAAAATGTAACGGCTTTATAACTATCTTATCTCCTACGCCACAGGCCCATTCGAAGCCACGATTGTTTTTCTCAGGTTTAACAGGAAATAAAACTGGTTTAATATTTTACTACACAAAGCAAACTTCCGATGTACTTTAAATAACACAAAATGTACTTCGATTTGTATACTCTTGCAAAATCTTGCTACGGAGTATAAAAGTTTTGTATCACCTAAATCTTATTAGGATGCATGTAGGGTTATACGTATATATAATATATTAATGATAAGGATGACGAGATGAGTTGAATTTCGAATGATTGTCTGTCTTAATAAAGCTTGCCATACATGTTTCTTAGCAAAAAATTGAGCATGAGTTAGGTTAGTTAGGTTAGGTGAGATGGCTGATCTCGCACATGGACTAATAGAAGTAGTCCTTTGTGAAGCCATTGAAAATCGAACTCCCGTGTTCGGACTTAGATATCGGCAAACCGTTTAGTGTCCAATACAAATTTGCAGAGGCGCTTAATTTCTATGCCCGCCATGTCGGCGGGTAGTCTGAAGCTATATGCCCCCAAGTGTCTAAGTCTTGACCTTCCAAAAGCAGGGCAGTCAAGAAGGAAGTGCTGGCTAGTTTCTACTGCATCTTCTTCCAAGCAGATTCTGCATGCGGCGCCCGGTAAGATTCCCAGTCTTACAGCATGTATGCCAATAGGGCAGTGGCCCGTCAGGAGCCCCATCATCCAGTAGTAGAGAAGAAGAGGATGCAGGAGTACCTACCCGTTCCCATTCTACCGATAGCGATACTCGCACTGTGAATGCGTTCAAGGCTAGTATCGCCGCTCTGCTATCTGAGTGAATGGTCACTTCTCTGAAGGTAGACACTCTTTTGAAATAGTCGGGAAGTCTGAAGCTGGATTTTATGGAGAGCTCCCGACAGTAGACCCCCCCCACCAACCTTCCCACCAAGCTTCGACCCATCAGTAAAGAAGCTTACTGCCCCTCTCTTCCAACGACCTCTTCCCGGCCAAACCTCCCTCGTCGGTATATGTTCAGAGAAGGAGCCACCGGAGTTCGATATGGCGACTCCATGATCCAGATGATCCGGTATGCAGTCAAAGCTTGTGAGGATATCCGAGTGTTCAGATGCACGCCCCTCTAGGAACCCAGACTCCCTGAGCCTAATAGCCACCTTTGCGGCCATACATCTTCCGGCAATATCCACCGGCGTTATGTTCAGAATTGCATTAAGTGCGATGGTTGGGGTGGACCTTAATGCACCGCACATGCTGATGAGCGCAGCTCGTTGAACGCTCTCAAGTTTCTTTGCAAGTGTGGTGTTCTGCAAAGCCCTCCACCACATGAAGACTTCATAGAACATTATGGGTTTGACTATGGTGTCATAGAGCAAGAGTACCTCTAGCCAATAGCTCCTCTATGCCAATAGCTCCTCTACAGCAATGTAAGGCAACGATGCCTTTTTTGCGCTCTTCTCGATATTCGGCTTCCATGAAAGCTTCTTATCCATAATGAGCCCTAAATATACTTCACTGTACCCGCAGGTTGTAAGCGAATACCTCTCGATAGCGGTAACGGCGCCTCCGGGAACTTGTATCGTTTACTAAATAAAACCTTTTCTCCTTTTCTGTTTTATTTGGATTGATGGCGAGTCCACTTTCGACCGCCCATTTTGTTACAACGCTGAGATATCCCTGCGTCAACTCATACACGGTGCTTAGAAACTTTCCTTTCACCATAAGTGCTACATCGTCTGCATAGGCAATCACCTGACAGCCAAGATCCTCTCGCTTTTTGAGAAGGTCGTTAACGACTAGGATCCATAAAAGATGAGAAAGAACCCCCCCTTGCGGGGTTCCCCTGCTCACACTCCGTCGCGCGCTCGCGCTGCCCCATTCTGTTTCGACCACTCTGTCGCACAGGAGACTGAAAATGAGGTGCTTGAGGTTCGATTCAACCCCAAGACCGTCTAGTGCAGCTACGACTGCCTCTGGCAGGACATTGTTGAAAGTCGAAACCGCGAAGTCCTTACCCTCAATTGCTTCCTCAAGCCACGACTCGATAGTGTGCAAGGCAGTGTCCACTGACCTTCCTTTACGATACGCATGTTGCGCTCCTGATAGAGGGTCCCTCGGAATGCGCCTCCTTAGATACCAGTCCATCAGTCTCTCCAAAGTCTTTAGTAAAAACGAGGAGAGACTGATGGGCCTGAAATCCTTGGCCGTGACGTGGGAGCCCCTGCCAGCCTTCGGGATGAACGTAACCCTGACTCGTCTCAAGGCCTCCGGGATGTAACCTAATCTGATGCAGTTCACATAAATCGGTGCCAACCAGCCGCATGATGCCTTAACAGCCTGCTGCAGCTGCGCAGGTATGATGCCGTCCGGTTCCGTGGACTTGAACGGTTTGCACGAATTTATCGCCCAAGTCAAGTGACGCTCATCCAGAAGGTCGACAAAGGCCGTGCGGTCAGCATTCAACACTCCGACAGATACCTCCGTAGAGGACGTGTTACTAGGGAAGTGAGCATCAAGGAGCATCTGTAGTGTCTCTTCACTGCTTAGCACCCACTTTCCATTTACATCCTTAAGGTACCCCAGGAACACAGGGTTTTCGCGGGGATAGCCTAGATCTAGAGGACTCGTGAAAGCCCTCCACTTTTTGGCAGAAGCTCTTCCACGAGATCCTCTTAGCCTTTCATAGCTCGGACTTGTATATCGAAAGTCCTGTTTTATACAGGCCATTAGTTCGGTTTTGACCAGCATACAGGCTCTATTTCTACCTGCATCCTTGGCCGCCAGCAGCTCATGGCTCTTCGTCCTTAGTCCAGATATTCCGTTGCCAGTTAGCCACGGTTCCTGGATCAGGACCACATCGGCTTTGTCTTGCTCCAGACGAAGCAGTAGATTGGCGGAGGCCGCCTTTGCGTGATGGAGCGCCAGTTCAGATACCTGACCAGCATGCTCACCACCGTAGCGTTCCACTATCTTTGCCGCTAGTCGACGGTCCGACTTCAGCTTCCTAGCTAAAGCCCCTTTGGTAATGCCCCCTGTGGTCCCCTTCATAATTCTAGCAGAAGTTCCTCTGCTAGTGCTGGCGATTCCACCGTGTATGAAGGCTCCACCCTTCACTACTTGTTTTGCCGGCGGGTTTGCGCCGGCTTCCCTCATCCTGCCGCCTGATGGGGAGACTCCTATCAGGGTCTACTGCTACCTGGCGACGATTTCGTCATCCCGGGATCAGCAGCCCCCTCTGGGACAGATCTGGGTGTCGATTTCGACTAACCTTCACCTCCCTTCGTCACCTTCTCGTCCGTATTTGTTGGTGTGTTCATGCTATAAGGGTCCCCAGTCAGAGCCGCTATCCGTCCCCCGGAGAGGTAGTCGCCCATGGTTATCTCAGTGATGAGGCCAAGGCGAGGGTTAACGTACGCCCTTATGAGGCAATACGTTCAGAGCCGACCAGCGTAAAGAAGGAGTCCTCTCAACTTACACCTACCACACCAACTTAATGATGACGGGGGTGGAACGTACTCTGGGGCCTGCCAAGGTTTTAACGGGACGGAGGCAGCTTCGACATTAGCCCGACAGCCATTTCTGATGGGTGTCACCCCATCATACTCAGGTGCCAGAATGCCACCACCACCAGGGTTCTATCAGATCCAGATAAGTTTCCTATTCTAAAAACCAGTTCGATGCCAAAAAGTCGTCAAGGGAGTTGTAAGGCCGTGAAGGCATGAGATAGAATATCGGTATAATCATACTGCCACGACCACAAAACGCCATTAAACAGAAACGCATAAAGCGCCATAACTAAGCCGTAAATAAAGATAAAGATTTGGCAGGATGAATCAAACTAAGGAGGAGTACATCTTTAAAAATCGGAAGTGACCCCGCCCCTAATAAATTTAAGGTATATATCTTCCAAGGTTGCATTTTATTTCTGTAAACAAACAAGTAACAAAAATAAGTTTTAATCATCGAAAATCGCTTTATTGGTTTTCAATATATTCTCAATTAAGATCTATACATTTTTGCATTCATTAGCCTATTTTCGAAGCACTTTTGTCACTCTGATTGGGGTTGTCGAAAACCGTTGATCTTTTATCTTAGGAATAATAAAAGAAGTCATTCGATGTTATAGATGCTATCATGATGCCATAGACGTGATTCGTAGTACCGCTATCGTTTTGTTTTTAGAAAATTTGTGTGGGATTCAACGTGATAAATTTTTTTTACAGTCAAACAAATGTTCATGCAGTATTGAATATATGTTTCAATTTCACAATAGGTTACATGTTGTTCACATTATCCCATATAAAGGTTACTGCAAAAAGACCGGGCTTAATATACCTTGTTTATTATTTCCTACCTTTCAGCTGACTTTGATCCAATTAGATTGATCGAAATATGGGATGTTTTTGCAGACATTTCGTACTCTTGTAACATGCCGGGACCAATGCCAGGAAAATAGCTTAAGGTGCACAACTTCAACTAAAGGATGGGAATCCAAGCAATTATATACATTTATATAACTCATACACTGTCCGCCATGTTTGACATAAGATTTGTTAGAGTAACGAAAATAAATATATGTAGTACTATATGGGAATTTTGGCAATTCATAGACCACTTTCACATATTTTTGGCACTAAACTATAGTATATTCAAAATCATACGTAAAGTTAATTTTGACGAAAGTTTGACGATCTTATATTAAGTACATAGATAGTAATGACCCGATTTTATTTCTTTTTGCCAATACCACATAAAATTAAAAAGCCACAGGTTAATAATATGCTCCCAAGGTTTCATCAAGGTTCCTCACATTCAACCACCAACCATTTGGAGTGAAATCAGCCCGCTATTCGAAAATCCTAATATTAGTTACATATATGGAGGCTAGGTCAGGTGTCGCCCAATTTAGGCACAAACATACACCGTTATCAGTAAAATTCGTCCTCTCAATTTTATTAAGATAGCTCAGATATTGGCCTTTATATGCGGTATAAAGTTCTCAGAAGTTCTAAATTCTTTAGGTATATGGAGGCTAAAGAAAATATTGATCCGATTACCCAATTTTAACACACAGATATAACATTATCAGGAAAAAAATGTCTCTGAATTAAATTATAATAACATTGATCGACATTTTCTGTTAAAAGTCAGTTTTGGTCCGATTTGGCCAATTTTTGATCATAAGGTGTCATACTTCACAGGGACTATTCGTTCAAAGTTGAATGTATCTCGTTATATTAATTCCTTCTTGATTTGTATACCGGAAAGTAAAAGAAGCAAAAGGAATTTAAACTTGTGTTATGTGGGAAATAGGCGTGATTGTGAACCAGTTTCGCCCATTTTCAGCCTGTGCCATAGTAATATTAAGATAATGTTATTTACCTAATTTGATTCAAATCGGTCGAGCAAGTCTCGAGATATAGGATTTCACTTAAAAGAAGGCAATGTCCAATTTTAATATGTCCAATTTTAATATTCTCTCGCTGGAGTTTTGGTTATTGATTTATCGTGCTTTTAGTAATTTTTAATACTACCGATATATGGGAAATGATATGATCCTTTTCAACACTGTAGGTAGGGGCTGGTATAGAATTTATCTAAAACGAATTTGGCAATTTTGGCTAAAACGGTTTGAGAGATATGTCCATTAAACCTATTAGAGGGCGGGGACTCGCCTACTTTTCTCCATTTGTTAGCCCAAAGGTGCCTAAACTAATGGTAACGTAAGTATCAGCCGAAATCTCCCTGTTCACAATTTCAAATCACTTTAATAATTCAATCACCTCCTTAATTTGGTCAGCTCGGAGGCATTAACCATAGTGAGTGCTTCTGGGCGAGTGAGCAGTACTTCTCTTAAAAGGAGCTAACTGGACAAAGCTCTCTAACATATAAAAACACGAATTCCATTGCGTTCTTACGTCAAGAATCATTTTCTTGGTATTACTTGTAGAAGCCCCGATGTCTATTTGTTTCTTCCACAATTTATCACTGGCATTAACACTTCTTTTAATAAACTTAACAATGTCACGCACCTTAGTTATCAAATCTGATACTTCCGTGAACTTATCTATTGATTGCGTTACAACCAAATTAAGCGTGTGTGCGAAATTGTCCAAAAAATGTATTGTTACCCCAAGGAACGACTGATTTTTCATTGTCTCCGTCCATATGTCGTACGTTAGGCAATAACCGTCGCACCTAATACTACGAGTACTATACTCTTTGAAAATTGAAGACAGCGCTTCACATTTTTCATCTACTCGTAATTTTATTGTTTCTCTACTTGGAACTTTAAAAAGCGGAACCAGTTCTTTCATCATCTGCAGAAAATCTTTTCCTTCTACAGTGGAAAATGGCTTGTTGTCCATTATAATATATTTCACAATTGCTTCAGTAATTTTCCTTGATTAGGGCCATCTTGGTAAGAACTACTTTTGACCAGCTCAAAAAAGTCTTTCACATTAGGTTGGATCAACGCTAGCAACTGATCTGATTTATTTTGCAGTACTGACGGAATACATGTACTAGGAGATAATTCAATACATGCAGTCTTTTATTACTATTGTCGGATAACTCACTTGACGCTGTCGTCCCAGCGGTTGGTGATATGTTAATGATTTCCGAAATTTTTCGCTGTTTTGGTTCCGAGTGAGCCGTTTGGACGAGCATTCTGCATTATCAACTTGATCGAGTAATACCTTTTTATGTACATTCTCAACGTGACAGCGAAGATTCGACGTGTTACCTGATGTTTTTAATTTCTTGTTGTAGAGTTTGCATGTGGCGGAAGCGTCTGAATTTCTTATAAAGAAACTTTTAATTTTGAAGGCAGCATTTTGAAAATCTGAAATATTATGTACATAATTAAACGTCTAACGCAATTATTTACATATATGTATTTTATATTCACTACACCTGTAATAAAGTTATGATTGACAACAGATGAATTTGAAACAAAACTTATATTAAACGCTCAAAAACAACTTCTAAAACACATAGCACAAAATAGACTGTCACACAAAATGTATTTTCGATTTTTTTTTTAACTTATATCGCATTAATCCATAAGCGAATTCTCAGTATTATTCAAGTGCACATTCAACCGACGAATTCTCCGTATTTTGCACCAAAACACATGACAGTTTGCTAAAGTTTTTGACAAAAACATCGATGTTTCAGAATGATTCTTTCCTTTCCAGCGTACATATCAAGAAGCAATGAATATTGCGGGATAAAACTTTGCACAAATAAGGTATGCCAGCTTCTGAAAAAAGACTGTTCAAATCCAACAAAACTGTTTAACTGTTGTTGGCCTCCAGTGCCTATAGTTGACTTTTTACCGCAAATTTATACATATATACATAATAAGTATAAGATATAGATATACGAGGTGTGTTCAAAAAGTATCGCGAATTTTGTGTTTTTTCAAAAATTATTTATTTATTCATGAATATCTATTTTGTCCCCTTCAAAGTAATCCCCATGAGATATTATACACTTGTGCCAACGATTTTCCCAATCTTCGAAGCACTTCAAAAAATCATTTTTTTTATCATCTTCAGCTCCTCCTTCGATGCCGTCTTTATCTCGTCAAGAGAAGCGCCTCTTCAGTTTAGGGAACAAGAAAAAGTCACAGGGGGCCAGATATGGGGAATACGGTGGCTGCGGCATCATTAGTGTGTTGCTTTTGGCCAAAAAGTCGCGCACAAGCAACGATGTGTGAGCAGGGGCGGTATCGTGGTGCAAAAGCCAATTTTTGTTCTTCCACAAATCCGGGCGTTTATGGCGGATTGCTTCGCGCAAATTGCGCATAACTTGCAGGTAATATTCCTTATTGACCGTTCTTTCCTGTGGCAAGAACTCATGATGCACCACGCCCCTGCAATCGAAGAAAACTGTCAGTTACGATTCGCGATACTTTTTGAACACACCTCGTATAATTGAAATTCAGGGATAATCCTTGCCTGACAATGGTATGATGGTGTGTCAAAAATGGGTTACATCGGGTCCAGCTGACTTTATACCGCATATATCGGCCAAAAATTGAGTTATCTAAATGAAAACGAGAGAGCGTGTTTTACTGTAAAAGTGTATCTTTGTGCTTAAAATTAAAAAAAATTGGACGAAAATTAGTTTGTGTCATGTTAATTGTATGTAGTATTGGCAAAAATAAATAAAATTGTGTCTATACTACCCCCAACACCCATATACGTCATATACATATGTAGTTATATGGTACTATGAAATTCGTTTTTCTAACAAACCTTATGGCGAAAATGTCGGTCAGTGTATCCGCTGTATACGAGTATAACTATATAACCACATGATTGGAATCCAAACATATATATATATTAGGGTGTGTCATTTTGAGGCAACCTTTTTTTTTCAACTGAAAAACAAGCTCAAAACTTTCGAAAATGTGTAAAAAAAAGTCACTCAGAGACTTAATAAAATTCGAACGTCTACGTTTAGGGCACACAAACATTACGCACAGTTACCACATCACAAATACTCCACAATTATACTGCCACTTTTGTAACCAAACCACAAACATTAATATATCCCATATCCTAGTAGATTGTGCACTTTTCCAATCCAATAGAACCAAATTTTTTGGAGGCACCAATCCTTTAACTTTCTTGTCCACTCCAAACACAGTTAATGTAAAGAAAATCGTAGCATATCTCAAATCCACCCGGCTGTACTATAAAATTTAATTTATTCCTTTCCTTACATAAAATCTAATAACGGGTGATTTTTTTGAGGTTAGGATTTTCATGCATTAGTATTTGACAGATCACGTGGGATTTCAGACATGGTGTCAAAGAGAAAGATGCTCAGTATGCTTTGACATTTCATCATGAATAGACTTACTAACGAGCAACGCTTGCAAATCATTGAATTTTATTACCAAAATCAGTGTTCGGTTCGAAATGTGTTTATCGACAAATTTTGTTCAGCGATGAGGCTCATTTCTGGTTGAATGGCTACGTAAATAAGCAAAATTGCCGCATTTGGGGTGAAGAGCAACCAGAAGCCGTTCAAGAACTGCCCATGCATCCCGAAAAATGCACTGTTTGGTGTGGTTTGTACGCTGGTGGAATCATTGGACCGTATTTTTTCAAAGATGCTGTTGGACGCAACGTTACGGTGAATGGCGATCGCTATCGTTCGATGCTAACAAACTTTTTGTTGCCAAAAATGGAAGAACTGAACTTGGTTGACATGTGGTTTCAACAAGATGGCGCTACATGCCACACAGCTCGCGATTCTATGGCCATTTTGAGGGAAAACTTCGGACAACAATTCATCTCAAGAAATGGACCCGTAAGTTGGCCACCAAGATCATGCGATTTAACGCCTTTAGACTATTTTTTGTGGGGCTACGTCAAGTCTAAAGTCTACAGAAATAAGCCAGCAACTATTCCAGCTTTGGAAGACAACATTTCCGAAGAAATTCGGGCTATTCCGGCCGAAATGCTCGAAAAAGTTGCCCAAAATTGGACTTTCCGAATGGACCACCAATTCGCAGCCGCGGTCAACATTTAAATGAAATTATCTTCAAAAAGTAAATGTCATGAACCAATCTAACGTTTCAAATAAAGAACCGATGAGATTTTGCAAATTTTATGCGTTTTTTTTTTAAAAAAAGTTATCAAGCTCTTAAAAAATCACCCTTTATATTACGCGAGCTGAAGGTCTTTGCTACCATTGCTCCTATCCTACTACTAGCCTATAATTTTAATTATAAGTTAGTCATGTATAATAATAATAATAAAGTCACTCAAAAGATGAGCTCTTGGTATTAATATTAAGAGGTGGCTATTTCAAATTTTCTGTTTTCAATATAAATACATGGAAAAAAAATCATTTTTTTTTTGTGGTGGTTATTGTGCGGAGGTTTTAATGTGCACGCGACGGCGGCCAGTAGGGATGGTAAAATCGATTCCGGTTCTACTCGAGAATCGAGTTTTCTCGTAAAATAATCGATTTTTCGAATGTCAAGAACCGGTTCTTAATCCACTTCGACTACTGAAAATCGATTATTTAACGAGAAAACTCGATTCTCGAGTAGAATTGTTTTGCATCTTAGGGCATTTCCCCAGCAAGTTGCAAGCGCAAGATCATAAAATGTTCGGTTGCACCTGAAATTAGTCCGTTTTTACATTAGGGGTATTCAGACCGAACTTGTTAATCTGGTAGTTCGTTAGTTGATACTTCGTTAAAACACTTAACTGTGAAGATAATATTTGCTGAATTCAGTAGTGGGTGTAAATTTTGTATCAAAACAGCTGATTCAGTTATATTAAATACTTACTTTTGAAAAATTTTTCAGAAACTAATTTGGAGTAGACAGCAAACATATTTTTTTGCAATGAATTAAGTTAACTTTTGAGGCAACAACGCAAAGGAAACTGCTGAGTGATGTTACGAAGTAACGAAAAAACTATCATGCTTGCCAGTCTGGTACTTCGTCACTCGGTAAAACGATAAAAAACTACCGAGTAACAACTAACGAATTAACAAAGCTGGTCTGAATACCCCTATAGTTAATATAAAGTTTTGCCAACACCTGAAGGTATTTCCATAGCTTTTGTACTTGCAAGTTGCAAGAGAATAAAATGTTCGGTTACACCCCAACTTAGCCCTACCTTACGTTGTTTGTTTACTATTTCAGATTTTCCTGGAATGTGTTTTGCTTCCACACGTTGTGCTACAGTCGAACCTAGGAAGACATGGGAGCTGACACCCTTTTGCGGTCGCTCAACTTGTGTTCAGAACGATGAAACCCCATCCAAGTATTATTTATTTAAAATTAATAGTTATTTATTTAATAGTTTCAACAACCGTTTTCATAATTTTCACTCCTGTTTCAATCCAGGTTATTGGAGTTGGTAGAAGATTGCGGCCCACTACCGTTAGCCAATGATAAATGCAAGCTGGACACTGAAAAAACAAACAAGACGGCACCTTTCCCGTACTGCTGCCCTATCTTCACCTGCGAATCTGGTGTTAAGCTTGAATATCCTGAAATTCCTAAGGAAGAAACGAAAAAGGAATAGTTTTTTATGGATATGGGAATATTTTGTTATGGTTAAATAAAGGAGGTTAATAAATCACAACCATGGATCGATTACGATTTAAATACATTTGTCTGCACCTAGCGATATAATCATGATTTGATATTCATACATTTGATAATACAGTAACTCAAGGAAATATCAAACGTACCAATTGTATTATACTTTAAACGACTTTACTTCTTCCCTCTTTCGACGCTGAAATAAAAGAATTAATTTAATAAAATATATACGATTACAGAATATTTGCTAATAAAAATTAACATATTTGCCAATTTACATACAATCAACAATATATTGTACATGTACATACAAAAATATTATTGTCTTTATAATTTCAATTAAACAGGAAAATTTAAGTGTAATAGTATCTGTCTCCTAAAATTTATTCTGAAAAATATGAAAGCAATGAGAAACTGAATCAGCTTTTGGATATTTCACTACTATTGCTTTAGTGGATGGAGTCATGTGTAGAAGTTCATGCAAGTGAGGAAAGTTCTCTGATTGCCATTCACTTGGGAGTGGCCAGAAACGATCCTTTTACATGTGACTCAAGCAGCTCACGACTTCCGGTCTTTGACCAAGTATCCTCTGGGTAGCCTAAGAACATCCGTTTGAAGGCGAGCTAACGTGAGAAGGCGAAACATCCCCTGCATAGGGTTGTGCGCTGGGTTTGGGACCCGCCACGTAAAAAAACACCCCCAATGAAAAAGTGTAAACAACCTCGGATGAGAGACCCCCCTTTTGATGACGACCATGGCAAACGAAATAAGGACTACGAATTGAGGGCATGCACCTGGAATGTCCGGTCCCTTAATTGCGAAGGTGCCGCTGCCCAGCTGGTTGATGTCCTCGTGAAAACAAAGGCTGACATCACCGCCGTCCAAGAAATGCGATGGACGGGACAAGGACAGAGATGAGTAGGTCCTTGTGACATTTACTACAGTGGCCATATAAAGGAGCACAAGTTTGGTGTGGGATTCGTGGTGGGAGAGAGACTCCGTCGCCGAGTACTATCATTCACTGCGGTGAATGAACGTCTAGCCACAATCCGCATCAAAGCGAGATTCAACATATCGCTGATTTGCGCCCACGCCCCGACGGAAGAGAAGGACGATGTGACCAAAGATGCCTTTTATGAGTACTTGGAGCGCACTTATGTGAGATGCCCCCGCCACGATGTAAAAATCGTGCTTGGCGACTTCAACGCCAGGGTGGGCAAAGAAGGTAAAGAAGGCACTACGGTCGGTAAATTCAGCCTACACGAGGAAACATCCCCAAATGGGTTGAGGCTGATCGACTTCGCCGGGGCCCGAAATATGGTTATCTGTAGTACTAGATTCCAGCATAAGAAGATTCATCAAGCTACCTGGCTGTCTCCGGATCGAAAAACTACCAACCAGATCGATCATGTTGTGATAGACGGAAGACACGTCTCCAGTGTTTTAGATGTGCGTGCGCTCCGAGGTCCCAACATCGACTCGGACCACTATCTTGTTGCAGCTAAGATTCGCACCCGCCTCTGTGCAGCAAAAAACGCACGCCAACAAACACAAGGAAGGTTCGACGTCGAGAAGCTGCAATCACAACAGACAGCCGAACGATTTCTACTCGGCTTGCACTCCTGCTCTCTAGGAGCACTCGTCAACAACTCGATATAAGGGAACTGTGGGACGGCATTTCAAACTCCTTACGTACAGCTGCAACCGAAACCATTGGTTTTCGGAAACTGCAAAAAAACAGCTGGTACGACGAGGAGTGCCGTGTCGCAGCGGAGAGAAAACAGGCTGCCTACCTCGCAACGTTACGATCGACAACAACACGTGCGGGATGGGATAGATACCGAGAGTTGAAGAGGGAAGCGAGACGCATTTGCAGACAGAAGAAGAAAGAGGCCGAAATGCGTGAGTACGAAGAGCTTGATAAGCTGGCCGACAGGGGTAATGCTCGAAAATTCTACGAAAAAATACGGCGGCTTACAGAAGGTTTCAAGACCGGAGCATACTCCTGTAGAACCCCCCAAGGTGATCTAGTCATCGATGCCTAGAGCATACTTAAATTATGGACGGAACACTTCTACAGCCTGCTGAATGGCAGTGAACACACAACGCCAGGAGAAGACGAACCCGATTCCCCAATCGATGACGATGGAGAAGACGATCCATTGCCCGACCAAGAAGAAGTTCGAATAGCAATTACCCGCCTGAAGAACAACAAAGCGGCAGGGGCCGACGGATTGCCGGCCGAGCTATTCAAACACGGCGGCGAAGAACTGATAAGGAGCATGCATCAGCTTCTTTGCAAAATATGGTCGGATGAAAGCATACCCAACGATTTGAATTTAAGTGTGCTATGCCCAATCCATAAAAAAGGAGACCCCACAATCTGCGCCAACTACCGTGGGATAAGCCTCCTCAACATCGCGTACAAGGTTCTATCGAGCATATTGTGTGAAAAAGCCCACCGTCAACAAACTGATTGGACCTTATCAGTGTGGCTTCAGACCTGGTAAATCAACAACCGACCAGATATTCACCATGTGTCAAATCTTGGAAAAGACCCGTGAAAGAAGAATCGACACTCACCACCTATTCGTCGATTTCAAAGCTGCTTTCGACAGCACGAAAAGGAGCTGCCTTTATGCCGCGATGTCTGAATTTGGTATCCCCGCAAAACTAATACGGCTGTGTAAACTGACGTTGAGCAACACGAAAAGCTCCGTCAGGATCGGGAAGGACCTCTCCGAGCCGTTCGATACCAAACGAGGTTTCAGACAAGGCGACTCCCTATCGTGCGACTTTTTCAACCTGCTTATGGAGAAAATAGTTCGAGCTGCAGAACTCAACAGAGAAGGTACCATCTTCTACAAGAGTGTACAACTACTGGAGTATGCCGATGATATTGATATCATCGGTCTCAACACCCGCGCCGTTAGTTCTGCTGTCTCCAGACTGGACAAGGAAGCAAAAGAAATGGGTCTGGCAGTGAACGAGGGCAAGACGAAATATCTCCTGTCATCAAACAAACAGTCGTCGCACTCGCGACTTAGCACTCACATCACTGTTGACAGTCATAACTTTGAAGTTGGTGATAATTTCGTCTATCTTGGAACCAGCGTAAACACCACCAACAATGTCAGCCTGGAAATCCAACGCAGGATAACTCTTGCCAACAGGTGCTACTTCGGACTAAGTAGGCAATTGAGAAGCAAAGTCCTCTCTCGACAAACAAAAACCAAACTCTATAAGTCTCTCATAATTCCCGTCCTGCTATATGGTGCAGAGGCTTGGACGATGTCAACAACGGATGAGTAGACGTTGCGAGTTTTCGAGAGAAAAGCTCTGCGAAAGATTTATGGTCCTTTGCGTGTTGGCCACGGCGAATATCGCATTCGATGGAACGATGAGCTGTACGAGATATACGACGACATTGACATAGTTCAGCGAATTAAAAGACAGCGGCTACGCTGGCTAGGTCATGTTGTCCGGATGGATGAAAACACTCCTGCTCTGAAAGTATTCGACGCAGTACCCGCCGGGGGAAGCAGAGGAAGAGGAAGACCTCCACTCCGGTGGAAGGACCAAGTGGGGAAGGACCTGGCTTCGCTAGGAATATCCAATTGGCGCCACGTAGCGAAAAGAAGAAACGACTGGCGCGCGGTTGTTAACTCGGCTATAATCGCGTAAGCGGTGTCTACGCCAATTAAGAAGAAGAAGATTGCTTTAGATACATATAGTGTTGTAGCAGGATAACAATCTTATTAATGCGCTTATTAATTAATAGGGATGTAAATTTTGTATTGACAACAATTACATTAAATAGGAACAAATTATTACAATTTCAACTATTTAGACGTATAGTATGAAGGCTGCGTTGGCCAAATTTCATAATTAAATATAACAAGTAAGAAAGCACTAAGTTCGGGTGCGACCGACCACTTTATATTTTTGCAGGAATCAAAGCCAACATCTTAAGATATAAAACGTCAACATGAGGATCGGAATCTAAGCAATTTTATATATACTTTTATGGGAGTTGGGGAAGTAATGACCCGATTTCGTCTATTAACTATTATCATGCCACTAAAGATATATTCCCTGGGTTCCATTAAGTTACCTCACATACAATCAGCAATCATATGAAGTAAAGTCAGGCGGATGTTCAAAAATCCTGATATTACTTATATGGGTGCTATGTCAAGCTTTCGTCTAAATGTATCTGATTTAGGCATAAAGATACATTATCATGAATAAAACATATTTTTCATTGAGATAACTCCAATATTGACAGATATATTCGTATATAGTCACCTGAAAGTTCGAAAGTCTTTATATTAGGTATGTGGGGGCTCAGGGCTAACTGAATTTCAATTGTATATCTCCCGCATTGAGCGATATTTTACGTCAAAAGTCAACTATATATACTGAAGTCCACATATTCGGATTTGATAAATTTTTGTTGATAAGGTTGCATACTTTAAACAAAATTTTATTCCGTTATTATAATTCCGTCTTGATTTGTCTACTGGAGGGTGAAAGAAACAAAATAATTTAAAATGTTCTTATATGAAATATAGACGTGGTTGAAGTCCGATTTAGCCCATTTTCGCACAGTGACATAGAAATTCGCGAAGCATTCTACGTAAGTTTAGTCCAAACCGGTTGGTCGGGCCCGAGGTATATAATTTCACGAAAAAGTGGTAATTTTCACACCTGATCCCATAAAGTTGCCTCATACCATCTCGGAGGTAAAATTTAATGTCTCTGGCGTAATTAGTTATTGCGCTTTTAGTAGTTTTAAACAATACCGTTATATAGTGGGGCTTTTTTCCGATTTCATCCCTTTTCACAGTGTCGATAGGAGTTCTTATAGTATTTGCACTCAACAAAGTCAGTACATACAAGTACATAGCTGTAGTGGGTTAGATGATATGTACATTAAAGTTATTAGAGGGCGAAACTACGTCCAGTTTCTCAAAATTGCTACTGTGGTTTTATATCTTTATTTGGTACTTAGTTATGGCACTTTTTAGGTTTTCGGTTAGGGGCGATTGGTGTGATTGTACCCATCAACGAAACCCGCATACCAAGGTTCATCATCAATTTTTACTCAAGTTACACCGTTCACGGATGGATGGATGGACGGACGGACGTGCGGACAGACAGACAGTCACCCGTCATCCCGATTATTTATATATAGTATATACAAGGTACGTTCCAAAGTAAACAGGACTTTAGAAATACAGAAAAAATGGTTTTCTCGGCAAAATCAATTTATTTAATTCAAAATAGTCTCCTTCTGCTTCAATACGCTTTTTGATTTTTGCACGGTCCAAAAGTAGGTCGAACGAGTGTTTTAGCTCGTTGGCCGGCATGGCCGCCAGTATGATGCAAGCCTTTTGAATGGCCTCTACGTCTGCATAACGCTTTCCTTTCATGGGCAAATGCATTTTTCCGAATAGAAAAAAGTCGCACGGTGTCATATCAGGTGAATACGGGAGTATTAGGTGGTAATGATTAAAATGTGATTTTTGGTCAAATAATCGGTCACAATGCTGTGCTTCGAATGATTCTGAGCACATTTTTGTTCGGTCGAAATGCAGTAAATCGATTCTGGAGATGTTCAATTCCATTTCCATAAATTTCTATGATGATTTCGGCTAATTTTTGATGAATTCATGCACAGTTTCTATGGAATTTCCGGTGATCACGGATTTTGATTGGCCCACATGTTCATCGTCATTTATATATGTCCTCACGACCACATTGAAAACGTTGAAACCAATCGTGCACTCTGCTACGGGATAGACAATCGTCGCCATAAACTTGTTTCATCAATTGAAACGTTTCGATAAAAGTTTTACCAATTTTAAAACAAAATTGAATGTTGGCTCTTTGTTCGAAGCTCATTTTCGCACCGATAACACAAACATACTGACACTTAAAACGCATTAACATCACTTCCAATCGATGAAATGTCATGACAGTGGACAATCGATAAAGATAGCAGATTCTAATGCACCAATCGCCACCAGGGGCGCTAGATTCAAAATGTCTTGTTTACTTTGGAAAGCACCTTGTATTATAACCCTATATCTACCTCGCTTAGTTTTAGATCATACATTCAACCGTTAAATGAACAAAACTATTATAGTCTCTAGCAACATGTTGCAAGAGTACGTATTCAAAAATTCATAAAATAATGTGAATAACAAAATGTTTCTATCTTTAAAACTAACAAAAATGAAGATTTCAATATTTGCGAATAAATATTAACTTAATCGTATGTCTCTATAACTCCTAAATCTTTCGAGAATTCCGTTTATTTTCGGTAAATTGAATTGTGTCGATCACCTAAAAACGGCGTTTAAATTTATTTAGACCATTCATTCAATCGGGAGTCAACAAGAGGCATTAAATTTTACACCCGGGATTATACAAGAGGGCTTTATAGGTTTAAAATTGGACGTTGAGCTCACATTTAAACGAAATAACAAATATGCGGTCCTACTGGACAAATTTCAACCGATTTCGGTACATTACATTATCCTGACGACCCCATTTTACATTATAACGAAGCCTAATTCCCATATACCACAATTTCTCTGTGATTTTGCCCCTTTTCAGTACACAAATTAAGCACGAATGAATATATTGAGATAACACTTTACAAAAATAGTTCTTTTGAGTTCTCGAGTTCTAAAATTGCCAAACTCGAACCATAACTATTCAAGCCCACACAAGTGCCGAAAACGTCGAACTTTCTGTTAAACAAATCTCGGTTGAAGTTTTTTTGTTTTTTGTAATATTTTCGGTAACTTTCCGCCAATTGGGTTGACCAGAGTTTCAAAATATTTCAACTAGTTGTTTATTTGTAGTTGAACATTACTGTCTTTATTTAGAAACAATATTTAAAAAAATTATTTTGTAACTATTAATACATTGAAAGGCAGTTTGAAAAATCACGAAGCTGGACGAGGCAAGCTATAATTTGGTAACAGCAAATATAACATTAAGGAACTGTTTCAAACTGAAAAGAAATCGTAAAATATACTATTCCTATAAATATAATATTGGAGTAAAACTAAAATTTTAAAATAATTAGTTCCTCTTTATTCATGTTTTATCCACTATGTACGCACGAGAACGGTGCTCATATAATATTGTTACGAATTTACTGCTTACTAGTTTACTTTACTAGGTTCGTACCTCTGGATTGACAAATAAAACCAAAAACCGTTTAATTCAACAAAACCTCTTTATTTCGAAATTTGTCTACACTATAGCAGTTTACTCTTAGCACTGGATGATTACGTTGGCGCTGCCACGGTTTATATAGCCACGCACTCCTCGCTGTTGCCGACATGTCCTTCTAGAATATTGCGTCTGACAATTATAAGAACATAATGCTGTACGTTCCATATACAGTTAATGTTTATGCTATAAGTAGACAAATAGACAACCGTGGCGCCTACTATTTGTAATAAGAAATGCATTTAGCAAGACAAACACATATAACGATTCTATACATTCCCTATACATGCAGATATTGTTTAAGTAGAGAAACAGACAACCGCGGCGCCAAATGTTTATAATAAGGGATGCATATAGCAAGACAAACACATATGGTACCGAACTTAATACTACCTTTGTAACACTGCCCTCCACTTAAGCTTAATCGTACCGATTAGGTACAAATCCTCTTGAACCAAATGGGGCGAGCCTCTCCAAATGTACTACTTTCATTTTACATCGTGCTTTTCCATTTCTTTGTATGTATACCACATCATTAAGTCGTTTCATCATCATATAGGGCCCTTCCCAGGCTGTCTCGGACTGTTTCGGAGACAAGCCTTTCTTTCGAAGTGGATTGTACAACAGGACCAGATCACCTTCTTCAAAACCTTTAGAATTTGCCGCTTGATCAAGCCGGTCCTTCATCTTATTGCTCATCAGATGCGTGTGCTGCCTTACCATTAGATGCAATTCATTCATTTTTTCCTTTAAGGCAGAGCAATAATCTCCATCATTTCTTACAGCTGCAGGATTCGTTCCAAACTTAAGATCAGCAGGGAGTCGCAGATCAGATCCGAAAATAATCTTCGCTGGCGTGTAACCAGTTGTCTCGTGCTTCGCTGAACGATACACCAGCAGGAACATCTGGATGCACTTGTCCCAATTCCGTTGATCTTTATCAACGATTTTCCACAGATGTCTTCGAGCGTTCGGTTGAATCTCTCTACCATCCCATCTAATTGTGGATGTAACGCTGTTGTCCGTGTCTTGTGGATGCCCAGTAATGTACAGACTTCTTGGAAAATGGAAGATTCGAAATTCCTGCCTTGATCTGAGTGTAATTCGACGGGCACTCCGAACCTCGTTATCCAATTTTCTACAAACGCTTCGGCTACTGTCTTCGCTTCTTGGTTTGGTGAGGCATATACTCCTGCCATACAAACGAGCGATTCTTCTTTGTTGAATCATGTAAACTGCTAGCCACGTTCGCAAATCAAGGTACAAAACGGCAGTAATACGTGCATAAGCCGAGGAAGCTGCGGAGTTCATGTATGTTGGTGGGTCGAGGCCAATCTTTAACTGCTTTTATTTTTTTCTCCTCGGTGTGAATCCCCTCAGTTGACACTTTATGTCCGAGATATGTGACCTGCTTCTTCAATAATGAACACTTTTTGGGATTCAAGCGTAATCCGGCTGATGCTATTCGCTGAAAGACTTCCCCTAGATTTTTCAAATGATAATCAAAACTTTTTCCCATGATGATAATGTCATCAAGATACACCAAACATGTTTTCTAGTTGAGTCCTTTTAACACATGTTCCATCAGTCGCTCGAACGTTGCAGGCGCATTACATAACCCAAATAGCATCACAGAGAATTCCCATAACCCGTCGCCCATACTAAAAGCGGTCTTTTCACGGTCACATTCATCAATCTCGACTTGCCAATATCCACTTTGTAGATCTAATGTAGAAAACCATTTCGCTCCAAACAAGGTGTCTAATGTATCGTCGATTCTCGGTAGAGGATAACTATCTTTCTTTGTGACATCATTCAACTTCCTATAATCTACGCAGAAACGGGTGCTACCATCTTTCTTTTTAACTAAGACGATAGGTGAGCTCCATGGACTTATTGAAGGTTCGATTACACCGTTTTTGTGCATGTCTTCAACAATTTTGTTAGCATACTCACGTTTTGCTAGTGGAACCCTACGCGGAGCTTGTCGGATTGATTTAGCGTCTCCGGTATTTATGCGATGTTTGACAATGCCGGTTCTTCCTGTGTTGTTTTTCCTTCATTTGCAAATGCGTATTTTTCTAACAGTTTTTCTGGGGTCGAATCGTTACATCCGTGAACGTATAACTCGTCACGTAAAAGTCTGTATTTCGTATTATGACATACGTGATCGTAACGCTTCTATCGTAATCTGGCATGATGAACGTGAACGAGTATATAAACGTATCCGTTCGTTCGAACCGTCACTCGAACGCAAACTACCGATCGTAACAGACGAATTATTTAAAAATGTGAGTATTTGGTAAATTTTAAATTTAAAATTTTTAATAATAAATCTATTTTAGGACAAATTATAATAAACTAAATCCTAAACAAAAAGATGTAATGGCGGAATTCATGTCAAGCCATCCATGTTTGGCAAAAAATAACCTTCCAAACTCTGCGCAAGGAAGAATTGCATCCAACAAATTATGGGAGGAACTGACGAAGCAGCTTAATGCCGTGGGGCCACCAGTTAAAGATGCTAAGTTGTGGAGGAAGGTACGTATATAATTTATATGCAATATATTTTGATAAAATATTAATTTTGATGGTTTTTTTAGGTTTTTGCTGATCAAAAATATCAAGCAAAAAAAAAAACTTTCCTTCAATAAGGCATTAAAGCAGCGAAATGGTGGAGGGCCCTATAATGAAAAGTTGATCACTGCGACGGACGAACTGCTAATTGAAGCAGCTGGACTCGAAGCTTGCGTAGAAGGCATAACAAATGTTTCTGCATTTGGAGATAACCCAACTACGCAAGCTTCGACGTTTGTCGTTAACTGTGATAGCAGTGATGAGAAGGCAAGCCCTTTCCCCAGCTCCTTACCAGGCCCAACAACTTCCACACAGTCGCTACTCGCTACAACAATAGCAACAGAAAAAACTCCACGCACACCAAGAGAAAAAGTAGGAGTGACGAGAAGTTGGAGTTACTTAAACAAAACATGAAGTCGCTATCGGCTTTTCAAAAAGGCATAGACCAGAAGCTTGATAGGTTAGTAGCAGCACAAGAAAAAATGCTGGCACTTCCAACAATCAACACGGGAATTAGACCACGAGATAAAAAAAATTGGAGCTCGAAACCTTACGAAGGAATTTATTATAAAACTTGGTACATTGATGTAAATATTTTTAGTTTTAAGCATTTAATGAATTTTTAGTTTTAAGCATTTAATGAATTTTTTAATTTAATAGAGCTTTATTTTTTTTTTTTGAATTTTATTTATTTAATATTGAAGAAATGTGATAAAACCAACAAACGTGATGAAACGACTAATAGAAATAATGAGTTTATATGAACAAAATTTTTGTATTTCAGTTTAGAAGGGAAAAAAATTTACAATGATAAATACATAGACATTTTCATCTTCAATTTATTAAAGAGTGCATTATTTGATCCCTTATTGTTTGGCCGATTGCGGTGAGGCGGTTCGCTACCCCAGTGTCGATATCCGTTGTTTGATCAGATTCGCAATTCTGAGGATCATAATTTATTTTAAATTTTATGCAGATGTTGTGTAATGCTGCACAAACGTTAGCAAATCTTGCCACTTTTGTCGGATGGTACCTTCCTCTGTTGCCATATCCTAAAATTCTCCAGCGTCCTTTTAAAATTCCGATAGTTCGTTCGACGATACATCTTGCCTTGGAATGTATTTCATTGAACATAGCTTCACTTACACCCTCCGAAGCGTTTCTGTAAGGAGTTTTGCACCATGGTTCCAATGGGTAGCCAGAATCCCCTGTTAAAATATAAATAAAATAAATGTGGTAAAAAGAACAAAATGAAAATATACCTAAAAGCTACGAATTTTCATTCCTGTTGTGCTGAAATCGTTCTTCCAAAACTCTTCGCTGGTCCGAGTGTTTCCAAACAAATGAGTCGTGGGCTGCACCACCGTATTGACAGTTAATAGCCAAAATTTTGTAAGTGTGATCACATATCTGACAATACAAAATTTAACAAATATGCATAAATGTATATTCAAGAAATATATTATAAAAGCAACTTACTATCATAGCGTTGATACTATGGTAGCCTTTTCTATTGAAGTACATGTGCTCGTTCACTGTGGGTTTTTGTAAGCCGATGTGGGTCCCATCAACGCACCCTATAACTAAAAATTATTTATAATTAGTAATATTACTATTTTAGTAAAGTGTATAGTCACCTCCTGGAATTTTATATTGCTGCACAAACCACTCTTTACACGTAAGGGAATCCTCTGGTGTAAACCGTATAAACTGAGGGCACAACTTCGTTTCCATTTCTTTAAGTACATGGGATGTCAGCTTCGAAACAGTGCTTTGACAAATCCCGATTAAATAGTCACTGCCTCTACTGTGCTGGTATCCACCGCTAGCCAAATGTGAGAGCGTGGTTGCTAATTGTAGCACTGGAGGCACTGCTCTGACGTCAGATTGCGTTAAACATATATTATTTAGGACATATTCAAAAGCCTCTTTAGTTAGACGAAATCGTTTTAAAAATCTGCAAAGAAAACTTCATTAATGAGGTTTCATGATTTAATTTTTATATACCTACGCTGTGTTCGGCAGTGCCAAAGGATTGCTCCGATCTCTTAGTTGCCACCGCTCTATTTTTTCATCACCATCACTCTTACTAGAGCTCAAATAAAAAAACAAAGTCGGATCCATCTTGATATTCAACCGTTTGATGTTTAAACTAACAAATTTATTAAATATTTTGCGACAGTTTTGACAGGTCCACATCTATTGAGACCTAAAAATACGATCCATAACAATGTGGAATTTAAAAACTATTGTGAATTGAAAACACATTACGATCCGTTCGCTTTCGTATGTCATAATGCTAATCGCCACGTACGATTGACGTATCACGTAATTTTCTTTCGTACGTTTGCCGATCCGTGCATGGATGTAACGATTCGACCCCTGCTTTTAATTTTTCATTTCCATGCACCTCGTTCAGCAAATTGTTTAAGACTGTAGGACTTATCTGTTGTGGCTCAATAGTAGGCTTCTGTTCTGACCGTTCGCATCGTGCTATTGCACTTATATTCTGGCACTGTCCAATTACTGCTCATTTCTTCAGACTTATAGGCGTGTTGAATTCATTCACTACTCTGACTGGAATGGTAGCGTGTTCTCTAGTTTTTACAAGTGTTCTTCCTACCAATATGGGTGTATCTATTTTTGTTGGTTCCACAATACACAATTCCTCAGTCCCACCTCCTCCATTCACTTTAGCCCATACAATCGCTTCAGATTTTGGTGGAATACTCTGATTATCATCAACAATCACCCTCTTACTTTCAACGTTGGTCATATATCCGGTGTTTATAGGCATCTCCATGTTCTGGCAAAACAGCATTTGCTTGTTTAAATCTAAAGTAACCCCGTGATCAGTCATGAAATCTACTCCCATTATAATTTCATCCGTGATTTCTGCTACGATGAAGGTGTGATTAACTACCAGGGTACCAATCATCACTTCGCAAAACACTTTTCCCGCAAAAGCTATTTCGTCCCAGGTGGCCGTTCGAAGCTTGCAACCGACTAATGGTTCAACCGTTTCTCTTACCACATCCGGTCGGATAATTGAATGTGCGGCACCAGTATCCAAAGCAAGCGTTGACAGTCGTCCATTTACGATATCGTTGATAGTAAGATTGTTGACATGGCGACCTATTTGTGATATCGAGAAGGCGGGGCAAATAGTTGTGGGAACCAGTTCAAGCCCCTTTGAACTGTTCCGTTTTAGTTTAACGACTTGTGAGCAGTGGATACTCCGTCCTCGTTATCTGTTGGTTGTTTCCGTTTTGATGGGTTTACTTTTATATTGCAATTTCGGTCAAGGTGACCCGCTTTTCCATAGTTGAAACATCTGCCTGTTGTATTTACTCGCGGTGCAGCAATTGTCTTCAGAGTCTTCAATATTTCTTCCATCAGCGCCGGTTGTTCCATTTCAACTCTTTGTACTTTGTGTGCTGGTTTACTTAGTAGAGAAGCTGTTTCCTGTGTGAGGGCGAGCGAAACCGTTTCAGCAAACGTTCTCTTTGGCAATGCATATGTGGCGCGTTTGGTGTCCACATCACGAATTCCATTTATGAAACTTTGAATTTTCACCCTCTCAATGTAATCCACAGGTGCATCTGCATTTGCCAAATGAACCAGTCGTTCTATTTCAGTTGCGAACACTTGCATCGTTCAGCTTCTGACCCCTATTTTGCAGTTCGATCTGGTATATTTGTTTCCGGTGCTCACTACCATATCGTCTTTCTATCGCACCCATCAATGCCTCATAGTTCTCCCGTTCACAATCTGGAATAGTCTGGAGGATTTCTGCCGCAGGTCCTTTCAATGATACAAACAAGTACGGCACTTCGTCCGCTGCGTTCCAGTTATTGGCCATTGCTGTCTTTTCAATCTGAAGTTTGAAAATTTGAAATACTTCCATCGAATGTGGGTGCCTTAAGCCTTGGATTATTTGTTGATGGTGCAGCGCCATGCAGTTGCAGTTCTCGCATACGATTACTCAATTGAAGAACTTCTGATTTTAAATTTTCTTCGTCAATTTTTAACGTGCTTAATTTGTTTTCAAATTTTGAAAATTTCTCTTGCACTTGTTTTTGTACTTGTGTAGTATTTTGGAGGATGGAGTCATGTGTAGAAGTTCACGCAAGTGAGGAAAGTTCTCTGATCGCCATTCACTTGGGAGTGGCCAGAAACGATTCTTTTACATATGACTCAAGCAGCTCACGACTTCCGGTCTTTGACCAAGTATCCTCTGGGTAGCCTAAGAACATCCGTTTGAAGGCGAGCTAAAGTGAGAAGGCGAAATATCCCCTGCATAGGGTTGTGCGCTGGGTTTGGGACCCGCCACGTAAAAAAACAACCCCAATGAAAAGAAAAAAACAGCCTCGGACGAGAGACCCCCCTTTTGATGACGACCATGGCAAACGAAATAAGGACTATGATTTGAGGGCATGCACCTGGAATGTCCGGTCCCTTAATTGGGAAGGTGCCGCTGCCCAGCTGGTAGATATCCTCGTAAAGATAAAGGCTGACATCACCGCCGTCCAAGAAATGCGATGGACGGGACAAGGACAGAGACGAGTAGGTCCTTGTGACATTTACTACAGTGGCCATATAAAGGAGCGCAAGTTTGGTGTGGGATTCATGGTGGGAGAGAGACTCCGTCGCCGAGTACTATCATTCACTCCGGTGAATGAACGTCTAGCCACAATCCGCATCAAAGCGAGGTTCTTCAACATATCGCTGATTTGCGCCCACGCCCCGACGGAAGAGAAGGACGATGTGACCAAAGATGCTTTTTATGAGTGCTTGGAGCGCACTTATGAGAGATGCCCCCGCCACGATGTTAAAATCGTGCTTGGCGACTTCAACGCCAGGGTGGGCAAAGAAGGTATCTTTGGCACTACGGTCGGTAAATTCAGCCTCCACGAGGAAACATCCCCAAATGGGTTGAGGCTGATCGACTTCGCCGGGGCCCGAAATATGGTTATCTGTAGTACTAGATTCCAGCATAAGAAGATACATCAAGCTACCTGGCTGTCTCCGGATCGAAAAACCACCAACCAGATCGATCATGTTGTGATAGACGGAAGACACGTCTCCAGTGTTTTAGATGTGCGTGCGCTCCGAGGTCCTAACATCGACTCGGACCACTATATTGTTGCAGCCAAAATTCGCACCCGCCTCTGTGCAGCAAAAAACGCACGCCAACAAACACAAGGAAGATTCGACGTCGAGAAGCTGCAATCACAACAGACAGCCGAAAGATTTTCTACTCGGCTTGCACTCCTACTCTCTGAGAGCACTCGTCAACAACTCGGTATAAGGGAACTGTGGGACGGCATTTCAAACTCCTTGCGTACAGCTGCAACCGAAACCATTGGTCTTCGGAAAGTGCAAAAGAACAGCTGGTACGACGAGGAGTGCCGTGTCGCAGCGGAGAGAAAACAGGCTGCCTACCTCGCAACGTTACGATCGACCACAACACGTGCGGGATGGGATAGATACCGAGAGTTGAAGAGGGAAGCGAGACGCATTTGCAGACAGAAGAAGAAAGAGGCCGAAATGCGTGAGTACAAACAGCTTGATAAGCTGGCCGACAGGGGTAATGCTCGAAAATTCTACGAAAAAATGCGGCGGCTTACAGAAGGTTTCAAGACCGGAGCATACTCTTGTAGAACCCCCAAAGGTGATCTAGTTACCGATGCCCAGAGCATACTTAAATTATGGAGGGAACACTTCTCCAGCCTGCTGAATGGCAGTGAACGCATAACACCAGGAGAAGACGAACCCGATTCCCCAATCGATGACGATGGAGCAGACGTTCCATTACCCGGCCATGAAGAAGTTCGAATAGCAATTGCCCGCCTGAAGAACAACAAAGCGGCAGGGGCCGACGGATTGCCGGCCGAGCTATTCAAACACGGCGGCGAAGAGCTGATAAGGAGCATGCATCAGCTTCTTTGTAAAATATGGTCGGACGAAAGCATGCCCAACGATTGGAATTTAAGTGTGCTATGCCCAATCCATAAAAAAGGAGACCCCACAATCTGCGCCAACGACCGTGGGACTAGCCTCCTCAACATCGCATTTAAGGTTCTATCGAGCGTATTGTGTGAAAGATTAAATCCCAAACTGATTGGACCTTATCAGTGTGGCTTCAGACCTGGTAAATCAACAACCGACCAGATATTCACCTTGCGCCAAATCTTGGAAAAGACCCGTGAAAGGAGAATCGAAACTCACCACCTATTCGTCGATTTCAAAGCTGCTTTCGACAGTACGAAAAGGAGCTGCCTTTATGCCGCGATGTCTGAATTTGGTATCCCCGCAAAACTGATACGGCTGAGTGAACTGACGTTGAGCGGCACCAAAAGCTCCGTCAGGGCCGGGAAGAACCTCTCCGAGCCGTTCGATACCAAACGAGATTTCAGACAAGGCGACTCCCTATCGTGCGACTTTTTCAATCTGATGCTGGAGAAAATAGTTCGAGCTGCAGAACTTAATCGAGCAGGTACAATCTTCTATAAGAGTGTACAGCTGCTGGCGTATGCCGATGATGTTGATATCATCGGTCTCAACACCCGCGCCGTTATGACGCAAATAGCTGAAAATACATCACAGTTAGAGTCTCCCTTTACACAACAAATGACTGAAATTAGTACGCAGTTAGAAAATCGTTTGGTACAATAGATTACAGAAAATACTTCTTCTTCTTTACTGGCGTAGACACCGCTTACGCGATTATAGACGAGTCAACAACAGCGCGCCAGTCGTTTCTTCTCTTCGCTACGTGGCGCCAATTGGATATTCCAAGCGAGGTCAGGCCTTCTCCACTTGGTCCTTCCACCGGAGTGGAGGTCTTCCTCTTCCTCTGCTTCCCGCGGCGGGTACTGCGTCGAATACTTTCAGAGCTAGAGTGTTTTCATCCATCCGGACAACATGACCTAGCCAGCGTAGCCGCTGTCTTTTAATTCGCTGAACTATGTCAATGTCATCGTATATCTCGTACAGCTCATTGTTCCATCGAATGCGATATTCGCCGTGGCCAACGCGCAAAGGACCGTAAATCTTTCGCAGAACTTTTCTCTCGAAAACTCGCAGCGTCGACTCATTGGTTGTTATCATCGTCCAAGCCTCTGCACCATATAGCAGGACGAGTATTATGAGTGACTTATAGAGTTTGGTTTTTGTTCGTCGAGAGAGGACTTTGCTTCTCAATTGCCTACTCAGTCCGAAGTAGCACCTGTTGGTAAGAGTTATCCTGCGTTGGATTTCTAAGCTGACATTGTTGGTGGTGTTTACGCTGGTTCCAAGATAGACGAAATTATCTACAACTTCAAAGTTATGACTGTCAACAGTGACGTGAGTGCCAAGTCGCGAGTGCGACGACTGTTTGTTTGATAACAGGAGATATTTCGTCTTGCCCTCGTTCACTGCCAGACTCATTTGTTTTGCTTCCTTATTCAGTCTGGAGAAAGCAGAACTAACGGCGCGGGTGTTGAGACCGATGATATCAATATCATCAGCATACGCTAGCAGCTGTACACTCTTATAAAGGATTGTACCTGCTCGATTAAGTTCTGCAGCTCGAACTATTTTCTCCAGCAGCAGATTGAAGAAATCACACGATAGGGAGACGCCTTGTCTGAAACCTCGTTTGGTATCGAACGGCTCGGAGAGGTCCTTCCCGATCCTGACGGAGCTTTTCGTGTTGCTCAACGTCAGTTTACACAGCCGTATTAGTTTTGCGAGGATACCAAATTCAGACATTGCGGCATAAAGGCAGCTCCTTTTCGTACTGTCGAAAGCAGCTTTGAAATCGACGAAAAGGTGATGTGTGTCGATTCTCCTTTCACGGGTCTTTTCCAAGATTTGGCGCATGGTAAATATCTGGTCAGTTGTTGATTTACCAGGTCTAAAGCCACACTGATAAGGTCCAATCAGTTTGTTGACGGTGGGCTTTAATCTTTCACACAATATGTTCGATAGAACCTTGTACGCGATGTTGAGGAGGCTAATCCCACGGTAGTTGGCGCAGATTGTGGGGTCTCCTTTTTTATGGATTGGGCATAGCACACTTAAATTCAAATCGTTGGGTATGCTTTCATCCGACCATATTTTGCAAAGAAGCTGATGCATGCTCCTTATCAGTTCTTCGCCGCCGTGTTTGAATAGCTCGGCCGGCAATCCGTCGGCCCCTGCCGCTTTGTTGTTCTTCAGGCGGGTAATTGCTATTCGAACTTCTTCTTGGTCGGGCAATGGATCGTCTTCTCCATCGTCATCGATTGGGGAATCGGGTTCGTCTTCTCCTGGCGTTGTGTGTTCATTGCCATTCAGCAGGCTGGAGAAGTGTTCCGTCCATAATTTAAGTATGCTCTAGGCATCGGTGACTAGATCACCTTGGGGGGTTCTACATGAGTATGCTCCGGTCTTGAAACCTTCTGTAAGCCGCCGCATCTTTTCGTAGAATTTTCGAGCATTACCCTTGTCGGCCAGCTTATCAAGCTCTTCGTACTCACGCATTTCGGCCTCTTTCTTTTTCTGTCTACAAATGCGTCTCGCTTCCCTCTTCAACTCTCGGTATCTATCCCATCCCGCACGTGTTGTTGTCGATCGTAACGTTGCGAGGTAGGCAGCCTGTTTGCTCTCCGCTGCGACACGGCACTCCTCGTCGTACCAGCTGTTCTTTTGCAATTTCCGAAAACCAATGGTTTCGGTTGCAGCTGTACGTAAGGAGTTTGAAATGCCGTCCCACAGTTCCCTTATACCGAGTTGTTGACGAGTGCTCTCAGAGAGCAGGAGTGCAAGTCGAGTAGAAAATCGTTCGGCTGCCTGTTGCGATTGCAGCTTCTCGACGTCGAACCTTCCTTGTGTTTGTTGGCGTGCGTTTTTTGCTGCACAGAGGCGGGTGCGAATCTTAGCTGCAACAAGATAGTGGTCCGAGTCGATGTTAGGACCTCGGAGCGCACGCACATCTAAAACACTGGAGACGTGTCTTCCGTCTATCACAACATGATCGATCTGGTTGGTGGTTTTTCGATCCGGAGACAGCCAGGTAGCTTGATGAATCTTCTTATGCTGGAATCTAGTACTACAGATAACCATATTTCGGGCCCCGGTGAAGTCGATCAGCCTCAACCTATTTGGGGATGTTTCCTCGTGGAGGCTGAATTTACCGACCGTAGTGCCAAAGATACCTTCTTTGCCCAAGCACGATTTTGACATCGTGGCGGGGGCAGCTCTCATAAGCGAGCTCCAAGCGCTCATAAAAGTCATCTTTGGTCACATCGTCCTTCTCTTCCGTCGGGGCGTGGGCGCAAATCAGCGATATGTTGAAGAACCTCGCTTTGATGCGGATTGTGGCTAGACGGAGTCTCTCTCCCACCACGAATCCCACACCAAACTTGCGCTCCTTTATATGGCCACTGTAGTAAATGCCACAAGGACCTACTCGTCTTTGTCCTTGTCCCGTCCATCGCATTTCTTGGACGGCGGTGATGTCAGCCTTTATTTTCACGAGGACATCAACCAGCTGGGCAGTGGCACCTTCCCAATTAAGGGACCGGACATTCCAGGTGCATGCCCTCAATTCGTAGTCCTTATTTCGTTTTCCATGGTCGTCATCAAAAGGGGGGTCTCTCATCCGAGGCTGGTTGTTACTATTCGCTGGGGTTGTTTTTTTACGTGGCGGGTCCCAAACCCAGCGCACAACCCTATGCAGGGGATATTTCGCCTTCTCACTTTAGCTCGCCTTCAAACGGACGTTCTTAGGCTACCCAGAGGATACTTGGTCAAAGACCGTAAGTCGTGAGCTGCTTGAGTCATATGTAAAAGAATCGTTTCTGGCCACTCCCAAGTGAATGGCGATCAGAGAACTTTCCTCACTTGCGTGAACTTCTACACATGACTCCATCCTCCAAAAGAAGTGAAAAATTAGGACCTATTATATCTGAATACTAGCTGTTACCCTGTGCACTTCGCTACACCCAAATCGATTAAAACTCTTAAGGGTTTTTACTTTGTGTTTTATTTATTGTTGTAAAACTGTTACTTATTTATAAAACATTTATAAAACATATTGGTATACAACATTTTTGGTTTGTCCACCTGGCGCGTAAATGAATAAGCACCTTGGTGTTCCTACTCTCGAGCATGTGACGAACAATTGGCCGTGGGAGAAGCACGGTTCTTCCAAATTGACGTCGCACACTTGAAACGTTTGCCCTTGCGCTTTGTTGATATTCATCGCAAAGGCAAGACGTACTGGGAACTGCAAGCGCTAAATTCAAACGGCATGTCCGTTGGAATCATGGGAATGCGTGGTAAGAGTACAACTTCACCTGCTCCTTGCCATTTAGTATTGTTGCTTCAACCAAATTTGCCACAATTTTTTGACTGAAAGTCTTGTGCCATTACACAAAGTCGGTGGCTTCAGATTTCGTAGAAGTATAATGGGTGAACCGACTTTCAGGACCAAACGATGCGGTGGCAGACCGGGGGGATCCAAAGAATTCAGTTGGATAATTGACTACTTCATCTTGATTCAAAACGCTATTCAATCGATGTATATGTTGTAGCTTCTCCTGGCAGTTTTTCTTGAATGGCAAAATTGATTTCGTTGACATGTACAACAATATTCGGAAATACACTTTCAATCAATTCTTCTTTCGATTGTAAAAGTGTACCTAAGTTGTTCGGCAATGTGATCAAACTGGTATCATCGATTGGTATTTTGCCTTCGCCAATGTCCAACAACTGCTTCGAAAACGCCGCTACGGATCGATCATTTTGCAATTGGACTCGCATGTTGATGGTAAGAGTCAGCCTTTGAACATGTCTCCACAAAACTGACGATTTTAAACATGCGTTTATTTCGTCGGCAGGAGTTGATCGAGGAATGACTGGCAAAATTTGCCGAAAATCGCCGGGTAATAAGACTAATGCTCCGCCAAAAAGTTGTTGCTTTTGGCGTAAATCTTGCATTGTTCTGTTGAATGCTTCTAATGACTTTTTGTTAGCCATTGGGCACTCATCCCATAGAACTATTCCAGCTCCTTGCAAACCTTTTGCCATTGCTAAATTCCTCGATATGTTGCACGTTGGTGTTTCAACGACTTAGATGTTCAACGGTAATTTCAACTCAGAATGTGCTGTTCGGCCGCCATCAAGTAGAGTAGCAGCGATGCCTGACGAAGCAATTGCCAGCGCAATTTCTGCTGTGACCGCATAGTAGCATGAATTAAAGAGATCATAAACGTTTTCCCTGTACCACCGGGCACATCCAGAAAGTAGAATCCACCGGCGTTATTGTCAACCGCTCGTATAATCTTATCATAAGCATTTTTCTGCTGAATATTCAATTTGGTAATGATAGCTTGTATGAAAGTACGCAATTCATTGCAATCGTATTGTTGTTCACGTTGAAGCTCATGGTCAAGCATATCCATCACTGAACGATTGGGCGCAGTTATGCCAAGTTGCGCTAATGCCTTATTCGCAATTGTAAGGCACAGATCTTCAACCAATATCAAAGCATCATTACACATTTGTAATGTATATAGCAAGTCTGCGTCCGATGCTCGACTACACGCCAAAATTAATAAGTCCTCGGTCACGCAGTCTTTGTACTTATTCCACAGTTCTTGCGGATTTGACGGAAGGCATGTAGATATTATTATGGCGAATAGTACGCGTATTTGTTTTGGATGAGATGTGAGTGATGCGTCATGAAGTGCGGTATCCCAATGCATATCATCTTCTAACAAATGCAATCGCTGACATGCTTCACGATACGTCGCACACAACTGACCGTTAACAGTTTTCAAATCATCAAATGGTCTTGGTCCGCGCACGTTGACTAATAGTAGACGCAAATATAAACATTCGGCGTTGTTCGGATGGATGGTGTAAATGCGTCCTATGGCATCGGTTTTACGGACATTTGGATAACCGTCAACACGCTCCCCTTGCTTTCGTCGTTGAAATGTTTTCGATGATGGATTCCAAGTGAAATATTGTGGTATTTCGGAATATAGCGATGTTCTTGCAAATTCATCGTTTTCACACAACTCGAAAAAGGTAGTTAGTGTTGTCCGCGGTGGTCGTGCTGCGCTCTGTTGTACATTGTCTGCAGTGAAGTAAACGCGTTGACCATTTTCGAGATGAACTGCCAAATGAAGAACAACGGGATGCCGGTCATGTATTGGGAACGATAAAATGCGCCATACCGCTTCATTGCTGCTTATATAACGGCCCATTTGGTATTGCTGAATTTCATCTATTCTCTGATAACCACTCCGAAAACTGCTATATCACTGCCTTTATTTACGTATTTGCAGATGTATTTGATCGATTTGACAGAGTTGCAATATTCTACATTGATGTGCATCAACGTCTTGATTCCGAACTTTTATGACCGTTGAATTACCGCCATCTTCAGCGGATCGACGCCGATATAATGGATATCCGCCATTTCCAGTGATTGTATCATCAACTAAAGCTCTAGGATAGCGCTTTGAACACTTATTGTCAATCATGCATGGTGACGTTGGATTAATAGCGCCGCAAGGGCCGTGGATCATGTTTTTTGTTACAACGTTGAACAATTGTGGGTCGATTGCTTCATCTGGAATTTCCGCTGAGATGACTTTATCAATCTGATCTGGTCGTATTTTTTCGAACTAACCAAATCAAGATGTGTGCATGCGGTAATCCTCTTTTCTGCCATTTGATCGAGTATATCCAGCATCGAACTTCTCCAAAAACACGAAGTTTCACAATTAAATCCATCATTGCTTTTTGCTTTTTCCTGAATACACGTGCTGTTAAGTCGGGACGATCAGTTGTTGATTGACCGGGGAACAAATGGCATTTGATGTCATTCCACTTGGGATTGCACGTGAACGTTATGAACAGATCCGGACTGCCGTAATGGCGCACATACGACATCGGATCTTGCGTATACTCGTGCATATGGCGCGGACTGCCGATGTATGTGGCTGGCAATATTGTCAGACGTCCAATGCTATTCACATTTGCATCATTCATCACGGCATCTCTCAAATGGATGTACTCTTCAGAACGCAATTTCGCTTGGTTGAATCGAATAAAGTGGACACGTTTGGTCTCGATCTTCGCATACATATCAACTAAATACTGATGGAAAAGCTTGCGACATTTCAGGATGTAGTTGTCTTCTTGCACTGAGTTTTTTTGGTGTTTCTTTGGCTATAAATGAACAATACACAAAATATTGAATCGGTAGTAACATTTCTTCGATTTATCAATCGCATATTGATGTGATAGCCGTCATCACTAGGGTGGGTCGATTCCGGAATTTTTTCGATTCGGTATTTCTAATAGTGCGGAAAAGTTGCCTTAGTACTTCCTGATTCCAATGCAACTTTTTGTTTTGAGATCGGATTGCATCTTCAACCCGAACCTCGGCCTTGAAATTTCGGAAATTCGCCTAAAATCGTGAAATTGTCTACCTAGCACCTGAAATACGCATCTCATGGCAAAATGTATAAAACAAAAGTTATTTGTCACGTCATTTGCTACCGAAATGGTATATGTGATCATGGCCGTAGGACGAACCGTTCCCGAGATACGAGCGAAAAGGCGGCGCGCCACAGCGCAAGGTGAAAATCGGCTTGCGGCCACACTTCTTGACGTTGATTTCGCCGAGTGCTATCACTCACATTCATTCACCTACGCCAAAGGACACGTTCGGATAGGTCTCCACACAAATATTTTTTCATCGAGTTCCTTCACTCTTGTCGGTGATTTCGCCGAGTTCTATCACTTACATTCATTTCCCTGCGCCATACGACACGTTCGGACTGGTCTCCACATAAATATTTTTTCATCGAGTTCCTTCACTCTTGTCGTTGATTTCGCCAGGTGTTATCACTTATATTCTCTCAACAAAACACAGAACTCAAAATGTCTGTATCTAAATTTAAATTTAGACAGAAATGTCCTGTGTTTGGCATATATCCGTACAATCTCTCTGAGTCCCAGTTACCTACTTACCAGGATGTTCTTTTGTGTTATCAGTTTGAAAGATTTGGTATAGGGCGACTCCGAGGCGACAACTATGAACCTAGGAGTAAAGAGGTTACAGAAATAGTTGCAAAAAAGGTTGAAAATACTTTCAAAAAGTCATCTATTCCGATAGTTTCACACACCAGAGTTGTACAAATGCTCACCACATACCATAAGAAATTTCTGACTCTTAAAAAAATGTTTTTAAGGAACCCAATAGGTTTGAGCTCTAAAAGAGACGACTTTGTCACTGACAAATGCAAGATTAGTCGGGCAAAAAAAAGTGTTGGTGTTAAGCTCCAGAACACCGAAAGTATTGACTCCGTATATGGGCTGTATTTTGACGGCCGCAAAGACAATACACTTACACAAGTCAGCGAAGGTGAAAAGTACTACCGCGACACTGTCAAAGAGGAACATATTTCTCTTATAGCGGAACCTGGTTGTCATTACTTTGGCCACGTCACTTCTCCTTCCGGGTCAGCTGAGGATGAGACGCAAGCTAATATGGCAACATTTACAAGACAATTCAGTTGATGTGGAACATCTAGAAGTTGTCGGTGCTGATGGCACCAACACGAACACAGGTTGGAAAGGTGGAATCATTCGAAAACTAGAAGAAAGAATAGGTAGGCCATTACAGTGGGTTGTTTGTCTTCTACATTTCAACGAACTTCCATTTTGTGCTCTTTTCGAACACATAGATGGTGTCTCAAAGAGTCCAAATACATTCTCTGGCGACATAGGTAAACTGCTCCCTTATTGTGAGAAGTTGCCTGTTGTCAAATTTGAAAGTTTTCCGTCCTGCCAATTACCTTCTGAGGTTATTAATCCGACCCAACTTAGCACAGACCAAGCTTATCTCTATAAAATATCAGAAGCTGTTATTTCCGGTCAATGTTCCTCAGATTTAGCGTCGATGCATCCAGGTAACATGTGCAAATCTCGCTGGCTCACCTGTGCAAATAGAATTCTGAGATTATACATTTCTACTGACAAACCAACAAAGGAAATAAAGATTTTGGTCAAGTACATACTTACAGTTTACTCACCTTTGTGGTTCTCAATAATATTCAACAGGTCAATTAAAGATGGCTCGCGCCATCTCTATGCTGCAATTCAAAGGTCGAGATACTTATCTGCTAAACTGCGCAAGGTTGTCGATTCATCCATTCAACAGAATGCTTTCTTTGCTCTTCCAGAAAACATTCTCCTTAGTATGATGACTGACGAACGGATAGAAGTCAGAAAGTTGGCCCTTGACCGTCTTCTGGCAGCCAGAGAAGCAGAGTCTGACACCATAAATGGAAGAGTTAGATGTATTAAAGTGCCAAAGCTGAATTTCAAAGCTAATACTTATTACGATATGATTAACTGGAAGACTATTACCTTGACTGTTCCACCAGTTCTTTGTTCAGTTTCTAACGAAGAACTCATAAAAGGGCTGTCGGGAGATACTGCAGAGGTATGGAAATTTAGTGAATTCCCCTCTCACACCGTGGCAGTCGAGAGAATCGTCAAACTGGTGACAGAGGCATCTTCTAAAGTTATTGGCCCCCAATCTCGTGATCTTTTTATACGCTCTACACTGAAATCTAGGCAACAAGTGCCAAAGTTTAGTACAAAATCTGATTTTATCAATAAATTTGACACAGATTCAGACTAAAACAAGCCTGACATATGGTTGGTTGGTTGGGTTGGGCTTGGGAGGAACCCGAAGAGCAGCTACCTCCACGCGGTGGGTTCTGGGTGACCAATACAGGTTAGCTGAGAGCTGCAACAATTTTGACCTTGCGCTGTGGCGCGCCGCCTTTTCGCTCGTATCTCGGGAACGGTTCGTCCTACGACCATGATCACATATACCATTTCGGTAGCAAATGACGTGACAAATAACTTTTGTTTTATACATTTTGCCATGAGATGCGTATTTCAGGTGCTAGGTAGACAATTTCACGATTTTAGGCGAATTTCCGAAATTTCAAGGCCGAGGTTCGGGTTGAAGATGCAATCCGATCTCAAAACAAAAAGTTGCATTGGAATCAGGAAGTACTAAGGCAACTTTTCCGCACTATTAGAAATACCGAATCGAAAAAATTCCGGAATCGACCCACCCTATTGTATAAATATCGTGAAAAAGCGCAAATCAACTTCGTTATTTTGAAATATGTAGTTCTACAGAGTCCTAATAAAAATGAGCGTAGTGAAACAGAGAGTATTAAAGCAAAAATGCTAAATTTCTAGTTCGTGTAGCTTTGCGAATTCTTGCACAGTGTATTGAACAACGTCAATTATGCAGCCAAAACTTTATAAAAATGCGACCTTCAATTTGGGCGAGGCAAGTAAAGTTTTAGCAAAGCCCAAAGCAAAGTCACAAATTTATAGAAATTATTTTGAATTATTCAAAGAACCGGCAAAGCCAGTGAGACTAGACTGCAAGGAAATATCGTATTGATACCCATTTTGATTAATTAGCAGGTGATGACCGATTTCCAAATAGAGAAAGTATATTTTTTGATTTTCTAACACCAATATTTTTATAAAAATTAAAGCAACTATATTATTCAGAAATCTGTATATATAAAATTAAGTGGCAAAACTTCCTGCCTAGACGGCTTGCCCGATTTCAATGAAATTTTCAGGGGTGATTGAGGTCCGTTTGGAGGGTGCACATAAGAAATTTAATGGGTGTATCATTGCACGTTTTGCAAAAAAAAAAAAATGATACATCCCGCCTATACAAATTCTCCTGAAATAATGTTTTGCCGATAGATTGGCAGTCCTGTCAAATGCCTTTTACTAATAAACAGAAACAACTGGCAGATGTTTACAATTAATAAAAAAAAAACACTGACATCGCATGTTGATTGTTTTTTCCTGAATTGATTCGATTGTTCAAAATCGCATTGGACCGCATGCCGTCTGATAACCATCGAATCGTCATCAGAGCAGACAAAATGCCGATGGGGCAGCATGCCAGACGATTCAACGCACCAACAATCGATGAGTTGGTAATCGTCATTGTTGGTGAACAGTTTGAACCGCGAGATATTGTACTGCACCGTAGAAACGAACAACTTCAGCGTGTTTCCGAGCTACACCGTAGTTATAATGCATTACAGTATCCGATATTATTCTGGAGAGGTGATGACTAGGGTGGGTCGATTCCGGAATTTTTTCGATTCGGTATTTCTAATAGTGCGGAAAAGTTGCCTTAGTACTTCCTGATTCCAATGCAACTTTTTGTTTTGAGATCGGATTGCATCTTCAACCCGAACCTCGGCCTTGAAATTTCGGAAATTCGCCTAAAATCGTGAAATTGTCTACCTAGCACCTGAAATACGCATCTCATGGCAAAATGTATAAAACAAAAGTTATTTGTCACGTCATTTGCTACCGAAATGGTATATGTGATCATGGCCGTAGGACGAACCGTTCCCGAGATACGAGCGAAAAGGCGGCGCGCCACAGCGCAAGGTCAAAATTGTTGCAGCTCTCAGCTAACCTGTATTGGTCACCCAGAACCCACCGCGTGGAGGTAGCTGCTCTTCGGGTTCCTCCCAAGCCCAACCCAACCAACCAACCATATGTCAGGCTTGTTTTAGTCTGAATCTGTGTCAAATTTATTGATAAAATCAGATTTTGTACTAAACTTTGGCACTTGTTGCCTAGATTTCAGTGTAGAGCGTATAAAAAGATCACGAGATTGGGGGCCAATAACTTTAGAAGATGCCTCTGTCACCAGTTTGACGATTCTCTCGACTGCCACGGTGTGAGAGGGGAATTCACTAAATTTCCATACCTCTGCAGTGTCTCCCGACAGCCCTTTTATGAGTTCTTCGTTAGAAACTGAACAAAGAACTGGTGGAACAGTCAAGGTAATAGTCTTCCAGTTAATCATATCGTAATAAGTATTAGCTTTGAAATTCAGCTTTGGCACTTTAATACATCTAACTCTTCCATTTATGGTGTCAGACTCTGCTTCTCTGGCTGCCAGAAGACGGTCAAGGGCCAACTTTCTGACTTCTATCCGTTCGTCAGTCATCATACTAAGGAGAATGTTTTCTGGAAGAGCAAAGAAAGCATTCTGTTGAATGGATGAATCGACAACCTTGCGCAGTTTAGCAGATAAGTATCTCGACCTTTGAATTGCAGCATAGAGATGGCGCGAGCCATCTTTGATTGACCTGTTGAATATTATTGAGAACCACAAAGGTGAGTAAACTGTAAGTATGTACTTGACCAAAATCTTTATTTCCTTTGTTGGTTTGTCAGTAGAAATGTATAATCTCAGAATTCTATTTGCACAGGTGAGCCAGCGAGATTTGCACATGTTACCTGGATGCATCTTCTTTTCGCTATGTGGTGCCAATTGGGGATTCCAATCGAAGCCAGGCCTTTATTCACCTGGTCTTTCCAACGAAGTGGAGGTCTTCCTCTGCTTACGCCGACAGGTACTGCATCGAATATTTTCAGAGGTGGAGTGTTTTCTTTCAATCGGACAACATGACATAGCCAGCGTAGCCGCTGTCTTTTAATTCGCAGAACTATGTCAATGCCGTCGTATATCTCATACAGCTCATCGTTCCATTGAATGCGATATTCGCCGTAGCTAACGCGCAAAGAACCATACATATTTCGCAGAATCTTTCTCTCGAAATCTCGTAACGTTGACTCATCAGATGTTGGCATCGTCCATGCCACTGCACCATATAGCAGGACGATAATAATTCGTGACTTACAGAGTTTGTGTTTTGTTCGTTGAGAGAGGACTTAACTTCTGAATTGCTTACTCAGTCCGAAGTACCACCTGTTTGCAACAGTTATTCTGCGTTGGATTTCCAGACGAAATTATCTACGACTTCAACGACTTGATGACAGGAAACTTTTGGTCTTGCCCTCGTTCACCACAAGACTTATTTACTTTGCTTCCTTATCCAGTCTGCAGAAAGCAGAACTAACGCGCTGGTGTTGAGGCCAATGATGTCAGTATCATCGGCGTACGCCACCAGCTGTACACTCTAATAGAAGATTTTACCTGCTTGATTAAATTCTGCAGTTCAAACTATTTTTTCCAGCAGCAGATTGAAGAAGTCCCACAATAGGAAGTCGCCTAGTTTGAAACCTCGTTTGGTATCGAATGGCTCGGAAAGGTCATTCCCGATCTTGACGGAGCTGTTGTATTGCTCAATGCAGCTTACAAAGCCATATTAGTTATTCGGGGATACTAAATTCAGACATCGCGGCATAAAGGCAGCTCCTCGTCGTGCGGTCAAAAGCAGTTTTAAGAAGGGTTGGCGTACCTCAGGGCAGCGTGCTAAGCCCAATTCTGTATATAATATATACAGCAGACATTTTAACAGCTATTAACTTATTGACATCCAGTTTCGCGGATGACACAGGGGAAGGATTTAGTATACCATCCCAGGATATCAAGGATAAAAAGGATATGGTCGGATAGAGGAGATTATCCTGATCAAGGATATATATGGTTATAGCCGCAGGAATCTTATAGTTTCCGAGCTATATGTCGATATATAAAATTAATTTTGCACTTATATTTTTCAATTTTATATACACTAACACATCACTTATTCATTTGCACACATTTATTTTATATACTATAGTGCAAAAATTGCTTTTAATATATATTTCAATTATTGTTGAATTATTATTATTTTAGAATAACAAATGAATTACAAACTACAAATTACAAATGAATTGTCAACTGTCATGGTCGGGCAATGGAACGTCTGCTAGATCGTCATCGATTGGGGAATCGGGTTCGCCTTCTCCTGGCGTTATGCTTTCCCTGCCATTCAGCAGACTGGAGAAGTGTTCCCTCCATAATTTTAGTATGCTCTGGGCATCGGTTACTAGATCACCTCTTTGGGTTCAACAAGAGTATGCCCCGGTCTTAAAATTGTTTGCTAGTTGCCGCATTTTTTCGAGCAATACCCTCGTCGGCCAGCGTGTCTAGCTCTTCATACTCACGCCTTTCCGCCTCTTTCTTTTTTTGTCGGCAAAAGCTTTTTCTCGAAACCAATGGTTTCGGTTGCAGCTGTACGTATGGAGCTTGAAATGCCGTCCCACAATTCCCTTATACCGAGTTTTTGGCGAGTGCTCTCAGAGAGCAGGAGCGTAAGTCAAGTAGAAAATTGCTCAGCTGTCTGTTGTGAATGCAGCTTCTTGAATTCGAACCTTCCATGTGTTTGTTTGCATCAGGCTTTAGCCGGACAGAGGCGCATGAGTATCTTAGCTTCCACAAGATAGTGGTCTGATTCGATGCTAGGACCTCGTTTAAAATACTGGAGATGTGTACCGTCGGGGCGAGGGCGCAAATCAGCGAGATTTTGAAAAACTTCGCATTTGTGGTTCGTTTTATGGCCACTCGTGGAAATGACACAAGGACCTACTTGTCTCAGACCACAACCCTGCGAAGGAGATGTTTCGCCTTCTTACTTTGGCTACCCAGTGGGTTCATACGTAAAATAATTGTTTCTGGCCACTCCCAAGTGAATGGCTATAATAGAACTTTCCTCACTTGCGTCAACTTCAACACATGTCTCCATCCTCCATTCGGTAGCTATTAAGATATAAACATATTATTATTCACATTATTTTAGGATTTTTTAAATACAGAACCGGCCCGAGACTATTTAGCGCCTTAGTCACATTTTAAAACAAAATGTATAACTTTTGATAATTATTAAGGTAATTTTATTAAAAAAAAAATCACTAATATTCTAAAGGCTTAACGTATATCATTATTAGGGTTTTATTATTTTTGATTTATATTATGACAAAAAAGATGTTGGGGCCAAAACTTATGTACTGGGCGTAAGAAAACGCTTTTGCGACCACACAAACCGTTGTGAACTCCGTAACATCAAGTAAACCAAAATGTCACCGACAACTAAATGCAGATTCATAAATGTTTTTTGAAGCGTTTAGTTTGTTTTTATCTAAATGAGATGAGGGAACATTATCATAAACTCTCCGTTTTCCAGCTGTCGGTAGGTATCAAGCAGTGGCGTAGTTACCTAGGGTCCGGCGGGGCAGTGCGCGGGGGCCCTCGAATCCTTGCCAGAAATCTCATCAAACTGAACTTTTGGAAATTTCTCCAATTTTCAAACTAAAAATGACAGGTTATAACTCAGTTGAGAGAAATTCAAAAGTTATGCCTACGGACTTCCTTTTGTCGGTTGGCAGTGATTAAATTAATGATGTTAATGATTATGACAATAAACTTTTCTGTACTGGTTAATACAGCGGTTCAATTTCATTTGTATTTACCACTCATATTGATGTCCGTTAAGTCAATAAATCGTGTCAAATCAACAGACTTCGGCTACAACTCATTGCATAATAGGGTGGGTCGATTCCGGAATTTTTTCGATTCGGTATTTCTAATAGTGCGGAAAAGTTGCCTTAGTACTTCCTGATTCCAATGCAACTTTTTGTTTTGAGATCGGATTGCATCTTCAACCCGAACCTCGGCCTTGAAATTTCGGAAATTCGCCTAAAATCGTGAAATTGTCTACCTAGCACCTGAAATACGCATCTCATGGCAAAATGTATAAAACAAAAGTTATTTGTCACGTCATTTGCTACCGAAATGGTATATGTGATCATGGCCGTAGGACGAACCGTTCCCGAGATACGAGCGAAAAGGCGGCGCGCCACAGCGCAAGGTGAAAATCGGCTTGCGGCCACACTTCTTGACGTTGATTTCGCCGAGTGCTATCACTCACATTCATTCACCTACGCCAAAGGACACGTTCGGATAGGTCTCCACACAAATATTTTTTCATCGAGTTCCTTCACTCTTGTCGGTGATTTCGCCGAGTTCTATCACTTACATTCATTTCCCTGCGCCATACGACACGTTCGGACTGGTCTCCACATAAATATTTTTTCATCGAGTTCCTTCACTCTTGTCGTTGATTTCGCCAGGTGTTATCACTTATATTCTCTCAACAAAACACAGAACTCAAAATGTCTGTATCTAAATTTAAATTTAGACAGAAATGTCCTGTGTTTGGCATATATCCGTACAATCTCTCTGAGTCCCAGTTACCTACTTACCAGGATGTTCTTTTGTGTTATCAGTTTGAAAGATTTGGTATAGGGCGACTCCGAGGCGACAACTATGAACCTAGGAGTAAAGAGGTTACAGAAATAGTTGCAAAAAAGGTTGAAAATACTTTCAAAAAGTCATCTATTCCGATAGTTTCACACACCAGAGTTGTACAAATGCTCACCACATACCATAAGAAATTTCTGACTCTTAAAAAAATGTTTTTAAGGAACCCAATAGGTTTGAGCTCTAAAAGAGACGACTTTGTCACTGACAAATGCAAGATTAGTCGGGCAAAAAAAAGTGTTGGTGTTAAGCTCCAGAACACCGAAAGTATTGACTCCGTATATGGGCTGTATTTTGACGGCCGCAAAGACAATACACTTACACAAGTCAGCGAAGGTGAAAAGTACTACCGCGACACTGTCAAAGAGGAACATATTTCTCTTATAGCGGAACCTGGTTGTCATTACTTTGGCCACGTCACTTCTCCTTCCGGGTCAGCTGAGGATGAGACGCAAGCTAATATGGCAACATTTACAAGACAATTCAGTTGATGTGGAACATCTAGAAGTTGTCGGTGCTGATGGCACCAACACGAACACAGGTTGGAAAGGTGGAATCATTCGAAAACTAGAAGAAAGAATAGGTAGGCCATTACAGTGGGTTGTTTGTCTTCTACATTTCAACGAACTTCCATTTTGTGCTCTTTTCGAACACATAGATGGTGTCTCAAAGAGTCCAAATACATTCTCTGGCGACATAGGTAAACTGCTCCCTTATTGTGAGAAGTTGCCTGTTGTCAAATTTGAAAGTTTTCCGTCCTGCCAATTACCTTCTGAGGTTATTAATCCGACCCAACTTAGCACAGACCAAGCTTATCTCTATAAAATATCAGAAGCTGTTATTTCCGGTCAATGTTCCTCAGATTTAGCGTCGATGCATCCAGGTAACATGTGCAAATCTCGCTGGCTCACCTGTGCAAATAGAATTCTGAGATTATACATTTCTACTGACAAACCAACAAAGGAAATAAAGATTTTGGTCAAGTACATACTTACAGTTTACTCACCTTTGTGGTTCTCAATAATATTCAACAGGTCAATTAAAGATGGCTCGCGCCATCTCTATGCTGCAATTCAAAGGTCGAGATACTTATCTGCTAAACTGCGCAAGGTTGTCGATTCATCCATTCAACAGAATGCTTTCTTTGCTCTTCCAGAAAACATTCTCCTTAGTATGATGACTGACGAACGGATAGAAGTCAGAAAGTTGGCCCTTGACCGTCTTCTGGCAGCCAGAGAAGCAGAGTCTGACACCATAAATGGAAGAGTTAGATGTATTAAAGTGCCAAAGCTGAATTTCAAAGCTAATACTTATTACGATATGATTAACTGGAAGACTATTACCTTGACTGTTCCACCAGTTCTTTGTTCAGTTTCTAACGAAGAACTCATAAAAGGGCTGTCGGGAGATACTGCAGAGGTATGGAAATTTAGTGAATTCCCCTCTCACACCGTGGCAGTCGAGAGAATCGTCAAACTGGTGACAGAGGCATCTTCTAAAGTTATTGGCCCCCAATCTCGTGATCTTTTTATACGCTCTACACTGAAATCTAGGCAACAAGTGCCAAAGTTTAGTACAAAATCTGATTTTATCAATAAATTTGACACAGATTCAGACTAAAACAAGCCTGACATATGGTTGGTTGGTTGGGTTGGGCTTGGGAGGAACCCGAAGAGCAGCTACCTCCACGCGGTGGGTTCTGGGTGACCAATACAGGTTAGCTGAGAGCTGCAACAATTTTGACCTTGCGCTGTGGCGCGCCGCCTTTTCGCTCGTATCTCGGGAACGGTTCGTCCTACGACCATGATCACATACACCATTTCGGTAGCAAATGACGTGACAAATAACTTTTGTTTTATACATTTTGCCATGAGATGCGTATTTCAGGTGCTAGGTAGACAATTTCACGATTTTAGGCGAATTTCCGAAATTTCAAGGCCGAGGTTCGGGTTGAAGATGCAATCCGATCTCAAAACAAAAAGTTGCATTGGAATCAGGAAGTACTAAGGCAACTTTTCCGCACTATTAGAAATACCGAATCGAAAAAATTCCGGAATCGACCCACCCTATTGTATAAATATCGTGAAAAAGCGCAAATCAACTTCGTTATTTTGAAATATGTAGTTCTACAGAGTCCTAATAAAAATGAGCGTAGTGAAACAGAGAGTATTAAAGCAAAAATGCTAAATTTCTAGTTCGTGTAGCTTTGCGAATTCTTGCACAGTGTATTGAACAACGTCAATTATGCAGCCAAAACTTTATAAAAATGCGACCTTCAATTTGGGCGAGGCAAGTAAAGTTTTAGCAAAGCCCAAAGCAAAGTCACAAATTTATAGAAATTATTTTGAATTATTCAAAGAACCGGCAAAGCCAGTGAGACTAGACTGCAAGGAAATATCGTATTGATACCCATTTTGATTAATTAGCAGGTGATGACCGATTTCCAAATAGAGAAAGTATATTTTTTGATTTTCTAACACCAATATTTTTATAAAAATTAAAGCAACTATATTATTCAGAAATCTGTATATATAAAATTAAGTGGCAAAACTTCCTGCCTAGACGGCTTGCCCGATTTCAATGAAATTTTCAGGGGTGATTGAGGTCCGTTTGGAGGGTGCACATAAGAAATTTAATGGGTGTATCATTGCACGTTTTGCAAAAAAAAAAATGATACATCCCGCCTATACAAATTCTCCTGAAATAATGTTTTGCCGATAGATTGGCAGTCCTGTCAAATGCCTTTTACTAATAAACAGAAACAACTGGCAGATGTTTACAATTAATAAAAAAAAAACACTGACATCGCATGTTGATTGTTTTTTCCTGAATTGATTCGATTGTTCAAAATCGCATTGGACCGCATGCCGTCTGATAACCATCGAATCGTCATCAGAGCAGACAAAATGCCGATGGGGCAGCATGCCAGACGATTCAACGCACCAACAATCGATGAGTTGGTAATCGTCATTGTTGGTGAACAGTTTGAACCGCGAGATATTGTACTGCACCGTAGAAACGAACAACTTCAGCGTGTTTCCGAGCTACACCGTAGTTATAATGCATTACAGTATCCGATATTATTCTGGAGAGGTGATGACTAGGGTGGGTCGATTCCGGAATTTTTTCGATTCGGTATTTCTAATAGTGCGGAAAAGTTGCCTTAGTACTTCCTGATTCCAATGCAACTTTTTGTTTTGAGATCGGATTGCATCTTCAACCCGAACCTCGGCCTTGAAATTTCGGAAATTCGCCTAAAATCGTGAAATTGTCTACCTAGCACCTGAAATACGCATCTCATGGCAAAATGTATAAAACAAAAGTTATTTGTCACGTCATTTGCTACCGAAATGGTATATGTGATCATGGTCGTAGGACGAACCGTTCCCGAGATACGAGCGAAAAGGCGGCGCGCCACAGCGCAAGGTCAAAATTGTTGCAGCTCTCAGCTAACCTGTATTGGTCACCCAGAACCCACCGCGTGGAGGTAGCTGCTCTTCGGGTTCCTCCCAAGCCCAACCCAACCAACCAACCATATGTCAGGCTTGTTTTAGTCTGAATCTGTGTCAAATTTATTGATAAAATCAGATTTTGTACTAAACTTTGGCACTTGTTGCCTAGATTTCAGTGTAGAGCGTATAAAAAGATCACGAGATTGGGGGCCAATAACTTTAGAAGATGCCTCTGTCACCAGTTTGACGATTCTCTCGACTGCCACGGTGTGAGAGGGGAATTCACTAAATTTCCATACCTCTGCAGTATCTCCCGACAGCCCTTTTATGAGTTCTTCGTTAGAAACTGAACAAAGAACTGGTGGAACAGTCAAGGTAATAGTCTTCCAGTTAATCATATCGTAATAAGTATTAGCTTTGAAATTCAGCTTTGGCACTTTAATACATCTAACTCTTCCATTTATGGTGTCAGACTCTGCTTCTCTGGCTGCCAGAAGACGGTCAAGGGCCAACTTTCTGACTTCTATCCGTTCGTCAGTCATCATACTAAGGAGAATGTTTTCTGGAAGAGCAAAGAAAGCATTCTGTTGAATGGATGAATCGACAACCTTGCGCAGTTTAGCAGATAAGTATCTCGACCTTTGAATTGCAGCATAGAGATGGCGCGAGCCATCTTTAATTGACCTGTTGAATATTATTGAGAACCACAAAGGTGAGTAAACTGTAAGTATGTACTTGACCAAAATCTTTATTTCCTTTGTTGGTTTGTCAGTAGAAATGTATAATCTCAGAATTCTATTTGCACAGGTGAGCCAGCGAGATTTGCACATGTTACCTGGATGCATCGACGCTAAATCTGAGGAACATTGACCGGAAATAACAGCTTCTGATATTTTATAGAGATAAGCTTGGTCTGTGCTAAGTTGGGTCGGATTAATAACCTCAGAAGGTAATTGGCAGGACGGAAAACTTTCAAATTTGACAACAGGCAACTTCTCACAATAAGGGAGCAGTTTACCTATGTCGCCAGAGAATGTATTTGGACTCTTTGAGACACCATCTATGTGTTCGAAAAGAGCACAAAATGGAAGTTCGTTGAAATGTAGAAGACAAACAACCCACTGTAATGGCCTACCTATTCTTTCTTCTAGTTTTCGAATGATTCCACCTTTCCAACCTGTGTTCGTGTTGGTGCCATCAGCACCGACAACTTCTAGATGTTCCACATCAACTGAATTGTCTTGTAAATGTTGCCATATTAGCTTGCGTCTCATCCTCAGCTGACCCGGAAGGAGAAGTGACGTGGCCAAAGTAATGACAACCAGGTTCCGCTATAAGAGAAATATGTTCCTCTTTGACAGTGTCGCGGTAGTACTTTTCACCTTCGCTGACTTGTGTAAGTGTATTGTCTTTGCGGCCGTCAAAATACAGCCCATATACGGAGTCAATACTTTCGGTGTTCTGGAGCTTAACACCAACACTTTTTTTTGCCCGACTAATCTTGCATTTGTCAGTGACAAAGTCGTCTCTTTTAGAGCTCAAACCTATTGGGTTCCTTAAAAACATTTTTTTAAGAGTCAGAAATTTCTTATGGTATGTGGTGAGCATTTGTACAACTCTGGTGTGTGAAACTATCGGAATAGATGACTTTTTGAAAGTATTTTCAACCTTTTTTGCAACTATTTCTGTAACCTCTTTACTCCTAGGTTCATAGTTGTCGCCTCGGAGTCGCCCTATACCAAATCTTTCAAACTGATAACACAAAAGAACATCCTGGTAAGTAGGTAACTGGGACTCAGAGAGATTGTACGGATATATGCCAAACACAGGACATTTCTGTCTAAATTTAAATTTAGATACAGACATTTTGAGTTCTGTGTTTTGTTGAGAGAATATAAGTGATAACACCTGGCGAAATCAACGACAAGAGTGAAGGAACTCGATGAAAAAATATTTATGTGGAGACCAGTCCGAACGTGTCGTATGGCGCAGGGAAATGAATGTAAGTGATAGAACTCGGCGAAATCACCGACAAGAGTGAAGGAACTCGATGAAAAAATATTTGTGTGGAGACCTATCCGAACGTGTCCTTTGGCGTAGGTGAATGAATGTGAGTGATAGCACTCGGCGAAATCAACGTCAAGAAGTGTGGCCGCAAGCCGATTTTCACCTTGCGCTGTGGCGCGCCGCCTTTTCGCTCGTATCTCGGGAACGGTTCGTCCTACGGCCATGATCACATATACCATTTCGGTAGCAAATGACGTGACAAATAACTTTTGTTTTATACATTTTGCCATGAGATGCGTATTTCAGGTGCTAGGTAGACAATTTCACGATTTTAGGCGAATTTCCGAAATTTCAAGGCCGAGGTTCGGGTTGAAGATGCAATCCGATCTCAAAACAAAAAGTTGCATTGGAATCAGGAAGTACTAAGGCAACTTTTCCGCACTATTAGAAATACCGAATCGAAAAAATTCCGGAATCGAACCACCCTATTATGCAATGAGTTGTAGCCGAAGTCTGTTGATTTGACACGATTTATTGACTTAACGGACATCAATATGAGTGGTAAATACAAATGAAATTGAACCGCTGTATTAACCAGTACAGAAAAGTTTATTGTCATAATCATTAACATCATTAATTTAATCACTGCCAACCGACAAAAGGAAGTCCGTAGGCATAACTTTTGAATTTCTCTCAACTGAGTTATAACCTGTCATTTTTAGTTTGAAAATTGGAGAAATTTCCAAAAGTTCAGTTTGATGAGATTTCTGGCAAGGATTCGAGGGCCCCCGCGCACTGCCCCGCCGGACCCTAGGTAACTACGCCACTGCTTGATACCTACCGACAGCTGGAAAACGGAGAGTTTATGATAATGTTCCCTCATCTCATTTAGATAAAAACAAACTAAACGCTTCAAAAAACATTTATGAATCTGCATTTAGTTGTCGGTGACATTTTGGTTTACTTGATGTTACGGAGTTCACAACGGTTTGTGTGGTCGCAAAAGCGTTTTCTTACGCCCAGTACATAAGTTTTGGCCCCAACATCTTTTTTGTCATAATATAAATCAAAAATAATAAAACCCTAATAATGATATACGTTAAGCCTTTAGAATATTAGTGATTTTTTTTTTAATAAAATTACCTTAATAATTATCAAAAGTTATACATTTTGTTTTAAAATGTGACTAAGGCGCTAAATAGTCTCGGGCCGGTTCTGTATTTAAAAAATCCTAAAATAATGTGAATAATAATATGTTTATATCTTAATAGCTACCGAATGGAGGATGGAGACATGTGTTGAAGTTGACGCAAGTGAGGAAAGTTCTATTATAGCCATTCACTTGGGAGTGGCCAGAAACAATTATTTTACGTATGAACCCACTGGGTAGCCAAAGTAAGAAGGCGAAACATCTCCTTCGCAGGGTTGTGGTCTGAGACAAGTAGGTCCTTGTGTCATTTCCACGAGTGGCCATAAAACGAACCACAAATGCGAAGTTTTTCAAAATCTCGCTGATTTGCGCCCTCGCCCCGACGGTACACATCTCCAGTATTTTAAACGAGGTCCTAGCATCGAATCAGACCACTATCTTGTGGAAGCTAAGATACTCATGCGCCTCTGTCCGGCTAAAGCCTGATGCAAACAAACACATGGTAGGTTCGAAGTCAAGAAGCTGCATTCACAACAGACAGCTGAGCAATTTTCTACTTGACTTACGCTCCTGCTCTCTGAGAGCACTCGCCAAAAACTCGGTATAAGGGAATTGTGGGACGGCATTTCAAGCTCCATACGTACAGCTGCAACCGAAACCATTGGTTTCGAGAAAAAGCTTTTGCCGACAAAAAAAGAAAGAGGCGGAAAGGCGTGAGTATGAAGAGCTAGACACGCTGGCCGACGAGGGTATTGCTCGAAAAAATGCGGCAACTAGCAAACAATTTTAAGACCGGGGCATACTCTTGTTGAACCCAAAGAGGTGATCTAGTAACCGATGCCCAGAGCATACTAAAATTATGGAGGGAACACTTCTCCAGTCTGCTGAATGGCAGGGAAAGCATAACGCCAGGAGAAGGCGAACCCGATTCCCCAATCGATGACGATCTAGCAGACGTTCCATTGCCCGACCATGACAGTTGACAATTCATTTGTAATTTGTAGTTTGTAATTCATTTGTTATTCTAAAATAATAATAATTCAACAATAATTGAAATATATATTAAAAGCAATTTTTGCACTATAGTATATAAAATAAATGTGTGCAAATGAATAAGTGATGTGTTAGTGTATATAAAATTGAAAAATATAAGTGCAAAATTAATTTTATATATCGACATATAGCTCGGAAACTATAAGATTCCTGCGGCTATAACCATATATATCCTTGATCAGGATAATCTCCTCTATCCGACCATATCCTTTTTATCCTTGATATCCTGGGATGGTATACTAAATCCTTCCCCTGTGTCATCCGCGAAACTGGATGTCAATAAGTTAATAGCTGTTAAAATGTCTGCTGTATATATTATATACAGAATTGGGCTTAGCACGCTGCCCTGAGGTACGCCAACCCTTCTTAAAACTGCTTTTGACCGCACGACGAGGAGCTGCCTTTATGCCGCGATGTCTGAATTTAGTATCCCCGAATAACTAATATGGCTTTGTAAGCTGCATTGAGCAATACAACAGCTCCGTCAGGATCGGGAATGACCTTTCCGAGCCATTCGATACCAAACGAGGTTTCAAACTAGGCGACTTCCTATTGTGGGACTTCTTCAATCTGCTGCTGGAAAAAATAGTTTGAACTGCAGAATTTAATCAAGCAGGTAAAATCTTCTATTAGAGTGTACAGCTGGTGGCGTACGCCGATGATACTGACATCATTGGCCTCAACACCAGCGCGTTAGTTCTGCTTTCTGCAGACTGGATAAGGAAGCAAAGTAAATAAGTCTTGTGGTGAACGAGGGCAAGACCAAAAGTTTCCTGTCATCAAGTCGTTGAAGTCGTAGATAATTTCGTCTGGAAATCCAACGCAGAATAACTGTTGCAAACAGGTGGTACTTCGGACTGAGTAAGCAATTCAGAAGTTAAGTCCTCTCTCAACGAACAAAACACAAACTCTGTAAGTCACGAATTATTATCGTCCTGCTATATGGTGCAGTGGCATGGACGATGCCAACATCTGATGAGTCAACGTTACGAGATTTCGAGAGAAAGATTCTGCGAAATATGTATGGTTCTTTGCGCGTTAGCTACGGCGAATATCGCATTCAATGGAACGATGAGCTGTATGAGATATACGACGGCATTGACATAGTTCTGCGAATTAAAAGACAGCGGCTACGCTGGCTAGGTCATGTTGTCCGATTGAAAGAAAACACTCCACCTCTGAAAATATTCGATGCAGTACCTGTCGGGGTAAGCAGAGGAAGACCTCCACTTCGTTGGAAAGACCAGGTGAATAAAGGCCTGGCTTCGATTGGAATCCCCAATTGGCACCACATAGCGAAAAGAAGAAACGACTTGCGCCCTGTTGTTAACTCGGCTCTGCGGCAATAAAGAAGAAGAAGGAGAACTATCAAAAATTACGATTTCAATATTTTCGAAAAAAATTGTCATATATCTACGAGTGTAGCTCCTAAATGTTTCAAAAAAAGCTGTTGTACCTGGTCGACTCTGTATTACTTTATTACAAAATTGCAAAAAAATGTATATAACAATAATTTTGTATCTTAATCACTATCAAAAAATATGATTTCAATATGTTATTTTGTATCGGCGATATCACGTTCACGCCATCTACCGTAGAATATGTAACATGTATCTATATGTGCTGTAGTTTGCTTCTATAATAAATTAATTCAGTTCTTGTCTGTGATTCACGTGTTTCATTTAATTTTAGGTTATGGGCCCAGACATTAATTAGTTTTTCTCGTAATTTTTCTTAGACATTCTTAGCAGAAATAGACTTGGCATACGTATTGAAAAAAAAGTAATTAACACTGTGGCTGTGAAAATGACGACGAACTATTTGTCAGTGTGCCTAAACTGAAAGGGCGTGAAAATTACAGTGAGTGGGCTTTCGCGGCTTAGAATTTCTTAGTGCTGGAAGGAATGTCTGATTGTATCAAGTTAGGCTGGGCCCACACTGGATTAGTCAAAAACGTCTTTGACTAATAAAACACAAAAACATCTTCTGCTCTAACCCACACCAAGCGAAGCACAATGCGACATTTTGTCTTTTTGTCTCGCTTGGTGTGCATTGAAATAAAACGAAAAAAGAAGAAAACGAATCAGTTCTTGCAAAGATGTCGTCGGATTCGGCCGATGAAATTCTGCCAGTCCTATTTTCAGTATTTGAATTTTGTGAATGAAGTGAAAAAAATAAAAGAGAATGGTGGGTGCATCCGTACAATCAGAAGCGCGATTCTGAAAATGTTAATAGAAATCTGATTTCTGAACTGAGAATGCATCCGTGAAAATTTCGAAATTTTACAAGGATGCAGGTATCAACATTCGATTATTTGCTCTCTTTAATAAAAAATTTAATTTGTAAATAAAATACGAACTACCGTAAAAGCATAACTCCTGCGGAAAGATTAATTATAACACTACGGTAAGTAAAAACAAATAGCTTTTTAAACTTAAAATCAATGTATTTTTAATTCAAAATCCCTTCTTTGGTAAAATTTTACAATGATCAATATGAAAATATAAATTATTAATTACACAAATAATTATTTTTATTCATATACTATATTAGATAATCCCATGACCGATGATGACGTTGAACTACTTAAATATTCATTTTTCTCTTCTTCTTGAAATAGATTCTTTGCCTTTTGTTGGAGAGTTTTTCATAATCTTTGCCTTTTGCTGGAGAGTTTTTCATAATCAGACAGCAAACTTTTAAAAAATAATTCATTTTCTTATGGTTTCTCCTTCGTTTTGGAGTTTAGGAACTCAATCATTGGTCCTGCTATCATCTCAGATATAGACATCTTACTCTTTTTCGCAGGTATTGGACTGCTTTTGTCAGTACTTACTGCATCGGTAAAATCATTTTGCGACATGTCGGTAGTTTTTTTCTTTCTTCGACATCAGGGCTATTTATAGGTAAATTACTGCTCATTTCACGATGCTGATGTACAAATTCCTTTAAAAAACACATTGCATCAGCCAAGTACCACTTCCGGTTCTGCTTACCACTCGATCCAGATGGTATGTTTTTTTCTTCCCTCAAATACCTCGAATATGAGTTCCGTAAATTTGTCCATTTATTTTTACATGTTGCTACTGCAAGATATAAAATTTGGAATTTTTAAATAATATTTTATATAATTATATTATAATTTCAGGCATTTGGCAACTAGGGAATCATTTAAGTCGCTTTCGTATTTTCTTCGATGTGAGGCTTCTACAATTGAAAACATTGTAATGGAAACCTGCAAAGCTGTCTGGGAAATATTATCACCGATTTACCTTCCAAAACCCCATGTTGCGAAATGGCTTTCTATAGCGGATGCGTTTGAAAAAATGTGGAACTTTCCTAATTGTGCAGGAGCTATAGATGGAAAACACATAAGAATACAGTGCCCTCCAAAAGCAGGATCAGATTATTTTAATTATAAAAAATTTCATTCAATACATTTACAAGCTGTAGTTGATGCGTATGGGCAGTTCATTTGTGTTGATGTTGGCGACTTTGGGCGAAATTGCGATAGTGGTGTTTTCAAACACTCTAATTCTGGAAAAAACTTATTCAAAAACAATTATGTGGTAAACCAAAAGCTATGTCCAAAAAAGCTTTTGTTTTTGTCGCCGATGAAGGCAATCCACTACATACGAATGTTCTAAGACCGTTTGCTCGAAGGAACTTGACAAATGAGCGAAGAATATACAATTACCGTTTATCAAAAGCAAGACGAGTAGTGGAATGCGCATTTGGTATGCTTGCAAACAAGTTTCGAATTTTTCATACAGAAATTCTGTTGTATAAAGTGGAAACTATTATATTAGCTGCTTGTGCTTTACATAATATGATTTGGGAGCGAGAACATTTGCTTCACGAAATATATAGTGAACTCGATGCTATGGAATATATAGTCCAAGAGGCTACAAATCAAAATATTGAAAACACAAAGCCATCAAATGGTGCGCGTTACATACGTGACCAGTTTCTATCATATTTTAACTCTACCACTGGATCAGTTTTTTGGCAAAATAAGTACGCTATCTAATTTTGCTTAGTTTTGTACTGTATATCTACAATTGATTTTCACTATATTTTTAAATACTTATCAACATTACGCATGTATGTACAAATGGTATAAATAAAATAAACTAAACTTGCCGTCACTATTCATTTCTGTAGCTATTTCGTCCCATAGTTTTTCTGTTATTAACTTATTTGTGTGATCTTTATTTTTATAATTATATATTGAACTCGCCAGTGTTCCTTTTAACAAAGTGTATGCCGAATAAAAGCACAAAAAAATGCGTAATTTTGACTATGAAAATCAACGGTTCAGCTATAAGCAACGAAACGTGTTTTTCTGTCGTGTCTTGTTCCATTCCATTCGGTTCCATTCGGTGTGGGTTGCGTCGTAGCTCAGCATGTGTTGATCGGCAACAAAGACGGTTTTGTCGCATTTGGTGTGCGTTGGCGTATGTACATAAGTAGTTCGACAACATCTCTTCAAACAAGTCAAAGCACGAACATGCGTTTTCGCTTCGTCTTGTTCGGTGTGGGTTGTCACATATGAAGCTATGGGCAGTTGCGCATGAGACAAGAAAAACTGTTTTGACTAACCCGGTGTGGGTTCAGCCTTAGAGACTATACCAGCAGAAATAGGAGCAGCAAGTGACGCGAAAACCAGAGCAAAGTTAATTTTGACAATAGATTCGTCATTATACGTGCACATTAAAAGTGTACAAACGATCTATGAACTGTGGAATCTGAATTCAATACGACTCGAATATAGTGTTTCAATGACTTCGTACGTGACACAAATTATCGAAACTAGCAAAAAATTAAGTGGTACGGATTTTAACATTAATGATGAGTGGGTCGCATCGCTTTTGTTAGCGGGATTAATAGAAAAATATTCACCGATGATCATGGCGATCGAGCATTGTGGCATACCATTGACAGCAGACGCCATTAAAACCAAGTTGTTGGACATGGAAGAAAGCGAAAACGAAGGCGACATAACGGGCCGTCTCGACAGGATAAAATCTATGTCTTACTAACTGGTTTTCCCTGCCTATTGCCTGTGGAGACTCCATATTGCTTATTTCTTACAATATATGGCAAACTAATTAGTTTACCATATATTGTAAGCAATAAGCTGTCACTTCAGCAGTTTGACAGCGCAGTTTTCATTTCCATGAAAATTTCGAAGAGGCAACATATCCCATTTACACATATGCCGACGGCATTTTCATTTCGGTAATATGAAATTTAGAAGATCGAATATTAAGACGAATGTGTTATGTTATAAAAATAAAGTACATGTTCAAAATAACATTTTTTCAAAAAATTAATATTTAGTTTAATATTGTTAATTTACAGAAAAATTATGGAATGAGCGAAGTCTTAACTTTAATAAACTTATACAATATATAATTTGGTATACAAAATTTATGCCAGAATTATTATAAGTAGTCCAAAAATATGAATTCTTATTTTTCCAGAAGTACATTTGTAAAAAAGGGATCTTCATCCTTTTCTTATTATCTTATTTTTACCAAAAATACATTTGTAAAAAAGGGATCTTTATCTTTTGTTATTATTGTATTTTTCCCAGAAATACATTTGTAAACAAAAGGATCGTAATCCTTTTTTTTATTTTTCTCATAAAAGATTTAAACAGTTCAAGAGCTCAAAACATGTGCTACATCAGCTACCTACCCGACGTCATTTCGCAATATGATAAAATAAGTTTTTCAAGAGCTCAAAGCAGGCGCTACATCTGCTCGAACCTACCTACCCTGCGCCTTTGCGCAAATGATTATGTTATGATAACAAATGCTCACATACAGATTTGGCAATGGCAATAGCAATAGATTTGACAGTTAGTAAGACATAGATTTTATCCTGTCGAGACGGAGCGTAAGCACTGTCAGTTCTAGTGGTGCGTTTGCGAGTTTCAATAAGAACCGTTATGCTGCTAGCACTGCGACCAAAGACAATGCCCAAACGTCAAAATCAAAAACAAAAGTCATAACATGCTACAAATGTAAACAGACGGGACATTACCACCCTCAGTGTACATCTACGAAGAAAAATTCGTCGGATATACAGTTGTGTTCACGAAAATAGTAGTGCGACAGCATATAACACTCCAATCTTATTGCTGACATGTTCTATCTTGCAAATTTAACATTTCTACAATACTTTCGTAGAACAGAATATTGTTAAGAAAAAAACACCAAAATGCCGTTATTTTTATTTTGATTTGCTATCTTTATGATATATTTCAAAATTTGCACCAAAAATCTCTTGTTCATTAAAATAGTAGTGCTTGACGGGAATAGTTGAAAAAAATTTAAAAAATTTTTATTTTTAATTTTAACTGACATCAGAAAGTGTATTAAAATAATATAGTAATTGTGTGATATAAATTTGTTGAAACAGCTCTTTATTTATTGTTTAGTGGCTTGAAAAAAGCATTGCTCAATCAAAAAGCGAAAGTTAATTGGTAACTTGAGAGATCAGGGCAAAACATATAAATAAATCGAAGAAATGATTGGATGCACTGCTCCGATGATATTTAATGCTATTCATCATACTAAAGGGTGATTTTTTAAGAGCTTGATAACTTTTTTAAAAAAAAAAACGCATAAAATTTGCAAAATCTCATCGGTTCTTTATTTGAAACGTTAGATTGGTTCATGACATTTACTTTTTGAAGATAATTTCATTTAAATGTTGACCGCGGCTGCGTCTTAGGTGGTCCATTCGGAAAGTCCAATTTTGGGCAACTTTTTCGAGCATTTCGGCCGGAATAGCCCGAATTTCTTCGGAAATGTTGTCTTCCAAAGCTGGAATAGTTGCTGGCTTATTTCTGTAGACTTTAGACTTGACGTAGCCCCACAAAAAATAGTCTAAAGGCGTTAAATCGCATGATCTTGGTGGCCAACTTACGGGTCCATTTCTTGAGATGAATTGTTGTCCGAAGTTTTCCCTCAAAATGGCCATAGAATCGCGAGCTGTGTGGCATGTAGCGCCATCTTGTTGAAACCACATGTCAACCAAGTTCAGTTCTTCCATTTTTGGCAACAAAAAGTTTGTTAGCATCGAACGATAGCGATCGCCATTCACCGTAACGTTGCGTCCAACAGCATCTTTGAAAAAATACGGTCCAATGATTCCACCAGCGTACAAACCACACCAAACAGTGCATTTTTCGGGATGCATGGGCAGTTCTTGAACGGCTTCTGGTTGCTCTTCACCCCAAATGCGGCAATTTTGCTTATTTACGTAGCCATTCAACCAGAAATGAGCCTCATCGCTGAACAAAATTTGTCGATAAACACATTTCGAACCGAACACTGATTTTGGTAATAAAATTCAATGATTTGCAAGCGTTGCTCGTTAGTAAGTCTATTCATGATGAAATGTCAAAGCATACTGAGCATCTTTCTCTTTGACACCATGTCTGAAATCCCACGTGATCTGTCAAATACTAATGCATGAAAATCTTAACCTCAAAAAAATCACCCGTTATTAAGCCGGAAACTCGTGGTGGTAAGCGCAAGACTACATTTCTGGAGGACCGACGAATTGTGCGATACAGCAGAGCAAAGCCTTAGGCGTCGTCAAAAATAATTAAAAATGAATTGAATCTACTGGTCAGTGCTGTCACAGTTAGCCGAAGGCTAATAGAAGCTAATTTACATGCAAGGAGTCCGAGAAAAGTACCCCTTTTGACGAAGAAGCACGTCAATGCAAGAATAAAAGATTGCGAAAGACCATATGTATTGGCCCGTCCAAAAGTAGCACAACATTTTATTTACGGATGAGATAAAAATTGTTTTTTTTTTGGTGGTATAGGCTCCAGGCAGTGCGTTCGTTGTCCCCCAAACACAGAATACCACCCAAGGTACATCACAAAGACTGTTCAATATGGTGGGCTAAACACTATGGTGTGGGCTTGTTTGTCGTATGCGCTGGCGATGGTCCAATCTCTTTGATCAGTGGCATTATGGAACAAGCAGTGTACATTAATACATTGAAAGATGTAATGCTACCGTATTCTAATTGGAAAATGTCGTTAAAATGGACATTTCAGCAGGATAATGATCCTAAACATACGAGCAAACTAGCTAATCAGTGGTCTGCATCTGAAAACATCTATTTGATACCATGGCCAGCACAATCTTCGCACCTAAACCCTATCGAAAACTTATGAGGCGATGTCAAGAGAAGTGTAGCAATAGCAAAACCATCGAAAAACACACAGCTTTGGCAAGTGTTTAAGGAAGCATGGGCTCAAATCTCTGTGAAGCGTTGTAAGGACCTTATTGATTCCATGCCACGCCGATGCCTAGCTGTTATAAACAACAACGGATTTACAACAAAATATTAGACCTTAGGAAACATATTAAATATGAAATATTTACTGTTACTTTCATGTTCTTAGTTTTATCGTCTTTTTTAATAGTCACTACTATTTTCTTGAACAGCATAATTTTTCAATTTTATTTTAATTTAATAACTGTATGTAAACTTAAAAAAATTTATGGTAGATAAAACTGTAAATATATCATACATTAATTAAAAATAGGTATTTTATAACTTTCTAATCGAATATTTTTCTTATCATGTCATTTGACTGTTAAATAGTTAGTAGCCACCGGCACTACTATTTTCGTGAACACAGCTGTATATAAAAACGAACGTACAAGTAATGCGTTTAGTGCAGTGTTTTTGAATGGTCAATTTTGCAAAAGTGATTGGTATATAGACTCCGGGGCGAGTGTTCATCTTACCGCGAACGAAGAATGGTTGTCAAATACATATGTCTCGGGAGCTTATGGTCAAAGAAATTGTCGTGGCAAATAAAGATAAAGTACCTGTATTATGTACTGGAGATGTACAGATTACGACAAAGACGCACACCTATGAATATGATATTACAGTAGAAGGTGTATTATGCGTGCCGAAGTTGACTACAAATCCGTTATCTGTTAGTCAACTTATATCAAAGGGAAACAAAAGTTTCATTTAATAGTTATGGTTGTCAGATTTTCAACCAAAATGGAGTGCTGGTGGCTACAGCAACGGGGTGTATAAACTAAACATACCTGAATGTCGTTCATCAGCTGCAGTGATGGCGTCCAGTGAAGTTTGACATAGACGTCTAGGACATGTCAACAGCCAGTATTTGAATAAGATGCAAGATGCAGTACAGGGATTAACACTTGATAGTTAAACTGATATATCAAAGTCATCATGTGTTACTTGCTGTGAAGGCAAGCAGAGCATCTTACCTTTCCCCAAAGAAGGTAGCAGAAGTACTTAATTGCTAAATATTGTGCATACTCATCTCTGTGGCACGATGGAAAACCGATCTATAGGTGGTTCTAGATACTTCATGCTGTTCATAGATGATTTTAGTCGTATGACATATATGTATATATTTTTTGGAATCCAAAGATGAGCCATTGAAATGCTTTCAACAGTATAAAGCAGAGGTTAACTTAACTTAATCACCGCATAAAGATCTTGAGAAGTGACAATGGGAAAGAATTTTGCAAATTTGATGAGTTTTTAATGTCCAACGGGATAATACATCACAAAACTAACCCATACACACCTGAGCAGAATGGTCTCTCCGAACGATTCAACAGCACTATTGTTGAGAAAGCCAAGTGTCTACTGTTTAATGCAGGTCTTGAGAAAAGATTTTGGGCAGAGGCAGCACACACTGCAGTATACTTTCAGAATAGGACTGTAACAGCATCATTAAATTATAAAACTCCTTACGTGTTTTTGGTAGTACAATCATGGTACTACCGCCAAAACAAAAGAGATTCAAGTGGGATAGAAAGTCTGAAAAATGGATCCTAGTCGGCTATTCCAATGATGTCAAAGGGTACAGGATTTACAACCCGAAGTCTAATGTTATAACTACCAGTGAAGATGTTATAGTATTGGAAAAGATAGAGACAGACAGTATTCGGAATGTACAGGAAGATGGTTCAGATGAGGTGAATATGGTTCCAGTGGAGGAAAACTTGATACTTCAGGAAAATTCACTTGAACGGTCAGAGAGCTTGAATATGGATGAAAGTGTAGAACAGTATGAACCTTGTGAAGATGGCACATTAGATAGCTATGAATCTGGTACAATAGACAGTGAAGACTCTATAATACTTAACAATACCAACACAATAAGTGGTCCTCGGCATAGGCAAAAGCCAGACAGATTTGGATTTGTAGGTGCTGATGTAGAAGATGAAAACATGTTCACGGGTGAGATATCATTGCAAGAAGCCTTGGATGGTCCTGAGAAAGCACAGTGGTTAGTAGCAGTGCAGGATGAGTTACAGTCGTTTGAGAAAAATAGTGCGTAGGAACTAGTAGATGTTCCAATAAATGGTACTATAGTGCAGTTCAAGTGGGTTTTACGAAAAAAGTATGATAGTGAAAACAAAGTGCGTTACCGTGCTCGTCTAGTCGCAAAGGGTTTCACCCAAAAACATGGAGTAGACTATACAGAAACTTTTTCACCTGTAGTAAGGCACACAACTCTTAGACTATTATTTGCATTATCTGTAAAATTAGGTTTAGAAGTTAATCACTTAGACGTAAAGATATTGAAACTTAAAAAGGCTGTTTATGGACTTAAGAAAAGGTCAAAAGTTGAGCCATGTATGTATATAAAATATATTAACAAATGTATCTTCATTGTAACAGTCAATGTTGACGATTTCTTTGTATTTTCCAATGATAAAATTGAAACTAAGAACTTGAAACAGCTTTTATCTAATAAGTTTATCATTAAGGACTTAGGTGAAGTTAAATATGTCTTAGAATTAATGTGAAGTTTAATAAAGTCTAAGTCAGGAAACTTACATAGATGAACTTTTGAGTAAATTTAATTTAAAAGATTGTAAGACTGTTGACACTTCGATGGACGTCAAACTAAATATAAGTAAAGGTGAAGTAGGTGTAAATAATCACATACCCTATCAACAACTAATTGGCAGTTTAATGTACCTGTCAGTCTTAACTATATTAGTTACTCTATAAGTTTTCTAAGTCAATTTAATAATTGCCACACAAAAGAGCATTGGGAATAGAGAGAGTACTGAGTATTTAAAACGAATAAAATATTGTAAAGACGGTAATTCAGAAATAACAGGATATGTAGATGCTGATTGGGCCTCTAACTCTATAGATAGGAGATCATATACTGGAATGTGTTTTTTATTATGTAATGGTGCAATATTATGGGAATGTAAAAAACAGAAATATGTAGCCCTCTTTAGCACTGAATCAGAGTATAGTAGTTTATCTGAGGCATGTAGGGAAGCATTGTATCTAAAAGAATTACAATATGAAATAACTAATAAAATGTACACAATCAGCCTATATAATGATAATCAGGGTGCACAGAAACTGTGTGCAAATCCAGTCTTTCACAAACGTACAAAGCACATTGATATCAAATATAATTTTTGTCGTGATCTAGTAAAAGATAAGATTGTTAAAATACTGTATTTGCCAACAGCTGATATGCCGGCTGATATTTTAACTAAAAACAAAACAACAACAAATCACTATAAGTTTATGTCGCTTCTTGGCATAGTTTCTATAGAATAAATTTGATATTTTATAAATTTTTCCAGTGAATATTGCGATAAGTGGGGGTGTTATTTTGTATTGACAATATCACGTTCAAAGTTAGTAGCGCCATCTACCGTAGAATATGTAACATGTATCTGTATGTGCTGTAGTTTGCTTCTATGTTAAATGAATTCAGTTCTTGTCTGTGATTCACCTGTTTCATTTAATTTTACAATATTTTCGAAAAAAGTTGTTACATTTCTCTATAGCTCCCAAATGTTTCGAAATGAAACTGGGGTTTTATTTGGTAAATACATTTGAGTCGATGAGCTAAAAACGACGATATATGACAATATCTTGGTTTGACGCTGGACGCAAAGTCAAAATGGAAGGAACATATGTATACAAAAAATACAACAACATAAACTGGTTAATCGACAAGAAATCACCCTTAAAAACTTCAAAAAAAGCCTAGTCTACAACCAAACGTTAAAGCCAATTTGGACATACGGAATACAACTATGGGCGCTGCACCATTATACATCGAAGCGGTGCAAAGATTGCAAAATAAAGTTCTGCGAAAAATTGTAAATGCCTCGTGGTACATATGAAATTCAGATCTACATCGTGATCTTCATATATAAAAGGTTCGGGAAGTCATTTACGAAACAACATTGAAACATGCTACAAATTTACAAAATCACGTAAACGCTGAAACCTGACAACTGGGAGAGACTATAACAAACATACGCAGACTGAAAAGAACAACTTTTCATGACCATCTAAGCAAATAATAAATATTAAAATCTTCTTAATAGAGCTTTTATTGTTGTACCATATAAATTATGAAAAATATTGCTTGTTACGTATAGTTTACATTTGTCACTAGTTGTAATTAGAATGAGATCCAAAACCATAACCTTGTTAAGTTTCAACAAAAAAAAAAATATCGGAATATCTATATGATCTTTTTTTAAGCCAATTTCCTATCAGTATATCAAAAACAAATTGGTTCCGAATTGATCAACTAATGTCTGAGCTATCAAAATTTAAACGAATACTTTTACATATATTACGAGTATAACCATAATCAAATTAATAATATTCTTCAAGAGTGTATGCGTTAAAAAAATCGAAATAGCTTTTGTATTCGACTTAAATACAAATTAAACTATTTTCAAAAAAGGCGAAATTGAGTTTTAAATGAAAAGTAATGTTACGTTATTCAAAATTCGTTAATCCATCGGAGTAAGTCAATTTGCTTTCTGTGATAATTTGGAGTATAGTTATAAAAAAAATGAGTGTTTGTTAATGGTGCTGCTAGGAGCCAAGTGCAATTTATTGCGATAGTACGAGTATAAATGGTTCCAATGTTTCCTTTGTGCATATTAGTCCCCTCTTAAGACTTCCATCTTGCGGAAATCAACGTGAAAATTATACGATTTTCAACACTGGGGTTGACTTAGAAAAGATTAAGCAAGTGAAATTTCTCATAAAACAATTCAATTCTGCCCATCGTCCCTTATTTATTATAAAGCATAGCAACTCACATCTTCATCGTAAAGTTCGACATTTTTGATGTTATGCATACTCAACGTTTTGACTTACGAGCTCTATTTGTGTAAAGATCGGGCAAAGAATAAAATTAAATCGCGAATATTTTCCCAAATTTTTCAACAAAACATCGAATATGAAATGAATTCCCGTAAAAAATGAACTCTCGATATAAGTAGGATGGGCTCTGAAGTCTGGACCATTAGAAAGAGACCTGGGTCAGAAGCGATTGCCCTTTGTTAAATTATTAAAATAAAACGAGAAGAAAATATGTCTTTGGAAACATCTTTCGCTAACATTTCATCTACATTTCACTCTTATTTTCTTATATTTTAGCTAAATTCATTAATTTAAAAATAACTTAGCATACTCATCGTTGAAAAGATTAGATTGTTTGCAATTATGAAGAAAACGAGGTTGCCACATCCTAAACACAAAATATGTAGGAATTTCAACGATTTTTCTTTGCTTGTATTTTCACGCGATTCTTCTTTCTATATTAATTATAATAAAAAAAAACTTTCAAAATTATTCAAGCAATAATTGAGTTGTTAACACTTTTTCCATATATAGGGTGATTTTTTAAGAGCTTGATAACTTTTTTTTAAAAAAAACGCATAAAATTTGCAAAATCTCATCGGTTCTTTATTTGAAACGTTAGATTGGTTCATGACATTTACTTTTTGAAGATAATTTCATTTAAATGTTGACCGCGGCTGCGTCTTAGGTGGTCCATTCGGAAAGTCCAATTTTGGGCAACTTTTTCGAGCATTTCGGCCGGAATAGCCCGAATTTCTTCGGAAATGTTGTCTTCCAAAGCTGGAATAGTTGCTGGCTTATTTCTGTAGACTTTAGACTTGACGTAGCCCCACAAAAAATAGTCTAAAGGCGTTAAATCGCATGATCTTGGTGGCCAACTTACGGGTCCATTTCTTGAGATGAATTGTTGTCCGAAGTTTTCCCTCAAAATGGCCATAGAATCGCGAGCTGTGTGGCATGTAGCGCCATCTTGTTGAAACCACATGTCAACCAAGTTCAGTTCTTCCATTTTTGGCAACAAAAAGTTTGTTAGCATCGAACGATAGCGATCGCCATTCACCGTAACGTTGCGTCCAACAGCATCTTTGAAAAAATACGGTCCAATGATTCCACCAGCGTACAAACCACACCAAACAGTGCATTTTTCGGGATGCATGGGCAGTTCTTGAACGGCTTCTGGTTGCTCTTCACCCCAAATGCGGCAATTTTGCTTATTTACGTAGCCATTCAACCAGAAATGAGCCTCATCGCTGAACAAAATTTGTCGATAAAAAATTTTCGAACCGAACACTGATTTTGGTAATAAAATTCAATGATTTGCAAGCGTTGCTCGTTAGTAAGTCTATTCATGATGAAATGTCAAAGCATACTGAGCATCTTTCTCTTTGACACCATGTCTGAAATCCCACGTGATCTGTCAAATACTAATGCATGAAAATCCTAACCTCAAAAAAATCACCCGTATAATATGTGATTTATATTTAAGAAACACATATAAGTTAAACTTAATGATTATATTATAAAATGTATATTATATCGGGGTGACTGAAGTACTTTCGCGTAGTACTCTTTTCTGCGGTGGCGGCCTTCGCCCGCGCTTTAAAAAAATAACCCTGGTCAAGCCAATATCCGTGGTGACTGAAGTACTTTGGCGTAGTACTCCTTAAAAAAAATAATCCTGATCGAGCCAATATTCGGGGTAACCTAAGTATTTTAATATTTTATTACGTAATATTAGGCGTGTTTTATTTGACCACAAAGTTAAGCTATTAGCTTATTTTGTATGGAAGACTTAGCTAATATAATTACATATCGCTAATTTGCTGCAAGACCGGCATAAGTCAAAAAAATCGATTCTCCATAAAACGCGTTTAAAGTTTTCAACTGACTACAACCTTACACGGTGACTCCAACCTTACACCTCTTCTCAAGCGGAGCATATAAGAGGTATTCATATGAATTTTTCACTCAACATGAAGTATGATATAACGAACAATTCTGCAGCATTAACTCAAAAATCACGTTTTTTGATTTATGCCAGTCTTGCAGCAAATGAGCGATATGTTGGCTCGTCATAAGCTATCATAGCTTGCATATTGAACTAGAGGCATTGCCAGTTCATCGCTTTTTTTCATTCACAATAGCTAGATTTTTTCCAAAAAAAAGTAGTTGGTAATTTGGCTGATGAAAATGTAAACAAACCAAAATTACAAATTTTTTGGATGAGTATTGAGTTAAAATTAAGACAAATATGTACACTTGTTTTCAGTTTTTTGTATTCCAGACCTCAAATAACTAAAATAAATATATTTGTATAGTATATTAATATTCCGTTTACAAAATTTGAAATTTCAAACTAAATTGTATATCAGCTGATTGTTCTTGCCCGCATTACCAACCCAGCTCGTTTTTAGGCGAATATATGGAATAAGCTAAGTGCGTTTTATTTTTCCATGATTTAGCTATTAGCTTGTGATGGTCAAATAAAACACGCCAATTATTATATAATATTAGCTATTTGTAAGGAAGAGGTAGAGGGCAGGGAGCAGCATTGGCACCAAACTCGCGGTATGAGACATGCCAAGCTGCTAATGGGGGGTTACAACCTGAAAAGGTTCAAAACTGTGATAAACCTCCCAAGGAACAAGCTCAGGTTACTGGTCGCATGGTACACCGGCCACTGCAAACTAAACAGGCACCTACATAGCATGGGCCTATCCTCTAGTGCAAGTTGCCGGTTCTGCGATAGGGAGCCTGAAACCCCGGAGCACCTGCTGATCGACTGCACAGCAGTCTGGAGACGCAGGACAAAGGCCCTTGGACTAACATGTCCGGATAGGGATCACCTTGCCTCACTAGCACCCGGCAAGTTGTTGGATTTTATTCATGCGCTGGGGCTGAGTGAGTCAATGTGAGCCAGGTGAGGGCACAATAGACCAAAGGTCGCAGTGCATTCCTCAACTTTCATTCTAATTCTAGCTATTTGTTTATTAATTTTAAATAAGAAAAAATCCATATGCGTGGAAAGATTGTTTAAACTCATTTTAATTTGAAATATAATTTATAGACACACTTCTTTTTATTAGAACTAAGATTGCTAAATAAAGAAGGAGGAATTATATTGAAATGGAAAAATTCAGTGAATTGCTCATATTTGCTTATTATCATATAGCAGCGCTCCATTTCCTCATAATTGTTAGCACATAAATGATGTTCACTACGAGTGTAAAAAGTAATTTTTAAAATAAAGGTTTCTTAGGTAAAAAACCTGCAAAAAGTGAAAAATGTGGATGTGTTTAAATGTTTATAGTTTAGTTTAATTAATTTGAAGTAAAAAATGAGCGAAAAGTTTGTTTAATATGGTGAAATAGCTTGTTGAAATGTTCGAATTTTGAGAATTTTTGATCTTTGAAGTCGAATATCTCGTAAACTAAGCATTTGTGGTACCAATAACCGAAATTGTGCCAATATGAGACATTAGTTAAGCTAACAACACCACCTAGTAGACGTTACTCTTTTCACCATGATCGTCTTGGTCAAATATTGCATTTAAGGCATTTCAACTCTCGCCTAAAAATTGTTGAATTCGGACCATATTTATGACGAATGTACCTTCTCACTGTGGGTACCTCAGCATGATTTTTGGTCTAGTATAGTACTGTGTAATTTTTCAATTAACAAGATTTTGTAGGCGTAGCATTGGTCTTACTTCGTTCATCTTCAATACCTAAGAGTGTCAAACAATACGTGTACTGAGTTTCATTATGGTATCTCAATTTTTACTGAAGTTATCGTGAACACCACTTATACCGAAAAAAAAAACTTTTTATTTTACAGCCAAATTATTTTTAAAATGATCGCATCATATTATGAGACACAGTGCGAGAATTTGTTAAACCCTCCAGCATTTACACATGCATATCGCGAAAGCAACATTACATACATAATGGGTGGGGCTTATCCACTATGTTCACCATTTTGCTAGTAACTGTAACGTAAGCTCCTCCCACTACGACTTCTCAAATTTTAGTTAAGTTTGCAACTCTTTTTAAGTGTTCTAAGAGTAGAAAAGAGAACTTGAACGGAGAGAAACAGTAACGCTTAACAATCACAGCATAAAGCTTTATGAAAAAACACTAATCTGTGAACTAAAAAACTGATTACTCCAGCTACAATGGAGTTTTATATTCGGCCTAAAGCGATTATCACGACTTAAGGATGAAGATAGTATGTATGTATGTTAGGTTTAAGATTACAAATTTGATAATTGTTTTTATTGTTTTTCTGACAACCTATTTTCGTAAAATATTCGAAAAAACATTTGCAGAAACTATTTTAGAAATTGTTCTATTTTTTCATAAACAGCAACAAATTATTTTATCCAAATATTGAAACGCTTCAAGCTTTTGGGATTTTCAGCGTTTATACGATGATAATAATTCGGCTCTTATATTTTCAATTGGAATTTCTATGAATATATAATATGTTTCGTATGGTTTAAGGTGTGCAATAAAATACAGTGAAATTCCCCATTACGGAGATTTCTCATAACTGGACATCCCCCATAACTGGACAAATTTCATGGGCATAACGTTTTCATTATTATTCTCATACAAAAAGCAATTCCTATTATCGGACATAAGTACGTTCCAATGACACTGTTTTGGTAATATTTCGTACCATTTATCTCTGTTAAAACAGAAAAGAAATTGGTAAAATTTTTCAAAAAATTTATACAATTTGCAGTTTCTGCTTTTCTAAATTCTTATTTCTTTTTGGTATTTTGAGACAGTTTTTTTAAGAAACAAATGGGGTAATTGTCATTCACTCCTGGCTGACATATTTATTAATTCAATAGAAATATATGTACATAGTTCTGAGTTTCTGACCCTAAGAATACATTTTAAACACTTGTTTTTGCCACATATACGGACAGCTCCCTTAGCCGGATGAAAACACTGCGACGCTTGGTGTCCAACTATGAGAAATTTCGCAGTACAGCAGTACCTTGATTCTTACACGTAATGAAAACCGAGCTCGGTGCAAGTATTGAGGATGTTGCAAAAACCTAGTGTATCTTTTCATATAAAATAAACGAATCTTATACATATTTACTAACATATTTTTATATATCGGTTGTGGCACGTGCAGTAAAGTACAAGATTGCGCAGATGGGAGACAAAAAATTTTTCGTTCTGCGCATCTACGTCACACGGCTCATAAATTTCGTGAAATAGATTGAGTAGCAAGTAAATTTTGCTTGTTAAAAATAATTTATTGGTTTTTGGTTTATAAAAATGAAATAAAATATTGAAGGTCCGCGAGATTTTAGATTTTTATTAATTTATTAATTATTATTTTGCAATATAAATATTTTTATTAATTGTTCTATTAAAATACACACCAAACAAAAAATGGAAAAATTAACTCATTTACAAAAATCACAGTGCAAGTTAAATATGAAAATAATTACAATTATAGATCAATTTGAATATTTAACATAAAACTTAAAATTAAAAGAAATATTTAAATTAAACAATTCAGATTTTGTAATGTCTGTTATTTTATTCTGCTTGTGTTTTTTATTTGAATATGAATCGACACAGAATATTTAGTTTTTTTTCTTTTTAAATATTTTTAGTTATATTTTAGTCATATTAAAAGTTATTTATATAAACTATACATTTATTTCTTAAATTTGCTTATTTTACGTTTCTTTTGATAAATGAATTTCGCAATATTGGCATTAAGTTTTCGAATTTCAAAGAAGTAGTTTTCTGTGATAAAAAGCATGAAGTTTAAATATAAATACATATAAATGCTGTATCTTGAAAAAAATCTTCACTTAAACTTTTTCTTTAGCATTTTTATTTTGTCACCTTGGCCTGAACTTTTTTTAATAGCAGCGTCTTCAGTGCACAATTCATTCAAACTATTTTCCATTGAAAGGTCTGCACAGTCCTCAGTCACGTTAAAATCTTCAGCAGGTATACACTGTACTCGCACTTCTTGAGGTTGGTCAACATTTATCAACAATGAAGCCATTTTTTTCTTATTTTCCCTGCGCTCAGCTTTGGTGGCTCGCTGCTCATTTTCACCAGCTGCAACGTTATAGCGACAGGGAACAGCTCCTGGTTTCAAAGTCCTTTTGGCGGCAAGGCCTATGAAAAGTTTAAAATTAAAATATTTTAAAACAAAGGTGATTTATCAACTCACCCATTTTGTACATCCCGTTTCCAAAAATGTCTTCATCGTTGAAGTGGTTCATGCAAATTCGCCATGTATTCGGCTTAAATGCTTGATTATTTCTTCAAAATTGGATCCACTTTTTTGCTGCCCTTTATCGTTCGGAAACATAAAAAATGTTTACTTCACATTTTTATTTCTTCTATCATTGACACAGTTTTTCACTACACACTTCATTTTGTTATTTAAATACAAAATTACACGGGTAAAATAAATTCTTTCTATATTCACATTGATTGGTACCACGAATTTATAGCTGTCAAATTTTTTACTGCGCCGTGTGACGTAAGCAATTGTTTGTTTACATTTTTCAAGTATAACGGACCTGCGCAATGCGTAATCTCTTTTCTATCATTCTTGCGTGCAGTGTGTGCCGTTGCACCGTTCTGCTGGAACCACATGTTTTCCAATCCCAATTCAAGTTGCGGAAAAAAGAACTCGTTGCTCTGTAGCGCTCACCACTCACAGTAACCGTTTGGCCTGTGACGTCTTCGAAGAAAAAAGGTCCGATGACTCCTCCAGCGAAAACAGCACACCATACAGTGACTTTAAACGGGTGTAATGGCTCTTCGTGGGTTACACGCGTATTTTCAGTGCCCCAGAAGCATAAAATTTGCTTATTTACGTACCCGCTAAGATGGAAATGGACCTCATCACTCATGATTATTTTTGATGAGAAATCATCTTCCTCTTGGTGGTGATTAAGAATGGCTTGAGCGTATGTTAGACGCGATGGCGGTCAGCAGCTAACAGCTGATGCACCATCTGGACTTTGTACGAAAACATCTTCAAATCTTGTACCAAAATTCGCTGTAAACACCGTCCACTGATACCCATTTGCGTGACACGTCTGTTGGTCAATGCCGACGGTGCTTCCATGACATCCTCTTCAACAACAGCAATATTCTCTGCAGAACGGCTACTCTGGGGTCTGCCATGCCTGGCAGCATCTCGTGTTGTGCCAGTCTCTTTGAGGCGAGCGGCTAAATGTTGCAGTGTTTCACGAGGAGGCGTCAGACGGCCAGGAAATCTTCGACGAAATTCACTTTGTGTCAGAGTCACCGACCGATTGTTGGTCAAATAAATAGTCACCAATAACCCGCGTTCTGGAGCAGTGTAGCATACCATTGTTTATTTACGGGTATTTTGCATGTATTTACTACACAAATATCAAAACAGAACTGACATTAGAGGTCAATTGCAAAATTTATAGTATCTTCTGATAGAAGGATAACTTTTGCGCCATCCTGTATGTATTTCAATTCAAAAATCCTTAAGTTAAATATGTTAGTATATATACCAAAATATAAACGGATATACATACATACATATATGTATATTATTAATTTCAAAAATATTAATTTTTAATTGTTTGGTACAAGCTCGCTTGTTCAGTACTACGTTGCTTCTGAGCCTCTGAAGCGTCATAACATCGTTTACGGAAGCGTTGTTTAGCTCCGCCCATTCTAGGCAAATATTGAATGGTGATATTGTCTCCGCCGATGTAACTTTCTTCGTCACGTCATTTGTTTCTTCACTTTCAGTAGAGTTATCATCAGCGGCACAGTGACTTCATTTTGTACGAAAGACTTCAAAGTAGGTTCAACAATCCATTGTTCAATTTCAGAATTGGATATTTTCTGCAATGGCTCTACTTCTTGAAGCAAACTTGAAATGTTGTGAATTTTTGTTGTATCTTCAGCTGGCTGTAAACGTAAATCTGAAAGAGAGATGTCATCTTCATTATTCCATTCGGTTGTTATGTCAAACAAATGTTGAAAAGAATACCGAATTGAAGACACATGAACGGGATTCCATGTTTTATATAAAACATATTGCGTCTTTCAAGCTAATGTTTTTCAGAGCTTCGTCTACTGATTTTCCTCGTCGAACGATGTGACCTAAAAGGGTTGTTTTGTAGTTAATTTTCGTAAGCCTTATGATTCATTCTGGTCCAAGGCCTGTATAACAGTAGTACAATTCGGAGGAAGACACATTACCAATATATGACCATCAGTACTCTTTAACTCTCCTTTTTGGGGTGACAGGGAGCACTATCTGTAAGTAAAATAGCCTTTTCGGGAAGATTTTCGACACGGAGAAACTCTTTTACCTGCAGTTTTAAGAAATTATAAATTGATAAGATACATTTTTTACAGCAAAACATCTACACACCTCTGGAACCAATGTTTTTTGAAACCATTCTTCAAATAAAGCCAAGGTCATCCAATCCTTTTTATTTCCTTTGTAGGCAACAGGAAAATTATCAAAATATTTAAGTGAGCGTGGATTCAATGATTTCCCAATAACCATTAATTTTACTCTATGATTACCAGACGCATTCGTACAAACAAGAAAAGTATTCTTTCTTTACTGATTTTAGGTCCCGGAGCCGAGGTTTCTTTTGAGCACACAGGAGTTCTACCAGGCAAAAGCTTCCAAAGGAGGTCAGACTCATCGGCATTGTATATCTGTTCCTTGTTCAAACTGGAATCAGTAATTGTTTAAGTTTTGCAAATATGAGTTAACTGAATGAGTATTATTCGAAAGTTTTTCGCCACATACTTTCAGTGTTCATATTCCATATCTATTTTTGAAATTTGTGATCCACACATTGCCAGCACGAAAGTCACCTGACTTTTCCTGTATTATTGCATGGTAAAATTTGCTTTTATCTTGAGCATATCAGTCGCGATAGGTAAGCTCTTTGCTCGTTGTTCTGCAAACCATTTCATCAGTGCTTTTTCCATTTTTGGAAGTTCTGATGGTTTAAACGTTTTCCTCTTTCCAGGACCAGATTCAGCATGCGAAACGAACTTCTTTATGGTGACACTCTATGCACTTGAATTTTTTTGGCTAAGGAATTAACAGAATATCCTGCTCTTAGTTTCTTTAAAATGTCAACATTCTCCTTTATTGTTAGCAACGTAATTTTGTTTCTTTCCATTATGAAATTGCACTACACAAAACGTCAGTTAAAACTGATTCAAATATCCCTAAACACACATGCATAAGAGTTACAACAATGCAGCATCGAAAAAAACGGCCTTCCCAGAAATGTATTCGAACTAAGGAACCGTTACCAAAATAAAATATATAAATTTAAAATAGTAATTCTCATCGCTACCTTATTAGAAAAAAATTTATGACTGAGTATACATATGTATGGAAAAATAACTAGGTTTCAACTAGGAACACTACAAAAAGTTTTTTTTAATAAAACAATCATATCAATGAAATTTTTTATTCTTGTGAAAATACATTCGATGCCATTATGTATGGAACTTGATTTCTTATGCATGGCCCCTACGGGCACGCTTGCAGAAGTCTAAACGCTGAACCCAATTTTCGACCGTTTTCAATAATAAATCGGCCGATACGGCTGTAATTTCACATTCAATATTTGAACGAAGTTCATCAATCGTTGCTGCCTTGTTGGCATAGATCATAGACTTGACTTGGCCCACAGGAAACAGTCTAACGGCAACTGACTGGGACATATCACGTTCACAAAACTTGGTGTTTAATAAATCGATTGTGACATTCGCTGTGTTGCTTGTGGCGCTGTCCATTAGAACCACAAGTCCAAGTCCAAGGTCAAGTCCATATAATTCGATTTGGGCCGAAAAAATTCGATTATAATTTAAAGGTAGCGAATCCCATTCACAGTAGTACGGCCAAATTACGCCGCCGGCCCATAAAACGCACCGAATGTTAATTTTTAGGGATGCAATCATAACTGGTGGAGTACATACGAATGTATCACATGGATAAAGAATTTCATTGATATCCCAACCCGTTTTGGTTTTATTGAAAAAAAAAACTTTTTTAGCGCTCTTAATGAAAACCCCGCTATATTCTAAAGACTAGCTCTTTACCCGCGGCTTCGCCCGCAGTGGAGCTATTAAATAAGTATGAGAGATAAAGGGTAAGGGTATAATAATAGAAATGAGTCAAAATGATAACTAAATTTTATTGCTTGGCTGAGATCAACAATTTTTAAAAATTACTACAGACAATGAAGTTTCAACACCTTAAAATATGCGTATTGAAATGCAACAAAAAATGTTAAAATATATTTCACCGTAACAAAAATAAATAATTCTGAATTCTAACAATTTAAAAAAATAAAATACAGAGTGTTAATCTAGGATATTTTTGTAGCCCATGTTATAAGTTTTCCCGTCGAGTGCAAATATGTGTAAATTCTGGGCATTAGATATACGTGAACAGGCTACACAAAGTTGACCATGAGAGAAGCATGGGTTTTCTAAATGCACTCCTGCTACCTGTAATGCTTGTCCTTGTGCCTTCTTTATAGTGACAGTAAAACTAAGCTTGACAAAAAACTGAACCCTTTTAAATTTGAATGGAAATTCAATGGGAACAATTGGTATCCGAGGTATTATAACACTATTTCCCTTACCGACACCTGTTAAAATAGTAGCACCAAGTATGTTCTGTCCCAATTTTGTTATCCGAAGCTTTGTTCCATTACATAGCAGAGGAGCATCTAGATTTCGCATAAGCATTACTGGTACATTTAGTTTCAATTGAAGTTTATGTGACGGTACACCCGATAGTTTAAGTGAATTTAAAAACTCCACAGGATATGAAGTACTTAGTTCCGTATCTATAATTGTATCCATTGACAAATATTCCTTCATTTTTCCCTGAACCGCGTTTAAAATATCAGTGTTGATCCTATTAACAATTTCATTTCTTGGTGCTAATATTGCTCTTGCACACAACCACTGATCACTACACAAATTTTGTCGCAATTCCGGAAAAAACATTAGCAATGAAATCCACATCACTTTCTACTAAGTTACAAAATTCTCTTGACAGTAATATGTATCCTTCAACGTCAACATCTAAACAACCATCACCAATTTTCAACAACATTTCTGCGTAAAGTCCTGAATCTACGTCATTATGAAGATGCACTTTAATATTCGTTTTCAGGCGGAATTTTTCAACTGTCGACCATAAGCGTGATGATTTAATTCACGCTTGAATTTCATCTGCTGGTGTCCCCTTCTGGATCACTGGGAGGGTTTGACGGAAATCACCAGTCAATACAACGGAAGCCTTCAAAGATAAATAATTTCCCCCGTTTTTTACACATTTACCACTGTTTCTTCTCTCCTATTGGTCGCTATATAGCCTATAAATGGACTATCCAACACAAAAAGAATTATTCAATTCGAACCAGTAGTTTCGGAGATTAGCGCGTTCAAATAAGCAAACTCTTCAGCTTTATAATATTAGTATAGATAATAAATATTATACGAGTATAATAATAAACGCCCTAGGCAAATGCATATGCCAGTTCTAAGCCCAAATTGCCTTAACAAAAAAACGTATAAGTTTTAAAAATTATTAAGGTAGTTTTATTTTAAAAACAATTAAAGAAGGTCTAAGTTCGAATTCATGCTAAAGAATATTTGGCAGGATTCCGATTACTTTGGCGGTCGGGTAAAAACACGAATTTCGGAATAAATGGGGTATCTACGGATAGGGGAGAAAAAAAATATATAAAATATTCCCGATTAAAAATTCAAAAATTAATAACACTCAGTATTTCACAATGCTTCACTATTTTATAATTATACTAGCTGACCCGGCAAACTTCGTTCTGCCCAAAATATATATATATTTTTTTCATTTCAAAAATTACACCGGTATTGGTTTTAATAGAATGAACGATTTTTCCTAATTTCATTGTGTATACTTTAAATACCGCCTTTTTTGTCCTTGACAAATTTCCAATATTGAAAATAGTGAAGAAAAAATTATTGCTGAGTTTTTTGAACTGTTTTTGATAAAAAATTTAAATAAAAAAATATGATATACAGGCGGGTTCTGCAATTTACTTCCGAGTGAAATTTTGTGGAAAATGCCTGATAAACATTTTTTTCGAGGGTACATTAATGCTTTTTGAATTTAATTGCTTGAAAAATGCTACTCTTTTCAATAATGCTGACACATCGCGTCCAGGATTTGTTGACAATTTAATAAAATTAAGTTTGTACTATTCTCATTCAATTTTATTAGTTTTAATCGAGGCTCTAAAATATATAATTTTAGTACATATTTAGTTTAGGGCTGCACGGTACACGATATTTTTGGTTTTCTGTTCCGCGGCGTAAATAAACAGTGAGGAAGGTTTTCCAACACGGGAATACGCCACATACAGCTGGCCATGTGAAAAGCAAGACATTTCTAAATTTATGCCGCATACTTCCAGCCCTTGCGACTTTTTTATTGTCATCGCAAATGCAAGTTTCACTGGGAACTGCAAACGTCTGAATTGGAATGGCAAATCTGTTGAAGTTAATGGAATTCGGGGAAGTAAGCATTCCTCTCCCTTGAACGGGCCTTTCAAAATGCTTGCCACTATTAAATTGTCCATTAGCTTGGTCACAATCCGTCGAGTACCATTGCACAGTTTGGGAGCATGAAGATTCCGTAGCATAATAACTACAGACCCAACTTTGAGACGCAAATTATGAGGCGGCATCAAAGAGTTTAAGAACTCCACTGGGTAATTTACTACCTCGTCTTCATTTTCAACGCGATCGATTGATTTATATGACCGCAGATCTCCCAGAATTTGATTTTGAATCGTCCAATTCAAGTCGTTGACATCCATATTTTTTGCTGCTAAAATTGCGCACGTGCTTAACCAATCGTAGTTACCATAATTTTGAGCAATATTTGGATATACACTACTGATTAGTTCATATTTATTAGATGTGAATTGGCAAATCGTAGCTGGAATCGATATTAACTCACTGCAAGGATCTATCGGAACTTGTCCATTTCCGATTCGCAGCAGCTCTTTTGAAAAAACCTCCGCAGTTCTATCGTTTTACAGCAAAACTCGCATATTCATGGTTAATGAAATGGTTTTAACAAACCTCCACAAATGCGATGACATGAGTTTAGCTCATCCGCCGCTGTTGATTTTGGAATCACGGGAAGTGTTTGTCTAAAGTCGCCCGACAGCAATATCATCACTCCTCCAAAGCAACGGTTATTGTTGCGCAAATTTCTCAGCGTTCGGTCGAGTGCTTCTAATGATCGTTTGTGGGCCATTGTGCATTCATCCCATATGATTAACTTACATTTTTTTAAAACTTGTGCCATTGCTGATTGCTTTGAAATATTGCAAACAGGACTTTCGAGTATTTGCAAGTTTAGTGGAAGCATTAATGCTGAATGTGCCGTTCTTCCACCTTCTAACAGTGTTGCAGCAATCCCGGTAGATGCAAGAGCTAATGCAATACCACCTTGACCACGTATTGCTGCTAGTATTAAAGACGTTTTGCCAGTCCCGTCGGGCGCATCGAGGAAAAATATGCCACCGTTTCCACTATCTACAGCATTTATTAGCTGATTGTACGCACTGCTTTGCTGTTCATTCAACAGTGGAACATTTGTTTGTACTTGTTGTTGCAAGTGAGTTATATCGTAAGCACGCTCGCGTTCCAATTCGCGACTCACTAAATCCCTTGTTTGACGACTTGGTGCCGGCATATGAACTTCAATCAATAGTTTTCCACTCATAAGTAAGCATAAATCTTCAATAAGGACTAATGCTTCATTGTAAATGTCAGCGTTCATTGTTCATCTCGTCGCTAATAGCAGGCGATGCAAAATATCTTCTGTCATGTCATCTTTGTACGTATCCTACGGGCCCGAAGGCTGACATGTCGAAATTATAATAGCAAAAAGTGTACGAACTGCAGTGGCTGGTGAAGAAGCTGTTGCATCCGCTAGCGTTTGATTCCAGTGACTGTCGTGTTCAATTGCAATTGTTGACATACTTCTCGAAATGTTGCACAAATGGTACCATCTACAGTCCTCAATGATTCAAATGAATTTGAACCGCGTACATTAATCAAAAGCAAACGTAGGTAAAAGCTATCATCGTTCTTTGGATGGATTGTGTAAATTCTTCCCAATGCATCTGTTGAAAAAACACCTGGGTAACCTCTACCGGATGGCCGTTCTTCCTGCGCAACCATTTTTTCGACGATGCATTCCATGTATAATACCGAGGCATCTCCGAGTAAAGCAATGTTCTCGCGAACGGATCACTGCCGCAAGTTGCAAAGAAACTTGTTAAAGTGGTTGCTGGTGGTATTTCCGTTCGCTGTACTATGTTCTCTGCGTTGAAATAAACTCGCTGGCTATTCTCCAAATGAGCTGCCAGATGCACAAAAGTAGGTAAATTATTAAATTATTATTAATTAGTAGCTAAATTCATCTCGTTCAACGCCAATAACCGCCATATCGCTTCCTTTGGTGACATATTTGCAAACATACTTAATTGATTTTATTGAACTGCAATACTCAACATTTATATGTGTTTTGAATGCCTTAGACAAAATTGGCGAATATGGAACGATCCATGTGTTATCAACCACGAAATTCTTTCCTTTCAATTGAGTGATGAATGTTCTGCCATTGTCAGCGGGTGAGCGACGCCGATAGAGAGGGTATCCGTCGTTTCCAGTTTGAGTTTCCGAAATAAAAGCACGGGGATAGCGTTTTTTGCATTTACTGTCCGACATACAAACCGAAGATGGATCGTGTTCTCCGCATGGCCCATGAACCATATTGGCCATCACCACTTCGTGCAACTCTGGATCTATTTCAACATCAGGAATTTCGGCGGAAATGATGTCATCAATTTGGTCAGGTGTAATTTTCTCCACCATCCAAATAAGAATGTGTGCGTGGGGCAAACCTCTCTTCTGCCACTCCACTGAGTACATCCAGCATCGAACAGTGCCATATACAAGTTGTTTCGTAATAAAGTCCATCAAAAATCTGAGTTTTTGTTTAAACACGCGTGCTGTAACGTCGTGGCGATCGCTTGGTGATTGACCGGGATGCAATAGATTCGTAATGTCTGGCAATTTTGGATTGCAAGTAAATGTAACAAACAAATCCGGCCGTCCATAATTGCGCACGTAAGTCATCACATCCTGGGAGTACTCATGCATGTTTCTAGGACTGCCAATGTATGTCGATGGCAAAATATAGAGTCGACCAATATCTGTAATATCCGCATCACCATTCATTGCATCTCTTAAGTGAATATACTCTTCAGATCGCAACTTCGACTGATTGTATCGCATGTAATTAAGTCATTCTGCCTCAACTTTAACGTACATGTGCACAGCATGCTTGTGAAATAACCGTCCATATCTCAGTAAGTGGTTGTCATAGTTTTGGCGAATCATAATTCGATATGCGTAAAACTTCATTGAACTGACTTTTTTATTTGTCTCGACACCTAAAAGCTTAAATTACCTATATGAAGTAGCAAACAAAAATTTTTTTTAGTAACCATTCACCAGATTTATCATCTTATATCCTAAGTGATATCCGTCTTCTCCACGGCAGAACATGAGTGGATATTGCATTGCATCGTAAGACCGATGTGTCTCACTTATCCGTTTTAGTGCTTTTTGATTTCTACGTTTGATAACAATATCACGCGACTGCAAATTTTCTCCAACAACAACAACTGATATTTCGCTAACTGTAGGTGCATTATATTGTTTTTCATGTGTCCCTGTTGGTCTTTTGTCCGCTTGTATGATTATACTATGATTATCTGTTGGCATACGTTCCAACGAAATCGTAAACAGTTTAATGAGGCCATTGTGTTCGTGTAACATTTGCTGCAATTGTTCGATTATTTCTCTTTTCGTTGTATTGAAGATAGCACAACGCCGATTTACTTCAACATGTGAATCTCCCAGAAAGTAAATTTGGAGATATTTGTGTTCTTGATCTGGATACGGCAACAGCGATCCAGCGAGATGAAAAATTTGCCCATGAACCTGTATAATTGGAGGAAAGCTCTGTAGTTTCTGTCGAATATTGTTTGGCAAAAATACCTTAAACGTTGGATTGTAGTTTTGTTCATTTACAATTTCACCACCAAATGACGTCATTTGAAAACAATCGTTGTACATTTTAGTGTGCTTTAAGAAATGGCTCGAGTGAGGAGATTCACCGTAAAGCAGCTGGAACAATGGCTGTGGTAGTGGAAGCAATTCTGGCAACTTAACCTTTCCCCCGGCGCAACATAACCCTGGCGGTTCATTTTTAAATATGACTGCAATATTTACAAACTACTGACATCTGACCGATTTGAACATATGCGCTATATTGAATGTTTGGATCATATCGAAAACCTGCCCGTTCAATGTTCACAAAAGAAAGATGTTGCCGCTGTTGTCGTCGAATAATCGCATGTTGTGATCTTACTTCATCACTTTGGCGAGCACGAACTTCCCTTCTTCTCGATCGTTGTTGCTGATTGTGAACTTCCCTTCTTCTCAATCGTTCTTGCTGATTGTATGTTTGGTTGACATCTTCTAACTGGTGCGTGCTATTCTCCAGCAGTCTATTTCGTGGTGATACCCTCTCAATAACACTTTCCCTTTGACGTGCTCTGCTATTTCGTGTTCTCCTTGCGGCCTGGGAACTCCGAGAAGTGTTACCATACGTACTGATTCTTGGCATCGTAACAAATATCTATTTGGAAATGATCATTCATTTGCATAAAGTTCATATAAGGTTTTACGGACCAATAACTTACCTTTGAAAACTCCAAAAATGAATGAATTAAACTAAGGAAGCAGATCAATTGAATGATAAATTCCAATGTACATAAATCGGTATTCGCCAACACGCTAAATCACTTTCACTAAATAACTCACTTTTTAAAACAAAATATATCAATATATCAGTAAAGCAAGGCGCATTTTTATTGCCCTCTAAATTTTGCGTGTTCGATTGCAAAGCAAAATTGACGTTTAATTTAATTTGTGTTTGTTTCATTAAACTGCCATTTCCATAAACCAAAAATAGCACGTGACACAACCAAAATTACGATATAACCGCTACTGTCATCGATAAATAAACAAAAATAGCAAGAAACAACCAAAATGTCGTGCTAGGTGGAAAATTAGATAAATATATGGTGGATTAACAACCAAAATAATTAAAGATTGTATGGGAGGTACCACGCCCCCTTTTTCGATAACGCCAAGTTTTATGGGTGAGAATGGTGTTGTTTCCTATAGCTCTATACCAATTTTCATGTTCCTACCTTAAACATTTTTGAAGATATTCACCTTGAAAAATTCAGTTTGTATGGGAGGTGCCACGTCCCCTTTTCCGACTACCCCTTCTTTTATGTGTAAGAAGGCTTTTGATACCATATAGGTTTATACCAATTTTCAGGTCCCTACCTTGAACCCTTTCACAGATATTCTGCTTAAAAAATTTAGTTTGTGTGGGAGGTACCACGCCCCCTTATTCGATAGCCCCCGGTTTTATAGGCGAGAGTGGTGTTGTTATCCTGTAGCTCTGTACCAATTTTCATGTGCCTACCTTAAACACTTTTGAAGATATTCGACTCGAAAAATTCAATTTGTATGGGAGGTGCCACGCCCCCTTAATATTTTGTTCTGATTTTAAGACATGACCTGCGCGTGGTAATAACAAACAAATCCCCCAAAGGAAGTATTTCATTTGGTTCAGCCGTTTTCGAGTTTTAGCGTTACAACTATACACAATTTCTTTTTTATATATATAGATTCTATAACTGTTTCACATTTTTCACTTTAATTATTTAAATATATGTACATTCTAAACATTAAAATAAGTTAACATTTCGCTTTTATTTTTTTATATTTTAGCTAAATTTATTAATTTAAAAATCACTTAGCATACTCATCGTTGAAAAGATTAGATTGTTTGCAATTATGAAGAAAACGAGCGTTGTCACATCTTAAACACCAAATATGTAGGATTTTCAACGATTTTCCATTTGGAGGATTTTGCGGCAGTTGCACAGTATTGCCTTTCACCACATTTACATAGCTTTCTTGCATATTATTATTGTTAGAAGTAATAGGATTCGAACTTTTATCTGCGGTTGCTATAATTTCGTTACGGCCTATTTGTAGCATTTGATTACGACGTGCTTGAATGCCCTGTGACAACTTCGATTTCAAATCTTTATAAACAGGACAACCTCTTTAGGTAGGAAAATATGATGGGATCATTGGGGTACGTGGTAGCAGAAACTTTACAGGATAATTGACAACTTCGTCAGGATTAACAACAGTGTCAATCCATTTGAATTTTATTTCCTGGCAATACTGTTTGTTGTATTTTGAAATTAATTTCAAGACATCTAAATTTTTCGCAGCTAAAATAGCCCGGTCACTTAGCCATACATGATTAGTATAACTATGTCGTAAATTTGGAAAAATACCCTTTGTTAATTCATCTCTGGTAGCCATAATTTTGCAAAACTTCTCTGGAAGTCGAATGTATATATTGTGTAACAATTGTTCAGAGAATCTTGAGGCTAATGGATCATATTTAAGTTGATAGCGCTTGTTAAAAGCAAAGCATCATTTACTGATACTTCCCCTCCGGTCCGATTCTTTCCAACATGTTTTTATTTCATCCGCATATGTCGCATGTGGAAGACGGTTAACGTTTGTCTGTCATCAGTCAGCAGCAGGAGACCTCGGCTAACTAAATACAGTAAAGCTCTAATGACTTTAATACCTTAGCGCAAGTGGGGAATAGAAAAAACTTATAATCATGTGAGAATATTTTCATTTCACTTCATCAAGACCAAGTTCTGCTAAGTACTTAATGTAAAAATTATGCATTTGAAGAACATAATTTTTAAAAATTTGATGTGACAAACTCTTGTGACCAGTTGATATAGAGTACTAGCTGTTACCCTGTGCGCTTCGCTACACCTAAATCGATTAAAACTCTTAAGGGTTTTTACTTTGTGTTTTATTTATTGTTGTAAAACTGTTACTTATTTATAAATAAATAAAATATTTATAAAACATATTGGTATACAACATTTTTGGTTTTTCCACCTGGCGCGTAAATGAATAAGCACCTTGGTGTTCCCACTCTCGAGCATGCGACGAACAATTGGCCGTGGGAGAAGCACGGTTCTTCCAAATTGATGCCGCACACTTGCGGTTTGTTGATCGTCATCGCAAAGGCAAGACGTACTGGGAACTGCAAGCGCTTAAATTCAAACGACATGTCCCCTGGAATCATGGGAATGCGTGGTAAGAGTACAACCTGCTGCCTTGCCATTTAGTATTGTTGATTCAATCAAATTTGGCCACAATTTTTTGACTGAAAGTCTTGTGCCATTACACAAAGTCGGTGGCTTCAGATTTCGTAGAAGTATAATGGGTGAACCGACTTTCAGGACCAAACGATGCGGTGGCAGACCGGGGGGATCCAAAGAATTCAAGAATTCAGTTGGATAATTGACTACTTCACCTTAATTCAAAACGCTATCAATCGATGTATATGTTGTAGCTTCTCCTGGCAGTTTTTCTTGAATGGCAAAATTGATTTCGTTGACGTGTACATTTTTCGGTGCCAATATTGCGCGTTCACTTAAATAATCGTGGCGTTGATAGTGTTGAACAATATTCGGAAACATACTTTCAATCAATTCTTCTTTCGGTTGTAAAAGTGTACAAAAGTTGTTCGGCAATGTGATCAAACCGGTATCATCGATTGGTATTTTGCCTTCGCCAATGTCCAACAATTGCTTCGAAAACGCCGCTGCGGATCGATCATTTTGCAATTGGACTCGCATGTTGATGGTAAGAGTCAGCCTTTGAACATGTCTCCACAAAACTGACGATTTTAAACATGCGTTTATTTCGTCGGCAGGAGTTGATCGAGGAATGACTGGCAAAGCTTGCCGAAAATCGCCGCATAATAAGACTAATGCTCCGCCAAAAAATTGTTGCTTTTGGCGTAAATCTTGCATTGTTCTATTGAATGCTTCTAATGACTTTTTGTTAGCCATTGGGCACTCATCCCATAGAACTATTCCAGCTCCTCGCAAAACTTTTGCCATTGCTGAATTCCTCGATATGTTGCACGGTGGTGTTTCAACGACTTAGATGTTCAACGGTAATTTCAACGCAGAATGTGCTGTTCGGCCGCCATCAAGTAGAGTAGCAGCGATGCCTGACGATGTATGTGGCTGGCAATATTGTCAGACGTCCAATGCTATTCACATTGCATCATTCATTACGGCATCTCTCAAATGGATGTACTCTTCAGAACGCAATTTCGCTTGGTTGAATCGAATAAAGTTGACACGTTCGGTCTCGATCTTCGCATACATGTCAACCAAATACTGAGAGAAAAGCTTGCGACATTTCAGGATGTAGTAGTCTTCTTGTGGACGAATCATTATTCTGCACGAATAGAAGTTCATCGCACTGAGTTTTTTCGGTGTTTCTTGGCCTATAAATGAACAATACACAAAATATTGAATCGTAAGTAACATTTCTTCTCAGAAATTGTACTTTTTTACCAGTAGTTGGATTTATCAATCGCATATTAATGTGATAGCCGTCATCACCTCTCCAGAATAATATCGGGTACTGTAATGCATCATAACTACGGTGTAGCTCGGAAACACGCTGAAGTTGTTCGTTTCTACGGTGTAGTACAATATCTCGCGATTTAAACTGTTCGCCAACGACGATGGCCACCGCATCGATTGTTGGTGCGTTGAATCGTCTGGTATGCTGCCCCATTGGCATTTTGTCTGCTCTGATGACGATTCGGTGGTTATCAGACGGCATGTGGTCCAATGCGATTTTGAACAATCGAATCAGTTCATTGTGTTCATGGAGAAATCTTTGCAAATTTAATACGATTTTTCGCCTTGTGCCGGTCGCAATTTTACATCGTTGATTTAGTTGGTCAGTTTCATTACCGATGAAATATATTTGCACAAATTGATAGTCGGCATCGGCAAATGGTATGAGCGAGCCTGCTCGATGGTATATTTGTCCCTGAATCTGTAGAATAAAAATGTCAAAAGTTTCAATGGAAATTCCATGCAAAGTAATCACCTTGAACGTCGGCATAAATGGATATCTAATGATCTTTGTGGCACCAAAAGAAGTCATTTGAAAGCATGAATTGTATGCATGTATCAGGCACGTAGCCAGGGGGGGGGGCTAGAGGGCTGAAGCCCCCCCCGAAATAAGGAAATTTTTTAAATAAATCGCAAATAAAAAAGATTTATCACTGACTGAATCTTTTGAAACTCTTATACACAACTCAGCTCAAACCTATAACAGTCGTACGCAACTACACTAGACGGTGACTGAAAACTTCTCAAAAGTCATACTTAAGCGTTGTACAAATCTCCATCTTGATATGGCAAAGTTGGTTGGACAGGGATATGACGGAGCAGCGAACATGTCAGGGCATTTAAGTGGAGTGCAAACCAGGATAAGACAACTGTATCCAAAAGCACGTTCAATACGGAACTGCCTTGGTATTGTCAATGAAATAGCAAATTTATTTAGAAACCATTCAAATGCAAACATAACTTTCCAGGACGTTATACAGAAGCACGCACCAGAAAGCAAAAAAAGACGACTTGTTCGCCTTTGTGAAACAAGGTTTATAGAAAGGCATGAAAGCATTATAAGCTTTGTGGAGCTTTTCAAATTCATTGTAACGGGTGATTTTTTTGAGGTTAGGATTTTCATGCATTAGTATTTGACAGATCACGTGGGATTTCAGACATGGTGTCAAAGAGAAAGATGCTCAGTATGCTTTGACATTTCATCATGAATAGACTTACTAACGAGCAACGCTTGCAAATCATTGAATTTTATTACCAAAATCAGTGTTCGGTTCGAAATGTGTTTCGCGCGCGTGTTTTGTTCAGCGATGAGGCTCATTTCTGGTTGAATGGCTACGTAAATAAGCAAAATTGCCGCATTTGGGGTGAAGAGCAACCAGAAGCCGTTCAAGAACTGCCCATGCATCCCGAAAAATGCACTGTTTGGTGTGGTTTGTACGCTGGTGGAATCATTGGACCGTATTTTTTCAAAGATGCTGTTGGACGCAACGTTACGGTGAATGGCGATCGCTATCGTTCGATGCTAACAAACTTTTTGTTGCCAAAAATGGAAGAACTGAACTTGGTTGACATGTGGTTTCAACAAGATGGCGCTACATGCCACACAGCTCGCGATTCTATGGCCATTTTGAGGGAAAACTTCGGACAACAATTCATCTCAAGAAATGGACCCGTAAGTTGGCCACCAAGATCATGCGATTTAACGCCTTTAGACTATTTTTTGTGGGGCTACGTCAAGTCTAAAGTCTACAGAAATAAGCCAGCAACTATTCCAGCTTTGGAAGACAACATTTCCGAAGAAATTCGGGCTATTCCGGCCGAAATGCTCGAAAAAGTTGCCCAAAATTGGACTTTCCGAATGGACCACCTAAGACGCAGCCGCGGTCAACATTTAAATTAAATTATCTTCAAAAAGTAAATGTCATGAACCAATCTAACGTTTCAAATAAAGAACCGATGAGATTTTGCAAATTTTATGCGTTTTTTTTTTAAAAAAAGTTATCAAGCTCTTAAAAAATCACCCTATACTAAGTTTGGAAATAATTTCGAGTAAGACATGGTCCATTTCGTCTAAAGCATCAGCCTTCTTAGCAGCGGTAGAGAAAAGCGATTTTTTGCTTAGTCTATTCGTCTGTGAGCAATTGTTTAGCTTAACGCTGCCACTGTCTGTGCAACTCCAAGAAAAATCTATGGATTTTGTATCAGCAGTGAACCGAGCCAAAGAATTAATAAGAACTCTGCACCAGATAAGAGAAACAGCGGAATCAACATGCTAATGTTAAAGCATCTAGGCTCGACGGAAGTAAAATATCTCACCAAGGTCCTCAACCTGTCGCTCACCACTCTTCAAATACCCGATGTGTGGAAAGTCGGAAGAGTGGTCCCACTACTGAAACCTGGGAAACCCGCCAACAAAGGGGAATCTTATCGACCGATAACTCTCCTCTCCCCAGTAGTGAAGACGATCCTCGTAGCGTTGGACCTGTCAAAAGCTTTTGACACGGTCAACCACACAACGCTACTGCAGGACATTGAAAAAACCACTCTCCCTCCAGGGCTTAAGAGGTGGACCATGAACTATCTGAACGGTCGTCAGTCATCCGTACTATTTCGAGGTGAAACATCTAAACTTAGAAGAATTAAACAGGGGTTCCGCAGGGTGGTGTCCTCTCCCCGTTACTGTTTAATTTCTATATCTCGAAACTTCCTCAACCACCAGAGGGGGTCTCCATAACCTCGTACGCTGATGACTGCACGATATTGACGTCGGGCAATGGAATCGATGGCATGTGTTCGAAAGTGAACAGCTACCTCTCCGACCTTTCTCGTTTCCTCACTGCACGAAATCTCCAACTTTCCCCCACCAAATCCACAGCGACCATATTCACAAACTGGACGAAGGAGTATAGACTTGAGCTTGATATTGCAGTCGACGGCGTCAAAATTCCGACTGTCAATAACCCTAAAATTTTAGGCGTAACCCTTGATAGTCTATGCTCCTTCTCTCCCCATACGACCGCGATTATCGCCAAAGTACAGAGCCGCAGCAAGATCCTCAAGTCGCTAGCCGGCAGCACATGGGGAAAAGACAAAGAAACGTTGTTGGCAACTTACAAGGCAATCGGCCGGCCGGTCCTCAACTACGCAGCACCGATATGGTCGCCTGGATGCAGTGGCACGCAGATGAGGAAACTACAGACCTGCCAGAACACAGCACTCCGGACTACGACGGGATGTCTCTTGATGTCTCCCATCGAACACCTCCATAGTGAGACGCGCATGCTTCTTGTAAAGGAGCATAATGAACTCCTCTCCAGGCAGTTCCTGCTGGGGTGTTTCCGTAGGAATCTGCTTGGAGCGGAGCCGCCTCCTAGGAGCATCAAGAGGTCATTCCTCGACTACGTCGACGACATCGTACAGTACGCCGACCGCACTTCGGACGCTACAGACTTCAGACAGGCACTGACCGCCATTCACAGTGGAGCCATTAACACCTTCACCGACTCCCTTCCCGTGAATGGCGTTCTTGGAGTCAAAGCACCACCTATGGCAGATGAAGAGCTCCAGTTGCCGCGAGAAACGCGAGTGACCCTAGCGCAACTTCGTTCTGGGTACTGTAGCAGGTTAAACTCCTACTTATCCAGAATCGACCCCGACATTAAGTATTAATGTATGTCCTGCATGCAACGAGTCTCCGCATGACACTGGCGACCTCTTTGCATGCCCCACAAACCCCACCCATCTAACACCCTCTTCCCTTTGATCCGACCCCGTCGAAACAGCACGTTTCTTGGGCCTACCGTTAGATGATCTCGACGACAACACAAACAACCCTTACCATCCTAACGGGGATTAGGTAACCGTTAAAACAACAAACTACAACAGAAACAGCGGATGGTTTTTTCAACGATATTTTCCAAACAGCATCACAAATGTCTAAAGATCTTTTTGACACTTCGCGTCAAACTACTCGTGCTAATCCACCTTGCACAACCCCTGAAAGCCACTTCAGAGTTACAATATTTATTCCATGCGTTGATACTCTGATTCAAAAGATGACAGAACGTTTTTTAGTGAATGAGGATATACTCTCGTCATTTCAAATTCTACTCCCAGGTTTTGCTGCAATTGATAATGCCGAAGAATTAAAAAATTTAACTATTTACTTCGAGGAGCAAATTTCAATGACAGCATTAAAATCAGAGTATCGATTGTGGTGTGCCAGCTTATCAACAATAGATCCAACCATAGAAGTGTTGAAATTACTGCAACACTGCGATGCAACGTATTTTAAAAATATTCACTACCTGCTTACAATTTTAGCAACTCTTCCAATGACGACCGCTTCCGTTGAAAGAACTTTTTCAACCTTAAAAAGAATAAAAACTTTACCACGCAGTGTGATGGGCAATGAGCGGCTGAGTGCACTTGCTGTTATTGCAGTGCACTGGGATATTAAAATAGATCCAGATGAAGTAATTAATGATATGGCAAACAAGAAGAAAAGAAAAATATTACTTATTTAAGTTACAACTACCAAATCATTTAAGTAATATGTATATGAATTTATATCGTTTTTTTTAATAAACAGAAAATTTAAAGTTTATACATATATGTTTTTACTTCAGCCCCCCCCGAAATGAAAAGCTGGCTACGGGCCTGGCATGTATGTTCTGCAAGAAATGCTTACACGTCGGCGATTCTCCAATGAGCAAGGAATGTAATGGTTCTGGTGGCGGCTCAAATGCAGGCAGTTTCACTTTGCCACTGGAGCAGCACATGCCAGCTGTTTCTCCTCGAAACTTCGCTGCATTGCAATGCGTACAAATAATATCCATTGCTCCAATGGCACCATACAGGCTGTAGTCGCAGTCAGGATCGTAGTGAAAGCCAACATGTTCCATTTGATCGCGAAGGCGGAGCGGAACTCGGCCTTGACGATAATTTGGCCGTTTATTGTCGGCGAATTCAGCTCTAATCTGTGCACACTCTCTGTACACCGCTCTACCTCGAGCATTCACTTGAGCGCGTTGCTCTTCGCTTTGATTTCTTCTTGATATTGACATTCGACCTGAATCACTCGTATGCCTGCCAACCGTACTACGTTGGCGTACTCGAAGTACATAAATAAAAATGGAAAAATTAACCTTAAACTATATATTTTACCCACATACGCATATGCAATAAGACCCACCAACAGTGTATTTGCAAACCGCATGGAAGCACTTACGAAACAATAGCAATACTCACTTGCTTCGTGTATGTTGCATGGTCAGCAGAAAAACACAAAATCGGTTCGAATAAATGTAGCAAATCGATGGAATTAAATCTGGAAAAAACACACAATGTTGAAACACTTTTTTTTTTACACACACCGCGCATTTCGAACCGCATGGCATCACATACGGAACAACAACAATACTCACTTGCTTTGTGTTGTACGCAGAATGTTAATCACTTTGAAATCTGAGGAAAATACACACAATGTTGAAACATTTTTTTGATACACTCAGAGCATTCGGAACACTTACGTTCTGTATGTCTTGTTAGCTTGACAGTCATCCATAGAAAGAACGAATGACAGGCAAAAACGATCAACATGCGATGTCAATGTTTTTTTTTATTAATTGTAAACATCCGCCAGTTGTTTCTGTTTATTAGTAAAAGGCATTTGACAGGACTGCCAATCTTGCGGCAAAACATTATTTCATGAGGATTTGTAAAGGCGGGATGGGATGTATCATTTTTTTTTTTTTTGCAAAACGTGCAATGATACACACATTAAATTTCTTATGTGCACCCTCCAAACAGATCCCAATCACCCCTGAAAATTTCATTGAAATCGGGCAAGCCGTCTAGGAGGCGTATGCGAACAGGAAGTTTTGCCACTTAATTTTATATAGATTAAAGTTTTGTTCACCAAACGGTTGCACTTCTTTTTCTTTACTGGCGTAGACATCGCTTTCGCGATTATAGCCGAGTTAACAACCGCGCGCCAGTCGTTTATTTTTTTCGCTACGTAGCGCCAATTGGATATTCCAAGCGAAGCCAGGTCCTTCTCCACCTGGTCCTTCCAACGGAGTGGAGGTGTTCCTCTTCCTCTGTTTCCCACGACGGGTGCTGCGTCGAATACTTTCAGAGCTGAAGTGTTTTCGTCCATCCGGACAACGTGACCTAGCCAGCGTAGCCGCTGCTTTTTAATTCGCTGAACTATGTCAATGTCGTCAAATATCTCGTATGAGCGACATATAGAGTTTGGTTTTTGTTTATCGAAAGAGGACTTTACTTTTCAATTGCTTACTCAGTCCGAAGTAGCACCTGTTGGCAAGAGTAATAATGCGTTGGATTTCCAGGCTGACATTGTTGGTGGTGTTAATACTGGTTCCTAAATAGACGAAATTATCTACAACTTCAAAGTTATGACTGTCAACATCGAGTGCGACGACTGTTTGTTTGATGATAGGAGATATTTTGTCTCGCCCGCGCCGTCCATTTAAATATACTTGTATATAACCCTAAATCTATCTAGATCAGTTTTAGGTGATACGTACAACCGTTAGGTAAATAAAACTATAATACCCTGTAGCAACTGATTGTAAGAGTATAAAAAGTAAATAAAACAAAAACGATTTGAGATATCAATGAAATTCTTTATTTCTGTGAAAGTACATTCGATGCGATTATGTATGGAACTTTCTTTTGTATGGCCCCCACGGGCACGTTTGCAGAACGTTAAACCCAATTTTCGAAGGTTTTCAAGCATAAACAGCTGCAATTTCACGTTCGATATTCGGACAAAGTTCATCAATCGTCGCTGGCTTGTTGACATAGACCATAGACTCGACGTTGCCCCACAGGAAATAGTTTAACGGCGTCAAATTTCACGACCGAGGAGGCCAATTGATTGGGCCATTTCCTTATTGAGAAACCCTATATATAATATATGTAGCTGAGCTCTTTATCTCTGGTCGAATGACCAATGTTAAAACACAATAAGGTTTCTTTAAGATCTTGCCGCTGGTAAGGGAAATTAAAGTTCTTTCATTGAGTGAGAATTTTTTCATTCTGATTTTGGTATTGTTTTACTTGTTCATATATACAATTTTTAATTCTATCTTAACTAACTAAAAGTAAGTGTATACATGTAAGTTAATACCACCAGTGATATGTAATATGAACATATCTATTATTTGTCATAAATATGTAACCCGCTATGATAAGCTACAGAAATTTTAAGCAGACGTCTGTAATGATATTAAAAGGGTAATTTACAATTTTCAAAAAAATATCTCAAAAGATGTGGGCGCAGCGGAACGTATGATATATCATACATACGCGTATACGGAGACCTGCCTCTATGAAAATAAAATGTAAACATCACTATAACTTTTGAGTTCAAATTGACATCGTATTTATATATTTAATGACATATTCACTGTTAATTTTCAGATTTAGTTGCTGACTCAGTTTACATGATATTTGTAGAAACAGTTATCTGGGTGCAAGCCAAAATTACATTTCATGCATATAAATTTCGTACACTTTCCACAATTTTTGCATCGGCGCTGAGTTTTTGAGTAATTTACGTAGTGCTCGACTACGTCGTATCTAGTTTCGTTTTCTCGTTTTCTCTTTCGTGATGAGACTGGATGAAAATCTATTGGCTTTGAAAGTATGCTCCTTGTAAGTCGTCGGATGAAGCCGAGAAGAGTAACTTGTGGATAAGCTTTCCGAAATAATATCCATAAATTTACAACGGCACCATTTAAGCAAAATCTGAAAATGGCCCAATACCATTTTCTTGACCGAATCCGAGTTCGGTACGCTGCCCTTTGCTGGTCAAAGAGATCGACTCCACCCATTCCCGAATTATACTCCTTGATAATGACTGGTTGCTTTACGTCTTGTCTGCGTTTCTGTTGTCGATCATATCTTTTGCATAATCCGGTTGTTGTCGTTATGTTGTCGTTTTTACAATTTGTTGCAATGGTGACATTATTGTTATCATTCCACCTAACTAGGGTAATATATTTAGATTTTAGTGCTTCACAAGTACCACGGAGTTCTCTTTTCATGCTGCTCAAAGGAGCATTTTCAATACGGTCTGAGCGAATCGTTCCCACCACTGTTATATTTTTCTTATCAAACTCTTCTAATAATTTAAAACTATTGAAATTGTTATCTAGAAATACAGTGCTGTGTTCGGGAACTATATCAAGCGTACTTAACAGTCTCTGATTTTATACATTCCATAAATTCGCTATCAAAAATTCTTTTAAAAAGTTGTATTGAACTTAAATCATTTTCCAAAATATCTGCTACAATGTCCGGAGTATGCTCGCTTATTGCTGTGATAGAACATTCACTTGCTTTTAGCACTATCTTGGACCATTTTCGACAAATCTTCTTTTTTTTAGTTTTCCTTTGAGTTGAAGTCCTTGTACGTGGGGCTAGTGAACTGCTCACTTCATTTAGAAACTGTTGCTCCTCCACTTCTGAGTTATCAATTCTTATTTCACATGCCCTTTTAAGAACTCCACGACCCAAATCACCCGGTGTACCTTCATCGTCTTCATCTGCGTCATCGCATCGGATAACTGCTGTTCTTCGGGGGGGAGCAAAGTCACATCAATAAAATTGGCATTATTGATGTTTTCTATAATCTCTGCATCATCATCTTCATTTAAATCTTGGAGCCATCCAACTATCTCCTCAGTTGCTGCTTGTCTACAAGGAGATATTAGGAATGAATTTTCATATAGCAAGAACTGGGCTAGCGTTTACGTATGATAAAATATACGCAATAGTTTACAAATGGTTAAAACACTTTCGGAGCTCAATTTTTCACTGCACTTTATATTCAATTGATAGCTTAGGGTTTTAGCTTTAAGCTTATGCACATTTTAAGTTATACAAATTCCTTGCTTACTATTTATAAAATTATAAACCTCACCTTTAAGTCATTATTCACTTTTCCGAAAAATGCTACGTAAATTGGCGCGAAAATTGTAAACAAATGAGCTTTAAGCGACAATTAAAAAGCTTTTCTAATGCAACAATCCTTTTATCTCGCTCACACTGCAAATATAAAAAGCTTTTATTTCATTTCGGATTTTTGACGAATTTTTAAAAAAAGCTCTTTTTGCGTATGATACATCATACGTTGTCATTAATGGGTTAAGTGGATTGGATATGCAGTTTTTAGAATGTAAGATGAAATATTGTACTTTGCTAATACGGTCCGCCTTAGGTGGTCCCAAGATGTAATTCATAGATTGTAAGATGAACCTTTCCACTTATTACATATGGTCTATCTTAAATGGATTGTAGATATACTTCCTAGAATGTTAGATTAACATTTGTATCTAGGCTTAAGCAAAATATTGTATTTAAGAAGACAAAATAAAGAAAACGAGCCAATTGCCCACGAGAATTTGGCGCAGTTACTAATTGGCGATCTTGCCAGAAGATGAAATAATCACTGGTAGACCAAAACGTGATAATAAAAATCTGCGGTAACCAAATAAGGGGACAAAAAAATCTCTGTGTTACCATTAAGAATCACGAACGAGTATCGCGAATAAAAAACATTAACACATAAAGAAAAATTTTGTACAGAAACCCTAAGGCAAAGAATATGTACATACAATATATTGAAGCATAAATGTTTCTTTGCCTTAGGGTTTCTGTAAGATTAGTGTAAAAACTTTATATTATGATAAAACTAAAGGGTGTTTTTTTAAGAGCTTGATAACTTTTTTTTAAAAAAAAAACGCATAAAATTTGCAAAATCTCATCGGTTCTTTATTTGAAACGTTAGATTGGTTCATGACATTTACTTTTTGAAGATAATTTCATTTAAATGTTGACCGCGGCTGCGTCTTAGGTGGTCCATTCGGAAAGTCCAATTTTGGGCAACTTTTTCGAGCATTTCGGCCGGAATAGCCCGAATTTCTTCGGAAATGTTGTCTTCCAAAGCTGGAATAGTTGCTGGCTTATTTCTGTAGACTTTAGACTTGACGTAGCCCCACAAAAAATAGTCTAAAGGCGTTAAATCGCATGATCTTGGTGGCCAACTTACGGGTCCATTTCTTGAGATGAATTGTTGTCCGAAGTTTTCCCTCAAAATGGCCATAGAATCGCGAGCTGTGTGGCATGTAGCGCCATCTTGTTGAAACCACATGTCAACCAAGTTCAGTTCTTCCATTTTTGGCAACAAAAAGTTTGTTAGCATCGAACGATAGCGATCGCCATTCACCGTAACGTTGCGTCCAACAGCATCTTTGAAAAAATACGGTCCAATGATTCCACCAGCGTACAAACCACACCAAACAGTGCATTTTTCGGGATGCATGGGCAGTTCTTGAACGGCTTCTGGTTGCTCTTCACCCCAAATGCGGCAATTTTGCTTATTTACGTAGCCATTCAACCAGAAATGAGCCTCATCGCTGAACAAAACACGCGCGCGAAACACATTTCGAACCGAACACTGATTTTGGTAATAAAATTCAATGATTTGCAAGCGTTGCTCGTTAGTAAGTCTATTCATGATGAAATGTCAAAGCATACTGAGCATCTTTCTCTTTGACACCATGTCTGAAATCCCACGTGATCTGTCAAATACTAATGCATGAAAATCCTAACCTCAAAAAAATCACCCGTTACAAAAGCCACAACAGCAAACAGCTAGTGAAATATAGCAGCTAACAACAACAGCAGCAGTAGCAGTAAAAGCAACAAAAGAAATAACGGTAGCAAATTTCAGAGGCAGCAACTTCATTAACAACAACAACAACATCTTCAACAGCAGCATAAAATATAACAACAACAAAATAGTTGTAAGTAGCTCTAACTCAAAAAAGGGACCAATTTTGCCAATTCTTTTTTTAAAATGTTCGTTGAGGCTCTAGGATGGTTTTTACGGCAAGAAAAATTCGAATAATCGCCGGAAACCCCCTAAAAACAGCCCTTTTCTTTTTTCCATACAAACAAATGAATGCTTGTTTCTTACATAGGCTGCTATATATATTTCTGGACTAGGCAACACTAAGTGTTGCCAGGTGCAATCTGACCTTTCCATTGGAAAGTTTGACATTTTTTAGCATAACATCACTCTGAACGTTTTGTCATTTAATCGTGAACTGTTTATTTACAGGGAATTAAAAAATTCATCTCGGCCAAAAAATGGAATTATCACGACAAGAGTGCATCGATGAACTAAAATCTTTGTATGGCTATGAAGCACCATCCTATAGCACTGTAAAAAACTGTCACAACGAATTCAATCGTAGCCGACGCTCGCTCAAAGACGAATTCCGTGAAGGTCGTCCAAAAACAGCCGTTGTGCCAGAAAACATCGATGCCGTACGTGAACTGATAATGCAAGACCGTAATGTAACATACCTTCAGATAGAGGCATGCCTATGCATTTTTCCAACTAGCATACATTCGATATTGCATGAACACCTGGCCGTAAAAAAGGTTTGTTCTCGTTGGATCCCGGCCAATTTGATAATCGCTCAAAAAAAGGCTCGTGTGGATTGCTGTAAAGAAATGCTGAAAAAATACGATCGCGGTGCTTCAAAAGACGTTTATAAGATCGTCACAGGTGATGAATCATAGATCTATGAGTATGAGCCCGAAACAAAATAGCAATCGACCGTGACGAGCCAAATCCAACGAAAAAAAAAAACATTTTCGTTGATAAATATGCCTATTTTCATTATTAGGCCAGAAATATATATAGCAGCCCTCGTAGTAAAAAAAAAAGTTAATTTTTTCTATACAAATTTTTTTTTTCAAATTTTTTTGTTTTGTTTTTCAATTATTTGAATCGTTCAAATTTGTCGTTTGTTTCCAGAATTTTTTAAAATTATACAGTGAAAATGTTATGTGTGTTACACACAAAGTGATTAATTGCAGAATGAAATTTGCTACGATGCCACGAAGAGGACGCGTTAATATCGGTCGGCGTTCTTTTTGACATCAACCTACTCGTACATTAGCAGCCCAAGGCACATGACCGAGTACCCCCAGGATGCAATGCCATACGTGCGGTATTATGGATCGCGGTCAATTAGCAAGCGATCGTCACGATGTCACAGCAAAACTTTTCAAGCAACAGCTTCGATGGACTTTACCTTGAAGCAACGTATATATGGTGCTGTTAGAGGCTAGATGTACTCTGTTGCGTGGCAAACGAGAGGTTTGCCGCACGCACACATTCTTTTTGGATGGTAGATGGTTGTTACACCAGATAAAATTGATGAAATCATTCAATCATGCGGAAATTCCTGATGCAAAGAAAGATCCAGTATTATACGAAGTGATGAAAACCAATAAGGTTCATGGACCTTGCGTGGGATTGTGACTTCGGTTTGTATGTCTGACAATAAATGCACCAAACACTATCCACGTGCTTTTCTTTCGGAAACACAAACTAGAAATGATGGATATCCACTCTATCAGCGTCGCTCACCAGACGGCAATGGCAGAACATTCAAAATTCAATTTAGAAGAGTGAATGTCGAAGTTGACAACACACGGATCGTATTATATTCACCATTATTGTCTTATTCACATTCAAAACTCATATCAATGTTGAGCATTGCAATTTGCTGTAATCGATAAAATACGTTTGTATATATTGCCAAAGGAAGCAACGTGGCGGTTATTGGTCTTGAACGATACGGTCGATACGTGAACTGTAATAAAGCGCTTTGTAGGATATTTACTTTTGCAATTCATGAACGTTTTCCGACTGTTGTGGGTCTCGCAGTTAATTTGGAGAATGAGCAAAGAGTATATTTCAACCCAGAGAATACAGTACAGCCAGGAAACGCCGCCAGCAACAAAATTATCATTTAAGAGTTTTTTCTGAACTTTCATCAGTGATCCGTTTGCGAGAACATTGCTCTATTCTGAAATACCTTGATATTATACCTAGAATGCATCGTCGAAGATATAGTTGCGCAGAAAGCAAAGCCAACCAGTAGATTGAAATCCAGGTGTGTCCTCAACTAATACCTTAGGACGAATTTACAGAATCCACCCGAAAAACGACAATTGTTTCTAACTTCGGTTGCTATTGATTAATGTACGCGGTTCAACTTTATTTGAGTCATTGCGTACTGTGAATGGGACGGTGTGTGCAAGTTTTGGAGAAGTAAGCCCGCAATTATAATTGCTGGAACATGCTAATCATTGGAATTAAAATGAAGTTCGCACACTTTTCGCGATAAACATTTCGACATAATAGCCTTCAAATCCGCGTCAATTATGGGATAAGAACAAAAATGACATTGCTGAAGACATTTTACATCGTATTCGCTAAGAATTGGAAATGGGTCAATTCCGGTTGATACTTTCGGTGGTTTGATACTAATTCCATTTGCCGTTTATCACGAAAGATGAACTCGAATATTCCGACATTGACCAAATTATCATAACTACGATTTCTTAAGTGCACGTGCAATGTTAGCTGCCAAAAATACCGGTGTTGTTGACTAAAACTGGAAGGTTCAAAGTCAAATTCCGGGAGACTTGCGCTCATACAAATCCATCGATCGTCTTGACAATGAAGACGACGCCGTGAATTATCCATTGCATTTTCTAAATTCTTTGGACAGGCCACCGCATCATTTGCGGCTCAAAGTTGAATCTGTCGTTATTATGTTCCGCAATCTGCGCTATCGAAAACAAGGGAGCAGAATGCTTGATTCTAAGAATTTCTTTGAGCTCTAACGATTTGCCATTTCAGTTCAAACGTATTCCGTTTCCAGTGAAAATTGCATTTGAGATGAAAATCAACGGGACACAAGGATAGTCGCATTGTGTGTGGCATAAATTTTGAACTGCTATGTTTTTCACACGGTAAGATATACATACGTGGCTTTCTTTCTTTCTGAACATCGGAACAGAAACCAAAAAATGTTGCTTATCAGACATTAAAAAAAAAAATTAAATAATAAATTTAACTTTCTTCTCATTTCAAAACACATAATTGCACGCAGAACAACGGCTGCAGTCAATAATTTTAGTGTAGACTATATATCTAGATTAATAGCAACACAAACCACAAATTTACGAACTGAGATAGCTCAGTTGAGTAACAAAATTAAAACTTTAACAAATGCGGCACATGCAACTGAGCATGAAACTCTAGTAATTAATGATTCCATAACATGTGACGAAAATGTTGATACCATAAAGTCTTCGCCAGAATTCTCCGGTAAATCCTATGTCAGCTGGAGAGAAGCTGCAAAAAATTCGATGAGCCTTTATATTGAAGGTAGTAGAAGGTATTTTGGAGCACTAACTATCCTCGAAATAAGATTGTAGGCAATACCAATGATATTTTAAGTAATCATGACACAGTTTTGAATTTAGAAGCAATATTTGGAAGGTTAGATTTTGCTTACGTCGACAGACGACCAATTCACGTAATTGATCAGGAGATGAGTGTTATGAGACAAGGTTTGACATCCCTAATTGATTATAATGATTATTATTATACTAATGAAGTCAATCAGAAATTAACTTTAGTAATAAATAAAACTTTAATGACGCACCGCACCAATTCAGATATTACAAAACAATTAAATATTAAGAATCGAGAAACCGCGTTTAAAGCTTTTATAACTGGTTTAAATTACCCCTAAACCAAATAATATTTACATTAACACCTACCGATTTGCCAAATGGTCTTGCTAAAGCACAAGAACTTCATTCAAATCAAATACGATCACAATTTGCTTTGCAATTTACTAAAAACAACCTTGAAATTGGTTCACCAAACCATCCTCAAGCTAACCGAAGATATCGGAATTTTCAGAATCACTTAAGGGACCCCAAAACGAATAGTAATTCATACCAAATGTATTCCAATCACCCAGAACCCATGGAAATGGATTAATCAATCCAATTAGTAAATAAAGCCAGTCATGTGCAAAGAAACCAACAAATATAACAAAAAGGTCCATTGAAAGTGCATAAATAAGCACACAACCTCAACCAAAAATTCAACGAATTAATAATATTGGTGAGAACCATTTTTTAGGGTAAACTCCGATTTGCCGTATGTTATTAAACGCAATACAAAAACTGGGCAAATCTTTAGAATTCTCATAGATACGGGAGCAACCAGCTCATATATGCGGGTTAGAATTTATAACAATAAAAATATTTTAGTAATTAAGAAGAGGGTTAGAACCATTCATGGTTCGACCGTAATAAAACATTTTCATAAATTGACAATGTAGAGAGCGATGTTTTAATTGAAATTAACTTCCTAAATAAAATCGACAATTGATATTCGAAATAGAAAATTGATTTAGGGGGATAATAAAACAGAGAAAATAAATTTTCTCAATAATTTCATTATACTAAACCCCTTGGGACAAAAAAATCCTGAGGCACGTGTTTGATTGATTGTAGTTTCCTTTAATAAATAAAGCTCATCAAAACGTGAACATGGATTTACCTTTTAGAACAGATATTAAAGCTGAAATTAGAACGGAGGATGACAAGCCTATATGGGCCAAACAATATCCTTATTCTATATCTGCAAATAATTTGTTAATAAGGAAATCGAAAGTTTACGCGTAAAAGGGATTATACGACATAGTAAAAGCCCGTATAATTCACCCGTTTGGATCGATCCAAAAAAATGAATATATTAAGATGGTACCCCGAAATTGAGAATGGTCATTGACTTTAAAAAAATTAATGAAAAAACAATAACCGACAGGTCCCAATGCCTAATCCCGAGGTGATACTTTTTAATTTGGGAGAATCAAAATACTTTTCCACAATAGATTTAGAGTCTGGATTTCTCAGATATTGATGGAAGAAAACGATATAGAAAAACAGCATTTTCTGTAAAATACTCTAAGTATATTTCAGTTAGCAATGAATACTATTTCACATGAATGTATTGGAAAATTTTGTCACGTATATGTTGACGATATAATAACATATTCAAAAACTTTAAAAGAACATATATTTCATTTCAAATGAAATATATAGTACAAACTCTCGAAAAAGCCAATTTGAAAATATCTATAGAAAAATCAAAACATATAGAAACCGAGGTTGAATTTTTAGGATACGTTGTATCCCATAAGGTTATAAAAACTGATCCCAAAAAAGTAGAAACAATAAAAAATTACCCATATCCCAAGACGTTACGGCAACTTAGAGGATTTTTAATATTAACGGGATACTATAGAAAATTTATAGAAAATTATGCCATTAACAAAACACTTAAAGATAGAAAATGGTAAAATATCGCAGTATATGTATGTCAAAAACAATTATTAATATTGATCAAGGAGGAATAGTTGCTTGTGAAACCTTAAAAAGAGCGTTACAAGGACAAGTTGAATTAGTTCAACCAAACTTTGAGAAAATATTAATTTTAACTACTGATGCATCTAATGTTGCTGTAGGTGCAGTTTTATCCCAAGAAGGAAGACCAATAACATTTATTTCAAAGACACTAAACTCTACCGAACAAAACTACGCAACAAACGAAAAGGAATTATTCGTCATGGGCATTAACTCCTTGAAGTATTTCCATGAGTCTGGCTCGTGGTGCAATTTTTGTGCCCAACATGATTATCACGAGTCTGACTCGTGGTACAATTTCTGTGCCTAACATGATTATCACGAGTCTGGCTCGTGGTGCGTAGAAGTGTACATTTGATGAAAAAAGAATTGAAATTTTCCCGTTACTTTCAGCTAATAATGTAAACAAAAAACATTGTTGCAGTTGAGTGCATTATCTACTTTGCAATTATCCATATTTTTGTTACGCATTAAAATTAAATCATAGTATTTTATTTTTTGTAAATTTGTAAAACAAGCGTGCGACAGTTCGTACGAGTAAACATCAAAACTGGTTTGTTTAGTGCAAGTTGTGTGCGAACAGTTGGAAACAAATTTCGTTGTGCTAATTGATACGTCAAGGAGTTAAAGTAATGCCATTATCTTTATGCAGTAAAAAATTAGAAATTCACACGGATCATCAACCATTAGCATTAGCAATGTCCGAAAAATCCGAATGTTAAAATGAAAAGATGGAGAGCTTTTATAGAGGAATTTTCTCCAAAAGTAATTTATTAACCCAGAACAACAAATGTAGTTGCTGACGCATTATCAAGGCAAGTATTAAATACAGGGTAGGCCATTTAAAGTTGACCCATCTGGCAACGCTGTAACTTTTAACAGCGCTGACAAATCGGCTAATGTCATACCGCGTTAGAAGCGTCATTCGAAGACAATTTATACCATGGAACAGTACACTCCAAACGAACGCGCTGAAATTGTTCAGCTTTATATTCAAAATAACTTTTCAATTGTGTTAACTCAACGTGCGTTTCGCAAAAAAAATAAAGTGAAAAGTGCTCCAGTTAAGAACACAATTAAGTCTTTATACGCAAAATTTGTGAACACCGGTAATCTCAGTAATGCCAGTCATGCCAGTCATGCATCCAGACAACGCACAAGACGTTCTGATGAAAATATCGAAGCTGTACGAGCCAGTATTGAGGAGACTCCATCGACATCGAGTTATCGCCGCTCTCAGGAATTAGACATCTCTCGCACCACTCTCCGACGCATAATTCATAAAGATTTGAAGATGTTTCCATATAAAATTCAAATGGCACAAAAACTAAACCCAGCTGATTATCCGCGACGCCTTAATTTTGGCAAATGGGCCCCGGGCGATTGATATCGAAAAATGGTGATGTTGACTGGCCACCGAGATCACCAGATTTGACGCCACCAGACTTTTCTTTGTGGGGTTATTTGAAATCCAAGGTATACACTAATAAGCCAAAGACCTTAGCTCAACTGAAAGCCAACATTCGACGTGAAACAGCCGCCATATCATCCGAAACATTGGCCAAAGTCATGGAAAATGTCGAAAAAAGAGTGCATTAAGCTGTCAAAGCTAAAGGTGCCCATTTACGCGATCTAATTTTTAAAAGTTAGCTGAAACAAATCCCCTTGGACCAAAATAAATTATTTTTGAAATGAACAAAAAACATTGTTTTCTTTTGTTCTTTTTTTTTAGAAACAAATGGGTCAACTTTAAATGGCCTACCCTGTAGTTTAACTAGTTCAGGTGAATCGAGTGACTCAAGTGATTCACTAATAGAAACCCAACATTCTGCTGAAAGTAGCGATGAGTTTCAAATTCATGAAACAAAAAAACCTTTGAATCATTTTAAGCAACAGATAGTAATTGATAATAGAGCACGAATTACTATCTTAGAGACTATTTTTACTCTTAATAATAAACGTTTTTTAATTGAATATGACGTACCAGAAAATATAATTTGTATTTTAAAAGAATATACATATGAACCCAAAAGTAGTTACAGGAATATTTTGCATACCTGAAGTACTATATGCAATAAAAAATCATTTTGAGGGAGACATTTCCCACAATAAAATTTCTATATACTAAACTATTCCCTAATGATATATGCAATAAAGAAGATCAAGGAATATATAATTTAGCAAGCACATAACAGAGCGCATAGAAATTATAGGGAAAATTGTGCACAAATTCTTCTTCTTCTTAATTGGCGTAGACACCGCTTATGCCATTATAGCCGAGTCAACAACAGCGCGCCAGTCGTTTCTTCTTTTCGCTACGTGGCGCCAATTGGATATTCCAAGCGAGGCCAGGTCCTTCTCCACTTGGTCCTTCCAACGGAGTGGAGGTCTTCCTCTTCCTCTGCTTCCCGCGGCGGGTACTGCGTCGACTACTTTCAGAGCTGGAGCGTTTTCGTCCATCCGGACAACATGACCTAGCCAGCGTAGCCGCTGTCTTTTAATTCGCTGGACTATGTCAATGTCGTCGTATATCTCGTACAGCTCATCGTTCCATCGAATGCGATATTCGCCGTGGCCAACGCGCAAAGGACCATAAATCTTTCGCAGAACTTTTCACTCGAAAACTCGCAACGTCGACTCATCTGTTGTTGACATCGTCCAGGCCTCTGCACCATATAGCAGGACGGGAATTATGAGTGACTTATAGAGTTTGTTTTTTGTTTGTCGAAACAAATTAGGCAGAAAAATTATTGGTCTTTAATGATAAAACAATTTAAACAGGATGCAAAAAATTGTAGCATATCTAATAGTAATTAATATGAAAGACATCCGAAACTAATTCCAATAGGAGAATCACAAATACCAAAAAAGGGGGAGAAGAACTCCATATACATACATATATATTTTTTTCACACAAAAGCTTAAATTTCTTACATGTTTCATACTCAAATTTCTAATCGTAAAATATATGGAAGACAAATCAAATTTAGAAGGTAAAGTTTTGGAACTGTTACAAACATTTGCAGATGTTAGATGTTAAAAGTTTATATAGTTATTGATAATATACCAGGCTTAGTACTTACAATACTGTTCAAGTTTTTAATGGAAAGGATAAATGTACAAATTTATTATTGTACACCACGTCACAGTACAAGTAATTGCCAAATAGAAAGAGTTCATTCAACTTCTTCTTCTTCTTTACTGGCGTAGACACCGCTTACGCGATTATAGCCGAGTCAACAACAGCGCGCCAGTCGTTTCTTATAGAGTTTGGCTTTTGTTCGTCGAGAGAGGACTTTACTTTTCAATTGCCTACTCAGTCCGAAGTAGCACCTGTTGGCAAGAGTAATCCTGCGTTGAATTTCCAGGCTGACACTGTTTGTGGTGTTAACGCTGGTTCCTAAGTAGACGAAATTATCTACAACTTCAAAGTTATGACTGTCAACAGTGACGTGAGTGCCAAGTCGCGAGTGCGACGACTGTTTGTTTGATGACAGGAGATATTTCGTCTTACCCTCGTTCACTGCCAGACCCATTTGCGTTGCTTCCTTGTTCAGTCTGGAGAAAGCAGAACTAACGGCGCGGGTGTTGAGACCGATGATATCAATATCATCGGCATACGCTAGCAGCTGTACACTCTTATAAAAGATTGTACCTGCTCGATTCAGTTCTGCAGCTCGAATAATTTTCTCCAGCAGCAGATTGAAAAAGTCGCACGATAGGGAGTCGCCTTGTCTGAAACCTCGTTTGGTATCGAACGGCTCGGAGAGGTCCTTCCCGATCCTGACGGAGCTTTTCGTGTTGGTCAGCGTCAGTTTACACAGCCGTATTAGTTTTGCGGGGATACCAAATTCAGACATCGCGGCATAAAGGCAGCTCCTTTTCGTGCTGTCGAAAGCAGCTTTGAAATCGACGAATAGGTGGTGAGTGTCGATTCTCCTTTCACGGGTCTTTTCCAAAATTTGGCGTATGGTGAATATCTGGTCGATTGTTGATTTTCCAGGTCTAAAGCCACACTGATAAGGTCCAATCTGTTTGTTGACGGTGGGCTTTAATATTTCACACAATACGCTCGATAGAACCATATATGCAATGTTGAGGAGGCTAATCCCACGGTAGTTGGCGCAGATTGTGGGGTCTCCTTTTTTATGGATTGGGCAGAGCACACTTAGATTCCAATCGTTGGGCATGCTTTCGTCCGACCATATTTTACAAAGAAGCTGACGCATGCTCCTTATCAGCTCTTCGCCGCCGTGTTTGAATAGCTCGGCCGGCAATCCGTCGGCCCCTGCCGCTTTGTTGTTCTTCAGGCGGGCAATTGCTATTCGAACTTCTTCATGGCCGGGTAATGGAACGTCTGCTCCATCGTCATCGATTGGGGTATCGGGTTCGCCTTCTTCTGGTGTTATGTGTTCACTGCCATTCAGCAGGCTGGAGAAGTGTTCCCTCCATAGTCTAAGTATGCTCTGGGCATCGGTGGCTAGATCACCTTTGGGGGTTCTACAAGAGTATGCTCCGGTCTTGAAACCTTCTGTAAGCCGCCGCATTTTTTCGTAGAATTTTCGAGCATTACCCCTGTCGGCCAGCTTATCAAGCTGTTTGTACTCACGCATTTCGGCCTCTTTCTTCTTCTGTCTGCAACTCTCGGTATCTATCCCATCCCGCACGTGTTGTGGTCGATCGTAACGTTGCGAGGTAGGCAGCCTGTTTTCTCTCCGCTGCGACACGGCACTCCTCGTCGTACCAGCTGTTCTTTTGCACTTTCCGAAGACCAATGGTTTCGGTTGCAGCTGTACGCAAGGAGTTTGAAATGCCGTCCAACAGTTCCCTTATACCGAGTTGTTGACGAGTGCTCTCAGAGAGTAGGAGTGCAAGCCGAGTAGAAAATCTTTCGGCTGTCTGTTGTGATTGCAGCTTCTCGACGTCGAACCTTCCTTGTGTTTGTTGGCGTGCGTTTGTTGCTGCACAGAGGCTGGTGCGAATTTTGGCTGCAACAATATAGTGGTCCGAGTCGATGTTAGGACCTCGGAGCGCACGCACATCTAAAACACTGGAGACGTGTCTTCCGTCTATCACAACATGATCGATCTGGTTGGTGGTTTTTCGATCTGGAGACAGCCAGGTAGCTTGATGTATCTTCTTATGCTGGAATCTAGTACTACAGATAACCATATTTCGGGCCCCGGTGAAGTCGATCAGCCTCAACCCATTTGGGGATGTTTCCTCGTGGAGGCTGAATTTACCGACCGTAGTGCCAAAGATACCTTCTTTGCCCACCCTGGCGTTAAAGTCGCCAAGCGCGATTTTAACATCGTGGAGGGGGCATCTCTCATAAGTGCGCTCCAAGCACTCATAAAAAGCAACTTTGGTCACATCGTCCTTCTCTTCCGTCGGGGCGTGGGCGCAAATCAGCGATATGTTGAAGAACCTCGCTTTGATGCGGATTGTGGCTAGACGTTCATTCACCGGAGTGAATGATAGTACTCGGCGACGGAGTCTCTCTCCCACCACGAATCCCACACCAAACTTGTGCTCCTTTATATGGCCACTGTAGTAAATGTCACAAGGACCTACTCGTCTCTGTCCTTGTCCCGTCCATCGCATTTCTTGGACGGCGGTGATGTCAGCTTTTATCTTTACGAGGACATCTACCAGCTGGGCAGCGGCACCTTCCCAATTAAGGGACCGGACATTCCAGGTGCATGCCCTCAAATCATAGTCCTTATTTCGTTTGCCATGGTCGTCATCAAAAGGGTGGTCTCTCATCCGAGGCTGTGTTTGCTTTTACATTGGGGGTGTTTTTTTACGTGGCGGGTCCCAAACCCAGCGCACAACCCTATGCAGGGGATATTTCGCCTTCTCACTTTAGCTCGCCTTCAAACGGATGTTCTTAGGCTACCCAGAGGATACTTGGTCAAAGACCGGAAGTCGTGAGCTGCTTGAGTCATATGTAAAAGAATCGTTTCTGGCCACTCCCAAGTGAATGGCGATCAGAGAACTTTCCTCACTTGCGTGAACTTCTACACATGGCTCCATCCTCCAGTTCATTCAACACTGATTGAAATTTCTAGATGTTTAAAGCAAGAACACAGCTTAATTAGTAATTTTGAATCAATTATGAGAGCAGTTCAACATTATAATAAAACAATTAATTCTGTAACAGGTAAACAACCTTGCAAAATTTTATTTAATAAAGAACCTCACGAAAATATGAAAATGTGTTGCAAAATGCACAAGAGAAAATGCTAGAGCACCATAACAAGAAAACGCTTCATAAAGGTTATTAAAAAGGAGATATTATATATCAAAAAAAGGAGAACTCATAAGGATAATATCAAATCTTAAATATTTTACATTCCATATACAAGAAAAAGAAATTTTTTGTCTAAATAACGTCACATATAAAAAGACTTTCACCAAAAAATAATTAGAAGTCGAAGATAATATAAAATGTATCGAATTTAAGAGTATTTAAGAGTCAAATTTAAATAAATTGTAAATATAAATTTAGATTTCAAAATGGTACTGTTCAAATTTATAAATTAGTATATAGCCTCACGTACTATATATCTTTGAATCGGGGCGCTACAATTTAGAGGTGATCGAGTTAATACCACCAGTGGTATGTAATATGAACATATCTATTATATGTCATAAATATGTAACATGGATATGCAGTTTTTTTCCGCCTTAAGTGGTCCCAAGATGTAATTCATAGATTGTAAGATGAACCTTTCCACTTATTACATATGGTCTATCTTAAGTGGATTGTAGACATACTTCCTACAATGTAAGATTAATATTTGCATCTAGGCTTAAGCAAAATATTGTATTTACATAAGAAGACGAAACAAAGAAAACGAGACAGTTGGCCACGAGAACTTGGCACAGTTATTAATTTGTATGTTTGTACAATGCATTTATATAAATAGTGATATGGAGTACTATAAATCAATGTGTGTGTTCGTATGTTATCTTTTTTATGTGTGTAGATAGTCTACGAATTTAGAGTTACCGCCGAGCGATTCTGTCTTGTGAGAGTCACACGTCTCTAAAATTGAGATTTTAAATTAGAGAAAATTTTTGTGAATTGAGACGATTTTGCAATTCAGTATGTGACAGTTACAAACATCTCTCAATTGGAAACGAACATGGCTAATCAGCTCTTACATTTCATAATTAGAGACGTATTTATACTTGAATGAAAATAAACACAAATAGTTTATGAGATTTATTTTGTGAGGTTATTCTTGCTCAAATCTCATAAGAAAATAAGTACAAAACACTCACCACATGAGTTTAAAATCACTTTGCTGTGAACCAGCTGTTTTACAAAAACAATCAAGACAAAATAAAGAAATGGACAAATAAGAAAAGTAAGTAATTTCGCAAATTTATTAAAGTTAGTGCGTATATAATAATTTAATTTTTTTTTAGTATTTAATGTGAAAGAACAACTTAGGAGCAGCTGCAATTAATACATACATCAATTTTTACAAATAAAATCTTGTCCAAATTATTTACACATAAATATTATATGTACATATATTACTTTCTATCTAGCGTACTGCCCTCCGTCAACAAACTGATTGGACTTTATCAGTGTGGCTTTAGACCTGGAAAATCAACAACCGACCAGATATTCACCATGCGCCAAATTTTGGAAAACACCCGAGAAAGGAGAATCGACACGCACCACCTATTCGTCGATTTCAAAGCTGCTTTCGACAGCACGAAAAGGAGCTGCCTCTATGCCGCTATGTCTGAATTTGGTATCCCCGCAAAACTAATACGGCTGTGTAAATTGACGTTGAGCAACACCAAAAGCTCCAGCAGGATCGGGAAGGACCTCTCCGTACCAGTGTAAGCCCCACCAACAATGTCAGCCTAGAAATCCAATGCAGGATTACTCTTGCCAACAGGTGCTACTTCGGACTGAGTAGGCAATTAAGAAGTAAAGTCCTCTCTTGACGAACAAAAACAAAACTCTATAAGTCACTCATTATACCCATCCTGCTACATGGTGCAGAGACTTGGGCGATGACAACAACTGTTGAGTAGACGTTGCGAGTTTTCGAGAGAAAAGTTCTGCGAAAGATTTATGGTCCTTTACGCGTTGGCCACGGCGAATATCGCATTCGATGGAACGATGAGCTGTACGAGATATACGACGATATTGACACAGTTCAGCTAATTAAAAGACAGCGGCTACGCTGGCTAGGTCATGTTGTCCGAATGGACGAAAACACTCCAGCTCTGAAAGTATTCGACGCAGTACCCGCCGGGGGAAGCAGAGGAAGAGGAAAACCTGCACTCCGTTGGAAGGACCAAGTGGAGAAGGGCCTGGCTTCGCTTGGAATATCCAATTGGCGCCACGCTGCGAAAAGAAGAAACAACTGGCGCGCGGTTGTTAACTCGGCTATAATCGCGTAAGCGGTGTCTACGCCTATTAAGAAGAAGAAGAAAATTATTCAACATAGTTCATTGACATAGTTCAGCGAATTAAAAGACAGCGGCTACGCTGGCAAGGTCATGTTGTCCGAATGGACGAAAACACTCCAGCTCTGAAAGTATTCGACGCAGTACCCGCCGGGGGAAGCAGGGGAAGAGGAAGACCTCCACTCCGTTGGAAGGACCAAGTGGAGAAGGACCTGGCCTCGCTTGGAATATCCAATTGGCGCCACGTAGCGAAAATAAGAAACGACTGGCGCGCGGTTGTTAGCTCGGCTATAATCGCGTAAGCGGTGTCTACGCCAATTAAGAAGAAGAAGAAAATTATTCAAATCAAATTTATAGTGCCGAAACGTTCGGAATGTTAGAAAAGGCCTTCGGTGAAAATTATCTGTCACGAGCAAATGTTTTTGATTGGTACAAATTATTCAAAGTGGGTCGAGAATGCGTTGACGAAGACTTACTCCCAGGATGGCCATCGACATCAACTGACGATCAGCACGTCAATAAAATGACGGAGTTGGCGTTTGATAGTCGACCATAACACTCAGAGATTTTACTGCCCAACTTCGTAGGAATATCGGAAGTATCAGTGAAAACCATTTTGAAAGATAATTTGGGCCTAAGTAAAGTGAAAACACGATTGGTTCTAAAATCACTCAAAACAGCGTCGCGTTAACGTCTGTGAATCAATCATTTCCGACTTCCACGATGTCATAAAACATATTATTATTGGCGATAAGTCTTAGATCTATGCTTACAACTCAGCATCTGTCGATCAATCGGCCGAATATCTTGGCAAAGGTTAGCCGAAAAAGAAAAAACACGATAAAGCAGGTAAAAAATCATGTTTATGCTCACAGTTTTCCTCGATTATCTAGGTGTGGTGTACTCGAATTCCTTCCCACTGTCAATAAGGAATACTGCTTGAGTATTATGGGTTGTTTCCGCGACCAGATAGGCCAAAATTATGAGCCGACAACTCTTCGCTAATGCACCGCCGAATACTGCATTTATTCATCGTGGCGTAACCATCGTATTCGCCTGATTGAGCTCCGTATGACTTTTGGCTATTCAACAATTGAAAACATTAGACGTGAATCGCTACGCGCATTGAAGGCTATTTCGTAAATTTCGACTTTGGCAACTGTTTGGAAAAAACGTTGTCACAAGTTTATTGGGGCCAAGGCGGATTACTTTGAGGGGGACGATCATTCATCTCACATAGCAATTTTGCATTTTTTCAATACTTTAGCCATCCATGCCTGAATGCTGCTATAACATACATACATATACATATGTATGTATATTACACATTGTTTCGGAATTTGTGCGAAAGCTGAATACGGAGTCCGTTCACCATCAAGCAAAGTGGCTGCAATGCCTGATGAAGCAATTTGGTAGCGATAATAGCGCGGGATCCAATGTAAAACATTTTAAAATCAAACACAATTATATGTACCAATAGGGCGCATTTTAACCAACGCACGTGAACATATGAAAAAAATTGTTATAAAATACTTACTTAAATTCCGCAATATATTTCCAAAAACACTAATTATATCCTAATATAATATTAACATAAACATGATTTTTTATAACAGAAAAAGGAATCAAGGTTTTACATACAGTTATATAGTATTGCTGAATTCGACCGCAGCACTATCTGTTGGGACAAACTGGAATCAAAATGGAATATGATTGAAAATTCTACACAGCGTCAGTTGCACAGTCTTTAGGATTTATTATAAAGTATTCCGAAACTTAAAATAAATTATAAATATATTTAAATATAAATTTAAATTATACCGAAATGTAAATTCTAGTCCTTCTAGAAGCCACCTGCAGACACACAAAAATTTCATTGAAATCGGTCAAGCCGTTTAGGAAGAGTTCACTGACGTAAACACGAACAGAAGAAATATAATAAATGTAATATAAAGATATGCAAATGAAATAATTTTGTAAATTATTTTATATTTTATTTAAATAAAATTAAAAAAAAAACATATGTAAAGAAAATTTGCCAAAATGCCAACCTTTTGCCCATTTCATCTCCTTCAAAGTAATCCGCTGTTGATGGGATCAGAGTCCCATATTTTTGAACACTGATTCTTATGTAAAATTTAACGGGGAATCGAACAAAAATGTCCATTTTGAAAAAAAAGTGGGGGAAGAGCACAAAAAGCGGGATTTGTGGAAAAAACTTGTTTTTTTTGGATTTTGAAATTTTTTGTGGATTTTGAAAATATTTTTATCAGAAAGCTGAGATTTTTTTACATAAAAATGGATAACTTCAAAATTTTTTTCACTCAATTTTGAGGTCGTTAAAAAATAAAAGAAAAAGTCATTTTTTTGTTTGATCTCAATTTGAAGTGCGCGCCAAAAAACAATGGAGCAACTTTGGCCACTAAAAAGTTTACAGATATTCTTATTTTAGTCTATATTATGATATTCTAAAGTTTCGTCAAAATCGGAGAACCACGGGTACAAAACCGTGTCGCCAATTGATGGAATGTCCCATATATATTAGGGTGTCCGTTATTTACCAAATTGATTATTTTTGACGAGACGCCCCTTAAACTCTTAGTTTTCCATCTAAAAAAAAAATATCAGACCATAAAAAGCCCTTAATTTTCATAATAAACCTTGCCCCAAACACGATACATTTCCCCTTGAAATTATATGGGATTTTGCCACTTTTTACAAATATTTTTTTTTCTCTGGAACTTTCTCGTTTATAGGAATAAAAAAGTCATATTCTTATACAGAATTGAATGCTCTACAAAAAACCAGGAACAAAACAACTGAATTTTACAAAAAAAAATTTCAATTTGCCGTAAAAGTTCGAAAATTCAAGAAATTACCCAGAAGTTTAACTCTAATAACTTTTAAAGGGGTGAGTATATCGAAAAATTGTCCAGACGTTTTTTGTAGAGCATTCAATTCTGTATAAGAATATGACTTTTTTATTCCTACAAACGAGAAAGTTCCAGAGAAAAATAAATATTTGTAAAAAGTGTCAAAATCCCATGTAAATTCAATGCAAAATGTATCGTGTTTGGGGCAAGGTTTATTACGAAAATTAAGGGCTTTTTATGGTCTGATATTTTTTTTTAGATGGAAAACTAAAAGTTTAGGTGGCGTCTCGTCAAAAATAATCAATTTGGTAAATAACGGACACCCTAATATATATGTACATATGTGTGGATTACTGTTAAAAGGAATAAACAAAAAATATTGTGAGTATGACAAAATAATAATAATAAATTTCAAAGTCATTAATTGCTGTGTCTTCTTTGCCTCCACTTCATCATATAGCTCACGGTAGCATTATAGTGTTTCATTTGATTGGGCTTGCAGGCAGTTCTGTGTTTGGGTCCAAGTTAAAGATACATATATGTATATAATTTGCTATTTCAGTTGCCATTTTGGAACTAGTATTACGATAAAATGTTAAAAAAAAACCTTTTGTACATTACTGAGCGTACTTTTGATACTATTGGCCAATTCTTTTTTCAGTTTATTAATTTTAGACGCGTTTTTCTCAAAACTACTTTTTCAAAGTGAACTTTTTATGCAATAAGGGTGTTTTCCACCCACAAAATGGAAAATAGTAGTTTTCACTTTAAATGGCCGCCAAAAAATTTTAAATTAAAAGAAAAATTATCAGAGAACGATGGGAAGAAGGTTTGATTGTAATTAGACTAATTTTTCTTGGTTTTTTATTTTCGCATAATTTCCAGCCGAGTTATGGTGAACACCGGAAACGCCTTTTTTTTAAGTGTTTCTGGGAGAATATCTGTTACCGGCTTATGCTTCAATACTTTTTCATCAAAAAATTACAATATATTGTCAAAAGTGTGCTAAATAAAGTACAAAAGGTACGAATATAATTACTCACTCCATATTTAAAAAAAAAAGTATTTTTTTAACTTAAAAACCTTACCCCTCCCCTTAATGTAATGCTTAAAATACTTACAAAAAAGTTGGCAAGTATTGATTATGCTATATCGAGTACAATTATAGAGAAAAGCGAATTGTTGGACGCTTCGTAGAACTCTGAGTGCCTAAGAACTTCAATAGTACATTACATTGGTACCCAAACATGCCTAAATATGAACAACATTCAAGACCGTGGCGTATGTGGCATATGAAGAAAATATTCATATTATATACATGTGCGTTTTTATAAGTATGTTTATATATACCCGTAAATAGATAACATGTATGTTGATATTTAAGTACGGATGACCATGTTCACAAAAAAAAACAAAAGCGATTGCATGGAATAATCTTGCAAAACCGCAATCGAGAAGCATCAACACAAGTGGCACTGAAATAAAACAGAAAATGGGAAAAAAAGAAAGAAGACGACTTATTCAGTACAGACCCCATAGTTTATAAAATAAGTCATCATCTTAATTGAGACAGTAAACTGGATATTGTTGTTGGAATTTTTGCTTTTAGCGTCGCTTTCGTTAACGCTGTTTTGTCCACTGCCATTGCCATCTCACAAGTTTTCAGCCGCTATTGTATTTCCTGTTTTAACGCATTGGAGTTTGAAGAGTACTTCATGCAGTCTTGATCATTTAATTCTCGTCATGCCTTCGGTAACCACTACAATAACAAAACAAAGCTGAAGTTGGGCTATTCTCGAGCGAAACCGAATAGTAAATGCTGCTACAGATTATATATAATGGATTGATATACCGGGTTTTCCAAAAGGGATGATATTAGGTTGTCAAAAAAGTCTTGCGGTATTTTCGCTAGTTGGCGCTGAAAGCGCGTAGTTCTAGTTTTATTCGTCGCATCGGGTCATGCTATACCTTTTTGGAAAGCTCATTTCAGGCGTTAACACGTGTTTGATTGATTGTCGTTTCTTTTAAGTCGTTCGTGAGTTATAGCGTCGCAAACATGGAGCAAAATAAAGAAAAAATACGGCATATTTTACAGTACTACTACGATAAAGGCAAAAATGCAGTTAATGGACACGATACAGTTTCCATTTCCACTGCACAACGATAGTTTCAACGTTTTCATTCTGGTGTAGAGGTGGTCGAAGATGCGCCACGCTCCGGAAGGCCTGTCGTCGAAAATTGCGATAAAATCGCTGAATTGGTCGAAAGAGACCGGCATAGTACCAGCCGTAGCATCGGTCAAGAGCTGGGCATGAGTCATCAAAAATTCATTTCAATTTCAAAAAAAAAAAAGATCAATAAAAATACCGTAAAACTTTTTTGACAACCCAATATAATATAATATATATTTATAAGTGTAGTTTCGGCCATTTTAAATATGTCATGATCTGTATTTTTTTCGTTGTATTCAGCGATCTTTACAATTACATAATGAAGAGATATACGCAAGAACAACGTTTACATATTATTCAATTTTATTATGAAAACAATCGTTCTCCAGTTGCAACTTTTCATACGCTTTTACCATATAATGGTCGCAATAATCGTCAACCTTTGCTCGATATTCGTCGAATTGTTTAAAATTTCGAGCGTACATTTTCTTAACATAATGTTCAAGTGCCAATAAGATAAAGAACCACACGAAGTATTGAAAATATACCGCAATATACACAAATAGACCGCAATTTGTCTATTCCAAGACTTTCTTTTGCGTTTGTATCAGTATAAAATTGTTCTCACTTAGGAACTGAAGCCGTTTTACCTTGGAATAACTTGAAAACGATAGCGATTTTTTGAAGAAAATCATCTTCTTCGATGAGGCTCACTTTCATCTCTGTAGTGCGGTAAATAAACCATTCTGGCGCGAAGAAAATCCACAAGTTACTCATGAATAACCATTATATTAACTTCAATTGGCAGTTTGGTATGGTTTGTGGTTTGGGTAAATCATCGGTCCGCCCTTCTTTCGAAATGAAGCTGGTGACCCTTAATGTCAATGGAGAGCGGTATTGATCGATGATAACCAACTTTTATTGGAAGAAGCTGATATTGACAACATCTGCTTCCAAGAAGACGGGTCTACGTGCCACTCAGCACTTGCAACAACCAGATTATTGCAAGAAAATTTTGAATATTCGATTATATCAAAAAATTTTGATATTTAATGGCCTCCACAAGAAGTAGTCCAATGGTGTTCGGACTACTTCCTGTGCCGTTATTTGAAGTCATTGGTTATTAGGAATAAACCAGACTGTCTTCAAGCTTTTCCATTTAGTGGAAAAGTACTCGAAAATTTAGTTCATCGAACTCATTCCTGCAAAAGAAGTTGTGGAGGCCATTTGAATGATACTAAGGGATCAATGAGAAATTTTAGAAAAATCGATTTTTTTTATGCTACATTATCGGATAGTATACACTGTAATAAACATTCTTTCAAGCTCTGAAAATCTAATTCAAATTATTACGGTCACTACAGCGTTTATTGTAGAAGGAGAATAGAGTGGAGAACATAGCGACCCCAATCTTTTAACGCGTTTCTCTGGTGTTTTTCAAAACGGTTTCCATTATGAAACGAAGAGTTTTGAAGATATCTGCTGTCAATTTGGAGAGAACATTTTTGACGTCATTCGCTATCGCGCTAGGAAATATTTTTTTTTTTTTTAATCTTCCTATATTTTTTTACGAAAAAATGTCAAAAAAAAGGCCATATTCGATACTTTTTCTTCAAAACGCCGCCATTTTGTCAAACTTCAACAAAGAAAAAGCTTCCATAGCGCGATAGCTTTTTTAATTTTTGTTTTAGATCAAAATTGTGGCTGCAATCGTGGACATCGTACAGAACATACATCGGATCGATTAGTTAATTTCAAAAAAAAAATTTCAATAAATGAAAAACATGGAAACTATCTGAACAATTAGTGTGCTATTTTTTTATCATATCATTGTTATTGGAAAATCCTATACATATATTTTGATATCAATCGATGATTATAACGAGATACTTATCTCGACAATTGAATTTCATTTGTTTGCAAAACTATGTGAACATCTGCTTGAATGAATAAATTGAAATCAAAACGGCATTCAAGTTCGTAAAGTCAGAGTCGGGTAGTAAAAAAGTATAAGAGAATTGTCTTTTAAAAGCAATTTCTTGATCGTGTAACATCTTGGTAACGTAAGATTCATGCAGTTAAGAAGGAAAAATTCCTAAATATTGTAAATAAATATATTAGAAACTTAAGTTATTAACGAATTGCACTGGTCCATAAATCCAATGAAAATTTTACCTAACTGGCGGAAGTTACCACTTTTTACTTGAAAATTAAGCCATTTTCAATAGCAGAAATCCTGTTACAAACAATTATTAACGCCACTTTGTGTAACATATAACGTATTATCAATTAATATGAAGTAATTGTCGTATGTAAATACATATGTCAAAATCAAGAAAGCAGTTGCCTACTGTATTTTCATAATTTCGGGGTATCTTTAATGGAAATAAGTATGTATAATTTATCATGTATTTACGAACGTTTCTAAATGAATTCTTTAAGTGTAGTAAATGTATTTAGATATACATTTCCTGAGATATACATATGTACTTATGTATCAGAGATGTTCATTGTAAATCATTAAATTTTACTATATTTTATAGGGTTACAGCGGATTATTATGTGTAGTAGTTTACTCTTGTGAAGCATGCTACGTCAGTATGAAATTTAGTCATAAAAAATTAAAAATGGTCGGACGAAACATAAAGCGAACATAAAATCTCTTCTGTTTTAAGACATTGGGAAGTCGAATAATATTTTCTTTGAATGCAAATAATGAAGCTGTGTGTCCTAACAATGTGTGCATTATAAATAGTATACTTGTATACCATATATATATGAGTTTGTATGAACAGATTTATGTATGTACTTTTAAAGATGCTTCTGACGACTGTTTTATTTTCTTATTAAGTAAACAAAACAATCGTTAATTGAAGTTTTGGTACTGTGTGCCAGAGGAAAGTACAAATCTCATTTGCTTATTCCAGATTAAAGCCTAAAAGCATGGTTTCATTGAGGTATATTCAATAAAGAACAAGAAAAAACGTTAACTTCGACTGCACCTTAGAGGTGCATTTCTTTTAGTAGCTATGTGTTCATTTTGTATGGAAGCTATATGCTATAGTAATCCGACCTGAACAATTTTTTCGGAGATTATATTATTACCTTAAGCAGTAATCCATGTCAAATTTCGTGAAGATACCACGTCAAATGCGAAAGTTTTCCATACAATTCCTTGATTCGTTCGGTTTGTATGGCATCTACATATATGCTATAACAATAACTCATAAAAAATTTCGTGAAGATATATCGTCAAATGAGGAAGTTTCCCATGCAAGCATTATATTCCGATCATTCAGTTTGTATGGCAGCTATATGCTATAGTTAACCGATCTGAACAATTTCTTTGGATATTACATAGTTTCCTTAGAAAATAATCTATACCAAATTTTGTGAAGATATGTCGTAAAATGCAAAACGTTTTCCATACCATCACTAGATTCCGATCGTTCAGTTTGTATAGCAGCTATATGCTATAGTAAGCCAATCTGAAAAATTTCTTCCTATATTACATAATTATCTTAGAAATCAACCTGTGCCAACTTTTGTGAAGATACATTGCCAAATGTTTTCCGTACAAGAACTTGATTCCGATCGTTTAGTTTGTATGGAAGCTATATAGTGGTCCGATATCGACATTTCCAACAAATGAGCAGCTTTATGAAGAGAAAATGACGTTTGAAAAATTTCAAAACGATATCTTAAAAACTGAGGGACTAGTTCGAATTTATACAGACAGACGAACGGACGGACAGACAGACAGACATATCGACTCAGCTCAACATACTGATCATTTATATAAATACTTTACAGGGTCTGCGACGCTTCCTTTTGGGTGTTACAAACTTCGTGACAAACTTAATATACCCTGTTCAGGGTATAATAATTGTTCAGATATAAGTGGAAGCAAGTTGTCACAAAGATATCCAAATAAAAAGTAAAGCAGCATTGACAAACAAAAAATATATTGTATGTATATGTACATATGTATTTCAGGCTTTTAGCAACATTAAACATTAGTGGTTCGATTGCATAATAGGGACCGTAAAAATAGTTACAAGTTCCTCGGACCCACCATTTCTACATTTCTGCACGGCTGCAAATATATACAATATTAAAATAGTAGCGCATCTGAAGCTCCAAATTTTTTTCCTGTGCTTGGCTTGTTTGATTCTTACTTCAAAACTATACGACGCAGATCGAGGGAATATTCTAATATTACGTCGATAAGGAAGACACAATTTTTGTATTTTATTCGTTTTTATTAATTACTAAAAACTCAAATTAAATTAAGGAGGCTATTATTTATATATAAATTTTTTTTGCCAGTAAATTATATTATATTTTTTTATAAAAGTAAAAACGAAATAAAGAAAAAATTTTATTAATAAATAATTTAGTGCTTCGCAGTTTTTGTTTTTTTGGTTTTTTAAGTAACAAAATGTCAGCCTCAGCAATTTTATTTCCAATTGTTTATAGAAAATTGAAATTAAAAAAAACCGTTTCTCATGTATTTAAAAAGCTGCATAAATTTCATTGAAATATTCTAAGCGAGTTTCGAACTACAGTGGCCAGTTCAAAAAACATAATTTTGTAAAAAAAGGAATTTGAAGTTTTACACCAACGTTCCGCAGCGCCCGAGTACTAGATATTGGCAAATCATCGAACAACTCGAAAAGTATTTGTTGAATTTACTAAAAATTTCAGAGATTAAATCAAAGATATTGCACTTTAAGAAAATGCAAAAAAAAGATCTTTTTGTAAGATCTGATTACACCTAATCCCATAAAACACCGCTATACGTAAATCAAAAGACCTATTCGGCGGTTAATTTGAAACTTCGGAAAAATTTATGGATTTGTGAAATCGGAGTATGAATTTCACCATTCCCAGTGAAAATCGAATATCTAAAACAACTCATAATAGGAACCTTGATCGAACTTTCAGTTTCTTAATATTATTATAATAGTTAATTTTATGTATAAAAATAAAACTCGATTTCGTTAGTATCCCGCATAACGACCGAACCATAGCAGAGAAAGGCGTTAAAAGTTGCAAACATGTTCATTTAGCCCTGTAGAAGATCCCTACGGAGGCATACATATTTATAACTCAAGAACGGCTGAGACGATTCGGCGGGAAGGTAGCTTAGAACCAGGAACGGACAAAAAATTCACACAAAAACGTAATTTTTCAAAATATAAACAAGTGTTCAATATCATCACACAGCCGCTGCCAGGGTATTGCAATATATTTCTTTACATACATATGTACATATGTATGTATGTATATGAATTATACTGATTGCTAATGAACAAGACTGTTTTTTGACCGATGCATCGCCAGGCATTGCGGTTGCTTTATATATTATGCTATGCTATGTATATATATACATATGTATGTATGTACAGTGGCTCACAGCTTATTTCAAACAGCACCAATAAAAACCTTTAAAATCCCATAAAACGCAGTATACTTCTTGAAAGTTGAAAGGTATTATTTATTTATTTCGTATTTTTAAGACATTTTTCAAATATTTATTAATATCGAAATGACAAAAATTACGACCACAGATTATTTCGACCCATTGACAATGTTAGGAAAAGCTTTTTTGGCCATTTCAAGCTTTTTGGGGCATTGTATTGTCCAATTTTTGCACATCGTAACATTTTGCTGAACTAATTATTGATGTATGATCGATATAAGCTATTGCATTTTGCTTTTTCTAATGTTTCGTTTAAATATTAAACAAAAAGTACTTAAAAGTAGACGAAATATAATAGTATAAAACAAAGTCGCTTTTTCTGTCCCTAGGTCCTTAAATCTTTAAATCTACGCAACGGATTTTGATGCGGTCTTTTTAATAGATAGAGTGATGGAAGAGGAAGGTTTATAATATATGTGTAATGACATCCTTTAAATAGTGGAGAAATAGTGTACAGGTCGGCATAGGCGGTGGTTCTCCGTATAACACTTTGTATTTAGCAGCGATCGGACGTGTTTATTATTGCAGCTCTCTAATGAGGAATATTTAAACAGAAACGATGAAGTATATGCGTAGAATTTAAAAGGAATTCTTCCTCAAAAATAATACAATTGATTATCATGTGCAGTCCACTAGAATGACTATCGATTTGACTCCAGTGTGAAATGATGGAGCCATGTTTCTATTGTCACACACCGACGAGAAAATTCGGTTTTAACTATTACGATTAAAGACCACTCAAACACTTCTCAGAATCAGCAATTCGTTGTTTTTGTTATATTATGAATATGCGTTGCACCCACTTTGCACATACATAGCTTTCGCGTCTTTAGGGCGCCATTTCCTCGGTGCTCATTTCGCTTCTTTCCAACTTAGCAAACCTCTTTTCAACGGTTGATTCTTGCAGAGCATAAATTCAATAGTATTTTCCACTAAAAGCAAAACATACATACATAGGTAAGTGCGTTTACATTGTTTTGAAAACTAGTTTGGCTCAGCTTTTTGGACTCTTAGAAAATAGAATTGTTCATAGGACTGCTCGACCTAGCTAGCTGTAAGCCCCTGTATAGACATTGACACACATTCGTAAACACATGTGGGCATCCAGGTAAATAGGTTGTGTTTGCTACTATCCGGTAAATTATAGGACTCAGTTTAACAAAAAATGCTACCTGCTCAAAAAAGGAATGAACTCATCAAATGTGCGCATATTCACATATCTTCATGTATTTACAGCATCCACATATGAATAAATGTATGTATGTATGTGTACACTATCACATTTATAATTCTAGTCCGGTCGATTTTAATTGTTGGCTTCGTTTTACATTGAAGCTCGCCACAAATTTGGATGTGAAGTCAACTCGGGCAAATAAGATCGAACAGCCCTTATGTCTACTCAACAGCATCTACATATGTATATAAAATTAAGTAATTAAACTAAATCAGAAACATACTACATGAAACAGGTAAAAGGAAAAAAATGTGTATAGTTACACATCCCTCCATGGCAAACATGTATGTATATTGGAGTGTGTGCGTATATACATAAATGCATATGTACATATGCAAACCTATTCAGGCAATAACTGAGTCCGCATAACTATTTATAAGCATATCCGACTGTCCAGTATAAAAACACTGAGTAATACAATCAGTTTGTAAATGAACAACACGAAACAACTATTCTACAATTCCTCTTTTACACACAATTCTTTTTCTCCAGCCTGCCGGCAACAAATCTTATCACCAGCGAGAGTTCGTCGATATGCCCAAATTGGCAGCCACGCCATGGCACGCCTGAGTTTATGTTGAGAACAATACATATGTACATATTACAATGATAGAACTTAAACTACAGCAACAAAGTACACTGTTCTGTTTTTGGCTGAAAGTGCTACAATGTATAATATTGAAAATATACATATGTACATATGTACATAGGTGTAGCATGTATGTACATAAGTATATGGATTTGCTAAATTTTATATTTTTCAAAGGATTTTCGAACATCGGTATTTTTTTGCCAAATCAATAAATTTCGAAAAAACGGTATTATATTGCCAAAGTAATTTTAAATTTCAGAAAAATTTTGGAAATTATTCTACGAATGAGTTAACGACCTTTTCAGTGTTTTTCGGATATACATACATTGTTAACATCGTAGTACCAAAATGTTGTGAACATTACTATTATTTATACTCTTCAGCTCTTCTTCATATGTGACACGTTTTGTCGTTAGCGAACGACAAAGAAATACTTGCTAAACACAAAGACAACTATTTTTTCGAAGTTAGTAGAGTAAGGTTATTTGAATGTAGAATTGCAGAGTAAAAGGAAAATAATATATAAAACTTAATAAGAGAAGCAGAAAAATACAAAGAAATTATTATGCGAATTGTTACTAGTTTAATAACCATCAAATATAAAACGAACCCATTATAAGTATGTCCAATATATGTACATAAAAGTGAGAATATGTGTTCCTGAGCAACTGCAGTGAATTATGAAACTATACCGAAAGTGAACTAGTTTGCAGCTAAAATTTACTGATTAAAATCAGTAGCAGTCTGAAAATATCAGATTTATGTATACCAATTATTTTTATTATTATGACTTTTTAATTATTTTTATTTTTTATTGTTTCGATTTACTATAACAGAAGAATAAGTATGAACAATTTGAGGCCTTTAATTTTTAACATTTTAAGCTAAAAAAAATAATAGTATTATGTTATCTCTTAAATCCAAAATTTGACAATTGTCAGTTCTTAGGGTATCACACACAAGTTGTTCAAGGGAGATCCCTTTAGGATCGACCTCCTAATCTAACCTAAGTCATCAACAGGTATTGTAAAGGCATTAGTTACTGGCCGATCATACTAGTTGTAAAATATTTTTAAGTAGTTGGATTCAATGCGGGGCTCATATGTACCTACTTATGTAAGTATATTCTGGTACTGAACACAGCGTTAAGGCAGCGTGGAAGGCGTATTAAAAAACGTCCCAATATATGTAAGTATATATGCAGAGATACTGCTTTTCACTGTCTCATTTCATCCCTCATTTGTTGCTTCCGAGATTGTTTTCCATGCGTAATTGCTTGCCTGCAGTATCTTATACACAACCATCCACACAGCGTGTACTGTTAAATAAACATACAACATACATATGCATGTTTATGTGTGTTTGTGAGTAAATCTCCTATACACGTTGCGGAGTTTTTCGATGGCTTAATGAAGACGTTCTTCACATAATAAAGCGAAGAGCATTGCCATTACGGACACAAAAATTACAACAACAAAAATCTAAAAAAAAAACCTGTATGATTTGGATGACAGGTAAATAATGCCTTCAAAAAAGTGCTGAGACAACGTGCGTTTATGAATACAACTAAGAATTTCCAATTACTATTTTATAACATTATACTATCTCCCTTTAAGAAAGGAACCATTCAGGTGGTCGATCGTTACGGGCTAATCTAAAGAATTGTGTCATGTATCCAAATATAGTGATTTTACTTTAGTTCAAGTTCAGCAAAGCAACAAATAATTATGTACATATAAAAAATTACCAAGATCACCAGACGCAGAAGTAAGATTAAATGATTCATCATTAAATGAAGTTTCGACTTGACTTGACAGAAATTGAAAAAAAAATTTTAAGTAATTTTTGTTTTGAATAATTTCCGGAAAACCCCTAAAAACAGCCCTCTTCTTTTTCACATACAAACGAATGAATGTCGTTTGTAAGTAACGCTGAGAGAACGGCTGCACCAATCTTGATGAAATTTGCAGAGGTTGTTCGTTGTGGATCGGGGAAGGTTTGGAAAAAAATACCTTATACTTTTCATGAAGAAAAGTCGGAAAATTGGATAATTCCAAAAAGTAAATTTTTTCCACACACATTTTTTTTTAAATTTTGTTTGTTTTGTTTTTCAATATTTTGATTGTAAATTGTTTGCATGGTACAATTTCGGTCGCTTGTTTTTTTATTCCGGCTATTCAAGAGAAAAATTATTGAAAATTATTTAGTGAAAACTTTACGTGTGTGTTTTTACGTTGTGTTTTTTTATTCCGGCTATTCAAGAGAAAAATTATTGAAAATTATTTAGTGAAAACTTTACGTGTGTAAATGTCGGCCGGCGTTCTTTTTTCCATCAACGTATGGCAGCCCAAGGCAAGGCAAGGCAAGAAATACTCCCAGGATGCGGTGACATACGTGCGGAATTATGGATTGCGGTCAATCAGCAAGCGATCGTCACGATGGTACAGCACGACTTTTCAAACATCAGTTACGATGTTTGATGGACTTTATCTTGAAGCAACGTATGTACATATATGAGGTGCTGTTAGATGCTAGATGTACTCTGTTGATCAAATTGATGAAATAATTTCTGCTTCAGTTTGTATGTCTGACAATAAATGCACCAAACACTATCCACGTGCTTTTCTTTCGGAAACACAAACTAGAAATGATGGATATCCACTCTATCGGCGTCGCTCATCAGACGAAAATGGCAGAACATTCAGCATTCAATTTAGAATAGTGAATATCGAAGTTGCCAACACACGGATCGTATTATATTCACCATTATTGTCTTATTCACATTCAAAACTCATATCAATGTTGAGCATTGCAATTTGCTGTAATCGATAAAATACGTTTGTATATATTGCCAAAGGAAGCAACGTGGCGGTTATTGGTCTTGAACGATACGGTCGATACGTGAACTGTAATAAAGCGTTTTGTAGGATATTTACTTTTGCAATTCATGAACGTTTTCCGACTGTTGTGGGTCTCGCAGTTAATTTGGAGAATGAGCAAAGAGTATATTTCAACCCACAGTACAGCCAGGAAACGCCGCCAGCAACAAAATTATCATTTAAGAGTTTTTTCTGAACTTTCATCAGTGATCCGTTTGCGAGAACATTGCTCTATTCTGAAATACCTTGATATTATACCTAGAATGCATCGTCGAAGATATAGTTGCGCAGAAAGCAAAGCCAACCAGTAGATTGAAATCCAGGTGTGTCCTCAACTAATACCTTAGGACGAATTTACAGAATCCACCCGAAAAACGACAATTGTTTCTAACTTCGGTTGCTATTGATTAATGTACGCGGTTCAACTTTATTTGAGTCATTGCGTACTGTGAATGGGACGGTGTGTGCAAGTTTTGGAGAAGTAAGCCAGCAATTATAATTGCTGGAACATGCTAATCACTGGAATTAAAATGAAGTTCGCACACTTTTCGCGATAAACATTTCGACATAATAGCCTTCAAATCCGCGTCAATTATGGGATAAGAACAAAAATGACATTGCTGAAGACATTTTACATCGTATTCGCTAAGAATTGGAAATGGGTCAATTCCGGTTGATACTTTCGGTGGTTTGATATTAATTCCATTTGACGTTTATCAACTCACGAAAGATGAACTCGAATGTTCGGACATTGGCCAAATCATCGTAACTACGATTCCTTAAATGCACACGCAATGTTAGCTGCCAAAAATACCGATGTTGTTGACTTAAACTGGAAGGTTCAAAGTCAAATTCCGGCAGACTTGCGCTCATACAAATCCATCGATCGTCTTGACAATGAAGACGATTATCCATTGCGATTAACGATTTGCCATTTCAGTTGAAACGTAGTCCATTTCCAGTGAAAATTGCATTTGAGATGACAATCAACAGGACACAAGGATAGTCGCATTGTGTGTGGCATAAATTTGGAAATGTTACACGGTCAGATATACATACGTGGCTTTCTTTCTTTCTGAACATCGGAACAGAAACAAAAAAAATTTTGTTTATCTGGCTGTGTTACATTGAAAAAAAAAATGAAATGATAAATTTAACTTTCTTCTCATTTCAAAACACATAATTGCACACAGAAGAACGGCTGCGAGATCAGTTAGTAATTAAAAAAATCTGTATTATTCACTGCGTCTTCTTTGTCATTATTTCTTCATACAGCTCACGGTAGCATCTACTGGGTATATTAGGTAAACTTATAAGTATATTAATACATCTTCCAGAGTGATCGATGCTTTCGGCAAAAAGTCAGCAATATGTACTGATGTCCTCATATACTTATGTATATATCGTTTTCAGACATCAGTTTAGGTTTGTAGACATCAGTTTTGATCTTGAGGAAACACTTTTTGCCAAATAATATGTGCTATATGGGTCGTCGGCATTTTATCATATAGAAAGGATTTTGCGCACTATATACGATTTTTGATAAATTAGGCGCTGCCAAGCCCATTACTAAAATTTGGCAATAGGCGTGTCCACGAATTTTAGAAAAATTTATAAAGATGGCTTCAGTAAAATATGAGGTAATGAGTTTTAAAGTGAACCACACCTATAGTAAGTGCTTCGATATTGCCTACGTCCGTGATCCACGTTATCGCATTGGCAAACCACCGATTGAAGCTCGTGCACCGTCAATAGTTGAGTATGTATCGGTTTTTATAAATAATTAACTGTTGGATTATCCCGAAAATATACCAAATATTTTTGTCTATTAATAAAACTTTTTTTCTGTGCTATTGATTTTAAATGAATATCCAAGGATTATTTTAGTCAGCGCAAGAAGCTTCGGTTGGAAATGGATCAAAACAAAATTACTTTTAAAATTATATTTTATTTTCTGAAATTCTGTCGGATCAAGTTAAACCCTTATTTAATGATGCTATGTTTATACTTTAATAAAATAAAAATAATTTATTGGCAAAATAATTATTTAAAATTGTAATTTTTTCATGTTTCTGACTACACCTAATCCCAATTTCAATATGCAAGTATGTACTTGTATCGCAAAATCTGCAAAAATGTTTTGTTTTTCTCGACACACAGGTAGTGCAGCTATCATTATGAACTGTATATGTTATATGCTTATTATAGTGTTATCATAGTCAATAGGGAAGAATTTCCACGTAAATGTAAGTTAACCATGACAGAGTAATAGTGTTCCTAAAAAGCAACAAAATAATTTAATCTCTGTGAGTTCCGAGTTCTAAGCAATATAAATGTTTTATGATCTTGAAATCCAGAGCGGGAAGTGCGTAACTTGGTTTAGCTCCAATTCAATTCCAGGCAAAATCCCATGTTAATAAAACAATGCAGGAAGTAAGCTTCTGAGATCTGAATCTACTATTTAGTCAGAGGTTTCAAATTTTCTGAACATCTAAATTTTTAAACATTTTTTAAGCTCTCACAACAGTGTGATCAATTTACGTTCACCTCATTGAAACAATTAATTGATTTATCTAGTTGTTACTCCAAGGTGCTTCAGTCAGTACCTTACGAAAAGTGTAACGCTAGTAGACTCCAATAATGAAGACATCGAACTGCGATACACATATACATATGTATGTATACAAATGCATACATCTAAATAGATGCATTCTAACTTGCAGTTGAGTGTAAACGTTACACACACACATGGATGTACACGCATACCCGTCAAAAGAGCAATCAAAGAGATTTGTCAGGGAAGAAAGAGAATTTTTATATTTTTTTATATAATACACATACATACATATATATATACGTAAGTTCTCACGACTCTAAATCAATAGTTAATTTTTCCGTCGTATGGAGCTGATATAAAAAACATAACAAAATAATTTGTATACGAGTATATTACCTAAATAGTAATATCGCATCATCTTTTTATTCCGCCGAAATTGACAACTATCAATGCAAAAAACGTAATTTGCCGATAACGTTCTTAATAGAACCGTATATTTATTGGAAGCATAATTTGCTTAAAAATATCAAGCGTTCAGAGTTTTTAATTTTCTAGCGTTTGATTCTCAGTCATAGTATGTATTCACAAAAATCTTGAATGCATAAAGAAATACATTCACATGTACACACATACATACATATGTACATATATGTGGGGATATGAAACAAATATTTCAATAAAACTTGGTATTTTTTTATAACATTGAAAATACCTGAAAAACAATGTTTGTATCTTATTATTATTATCTGAGCTTCTTGTATTAACGTTTAAGTTTACTCAGGTCTACTCGAGAGCATATTTTCAGCAATGTCATAAATATGTGTATGTATAACTTATACATTGAGGCACATAATCAGCATACGGTTTAAGTATTAGAATAACGAAAATCATTAGTATACATACATACATATAAACTAAAGTATATCCATACTATAAAAAGTTTAAAAATCTTATAATAGGTACATATATGGTAAGTAGGGTTAGTATTAACCCGATTTTATCTATTTTTGGCATTAGTGTATGTATATTACTAAAAAAAAAATATGCCCTCTGAGTTTCATTAAGGTACCTAACATACCTTCACCAATATTTAAGGCGAAAAGATTGAAAATTTTGACATTGGTTATATAAGGTCGACAAGTTTTCAAGCACTTTTATTAATTTTTAGCACAGAAATTCATTATTATTAGAAAAATACGCTTTTCAATTTTATTAAGACAAATCTATTCTTGACCGCTAAATGCGGAAACTCGAAAATTTGTCTCTTATGTATATGGGAACTAAGAGAATTATTGATCTGATTCAATTCATTTTTGACTCAGTGTCTAAGTCCGGCTTTCCAGTTGGCTTTAAATCATTTAGAGTGATTAAAATGTGAGATATTTTATTAAAATCAAGTAGTTAAGGCTTCTCAAAAATCATAAAATTTCTTAAAAGTCTTGCGCTCCATATAAAGATGGACTAGACCTTGGTCGAAACCTCATATCCCTAACATAATGAATTCCGATTATCTTACTTGAAGATGATTTTGATATATTATGTACATACGTACTTTTCGCAGAAAAACAATTTAGTCTATGGCATATAATATAAGTTTATAAGATACAAATTTCATTCTTGTCGAACAATGAATGTTGAATTCTTTCTCAACATTTTTAATATTGTACATACATATGTATAAATACAGTTCTGCCAAGATCTGAAGGTATTTCCATGGTTTTGATCATTGCAAGTTGCATAAGTAGGATATGCTCCGTTACACTCGAACATAGCCCTTCTTTGCTTGTTATAACTGCTGTTGTTCCTCTCTAATGAGATTTCTTTTACCAGATAACAGTATTTTATCTCTTTATTGGTTTCTTTTATTAGTTTTCGAATAATGGCGTTTTGTGGCCGTGACAGTGGTCCGTTTTCGCCCATCAACGAACTCGTCCTCACTTTTCTGCCAAGAAATATATGTACCATGTTTCCTTAAGATATCCAAATTTTTACTCAAGTTATCGCTTGTATGGGCGGTCAGACAGACAGTCACCAGGAATTCAACTCGCCTCGTCATTTTGATCATTTACGTACATATATTTACATACATGTACTTATGTAAATATAACTCCTTATCTACCTGGATAATTTTTAGGAGAAACAAACAACAGTTAGGTGAAGAAAACTATTGTACTCTGCAGCAACATGTTGTAAAAAGTATAAAAATAGCAGCACACAAGTGCCGAAGATTAAATGGTTTCGCGCTGAAATATAAACATTATAATTGCACACTAAGCATAAATATGACACATTTGCACACGTTAATGTGCGCACCCAATCGTATGTGTTTAGATAATATACCCAGCAAACATATAGGCAAGCGTTTTGTAAATTAAGATTGCAGCAAGCTTGCATAAATAAGAGTTTTGCGAATGTCGTTGACAATTTGTTTGCAAATGCAAGTGTTTTGCGAACGTCGTTGACAATTTGCTTGCAAATGCAAGTGTTTCATAAATTTAAGCAAAATGTGTAGTTCTCGCCGCAAAAGATTGTGCTAATAAGTTGTGTTAATAAATTATGTAAAATTGTTCTTAAAGTTGTTAAATTAAGTGCGTTTGGTACTTTTAATTATCATTTGCTATTAAAAAAGGTAATAATCTACTTATTTAATGTCTGCAGCAAAAAAGAAGAAAAGTGTTGTGCGCAGCAGCTTCGAAATTTTTGAACATCTATGGAACGGTGCGGCTGCAAGTTCTGTAAGTACCCAGAGTGAATTTGTGGAACAGGAGGTTGTGCCTGAAGCACAGAATAATTTAGATTCCTTGTTGTCAAACGATGATTATATTTCTGATGAAAGTGAGAACTCGTCCGATGGCGCTGTTATTGATTTCAATAAACGTTTAGCTGCATGGTTTGTTGAGAGCAATGTGTCCAATGTGCATGCTAATAAATTATTGAACTTATTAAGCGACAAAATTGAAGGTCTACCAAAAGATATCAGAACGCTAAAACGTACGCCGACTAATGCTCCAGTTGTCTCGTTTGCAGGTGGAGAATATGCGCATTATGGCTTGAGAGACTGTTTGACAGATTTTTTGCGGGAATATAAAGTGCATACAAATATTTTAGAATTGATCCATCGATGTTGGATTGCCAATTTCGAAAAGTTCGCTGAGGAGCGTGTGGCCTATTTTAGTGAATGTAAATGGGACGGATTCAGTTTTCGTGGTTGCTATTTTTTGTGGACGGTCTCATCCCAATGATGTGAATAAGTTTCTGGCACAATTTGTCGATGAGTTGAACGATCTTCTCCAAAATGGATTTTCATACGAAAACAAAACTTTTGTAATAAAATGTCGAGCATTTATTCTGGATGCACCAGCTAGGGCACTTATGCTTGGAGTCAAAGGACACGCAGGCTATAGTTGTTGCACAAAGTGCATTCAGAGGGGCGAACGGAAAGAGAATCGTATGATATTCCATTATCAAAATCATCCTTTGCGCACAAATATAAATTTTTGGCAAAGAACTGATGTCAGCCATCACAACCAGCAAAGTTCTTTGGAAATTGAAAAACTTCCAATCGACGTGATCCAAGTATTCGCTCTAGATTACATGCACGTGGTGTATTTGGGTGTAATGAAGGCTTTGCTTGGATCCTGGATAAAAGTTAAAAATTGCAATTATTCTTTGCAACAAAATGATATACGAAAACTAAATACAGAATTTCAATCCATTGCGTGTTACATACCAAGAGACTTTTGTAGGAAACCACGGGATTTAAAAGAGATAGACCGCTTCAAAGCAACGGAATTCCGTCAGTTCCTTTTGTATACAGGCCAGGTTGTGCTAAAGGACATATTGAGTGAAGAGATGTACATTCATTTTTTGCAACTTAGTCTTGCAATGCGAATTCTCCTCAATGCTGAAGATTGTGTACAAAACAACAAATGCGCAGAGGAGCTGATAAAGGATTTCTTACTCAGAGTCCCTGTTTTATATGATGATTTAATGTTAACATATAATTGCCACTGTTTGAGTCATTTGGCCAGAGATTCCATGCACTTTGGATCACTAGAGACAACCAGTGCTTTCAAGTTTGAAAATAAATTAGGAAAAATTAAGAAACTAGTTAAGAAAAAAAATAATGTTCCGTCCCAAATTTACAACAGACTAGTTGAGCAGAGTGTACATGGAAATCATCATACAAATATTGTTTCTAAAAAATCTACAGTACAAAGTGATGGCACTTACAAATTCGTTAAAACTAAAAACTTTTATTTATCATCTATTGCACCTGAGAACTTTTATTTAGTACAAAAATTACGGGCTAAGGGTACAAGACTTACATAACTTATATGATAAGCCACTTCAATCATCGCTTTTTAATATTTACCGTGCCGAAAATCTCAGTTTTAACAAAACACCGAATCACCATACGCTTGACGAAGTAACATCAAAAGTTATATGCTTCTACACCAGATCGTCTTATATATTTGTGCCACTCATAGCAGATCATGTCGCAGAACAATCTCAATTACATCGTCGACCCCATTAATGATGACATCGCATCCTCACAAACTATTTATGTGATGCAACCAAGTCCAAGCACAACAACAACTTCTTTGGATAGTGCAACGTCGTCGGGTAAGATATTTATTTTTAAAGGATACTTTTAACATAACACCGCAACACTTTTCTCATATTTGTTTTAAATTTTTTTCGGCAGCAATTCAATTCAATTAATCATCGACGCATGTCAAAAGGCTGCTGAAAAGGTGGAGGAAAAAAATAAGCTAATATTGTTGCGCCTAACAGAAAACGTTGAGGGGATGCGCAAAGAAATCATTGATCTTAAAAAAGCGGTATCACATAATAACGCTACTATTATGCCGTATGCTAATATTGAAGACTTCCTCAATTTTGAGAAAACTATTCTGGAAGATATAGATAAATTTTCCTTGCTGGTAAGAATTTAAATTTGAAATATCCGGTGACTGTATACTGATGTCGATTTTATTTATATTTTTAGAAGGCAGATCTAAAAAGATGGTCAACATCCAATTCGAGAAAATTTGTTACGAAAGCGTGGCAGAAGATTATGACTGACAACGTTGCTGAGAGCTTTGCCTGGCGAGGAACTGCAGATAAGAAGTGCATTAGGGCCTTCACTGTCGCCACTGCAAGGCAAGGAAGAGGACTTTGTGTTTGCCTCTAAGTCATATTTCCAGTACGCAAAAAATCGTATTAAAATTAAAACAACAAAAAAAGTAAACTAAAATACTAAGTAGTAATGATTTTTTAAATGAAAAAACAATGAAGTTCCTATTTTTATGTTTTAATGTAATATTATTCTATGAAGAAACCAAATTTAATATTAAAACTGATTTTTAAATGTATCAATAAAAAAACATATCCAAAACAAAGTAAATGTTTAAACGCTTACTTATTTCATTTTCTTCGCTTACTTAAGCATTTTCAAAACGTGTTTTATAAGCATTTAGAAAACGTGTAATTACGTTACTTAAAAAACATTTTTTGCAATTGTCTTTTAAACGCTTATAAAGTTGGGTCCTTTTCGATTATAAACCCCTTGCTTTGATGTCTTTTGTAAAGGTCACAGCAGCGTTTTATAAGTGTTTTGCTTACATGTGAACGCTTACAAAACGCTTATTTTTATAGTATGTAAATGCTGGCTGGGATAAACACAAGCGTATCACTACATATCCACATCCATATAATTTTATATATTTATGTACTATGTATGTATAAGACAATATATTGCTTTTAAACAGAAATTAATTAGGGTATTCCATCAAACTCATAAATGCCTCATAAAATTCATAAACTCGTAAAATTCTGTGCCTTATAAATGAGCTGTCAAAATTTGTATGAAAAAGAGTTTATGCGTTTCGTATAAAATTATGAGGCAAAATCGACGCGTATTTGCTTCATAAACTGATATTTTACCTATTACGCGGCTTTTATACGTATGAAAAAAAGGAGCGTTCCAAAAAACTGAAGCGTAAATTTTTTAGCTTATAAGTTTCTACATTTACGAGTTTGGTGGAATACCCTAAATGTAAAGTTTGCACATACATACATATGTAACTGTGTTAGAAGCAAATACTATAAACTATCGTATACTCGTAAAATTAGGTATAAACTATGCTATTCGCTTTAGTGCTGTAAATTTTTGTTCTTGCTGCATTTGGTAGAAATATTTTACACTTTGCCATATACGAACTGTCACATTACGAAAAAAGCTGGGATATACAAGTATAAGTACATAGCATACATATGCATGTATAGATGTACATACGTACAAAAATAATTATAAGTAACCGAAAAAGATTTTTCATTTAGATTTTCCTGTAACGTATTCATGGAAGCATATCGTCACCTGAAATGCAAATTAACGTATCATCAAAAAATTCGAAATTGAGTGTCTTATTGATTATGATTCACTACTTCAAATTGCATTCATAATATTACATATGCCCAACATTTTCAGGTTCTGCCCTCAGATATAAACCAGTTTTAACTAATATTAAAATTTTGTTTCACTCATGTTCCATTTTATTTCGTGTTTCATTCATGCCACTGTAAATTTCAGAAAAAGTTGTTACGTTATTTTGTATTTCAGGTGACGATATGTACATTAATATACATAGTATGTATGTAAGTTAATACCACCAGTTCATATTACATGAAGATATTTTTTATTTGTCATAAATATATAACATGACACTTACGACCCATATGGTCTGTATTGAAACATTGTACTTTGCTAATACGGTCCGCCTTAAGTGGTCCCAAGATGTAATTCATAGATTGTAAGATGAACCTTTCCACTTATAACATATGGTCTATCTTAAGTGGATTGTAGATATACTTCTTAGAATGTAAGATTAATATTTGTATCTAGGCTTAAGAAAAATATTGTATTTAAGAAGAGAAAATAAAATAAAACGACGCAGTTGCCCACGAAACATTAACCGAATAATTAATTGGCGATCCTGCCAGGAGTGGCGTTATTATTAATTTGTATATATAAAAGAATTAATTATACAATAACCATATGTTTCATTATTTTAATTTGGGACGTTGAGTAACACCAAAAGCTCCGTCAGGATCGGGAAAGACCTCTCCGAGCCGTTCGATACCAAACGAGGATTCAAACAAGACGACTCTCTTCCGAGTGACTTCTTCAACCTAGCTTCTATAAGAGTGTACAGCTGGCTGATGCTATTGATATCATTGGCCTTAACAACCGCGCCGTTAGTTCTGGTTGGGACTGGTGGTGAACGAGGGCAAGACGAAAAATCTCCTGTTCTCAAACAAACAGTCGTTGCACTCGCGACTAAGCACCCACGACACTTCGAAGTCGTAGATAATTTCGCCTATCTTGGAACCTTCATAAACACCATCAACAACGTCAGCCTCGAAATCCAATCCAGATTTCTCTTGCCAACAGGTGCTACTTCGGACTGAGTAGGCAATTGAGAAGCAAAGTCCTCTCTCGACGAACAAAAACCAAACTTTATAAGTTACTCATTATTATCGTCCTGCTATATGGTGCAGAGGCATGGACGATAACAATATTTGATGCGTCAACGTTACGAAGTTGTGAGAGAAAGTTTCTGCGAAAGATGTATTTCGATGGAACGATGAGCTGTATGAAATATACGACGACACTGACATAGTTCAGCGAATTAAAAGACAGCGGCTACGCTGGCTAGGTCATGTTGTCCGAATGGACGAAAACACTCCAGCTCTGAAAGTATTACAGTAAGTAGTACACTTTAGTTTTAGATTCTGTTTTGTTCTATTTGAAGAAAAAACGGCACTTTACCGTTATCTATGCTTCTGCACTATGCGCTATGTTTGCATTCCATTTCATTTAATTGCGAAATCTTTCTGCACAAGTGTCAAAAAGCTAATTTTAAAAATGTTTAACATGCCTGGAGCTACAGACTGGAAGCAAAGTGTGAATGTGGTCGAAAAAAGAAGATTGACGAGCGGACAGACCGCCTTAACATGCGTAAGGTCCGTCAAAACCCCCAAATTTCGACCAGAACCCTTGCCAAGGAGTTGGAAAAAGAGTGTGGCACGATCGTTTCACATGAAACCGTCCGCCAACTAATTCTGTTAAACAAATACTCTTCAAGAGTTGCGCGTAAGAAGCCGCTGCTTTCGAAAGTAAATGTTGAAAAGCGCTTAACTTTTGCTGTCAACATGAGCATCAAGCCGGACAACTATTGGAATGACGTCATATTCTATGACGAAACCAAAATAACGCTGTACTACAATGATGGACCAACTAGAGTATGGCGCAAGCCGTTAACAGCTTTACATCAGGTTACAAGGTTAAGGACATATATAGTACATTTTTGAATTAAATTTATTTATTTGGTCTCTTAACGTTTGGTCGATTGCGGTGAAGCGGTTCGCTTCCCCAGTGTCCATTTCTTATGTGTGATAAGAATCGCAATTTTGAGGGTCGTAAGTTATTGTAAATTTTATGCAGATATTATGTAATGCTTCACAAACGTAAGCAAATCTTCCACTTTTGTGCGGTGATACCTTCCTCTCTTGCCATATCCTAAAATACTCCACCGTCTTTTTAAGATCCCAATGCTTTGTTCAACGATACATCTACAAAGAAAATTTTGTTAACGAGGATTCACAATTTATTTTTTTTATACCTACGCTATTGCTACGATCTCCTAGCTATCTCCGCAATATTTTTTTATGCCCACCACTTTCACTAGAGCTCAAATAAAAAAACAGAGATGGATTTATATTAACTAAGTTTTGTTAGTTTATTGAAAATTTCGATACAGTTTTAACAGTTCCACATCTATTGTGACCTAAAAATACGATCCGAAGCAATGTGGAATTTAAAAACTATTATGAAGTGAAAATACATTACGATGCGTTCGCTATCGTATGTCATAACGTCAAGCACCGCATACGTTTGACGTATCACGTAATTTTCTTTCGTATGTTTGCCGATCCGTGCACGGATGTAACGATTCGTTCCCAGGTGGAAAAAGACCTAACTACACTTAGAATCTCCAGTTATTGCCAAACAGCGAAAAGAAAGTTCGAGTGACGGGTAAACGGTGTATTCGCCAATAAAGAAGAAGAACATAAAAAAGTAATCTTAATTGATCGTTGAAAGATATGTTTGTGGCTTCCTCTCTATCCTTATATACTCGTATATAATAGTAATTGGTGGTCTAACCTTTATTTTTAATGACAACTCTAAAACGTCACTTCATAGAATCCGCTGGTGTTACGAACCTGTTTGGAGATATAGTTCGCCATGAACCCCTAACGGCGGACAACTGCTTGTTGTTGTTTTTGGGCTAAGCCTTCCAAACACATTTTTGTATATAAGTCTAAAAAATTTCAATCGGATTGAGGTCAGGAGAACGAGCTGGCGAGTATATACCCTCAATTCCAATGATCCGATACCATTCCTGTGACAACCTAATGGCGAATTTTACGTCATTGTCCTGGTGGAATACCAATTTTATCTTCTGCAAAATAGTAGCATAAAATTGGGTAGTCGAAAAAGACTTTTCGTATTTCTAATCGAACTTTGTTTTATTTATTTTTTTTATATTTATACTAATAAATATTATAAACAAATATATGTATCATTTTGGTCCACCACTCTTTGCCATTCTTCCGATAGATACATGTTTCCATCAGTGTATATCGAAATTTTCACAACGGAAGCGAACGAACCATTGTTGTGCTACACGAACTGATACAGCAGCGTCTCCGTAAACTTCACAAATTTCAGTGATGACTTGCATGGCATTTTTCCCGTTTTTATACAAACATTTCAAAATATAGCGAATATCTTCATTATTTTCACTCATTTTTGAACAGTTGTAACTTTTTTCCAACTTCCCCGAATTTATTTATTTTTTTGGTTAAATGAAACTTAAAATCTCTAACACTATACTTGTATGGTATGACAGAAAGATTTGGTAGCACGGAATATATACGACTGCATCTATTGACAAAATATTACTAATTATTATATAATATTCTTCTTTACTGGCGTAGAAACCGCTTACGCGGTCATAGCCGAGTAAACAACAGCGCGCCAGTCATTTCTTCTTTTCGCAAGGTGGCGCCAATGGGATGTTCCAAGCGAAGCCAGGTCCTTCTCCACCTGGTCCTTCCAACGAAGTGAAGGGCTTTCTCTTCCTCTGCTTCCCCGGGCGGATACTGCGTCGAATACTTTCAGAGCTGGAGTGTTTTCGTCCATTCGGTTGAATTGACCTAGCCAGCGTTACCGCTGTCTTTTAATTCGCTGAACTATGTCAGTGTCGTCGTATATTTCATACAGCTCATCGTCCCATCGAATGCGATATTCGGCGTGGCCAACGCGCAAAGAACCATAAATCTTTCGCAGAACATTTCTCTTAAAAACTCGTAACGTCAACTTATCAGTCGTTGTCATCGACTTCTACGACTTCGAAGTTATGACTGTCAACAGTGACTTGAGAACCTAGTCGCGAGTGACGACTGTTTGTTTGATGACAAAAATTTTTCGTCTTGCCCTCGTTTAACACCAGACCCGTTTTCTTTGCTTCCTTATCCAGTCTGTAGAAAGCAGAACTAACGACGCGGGTGTTGAGGCCAATGTCAATCATCGGCATACGCCAGCGGCTGTACATTCTTATAAAAGATTGTACCTGCTCGATTGAGTTCTGCAGTTCGAATTATTTTCTCCAGCAGCAGATTGAAGAAGTCGCACGATAGGAAGTAGCCTTGTCTGAAACCTCGTTTGATATTGAATGGCTCGGAGAGGTCCTTCCCGATCCTGACGAAGCTTTTGGTATTGCTCAACGTCCACTTACACAGTCGTACTAGTTTTGCGGGGATACCAAATTCAGACATCGCGGCCTTTTCGTGTAGTCAAAAGCAGCTTTCAAATCGACGAAAAGGTGGTGTGCGTCGATTCTCTTTTCACTGGTCTTTTCCAAGACTTGGCGCATGATGAATATGTGGTCGGTTGCTAATTTTCTAGATCTAAAGCCATACTGATAAGGTCCAATCAGTTTGCTGGGCATAGCACACTTAAATTCCAGTAGTTGGGCATGCTTTCGTCTGACAATATTTTAGAAAGAAACTGATACATGCTCCTTATCAGTTCTTCACGCCATGTCTGAATAGCTCGGCCTGCCATCTGTCGATCCCCGCCGCTTTGTTGTTCTTCAGACGAGTAATTGCTGTTCAAACTTCTACAATATCCGGCAATGGACCGATGCTCCATCGTCATCGATAGGGAATGCTCTCGTTGCCATTCAGAAGCCGGAGAAATGTTCTCTTCATAATTTTAGTATGTTCTGGGCATCGGTTACTAGACTACCTCCTTGGGTTCTACAAGATTATGCTCCGGTCTTGAAATCTTCTGTTAGTCGCCGCATTTTTTCGTAGATTTTTCGAGCATTACGCTTTTCGGCCAGCTTGTCAAGCTTTTCATGCACACGCATTTCGACCTCTCTCTTTTTCTGTCTGCAAAGGCGTCTCGCTTCCTTCTTCAACTCTTGGTATCTATCCCATCCCGCACGTATTGTGGTCGATCGTAACGTTGCAGTCGTTACGTTTCTCTCCGCGGCGACACGACACTCCTCGTCGTACCAGCTGTTCTTTTGCTTTTTCCGAAAACTACTGGTTTCGGTCGCAGCTGTACGTAATAGCTTGAAATGCGGTTCACAGTTCCCTTAACTACTCAGTATTTTGCAATTTACTTGCAAAAGCGTGTTGATCCACCCTATATTCAATTCGATGGATCGGACCAACGCCTTTAAATGAAAAACATCACCGTGAATTGGAATTGACCCAATTTGTTTTAAAGCTTTCGTGGTATTTCGTGGATCACACTTTGTTAGGGGACATCACATTCTGGCCATAGAAAATAATTTTCCATTCTTAAGTCCAAAGTAAGTTCCTACATTTTTCTATTGGCCACATCAGATGTTCCTGTACAAATCTAAGACTTCGAGCGATGTGATTTTTTATTAGAGAAACACTACGAGGGATGCGAACATTCTTTTCTCTATATGAATACCGCATGCTAATTATTGCTCGAGTTTTTGCATGTCTGACAGTATTTCCCTTGGAATAATCCTGCTGGGATCTCTGTTTTCTTGTTGTTCTTTATATTTTATCTCTTTGCAGATAATTGCTGCTGAATGCCCAACCAATATTTCGTCTTTTTTAAAGGTTTGTCGATCTGTATACGGTTTCTAAAAAATGTTCACTCTTTCACAGTTAAATGTTTCACGTGTTACATAAAGAATACAAACACAATATATTTTTATTATCAGTTCAAAAAATAGGGAAAAACTTTCAAACATACAATTTATGCATATTAAAAACAATGACCTTTACGTGAAATCTAATTCTTAAGCTGGGAGTTACAAACAACACAATGCTATCTGTTCTACGAAATAACGGTTTTAATTAAAATTAAACTCAAATTGAGAGCAATAGGGACGTTAAATGTATAATTGGTATCAGAACCTTTTATAGTGCGAAATATATGTATATCAAAACTTGTTTAACTACTATTTAATTGCTCGCAGTTGCACATATCTCCCGTACAACCGAATATTCAGATTTTTAAAATTTAGCCTTAAAAATCCCTGGCTCGAAACCGGTTTTAGACCCATAGTCTCTCAGACAAAGTTATTCAGAATGATCCGTAGAACATTCCCCGCATATGCGTTTTTATTTAAAAAATCGACCCGCTCTAATGTGTATGTATACTTATGCAGATAAATAAATAAATCTAACCCAAAAGAGATGTTATTTAGAAAAGAGAACCGCTTCATTTACTTAAATAAACGCAACTCTCTTTCATCGTGTGTAAAAACGATGTGGTATTTTTAATTGAAATAGCCGAGAAATACAGGAGTGAGCTGCCTCTTTGCTCATATGAAATTGTCCGTTTGCTATGGCATGTGGCTTTAGCAACGCGTTGAATTGAAGAACACACGATCGTGTGTACTCAATTGTTCCACTCAGCAGACACCATACAACCTGCTTTTCACAACATAGCATGCCAAAGCAGCTTCGTCTGAATATTGAACATGTTGGATAAGTGGATGTATGTATGGTGGTATGTCCAACATCTAACTGCCAGTCATGTATTTTCTTCTTGTTAGTTTTCGACGCAGTTTTAGTTGTCTTTCATTACATTAACATTGATGTTCTTGTTGTTTTTTTGTCGATCGCTTTGTCGTATTGCTACCGCTGTTATTTCGTACGTGTGTCCATACTTGAAATCGTCTCTGCTCTAGCTACAATAAGCAAACATTGCAGATACAAGTTGTTTGCGCTTGCATCCATGCTCGACTTCCTGATATTCAGTACGACCATAACAGAAGTAAAAGGTGCACGTACGCGCTTAGATTGTCCACTTTCGCCATATGTACACATATTTATTTATATATACTCACATATATAATATATACGAACGCTTCATTTTAATATTTATTAAACAGTGCTGGATTTAATATTACATGCATATATCATTATTAGCTCGTACATATTTGTATGTTTGAACATTTATCTTGTGATATTTAAAAAGTTTAATATCTGCAAAACAACAAAAAAATATAATACAATTTGTAGTGCATTGAAATTATAATTTAATTATAAAGAATAAATGTTAAAATATAAATTCAAAACATAAATATAAAGCAACGAATAAACCGCAAACAAATTTTGCCGCAATTCAAAACGAGACTATCCGCCGGCAAATCGTTTATGTTCGAAAAGGCGATATCAATCATATCCACTTATTTTAATTAATTAAATATATGAGGATGTACGTATGTAACTGCGTGCTTGCTGAAATTGCGAAAAAAATCCAAAATTATGTAGAATATTTCTGTTAGCAGCTCACGGAATTTAAAGTGATGTTATAGTAGATGAAACTCGATAAGCATTTATAATCATCAATAAATACAACGGAAACATTCCTTCACACAACAACATATCATTTTACTAAACTATTAGTCGCATGATTTCATTAAAACAGGGATGGATGCCTACACATTACCAACGTACTTCCCACTGGCGTAAGTAATTTCAGCTTATTCTTCTAAAACAAATTTACACCTATATAAAAGCGGAATTTTCTTTGTTAAAATTTGTGTTAGAAGAAATTGCAACTTAACGAGCGTAAGTGGTTGTTTATAAAGCAGCAAAGAAGTCCAGAATCGGTTAAAATATATGCGGCCTCTAATGATTTATTCTAAAATGTTCATAAAATCGCAGACTTCAACAACATTTAATCATACGAAGACATGTTCAACCTCTGAGCTGTAAGCCATACTTTCAAAAAGCCACGCTTACTATGTAGTCGAAATTTTGAAGTAATATCGGATACAACTGACGATATATTATTGTCTTATACATACATATACAGATTTTATTTATACTTATTTTTTTAAAACAATATTCATCAAGAGGATCCTTGAAAGATTAACAGTTAAAAATTGAAGCACCTTTACATTTATGCGTACCACTTTACCTTCTGAAGAATAGATTCTTAAATGTTATCATAATTTCATGACCACTTGATATATTACATGACACAAGTTGGATTTGTTTATATTCAAAAATAATAAAATATAAAAACACGCAAAAAATGTCAAGAGATAATAAGCACACACTATATTTTGCAATAGATGTTTTTGTTAGGCATGTTAAGCATTTAAGAGTTTAATTTTATTATCTTAAAAACAATTCAAAATTCATTTGAATGAATTTACACATACGTATTCCATGCTGCGAATATTCCAAGTGTTTAAACGCATAGGTTTCTATATTTTCAATTGAAACCTTCTAGAACAATGTTCACTATTGTTTCTTCCATCTTATAAAGTAGCAGGTAAAAAGATAAATTTTGAAACTTTTTATGGGCATGTATGGAAAAATGGAAATCAATCTAAATTTGATTTATAGTATATATTTATAGGGTGTAGTATAGTAGTAGTAATAGTAGAAGTAGCACATTGGTCTCAAAAATGTTACTAAAAGCCACGATATTTTCCGTGGAAAAGTTTCATAAAATTTCCAATGTTTTATAAAGAGACTTTTGGCATGTGTACTGTGGTAAAAAAATAGTAAGACTCACATCAAAATAATCGTTAGTGTTTAGTATGCTCTTGTGTTTCTGTAGTACATCAAGTGCTTTCGGCGCTTTTTACGATGAGTGAAATTATTCAACAAAGAAGTTCCATTAAATATTTTTTTACGTTTGTGATTGGTACAAATTATTCAAAGAGGGTCGAGAACGCGTTGACGACGAACCACGTCCAGGAAGGCCATTAACATCAACAGTCAATAAAATAAAATAATTGATGACGATTATCAGCCAGAGATTTTACTGGTATCGTTTGAATATCGGAAGGATCAGTGAAAACCATTTTGAAATATCATTTGGGCCTAAGAGAAGTGAAAGCATAATTGGTTCCAAAATCACTAAATTTTTTCGAGAAACAACGTCGCGTTAAAGTCTATGAAACAATCCTTTCCGACTACCAGAATGTCATAAAACGTATTATTACGGGCGATGAGTCTTGGATCTATGGCAAAGGTGAGCCGAAGTCGAAAAAAACACGTCAAAATAGGTCAAAAATCAATATTATGTTCACAGTTTTCTTCGATTATCACACACCGAACTCCTTCCGACCGACCAAACTGTCAAACTATCCAAACTGTCAATTGGAATAAACGTTAGCACAAATGTATTGGAGTCAAGTGGGATTACTTTTAGAGGGGTGAAATAGCTTTTGGTGGATAAATTAAGAATTTTTAAATTATGAAGAAAGTTTTATTAGTTTTTGCTCATAGTAGTATTGTATAACGCCTATTTAGAAAATTACTGTACTAAAAACCTTAAAATTTTTGTTTACAAATAGTATATATGTATTGCATATGTATATAAAGTAAGGCTTCATCAATTTTTTAGGTTTTGAATATCATTAATATAAGATTTCTAAGTACAAAATATCTACGTTTACGTAATATATGGATATGTTTATATTGCAGCTTCTTTAATATAATCCCATGCGTATTGCATTTCAATTCGATCAAGTTTTTCGAAGGCATTTTTAACTGTAATTTTTTTTCTGAAAATAAAACTGTGAAATATCAATACCTAAATTTTAATTTTATCGCTAATAAAATCAGGAACATAAATCAACTTCGATTCCTATAAATTTGTTTTAAATGAGTGATATTCATGTGCTAATGTATATTACTAAATGAACTATAAAATATTTATTTTCAAAATATATATGTATATGAACTCATGGAAATCTACCAATTACCATCCCAATTATGTTATTTAATCACCGGAGGAGCTAGTTATTTAGTGGCTTACAGGAGCGAATCACTACGTAGGGTCCCCATGAGAATATATAACTACTAGATAACTTTGATCCTGCACCTCAAATCAAAAAAATATAGAAAATTAAAACTTAAATAAAATTTGTGCAACACATTTCTATTTCTGTACAAATCCATATATCATATTTTCGGAAGAAATTTTTTCAATCACACTATTTCAAATCAATATTAATTTCATTACTCTGTCCTTGCACCTTTACTTATTTGCAATAAAAATAATAATTTTAGTGGAAAATGTATATATTACGAAAAAATTTCTGTACTACTTAAGAAAATGCAATGTAAACTGACCAACGCTTTTACTAGTTCATTTGGGCATAAGGTAATAGGCCAGTATGTAGATTAAACCTTCACAAGGCCTTGATATGTTGCAAAAGTTTAAGAAAGTTGAAAAGAAAATTTCTTCTCTACACATAACCCGTTGATCCTAAAAATTTGATCATTAGAGTAAAGTACAAATAAAAAAAATTCTTATATGAGGTAACATACAAGGTCTGTCGCAAAAGAAACAGAACTTTTTAAATATAACTGTTTCTGGTGGCGCCACCTATTGGTGGGTATATGAAATAAAAAGTTTGACCTCTTGTTGACATTTCGTAAAAATTTTAAGACAATTGGATAACTACAGTCGATGTTATCGACAGCAGTGACAGCAGCTCTTGGTCATCGGTCGTAAAATGCAAAGAGCAAATATTAAATTTTGTTTTAAACTTGGGAAAACGTTTACTGAAACATTTCAAATGATGAAAAAATTTTATGGTGATCAGTGCCTATCCCGTAGTAATGTGCATGAGTAGTTTAAGCGATTCCAAGAACGTCGTGTGGACCTCTGTGACGAGTCGAGACAAGTCGTCTTCAGAAGTCAAAAATAAAAAAAATGCTGATTTGTGTTTACGATTCCGAGGGTATTGTACACCGAGAGTTCGTCCCACGAGACCAAACGATTAATGCTGTGTTTTACATTGGTGTTATGAAGCGTCTTTTGTCACGCATTCGTCGTGCTCGACCACAATACCGTGAGGCAGGGTCCTGGCGCCTGTTGCACGATAATGCGCCGTGTCATCGGTCGACGCTTGTCACTGATTTTTTGACAAAAAACTCCATATTAACCATTAATGACTGACCCTACTCACCTGATCTGGCACCCTGTGATTTTTATCTATTTGGAAAACTTCATTTGCCCATGAAAGCATACTGGTTTCGGGACATTTCAGCTGTCCAAAAAGCGACGACGGATATTCTCAAGAGCATTCCGAAAAATGACCTTAAACACTCATTGAAATGCTAATTGACCGAGCTAAATGCTGTATCGAAGCACAAGGAAACTACTTCGAATAAAAAAATATAACTTTTGAAAAATATTAATTTTTTGTTTTTTCTTTAACAGTCATGTTTCTTTTGCGACAGACCTTGTATATGGGGCTAGAGTCCGTATTGACCACACCACTTTTGACACAAGTGAACGCTGTGTTCACAAAAACATTATCTTCCATTTTTAATGCTAGATATGAAATAATGAACGATATTTTCGCTAAAAAATCCACTATATTCACTAGGGTATACATATTCGGTATCTGTTGCCTTAAAATGCTATTATCCCATTTCGAGCATTTTTAGCTGTGAGATGGAATACCTAAAAATCACTTTTTATGCAATATTTTATTGGAATATAGTCACTCGCTTTATAAACTACATATGTATATAATGAAAGAAACCGACTGAATGTATTATTATTAGATATTGGAGTAAGACGTGGTTGTAAGGGGCCATCCATAAATTACGTCACACGAATTTAAGGACTTTTTAACCCCTCCCCCCCTCCTTTTCACAAGTTGTCAATTTTGGAAATATAACCCCCCCCCCCCCCCCCCTTTCGTAACGTCACACATTTTCCATTTTTATGGATTTATCAAAAAAAAAAGGTTATTCTATTTATTCTTATATTTATTGAATAATCTTTAATGAAATCAACATTTAGTTAAATATTAAAGTACAGACACAACGAATGACTAGTCAAGAATCTTCTTGTGTCCATGGACTTTTGACCCACTCCTTTATATCATTTATTACTGGTAAATCAGGCACTTCATTTTCGTTCTGAATTTGGATGTCAGGAACATCTTTCGTACCAACATCGTCTTCTTCCATCCATAAAGCATCGTCATCATTCATTAAACAGAGAATCTCTCGGGCATCTCTAGCCGCAATACTTTGAGGACGCATTTTCGCGATAGGTAACAGCTCTTGTTTTTTATGTGATTGTTTGTGTTGATTGGTGGCTTAATATGAAGAAAAATACAGGCCACATATGCTACACGATCTTTTAAATAAGTATGACTCGACACTAGGGCAATAACTATCATGGAACTTGTTTCAGATGGGATAATGCTTGGAGATTTAATAATATCTGTAGTAATAATGGAGCAAACTTAGCGTTGTTGTCATCACTCTCTGTAACTACATAACCTTCTGATGTCTGCTTAATTAACACAGGTGGTGGTAAAAATCCTTTTTTTAATAATTTCCAAAGACTAGAACGTCTTACACCGCAACATGCAATAGTTTCACATTTAACCATCAAATCATCATGATTTAATAGTGCACCAGTAAGTTCGCGTCTGAGAGGTGCCATGCGTCGTTCAACTCTGTTAAATGCACTCCTTCCTGGGGCATTTGTAGCTATATATGTAAATTGCATCTAATGAAAATCTTTAAAATGTTGTAAAGCTGAAACTATAACGCGGTAGACAATTTTGGAACTTTGATTAAAATTATAATATAAAATAAAATAAAGTACGATTCGCAGAAGAGCCCCAATGTTTACAAATTTATTGTAACGAACCCTAGACACGGCGAGTATACCTCAGCAAATTATACTCGGAAGAAGCAGGGACGGTAAAAAGCTTCATCACGAGTACAACTTAAGTATTAAAAAAATAAAGATGGTGTTTATAAATGTTTAATATTTTTTTGTTTACCTACATATAAATTTCACGTTTGTACATCACAAATTTTGAAATGTGATGTCACAAAGCTTTTGACCCCCCCTGCCCCCTGTCACACAGTGTCACTTCTGAATGATATCCTCCCTCCCCTTCAAGGTGTGACGTAATATATGGATGGCCCCTAATTAAAATTCGCCGAACTTCACAATGTACGATAAAAATAATTTGAATAATTTCACAAACCAAATATGGTTAAAATTGGTCTTATTATGTCTGAGATATTCACCTTAAGATGCACAGTGCACACTGAGAGCAAACACTCTAATATCCATGTTAATGATTGCGGGTCGATTATTTTTCCTATGAATCGAGTGTGTGAGAAATTCTCTCCGGATTATTATGTACAACTTTGCCGAAGAGTCTCTGGCTCTAAAGCAGATTTCGAACCAGCGAAGTTTAAAAATTCCGAATAATCAGATGGGAGACACATGTTTAGTTCTACGATCTGGCCGATTCCGACAAATTGTCAATAGAATATCAAAACATACGTTTAAAACTTCATTCGGAGATCACAAAACCTGACGACCAAACTTCGCCTTATAAATTGTCGGCTCAAAACTGGCTTTATATATAAGTTGTTCAGATTGATCCGCAGAATAATTCCCGCATAAGCAATTTTCCCGTTTTTTTTTTATCCCTGTAAATGAACCCGCTCTAATACGGACATGCATAAAATAAAAAAAAAACAGTATTAAGTAAGTATTCTTATATACATATGTATATTTATATTTTGCTCATTAACCCTTCTAATTGATAAAATATCATTTCTTTATAATTTAAGTTCGTGAGGAGTGACAAATCCAATTAACATATAGATTTACATACATAATCAAATATCAACAGAATACATGCGATTGTATCACTTTTATGACATGTAATATACTCGCTAGTATAATGTAACTTGATAAGGAAAAGAGAACTCGAATAAAAGTAGCAAAAAAACAACGAAGAATCAAAGAAAGTTTATGAGTACTTATAAACATTTGAAACTTATTGGACAGATGAAATAAAAGATTATTGCAATATCGAATAAAATGTCTGATATGATCCGTTATTGCTCATTTTAAAACATTATGTAAATGAAATATACATACATATGTTGGTATCTATATTAAATGCATCAAAATACAGTTAGCACGAAAGATAAAATTATATAGTAACAAGGAAGAAAGCGGTAAGCGTTTCATCTAGTTTCACGGAGTGTGGAGTGGTCCTTCAAATACTTGTTCTCGCCAATGTGACATGTAGATTAAACCGATTAGGGGAGAATCGCAAACTCATTTTTAACCCATCCTTGTAATATAAAATATATAACTTTATACCTATCCCGATTAGTTTTAGATGTTACACAAAACAATTAGGGGAAGAAACCTATTATACTATGTTGCTTGTTTTGGCAGGAGTATAAATATATGTGCAAGTATCGCCTATTAGTGCAAGATCTGCAAGGTAAGTATATTTGGTATAAAAAGGTACTAAATTTTCATTTTTAATTTCAAATACTTTCGTTGAGAGATCCGGCCTACTAACGCATAAATTTGTCAATCAGATGGCCGAATAATTTATGCCTGATATACATATGAGAATTGAGAAGGAACCGATATCAACCATTTTTAATGACGAATGCATTTAACTCATGTTTGGTAATAAATTATCTATATGTAAAAAAGAAAGTCGTATTGGTTACATTATTTATAACTTAAGAACCAAATTGACTGAAAATTGGTGGCGAGATAGCTCAGAAACAGGGGACGGACATAGGATACTTTTTATCTTATTAAATATGTTCATAATTACAAAAATTATATTTCAAATCATACTTCAAATTCATGCACAAATGTGAAACTTATTTGAATATTTTATTACTTAAAAAATTATAATACGACCACATAGGCATTGCAAGAATACAGTAATTTTCGTATACATGGAAGATAAGTACTGATTGTTGCTATTGGACATGGGACGCACCGCATGGAACCAGTAATACATTTAAAGGACAAACAAGAATTATTTTTAGTTTTTTGACCTGCTAACTAGGTGACAAATGTGCGACAATATTTTGTGACTAAAAACCAGAGACCATGAATAGTAACTTGTCACAAATTGAGGATTTACTTCAAAAGGTAAAAGAGTGTCTAGAGACTGCTTACAAAATTGCGCTATGAATATCAAAACAGAAAATTGCATTGTATCGCCAGGACATTGCTCGATTATGGCCAAACAATGCACTGATATTCATAACAAGTTAAATGCAATATCTAATAAAAAACATGTAAGGAAGGGCTAATTTCAGGGGTGACGACATATTCGGTACAAAACTTGTTGGAATAACAAAAATCACTATAAGTAGTATAAGGGAGATGGGGCCCGCATTGACTCGATTTTTATCTATTTTAACAAAGACTGCATTCAATTAACATACCACAGACTAATGAAATATGTACTCCTTACGTTTCACATATAATAACCAATCATATGAAGTAAAATCAGCTGGGATATGGGAGCTAAGTCAAGTTTTCGCCCAATTTTATCTATTTTAGGCACAAATATACACGGTTATAAATAAAACATGCTCTCTATAGGTACAGGGGTCCGCATATTCGCTACCAAGAGGCTTGAACAGTTGTGGGTCGATTTGGACGATTTTTGACTTCTCACTACTTCTCATATAATACAAGTTTTAATTTCTTTTGATTCTTTCACTTTCCGGTATACAAATCAAGAAGCAATTAATATAACGAGTTTAAACCCATTTTCAGCCTGTGACATTGAAATTTAAAGTAATGTCGCGGTTGAAATCGGTCCAGCAGGCCCTGGGATATGTAATTTTCTTTGAAAGAAGGCGGTATCACGCCCGTTGTCCAATTTTTACACCAGTTCTAATAAAGATGCCTAATGCCATCGCGGTGGTAAAACTTAATGTCTCTGTAGTTTTAAGCTATTGATTTATAGTAATTTTTAACAGTTCCATTATATGGGGAGTGAGCGGAGATATAATCCAATTTCATTCAATTTAACACTATCGATAAGGATTCTTGATTCAGATTTATCTTAAGCGAATTTGGTTGTTTTGGCTTTGACAGTTTTAGAAATATATACATTAAACCTATTGGAACGGTGGGACACGCCCACTTTTTCAAAATGTTTAGCCCACTGGTACTCCTTGCTACTGCGATCCTTTGTACCGTTATAAGTTTTCTTTTAATGGCGTTTTGTGGGCGCGGCAATAGTCCGATTTGCCCATCTACGAGCGTGTTTTTACTTTTTTGCCAAGAAACATACACATACCGAGTTTTATTACGATACGTACATATATCTCAATGTTTTCTTAAGTTACAGCTTGCATGGACGGACGGGCAGACAGATAGTCATTCGGATTTCAACTCGTCTCATGATTCTGATCATTTATTTATATATAATCCTTTATCTAACTCAATTAGTTTTAGGTGATACATACAACCGTTAGGTGAACAAAATTTTTATACTACGTGGCAATTTAAGCATAGTGACTTATAAATATAGATAGTTGATTTAAATTGAGTTTGAAAATGTTTATACTATTATTAAAAACTATAAATTCTATTGTTAAAAAGTAAGCAATTGGAATCGGGTACAACCAAACATTTTATACTCTTACAACTGCTCTTATACTCTTCCTATCAAAGACCGGAAACTTCATTCAGGTGGGATCAAAGCTTGCTATTAAAATATGCTGCGACAGAATTAAATTTAGTTTATTGCTATATTTTACTTCGAGCCAGCTAGAATTATATTAAAAACATCTTCAATATATATATGATATTAACTCTACCGAAGAGGCTAAATTTAATATATTGAGGTAATGAAGAATATGTCAACCAGAGGATCGAAATTCTTTCTACAAATTAGGGATATGAGATTTCAGGGCCGGCCCGAATCAATTTACCGCCCTAGGCAAATCTAACGCCTTTTCGCCTTTACAACATAATTTATACTTTTTTTTTTAAAGACATTCATATTCCAAGGGTTTAATATAATTATTAAAAAATATTATTAGTAGTACAATAAAAAACAGTTTATTATTAATATTTTTGTGCGTTAAAATTAGACAATTCATACACAATTGTTTTAAGAGTTTGTGCTACTTCATTTTAAATTGATCAATCTTCACACATTGCTGTAAACAAATTTAGAACGATATCTATTGATTCGTTTGAACAAATTTAATTTCGTAGTGTTTGTGGTTTACTTTGATGAGCAATTTTTCTGTCAAAAGCTTTTACTTCGTTGCATACAGTGAAACTAATTTTTTTTTATACAAATAACAAACAAGTTTACATACACCAGGGATTGTTTATATATTACTAGCCCTTCCTTCGACTTCACTCGCATTGAATCCCTTAAATAAATATATACACAAATAATATACCAAAATATATATGTATATTAGGGTGTGCCATTCCGAGGCAACCTTTTTTTTCAACTGAAAAACAGGCTCAAAACTTTCGAAAATGTGTAAAAAAAAGTCACTCAAAAGATGAGCTCCTAACATTAATATTAAGAGGTGCCTATTTCAAATTTTCTGTTTTCCATATAAATTACATAGAAAAAAAATCATTTTTTTTGTGGTGGTTATTGTGCGGAGGTTTTATATGTGCCCCGATGGCTGCCAGTAGGGATGGTAAACTCGATCCCGATTCTACTCGAGAATCGAGTTTTCTCGTAAAATAACCGATTTTTCGAATGTTCTTAATCGACTTCGACTAGTGGAGATCGATTCCGAAAAATCGATTATTTTACGAGAAAACTCGATTTATGGAGTAGAATCGGAATCGAGTTTACCATCCCTACTGGCAGCTATCGGGGCACATATAAAACCTCCGCACAATAACCACCACAAAAAAAAATGATTTTTTTTCCCATGTAATTTAGATGGAAAACAGAAAATTTGAAATAGGCACCTCTTAATATTAATATTAAGAGCTCATCTTTTGAGTGACTTTTTTCTTACACATTTTCGAAAGTTTTGAGCCTGTTTTTCAGTTGAAAAAAAAGGTTGCCTCAGAATGACACACCCTAATGTAGATATATATTTTTATAATTTTAAATTTTATTTTGCAAACAGATATAATCTGACTAAAAAATTTTTTTTCACAATGGGTTTTTATGCATTTTTATTTATTTGTGTACAAAAATATTTCGATAAGCCATATTTACTGCTAAATATATAAAAAAAAATAAAAATCAGAATAATTTTTAAAAATTTGCTTAGCATCGCGAATTGGTTCATCTTCCCATTCATAATTGAACTGTCTTTACTGTTTTCTTAAGCGAACATGGCCGGTTCTTATATGTACCGCCGAAAGTACATACATACATGCATAAACATGTGATATTTTGTGAGCAAATCAACGAAATACTCGCAATCAATGCCTAGTAACATATTGTTACGAATTTACTCCTTGCCAGTTTTACTTTACTGGGTTCGTATCTCTGGATTGACAAATAAAACCAATAACTGTTTAATTTAATTCAACGACTCTTTATTTTACAACTTGTCTACACTATAGCAGTTTACTCTTAGCACTGGTTGATTACGTTGGCGCTGCCACGGCTTATATAGCCACGCACTTTTCGCTGATGCCGACGTGTCCTTCTAGAATATTGCGTCTGGAAATTACCAGAACATAATGCTATACGGCGCCAGACGCAAGCAGACAGCCGCGGCGCCAGACTCAGCAATTGTTTAAGTAGACAAGCAGACAGTGCGGCGCCAGATGTCTATAACAAGACAAATGCTATTCCATATACCTACAGCTATTGTTCATAATAAGGGATGCATATAATAATACAAATACAACTTAATACTACTTTTGTAACACTGCCCTCCACTAAAGCCTAATCGTCCCGATTAGGCACAAATCCTCTTGAACCAAATGGGGCGAGCCTCTCCAAGTGTACTACTTTCATTTTACATCGTGCTTTTCCATTTCTTTGTATGCGGTATACCACGTCATTAAGTCATTTCATCACCATATAGGGTCCTTCCCAGGCTGTCTGCAGTTTCGGGGACAAGCCTTTCTTTCGAAGTGGATTGTACAACAGGACCAGATCACCTTCTTCAAAACCTTTTGAATTTGCCGCTTGATCGAACCGTTCCTTCATCTTATTGCTCATCAGATGCGTATGCTGTCTTACCATTAGATGAAATGAATGAACATCCTTTAAGGCAGAACAATAATCTCCACCATTTCTTACAGCTGCAGGATTCGTTCCAAACTTAAGATCAGCAGGGAGTCGCAGATCAGAACCGAAAATAATCTTTGCTGGCGTGTAACCAGTTGTCTCGTGCTTCGCTGAACGATACGCCAGCAGGAACATCTGGATGCACTTGTCCCAATTCCGTTGGTCTTTATCAACGATTTTCCGCAGATGTTCTTCGAGCGTTCGGTTGAATCTCTCTACCATCCCATCTGATTGTGGATGTAACGCTGTTGTCCGTGTCTTGTGGATGCCTAATAATGTACAGACTTCTTGGAAATGGAAGATTCGAAATTCCTGCCTTGATCTGAGTGTAATTCGACGGGCACTCCGAACCTTGTTATCCAATTTTCTACAAACGCTTCGGCTACTGTCTTCGCTTCATGGTTTGGTAAGGCATATACTTCTGGCCATTTACTGAAATAGTCCATGACAACCAGTAGATATTTGTTTCCGGCCGTACTGGTTGGGAACGGACCTGCAACATCCATTGCGGCTCGTTCAATTGGTGATCCCACGTTGTACTGTTGTAGCCTACCGCGACTTTTGGCTTTAGGACCTTTAGCTGCCATGCACTCTACGCAATTACTTATCCATTCTGCTATGGAATCTCGACAACCGATCCAGTAGAACCGTTGTTTAATCATCTCTATAGTTTTTGTAATTCCAAGGCGCCCTCCACTAGGTGCATTGTGATATTCTTTCAATACTTTTGGGATCATGGACTTCGGTACTATGATCAGCAGACGAGACTGTTTGCCATCTTCGCTTTCCCAGGTACGATGAAGGTATCCATTAACGAGGTTTATGCTGTTCCATTGGGCCCAATATGCTTTTGCCGTTGGACTCTCGTTACTTATTTGTTCCTCTGTTGGTCGTACCCCATTTTCTTTGGCTATTGTCAGCTTTGCAAGATCAGGGTCCTCCAGCTGATTGATTCTGATGCGGTGAGGAGTCCAATCATCTTCAGGTTCTATATTCAGTAATGGTACGTCAATTATACCTTTTTTTTCTTCTGATTTGGAGCAATGTTTACATTCCGGTGGACAAGGGCGACGTGATAATGAATCCGCATTTTTGTGGTGAATCCCCTTTCGGTGTTCTGTTGGTTGTTTCCATTTTGATAGGTTTACCTTTATATTGCAATTTCGGGCAAAGAGACCTGCTTTTCCACAGTTGAAACATCTGCCTGTTGTATTTACTCGCAGTGCAGCAATTGTCTTCAGAGTCTTCAATATTTCTTCCAACAGTACCGGTTGTTCCATTTCGTCTCTTTATACTTTGTGTGCTGGTTTACTTAGTAGAGAAGCTGTTTCCTGTGTGAGGGCGTGCGAAACCGTTTCAGCAAACGTTCTTTTTGGCAATGCATATGTGGGGCGTTTGGTGTCCACATCACGAATTCCATTTATGAAACTTTGAATTTTCACCCTCTCAATGTAATCCACAGGTGCATCTGCATTTGCCAAATGAGCCAGTCGTTCTATTTCAGTTGCGAACTCTTGCAATGACTCGTTCATTTTCTGACCCCTATTTTGCAGTTCGATCTGGTATATTTGTTTCCGGTGCTCACTACCATATCGTCTTTCTATCGCACTCATCAATGCCTCATAGTTGTCCCGTTCACAGTCTGGAATAGTCTGAAGGATTTCTGCCGCAGGTCCTTTCAATGATACAAACAAGTACGCCACTTTGTCCGCTGCATTCCAGTTATTGGCCATTGCTGTCTTTTCAAACTGAAGTTTGAAAATTTGAAATGGAATACTTCCATCGAATGTGGGTGCCTTCAATCTTGGATTATTTGTTGATGGTGCAGGGCCATGTAGTTGCAGTTCTCGCATACGATTACTCAGTTGAAGAAATTCTGATCTTAAATTTTCTTCGTCATTTTTTAACGTGTTTAATTCGTCTTCAAATTTTGAAAATTTCTCTTGCACTTGTTTTTGTACTTGTGTACTATTTTCTGTAATCTGTTATACCAAACGCTTTTCTAACTGCGTATTATTTTCAGTCATTTGTTGTGTAAGGCAAGACTTTAGCTGCGATGTATTTTCAGCTATTTGCTGTGCCAGACGATTTCCTGTTTGTACTGCATTTTCTGCATTTTCAGCTATTTGCGTCATTTGCTGTGCCAGACGATTTTCTGTTTGCACTGCATTTTCTGCTATTTGCTTAATAGCCACTAACAGCATGTTCATGTCTACACTTGATGATGTTAGTTGTTCTTCTACTTTTTCTTCTACCTTTGTAGAAGTTTCTGGCCCATCAAATTCGAACTCGTCCACATTAATTGCATCCGCTTCCATTGCTTCACGTAATCGTGCCTGCAGATCCGCCTTTTGCCCGCTTATCGGCAAATTACGCTCCTCCAGTTCCTTTTTTAATTGCTGAATTCTCAATTCTCCGAATTTAACCATCTTGAATTTGGATTATTTGACAATCCCACTTCTGACACCAATTGTTACGAATTTACTCCTTGCCAGTTTTACTTTACTGGGTTCGTATCTCTGGATTGACAAATAAAACCAATAACTGTTTAATTTAATTCAACAACTCTTTATTTTACAACTCGTCTCCACTATAGCAGCTTACTCTTAGCACTGGTTGATTACGTTAGCGCTGCCACGGCTTATATAGCCACGCACTTCTCGCTGATGCCGACGTGTCCTTCTAGAATATTTCGTCTGGAAATTACCAGAACATAATGCTATACGGCGCCAGACGCAAGCAGACAGCCGCGGCGCCAGACTCAGCAATTGTTTAAGTAGACAAGCAGACAGTGCGGCGCCAGATGTCTATTGTTTCGACAAGCAGACAGCCGCGGCGCCAGATGTCTACAACAAGACAAATGCTATTCCATATACCTACAGCTATTGTTCATAATAAGGGATGCATATAGCAATACAAATACAACTTAATACTACTTTTGTAACAATATGTATGCACTTTAACAACAACTACTTGATGCACTATTTACGAGGGCTGTCCGATAAATAACCGACCTAACCATGAAGCACGCGACTTTTTCAAATTTTTTTTTTTTTTTTCTACATAGTCTCCTTGTAACTCCACACATTTCTCCCAGCGATGCTCCTATCTCTGCAACCCTTCCAAATAGTACTTGGCATCTTTGTCTGCAAAATACGAGTTCACGAAAGAGATTGCCTCCTCATTTGACGAAAATCTCTGGCCGCCGAGCGCAGTTTTGAGTTGAGGAAACAAAAAAAAGTCGCTTGGTGCTAGATCCGGTGAATAAGGTGGATGGTCAAGCAGTTCGAAACGCAATTCGTGGATTTTCGCCATGGCGACTGTTGAGGTGTGAGATGGTGCGTTGTCTTGGTGGAACAAGACTTTCTTTTTTTGCTAATGTGGCCGATTTTTCGAAATTTCTTCCTTTAGCTTGTCCAATAATGATGCGTAGTATGCTCCTGTTATAGTTTTTCTTTTTTCAAGATAGTCGATAAAAATAATTCAATGGCTGTCCCAAAAAACACTCGCCATCACTTTCCCAGCCGAATACACAGCTTTAGAATTTTTTGGGGCTGGTTCCCCCTTTTCAATCCACTGTTTAGATTGGTTTTTTGTTTCGGGCGTATAATGATGAATCCAAGTTTCGTCTGCAGTTATCAATCGGCGCCAAAACTCGGTCTTATTGCTTCTAAACTGAGCCAACAGAGCGCTGGAAATGTTCATGCGCGCACGTTTGTGGTCTAGCGTAAGGAAACGCGGCACCCAACGCGCGGACAGCTTTCTCATGCCCAAATCTTGGTTTAATATGTGACAAACAGTTTCTTTTGACATATTCATAATCTCAGCTATTTCCCTAACTTTAATCCGGCGGTCGTCTAGTACCAATTGATGAACTTTAGCGATGTTATCGTTAGTGGTTACAGTTTTTGGACGCCCAGGACGTTCATCATCTTCCAAGCTCCTGCGACCACGTGTAAATTCAGCTGCCCAAAATTTTACGGTGGTAAACGATGGTGCAGAGTCACCATACACAGAGTCCACCTCATCTTTGATTTGTGAAGGCGTATTGCCTTTCAAAAATAAAAATTTAATTACAGTTCGATATTCAATTTTTTCCATTTTGGGGAAATCACCGAAATAGACACACAAAAACGACTGTCAACAGATAATTGCGCAAGATAAATTTCTGAAATTTTGGCGAGTAGCTATTATACATAATATGCACAATTTGAAGTAAAAACTTTTTTTTCAGATGTGCCGCTAGCTTCACGTTGAGGTCGGTTATTTATCGGACAGCCCTCGTAAAAGAAAGTAACAACACTCCGTATATGTTTACATTGTTAATTATTGCTTCTGAATTTGTACACTGGAAAGTAAAAGAATGAAATAGTACTTAAAATTACGTTAGACAGGAAGTGGGAGTGGTTTTAATTACATTTCGCAAATTTTTGTAATGTAACATAGAAATGTCAAATACAAAATTTGGTTAAAATCAGTCTGACAAGTCCCAAGATATGTGATTTATTGTACATTCTGTCAAGAAAGTATCGAGAATTCTTCATTTCCCCCTCTCATCTTCCGCTTATATGGAAGACAAGTAAATTTTTTTTCTGGGTTGGTATAGCTGTTCTTTATTATGATGATAAAAATTAGCGAGATCTGTCGTTTACAGCAGCTGTGTACATCAGTCGACCTCAGTAGTGTTTGTCGAATTTTAAACATTTTTGTAACGTATTTCTTCACACTGAAATAACCCCTTCGGGGAACACGCTTCGACTCAATTGAAGGCATCAAAACAAATTCGACGCGAGAGTTGAAGGTCATCCCGGAAAGTGTCTATAACAAAATGTTTTGATGATTGGGAGAAGCGTTGGCACATGAGCATCGCTTCAAATTGACGTTACTTTCAAGGCGATAAAATAAATTTGGATCATGATTGAAAAACTTTCGTTTTATTTATAAATTCCGGGTACTTTCTTAACAGAATGTATATGGCGTATTGAGTTATTGCTTCATCGCGCTTCAAGTAGTTTTGAACAGTACCCTTATATGAGGAGTAAGTGAGGTTATGATCCGGTTTCATTAATTTTCATATGTCGGTAGGTTCTTGCAGGATTTATCCTGAGCGAATTTGGTAATTATAGCTTAAGTAGTTTGAGAGATACGTACATTAAACAAAAATTTTTGATCCATATGTGCCTTTTTCTACTGAGATTTTCTTGCCAAATTACTTTTCTATATCTTAATTTATTTCTTATTTATGGCACTTTATAAGGATTTCTTTAACCCTGCTTAGATAACGTTATTTTTAAGTACTGAAAAGATAACGTACGTCTGAGAGACGTATTCAAGTTTTCGTCCTTTAAGGATGTCAATGGAAACACTTTTGCAGATATTTTTTTACGTAGATCTTTTATTTAATTATTATACTTTTATTTTGGATATTTGTTCTGCAGTTAACGACTGAGAAAACTGAAAGCGACAATATTCCCTTTTAACGGTTGTGAGAGAGAGAACGAAAAATAAAACAAGTGTACGTCTCGCAGACGTACGTTATCTAAGCAGGGTTAATGACGTTTTTCATTACAATATCTTAATTTTTACTTAAGTAACGTTTGCACAGGCAAACGGACGGACGAACAGACAAACATGCAGATTTCAACTCGCTTCGTCCTCCCGATTATTGATATATAGCCCTATATCTATTTCAGTTAATCGAGGTCCATTAAGGGTCTATACCAGTGTAACCCTTGAAATATTTTAAATATTAAAGTTGAAGGAATTTCCTATACAATGACTTACGATTTTTGAAAAATATCAAAAATTAACAAAATGGCATAGTTCTGAAAGCACATTTCGTTCTATTAGTTAAAAAAAAATGTTCGTTTTTAATGTCAAATTGAAAATTTTCAACCAATCAAAAAGATCGTCCGTCACTGTATAGTAAATACATTCAAGAATACACAGTTTGAATTTGAAGTCGATCGGTTTAAGTTTGAACTACCTGCGAAATACAGACCTGCGAGCGGTCGCTCTTTAGAACATTGCCATTTAAAAACTATTCAAGATATGACCTTGCCGATTTCACAGGATATTTAGGAAAATACAAACTATCGAAAAAACACAAATATATTTTTTGAAAGTGTCACACTGTATAGCCTCTTAAGACCTTCTGCAAGCATAAACGATATACACATTTTTACGGCTTTTCGTGTGTGGATCATTCGTTCTGTGGGTGCATGACAAAAAATCTTTAATTGTTATATATATTTATAAAGGGTGATTTTTTAAGAGCTTGATAACTTAAAAAAAAAAAAAACGCATAAAATTTGCAAAATCTCATCGGTTCTTTATTTGAAACGTTAGATTGGTTCATGACATTTACTTTTTGAAGATAATTTCATTTAAATGTTGACCGCGGCTGCGTCTTAGGTGGTCCATTCGGAAAGTCCAATTTTGGGCAACTTTTTCGAGCATTTCGGCCGGAATAGCCCGAATTTCTTCGGAAATGTTGTCTTCCAAAGCTGGAATAGTTGCTGGCTTATTTCTGTAGACTTTAGACTTGACGTAGCCCCACAAAAAATAGTCTAAAGGCGTTAAATCGCATGATCTTGGTGGCCAACTTACGGGTCCATTTCTTGAGATGAATTGTTGTCCGAAGTTTTCCCTCAAAATGGCCATAGAATCGCGAGCTGTGTGGCATGTAGCGCCATCTTGTTGAAACCACATGTCAACCAAGTTCAGTTCTTCCATTTTTGGCAACAAAAAGTTTGTTAGCATCGAACGATAGCGATCGCCATTCACCGTAACGTTGCGTCCAACAGCATCTTTGAAAAAATACGGTCCAATGATTCCACCAGCGTACCAACCACACCAAACAGTGCATTTTTCGGGATGCATGGGCAGTTCTTGAACGGCTTCTGGTTGCTCTTCACCCCAAATGCGGCAATTTTGCTTATTTACGTAGCCATTCAACCAGAAATGAGCCTCATCGCTGAACAAAACACGCGCGCGAAACACATTTCGAACCGAACACTGATTTTGGTAATAAAATTCAATGATTTGCAAGCGTTGCTCGTTAGTAAGTCTATTCATGATGAAATGTCAAAGCATACTGAGCATCTTTCTCTTTGACACCATGTCTGAAATCCCACGTGATCTGTCAAATACTAATGCATGAAAATCCTAACCTCAAAAAAATCACCCGTTATAAGATTATTTTAATTAAGATGCGTAGAAAAAGTTTTTGAGCCAATTAGTTCATTAGTTGTGAGAGGGCGCATCTCGTGCCATACATCTAATCATATGGTAATGTTTTGTTCAACATTAATCGAATGTAATTACAAAATCGATGGCTAAAATGCAGATACTACAGTAAGAAAACACAAACTTGATCGTTCCTTTTAAATATTGTATTGTTCTGTGCAATGCTCCATCAATCAACGAAGATGAGTACTGGCGGCCCTGTATTGTGATTCCATATCTTGACTCTTTAACAGCTTCGTTTAAAATAAGATTTGCCCGTGAAAAGACTCCAGCATTTGCGCTATCTCGGTTGCATCCATTGTATATGCTCAAAAGTTCAATTGAAGCCGTTTTTGAAAACTCAAAACTATTCGAAAAGCATTACGATTTAGATGTCAGCAATGAATTGAAACTTTGGTACAATTTATGGAAAAATAAAAATTTATCAGAAATGGAATTAAGAGAAATTGAAGTTGTTGAATTGATCAAACAGGCAGATGAATTTTACCCTTCAATTCGAAAAGCTCTCAAAATATTATGTACATTGCCATGCACTACAGATACGGTGGAGCGTTCATTTAGTACGCTAAGGAGAGTTAAAACTTGGCTTCGGAGCACGATGGGAGAAGAGAGACTATTTGGATTATGTCTCATGAGCGTGCATAGCACATTTGTGAAAGAACATCAACAGCTCATTGAAGAAAAAATCATCAATAAATTTTAAGAAAATCGTCTAGACGTCTACTACTTGCATAAAAATTTGTAAGTTAAAAAAAATTGAAATTAATAGCTGACATTTTTGTAACGTCTTTTTGTAACGAATTTTTGTTAAATTTTGGCCAGACACTCAACAAATATTATTGAACAAGTACCGAGTCTCCCTGATTTAGCTCCATGCGACTTTTACCTTTCTTCACACTGAAATAACCCCTTCGGGGAACACGCTTCGACTGAATTGAAGGCATCAAAACAAATTCGACGCGAGAGTTGAAGGCCATCCCGGAAAGTGCCTATAACAAAATTTTTTGATGATTGGGAGAAGCGTTGGCACATGGGCATCGCTTCAAATTGATGTTACTTTCAAGGCGATAAAATAAATTTGGATCATGATTGAAAAATTTTCGTTTTATTTATAAATTCCGGGTACTTTCTTAACAGAATGTATCTGGCGTATTGAATTATTGCTTCATCGCGCTTTAAGTAGTTTTGAACAGTACCCTTATATGAGGAGTAAGTGAGGTTATGATCCGGGTTCATTAATTTTCATATGTCGGTAGGTTCTTGCAGGATTTATCCTGAGCGAATTTGGTAATTATAGCTTAAATAGTTTGGGAGATACGTACATTAAACAAAAAAAGTCGATCGGTTTAAGTTTGAACTACCTGCGAAATACAGACCTGCGAGCGGCCGCTCTTTAGAACATTGCCATTTAAAAACTATTCAAGATATGACCTTGCCGATTTCACATGATATTTAGGAAAATATAAGCTATCGAAAAATCACAAATAGATTTTTTGAAAGTGTCACACTGTATAGCCTCTTAAGACCTTCTGCATGCATAAACGATATATATACACATTTTTACAGCTTTTCATGTGTGGATCATTCGTTCTGTGGGTGCATGACAAAGAATATTTAATTTTTATATATGTTTATAAGATGCGTTGAAAAAGTTTTTGAGCCAATTAGTTCATTAGTTGTGAGAGAGCGCATCTCGTGCCATACATCTAATCATATGGTAATGTTTTGTTCAACATTAATCGAATGTAATTGCAAAATCGATGGCTAAAATGCAGATACTACAGTAAGAAAACACAAACTTGATCGTTCCTTTTAAATATTGTATTGTTCTGTGCAATGCTTCAGGAATATTTCTCAGCTATTATGTACTCATCTCAAATATTATGATTCAACCTTTTCTTATGTATTCAGTTACAACTATCACTATAATTCATATGTAGATATGTACGTGTATGTAAACAAAAACCACTCTACGCTGCTAGTAGCTGTGTGATTTTATTTTGTATTTTTTAAGAAAAAATGTTCCAAGGCTCCAAGCTACCTCATTATCAATTTTTTGAAGCCGTTCTTGAGTTATAAATATAGGCATAAATTGCAAAATCGAGGTCGTCGTTAGGACCCTCTCCAGAACTAAAGGAATACCCGTGCAAATTTTCATGTCTTTCCGTTATGTGGTTCGGGCGTAATGCGCGGACATACAAAAAAGGCGTTTCAATTTTATACATAAGTATATGTATAAGATAAGATGTGAATAGGTGTGTGGATTTGTCGAAAAGCTACCATACAAGTAAACTATTAATATCATGTTTTTCTATGGAAACCAAAAAAATTTAATCTCGGTGGTCTGAGCTTTTTATATAAGTATATACAAATTTACTACTTATACAATAGTTTATTGAAGGTAATTAAGAATTTAAATGCGCAACCACACTCATTGTCAAATAAAATTCGATTTTGTCAGGTAATAGCGGACATATTTGCAACCGGAATTTGAAACTGAATCATTAAAAATTGGCGTAATTTAAACTTGCTAAAAATTCCTGCTGATTATTGCATCTGAAGTTATTTTATATATGACATATGTATATGTACATGTGTCTAAATAAAATAATGTTTTCTCTACTTCGTTTGCAGTATGTACATACACACATATATACATACATCTAATAACGTAATACTATATATGAGAGGGCGATGTGAATCCAACAATGGATAAAATACTCGTAACCATGACCATATACGTACATAAATATAGCAAGAGCTTCAAGTGTATTTACAATCTGGGCCCGATTTGAATTTTACGGCCGCATCAAACGCATTTATTTACCATACTGTTTTTATGTTAAATATATAATACATTGTATATTGAATTTATTTTTTATTTCACAAATTCAATTTCTTTCAATAATATCAGAGTCGGTAGAAAAGTAGGTGCAAACTCTTTATCATTTTTCCTCTTATTTATTGCCACTATTTGAAGCACTTAGTTATGATGGCCTATTGCTGTTGTTTACGACATGTAAACGTTGATCGAGAAGAAGCCGATCGTTCGATCTGGTTCGAAATTTAGATTAGAATTGATTTAATACGAGGTATGACAATTATGTAATGAGACTGATTCCATAAAAACCGTATATTTGAAAATTATTCTACAACTCCTGTAGTCCCCAGGGCAGCTATACAGCGATTCCAGCGCGTTTTCCATGCTTCGTAACATTTCTAGAACGCTTCGACTGGGATGTCCCCGAGTACTCTCGTCACGGCCACCTGGATGTCCGTAATCGACTCAAAATGGCTTCCTTTGACCACCGATTTTGTTTTAGGAAAAAAAAAAGTTACAGGGTGACATGTCGGGCGAATAAGGCGGCTGTTGCAACACAGCGATCCCTTTAGAGGCCAAATACTGGGACATGCTGAGGGCGGTGTGGCACGGCGCGTTGTCGTGATGAAGGATCCAATTACGAGCGATGTCTTGGCGCACCCTGTTGACTCGTTTTCGAAATCTTTCGAGTACTTGGCATTAGTAGACTTGATTCACAGTTTTCCCCGGTGGAACGAATTCTTTGTGGACGATTCCACGGCTATCAAAAAAGGCAATAATCATCGTTTTCACCTTCGACTTGTCCATGCGAGCTTTTATCGGGCGGGGGGCGCGCAGAGACAACCATTGGAGCTTTGGCACGACAAAGAGCACTATCACCATACACTCTTACAATTTTAGCGTACGTTTCCGAAGCTGTTTCACCCAATCTGGCGCAAAATTTTATCGCGACGCGTTGCTCTTGCAATAAAATCATTATATAATTAAATTAATTTGACTAAAATATTTGTATACTTCTTTGTTTCAATTTTGTTACAACATTTCATAATTTCTCTGTATTTCAGTACCTATTCAGATTTACAATTTCTGGCTTCTCGACGAGTAGCTGCAGTGGCAGCTGCAGCATCTGTGCTGCCCCCACCTCCACCACTACCGACCTCAGCTGTGACTGCCACGAATTCAGTTAACTCTCCAAACGTCAATTGCATCAACAGCTGCAATGACAATCCAAATAGTGGTGTGGATGATTGCAATTCTGCAGAGAGCAGCAAATTGCAGATGTCTCTGGACGTCATGAACATGGCTGCTGCTGTACACCATCACTCGCACCCACTTCATAATACTCACGGTGTTGTACCACCACCTACAGCTCAACCGCACGATTTTCATCCAGCCTACAGAATTCCAAGCTACATGGAACATTTGTACTCACTCCAACGTACCAGTCCTACCGCATCTTTTCACGGTACGTACTTTTTAAACTCAGAGGACAACTTTTTTAATAGTTTTTTTTTTGGAAAAATGTTAATTGTAATAATATAAAGCAAAATAAATAGATTAATAATTGAATAAATAGCTCAAAGTGCTGAGATGAATCTGTTAAATCATGAATGTATATTTATCTCTCTTAGCCTTGCAGAGAGATCAAAATTTCGCTTACAATAGTCGCCGCACACAAAACTACATATATTATTTAAAAACGCAATAAGTGATAATTCAGAAACAATTATAGAATGCCATTAATTCAATGTATTCAATACCTTACTGAGCTTAAAAATTATTTGACATCTTTAATATAACGATACTTTAGAATTTGCGTATGCGTTTTTGTGTTTGCTTATTCAAAGTATAAGTAGTATTTCGGAGAGATATTCAGTTCGAAATTACTTACAGAAAAATTTTATAATTGAGTGTACCAACCATGCTTACCGCTTCATTAATCATACTTGCTTTGTTCTTTTGCAGATCCATACACAGGCTGTCCTTCAACATTTCATTTAACCGGGCTTACTTTCAACTCTGGTGATTATTTAGGTGCTCGTGCTGTTAATTCCCTGGGTGATCTACATCCAGCAACGGCGGCAGCTGCAGCAGTAGCTGCCAATTCCTTAACAAGCGTCGATGGATCCCGACTGAATAATTCACGAGCGGGAAGTATACGGGCCAGCATTAGTCGGAAACGTGCCCTTTCCTCTTCGCCATATTCGGATTCCTTCGATATAAATTCAATGATTCGATTTTCACCAAACTCATTGGCTACAATTATGAATGGTTCACGCTCCAGCAGCACCGCTAGTGGATCGTACGGTCACTTATCAGCTGGTACTATCAGTCCAGTTCCTCATTTGCAACAGCTACAAGCCCATTTAATACGCGCTAGTGCTGGTTTACTGCATCCTATGCCATCACATCAAGCTGCAGCTGCCAGTATGTTTGCTATGGGACATATACACCCACTGCAATCAGCAGCAGCTGCCGCAGCCGCTGCCGCAGCAACAGTTGCAAACGATGGTGTTGGTAGCACAAGCAACACTGGAGGAATGCCACAAATCAATAAAAATAATATTAGTGACATAATAAATACGTCAAATCCAGGAACTATCTCAAACAGAAAAAATGTAAGCATTTGTGAGATTCCTGTAAACATAAAACTGTTTTGTAAGTGCGTAGACATGCATACGTATCTTAGCTGTACTTATTTACACTATTTTTGTTTTTTACAAATAGCGATTTATTTTTACATGTTCCATATCTACGTACTTTTTACTTATTTATAGTATTATGAAGACGTGGCATTAATAAATAAAACTAAACTAGAGCTGCCGACTTCAACATCAAGTGGTGTAGCACAAGTTGAAGCGGATAGTGCGTCATCAAACGCACTCCTGCATCGGTGCAAAATCATCAAGAGTCCACTGGCACCCTGCTCTAGTAATGTTCAGTGTAATACAACAACACCACACAGCGACTATGAGTGTCCCATTGTCGACACTACCGACATAAAAGACGAACCGGGTGATTTTATAGAAACCAACTGCCATTGGCGTGATTGTGGTATAGAGTTCGTGACGCAGGAAGAGTTAGTTAAACATATTAACAATGATCACGTACAGACCAATAAGAAAACATTCGTTTGCCGATGGATTGAATGTTCTCGTGGCGAAAAGCCTTTTAAGGCCCAATATATGTTAGTTGTACATATGCGGCGGCACACGGGGGAAAAGCCGCATAAATGCACTGTAAGTTTCGGTAGATGTATAAAACAATTATCATGTACAAACATAAATGGATAGTGTAGATGCATAAAATGTAATGATGCAAGTTTGTTATTAACAGTTCAATATCCAAGCTTCAAAAAATTCTGCTTCATAGTGGTTAGTCTGTTGGTTGCATGATTAATGTACTTTAGAGTTAAAGGCTGTGACGCATTAATTCGCTCATACACTATATTTATTTATTAACATATATGTACATATTTTCATACCTGTTTTTTATAGTTTGAGGGTTGCTGTAAGGCATATTCCCGTCTTGAGAATTTAAAAACCCATCTACGTTCACATACAGGAGAGAAGCCTTATACCTGTGAGTACCCTGGTTGCAGTAAAGCCTTTAGCAATGCAAGCGATCGCGCTAAGCACCAAAATCGCACACACAGCAATGAGGTGAGATAAGATATCTATTAATATTTCATTAATTTTGAAAACAGTATGACCTCATTTGTCCCACTAATTCCCACTTGTATGTATTTATTTATACTAATTTTCATATAATATTGTTTTTAATAGAAACCATATATATGTAAAGCACCAGGATGCACCAAACGCTATACCGACCCTAGCTCTTTACGTAAACACGTGAAAACAGTGCATGGTGCCGACTTTTATGCAAGCAAAAAACACAAGGGGTCTTCCAACGAGGATGATAATGGTGGTATAGATGGGCATGGTATTACCAGCAATGGGATTGGATCAAATGGCTTAAAATCTTCCTTACATATGCAACTTCATAATCACAATCATCCTCAAATCGATTCAAGTCCTCGTAGCGATGACATGCACTCGGGCAAAACAAACAGCATTTCCAGTCCAAGCATCAAATCGGAATCTGATGCTAATTCTCCGGATCACAGCCCCAATGGGGCGGAGGGTAATCAGCTATTGGTACAAAGGTCACAATTACGTTCGACCGATAATACTCGTAACAACGAAAATTCTACTTCAGGAACCGGTTTTAGAGCTGACGAATTTCAATTGAGCTCTGTGGCTCCCCTTGATGAGGGTTGGGAGTATGACGAAGATTTGGAAGTTGAAGATTTGCCATATGTTTTGCGCGCAATGGTAAGCATTGGTAGTGCGGTCAACACTGGAAATGGTGGCTGCGGAAATGTAAATAGTGGCCTGGGAGGCGGTGGTGGTGCAAGCGGGGTTCTTGGTGGAACTATGTCGCGGCAGCGTCTTCGGAGTCGATTACAGGCAAAAGGTATAAATTTAGGTTCAGTGATGTTATCAAACATTCCTGAAGCACGTCGAAATGTTGGCATAGGAATTGGTGAATTAAATCAAAGAATAAATAATTTAAAAATGGAGTCAACCACTTCCCCAATGTCGCCGCCCAGCCCAGATTACATGTCCAAAATGACAGGAAGTCATACAACCGAGCTTCAGACCCGTTTACAACAACAGCAATTTTTAAGACGTGATAGTCAGAATTCCAATGCTAGCACTTACTATTGCAGTATGCAGAGTAGGCGCAGTAGCCAATCATCTCAGGTGTCTTCCATATCTACTATGAGACCAACATATAACGTAGGCTCTTTCTACGATCCTATATCGCCAGGCTGTTCGCGAAGATCAAGCCAACTTTCGAATATAACTTCTAATGTTTTGAGCGGCTGCAGTAGTAATTATAATGCCAATGCTGGCACCAACGTGAACGCTAACAGCAATATCAATAACACTATGACCATTGACAAAGGCCCAGCAAATAACTTGATGTTAAGCAATTCAGGGACCGCTACTGATAGTTCTCTGTGCAATAATACAATTAAATTGAATGGAAACAATGGGAACAACCACAGTTTACCACCACCACCATCCTCGCATTTGATATCATCACGTTTCCGTCTTCACAGCAAAAATTATCAGCACAAAACTCCACCTCGCGACCGTGGTCGTAGCTCCATACCAAACCTTCTATTTCCACAACTCATTGAAGAACATTGTACTTCATGTTCAATGATAAAATCTTCTCAAGGACATTTTAAGCGTCGTCAATCTGAGCCCACAAGGGCAGAAAACAATCATCGCTCATCTCCCCAACCATTTGTTCCATACAAAATGACCAGCAGAACTCGCACAGCTAATAGCATTGATATAGAAGACAATCAAGATAAATTGAAAAAAATTAATTGTGTTGAAGAGAAACCTATCGCTTCATCTCGTGAACATCATCCAAACGAAAGAGTTAATCTGGATGAAGTTGAAGAAGATGAACTTATCGAGAATAAATTGGTATTACCAGATGAAATGCTTATATATCTTAATCAAGTAGCCGATAAACCATATTCAACTCGGCAACAGGAGCCAACAAGCCAACAGCCATTACAAACGAAACCAAAAGAAATAAAAGCTTCATGGATCGTTGATGATACCGCAAAACAAGCACAAACTTCCCAACGTATAGAAAGTGATGTTGTGAAAGCAGCGTGCACATCAGCTTCTCCCACCATGTACCCAAACAGCCCCGCTTTAACTTGCGTTACACAAAACCAAACAACAATGGGTCAAATTATGTCTCCTTTATCCAATTATTGCGTGACGGCAAGAGAAAGTTCCACCCGCACTCTTAATTATGAAATGTGTAGTCCTCAAGCAACTTATCCAACATGCAACTACTATCACGCCAACTCACAAGTAGCAGAACATCACGATATGGAATATAACTGTAATTATAACAATTCAACAAATTACAGGATGCTAGCCGACCAATTGCATCAGCAACAGCAACCGCAACAGCAATTCGAACATCATTTGGCGATTAACTACTTCCGCATGGAGAATTTGAATATTCATTCTAGAGTACACAATTCAAATTTACCACACCAGTATCAGCACCAACAGCATTCTCAATTTCAACAACAGCCAAAGTCACAACAAGAAAATACAGCTATTTGCGTCGATTCGTCAATGACAAGTTTACCAGAAACTAAAGCCGACAGTATTTCAAAACCTTGCGCTGAGCAGATTACAGCAGTTGGAGCTGTTGGTGTAAATAATAACCTATTTTACCGAGTACCTAGTACGGAGCGGCGGTTTCAGCAACATCAGCAAATGTTGCAAATTCAAGGGCCAGCTTTACCAGCATTGAGTGACCCAGTCTGCAAATTATCTGTTGCCGAAATTCAATGTGGCGATATCAGTCAATCCCAAATGTCACCCATATTGGAATCACAGCAACAAAACCCACCAACTAAAGTTATAATGTCAGCAAACACTACAACACAAACATCTGTGACTACCACTATGACCATGCAATCAATGTCGACCAATCAAATTCAGGTAGGCCCAGCAGTAGGACATTTCATAAACAACTTTCCAACCACAACAATAACAACAGTTGCGGCATCAACTACTGAATTATTTGGCAGTAGCAGAAATAATGGACAAAATGTGTCCTATATTCCAAACAACGAATCTGTTGCTAATGGCGGCATGCGTTTCGATACATACCAACGAACACTTGAATATGTGCAGAACTGCCAAAACTGGTTACATACTAACGATTCCGGCACGCATGGCAATAGCAATCACGACAATGAAAGGTCTGATTACGAGCAAAACGCCCAGCAAGCCGTTAGCAGTTCAACGCATCCTAGCAATAATATGATAATCAATGACATGACAACGTCATTGAGCTCGTTACTAGAAGAAAACAGATATTTTCAACTCTTGCAATGAGTATGAAATATAAACATATATGTATACATATAATAAATGTATAAATAGTACACACTCTTCCCACCATAAACTGCGGATAAATCTAAGAAAACTCTAACACAGCAAAAAAAAGTAAATTGCTATTTTCCCCTTAGCAATTACTCGTGTGTTATGACAAAACAAAATCGAAATATGTGACGGGGTTGTCTGTGCGATAGGAAATCCGGTAGGTCTTTCGTGTCCTCAATTAGAAATATTTAACTAGTTTCGGTGCGTATTTATACACCATAGTTCCCACCATAGTTCATTGATGGTAAATCAAATAACAAGACTGTAACTGTTCATCCTCCTGATTGTCGATTGTGTCTTATTACAACATTTTTTTGTGTTTAAATTAAATGTATTATGTATTATCTCTTATATAAAAGGAAAACATTTTCGTTATGTGCCGTTGTGGTCCTTTTTTGCAAAATCACCTTCGATTTTTTAATCTAAGTAAATATAATAAAGAAAGTCGTTTTTGTCACATAATTTATAACTCAAGAACGGCTAAACCGATTTGGCTTAGAAACTGGGGACAATCGTTTCAGATTGTTAAAAGTCATATCAATTCGTATATACAAATTTTATTTCAAATCAAAAGCATGTGTTCAATTTGCATATAAGAATCTATTTAATATTTTTTACTTAAAAAAAAAAACAAATTAACAGAACTGCCTGTATTTTTGTTTCCATGCATATCTATGTCTATGGTTTTTACTAACTGTTGTTAATGAACAAGGTGTTTTTGTTTTGGACACACTATATGGAACCATGACATTTATAAAATCGCAACAGAAAATCTTCTTAGCAGATACATCGCTGGTTACCGCGTCTACTTTGTTAGATGATGGGCGAACACACAAATTCGTAACAAACCAAACAAAACATGTAACATAACAAAAAAATAGCGGAATAGCTACAGTATGATATCTTCGACTACAACGCAGTAAAGATATGATGCCAGTCCCAAATTCAACAATCGGAGCTGCGGGTTTAGACCTAGCAATATGTACATATATACATATTTATTAAATATATGTACATACGTCTTCCAATGCATTTTTGCTTCTTTATATGGAAGGTACTTATATATATATTATAAAAGTAATTTCGTCGACGAAAAAGTTTATAAATGTTTAAGTGGATAAACAACAAAACAATGTACAAAGTATTCAGCCGAATTGTTTTAAGCTGATAATGTGCTAAACATTTTTCACGAATAATTCATTTAGATGTAAAATTTCTACAATTCTGAAATTTATTAACTTGCGCTCAGTTCTCCATGAATTTTTAATCAATTAGTTATGTTTTTACTCTCCCAATATGTTGAACAGCATTGTTCTCCTAACGACGAACATGACGAATTGATTTAACAATATCTGTCTGTCCGCCATCACCAGAGGAAACTGATTTTGGAAATGGGCACAGCCCCTTATACGTCACATTTAAGCTATCGAAACCAAATTTGTTGACAAAACCTTTGCGTGTAGCAAAAGGCTATTAGTAGAGGATCCGGCTTAAGAACAACACCCCTCATTCTTTTCCTTGATAAAATAATTTTTTTTTATAAGAAAACTTATTGATTAATCAAATGAGAAATGATTGACAGTCTATATCTAAGCAAGACTATTTTTAATTAAAAATTAAATTATTTAATTTTTCTTCTTGTTTACCCTCACTCTTTTCCTTTATAAATTTAGTCTCAATCAAAGAAAAAAAGTATATAGAAAATGCCATACAATGTTTGACTACCTTTTTTTAGGCAAGGATGCGTGTCAACCAGGTGTAAACAGGTGAGCGGATGGAGTGATTTACCCTCATTCTTTTTCTTTAAAAATTAAATATGTAAATATTCTGAATTTTATTACGAATCCAACGATATATGATTGACTTTCCAAATCTTGGCAAGGCGAATGATTGACACGATCTAAAGTTTCAATAATTTCATGTAAAAATAAAGTGTGACTGCAAGCGCTATGTACAATAACAGCTGCGCATAAGACTCTTGCCAGAAAGAGAAAGGCGTGAGTTCATAATAAAATATATTATTAGATTCAATATTAAAGAAATAAAAACGTAAATAATTTAAGTAGTTAATTGTTGAACAAATATTTTTTATTATAAAACGTTATAAAAGTATTTTTTGTCCTTAAATTATGATTAATTACTATAATATAAAAAAATTATTCATTATCTGATTCATCAGAACTTGCAATATTGAAATCGAATTCAGAGTTATCGTCGTCATTTTCTTCAATTGTAGCCGGCAAAATGTCATCAACTTGCAAGGGTGTCGGATCTCCAAGGAATTCTATTGGTTTTAGTAATTTCTCATCTATGTGCCATCCACAATTTTGGGGTTGCAGCTGAGCACAGTACGGATCAGTAGCATTAAGCCACATGGCATTCACGTATATTGTTCGTAGAATTTTTTGTTTCAACGATTTCCAGCAAGGTGGAATTGTGTTGGAATTAAAGCTTCTAACTTTTCTCAAAAATTGTTCGTTACTTTTATTGGCTGAATAATTTTTTTGAAAAATGCGATATCTTGCATCATTAACACTTGTGCAATTTTTTATGCCGTACATAACAGCAGTAAATTCTTGGACCACGTCAATTTTTTCGTCTATAAAAAGATCGGTACTATCTTTTAATGAGGCAAACACTTTTTGATAAGTTTCATTTTTTGAAAAAATTTTATAAGGCCTGACTTTTCCTTTATTGTAAAAAGCTGCAGTATAGTCACAGCCTGTAAAAGCGTGGAACGCCGGTAAACTTTGGCATAATGAGACCCCTAACTTTGTTGCTAATTCAGTACAATTTACGCAGCTAATATCTTATACACACAGAACTGAACTCACGCCTTTCTCTTTCTGGCAAGAGTCTTATGCGCAGCTGTTATTATACATAGCGCTTGCAGTCACACTTTATTTTTACATGAAATTATTGAAACTTTAGATCGTGTCAATCATTCGCCTTGCCAAGATTTGGAAAGTCAATCATATATCGTTGGATTCGTAATAAAATTCAGAATATTTACATATTTAATTTTTAAAGAAAAAGAATGAGGGTAAATCACTCCATCCGCTCACCTGTTTACACCTGGTTGACACGCATCCTTGCCTAAAAAAAGGTAGTCAAACATTGTATGGCATTTTCTATATACTTTTTTTCTTTGATTGAGACTAAATTTATAAAGGAAAAGAGTGAGGGTAAACAAGAAGAAAAATTAAATAATTTGATTTTTAATTAAAAATAGTCTTGCTTAGATATAGACTGTCAATCATTTCTCATTTGATTAATCAATAAGTTTTCTTATAAAAAAAATTATTTTATCAAGGAAAAGAATGAGGGGTGTTGTTCTTAAGCCGGATCTTAGACTATATTTTCTAAAAAATCCGAAAAAAACGTGATTTTCTTCTTTCTGGGCTAAAGTTACAGCTTTCCTATATACATACTACATATGTCTCAATAAAGCAATTGTATCGATTATGTCTGTTCCTGATATGGATATCACGAATACTAAGTAAGATATCTATACCCTACCTTACGTGCTTAATAAAGCATCTATCTAACGTGAAAAGATTTTCTTACCTGGATTAATATATACTATCCGTACATGTACATAGGCTTTAGTATACTACAGACCCATAGATAACAATTATTGTGGTATTAAAAGTACAAAAGACAACAAGTGCCACCGATTATACTACAGAATATAATTATAAATGCTTATAAAATTTGGCGCAAATATACACAAATAAATGCAATTGGTTAAGATATGCAAATACTATGTAAGTAAGTATATATGTATTTTAGAAACGCGCATTACACTACATCAAGTTAGATACATACATTGATGTATTTATTGCAATAGTTATGTACTTATGAAGTAAAAACAATTATAAAACCTACCCATCAAATAGGGCACACATTATTATATATTCTTACGTAGCACATACATACATATATATGTGTATCATTTTCAAAACATACAAGTACACCTAAAATATGAACATCAAAACTATAAACATATTATATGACATATGTCCAATTTTTTATGCTTTATCCTCTCAAATGTCTCTATTTGATGTAAAAGAAATCCTCACAAACATGAGCGCTATTGCTCAATTCTAAGGGGTTCCTATTTTTATTTTAGTCTTTCATATACTTAACAATCGAAATATTCTTACTTTAATTAATTTTTCAAAACACCTTAATATCCATACCTACAAATATGTTCTAATTATGTATGTATTTATATTAACTTATGTAAGATATACTTATATAAATACAATCAGAAAAGTTGAAAAAGTCTACAAATTATAAAAAAATATATTTATAAATTAAATCAATGTCAGAGGAGCATATTTTTTATGGAAAAACATTCATACACACATACATATGTATATGTATGGTATATACTCTGCCAGGCAAAAGTGGTGAAAAAAATTTCAAACCCTCAAAACTACTGAAAAAAGTCCGCCCAGAGAATTTAAAGCATAGAGAAGGTGCAGGATCGACAGCGAACATTTGTTAGGTTTATAGTAAGGAATTGACCTCGCAACCATATAATTCACGCTGTGAAATGTTAACATTTTTAACAGTTCTCCACATACTCAACCGAGAATATGAATAGAAATAAATACATATGTGACCTGGTCTACGGAAAGGGGGCCTAGGTGTCAAAAAATCAATTTTCACTTTTTAGTTGATTCGGATGGAAGATGAGATGCTTTTTCACGTGATAGAATCGAAAAAGTCACAACTTGTTTGAAAGTTCCCTAAAAATGTAGAGAAAGAAGAGTAAAAATACAAAAAAATTAAATTTTTTTGTAATGAACAAAATACATTGAATTATAAGCTATAAAGACATGATTATACACTAGAAAAACGTATTATGGGTCAAAAATATTAATAATAATGTTACCAGCTCCTCGTCCTTTACTTCAACAACAGACAGGTCAATCTTAACAAAAGTTTGTTCAGTATCATCTTCTGCCTGAGATACACATACTTCGTCTTCGCTCTCTTCATTGTTCTCATCATCCTTTTCATCGAAATATTGTTGTATTGTCATGTTTCATTTCATGCAAATTGCGAAGACGATAATCAACAGAAACACTTACACAAATGTGATAACGGAACATCTGGAAAGAGAGACGAATGAAAACAAGACAACAGCAGCTGCGCGGTATTAGAGTAAACGTCACTTCTTCAGTGTTACTTTTTTAAATGTTCCACACTAGCAACTTACAGGATGAACTATAATAATATTCCGACCAAAAACAACATTTACTGGACGACCTTGAAGCCTCTGGAAGGGAGAACAATAAATGAGATAACGAGAAACTGACGAAACGAGTTGTTTATTTTTAACAGCTGTTTCCCAGAAAACTAGTTTTCGCACGTTAACTCCCTATTCGTAGACCAGGTCACATATATGTATTTTCGGCATATAATGACGTGGCATGTATGCCCAAGCAGAGAAAATGACGAGACATAAATATATGTATGCATTCTCCTATGATACTCCCAACAGCGGCATTGTGATATTTTCATGCTTCAATTTTTGCTTTCAACTAGCGAATCGCAATGTATGCAAATAAGTATGCGTTTGCGTTTTGCTGTCGGCATTTCCATGTAAAAATAATTATAATATGAGTATAATTTTGTATGAATACATGCATAGTAATATTTACAGTCAATTTGGACTTGCATATTTAATAATTTTATTTGATTTTTACATAATACGAGTATGCTCTAATATACTAATAAATATTTTTGTATTATGTTTCTTAGTAATAGAAACTGAATTTATCACAACAATATATGTATAAATACATCGTCTATCATATTGATCTTATTATCTGCTCATATAAATGTATGTATGTATACGCATTTGCGCAATCGGAAATTCAAATCATGATTTTATCACTTATCAATATATTACATGTGAACGCATTGCTCTGCATGTTCATATACATTCATGTATACTTATATGTGCATAGTATTTGTATACATTGCCGAACAAATAATGCACAAGTATGCAAACATACATATGGGTACTCATGTGAATATGCCACCAACAAAAAATTTAAACATACAAAAACAACAATTGTGTCAAATATCAGAAGCATCACAAGTCAATATGGCAGCCGAATTGACGAAGTCCAAATGTAGTAAATTTTACAACAAAAACGATTTCATTCATAAACGCAGGCGCAAATTCCACAAGCGACCTCGCTTCATTCATAAAAGACGCCGTAACATCTCTCCGAGTATGTCTTTGCCAACAAGCGACTTTTCGCGACGATGGCAAACGCTAAAAATCATAAATTGAACAACTTTCTGGTGTGTGTTCTAAGAAAGAAGTGAGGAAAGTGGCAACATAGCTGTTGTCGATTTACAATATTTGTCAATTCTAAAATATTTTTCCGTGGCTCGCAAAAATCTGCGTCGATATGTATGCAAGCTGATACAAAAACATACAAATTTACGCTAGCTTGTTGGCGAAGCTGTTCGAGCAGCAAGGCAAGCGGTAATAATCGGCGATCTTTGTTAGTTTCTTTCGGCACAGCTCGGATTTTCTGCCAACAACACAATGTTGTGGCGCTTTGTCGTCGCGTCAGTGCTTCGACAAATTAACTCTTTGACAAAACGTGAGTTTCGGCCATTGGTTGTCCATGACAACGGAGATGCGTGCGACACTTCTAATTATGAATGTATGTACATATATACATATGTATGTGGCTCGCATTTGCTTTCGTAAACATACAGAAAAATGTGCCAAAGAAATAATATACATATGTACATGTGTATATGCCATAGAAATTCTATTGGTAAAGAATGGAAATGATAACGCAATAATGCGAATATGTGACCATCTCTGTTACGTTCCTTCAGTAGTGTCATATAAGAAAAAATACATCTGAGTTGCTCTAATATCCCCAATCGACAGCTGATGCAGGGTTGCATTTTCTGATTGCTAATTCAAAATATTTTTAGAATTCTAAACAAACATTTTAAATTTAAATTTTTGTATTTCTTTTTTAGTAATGTACAATTTTTACGAGCTACAAATATATTTAATAAAAAAATATTAATATTTGAAAAGAAATAATAATTAAATAGAATTCGTATATCTAAAAGAAAAAGAAAAATTAATTATTATATGCAATGATAGAAATATCTGAAACAAAAGCTTAATATTATCTGAAAAAAAACAAAATATATTAAATACAAATAGAATTGACTCTGAAAGCAAAGATTAATTAAATAGAAATAATAATTTTATCTGAAAGAACTATTAATATTATCTGATCATTTAAAATATAAAACAAACATCAAGAAATGAGATAACTTTTTTTCATAGCATTTAGGTTAAAAAAATAACCCGCTCATATGCGTAAGCGTTAGTGCATAGAGAAAAAATGTGTAATTGTATTGAAGTATTTAAGAAAAGGGGTTAGTCGTGGCTATGTACATGTGTTTTATTCGTTTAAGGCGGCTTGCACAGTCCAAAATAATGTGTGAAAACAAATGTTTGTTTTATATTTTAAATGATCAGCTAATATTAATATTTCTTTCAGATAAAATTATTATTTTTATTTAATTAACCTTTCTTTTAAGAGTTTATCACTATTTTATTTAATTAATCTTTTCTTTCAGATATTATTATCATTTAGTATAGTAATTAATTTTTCTTTTTCTTTTAGAATTCTATTTAATTATTCTTTATATTCAGATATTAATAATTTTTTTTATTAAATATTTTTGTAATTCTGTAAACATTGTACATTAATAAAGAAGAAATAAAAAAAAATTAAATTTAAAATGTTTGTTTAGAATTCTAAAAATATTTTAAATTGGGAATCAGAAAATGCAGCTCAGATATACTTTTTCTTATATGACACTACTAAATGAGAAAAGTAGTTTTTTCACTAGTTTTTCACCACTTTTGGCTGGCAGGGGTCTTAAGTAAACATATTTTTATGTGTATGTATTAGGTAATTTGTATCACATTGTCGTGCTTAATAAGTTGACTAAACAGATGAACTACTTTTTTATATATACTATACATGCATTATTTCTAATACTTAATGTCTTCCCTTTTAAACAATTCAAAAAAAGGTACGTAGTATTGCACAAATTTACAGCATTCAGAAGTCAGTTATTTGAAAACAAAATAAAAATTATTACAATTAAATCAAAACTAGTAAATGTGTTATCTTATAATTTTATTTATTTAAGTGGTTAAAAAAAAATAAATGTAAAGTATCAGCTTTGCTTTAATCATAATTTCCGGTGGAGCATTGGGCCTCAATAAAGCGTTTCAATCTGCTCCTGCTTGCTATCATCTTTTGTTCATTCCACGATTTTCCGCATTTGTCGATCTCCTCCACGTGGTCTTCCGACTTTCTTTGGGCTTACCAATCCAGAGCTTGTCAACAAAGTTTTGTAGTATCTTTGCACAATGTTTGACTTATCTATGTTCGTGTCTCAACAACTGCGGCAATATAGCAAGCGATCAAAATCAACGCAAAAATGTTGCAGTATAAGGGTATGTTCGAGGCACGCAATACAAACGACAATACTGCTGCACTTGTGAAAGTTTGCAACACTTCTGCAACTATTCAGCTAATACTTTTCTGATATTAACATTTATTTTGCATAGGTTGTCGAAGTTGAAAACCTAAATTAAAATATTGGAGCTTTCTATTAACATTTTTCCAACGATGAATAAATTCAATATTTATAATTAACAAACTTGTTTCTGCGCGGAAGTGCTTTGAATTGAGATCGCCGGAAGGTAAACTGCGGTGAGATTATTGAGTCGAGAGGCTATTGCAGCTGCGAAAAGCTTCTCAGTAGATGTAAGGCAATCTATTATCATTTTTCCTTATTGAACTTACCGTGCGATTCTGTACTGTGATACAGTCTCAAATTCTAAATTTGAGATTTTAAGTTAGAGACAATTTTTGTGACACGAGACGGTTTTGCTATTCTGTAAGTGACAGTCACAAAATCTATTACATTTCATCATTCAGAGATGTTTTTACACTTGAATGAAAATAATCATGTCGATAACAAATATTAAATTTTCTTTAACATAGTCAAAAAAACATAATTATCAATAAAAATATTAATATATATTCACCTTGTTTCATAATATTTACGAAATTTATGTAAAATTGATTTATTTTTAACCTTTTCGTGTTTGAGTTGCTTAAAAAATATACAGAATCGATTGATTAATATCTATGATGATCTCTATTAAATATATTCAAAATGGCAGACAAGCTAACTACCAGGTCTCAATATTTTGAGACTGACGCTTTTTTTTTTTTTGCCTCAAAATGTCTCAAATAGAGACTAGAGACTGCTTACAGAATTCCACTATTAGACCACCTAAAGATAATCTGGAAAAGTCACTACCATATATCAGAGAACGTACATATATCCTAAACAGAGAACGTTTATCATAGAGAAGGTTCACGGCGCGGACAATGTAAAAAATTGTGGCTAACTAGGTCGAGATGAGGGAGTTTCACCACTGCCTGCTCGGCAGGGGAAATTTTAACAGTTGCGCTTGAACAGAGCATGGAATAAAAATTATGCTCAGAACTATATATTACTATTACAGACGTACATATGTATATTAGCTCTTTTGCTTATATTTTTATTCGTTTATATGCAGACATGTGTATACATATGAATTGTTTTTGTACATATTTATGATTACAGGTGCAATTGAATACATTTGAATTAATTTACTTTTTAATTTTCATATATTTGATATATATGTACATACTTATGTGTATACTTCGCTACTTATGTATTAGTGATGAGCGATATTTCACTACCGGTGATTTTTTCACTGTGATTGAAAAATCGCAACTGCGATCACTTTTTATAAATAGCAGTTCGCTTCTATGAACTGCGATTGCGATCGCAGTTCGAACCTGTGAATTACGATCACAATAGCAAATAGCAGAAAAGTAACAACTTTCTTTAGGGTATTGTATATATCGTATATGCTATTTTTCGTCATAGCGGTTTGAAATTTTGAGTGTAACGTTCTTATAATTTTTAATAATGGCAGGAAATAAAGGGTGATTTTTTAAGAGCTTGATATCTTTTTTTTTAAAAAAAAACGCATAAAATTTGCAAAATCTCATCGGTTCTTTATTTGAAACGTTAGATTGGTTCATGACATTTACTTTTTGAAGATAATTTCATTTAAATGTTGACCGCGGCTGCGTCTTAGGTGGTCCATTCGGAAAGTCCAATTTTGGGCAACTTTTTCGAGCATTTCGGCCGGAATAGCCCGAATTTCTTCGGAAATGTTGTCTTCCAAAGCTGGAATAGTTGCTGGCTTATTTCTGTAGACTTTAGACTTGACGTAGCCCCACAAAAAATAGTCTAAAGGCGTTAAATCGCATGATCTTGGTGGCCAACTTACGGGTCCATTTCTTGAGATGAATTGTTGTCCGAAGTTTTCCCTCAAAATGGCCATAGAATCGCGAGCTGTGTGGCATGTAGTGCCATCTTGTTGAAACCACATGTCAACCAAGTTCAGTTCTTCCATTTTTGGCAACAAAAAGTTTGTTAGCATCGAACGATAGCGATCGCCATTCACCGTAACGTTGCGTCCAACAGCATCTTTGAAAAAATACGGTCCAATGATTCCACCAGCGTACAAACCACACCAAACAGTGCATTTTTCGGGATGCATGGGCAGTTCTTGAACGGCTTCTGGTTGCTCTTCACCCCAAATGCGGCAATTTTGCTTATTTACGTAGCCATTCAACCAGAAATGAGCCTCATCGCTGAACAAAATTTGTCGATAAACACATTTCGAACCGAACACTGATTTTGGTAATAAAATTCAATGATTTGCAAGCGTTGCTCGTTAGTAAGTCTATTCATGATGAAATGTCAAAGCATACTGAGCATCTTTCTCTTTGACACCATGTCTGAAATCCCACGTGATCTGTCAAATACTAATGCATGAAAATCCTAACCTCAAAAAAATCACCCGTTAAATATTACATCATTGTTTTTAGCTTTTCCGGATCTTGCCTATTGTTATTCAACTTATTGGTTCTAATTTTCATTTTTCTTTCAACTTCATCTTTAATCTCGGGATATATTACTCTCTGAAAATCATTAAGTTTTTGGATATATATTCGTTTCTGAAGGTCGTCTCTTTGTTAAATAAATGTAGTCTACCGTAAAAAATCTCATATCGCTTATTTGCTGCAAGACCGGCATAATTCAAAAAACGTGATTTTGGAGTTAATGCTGCAGAATTGTTCGTTATATCATACTTCATGTTGAGTGAAAAATTCATATGAATACCTCTTATATGCTCCGCTTGAGAAGAGGTGTAAGGTTGGAGTCACCGTGTAAGGTTGTAGTAAGTTGAAAACTTTAAACGCGTTTTCTGGCGAATCGATTTTTTTGAGTTATTCCGGTCTTGCAGCAAATGAGCGATATGGAGTTTATTTAGTGCTACAATGGATAGCGTTATTATATGTAGTAAACGTTTCGGTAAGAATGTCATTATGGTCACAATCCAGTTTTTTCTCCTTTCTTTTATTTATTATAATGCGATATATTTCTGTTAAAGAGGAATGTAACCTCTCAACTGGTGAATTACTAGATGATTGTTGGAAAGACGTGTAATGTATTTGAATATTATATTTTTGGCAGAAGTCTTTAAATATTTTTCCTGCAAATACAGCGCCTTGATCGCAGACAAGTTTTTTATGAGTACCGAAGCGTACAAAGAAAGTTCCATGGCTTTAACTATGTTCAGACTATCCCTTGCTGGAATGGTATATCCTGCTGCAAATTTTGCAAAATTTGTCTATAATTGTTAAAATTATTTTGCCATTGATGCTGTATAAGTCGATGTGTAATATTTGCATAAGAAAACCTGGGATTTCTGTTCTTTGATAAGGTAGTTTTTGTGGTTGTCTATCGTATTTTAAGGTTTGACAGATACGTATATCACAACAATTAATTAATCGGGAGGTTTGAGTTTCGAGTTGTGGAGAATATATCTCCCTCTTAAAAGTGGCAACCGTTTCGTCTATGCCTCTATGGTTGCTGTTTATGATAATTTTGTATTTCTATAATTAAATCTTCAATATTTTCAACGTCTTTCAGTATTGTAGTAGCTCTTACAATTTTGTAAGGGATGTAGTGCATGCCGCCTCCACGCTGGTGCATCCTGGGTAACGCCAAATGGCCTGCGGCCTTCACGGCCTTGCAACTCCCTTGACGACTTTTTCTGGCATCGAACTGGTTTTTAGAATAGGAAACTTATCTGGATCTGTTAGAACCCTGGGCTGGTGGTGGCGGCATTCTGGCACCTGAGTATGATGGGGCGACACCCATCAGAAATGGCTGTCGGGCTAATGTCGAAACTGCCTCCGTCCCGTTAAAACCTCAGGTCAGGTATCTGAGCAGCATGCTAACACGCTGGAGTGGGCCATGAAGGTGCTAAGCGAGAGCGAGACCGATGGGTCACGACTCGAAGCAAACAGACATGAACCAGCGGTTAAGCGGCAAAGGTCGCACGATGGAGAAACCTCCCTTGGCAAAAAATCGAGAACGGGGGCGGCGCCAACCTTCAGCGAGATTGCTAAAGGAGCTGGTGCAAGGATACTTGGCGTGCTCGACCACAGAAGGGAGGAAGGGGCTATCTCCCATGAAGAGTGGAAGAGAGTAGCGGCGGCTATCTCTTCGGTCTTCCTCAGGGTGGTCAAAGAAAACCCTGGGCCACCCCCAAAATGCGTTAGTGCCGGTTGGCACCATGGGCTGCACAAGCTTACTCGATGCGCCGATGAAAGATCGGCCATCTTATACAAGAAAGCAGTCTCTCTGGTGGGGGAGGTTTGGAAGGGGGCCAGACTGGAGGCCGTGGACAAAGAGGATCTTCCTCTTCGCCCTAGGGCTCGCGTCTGGCTCCCGGCCGAACCGTCTACTGCGAAGGAGATAGAGGAAATCCTCAGGTACTGCAACCCCTCACTCCCCGCGCATGACTGGAGGGTAATAAGGCTGGAGAGAACCGATGAACCATATCGGCAAGCGCTGATGATGCTTAAAGCGGAGTCCATCGGTCCTCTCAGCAAAACGAAGGGAGCCATCAGCTATGGGTTCGAAATGGTGGTACTGAAGGTGCTCCCAACGGATGCCAGGGCTTATGGCGCTCAAGCTGCAGATGCGGGGGAGAAAGGAGAAGGCGTTAGCGATGGTCAAGCGACCAGGGAAAACGACCCAAACCTCTCGGACGTGGCGAGTACTGGAGGCGGATCGTCGATCGGCGACTCCGTTTTGAGCCTCGAACAATTGTTTGAGGAGGTGAGGGTCGATCATGACCTAAGCGCTGAAATGGCGCTTCTAGAGGATAGTCTGAAGGATGAGATTCCTCCAGATTAACCTCCATCATGCAAAGGCGGCCTCCGCCAATCTACTGCCTCGTCTGGAGCAAGACGAAGCCGATGTGGTCCTGATCCAAGAACCATGGCTAACTAGCAACGGAATATCGGGACTAAGGACGAAGAGCCACAAGCTGCTGGCGGCCAAGGATGCAGGTAGAAATAGAGCCTGTATGCTGGTCAGAAACGATCTAACAGTATTTCTTTTACCTAATTTCAGCAACGCTGACGTAGTTACAGCAAAACTAGAGTGCGACACCGGGAATATCTGGCTAGTCGCTGCGTATATGCCTCACGACGATGAGGTGGAGCCACCTCCCGCATTGCTAAGGAGGGCCTTGGATGAAGCGTCCCGGAATGGTGTTGATGTCATCATCGGCTTGGACGCCAACTCGCGACATTTGATCTGGGGGAGCTCGGATACTAACACTAGAGGTGAGTCGCTTTTTGATTTTATTGTTAGCGAAAATCTTTGCATCTGCAATAGGTGAAATTCTCCTAATTTGGTGACCGCAGGCAGGAAAGAAGTTCTCGACCTCACCCTAGCCTCACACAGGATTGCCCCGCTGATCTCGAACTGGAGGGTTCTCGATGACCACTCCTTTTCTGATCATATATATATTGGGTTTAGTCTTGACGGAGAAGGTCCTCCTAGGAAACCTTTCAGAAATCCCCGAAACACGAACTGGGAAGGTTACCGCAGAAGGCTTCGGCAAACTCTTCCATGCACACCGGGGGTAGGCGCGCTGGCCACCGCCGATGTGGTGGATGGGTGGGTCGAAGCCTTCAGCTCGGCGTGCAACACTGCACTGGAGAGCTCCTGTCCATTGAAAACACCGAAGGGTAGAGGTAAACCTCAATGGTGGACTTTAGAGCTCTCGGAAATTAGGGCGTCCTGTAGACGCTTATTCAACAAGGCCCGTAGGAGTGGGCTACCCGATGATTCTTCTTCTTCTTAATTGGCGTAGACACCGCTTATGCGATCTACCCGATGATTGGGTCCTGTATAAAACCGGACTTTCGATATACAAGTCCGAGCTAAGAAGGGCTAAGAGGAGCTCGTGGAAGAACTTCTGCGAAAAAGTGGAGGGCTTTCACGAGTCCTTTAGATTCAGGCGAATCCTCGCGAAAACCCTGTGTCCCTGGGGTACCTTAAGGATGTAAATGGGAAGTGGGTGCTGAGCAGTGAAGAGACACTACAGATGCTCACTTCCCTAGTAACACGTCCTCTACGGAGGTATCTGTCGGAGTGTTGAATGCTGACCGCACGGCCTTTGTCGACCTTCTGGATGAGCGTCACTTGACTTGGGCGATAAATTCGTTCAAACCGTTCAAGTCCCCGGGACCGGACGGCATCATACCAGCGCAGCTGCAGCAGGCTGTTAAGGTATCATGCGGCTGGTTGGCACCGATCTATGCGAACTGCATCAGATTAGGTTATATCCCGGGGGCATGGAGACGAGTCGGGGTTACGTTCATCCCGAAGGCTGGCAGGGGCTCCCACGTCACGGCCAAGGATTTCAGGCCCATCAGTCTCTCCTCGTTTTTACTAAAGACTTTGGAGAGACTGATGGACTGGTATCTAAGGAGGCGCATTCCGAGGGACTATCTATCAGGAGCGCAACATTCGTATCGTAAAGGAAGGTCAGTGGACACTGCCTTGCACACTATCGTGTCGTGGCATGAGGAAGCAATTGAGGGTAAGGACTTCGCGGTTGGGACCTCCCTTGATATTGAGGGAGCTTTCAACAATGTCCTGCCAGAGGCAGTCGTAGCTGCACTAGACGGTCTTGGGGTTGAATCGAACCTCAAGCACCTCATTTTCAGTCTCCTGTCGAAGCAGAATGGGGCAGCGCGAGCGCGCAGTGGAGTGTGAGCAGGGGAACCCCGCAAGGGGGGGTTCTTTCTCCTCTTTTATGAATCCTAGTCGTAAACGACCTTCTCAAAAAGCTAGAGGATCTTGGCTGTCAGGTGATTGCCTATGCAGACGATGTAGCACTTATGGTGAAAGGAAAGTTTCTAAGCACAGTGTATGAATTGACGCAGGGATATCTCAGCGTTGCAACGAAATGGGCCATAGTCAAACCCATAATGTTCTATGCAGTCTTCACCATACTTGCAAAGAAACTTGAGAGCGTTCAACGAGCTGCGCTCATCAGCATGTGCGGTGCATTAAGGTCCACCCCAACCATCGCACTTAATGCAATCCTGAACATAACGCCGGTGGATATTGCCGGAAAGTGTATGGCCGCAAAGGTGGCTATTAGGCTCAGGGAGTCTGGGTTCCTAAAGGGGCGTGCATCTGAACACTCGGATATTCTCACAAGCTTTGACTTCATACCGGATCATCTGGATCATGGAGTCGCCATATCGAACTCCGATGGCTCTTTCTCTGCACATATACCGACGATGGAGGTTTGGCAGGGAAGAAGTCGCTGGAGGAGAGGGGCAGTAAGCTTCTTTACGGATGGGTCGAAGCTTGGGGGGAAGGTCGGTGGAGGGGTCAACTGTCGGGAGCTCTCCATAAAATCCAGCTTCAGACTTCCCGACTATTGCAGCGTTTTCCAGGCTGAGGTTGCAGCCATCAAGGTAGCAGCAGACATGCTGCTCAAAAGAGTGTCTACCTTCAGGGAAGTGACCATTCACTCAGAAAGCAGAGCGGCGATACTAGCCTTGAACGCATTCACAGTGCGTTCAAAGTTGGTCGAAGAGTGTCTGGCGTCACTGTCTCTGGCGGCGAGAGCTTTTATTATAAGACTGGTGTGGGTGCCGGGTCACAGCGGAATCGTAGGTAACTGCAAGGCTGATGAACTGGCAAGGAAATGCACCCGAGAATCGCTATCGGTAGAATGGGAACGGGTAGGTGCTCCTGCATCCTCCTGTTCACTACTACTGGATGACTGGGTCTCGCGACTGCTCGGTCAGCGATGGTCCAACATTGGTACCTGTGCGGTCGCAAAGGCCTTTTGGCCCAAGATAGATCGCAGAAGATCTGGTGATCTCCTTGCCCTCAGTAAGGCTAGCCTCTCATTAATGATGGGTCTCCTGACGGGCCACTGCCCTATTGGCATACATGCTGTAAGAATGGGAATCTTACCGGACGCCGCATGTAGAAGCTGCTTGGAAGAAGATGCAGTAGAAACTAGCCAGCACTTCCTTCTTGACTGCCCTGCTTTTGGGAGGTCAAGACTTAGACACTTGGGGGCACATAGCTTCAGAATACCCGCCGACCTGGCGGGCACAGAAATTAAGCGCCTCTGCAGATTTGTATCGGATACTAAACGGTTTGCCGATATCTAAGTCCGAACCCGGGAGTTCGTTTTTTAATGGCTTCACAAAGGACTACTTCTACTAGTCCTAACCTAACCTAACCTATAATTTTGTAAAGATTTGTTCGTAAGAAATATTCTTTTAACACATCTTGAATGATATTGAAAATGTCATCTGCAATTAGCCACGTTAGTGGTTTGTGATCGGTGTTAATTTTAAATTTCTGGCCAAGTAGATAAAGGCGGAAATATTTAGTAGCCCATATAATGGCTAACATTTCTTTTTCAATGGTTGAATACTTTAATTCAGTATCTGTAATGATAATACTGAGTTTTCATTGTTAGGTGTGCCTTGAGAAAGGACTGCTCCTAGCGTCACATTACTTGCGTTTGTCGTAAAGGTTGGTACGCAGCTCTCAAGTAATTGCTCAAGAAAAAAATACATTATTTCTCAAGTAATTTTGACAGCTGGTTACGCATTGTGAATGATCCACATTAGAAGAGCAAGAGAGAATAAACAAAGTAAACAAACTTTGTGCGTATTATGTATGTATGTATGTATGTGTATGGTAACATAAATATTTTCATTGAGATTTAAGGAATGTTGTTGATGATTGGTAGGTTTTATACAACATTTCAAAATGGAATATACTTCATAATCATGATTTCAACTAATTTAGAATGAATTTGACGATTATTTCGAATTTCCTTCAAGAAACAATTGTTGATTTGATGTTTCTTCACAAAACCAGGTTTGCCATATTCACATTTTATTGAAAAAAAGTATTAAAAATTAGTACTAGACTTCTTGAGAGCTGCGTACTAGCACAAGTAAATTTACCGCAGGAAAGTTTCTTGACCGTTTCTTAAGCGTTTTTTTATATGAAGTTTTTACGTTTCTTGAGAGCTGCGTACTAAGCTTAAGAGTGAAGGGTTTTGAAAAATCCGGATATTCTAACAATGTATCATTACATAATATGTGGGTTAGGGGTTTGGTGATCGTAGCAAAATCTTTAATGAATTTTCTTTAATATCAGAGCAAACCTAAAAATTATTTTATTTTTTTTTTCTGGTCTTTGGAAGGGGAAATGATTTTATAGCACTAATCTTTTTTGGATTTGGTTTGATTCCTCTGTCCGTAACCACGTGATCTAAATACTCGATTTCCTTTCTCAAAAATTCAGATTTTGCAGGTTGCAGTTTAAGGTTAGCATTATTTATATTATTTATCATAGTCTTGTTATGTACTTGGAATTGATTTAGTACTGTCTTGATGGCTATTGGTGTATGTAATTTAATTTAATTTTCTTTTTGAATATAATTAGAGTTAATAAAGGAAAAAGTAGCACCGGTATCTATAAGGAACTTGAGAGCTTTATCGGAAACCATATTTACCATAATATATGGTATTTTGGACTTGTTGTCTTTATTTATTAGGTATCCTGTCTGTTGTCTGAGGCTTTTTGTCGAAAATTTGCCGCCTCATTAAAATTGTGCATTTGTGCTTGTTGATCAACATTACTTATTGAATTTCTAGACTGTGTCTAGTTGGTGGTTTGTCTATTGGATTGTTTCGGTTGATTGTTATTGTTATAGTTATTATATTTTGGCATAATTGCTAACATGTTATTTCTCTTGTAATTATTATCAATATTGTCATAATCGTTACGATAGCGCTTATAGTAACTTACGTCTTTCGTCATTTCCTCTAATTTGCTTATAATCTATACTTCTAATATAATATTTTTGGGAACCATATTCCTGTTTTTGCTCCGGTCTTTTTATATTCTTTTGGGCGAAAAAAGTTTATTTTTCTTTTAACGCCCATTCGAAGGCCTATCGAAGGTTGGTTGGTTTCATAGATCTTACAGTACATAGTTCCTTATGGGCCCCTAATTCCTGTTAAAAATGAGTTGAGACATATATCGGCAAACAATATTTTTTTGTCTTCACCACGATCTGCTCCGATTCTGTGGTTTCAGCTATTCTAAATAACGCTAATTTAATCTCACAGACTTTGTCATATAGTGGACGTAAAGAACAACTCTCCTGCATAGAATTGTGAAGCTCGAACATACGAGTCGGTTCATATCTCTTGTCCGCACAATGTAAGATGAGAGCGGCACTAATTTCTTCCCAGTTAAGACTATCTCCAGATTCGATGATGCCTTCGCTAGTCTTTCCTTCGATTTTATTTCGAATCGATCTTAAAAGTAGGTGACCATATGGCGTTTTACTAATGCCCTAATCAGTGCTAGAATTTCCTCCACATTGGTTATAAATTCATTTAAAGTTTTAGGATTACCATCATATGTAGGTAAAAAACGAATTGCGTCAGGAATCTACAGTGTTGATAGGGCACCACGTGGATTAACATTTCGCTCTCCTTGATTCGAAAGGACATATTCTGATGAAGAAGTCGTAAATGACAGATCGTCTTGTCTTGTTGCGATGACCTCTGTATTCTTGGATATGCCGGTGTTGTTTCCGGTTCGACTACTGGTGCTTTTTGCTCCTCTCATGGTAGCTTTTCTCTTTTCAAATGTCCCAAACACCTTCCACGGCACGTTCTATCGGCTTGAGCACATATTGCTGCCCTTAGTCTGTATGTCTCACTGAAAAACAGAACTAACTGCAACCGTCTCAAACACGACACGTTCGATCAGCCTGAGCACAAGTGTTGTTTTTCATTGTTGTTTTAAACGTCGCTACAAATAACTTTTTGTTATATACACACAGATGTACATAGGCAAAAAAAAAAAATTTTGACGACTGTTCGTACTGAACCGAACGATCCCGTTATCTCTGTGTGCTTCACGCGTTGCTTCAACAAAACAACGGAATTTACATAAGCAAATTATTTACTTTGCTTCACCGATATATATTATATGTATATGCTTCACGCACCGTTCTAACAATCCTTAGAAAAAACACAAAACAACGGAATCCACACAAGCAAATGATTTACTTTGCTTCACTGATATAAGTACATTGGCAACAAAACACAATCAGGGTGCCGTCAGCCAGCAGTTAGTGAAAAAGACGGGATGCCAGAAGGGCAGCGCTATAATTACTTGACGAAATTAGTGTGAAATGAAATTTCATTGAACTGTGCGAACACATTTTGGCAAAATAAATGTTTATGTAAATTAATTAATGAATTTGCATTTTAGCATTTATATATGTATGCATTTTCAAAGTATTTAATTTAGTCTTTTGTATAATTTAATATATCTTCTTCTTAATTGGCGTAGACACCGCTTACGCGGTTCCTTCTTTTCGCTACGTGGCGCCAATTGGATATTCCAAACATAGCCAGGTCCTTCTCCACCTGGTCCTTCCAACGCAGTGGAGGTCATCCTCTTCCTCTGCTTCCCCCGGCGGATACAGCGTCGAATACTTTCAGAGCTGGAGTGTTTTCGTCCATCCGGACAACATGACCTAGCCAGCGCAGCCGCTGTCTTTTAATTCGCTGAACTATGTCAATGTCGTCGTATATATCGTACAGCTCATCGTTCCATCGAATGCGATATTCGCCGTGGCCAACGCGCAAAGGACCATAAATCTTTCGCAGAACTTTTCTCTCGAAAACTCGCAACGTCGACTCATCGGTTGTTGTCATCGTCCAAGCCTCTGCACCATATAGCAGGACGGGAATTATGAGCGTCTTATAGAGTTTGGCTTTTGTTCGTCGAGAGAGGACTTTACTTTTCAATTCCCTACTCAGTCCGAAGTAGCACCTGTTGGCAAGAGTAATCCTGCGTTGGATTTCCAGGCTGACATTGTTGGTGGTGTTAATACTGGTTCCTAAATAGACGAAATTATCTACAACTTCAAAGTTATGACTGTCAACAGTGACGTGGGAGCCAAGTCGCGAGTGCGACGACTGTTTGTTTGATGACAGAAGATATTTCGTCTTGCCCTCGTTCACTGCCAGACCCATTTGCGTTGCTTCCTTGTTCAGTCTGGAGAAAGCAGAACTAACGGCGGTGTTGAGGCCGATGATATCAATACTCGTATCATCGGCATACTCCAGCAGCTGTACACTCTTATAAAAGATTGTACCTGCTCGATTAAGTTCTGCAGCTCGAACTATTTTCTCCAGCAGCAGATTGAAGAAGTCGTACGATAGGGAGTCGCCTTGTCTGAAACCTCGTTTGGAATCGAACGGCTCGGAGAGGTCCTTCCCGATCCTGACAGAGCTTTTGGTGCTGCTCAACGTCAGTTTACACAGCCGTATTAGTTTTGCGGGGATACCAAATTGAGACTTCGCGCCATAGAGGCAGCTCCTTTTCGTGCTGTCGAAAGCAGCTTTGAAATCGACGAATAGGTGGTGAGTGTCGATTCTCCTTTCACGGGTCTTTTCCAAGATTTGGCGTATGGTGAATATCTGGTCGATTGTTGATTTTCCAGGTCTAAAGCCACACTGATAAGGTCCAATCAGTTTGTTGACGGTGGGCTTTAATCTTTCACACAATACGCTCGATAGAATCTTTTCAGGCGGGCAATTGCTATTCGAACTTCTTCATGGTCGGGCAATGGAACGTCTGGGGAGTCGGGTTCGTCTTCTCCTGGTGTTGTGTGTTCACTGCCATTCAGCAGGCTTGAGAAGTGTTCCCTCCATAATTTAAGTATGCTCTGGGCATCGTTGACTAGATCACCTTGGGGGGTTCTACAAGAGTATGCTCCGGTCTTGAAACCTTCTGTAAGCCGCCGCATCTTTCCGTAGAATTTTCGAGCATTACGCCTGTCGGCCAGCTTATCAAGCTCTTCGTACTCACGCATTTCGGTCTCTTTCTTTTTCTGTCTGCAAATGCGTCTCGCTTCCCTCTTCAACTCTCGGTATCTATCCCATCCCGCACGTGTTGTGGTTGATCGTAACGTTGCGAGGTAGGCAGCCTGTTTTCTCTCCGCTGCGACACGGCACTCCTCGTCGTACCACCTGTTCTTTTGCACTTTCCGAAAACCAATGGTTTCGGTTGCACCTGTACGTAAGAAGTTTGAAATGCTGGAGTGAATGATAGTACTCGGCGACGGAGTCTCTCTCCCACCACGAATCCAACACCAAACTTGCGCTCCTTTATATGTCCACTGTAGTAAATGTCACAAGGACCTACTCGTCTCTGTCCTTGGCCCGTCCATCGCATTTCTTGGACGGCGGTGATGTCTGCCTTTATTTTCACGAGGACTTCAACCAGCTGGGCAGCGGCACCTTCCCAATTAAGGGACCGGCCATTCCAGGTGCATGCCCTCAAATCATAGTCTTTAATTCGTTTGCCATGGTCGTCATCAAAAGGGGGGTCACTCATCCGAGGCTTGTTGTTCCTTTTCATTGGTAAGATTTTTTACGTGGCGGGTCCCAAACCCAGCACACAACCCTGCCGAGGGGATGTTTCGCCTTCTCACTTTAGCTCGCCTTCAAGCGGATGTTCTTAGGCTACCCAGAGGATATGTGGTCAAAGACCGGAAGTCGTGAGCTGCTTGAGTCATATGTAAAGAATGGTTTCTGGCCACTCCCAAGTGAATGGCGATCAGAGAACTTTCCTCACTTGCGTGAACTTCTACACATGACTCCATCCTCCAAATAAATATGTCACCCACAAAAAAAATCGTTGCGTAAATTTGTAGAAAAACACACAGCAACAATATTTTCATTCATGAACGCAAGCTCACTTTCAAAAGCAAAGTCGATTCATTCATAAAAGTAGACACCATCATATCTCCCCGAACATGCCTTTGCCTACAAGCGTTTTTTCGCGGCGATGGCAAAAGCTAAAAATCACAAATTGAACACTTTCTGTTATTCTTCTGAAAGGGAAAAGTGTCAACCCGCAAAGCACAGAAATAAGTGATACGAGGTATGACAATTAAGTAATGAGACTGATTCCATAAAAACCGTAAATTTGAAAATTATTCTACAACTCTGCCATCCCATTCAAAGTACTCACCTTGGGCAGCTATACAACAATTCCAGCGCGTTTTCCATGCTTCGTAACATTTCTAGAACGCTTCGACTCGGATGTCGGCGAGTACCCTCGTCACGGCCGCCTGGATGTCCGTAATCGACTCAAAATGGGTTCCTTTGACCACCGATTTTGTTTTACGACTCAAAAAAAGTTACAGGGTGACATGCCGGGCGAATAAGGCGGCTGTTGCAACACGGCGATCCCTTTAGAGGCCAAATACTGGGACACGCTGAGGGCGGTGTGGCACGGCGCGTTGTCGTGATGAAGGATCCAGTTACGAGCGATGTCTGGGCGCACCCTGTTGACTCGTTTTCGCAATCTTTCGAGTACTTGGAGTTTCCCCGGTAGAACGAGTTCTTTGTGGACGATTCCACGGCTATTCCGCACCTCGACTGGTCTCCCACTCCGCGCCTTGTCTTCCACGTTTTCACGCCCTTCCTTAAAATCTTTGTGCCATCGAAACACATGGGCACGACTAAGATATATATAGATATAGATGTATTTTCTATAACATAGTCAAGAAACACGCTAGAGACTGTTTAGTGAATAGTAACTAATCACAAATTGAGACTTTACCTCAAAATGTCTCAAATAGAGACTAGAGACTGGTTACAGAATCCCGCTATAAAATTAAGAAATGTATTGAGGAAAGAAATTTTAATTAAGAAGATTAGACACAAACGTGAACCAGGAATAAAGGGATGTACAACTTATTCCAGTGTGAGAGCGCTTCAAAATTTGCGCTTTTTATAACATTTTCCATTATGGCCAGATTGAACAAAATAATAATTTTTGGGCATTTAATTTAAAATACTAAACATTTAGTACGAATAAAAATTACATATAGTGGTTGGAGGATGGAGTCATGTGTAGAAGTTCACGCAAGTGAGGAAAGTTCTCTGATCGCCATTCACTTGGGAGTGGCCAGAAACGATTCTTCTACATATGACTCAAGCAGCTCCGACTCAAGCAGCTTCCGGTCTTTGACCACATATCCTCTGGGTAGACTAAGAACATCCGTTTGAAGGCGAGCTAACGTGAGAAGGCGAAACATCCCCTGCATAGGATTGTGCGCTGGGTTTGGGACCCGCCACGTAAAAAAACACCCCCAATGAAAAACAACAAACAGCCTCGGATGAGAGACCCCCCTTTTGATGACGACCATGGCAAACGAAATAAGGACTATGATTTGAGGGCATGCACCTGGAATGTCCGGTCCCTCAATTGGGAAGGTGCCACTGCCCAGCTGGTAGATGTCCTCGTAAAGATAAAGGCTGACATCACTGCCGTCCACGAAATGCGATGGACGGGACAAGGACAGAAACGCGTAGGTCCTTGTGACATTTACTACAGTGGACATATAAAGGAGCGCAAGTTTGGTGTTGGATTCGTGGTGGGAGAGAGACTCCGTCGCCGAGTAATATCATTCACTCCGGAGAATGAACGTCTAGCCACAATCCGCATCAAAGCGAGGTTCTTCAACATATCGCTGATTTGCGCCCACGTCCCGACGGAAGAGAAGGACGATGTGACCAAAGATGCTTTTTATGAGTGCTTGGAGCGCACTTATGAGAGATGCCCCCGCCACGATGTCAAAATCGTGCTTGGCGACTTCAACGCCAGGGTGGGCAAAGAAGGTATCTTTGGCACTACGGTCGGTAAATTCAGCCTCCACGAGGAAACGTCCCCAAATGGGTTGAGGCTGATCGACTTCGCCGGGGCCCGAAATATGGTTATCTGTAGTGCTAGATTCGAGCATAAGAAGATACATTAAGCTACCTGGCTGTCTCCGGATCGAAAAACCACCAACTACATCGATCATGTTGTGATAGACGGAAGACACGTCTCCAGTGTTTTAGATGTGCGTGCGCTCCGAGGTCCTAACATCGACTCGGACTACTATATTGTTGCAGCCAAAATTCGCACCCGCCTCTGTGCAGCAAAAAACGCACGCCAACAAACACAAGGAAGGTTCGACGTCGAGAAGCTGCAATCACAACAGGCAACCGAACGATTTTCTACTCGGCTTGCACTCCTGCTCTCTGAGAGCACTCGTCAACAACTCGGTATAAGGGAACTGTGGAACGGCATTTCAAACTCCTTACGTACAGCTGCAACCGAAACCATTGGTTTTCGGAAAGTGCAAAAGAACAGCTGGTACGACGAGGAGTGCCGTGTCGCAGCGGAGAGAAAACAGGCTGCCTACCTCGCAACGTTACGATCGACCACAGCACGTGCGGGATGGGATAGATACCGAGAGCGAGACGCATTTGCAGACAGAAGAAGAAAGAGGCCGAAATGCGTGAGTATGAACAGCTTGATAAGCTGGCTGACAGGGGTAATGCTCGAAAATTCTACGAAAAAATGCAGCTGCTTACAGAAGGTTTCAAGACCGGAGCATACTCCTGTAGAACCCCCAAAGGTGATCTAGCCACCGATGCCCAGAGCATACTTAGATTATGGAGGGAACACTTCTCCAGACTGCTGAATTTCAGTGAACACATAACACCAGGAGAAGGCGAACCCGATTCCCCAATCGATGACGATGGAGCAGACGCTCCATTACCCGGCCATGAAGAAGTTCGAATAGCAGTTGCTCGCCTGAAGAACAACAAAGCGGCAGGGGGCGACGGATTGCCGGCCGAGCTATTCAAACACGGCGGCGAAGAACTGATAAAGAGCATGCATCAGCTTCTTTGCAAAATATGGTCGGATGAAAGCATGCCCAACGATTGGAATTTAAGTGTGCTATGCCCAATCCATAAAAAAGGAGACCCCACAATCTGCGCCAACTACCGTGGGATTAGCCTCCTCAATATCGCGTACAAGGTTCTATCGAGCATATTGTGTGAAAGATTAAAGCCCATCGTCAACAAACTGATTGGACCTTATCAGTGTGGCTTCACCATGCGCCAAATCTTGGAAAAGACCCGTGAAAGGAGAATCGACATTCACCACCTATTCGTCGATTTCAAAGCTGCTTTCGACAGCACGAAAGGGAGCTGCCTTTATGCCGCGATGTCTGAATTTCGTATCCCCGCAAAACTAATACGGCTGTGTAAACTGACGTTGAGCAACACGAAAAGCTCCGTCAGAATCGGGAAGGACCTCTCCGAGCCGTTCGATACCAAACGAGGTTTCAGACAAGGCGACTCCCTATCGTGCGACTTCTTCAATCTGCTGCTGGAGAAAATAGTTCGAGCTGCAGAACTCAACAGAGAAGGTACAATCTTCTATAAGAGTGTACAACTGCTGGTGTATGCCGATGATATTGATATCATCGGTCTCAACACCCGCGCCGTTAGTTCTGATTTCTCCAGACTGGACAAGGAAGCAAAAGAAATGGGTCTGGCAGTGAACGAGGGCAAGACGAAATATCTCCTGTCATCAAACAAACAGTCGTCGCACTCTCGACTTGGCACACACGTCACTGTTGACAGTCATAAATTTGAAGTTGTAGATAATTTCGTCTATCTTGGAACCAGCGTAAACACCACCAACAATGTCAGCCTGGAAATCCAACGCAGGATTACTCTTGCCAACAGGTGCTACTTCGGACTGAGTAGGCAATTGAAAAGTAAAGTCCTCTCTCGACGAACAAAAACCAACCTCTATAAGTCGGTCATAATTCCCGTCCTACTATATGGTGCAGAGGCTTGGACGATGACAACAACCGATGAGTCGACGTTGCGAGTTTTCGAGAAAAAAGTCCTGCGAAAGATTTATGGTCCTTTGCGCGTTGGCCACGGCGAATATCGCATTCGATGGAACGATGAGCTGTACGAGATATACGACGACATTGACATAGTTCAGCGAATTAAAAGACAGCGGCTGCGCTGGCTAGGTCATGTTGTCCGGATGGATGAAAACACTCCTGCTCTGAAAGTATTCGACGCAGTACCCGCCGGGGGAAGCAGAGGAAGAGGAAGACCTCCACTCCGGTGGAGGGACCTGGCCTCGCTTGGAATATCCAATTGGCGCCACGTAGCGAAGAGAAGAAACGACTGGGGCGCTGTTGTTGGCTCGGCTATAATCGCGTAAGCGGTGTCCACGCCAGTAAAGAAAAGAAGAAGGTTATTTATTGTATGGATAAACTATTTAAATCTTTTTAAAGTATTGTTACAAAAAGTCGTATTAAGTTGTATTTGTATTGCTATATGCATCCCTGATTATGAACAATAGCTTTAGGTATATGGAATAGCATTTGTCTTGTTGTAGACATCTGGCGCCGCACTGTCTGCTTGTCTAGGTAAACAATTGCTAAGTCTGGCGCCGCGACTGTCTGCTTGCGTCTGGCGCCGTATAGCCGTATGTTCTGGTAATTTCCAGACGCGATATTCTAGAAGGACACGTCGGCATCAGCGAGAAGTGCGTGGCTATATAAGCCGTGGCAGCGCCAACGTAATGAATCAGTGCTAAGAGTAAACTGCTATAGTGTAGACGAGTTGTGAAATAAAGAGTTGTTGAATTAAATTAAACAGCGTTGATTTTATTTGTCAATCCAGAGATACGAACCTAACAAAGTAAACTAGCAAGAGTAAATTCGTAACAATTGGTGTCAGAAGTGGGATTGTCAAATAATCCAAATTCAAGATGGTTAAATTCGGAGAATTGAGAATTCAGCAATTAAAAAAGGAACTGGAGGAGCGTAATTTGCCGATAAGCGGGCAAAAGGCGGATCTGCAGGCACGATTACGTGAAGCAATGGAAGCGGATGGAATTAATGTGGACGAGTTCGAATTTGTTGGGCCAGAAACTTCTACAAAGGTAGAAGAGAAAGTAGAAGAACAACGAACATCATCAAGTGTAGACATGAACACGTTGTTAGTGGCTATTAAGCAAATGGCAGAAAATGCAGTGCAAACAGAAAATCGTCTGGCACAGCAAATAGCTGAAAATACATCGCAGTTAAAGTCTTGCCTTACACAACAAATGACTGAAAATAATACGCAGTTAGAAAAGCGTTTGGTACAACAGATTACAGAAAATAATACACAAGTGCAAGAGAAATTTTCAAAATTTGAAGACGAATTAAGCACAATAAAAAATGACGAAGAAAATTTAAGATCAGAATTTCTTCAACTGAGTAATCGTATGCGAGAACTGCAACTGCATGGCCCTGCACCATCAACAAATAATCCAAGATTGAAGGCACCCACATTCGATGGAAGTATTCCATTTCAAATTTTCAAACTTCAGTTTGAAAAGACAGCAATGGCCAATAACTGGAATGCAGCGGACAAAGTGGCGTACTTGTTTGTATCATTGAAAGGACCTGCGGCAGAAATCCTTCAGACTATTCCAGACTGTGAACGGGACAACTATGAGGCATTGATGAGTGCGATAGAAAGACGATATGGTAGTGAGCACCGGAAACAAATATACCAGATCGAACTGCAAAATAGGGGTCAGAAAATGAACGAGTCATTGCAAGAGTTCGCAACTGAAATAGAACGACTGGCTCATTTGGCAAATGCAGATGCACCTGTGGATTACATTGAGAGGGTAAAAATTCAATGTTTCATAAATGGAATTCGTGATGTGGACACCAAACGCGCCACATATGCATTGCCAAAAAGAACGTTTGCTGAAACGGTTTCGCACGCCCTCACACAGGAAACAGCTTCCCTACTAAGTAAACCAGCACACAAGGTACAAAGGGTTGAAATGGAACAACCGGCGCTGATGGAAGAAATATTGAAGACTCTGAAGACAATTGCTGCACCGCGAGTAAATACAACAGGAAGATGTTTCAACTGTGGAAAAGCGGGTCACTTTGCCCGAAATTGCAATATAAAAGTAAACCCATCAAAACGGAAACAACCAACAGATAATGAGGACGAAGCATCCACATCTCACAAGTCGTTAAACTAAAACGGAACAGTTCAAAGGGGCGTGAGCTGGTTCCCACAACTATTTGCCCCGCCATCTCGATATCACAAATAGGTCGCCATGACAACAATCTTACTATCAACGGCATCGTAAATGGACGACTGTCAACGCTTACTTTGGATACTGGTGCCACACATTCAATTATCCGACCGGATGTGGTAAGAGGAACGGTTGAACCATTAGTCGGTTGCAAGCTTCGAACGGCCACCGGGGAGGAAGCAGCTGTCGCGGGAAAAGTGTTTTGCAAAGTGATGATTGGTACCCTGGAAGTTAATCACACCTTCATCGTAGCAGAAATCACGGATGAAATTATAATGGGAGTAGATTTCATGATTGATCACGGGGTTACTTTGGATTTAAACAAGCAAATGCTGTTTTTCCAGAACATGGAGATGCCTATAAACACCGGATATGTGACCAACGTTGAAAGTAAGAGGGTGATTGTTGATGATAATCAGAGTATTCCACCAAAATCTGAGGCGATTGTATGGGCTAAAGTGAATGGAGGAGGTGGGACTGAAGAGTTGTGGATTGTGGAACCAACAAAAATAGATACACCCATATTGGTAGGAAGAACGCTTGTGAAAACTAGAGAAGACGCCACCATTCCGGTGAGAGTAGTGAATGAATTCAACACGCCTATAAGGCTGAAGAAAGGAGCAGTAATTGGACAGTGCCAGAATATAAGTGCAATAGCACGATGCGAACGGTCACAACAGAAGCCTACTATTGAGCCACAGCAGATAAGTCCTACACTCCTAAATAATTTGCTGAACGAACTGCATGGAAATGAAAAATTAAAAGCAGAAAAACTATTAGAAAAATACGCATCCATATTTGCAAACGAAGGAAACACAGGAAGAACCGGCATTGTCAAACATCGCATAAATACTGGAGACGCTAAACCAATCCGACAAGCTCCGCGTAGGGTTCCACTAGCAAAACGTGAGGATGCTAACAAAATTATTGAAGACATGCACAAAAACGGTGTAATCGAACCTTCAATAAGTCCATGGAGCTCACCTATCGTCTTAGTTAAAAAGAAAGATGGTAGCACCCGTTTCTGCGTAGATTATAGGAAGTTGAATGATGTCACAAAGAAAGACAGTTATCCTCTGCCAAGAATCGACGATACATTAGACACCTTGTCTGGAGCGAAATGGTTTTCTACATTAGATCTACAAAGTGGATATTGGCAAGTCGAGATTGATGAATGTGACCGTGAAAAGACCGCTTTCAGTATGGGCGACGGGTTATGGGAATTCTCTGTGATGCCATTTGGGTTATGTAATGCGCCTGCAATGTTCGAGCGACTGATGGAACATGTGTTAAAAGGACTCAACTGGAAGACATGTTTGGTGTACCTTGATGACATTATCATCATGGGAAAAAGTTTTGATGATCATCTGAAAAATCTAGAGGAAGTCTTTCAGCGAATAGCATCAGCCGGATTACGCTTGAATCCCAAAAAGTGTTCATTATGGAAGAAGCAGGTCACATATCTCGGACATAAAGTGTCAACTGAGGGAATTCACACCGAGGAAGGAAAAATAAAAGCAGTGAAAGATTGGCCTCGACCCACCAACATTCATGAACTCCGCAGCTTCCTCGGCTTATGCACGTATTACCGCCGTTTTGTACCTGGATTTGCGAACGTGGCTAGAAGTTTACATGATTTAACAAAGAAGAATCGCCCGTTTGTATGGCAGTTGGAACAAGAAAAAGCGTTTGAGCAGCTTAAGGAACTACTTTGTACGGCGCCGATGTTGGCTTATCCAATACCTGGAAAGAAATTCATCCTGGATACAGATGCGAGCGCTTATGGAATTGGAGGTGTCCTGTCTCAGCTCATCGACGGACAAGAAAGAGTAATTGGGTATTACAGCAGAGTGCTCGGGAAACCAGAGAAAAACTACTGTGTGACGCGAAAAGAACTACTTGCTGTGGTGGAATGTGTAAAACATTTCCACAAGTATTTGTATGGACAACGATTCTTGCTGAGGACTGATCATGCAGCATTAAAATGGTTATTACAGTTTAAGAATCCGGAAGGCCAAATTGCACGATGGATCGAAAGATTACAGAATTACGACTTCGAAACGGAACATCGAAAGGGGATTCACCACAAAAATGCGGATGCATTATCACGTCGCCCTTGTCCACTGGAATGTAAACATTGCTCCAAATCAGAAGGAAAAGAAGGTATAATCGACGTGCGATTACTGAATATAGAACCTGAAGATGATTGGACTCCTCACCGCATCAGAATCAATCAGCTGGAGGACCCTGATCTTGCAAAGCTGGTAATGGCCAAAGAAAATGGGGTACGACCACCAAAGGAACAAATAAGTAGCGAGAGTCCAACTGCAAAAGCATATTGGGCCCAATGGAACAGCATAAACCTCGTTAATGGATACCTTCATCGTACCTGGGAAAGCGAAGATGGCAAACATTCTCGTCTGCTGATCATAGTACCGAAGTCCATGATCCCAAAAGTATTGAAAGAATATCACAATGGACCTAGTGGAGGGCACCTTGGAATAACAAAAACTATAGAGAAGATTAAACAACGGTTCTACTGGATCGGTTGTCGAGATTCCATAGCAGAATGGATAAGTAATTGCGTAGAGTGCATGGCAGCTAAAGGTCCTAAAGCCAAAAGTCGCGGTAGGCTACAACAGTACAACGTGGGATCACCATTTGAACGAGTCGCAATGGATATTGCAGGTCCGTTCCCAACCAGTACGGCCGGAAACAAATATCTACTGGTTGTCATGGACTATTTCAGTAAATGGCCAGAAGTATATGCCTTACCAAACCAGGAAGCGAAGACAGTAGCCGAAGCGTTTGTAGAAAATTGGATAACAAGATTCGGAGTGCCCGTCGAATTACACTCAGATCAAGGCAGGAATTTCGAATCTTCCATTTTTCAAGAAGTCTGTACATTATTGGGCATCCACAAGACACGGACAACAGCGTTACACCCACAATCAGATGGGATGGTAGAGAGATTCAACCGAACGCTCGAAGAACATCTGCGGAAAATCGTTGATAAAGACCAACGGAATTGGGACAAGTGCATCCAGATGTTCCTGCTGGCGTATCGTTCAGCGAAGCACGAGACAACTGGTTACACGCCAGCAAAGATTATTTTCGGATCTGATCTGCGACTCCCTGCTGATCTTAAGTTTGGTACGAATCCTACAGCTGTAAGAAATGATGGAGATTATTGTTCTGCCTTAAAGGAAGAAATGAATGAATTGCATCTAATGGTAAGACAGCATACGCATCTGATGAGCAATAAGATGAAGGACCGGTTCGATCAAGCGGCAAATTCAAAAGGTTTTGAAGAAGGTGATCTGGTCCTGTTGTACAATCCACTTCGAAAGAAAGGCTTGTCCCCGAAACTGCAGACAGCCTGGGAAGGACCCTATATGGTGATGAAACGACTTAATGACGTGGTATACCGCATACAAAGAAATGGGAAAGCGCGATGTAAAATGAAAGTAGTACATTTGGAGAGGCTCGCCCCATTTGGTTCAAGAGGATTTGTGCCTAATCGGGACGATTAGGCTTTAGTGGAGGGCAGTGTTACAAAAAGTAGTATTAAGTTGTATTTGTATTGCTATATGCATCCCTGATTATGAACAATAGCTTTAGGTATATGGAATAGCATTTGTCTTGTTGTAGACATCTGGCGCCGCACTGTCTGCTTGTCTAGGTAAACAATTGCTAAGTCTGGCGCCGCGACTGTCTGCTTGCGTCTGGCGCCGTATAGCCGTATGTTCTGGTAATTTCCAGACGCGATATTCTAGAAGGACACGTCGGCATCAGCGAGAAGTGCGTGGCTATATAAGCCGTGGCAGCGCCAACGTAATGAATCAGTGCTAAGAGTAAACTGCTATAGTGTAGACGAGTTGTGAAATAAAGAGTTGTTGAATTAAATTAAACAGCGTTGATTTTATTTGTCAATCCAGAGATACGAACCTAACAAAGTAAACTAGCAAGAGTAAATTCGTAACAGTATATTAGAACAACTGTTTTTTGACCTTTCAATACCTAATAAAATGATTTAAGCTTGTTAGCTCTCATTCGTTAACTGTTTTTAATTATTTTCCATTGAAAATAATACTATGATGCTTCGAATTGCAAAACGTTTCTTAAAATACCTTTAAATTTCACAAATTTATTTAATTTTCTTTGTTTAACATTTTTTATAAGTGGTCTTGAACGATGCAACAAATTCCTCCGTTTACATATTTTTTGGTAAGATTTCAATCTGGTCATCGCTCGTTTCCAATTGCTAAACGTCAAAACCTCCTGAACTCGATCAACTCTCAAACTTCGTGAGGTTTTGACGTTTATCTATTGTTCTCTCACTTCCAATTAGAGAGGAGTTGGACATCTCTTTATCTCTGGTCATTTTGAAGAGTATTTTCTGTACATTTGGTTCTTCGATCCTCTTATTGAACTGGATACGTTTGGTCAATCGAGCCTTAAAGAAAGAGCTCAAGTGCAGGTATTATAAGCCTCTAAAAAGAAAAATAGCATTACTAGCTAAATAAATAAGCAAAAAAACGAAAAAGTGTTAAAAGCGCCCTTGTAGCTATAACAACAAGTACAGTGTTAAAAAAAAAAATAATTATATAAATAACAATAAAATTGAATCATCAACATCAACAAAAATCAACGCAACCAAAAGAAGCAACCATGGAGAATCTGCTTAAAAGACAGAAGGAGTTGGGCGATCTGACTAGACTATTATGCCTAAGAAAACTCAAGAAGCAGAAGATTACATTGCGAAAAATTACTACAAGCATGTGATTCAAATAATGGAAAATTCCACTCCAAATTTAAAAATTTAAAATGTTACCGAAGGTCCTTCAGTAGTAAGCAGCAAGTGGCTGATTTGATCTTTGTAACAAGCTAATCAGTTCGAATCAACTGATGTTGTTTCTAAAGGTCCGTATCCAGCTCTCAAGTAATTGCTCAAGAAAAAAATACATTATTTCTTCAAGTAATTTTGACAGCTGGTTACGCATTGTGAATGATCCACATTAGAAGAGCAAAAGAGAATAAGCAAAGAAAATAAACTTTGTGCGTATTATGTATGTATGTATGTGCGTAGTAACATAAATATTTTCATTGCGATTTTAGGAATGTTGTTGATGATATACAACATTTCAAAATGAAATATACTTCATAATAATGATTTTAACTAATTTAGGATGAATTTAACGATTACTTTGAATTTCCTTCAAGAAACAATTGTTGATTTCATGTTTGTTAACAAAACCAGGTTTGCCATATTCACATTTTATTGAAAAAATGTATTAAATGACATCCTCTTCATAGGACCGAGACTTCGAAAAGATATATTTGACAATATAATCAAATGTAGACATTGATATTGAAAAGATGTTTCGACAAATTAAAAAACAAAGAGTGATCAAGATTATCAATGTATATTGTGGAGAGAAACAAAAGGTGAACCGATAGAAGAATACAAACTACAAACAGTTACGTATGTGACAACATCAAACGAATAACATTTCCTGGATAAGGTAATACTAAAATATTCTAGTTCAAGCAAAGTAATAAAAGTAGTAGCTTATATCTTGCGAAATGAAAGAAGCTGAAGAAATGTTAATAAGATATCAGCAAAAATTACAATTTAGAGAAGAAGTTGTGAGTTTAGAATTCAAAAAAGAAATTAGTAATAAAAGTAGCATTTCATGCTTAAGGTTGGTACGCAGCTCTCAAGTAATTGCTCAAGAAAAAAAAAACATTATTTCTCAAGTAATTTTGACAGCTGGTTACGCATTGTGAATGATCCACATTAGAAGAGCAAGAGAGAATAAACAAAGAAAATAACTTTGTGCGTAATAGTATGTATGTATGTGTATGGTAACATAAATATTTTCATTGACATACTGAACACATAACGACGACCAGACGACAAACGACAAACGAGAAGTGAAATGAAAACAAAACAACGCATGTACACAAAACAACGCAGCTGTCCATTTTGCATGTACACAATTTCGTTGTGGCCATACTAATACCTTGCACTTCAAAGAAATTTGAATATTTTGTTCAAAGTTAAATTTTTTATGCAAAAAATAAGTAAATAGGTATATATTTTTGTTTTAAATTATCAATTGTTATTACAAATGATAAAATAGAGCTATTTTATGCTTTTATTTGTAAAATAACGTCAAGTTTGTAAGAGCTGTGAATAATTTTACATTTTACATATTAGTGGCATCACCACTCTTCCTCATCTCTCTTCTTCATTCTACTGTCGTTGGCAAATAGGAATTAGCGAGAATGACAACTGTCGGCCTACAGTCATGTTTTCGTGTCGTCGTCAAAATAAGTGTCCATAAGAACGTGTGTAATATTTGACAGATGTCGTTTGTCGACCTGTCGTCGTTATGTGTTTACAGCATGAGATTTAAGAAATATTGTTGATGATTGGTAGGTTTTATACAACATTTCAAAATGGAATATATTTCATAATCATGATTTCAACTAATTTAGAATGAATTTGACGATTACTTCGAATTTCCTTCAAGAAACAATTGTTGATTTGATGTTTCTTCGCAAAACCAGGTTTGCCATATTCACATTTTATTGAAAAAAAGTATTAAAAATTAGTACTAGATTTCTTGAGAGCTGCGTACTAGCACAAGTAAATTTATCGCAGGAAAGTTTCTTGACCGTTTCTTAAGCGTTTTTTTATATGAAGTTTTTACATTTCTTGAGAGCTGCGTACTAAGCTTTAAATCCAATTTTCGATAGTAATGGAATCCTGCGTGTAGGAGGTAGCTTGGGTAATGCACATCTTAAATATAATCAAAAGCACCCAATAATATTAAATAAGGCACATTTGTCATCATTAATAATTGAAAATCAGTTCGACTACAGCTCTCAGGCGAGTAAGTTCGTTAATCAACCGTCTAAGCGTAAACTTGAAATAAGTGACAAAAGTTGAATTAAGTGATTAATACTCTCATCGCGCACTGGTGTAAAACCTAGATTAAGCAATGAACGACCCACCCGACGTGGACCATACCAAAAAATTACGGAAATAAAATCTCCTGGACCTAAATTTTTAGTGATGAAAAGAATAAATAGTGACGAAACCTTAACTAAAGTGTCCCCATTCCTTATCAAAAAAGTGATCGACGGTACATGCGAGCAAGTCGACATCTGCAAAAAAATCAGAGGTGGCGATATCCTCATAAAAACAAAAAACCATACACAAGCTCAGAAACTCGAAAAACTAAAAAAATTATCCCCTTACATACAAGTAAAAATAATAATGCACTCTAATCTGAATTTCACCAAAGGTGTTGTCTACTGCAACGACCTTCGTGGAATACCCGAAAACGAAATCTTAGATGAACTTGAAGATCAAAGCGTAAGTGAAGTGCGAAAAATTATGCGTAAAGAAAACAATAATGACTCAACTCTTGTGGAAACCGGTTTAATAATTATTACATTTTCAACGCTCTCACTACCTGACACAATCTCTATCGGTTACGAAAAAGTACGCATCCGACCTTACATACCCCTGCCTCTACGATGCAAAAATTGTCACCGCTACGAACACCTCACGAAATACTGCAAAAACCAAAAAATATGCTCAAATTGCTAGCAATCGTTTCATACATCACCAGATTCTGTTGAAAAGTGCCACTACCCGTCCGCCTGCCATAACTGCAGAGAAAACGACGCCAGCTACGCCGACCACTAACCTTACTTTAGAAGCTGCCCTATATTCATTAAACAAAAGGAAATTCAGGCTATTAAAATGCTTCAAAAAGTGGACCACAAAACTGCCCACACTATATACAAACAACAACATCATCAATCTAGTACATTTGCCAGTACTCTACGAACACCAACAGTGTACAGCTCAAGCGACGAGGTCTTGGCAACAACTCTCACGACAACCAACAGTTCTCAAAACAAACAGTCCCACAACAACACCAACTCCAACTCCTCTCTACCTACTCAACGCTCTTCGACGCAACCCACCTACGCTCCAACAATGGCTCGCAGCCAGATCAGCACGAATCTCACACATACATACAAACACCAGCCAAGGAAACGACAACACTAATACGTCTGTAGTTCGCCCTTCAACAACAAATAAACAGTACGAATCTGCACAACTGACAGAAACGAAAATCAAAATATTCCCAAAAGCAACATCAAATCGCATGATCAAGCAACTAAAAGCTAAAGCTAAGGAACAAATAGGCAAAAACAAACTTAAAATGGCCAATCACAAACAAGAAGACAACAACCCCAACACAGAAGATAGTGATGACTTTGACAGTCTCACTATGGAAGAGTAAATGGCCTTACAACAACATATTTCTTCTTTTTTTTCTATATATTATCGTATTACTAATTATCTTACCACCTGAATATTTATTACATTCATTTAAGTATTTAATACAATACACTAACATGTCACTTACTATACTCCAATGGAATATAAAAGGAGACACAAATAACTACATCGACCTACAACTATTGTTAAAATCACATACTCCGAAAGTAGTTTCTCTCCAAACTACTACACATACAAAACGATAAAAATTTACCTATACCTATCAACTACCATATACCTCCGGCTCCACACGAAACGCGTTCGGTGGCTCCGCACTACTTATCCACAACTCTTTGCAACATACACATATCAACTCTACAGTAAATAACTTTGACGTTACGAACGTTATCATTCAATCTAAGTTTAAATTCATAATCAGCTCCACGTACATTCCACCCAATACACCACTTACTTACCATAACTTAGAAAACAAGTTCCACAATCCAGATTACCTGTACTAATTACGGGTGACCTCCATGCCCATCACACTAGTTGGGGCGCCAAAAACAATAATAAAAAGGGGAAAACGATATCCAAATTCATAGCACAATCCTTACTAACACTCCACACATTGACATATCAATCGCATCCCCAATCATCGCCATTGGAAAACGGAGTCGCAGCTCTTCGGCAGTGACCATTTCCTTATAATAATTACTCTCTTCCCTGACAATAACACTGAAATAGTCCCAAACCGCCCCAAATTCAATCTAAATAAAGCAAACTGGACTCAGTTCCACCTCCTAGCAAGCCATTTTAGCAACAATAGACCGGTTAGCACAAATATCAACAAAGAAACTGCAAAAATCCACAGGATCTTATTTCAAGTTGCCAATGAATCCATACCCCAAACATCATGCAAAACAAAATACGAGTATACAGTCCCGTGGTGGAACAACACACTTCAAGAACTAAAAATATTAAAAAATCACCATTGGAATAAATTAAAAAGAAACATCTCGAACGACAATATAATTCAATATAAAAAGGTTCAAGCAAAATTCAGGCGAAATAAAAGCTAGCAACAGCAGAGTCTATTAGACAATTCTTCTTCTTCTTTACTGGCGTAGACACCGCTTACGCGATGATAGTCGAGTCAACAATAGCGCGCCAGTCGTTTCTTCTCTTCGCTACGTGGCGCCAATTGGATATTCCAAGCGAAGCCAGGTCCTTTTCCACTTGGTCCTTCCAACGGAGTGGAGGTCTTCCTCTTCCTCTGCTTCCCGCGGCGGGTACTGCGTCGAATACTTTCAGAGCCGGAGTGTTTTCATCCATCCGGACAACATGACCTAGCCAGCGTAGCCGCTGTCTCTTAATTCGCTGAACTATGTCAATGTCGTCGTATATCTCGTACAGCTCATCGTTCCATCGAATGCGATATTCGCCGTGGCCAACGCGCAAAGGACCATAAATCTTTCGCAGAACTTTTCTCTCGAAAACTCGCAACGTCGACTCATCGGTTGTTGTCATCGTCCAAGCCTCTGCACCATATAGTAGGACGGGAATTATGAGCGACTTATAGAGTTTGGCTTTTGTTCGTCGAGAGAGGACTTTACTTTTCAATTGCCTACTCAGTCCGAAGTAGCACCTGTTGGCAAGAGTAATCCTGCGTTGGATTTCCAGGCTGACATTGTTGGTGGTGTTAATACTGGTTCCTAAATAGACGAAATTATCTACAACTTCAAAGTTATGACTGTCAACAGTGACGTGAGTGCCAAGTCGCGAGTGCGACGACTGTTTGTTTGATGACAGGAGATATTTCGTCTTGCCCTCGTTCACCGCCAGACCCATTTGCGTTGCTCCCTTGTTCAGTCTGGAGAAAGCAGAACTAACGGCGCGGGTGTTGAGACCGATGATATCAATATCATCGGCATACGCCAGCAGCTGTACACTCTTATAAAAGATTGTACCTGCTCGATTAAGTTCTGCAGCTCGAATAATTTTCTCCAGCAGCAGATTGAAGAAGTCGTACGATAGGGAGTCGCCTTGTCTGAAACCTCGTTTGGTATCGAACGGCTCGGAGAGGTCCTTCCCGATCCTGACGGAGCTTTTCGTGTTGCTCAACGTCAGTTTACACAGCCGTATTAATTTTGCGGGGATACCAAAATCAGACATCGCGGCATGAAATCGACGAATAGGTGGTGAGTGTCGATTCTCCTTTCACGGGTCTTTTCCAAGATTTGGCGCATGGTGAATATCTGGTCGGTTGTTGATTTACCAGGTCTGAAGCCACACTGATAAGGTCCAATCAGTTTGTTGACGGTGGGCTTTAATCTTTCACACAATACGTTCGACAGAACCTTATATGCGATGTTGAGGAGGCTAATCCCACGGTAGTTGGCGCAGATTGTGGGGTCTCCTTTTTTATGGATTGGGCATAGCACACTTAAATTCCAATCGTTGGGCATACTTTCGTCCGACCATATTTTGCAAAGAAGCTGATGCATGCACCTTATCAGCTCTTCGTCGCCGTATTTGAATAGCTCGGCCGGCAATCCATCGGCCCCTGCCGCTTTGTTGTTTTTCAGTCGGGCAATTGCTATTCGAACTTCTTCATGGTCGGGCAATGGAACGCCTGCTCCATCGTCATCGATTGGGGTATCGGGTTCGCCTTCTCCCGGTGTTGTGCTATCACTGCCATACAGCAGGTTGGAGAAGTGTTCCCTCCATAATTTAAGTATGCTCTGGGCATCGGTAACTAGATCACCTTGGGGGGTTCTACAGGAGTATGCTCCGGTCTTGAAACCTTCTGTAAGCCGCCGCATTTTTTCGTAGAATTTTCGAGCATTACCCCTGTCGGCCAGCTTATCGAGCTGTTCGTACTCACGCATTTCGGCCTCTTTCTTCTTCTGTCTGCAAATGCGTCTCGCTTCCCTCTTCAACTCTCGGTATCTATCCCATCCCGCACGTGTTGTGGTCGATCGTAACGTTGCGAGGTAGGCAGCCTGTTTTCTCTTCGCTGCGACACGGCACTCCTCGTCGTACCAGCTGTTCTTTTGCACTTTCCGAAAACCAATGGTTTCGGTTGCAGCTGTACGTAAGGAGTTTGAAATGCCGTCCCACAGTTCCCTTATACCGAGTTGTTGACGAGTGCTCTCAGAGAGCAGGAGTGCAAGCCGAGTAGAAAATCGTTCGGCTGTCTGTTGTGATTGCAGCTTCTCGACGTCGAACCTCCCTTGTGTTTGTTGGCGTGCGTTTTTTGCTGCACAGAGGCGGGTGCGAATTTTGGCTGCAACAATATAGTGGTCCGAGTCGATGTTAGGACCTCGGAGCGTACGCACATCTAAAACACTGGAAACGTGTCTTCCGTCTATCACAACATGATCGATCTGGTTGGTAGTTTTTCGATCCGGAGACAGACAGGTAGCTTGATGTATCTCCTTATGCTGGAATCTAGTACTACAGATAACCATATTTCGGGCCCCGGCGAAGTCGATCAGCCTCAACCCATTTGGGGATGTTTCCTCGTGGAGGCTGAATTTACCGACCGTAGTGCCAAAGATACCTTCTTTGCCCACCCTGGCGTTGAAGTCGCCAAGCACGATTTTGACATCGTGGCGGGGGCATCTCTCATAAGTGCGCTCCAAGCACTCATAAAAGGCATCTTTGGTCACATCGTCCTTCTCTTCCGTCGGGGCGTGGGCGCAAATCAGCGATATGTTGAAGAACCTCGCTTTGATGCGGATTGTGGCTAGACGTTCATTCTCCGGAGTGAATGATAGTACTCGGCGACGGAGTCTCTCTCCAACCACGAATCCAACACCAAACATGCGCTCCTTTATATGGCCACTGTAGTAGATGTCACAAGGACCTACTCGTCTCTGTCCTTGTCCCGTCCATCGCATTTCTTGGACGGCGGTGATGTCAGCCTTTATTTTCACGAGGACATCAACCAGCTGGGCAGCGGCACCTTCCCAATTAAGGGACCGGACATTCCAGGTGCATGCCCTCAAATCGTAGTCCTTATTTCGTTTGCCATGGTCGTCATCGAAAGGGGGGTTTCTCATCCGAGGCTTATAGTTGATTTTCATTGGGGGTGATTTTTTTACGTGGCGGGTCCCAAACCCAGCGCACAACCCTATGCAGGGGATGTTTCGCCTTCTCACGTTAGCTCGCCTTCAAACGGATGTTCTTAGGCTACCCAGAGGATACTTGGTCAAAGACCGGAAGTCGTGAGCTGCTTGAGTCACATGTAAAAGAATCGTTTCTGGCCACTCCCAAGTGAATGGCAATCAGAGAACTTTCCTCACTTGTGTGAACTTCTACACATGACTCCATCCTCCATTAGTCAATTCACTTCAAATATTAATCCGCACACACAACCAGGAAAAGTATGGGCAACCATTCGCTCCTTCTGCGGACTAAAACCCAGATCGTCAATTCATTGTATCGATACCCAACTGTTAAATGGAAATACAACTACAGAAAAAGCGGAAATTGCGAATATATTTGGACAATTTTGGTCGAAAGAAGCACAAAACCGTAACTTCTCGTCAACATTTCAGCAATGTAAACAAGACAACCTGAAAGGGACATACACCCTAATACCCAGGAAATCTGCTTCCTTCAGCTACATATTTGGAGTTAGACATTGCACTAAATAAACTCAAAGGCAAAACACCCGGTCTTGACCGTATATCTTACCAAATGTTACAACATCTACCAAAAACCGTAAAACACCGACTCCTTGATCTATTCAACAATATATTCAATCAATACTTATCGCAGATATACAAAAATAGTACGGTAATCCCCATACTAAAACCAGATCTCGATAAAACTTAATTAAATTATACCGACCTATTTCTCTCAATCCGTGCTGCTCAAAAGTACTAGACAAGATCATCGCCAATAGATTATAGTGGTTTGTCGCCACAGACAAACTCATACATAGTCATCAGATGGGGTTCAGGAAGGGAAAATCAGTGTCGGATTTTCTAATATATTTAGACTATCAGATCACTCAATCCCTATCGGCCAAAAAACACCTATCAATCGTCTCTCTAGACTTCTCCAAAGCCTTAGACAAAGTGGGATTACACTCCATTTTGGACCAACTTAGACTTCGAAATATCGGCCCAAAAATTTTCCGATACATAAAGAATTATCTGACCAACAGAACTATCAAAATAAAAATAAATTCACATTATTCTCAACAATATCCCCTACAGAATGGTATCCCACAGGGATCACCATTATCCGTTATACTCTTCCTCATTGCTTACAATAAGCTTAGTAATATCATTTCCCTTCACAAGGAATTAAACTTCCTGGCATACGCTGACGACTTCATTATTATAAAAAAATTGAACAGATCAAAAAACACTCCGATAGATCTCAGCAACCTACATAACGACATAACCAACTGGTCCCAATATTCAGGGGCCCAACTATCACTACAAATATGCAAACACATCCACACATGTAAAAAGCCCAACTGCCAGGTTAACACCCTCTGCAACAACATCAACATAAGCTCCGTTAACCACCTAAAAATACTCGGACTTATATTTAATAATAGATACAAATGGAATAGTCACATCGACTACCTAGTATCTGCACTTAAAAAACGACTCGACATCATAAAATGACTCGCAAGTACAAAATACAATTGCAACACAGTGTCATTACTATTAGCAGTAAAAGCGGTGGTTATATCAAAAATCAACTACGGCATATACCTATACGCATACGCGCCAAAATCGACTACAAGAAAGCTGAATTCAATCATCAATTCTAGCATACGCACAGCCCTTGGCGCTTTCAAAACAACCCCAATCATATCCCTTAACTCCGAGGCCAATATCCTACCGTTGAACACCAATAGAGATTTTAGTACAGCTACACTTATAAAATCGGTCATAATCAACGATTACTCCCCTCTTCCCATGCTCCTATCCAAAAATCCTCAAAAACTCCGCACTGGAAACTGGATCACTCAACAATAAACACAAATCTAGCCCATTTCAAAAAAAAAAAAAAACGTTACTCCTCCACTAGTATTTAGAAAGCAATTTTACACAATTATCGAAAAACTCCGTAATTTCAAATTCCTATACACGGACGGAATCAACACCAAAGTTAGCTACAGCATAATTCAAAACAAAAAAATTGTAAAAATCGCACACCTACTCATCTACAGCTCAAATTTCTCTGCCGAACTAATAGCCATTTACGAAGGTATCAAATACGCCACAAAGTTACCAGGCAAATTTGCAATTTGCACTGACTCCCTCTCTTCTATTGACTCAATAAAAAACCAAAACAACCAAGACTTCTATTCCAACTCAATTCGTAGGTCTCTACTAGAGAAACTAAATAAGTTAAAATTAATTTTAATTTGGATCCCAGGTCACGTACAGTTACCCGGCAACGAATGTGCCGACATATCAGCTAAAAATGCTATAAACGCACCACTCACAATTACATCCAATGTAGTCTTCTAGGACATAAAATGCTTTTTAAAATCACACTTCCTCCAAAAACACCAAAATGACAACAACAATCAATGGTACTCAAACATATTACCAAACTCCAAGACAATCAACGACTACTTAAAAATCAGTACAACCTCTCTGACTAGAAAAGACCAAACAGAAATTATAAGACTAAGCCTAGGACACAATAGTCTCACACATAAACACCTAATTGACAAAAGCCTCTCCAACATCTGTAAATTTTGCAATAATCAAACAATCTGTACCCAACACATCCTTGATACATGCACATTCTTCGACGCCTACCGACTTTCACTTCCAAACTCAAAAACCTTCAGAGCTACTCAAAAACCCCTCGTTTAATAACTTAATAACACTAATAAATTATTTAAAGTTTTGTAATATATATAATGAAATATGAACATACTATTATTTCGCAGCATAAATTATTTGCACTACTGTATATACCTACATTCATATTAGCTTAAGGCCTCATATGCCATAGCTTCTACTTTATATGTATATTGTTCTGTAATTTATGTAGTTATAGTTTCAATATTCTTGTAAATAAATAAATAATTGAAAATATACATAAAATAACCTTGCATGGAGCAAACAAGTTAATGGAAACAATGATTAGAAGGTATTACTGGATTATTGGATTAAAGAATTCCATAAAAAACACAATTCAAACTTGTAGTCGATGCATACGATACCGCAAAGAAATAGCAAAACAAATTATGGGAAATCTTCCAGAACTTCGAGTATCTATGACAGGGAGCCTGAAACCCCGGAGCACCTGCTAATCGACTGCAACGCAGTCTGTAGGCGCAGATCGAAGGCCCTTGGATCTATGTTTCCGGATAGGGATCACATCGCCTCGCTAGCACCCAGCAGGATATTGGACTTCATCAATATGCTGGGGCTAAGCGAGTCCCTGTGAGTTAGGAGAGGGCACAATAGACTTAAGGTCGCAGTGCATTCCTCAATCATTTATCTTATCTTATTTTATCTATGTCAATTCCATTTACACACGTTGGTATATATTATACTATGTCGGACCGATTCATATGAAAAGTTCAAAAGGAAGAGGACAAAAAGCTTTTAAAGGATACATAGCTGTATTTGTTTGTATGGCAACAAAAGCTATTCATTTAGAAGCAGTAAGTGATTTAACAACCGAACAGCTGCTTTGGAAAGATTTTTTGATAGAAGAGGTAAAAGTCAGCATATATACTGAACGGACAATGGAAGAAATTTAGTCGGAGCTTGTAGAAGATTAGACCTAGATTTCAAAATGGTAATCAAGAAAAATTCAACCGTAGCCCCAATATTAGAATCAGATAAAATTCAATAGCATTTTGGGCCGCCGGCAGCTCCTCCTTTGGGAGGCAGGAGTCAAATCAGTTAAATATCATTTAAAAATAGTGATAGGTGAAAGTAAATTGACATTTGAAGAAATGATTGCTTTACTATCACAGATTGAAGCAGTGCTAAATTCACGACCTCTATTTGCGATAGATAGTATAGGCGATATGGATGTTTTAACACCTAGTCATTTTTAATAGGATGTCCAATAATAGATTGTCCTAAGGCAATTAATGATGCACAAATAAGTTCATTAGATAGGTGGATGGGAATGTGAATATGTTGTAATCTTGCAACAACGAATCAAATGGAAAACCAAACCAAGTGGCTACATATTAGGTAAAATTATTAAAACTCATCCGGCAAGTGATGGAAATATAAGAGTTGTAACTTTAAAATTACAAAATGGCGTACTTAAACGGCCCGTTCACAAATTGTGCCAACTGAAAACAACAAACAGCAGTAGAACAGAGGAGCCAAATCAGGATACAAGTTTATTTACTTCAAGAATAATTGCCAACTCGGAACAGTCGAGTAGAACAAGCAGATTGATGATGTAGTTTTTAACGTTGCTCAGACTAGCAACACAAGCTAAATCATTATACATACATTAATGATACAGCTAAGCCAGGAGCTTCAGTGACTACGCTAAAAAATAACACAGCAATATATTTGGAATCGATTATTAAAATGGAGATAATAAATTCAAAATGAAACTTAATAGTATATTACGAACTAGGTACTTATTATTCGGATGCATAAACTAGAAGAATTTATTAATAGACTAGAAAATCAATGCAAAATATTAACTTATTACGAAGATACCTGTATAATGGTTACTGCAACTTTAAAGGACAGATATAATAATCTTAAGGCAAATAATAAATTGTTCATAAAAGAACAAAATAGAAAAAGGCGAGCACCATTCGAATTCGTTGGTTCAATTTACCATATATCTATTATTTGGAATTATGGATGCTGATGACCGAGAAAATATGGAATCAAATATTAGAAAGATTTTCGACAACCAAAAAGATATAGCAAAAATATTTAAAAAGCAGACATCAATAGTTGATTCCACCATAAATATATTGTATTAAAAAAGACAACAGATGCAGTTAACAATCATTTTGAAAAAAAAATGATGAACAACTTAGTAAATTTTATAGCGAACCAATAAAAGATTAAAACGCTGAGCAAATGACCCTGATGTTTCAAATATTAACCATTTCAATAGGAATAGTTATGGACGAATGTGAAGAAATCCAAACATCGATAATCAATCTCTTAATTGACATAAATCATGGTCGCATTAATCCAAAACTATTAAAGCCTTCACAACTGAATAAAGAAATTACATTTATTAGAAAAATTCTACCACACTATTTAATACTACCTGGAAAGCAATCGGGTAATGAATTAAAAGAAATTTATAAATCCATGACTGCTAAAATTTGAATTGTTGATTCAAGGCTAGTTAGTCATAAACATAGAAATCCTCTTAATATTGTATGAACCGTCAAACGTATACAAATTAATTCCACTTCCAATAAAATACAAAGATAATATGATTATCAGAATATTTAATATTCAAGTTTGAATCAAATTAATATTCACTTATAAATTAGGTAGATCTAGATAAATGTTCTACTAACTCGGAGAATCATTACCAATGTTCTGGAAATTGGGCTTGGAAATCTGCGACTGATAATTTATGTGAAGTAGCAGCCTTGAAACAGTTAGAAAATGAAGCATGTAAATTCAAACCTTCTGCAAATGAAAATGTTTGGAGAAAATTGTCTTCTCAAAATCGTTGGTTTTACAAATTATTTAGCAAAGCAATGATATATCTAGAATGTGATAACAATCAACAAATGCATATGGAAATCCCTAGTCAAGGTATTTATAATGACAAAAAGAGAATGATGTACAGCCCGACATGAAGGAGTAACTGTAGCAGCATCTTATCACGTATAATCAGAAATTAATAAAGAATTAAAGATATTGAAGATACCCCAGAACAACAAATAAAGCCCTTTGATTCAACATCAATAAACAATACACAAGCTATTGCACAACAGGAAATAGAACTCCTTAAAAAAGAAAATATTTAAATAAAAAGGATAAATTTTCATCACATAGGTAAGTGGTCACGTTTCGCTAACTTTAGTTTTAATAATAGCGTTAATTATTACTGTCTATATATATAAAAATAAGTCCGTATATGTACGTCGCCGAACTAATCATAAACGCGTCGTGCGATTTCAACCAAACATACACACTACGTAGGCAGTGGCCCATATATGGTTTATATGAAGTTTGGTTGAAATCCGATAACGCATGTGTGTGCGGTGCGTATGTGAAGTGAGTGTGTTTTTGCCGCAGGCTTTTTTTGTACCGCATACAGCATTTATTAGTATTGAATACATTTTGGTCGTTTGTATATTGGAGACCATTGCACGGAGTGATGCAAATATCAATTTGTTATCATTTCTCTTTTCTCTTTGGACGTCATTGGTGATTGTTCTTATCATAATCGATTTTTGAAAATATTAATTCGCGTTTTTTGGTGAGTATTTTGATAAAAATAAATTAATTTTCGTTCTAATCATCGTTTTAATTTGAATATTTTGTTAAACAAAATTAAAAAAAAAACAATGATTACTGAGATAAAAATCGATTGTTTTGCTAAACAAGTGTTCTGATTGTTACAAGTGACATAATCACAAATTTGATATTTTGTGAAAAAAATTAAAAAATTGAGTGAATTTTTTTTGTTCAATGTTCGATCAGTGAGCTAAAAATTACTTGGATTTTTTCGCCAATTTTTAATTGAATTTTGTCACATTTTCAGCAGTGTCTTTTCGTCACTTTTTGGTGCTTTTCGAGTGCAGACGATCTCGAACGTTTCATTTTCGCTTCCGAACGGTAAGACAAAAATTATTTCGATTTTTTGGCCAATTTTTAATTTAATTTGGACACATTTTCAGCTTTTCGAGTCCAGAATTTGCTGGATTTCATCAATTTATTACTGAAGTTCTTTATTATCTTTAGTTTAGTTTCTTCTAAAAATGCCACGAAGAGCAAGAGCTGACATTGGACGTCGGTCGCGTAGAACGCAAAATAGATCAAACGAAAGGGAAAATCAATCGCAAGAACAGCGAGAACTAGAGATTGCAAATACAAGGGAACGTGTTGCAAGATCGGGTTCAGATCGTAGGCCAACAAGTATTAATCAAAATGTTCAAAGGCGTGCCGCACAAATCTACGTTAATGTTGTTTGTTGTTGTTGGTGCTGGATTTAGATATAATCACGCAATTGATTACAGTTTGCATAAGTTTGTGGTTATGCACATAGCATTATGATGCGGCAAAATCAGGAAAATCATATTTTGAAATGTCGGAGACTCTTTCATCAATATGTCGTAGACATGTATGCAAAGATCGAAACAGAGCGTTTGAACTTTATTCAATTCAATCAACGGAAGTTGCGATCAGAAGAGTATATACATCTCCCCGATGCAATCAATAATGATGGAAATGTTGACAATGTTGGACAAGTTGTTATTTTACCAGCAAGTTACACAGGCAGTCCAAGGCACATGCATGAATATGCACAAGATGCCATTTGCTATGTTCGTTTGTATGGTCGACCAGATTTGTTTATTACATTTACATGTAATCCACAATGGGACGAAATCAAGCAATATTTATATGAAGGGCAATCTTCTACAGACCGTCATGACATAACTGGACGAGTATTTAGACAGAAGCTGAAGTCATTGATGGATTTTATTGTTAAAAATCAAGTTTTCGGCGAATTCGATGTTGGATGTATTCGGTGGAATGGCAAAAGAGCGGATTACCACATGCCCATATTTTGATAAGGTAAGTCAACAAAATAACAAGCGATCAAATAGATGACATCATCTCAGCAGAAATTCCTGATCAGGAAATCGATCCAGGTTTATTTGATGTTGTTACAAAAAGTATGATTCATAGACCATGTGGTGTTATAAATATTAATTGGCCATGTATGAAAGGTGGGAAATGCACGAAGGGGTATCCCAGAGATTTGATTTCCGAGACAATTAATGGAAAAGATGGTTACCCACTGTATCGCCGACGCTCTACAGATGATAATGGCAAATCAATAAATCTACAAGTCAATAATCTAGATATTACAGTTCATAATAGGTGGGTTGTCCCCTTTTCGCCAATACTATCAAAAGCATTCAAAGCTCATATCAATGTAGAATATTGCAATTCTGCTAAATCGATTTAATATATCTGCAAGTATGTAAATAAAGGCAGCGACATGGCTGTATTTGGTGTTGCAGAGAACCGAAATGATGAAATAACACAATATCAAATGGGAAGGTATCCGTAGCAATTTGGAGAATATTATCGTTCCCAATTCATGATCAAAATCCGACAGTTATTCATTTGTCAGTACATTTGCAAAAGGGACAACGTGTATATTTCACAGTTGATACTGCACAGCAATTTGTAGAGCGACCACCACAATTATTTCGAATTGTGTCAAAATAATCAATTTGCTAAAACATTGCTTTATTCACAAGTACCAACATATTACACTTGGAATGCATCTGGAAAGAAATGGAACAGACGTAAGCAAGGATGACCAGTTCAAGGTTATGGTGGTATTTTTGAAAGTGATGTCATTGGACGTCTCTACACAGTGCATCCCAGTCATGCTGAATTTTTTTACTTACGTCTATTGATTCATGTTCGTGGGCCTACATCTTTTTTGAGTTTGAAAAGAGGTAACGGTGTCACACTTTTCGTCAAGCATGTCAGGAATTGCATTTACAGCAAGATGATAATCACTGGGATGCGACACTGAGGGAAGCATCAGCAACAGGTTCTCCTCATCAAATACGAACATTATTTGCTATTATTATTTCAACATGTTTTCCATATGATCCACTGCAATTATGGGAAAATTTTAAGGATTTTATGACCGAAGACATTTTGCATCGAATGCGCCGAATTGCAGGAAAGAACTATTTAATTATTACACTTGAAATGTTTAATGAGGCATTGATTATCATTGAAGATATTTGTTTAGTAATTGCAAATAAAGCATTGACACAATTGGGTTTGGCAGCTCCAAATCGACCAATGCATGATGCATTCAATCAAGAAATAAACCGTGAAAAACAATGTGATTTGAATGAGTTGACCACATTTATAAACTTGAATCTCCAGAACAGAGACACGCATGTGATACCATAATGGAATCAGTACGAAACGAAACTGGAGGAATGTTTTTTTAGACGCCCCAGGAGGAACTGGCAAAACATTTCTGCATTGGCACTTGCATCATCTGGAATAGCAGCGACGTTATTAGATGGTGGTCGGACAGCCTATTCTGCAATTAAATTACCACTGAATATGAATGTAAATGAAAAACCCATCTGTAATGTTTCCAAAAATTCGGGAATGGACAAAGTCTGCAACAATGCAAATTAAAAGTGTGGAATGAATGTACAATGGCCCATAAGAAATCAGTGGAAGCGTTATACAGGACATTGCACGACTTGCGTAGTAATGATCAACAGATATTTGGTGGCGCTTTGATTCTGTTGGCTGGTGATTGCCTGTGATTCCCCGTTCAACACCAGCAGATGAATTAAAAGCATGTTTAAAGTCATCTTATTTATGGAGACATGTAAAAATACTCAATTTGACTACAAATGTGCGAGTACAAATTCAAAACGATCCAACGGCCGACACATTTTCAAGGCAACTGTTGGCAATAGGCAATGGTCAACTTGCTGTTGATCGTGAAACTGGCTTAATCACTTTACCAGATAACTTTTGTAATATTGCACCAACAAAAAAAGAATTGCTGTCAAGTGTTTTTCCAAATATTCCAGAAAATTATCGCAATCATAATGGGTTGGCTGAAAGAGCTATACTGGCCGCAAAAAATAAAGACGTTGGTCAAACGAATGCAGACATTTTAACCCATGTTCCTAGCGTGGTTGTAACATATCAATCAGTTGGCACGGTTACGAATCAAGACGACGCTGTTAATTATCCGACAGAATTTTTGAATTCATTGGATTTACCCGGATTTCCACCTCATCGTTTACAATTGAAAGTGGGTGCTTCCATTATTATGCTTCGAAATATAAATCAACCACGATTATGTAATGGGACAAGATTAGCGGTTAAAAAGGTCATGAACAATTTGATCGAAGCAACAATTTTAAAGGGGAAGTTTAAAGGTGAAGATGTATTGATTCCACGCATTCTAATGATTCCATCAGATTTACCTTTTGAATTCAAAAGACTACAGTTTCCAGTAGTTGGCAAGCCTTCAGTTCTCTTTATCTACACAACAACTCATGGCAAAACCAAAAATGTTTCTACGAAAGAGCTCTAAGATACTTTAAGTGATACATACTCTAAGATTGTAAGAAACTAGAATTAAAAGTTGAATAATAGGGAACAAAACCAACTTTATTAAAAACAAGTGTGTTTCTTTTCTTATTTTGTTTTGCCGTGCGAAGCAGGCACCGGGCCCGCTAGTTTTATATATAAGATCAAAATGTGTAACAAGAACTGTGACTGTTCCATTTGAAATTCCAGTTAGACGTAATTAAAAAAAAATAATAAAACATAATATACGAGTAAAGTTGAAACACAACTTTGGCCCCTGGCAAAATGTTCATAAATACAATATGAACATGACACTTTTATTTCTTAAGATAGAATTATATATAGAAAATTATATTTGTACATTAGTACATAAGTACATTAATACATAAACATACACATGTAAAAAAATAAATTAAATAAAAAGAAAATACAGTCCACTTAATGGCAAGTGCAATAGTAAGCAGCAAAATTGTAATATTATATGAAACTTGCTCATAAAAATGTGAAAATCATTTAATAAAACTCATAAACTAGTATATGTGTACATAAAACTAATATAAACCCTGCCAACCATGAGCGGGCAAAACACCAGATAATCAGCGGGTAACATGGTGGTAAACGTGGTGGTAAACATATAGAATGTTTCTTAAGCCTGGCAGATATTTTACCTACTCACGTACATATACATGTGATCATACATCTTTGTTGCGCTCATTCAGCAGTGTCATATAAAAAGTATATCTGTCCTGCTCTAATATCCCCAATCGAAGGCTGATTCAGGGTTGCATTTTAAACATCTGATGCAGGGTTGTATTTTAAACAGCTGATGTAGGGTTGCATTTTTTAATTCCTATTTTAAAAATTTATTAAAATTTCAAAGAAAACTTTTTAATTTTTAAATTATTAATTTTATTACTTTTAATATATATTTACATTTATACAATATATTTAATTAACAATAATAATTTCATTTGAAAAAAAATTAATTAAAGAAAGGATTATTAATAGCTGAAAATAAAAGAGTGAAAAAATATAAATACCTGAAAATAAAGTAAAGGTAATAAAACCTGAAAATAAATAATAATTACATTGAATTTGTATCTAAAAGAAAAAGAAAGATTAATTGTATAAAATGATAAAAATATCTGAAAGAAAAGATTAATATTATCTGAAAAAATAAAATATATTAAATACAAATAGAATTTTCTCTGCAAGCAAAGATGAATTAAATAAAAATAGTGATAAAATCTGAAAAGAAAGAATAATTAAATAAAAATAATAATAACATCTGAAAGAAAAGAAAATATTGTTTGATCATTTAAAATATAAAACAAACATTAGTTTTCACATATTATATTGGATTGCGCAGGCCGCCTTAAACGCATAAAATACATATGTACATATGTATGTATGTATTTATTTTTACGTATTATCTTGGACTGCGCACTCCACTTTTTTCACATACTTACTTAACAATTGATATTTGCCGCTTCTGATGATATACATAGCTGCTGCTGCTACTTCCAATTCAGTTCTGATTTCCAATGCTATAAAAATAAATGAAGTAATTATTTTCAAAATATTGTTAAAAAATCACATAAAATTCATTTACTTACCTTCTTGTTGTACGAGTCTCCTTTACGATGGTACGATCACGAACGACATGCGTCTTTCAATCGTTTTTTTATTACCCTTTTTGGAATTATCTATTGTCACTATTGACAATTATGTTTTCTCCTTCGCACTCATTCAAATAAATCAAGAAATGAAAGAAACTTTTTTCATCGCATTTAGGCAAACAAAAAATAACCCGCAAATGTGCGTTGGTGTTAGTGTATAGAGAAAAAATGTGTAGTTGTATTGGAATATTTGTCTCAAGCGGGTAGCCGTGGTTGGCAGGGAATATACAAACATAAATACTCCAAATACTAATGCACACAAGCAGCAACAGAGTACGAGTATCTATGGTGTGTACGTATGTATGTGTATAAGTGCGTTAGATGCATTAAGTCACACAGTGATTCTAAACAGTTGTAAAATATCAATGCGTTGGTATCTGAAGTATCCAATAAAAATATTATATAATTCTTATTTCCACATATATATGTACAGCATAACGTCTATACATACATAGTTAAGAGATTAGAATTAAGAAATGTATTGAGAAAAGAAATTTTAATAAAGAAGATTGGAGTCAAACATGAACTCTCCCAGTACAGAAGTATTTTGAAGAGTATTTTCTTGTCCATTTAAAAAATGTTACAAATCTAACATATTTTCCGCGGCTCAAAAACCTACGACGATATGTATGCAAGCTCATACAGAGACAAACATATTTACGCTGGCTTGTAGGCGAAGTTGTTACAGTGGCAAGGGAAGTGCTAACAATCGGCGTCCGTTCTTTTGTTTTTTTAAGCACAGCTCGGATTTTATACCAACAACACAATGTTGTGACGCTTTGTCGACGCGTCAGTTCGTTCAATATCTTTGAAATTTTCTTAAACTAACTCAAAATCAGAGTCGAATGCTTTTTTTTATAAATATATAAACTATTTTTAGAGTTTAATTTCAGTTTGGATATTTCATATTATGAAAAATTGTAAATGATAAGTCAGACGTGTACAAAACTATATATGAGTATTAAGTAATAGCAATATTGTTCAAATGTAAACAACCGCCATTAAAACACACATCAAAAATTTATTCAAAATATATATTCAAAAAAGAAAAGACGTGTGCGAAAATTACAATGGAAGATGAAAAACTAATAGCTCTAATTGAAGCTAAAAATGAGCTTTATAACAAAAGTAGTCCATACTACAAGCTGTAATCCCGAAAAGATGCTTTATGGCAGGAAATTGGGAAAGAAATGAATGCAAATGGTAAGTTGTTTTGTTATTGACAATTGTTTATATTGTTAATAATAAATAATTATGATTATAAAGGAGAAATGTGCCGCTGTAGATGGCTAACACTTCGGGATCGATACGGGAGGGAAGAAAGGTTAACGCCCCCTCAGGCAGCAGATTAACATTTTTTAAGCAGTGGCATTTGTTCGATTCGATGAAGTTTTTGAAGCCACACATTGTACCACGACCGTAAGTTTTAGCATATTATGTGAATATTCATATTTAGTTAAATTTGTAATAAAAAATTAAATTTACAGGGTTAGATGTTCGCCAAATTTTTGTGAAACACCATAAGTTCAGTGCTACCTGCTGTCGCTGTTCAGGCCGAATCGCAATAGCCATCACTAGCTGACGCAGTACAATTGCTGTCACAAGGACATGCGCACGGGGTACAAGTGCCATCACTATTATGGTCCTTGTCACCATTAAGCACTATCTCGGTATCGTTGCCTCCACCACCGCCTCAAAAAACCGTCACCAACTCCTTTCACGTCAACGTCGCTGCCTTCACCGTCCTGCTCTACGCAAGTGTCCACCCAAAAGGGTAGAAAACGAGTGTCATCCACTAATGAGGTTGACCAAAAAATGATGGAAGCAATTGAGGTGTTTAAAAATAGATAGTCATCCATCTAGGAATCCGAGCAACAACCAACCGCAAACCCGGCCATACAAGCCTTCAATAATTTGATGGTTTCTATGTTAAATAAAATTAGTGAAAAGAAGCAAAGCAGGATAATTAAACAAATTATGCTAGCTGCATTTGAAGTGCAACAGGAGCCGCAGTAGTTTATAGGTAGATATAAAATTAGATTTAATACAGTTATGAATTATTTTTAAACTATTAATTTAGTTTTATTTGTATGTACCTGTGTTGATTTTTGAAAAATTAAATTCATGAAGTAAGTTAGTTATTATTTCTACTAAGGTTAAACATATGGTCCTCTTGTGATAAGGTCTACATTGTTCTGGAATGGTAAAATCCTTCATTGATAAAATAGTTAGCAAGTCCTTCCCGTAAGTTAAACGCATTTATAGGACCTCTACTATCTATTATCATTTTCACGATGTCAATCACCGACATGAACAATGTTATCTCCTTCCCCTCGATCTACATAAGTATGAAGTTCTTCGGACAATACCAGCGATTGTGATCGTTCAACATTATAAAATTACATATGTGAGGCTATGCAAGTGAACACAATTTTCTGGATTACATTCAATCGTTATTCTCTAAATTCTCCATCGAGCAGTCAATATACCAAAAAAATTTTCTATGACTCTACGAGTGCGTGACAGTCGATAATTGAAAATACGCTTCGTGTGTGCTCGATTTGCTTTGGGAAACGGGCGTATTAAATTACTTCGTAATGGAAATGCAGCATCTCCAACGAAAAAGTAAGGAAAAGGTTCCGGTGACACGTTAGACAGTGGCACAGGTGGTGGTAAAGGCAGAGTGTTTAGTATTAATGCATGACCAAATGGAGTAAGTTGAAAGATTCCTGTATAAATAATAATATAATTGCATTATACTCGAATGTTACACAATTTTATAGATAGTACCTCCGTCAATTTAACTTCCATTGCTGCCAATACTAACTGCTGTGAACGTATGTATATCTCGCATCACATACAGTCATCAAAACGATGCTAAAGAATTTTTTTATAATTGTAGAACATCAATTTGGAATTGGGCGGGGGTCAGTAGGATAATCTTTTTTCAAAAAAAGTTTTTTTTGAATTTTCTGTTCCCTTATACCTTTGGAATTAATGTAGAAACCCACTTTATCATTGGAAGGTGTCGAAAAAAGCCCAATGGCGCTCGGAGTGCACACCTCAAACATTAAACGCGTTTTTCTCAAAACGCGATAACCATTCACGTACTTTTTAAGAATAAAATGGGTTTTTGTATTTCAGATGATCCAAACATGAGAAATCGTATCCGCCAGTGGAAAAACGCATCTCATTCACCCAGCCATTTCCACGACAGATGTCATCAAAATATTCCGAAAAATTTTGTTTAAGCACTCCATGTTATACCTCATGATGTGTGGAAAAAGTTCTATTCTTCTTCTACGCTACGTGGCGCCAATTGGATATTCCAAGCGAAGCCAGGTCCTTCTCCACTTGGTCCTTCCAACGAGTGGAGGTCTTCCTCTTCTTCTGCTTTCCCCGGCGGGTACTGCGTCGAATACTTTCAGAGCTGGAGTGTTTTCATCCATCCGGACAACATGAACTAGCCAGCGTAGCCGCCGTCTTTTAATTCGCTGAACTATGTAAATGTCGTCGTACATCTCGTACAGCTCATCGTTCCATCGAATGCGATATTCGCCGTGGCCAATGCGCAAAGGACCATAAATATTTCGCAGAACTTTTCTCTCGAAAACTCGCAACGACGACATCATCAAAGCCTCTGCACCATATAGCAGGATGGGAATTATGAGTGACTTATAGAGTTTGGTTTTTGTTTGTCGAGAGAGGACTTTGCTTCTCAATTGCCTACTCAGTCCGAACTAGCACCTATTGGCAAGAGTTATCCTGCGTTGGATTTCTAGGCTGACATTGTTGGTGGTGTTTACGCTGGTTCCAAGATAGACGAAATTATCTACAACTTCAAAGTTATGACTGTCAACAGTGAGGTGAGTGCCAAGTCGCGAGTGCGACGACTGTTTGTTTGATAACAGGAGATATTTCGTCTTGCCCTCGTTCACTGCCAGACCCATTTGTTTTGCTTCCTGGTCCAGTCTGGAAAAAGCAGATCTAACGGCGCGGGTGTTGAGGCAGGTCAATATCATCGGCATACGCCAGCAACTGCGCACTCTTATAGCAGATGGTACCTTCTCTTTTTAGATCTGCTGCTCGAACTATTTTCTCCAGAAGCAGGTTGAAGAAGTCGCACGATAGGGAATCGCCTTGCCTGAAACCTCGTTTAGTATCGAACGGCTCGGAGAGGTCCTTCCCGATTCTGACGGAGCTTTTGGTGTTGCTCAACGTCAGCTTACACATCCGCATTAGTTTTGCGGGGATCCAAATTCAGACATCGCGGCATAAAAGCAGCTCCTTTTCGTGCTGTCGAAAGCAGCTTTGAAATCGACAAATACGTGGTGAGTGTCGATTCTCCTTTCACGGGTCTTTTCCAAGATTTGGCGCATGGTGAATATCTGGTCGGTTGTTGATTTACCAGGTCTGAAGCCACACTGATAAGGTCCAATCAGTTTGTTGACGGTGGGCTTTAATTTTTCACACAATACGCTTATATGCGATGTTGAGGAGGCTTATCCCACGGTAGATGGCGCAGATTGTGGGGTCTCCTTTTTTATGGATTGAGCATAGCACACTTAAATTCCAATCGTTGGACATGCTTTCGTCCGACCATATTTTACAAAGAAGTTGATGCATGCTCCTTATCAGTTCTTCGCCGCCGTGTTTGAATAACGCGGCCAGCAATCCATCGGCCCCTGCCGCTTTGTTGTTCTTCAGGCGAGCAATTGCTATTCGAACTTCTTCATGGTCGGGTAATGGAACGTCTGCTCCATCGTCATCGATTGGGGAGTGGAAAAAGTTTTATTGTAGAATAAAAACTTCTATGAAAAAAATTTCAAAAAAAAACAGCCCATATTACCCAACTGACGCCTTATTTTAAAACATTGGGAGCAGTGGAAGACCAGCTGAAGTCCGAACATTCGTAGTGATAATGCTCAAATGCCATTTTATCCTTCCTCATGTTCTACACTCTGCCGATTCAACTTTCCCTTCTTTATGAAAATGTAATTTTAGAGATAAATTTTCTATGATTAGACATTGTTCAGTGGCGACGTAAACTCTAGCCCCTTCACCTAGGTTGCAGTGGTTGTAGATGTAGGAAACATTCCTGTAGTAATTTCGTGAAGCGCAACTCCACGATTGACACGACTTGGCCTGATAAAAATCTGGGTCCGTTCCGGTTACTTACACCCAAATGTCGAGGGTCCTTAGGTATGTATATTTATTGGTTTTCATATACACATATGAATACCGATCCATGCTTATCGATATAATAGTTAAAATAAATTTTTTTTTTGTATTTTGTTAAACACAGTACAACACTAAAAAACCAAATTAGTCCTAAAAAGGGTATATCAATATAACCTTTACTAATTAAATTGGTTAAGCAATATATCCTGTATTAATAATTCTATTATATCGAAGCAAAATAAAAGAAAGGAAGGGGTTTTAACGTGCTGTTATACAATGCATCGAAATAATACTTAACAATAACAGCATTGCACACCTGTCAATTTGAAAGTTTTTTTCTTGCTGGCACTGCAGATTTTGTTGATGTAGACGTCGTAACATAACGCATAGTAGACGCACACTAATTATCTCACTTATGTGTTCGTCAAAAGTTGATATACTTTATACTCCAGCTTAATCTTCTAGCCTCCTATTGCAACGTTTGTTTATCGACACAACTGATTTAAAAAAAAATTTGAAACAATTTCAAAGCATATAAAAAAAGACGTGTGGCACTCGGGGACTGCCGCGGTAAAGCTATTGCATAGCATTTTGTATCAATTTATGCAATTATAATTATTTATTTATTTTATTCATGCAGTATTTCTTTTTCTTTGATATTAATTCATGTTACACCTTTTGACCGTGGTGACCGATAAGAAAACAAATTTTTCTATTATTAATAAAATAAAAAAATAATAAATAAAATAATAATCTTCAAGCGATAAGCTTTCCAACGACACCTCATTCTTCTAAATCGGTTCATAAATGGCGGAGTTATTCGAGTTTTTACTTGGGCAACACCCCTACTGCGTAGTTATGGGTGCCTAGTACTTCACGTGAATTTACTACAGTGGTCGGCAAAAGTTAAACTGTGACTGTGTTGGTGAGCACAAGCGAACATGAGCATCCCAGTCGGAAATTGCGTGAATTGAAAAAAAAGTTATCACTTATTGCGTTTCAATGAGAACATAAAAAAAGGTATTGCATATACAGTGTACATACGTGCATAGATACAAACTTAAATAAAACATTCAAAAATTCATTTGGATTTATGTATGTTATGTAACATACATAGTTACATACATAAAAATATAATAAAAATTATAAAAATAATTTGCATTTGCCTGCTTCAAATTCCGAAAATATATGTACACGTTATGATATTTCTGTGATAAAATTATCAATAATGATATTTTTATGGGATATTCTTATTAAAAGCCTTCATATTTTCCAGTCATGACATTTGCACCATCTGTACACACTCCCGCAAATTTATTGATGTCAACAACTGAAAAAACCTTTTCGTTAACGACATCGAACAAAAGCTTTCCCGTCACATTTCCATAGAACGCTTCAAGAGAAAACAATGTTTCAGTTACTTCGCAATTTATATCTACGGTTCGATATATATATATAGCATATAGCTAATTGACAAAGATCGTTAATATCGGTGGTTTCGTCTAAGCATATAGAAAAAAGTTTGCAATCATTAATCTTTTTCAATATTGCTGATTCGATGCACATTTCTAATTCATCAGTACGTCGCGCTACAGTTCGTGGGGATAAAGGAATAGTTTCAAATAATTCTATATTATGTTCCAATTTTTGTAAAATTTTTGTACACATTTGTTTAACAAATACCCCATCAGCAAAATATCTGCCTTGTTTTACAATATCAAAGCTAATTAAGCATGAAATTTCTGTTTTTAATTTTTTATTTGAACAGCCTATATCCTCCAAACCCTCGGTTTCCGTTAACCACCCTTTAATTCTTTGCAAACAAATTTTTCTTTCTTTATTAAAAAGACGTTGTCTTTCTTCTTCATTCCGTTTTTTTTTAAATCATTGTGAAAATATTCGAAATGTCTTTTCAAAGCATAATTTCTGGTTTGTCTTTTTAATGTCTAAGCACGATGTTGATTCGTTGCTGTCTCGCCAACGACTAAAGGCCTAAAGGGCTAACTATAATGTGAATAAGCTAGCTTAAGCCAGCGTAAGCAACTGTCCGAATACACACAAATTGTATGTTGCAACTATAATGTGCATAACATCAAGTTTCGTTAAGTTTTGTCAAACGTCATTTGCTTAAGCAAAATGCGAAACTGATCGCATGTTCCGTACGGAATCAGCTGTTTTCTATTTTTGTCAATAGATACATCGTTTTGAAGAAGAAGAAGAAGAACGACGAATGTTTTGTACAAAATTTAATGGAAAATATTGAAAAAGGAAATGTTTTTACGACAAACAATATGCCTTTTCTTTCAATCGGGTGTATATAAAAAAATCTATATGATCAGTCCTCTTCATTTCTAGGAATCGTACAAAAAAACTATCCTACTTTCTTCCTGTTTATTTCCCTCACTGAACATGACCGAACTCTATTTTTTAATTTCACTAATTTCTGTCAATATGCGTATTCCTTCTAAAACAGAAGTAAGCATTTTAATTGTTTTTAAATATTTTAATATTCTGTTAATTTTTGCAAAATGCAAACTAAACAAAACCAAAACACAAGTTGTTTTTGACACTTTCTTCTTATGCATTTAAGCACATTATAGTCATTCAAAAGTCTACTCTCCATTCGTTATGCATTTGACAGGCTTTTCGTTCATTTTTTGACAGTAACATACGGCAGCTTATGCATATTATAGTTAGGCCTTAAACCATAGAGCGTAAGAATACGTGTGAAGTGAGAGGGCACAATTGTGCTATGAAATGCCGACCACTGATTTACTACGATTTTTACGCAGCATTTATTTCTTCGCGATACACAGCACCACCTGTGTGCGACATTTTACAGAAAATATTTTGCTTATGAGTCATCCTGCATCCAGGCACTACCGTCTTTGTGGTATGCCACATTTTGCGGGGCAACAATTTAATATTTATTGATAAACAGCGTCACCTGTGTGCAACATATCGCGGAAAATATTTTTCCTAATAAGTCATCCTGTATGCACATATTTCCTTTACGGTAGCGCCTTTGTGGTATGCAACATTTTTCGTCACCGCAATTTGTTTTTCACGAGCGTGAGGTTTTTTCGTTACAGAATTTCTGGATTCGGTCCACGCGCTCAGAAGCCCGCGATAGAAGCTATGCAATAGCTTAAAAGAAACAAGATAAGTAACGGGTGATTTTTTTGAGGTTAGGATTTTCATGCATTAGTATTTGACAGATCACGTGGGATTTCAGACATGGTGTCAAAGAGAAAGATGCTCAGTATGCTTTGACATTTCATCATGAATAGACTTACTAACGAGCAACGCTTGCAAATCATTGAATTTTATTACCAAAATCAGTGTTCGGTTCGAAATGTGTTTCGCGCTTTACACAACTTATTTTATCGACAAATTTTGTTCAGCGATGAGGCTCATTTCTGGTTGAATGGCTACGTAAATAAGCAAAATTGCCGCATTTGGGGTGAAGAGCAACCAGAAGCCGTTCAAGAACTGCCCATCCCGAAAAATGCACTGTTTGGTGTGGTTTGTACGCTGGTGGAATCATTGGACCGTATTTTTTCAAAGATGCTGTTGGACGCAACGTTACGGTGAATGGCGATCGCTATCGTTCGATGCTAACAAACTTTTTGTTGCCAAAAATGGAAGAACTGAACTTGGTTGACATGTGGTTTCAACAAGATGGCGCTACATGCCACACAGCTCGCGATTCTATGGCCATTTTGAGGGAAAACTTCGGACAACAATTCATCTCAAGAAATGGACCCGTAAGTTGGCCACCAAGATCATGCGATTTAACGCCTTTAGACTATTTTTTGTGGGGCTACGTCAAGTCTAAAGTCTACAGAAATAAGCCAGCAACTATTCCAGCTTTGGAAGACAACATTTCCGAAGAAATTCGGGCTATTCCGGCCGAAATGCTCGAAAAAGTTGCCCAAAATTGGACTTTCCGAATGGACCACCTAAGACGCAGCCGCGGTCAACATTTAAATGAAATTATCTTCAAAAAGTAAATGTCATGAACCAATCTAACGTTTCAAATAAAGAACCGATGAGATTTTGCAAATTTTATGCGTTTTTTTTTTTTAAAAAGTTATCAAGCTCTTAAAAAATCACCCTTTATAAGTTATAATTCCACTACTAATGCTTGATTATTAAAAATTATATATAACCTAAAATGTATATAACTTAAAAACAAATTTAATTTTAAATAAGTAATAACTAAATAACGAAAAAAAAAAAACAAAAAAACGGAAGAACTCAGATTTTATAAAGGATTAATTTGTTTTATTAATTTCACAAGCAGAAAGCAATTTGTGCAGTTTGCGCCAAATTTTCAGGAATATTTTTATCGAAAATGATATAGTAATGCTCAAGAATTTACCTTTGCGGCTGCGTAACAGAACATGATGGTATTTGACCCTGATGTGTTATTTGGTGGTACGACTTCGCGATTTCGTACAAATTCGCAAAGATTTTGACCAATTTTGCAACCTTTTTAAGACGTCAAAAATAAAAACATCTGAAAATAAAAATGTATGTGGAACGTTACGTCTTCTTTACGATAAGAAAAAAACTTGGCCAGGATTTAGAATAGCATCCCCCGATTTTTGTGTTAAAATAGGTACGTACGAATAGAGGAGGTCCTCCAGATAAAGAATATGTATATATGTATATATATAACTTTCTATAGATATACAGTTTGTCAAGTAATTCTTTGCAAAATTGGAAACGTCATTGAAATAAATTTTCAAGTTTATTTTTCTTAAGAAAAAATGGATTTATTTCAGTTTTTTCTTTTAAATTATAATAAGAGGGACTATTAGCTACAATTATAATTAAAAAAAAAACTTATTTCAGCATAAAACATAAAAACAAAACAACAAAAACAAAAAGTATGCAAATATTAGGCTGTCAATTTATTCTTTGCAAAATGCAAACAGAAGCTAAAGTGAGACACAAAACAAAGCAACGGTAAATCAAGTTCGAGGAAAATCAACACGTGCGTCTAGAATATGTTCTTATGACTCGTTTTATTACGCGCACAAGTGTTCGCAATACGGTATTAAAACAATGCCTGGTAAACGAGTTGGTGAAAATGTAATACAGTTGGTTTATTACAACTATTATAAGTGTAAATCGGCAAGAGAATTAGCTGATATGCTTAATATTAAATTAAGGACAGTATATAACATCATAAATCGGGCAGAAAAAGAAAATCGGCTGCATTTGAACAATTCTGGAGGGAGACCAACAAAACTTACCAGACGTCATCACTCAAAAATGTTGTAAACGATTAGCGATAATCCGCAAACAACACTAAGTCAATTGGCATTGGAACTAAAAATGGCTGCAATGCAATAGTTAGCCATGAGACCATAAGAAAAGTTCTCAACATGAACAAGTACTCATCACACGTAGCTAGAAAGAAACCTATGCTTTCTGCGATCAACATCGATAGGCGGCTAAACTTTTCTATGGCCAATGTTAACAAGCCGGCGGAGTACTGGAACGACGTTATTTTTTGTGATGAAACTAAAATAATGTTGTACTATCATGACGGACCCAGCAAAGTGTGGAGAAAGCCCAAAACACCCCTTAATCAAAAAAGTATCGTACCAACAGTAAAGTTTGGCAAACTTTCCGTAATGGTTTGGGGATGTATTTCATCCAAAGGCGTGGAGAGCTTCGTATATTTAATGATGTAATGACCAAAGAATTTTTTTTGGACATTTTAAAAAATGAATTAACAAAAAGCGTCTTGGATGTTGGGTTCGTTAGCCCTCATAATCCAAATAAACTGCAATATAAACTCTATCAGGACAACGACCCCAAACACAAATCGCTACTTTGCAGGACCTGGCTGCTGTATAACTGCAGCAAAGTGATCGACACTCATGCACAGAGTCCTGACATAAACCCTATCGAAAATGTGTGGTCTTTATTAAAGAAGAAGGTGGCTAAACGGGGACCAACAAATAAAAACGCCTTAATAAAAGCAATTAAAGAGGAATGGAAGAAAATACCGGAGTATTACGACATAAATGGTCTTATACATTCCATGCCTCGTCGCCTGAATGTGGTCTTGGATGCCAAGGGACGCCACACCAAATATTAGAACCATAAATGTTATCTATATATATAAAATTAAGTGGCAAAACTTCCTGTTCGCATACTCCTCCTAGACGGCTTGCCCGATTTCAATGAAATTTTCAGGGGTGATTGGGGTCCGTTTGGAGAGTGCACATAAGAAATTTAATGGGTGTATCATTGCACGTTTTGCAAAAAAAAAAAAAATGATACATCCCGCCTATACAAATTCTCCTGAAATAATGTTTTGCCGATAGATTGGCAGTCCTGTCAAATGCCTTTTACTAATAAACAGAAACAACTGGCAGATGTTTACAATTAATAAAAAAAAACACTGACATCGCATGTTGATCGTTTTTTCCTGAATTGATTCGATTGTTCAAAATCGCATTGGACCGCATGCCGTCTGATAACCATCGAATCGTCATCAGAGCAGACAAAATGCCGATGGGGCAGCATGTCAGACGATTCAACGCACCAACAATCGATGAGTTGGTAATCGTCATTGTTGGTGAACAGTTTGAATCGCGAGATATTGTACTGCACCGTAGAAACGAACAACTTCAGCGTGTTTCCGAGCTACACCGTAGTTATAATGCATTACAGTATCCGATATTATTCTGGAGAGGTGATGACGGCTATCACATCAATATGCGATTGATAAATCGAAGAAATGTTACTACCGATTCAATATTTTGTGTATTGTTCATTTATAGCCAAAGAAACACCAAAAAAACTCAGTGCAAGAAGACAACTACATCCTGAAATGTCGCAAGCTTTTCCATCAGTATTTAGTTGATATGTATGCGAAGATCGAGACCGAACGTGTCCACTTTATTCGATTCAACCAAGCGAAATTGCGTTCTGAAGAGTACATCCATTTGAGAGATGCCGTGATGAATGATGCAAATGTGAATAGCATTGGACGTCTGACAATATTGCCAGCCACATACATCGGCAGTCCGCGCCATATGCACGAGTATACGCAAGATCCGATGTCGTATGTGTGCCATTACGGCAGTCCGGATCTGTTCATAACGTTCACGTGCAATCCCAAGTGGAATGACATCAAATGCCATTTGTTCCCCGGTCAATCAACAACTGATCGTCACGACTTAACAGCACGTCTATTCAGGAAAAAGCAAAAAGCAATGATGGATTTAATTGTGAAACTTCGTGTTTTTGGAGAAGTTCGATGCTGGATGTACTCGATCAAATGGCAGAAAAGAGGATTACCGCATGCACACATCTTGATTTGGTTAGTTCGAAAAAATACGACCAGATCAGATTGATAAAGTCATCTCAGCGGAAATTTCAGATGAAGCAATCGACCCACAATTGTTCAACGTTGTAACAAAAAACATGATCCACGGCCCTTGCGGCGCTATTAATCCAACGTCACCATGCATGATTGACAATAAGTGTTCAAAGCGCTATCCTAGAGCTTTAGTTGATGATACAATCACTGGAAATGACGGATATCCATTATATCGGCGTCGATCCGCTGAAGATGGCGCTAATTCAACGGTCATAAAAGTTCGGAATCAAGACGTTGATGCACATCAATGTAGAATATTGCAACTCTGTCAAATCGATCAAATACATCTGCAAATACGTAAATAAAGGCAGTGATATAGCAGTTTTCGGAGTGGTTATCAGAGAATAGATGAAATTCAGCAATACCAAATGGGCCGTTATATAAGCAGCAATGAAGCGGTATGGCGCATTTTATCGTTCCCAATACATGACCGGCATCCCGTTGTTCTTCATTTGGCAGTTCATCTCGAAAATGGTCAACGCGTTTACTTCACTGCAGACAATGTACAACAGAGCGCAGCACGACCACCGCGGACAACACTAACTACCTTTTTCGAGTTGTGTGAAAACGATGAATTTGCAAGAACATCGCTATATTCCGAAATACCACAATATTTCACTTGGAATCCATCATCGAAAACATTTCAACGACGAAAGCAAGGGGAGCGTGTTGACGGTTATCCAAATGTCCGTAAAACCGATGCCATAGGACGCATTTACACCATCCATCCGAACAACGCCGAATGTTTATATTTGCGTCTACTATTAGTCAACGTGCGCGGACCAAGATCATTTGATGATTTGAAAACTGTTAACGGTCAGTTGTGTGCGACGTATCGTGAAGCATGTCAGCGATTGCATTTGTTAGAAGATGATATGCATTGGGACACCGCACTTCATGACGCATCACTCACATCTCATCCAAAACAAATACGCGTACTATTCGCCATAATAATATCTACATGCCTTCCGTCAAATCCGCAAGAACTGTGGAATAAGTACAAAGCCTGCATGACCGAGGACTTATTAATTATGGCGCGTAATCGAGCAGACTTGCTATATACATACATTACAAATGTATAATGATGCTTTGATATTGGTTGAAGATCTGTGCCTTACAATTGCGAATAAGGCATTAGCGCAACTTGGCATAACTGCGCCCAATCGTTCAGTGATGGATATGCTTGACCATGAGCTTCAACGTGAACAACAATACGATTGCAATGAATTGCGTGCTTTCATACAAGCTATCATTACCAAATTGAATATTCAGCAGAAAAATGCTTATGATAAGATTACACGAGCGGTTGACAATAACGCCGGTGGATTCTACTTTCCGGATGCGCCCGGTGGTACAGGGAAAACGTTTGTGATCTCTTTGATTCTTGCAACTATACGGTCACAGCAGAAAATTGCGCTGGCAATTGCTTCGTCAGGCATCGCTGCTACTCTACTTGATGGCGGCCGAACAGCACATTCTGCATTGAAATTACCGTTGAACATCCAAGTCGTTGAAACACCAACGTGCAACATATCGAGGAATTCAGCAATGGCAAAAGTTTTGCGAGGAGCTGGAATAGTTCTATGGGATGAGTGCCCAATGGCTAACAAAAAGTCATTACAAGCATTCAATAGAACAATGCAAGATTTACGACAAAAGCAACAACTTTTTGGTGGAGCATTAGTCTTATTATCCGGCGATTTTCGGCAAATTTTGCCAGTCATTCCTCGATCAACTCCTGCCGACGAAATAAACGCATGTTTAAAATCGTCAGTTTTATGGAGACATGTTCAAAGGCTGACTCTTGCCATCAACATGCGAGTCCAATTGCAAAATGATCGATCCGTAGCGGCGTTTTCGAAGCAGTTGTTGGACATTGGCGAAGGCAAAATACCAATCGATGATACCAGTTTGATCACATTGCCGAACAACTTAGGTACACTTTTACAATCGAAAGAAGAATTGATTGAAAGTGTATTTCCGAATATTGTTGTACACGTCAACGAAATCAATTTTGCCATTCACGAAAAACTGCCAGGAGAAGCTACAACATATACATCGATTGAATAGTGTTTTGAATCAAGATGAAGTAGTCAATTATCCAACTGAATTCTTTGGATCCCCCCGGTCTGCCACCGCATCGTTTGGTCCTGAAAGTCGGTTCACCCATTATACTTCTACGAAATCTGAAGCCACCGACTTTGTGTAACGGCACAAGACTTTCAGTCAAAAAATTGTGGCAAATTTGGTTGAAGCAACAATACTAAATGGCAAGGAGCAGGTGAAGTTGTACTCTTACCACGCATTCCCATTATTCCAACGGACATGCCGTTTGAATTTAGCGCTTGCAGTTCCCAGTACGTCTTGCCTTTGCGATGAATATCAACAAATCGCAAGGGCAAACGTTTCAAGTGTGCGACGTCAATTTGGAAGAACCGTGCTTCTCCCACGGCCAATTGTTCGTCACATGCTCGAGAGTAGGAACACCAAGGTGCTTATTCATTTACGCGCCAGGTGGACAAACCAAAAATGTTGTATACCAATATGTTTTACAAATGTTTTATAAATAAATAACAGTTTTACAACAATAAATAAAACACAAAGTAAAAACCCTTAAGAGTTTTAATCGATTTAGGTGTAGCGAAGTGCACAGGGTAACAGCTAGTAGTTTATAAGTTTTCGTTACAAGTTTAACCAATGTTTACATTTTGCAAAGAATTAATTGACAGCCTAATATTTGCACTAACACTTCACTAATTCGTTTTTAACCATTTATTTTATATTGGATAGTGCAAAAATAACTTGTATTCAATATTTAACTTTTGTTCAATTATTTTTGTTCACACAATAACAAAAGAGTTGCATTCTAACTAATACATAATAATTTTTACCTTACGTATGTACATATTTTACAGAAGAAACAAAAGAAATAAAGAAAACAAATAATACCCAATGACAGGAAATAAATAACACATTAGGTTTTCGCATAAAATTCTTTTCTGCATTGGGGGCCTTTGGTCGCGCTTCAAAAAAATAGCCTGCACCTGGACGTCTTCAATACTTTCGCGTTGAATTCCTTTCTTCACTGGGGGCCTTCGGCCGCGCTTCAAAAAAAAAAAACTCTGGTCGGACCAACGCCTGGGCGCTCAGTTCTTTTACGTTGAACTCCTTTTTGCGTTGGCAGCCTTCGGCCGAGCTTTAAAAAAAAATAACCCTGGCCGTTCTAACACCGGGGCTTAGCAAGATAATGAAAATTCTGAAAGATTTTACATTACTTATCACAAGATTATGAATTTTGTATTGCCGGCATAATCATTCTTTTTATTCCATTACAAAATTTGTTGCTTGTTTTCAACCATTTTGTATGATTAAATGGATTTCAACTAAAGTTTAATATAGAATTAAATTTTTTTTTACACTATTTAATACAAATGGTTAGAAACGAATTAGTGAAATGTTAGTGGATAGAAAAGCTAAAAATATAACAGTAAATTGGGAAACACACGTTTTAAATAGTTCAATTTTTGAACCTGGATCCGTACATACCCATTTTAACCCCGAAATCGGGGGATGCTATTCTATATCCCAGCCGTATTTTATTGAAGTGAGAAAATTTCACATTATAAGTAAAAGTTTGTTTATTTTGCAAATAATACAATTTGGGAATTTTCAAAAGCAAAATCTATTTTGCTTTAATAATGACAGAAATATAAATAATTGCAGCCAACACTATTGCGTCCCTTTTGAACAATTTCTGTGCAATTATATGTTATTGTTGTATAGTAGTTATTACATAACGTAATCATTATCCAATCCTCGATCGACAGTTTTAAATGAGCCACGGCCTACTTCCTTGTCGTACTTAAGGGGGTATTCTACTCTAGAAATCAAATTTTGGGCAGTTTTTGAATTTCATTTAAAAAAAAAACACAAATATTTTTATTATCCATTTTTTTATGGTGTTTTTATTTATATCTTTTTAATACAGAAAAAAAATTTACAAAAAAATATTAAAAATTAAAATAATTAGAAAAAAAAATCAAAATAAATTCTTAATCAGTAAGGATGTTGTTATAGCCTCTACCTCAGGGAGCAAGAAAATTTTTTTTTTTGAAAAATGGCGACTGCCTGAAAATAAAAATCATTTTTTACGTGTTTTTTGAAGTTCCTGAATTTTTTTTAAATATTAAAAACAAAGGATTAAGGATTATATAAAGATAAAGGATTATATAGAGATGGTTCACACAAAATTTCAAGTAAATCGGTTGTATAGAACTTGAGATAATGCCGGTACCGTGTGGAAAAAAGTAGTTTCGAGAAAAACGCGTTTAAAAACGTGAGTCTACTTACCTACCGGGCTAGGTACTGCGTCACTAAAGTAACTGTAGCTCTTAAAATAATTTTAATTTTTAAAAATCCTTTGGAGGATATGTTCTTAAGGGTCTTTAAATATATGAAAGAATTTAATTTTTCGAAATTCTAGAGTAGAATACCCCCTTAAAAAACGTCCGCACGGTGACATAGCAACTGGTTCATCGTCGTCATCCTTGCAAGAATTTTTCGAAGAGGATATAGTCGATTGGGTAGAAGTTGTAGTTTTGGAATTGCTTGAAGATACCACTTCCGTCGTGATTGGTGTATTGACTACAACTGGGACTATTTCTTCAAAACTGCCACGTCCAGCGTTTTTTAATGCAGTCTTTTGTAGAATACTTCTTTCGGTAATGTGTTCCTCAATTTTTTCTTTTACTTTAAACCTTACACGCTTTCCGGTACAAGTTGTTACAACAGTATTTACTTGAAGTGCATGTGGTCTATTATTTCGTCTTTTTTTATATTATGGGGCGTGGTTATTTTAGAGGATGGGGTCATGTGTAGAAGTTCACGCAAGTGAGGGGAGTTCTGTGATCGCCATTCGCGATTCTTTTACATATGGCTCAAGCAGCTCACGACTTCCGGTCTTTAACCAAGTATCCTCTACGTAGCCTAAGAACATCCGTTTGAAGGCGAGCTAAAGTGAGAAGGCGAAATATCCCCTACATAGGGTTGCGCGCTGGGTTTGGGACCCGCTACGTAAAAAAAAACACCCAACGAAAACTAACAACCATAGATGAGAGACCCCTCTTTTGATGACGACCATGGCAAACGAAACAAGGATTATGATTTGAGGGCATACACCTGGAATGTCCGACCCCTTAATTAGGACGATGTGACCAAAGATGCCTTTTATGAGTGCTTGGCGACTTTAACGCCAGGGTGGGCAAAGCAGGTATCTTTGCCACTACGGTCGGTAAATTCAGCCTCCACGAGGAAACAGCCCCAAATGGGTTGAGGCTGATCGACTTCGCCGGGGCCCGAAATATGGTTATATGTAGTACTAGATTCCAGCATAAGAAGATTCATCAAGCTACCTGGCAGTCTCCGGATCGAAAAACCACCAACCAGATCGATCATGTTGTGATAGACGGAAGACACGTCTCCAGCGTTTTAGATGTGCGTGCGCTCTGAGGTCTTAACATCGACTCGGAGCACTATATTGTTGCTGCCAAGATTCGCTCCCGCCTCTGTGCAGCAAAAAACGCACGCCAACAAACACAAGGAAGGTTCGACGTCGAGAAGCTGCAATCACAACAGACAGCCAAACGATTTTCCACTCGGCTTGCACTCCTGCTCTCTGAGAGCACTCATCAACAATTCGGTATAAGGGAACTGTGGGACGGCATTTCAAACTCCTTACGTACAGCTGCAACCGAAACCATTGGTTTTCGGAAAGTGCAAAAGAACAGCTGGTACGACGAGGAGTGCCGTGTTGCAGTGGAGAGAATAAAGGCTGCCTACCTCGCAACGTTACGATCGACAACAACACGTGCGGGATGGGATAGATACCGAGAGTTGAAGAGGGAAGCGAGACGCATTTGTAGACAGAAAAGGAAAGAGGCCGTAATGCGTGAGTACGAAGAGCTTGATAAGCTGGCCGACAGGGGTAATGCTCGAAAATTCTACGAAAAGATGCGGCGATTTACAGAAGGTTTCAAGACCGGAGCATACTTTTGTAGAACCCCCAAAGGTGATATAGTCATCGATGCCCAAAGCATACTTAAATTATGGAGGGAACACTTCTCCAGCCTGCTGAATGGCAGTCAACGTACAACACCAGGAGAAGGCGAACCCTATTGCCCGACCATGAAGAAGTTCGAATAGCAATTACCCGCCTGAAGAACAACAAAGCGGCGGGGGCCGATGGATTGCCGGCCGAGCTATTCAAACACGGCGACGAAGAACTGATAAGGAGCATGCATCAGCTTCTTTGCAAAAAATGGTCGGACGAAAACATGCCCAACGATTGGAATTTAAGTGTGCTATGCCCAATCCATAAGAAAGGAGACCTCACAATCTGCGCCAACTACCGTGGGATAAGCCTCCTCAACGTCGCGTACAAGGTTCTATCGAGCGTATTGTGTGAAAGATTAAAGCCCACCGTCAACAAACTGATTGGACCCTATCAGTGTGGCTTTAGACCTGGAAAATCAACAACCGACCAGATATTCACCATGCGCCAAATTTTGGAAAAGACCCGTGAAAGGAGAATCGACACGCACCACCTATTCGTCGATTTCAAAGCTGCTTTCGACAGCACGAAAAGGAGTTGCCTCTATGCCATGATGTCTGAATTTGGTATCCCCGCAAAACTAATACGGCTGTGTAAACTGACGTTGAGCAGCACCAAAAGCTCCATCAGGATCGGGAAGGACCTCTCCGAGCCGTTCAATACCAAACGAGGTTTCAGACAAGGCGACTCCCTATCGTGCGACTTTTTCAATCTGCTGCTGGAGAAAATTATTCGAGCTGCAGAACTTAATCGAGCAGGTACAATCTTTTATAAGAGTGTACAGCTGCTGGCGAATGCCGATGATACGAGTATTGATATCATCGGCCTCAACGCCCGCGCCGTTAATTCTGCTTTCTCCAGACTGAACAAGGAAGCAACGCAAATGGGTCTGGCAGTGAACGAGGGCAAGACGAAATATCTTCTGTTATCAAACAAACAGTCGTCGCACTCGCGACTTGGCTCTCACGTCACTGTTGACAGTCATAACTTTGAAGTTGTAGATAATTTCGTCTACCTTGGAACCAGCATTAACACCACCAACAATGTCAGCCTGGAAATCCAACGCAGGATTACTCTTGCCAACAGGTGCTACTTCGGACTGAGTAGGCAATTGAAAAGTAAAGTCCTCTCTCGACGAACAAAAGCCAAACTCTATAAGTCGCTCATAATTCCCGTCGTGCTATATGGTGCAGAGGCTTGGACGATGACAACAATCGATGAATCGACCTTACAAGTTTTCGAGAGAAAAGTTCTGCGAAAGATTTATGGTCCTTTGTGCATTGGCCACGGAGAATATCGCATTCGATGGAACGATGAGCTGCACGAGATATACGACGACAATGACATAGTTCAGCGAATTAAAAGACAGCGGCTACGCTGGCTAGGTCATGTTGTCCGGATGGATAAAAACACTCCAGCTCTGAAAGTATTCGACGCAGTACCCGCCGCGGGAAGCAGAGGAAAAGGAAGACCTCCACTCCGTTGGAAGGACCAAGTGGAGAAGGACCTGGCTTCGCTTGGAATATCCAATTGGCGCCACGTAGCGAAGAGAAGAAACGACTGGCGCGCTGTTGTTGACTCGGTTATAATCGCGTAATCGGTGTCTACGCCAGTAAAGAAAAAGAAGAATGATGATGTGAATAGTAAGTTGAATATTCACGTACATACCCTAAGTTACCAGTGAGTTCACAGTGACGTCGATAATTGCCTGGTTTTTTTATAGAACTTTTTGTTTTTAATGTTGAATTCTGTGATGTAATTAATGATTGTTTCGTTGTTGATTTTTTGATATCAACTTTCATACTAATACTTGTACCGCTTTCAGTCGTTGAACTCCTTACAGAAATTGAAAAAGATTTTGGTAAATCAACAAAACCGTAGTAAACGTTAATTCGAGTTCTTTACAATGCAATGAATAAATTGGTCATTTAAACATGCAACAGCTTGATACTACAAATATACAAATATTGTAGTTAATATCTTAAAGATCACATGACATGAAGATTTTTTTTTATTTTGGTAATACGTTGCAACTAGTTCAAATAAAAGAAAGGGCTAACAAGCAACTTGAATATGACTTAAACATATAATTACAAAATGACAAAACTACTATGAGAGTATTGGCTAATTTAAAAGATCGCTGAGTTTGAGGCGTTTGAGTCGTCTTGGTGGACCATCTCCAGAAGTTAACATAGCTACTTCTTCGTTACAATGCTGTAGCAATCTTGCACTATGTCCTGTTGCAATTTTTAATATTTCTGCGTTAACCGAGTTTACGCCTAGATCACGCTCTATATCAGCACATCTACAATACCAAGGCGTTTTGACAATTAGTCTTAGTACTTTGTTTTGGAATTGTTGGATGACTTTCTTATTGTTTGCGTTAGTACATCCCATATCGGTCGGATTATTTGTTTATAGATAAGTAACTTATTTTCGATGGATAACACTGATTTGTTACCGATTAACCAATTGTAATTTTTGAGTCGCATGTCCAGCTCCTTACGTTTGTTTTTTACGTGAACTTTCCACCGTAGCTTAGTGTCAAGCGTCATTCCTAAGTATTTAGCGGAATTAAAGTACGGTATTCGAGCACCGCCTATGAAAATTGGTAAGTACTGTATCTTGTTGTATGTGAAAACAATGTGAACAGACTTAGCTTCATTCAGCTTTATCTGCCATTTCTTTGCCCAATGTACCACTTTATTTACAGCTTTTTGGATATTATTAGTGGACTCGTGTTCACTACTACCAACAGCAAGCAACGCGGTATCATCTGCAAATGTGGCTGTTGTAGAATTGCAGTCTATTGGCAGGTCGTGCGTGAATAGAATATAAAGAAGAGGGCCCAACACACAACCTTTTGGAACTCCTGCTTTTATTCCCTAAGATCAGAATATTTGTCTCCTTGTTTAACGCGAAAGTAGCGATCAGATAAATACGATTTTATGATGTCATAATACTGTTTCGATAATATTAGTTTCAGTTTCGAAAGCAGTTCTTTGTGACAAACTTTATCGAACGCTTTTGCAACATCCAAAAACACGGCAGAACAGAATTTTTTTTCCTCAAAGGCTTTTTCAATAATGTGTGTTATCCTGTGGATTTGATCAATCGTAGAATGGTTGGCTCGAAACCCAAATTGATGCGCTGGAATTATGGTTTTTCGTTCAATGATTTTATTGATACGTTTTATGAGAATTTTCTCAAATAGCTTCGATATTATCGGTAGAATGGATATGGGCCTGTAAGAAGATACATACATCATACCCTGGTTTTCCTGGCTTTGGAATCATGATAATTTCAGCAATTTTCCAATAAGTTGGCACGTATTTAAGATGAAAAGCTGCGTTAATAATGTCGATAATTTTTATTATACTTATTTGAGGAAGCTGTTTTAGGACCTCGGCAGTAATCAGGTCGTAACCGGGAGATTTTTTGTTTTTAAGATTTTTGATTTCCTCACTTAGCTCACTACTTGTGCAACATGGGATTTTTTCGTTTTCTTGACTGGAAGCAGTAGGATAATCAACGTGTGTTTCATATGGGGAGAATATTTTGGCTAAATAATCCGAAAATACTTCTGCTTTTTTTGAATCGTCTCTGGCCCAGCTATCAGCACTTATTTTAATAGGACATATTTGAGTTTCTGGTGTTTGTAGTCTTTTACAGCGTTTCCAAAGAGAGTAGTCGGAATTTTTTTCATTTTCGGGAACGAAGATATTTTGTGAAACTTTCATTTTTAAACCTCTTAATTTTCCGATTAAGATCTTTAGATACTTTATTTAAAATAGATTTATCAGCTGGGCAACGAGTTTGATGCCACTTATGTACGTCGTAGCTTTCTCTTTAATTTGATTGTTTCCCTTATATCATTAGGATATTGAGAGTTGACAGCAATTTTCTTTAATTCCGGTGTACTTTTCCAAGCTGCGTGTTGTATACTTGTTGTAAAGTGTAAAATTTCAGATTCCAATTGGTCTATATTTAATATAGAGTGATATTTACTTTCGTAACATTCCATCCTTGTTCTAAAATATTCCCAATTTGTACGTTTATTATACAAGGCCGCTGTTTTGTCTTTAAAGATGACGGTTTCACTATAGCTTAAATAGATTGGGGAATGATCCGAGTTAAAATCACAACCCTGATTGATCGTAAATAGTTCCGGGATATTTTGCCGACAATGAAAAAATCTATCAGGTCTGGAATCTTTTGATTATCTGATTGCCAATATGATGGTAAGTTCGTCGAGAATGCGTAACTTCCGGTTGACTGCAGTGCTTTATAGAGTTCTCTCCCCTTTGTAGTCGTAACCCTTGAGCCCCAGTGCGTTTTCTTTGCGTTGAAATCTCCACCCATTATGAATATATACCTGTGTCTGTTTATTAAGTGTTGGTACTCTTCAAATGTCTCCGATACCATACATACGTCACCATTTTCTGAGTTCAGTACAATTTCGATTTCATTCTTATGATATGATGATGTTAATCCATTTGAGTTCCATAGAAGAATTTTTATAGATTTAGACATCTTTGGTATTAAAAAGATATTTTTCAAGCTTGCTTAAGCGATTTTGTAAGGAAGTGTTGAATTCCTCTTGTTTATTAAGTTTCGGTAAGATCTGTGATAAAATGCTGTTATTACATATATTATCATTATTATTTGTTTTTAGAATATGAGCAGAGTAAATTTTTTTGAAGTTTCAGCTGTAATTTTTGGATCTTCTTGTTGTTGATGTTCATTGTTTTTTATTCTAAAGTCTACAGGACCTTCTCCTTTTTGGGCTAGACCATTATCTTTTTTGTGGCTAATTGCGTTAGCTCGTATTTTCTGTAATTATTTGGCAAAAAGGCACCCTCGATAGTTGGCTGGATGTGCTTCCCCACAGTTACAGCATTTAGGCTGCTGGTTTTCTGGTTTCGAACACTCAGATGTTTTATGCTTACCGGCGCACTTAACGCATCTTGGTTGTTTGCCACAGTAGTTGTGTGTGGCCAAATGACTGGCAATATTTGCATTGTGGTATCATCTTCGGCAGTTTTACCGGTTCAATAGAAACAATTGAATTTAATATAATTTTAGTTTCGTAAATCTTTTTTATGTTCTCCATGGGATCGAATGTTACCAAAAACATGTCGAGGGGAGTTTTAGTTTTCCATTGAAGACGATAGACAGCACTCAGTGCATTTAATCCTTACTCTTTTAAGTCATCAATAATCGATTTTGGATCATAAGAATTGTGGAAATTTTTTACAACAACTCTAATTGGCCGCGTTTGCTTATTCTCAAAGCTCTACCAAGATATATTTCTACACGAACGTGCTTTCGATATGCATCTATAGTCCTCTACGGAGAAAGTATTTACTTTATATATTCCATTATTCAAAAGTTTAATAGTAAAATTGTTTTTTGCTTCTGATTTTGCAACAGCATATAGTTGCTGGTAATTATTGCCTTTGGCATCTCCAGACGCTATAGTTGGTGGAGGCCGCGTACTAGTTTTTGAGGTAAGCGGTTTTGATATGGCGTTATTTGCTTTTTCCTGAAGATTAGGAGAATACTCCGCTTTTCGTTTTTTAGCTGGTCTTTTTTTTAGAATCCATTCCGTTTCTCTAGCTAATTCTTCCTCATCCGTTGAGAATTCGACTTTATTTTCCAACTTCTGGATTTTCTTCACATCAGTGGACTTAAGCTTTATATTTTCGGCTTTTAAAGTATTTACTTCGATTGAGAGTTTTTTACACATTTCTTCCATTTCCTCTAGCTTTTTTGTTAGTTCTTCTATTGTGATATCTTTTTTGGCAGTTTTACTTAATTTACCCCCTCCTGGAGGTGGTGTCTTGATAATTGGCATAATTGGTTTGAAAATTTGCTTATAATTATATTCATATAAACAATTAAAGATATAAATCAGCCTCGACCAGCTCCTACTATTTTTAGTCTTCGTTTTTTCACACCAACATGCCTGAAGCTTCGCAGCAGAACAAGCGAAAACAAATCAGTTGCTGTCTGAATTTTGAACAAGCAACATCTTACTCGTTCGCTAAAGCAAATCAGACACTCGCTACGGCAAAATTTGTTCTTGCACTGAGCAAAAAAATTTATCAATTTTTTATGTATGAAAATGAAAATAATCTTGCGCAATGTATGTTGTGCAAGAGTACTTTTTAGAGTAAGCGTCTTTTCAATTTAGAAAAGCATTTTTTAAATTCTCATAAAGATATTTCTAATCTTGAAATTTCCGAAAGAGAAAACAAATTAGCGAATTAAAAAAAATGAACATTTACAAAGCAGTTGATACTGAAGAAAAGGGTAAACAAAGAAAAAGGCGTCGTTTATAGTTGCTCTTTATTTAGCGGAAAAAGGACACCCATTTGATGATGGCTTTTTTTTTTAATTTGGCCCTGAATTTTTTAGTTGTTTTGCAAGCAAAGGTTATGATGCCTGTCGGATATTAGAATCTGTCCCTTTGTCCCGCCCCACGCTAGTCCGTCGAACAGAACAAATAAGTTCATATATTTTTAAATGTTCAATAGATAGACTTAGAAATTGTATGTTTTTTTCCTTATCATTTGACGAAACCACAGATGCAAGTAATATATGTCAGCTTATTGTTTGTGCAAAATCAGTGGGAAGCAATTTCGAAACAGTAGAAGAAGTTTTAATTGTGATATCTCTCCACAAAAATGTCACAGGGGAAATATTTTATAAGGCTATCGAAGAAAATGTTTTAAATTTGTTAGACATTGAAAAACTGAGCAGTATTTGTACTGATGGGGCAAGAGTTGTGTTGGGAAAAAACAAAGGACTTGAGGGATAGTTTTATAAAAAAAAATATCAACATACTCACATTCCATTGTATAATCCATCAGCAGGCGTTATTTGCTAAAAAATTAAATATTGTTAAAGCCATGGAAGTTTCCATCAAAATAATTAATAAAATAAGATGCGGACACCACGCTCTGAGCCACCGAAAGTTTAAACTTTTTCTTGAAGAACTATTTTCGGATTATCAAGACCTGCTACTATATACCGAAGTTAGATGGCTCAGTTGTGGGAAAAGTATACAAAGATTGTTTAATCTCAAAGATGAAGTCCAATTTTTCCTTCAAGAGCTCAATGATGAGGAATCTTTAAGCTTAGCGAACATAATGTCCAACAAAGATTTCCAACTAGACCTTGCCTTTCTGAGTGATATTACCAGCTTTATAAATGAATTAAATCTCGCTTTACAAGGCAAAAATAAATTTATATCGGAGCTTATTAATAATGTTGGCCAATTTAAAAGAAAATTAAATATTTTGATTAGCGAACTTAAGGAGAAAAAAGTCACAAGTTTACCACGTACAGAAGAAATAATATTGGAAACAGCAAACGTGAGTAAATTGGATGAATATGTGGAAGTATTGGAATCAATCGTTATTGATTTCAATAAGAGATTCAAGGATTTTGATAAAATTAGCAACATTATTATTCTCCACGATAGCCCACTTACATGTGACGTAAGGCAGCAAAAAAACCTCTTCAAACTGAATTAAGGAGTCTGCAAAGGAGCGTAACTGTGCCATTGGGGAGCGGTTTGGAGTTTTGGAAGAATCTGGATTCAACTTTATATAAGAACACATTAAACGAGATCTACAAGCTTTATTCTATGTTTGGTTCAACCTACAACTGTGAAGCTGCCTTTTCCAATCTTAAAATAATCCAAAATAAATATAGAAACCACCTAACGGACAAACATATATGCGATTTAATGAGAATCAAAAGTTATGAATATGAAATTGACATTAATAAAATAATTGAATAAACTAAAATAAACATATATTTTAATTATGAAAACTTTTTTCGGTGTAGCTGTTTTGTTTACTTTTTGTTTCGCTGCTTGCTTCGCTTCTTGTTCTTCTTAACTAACATTTGTATAATTTTGTGCGTGTGGTAGTTTGGTCGAGACTGATATAAATATAAAACAAACAATACTTGGCAACCCTATAACTCCGTTGAATAATTGTTGAACAAAATTTTTGGTATACTTTTAAGCTAATATAAGAATATTTTGTGGCGCCAAAAAAGTCTCCCAAACAGCTGATGGTTTTCTCCTATGTCCAATGAAAAGTGATATCGACGAGATGACAAACCTTCCAATCCAAATTAGTCAGTGGTTGTAGCAGAGATAAAGAGATGGCCAACTCCTCTCTCACTGGAAGTGAGTGAGCAATTGCTAAACGTCAAAACCTACTGAATTTTGACAGCCAATCGAGTTCAGTAGGTTTTGACGTTTAGCAATTGGAAACGAGCGATGGCCAGATTGAAATCTTACCAAAAAAATATGTAAACGGAGAGATTTGTTGCACTTACAAAAAATGTAAAACAATGAAAATTAAATAAATTTATGAAATGTAAATGTATTTGATGAAACATTTTGTTATGTCAAGCATCATAGTATTATTTTCGATGGGAAATTATTAAAAACATTTATTGATTAAGAGCTAAAAAGCTTAAAACCTTTTATTGGGTATTGAAAAGTCAAAAGTCAGTTGTTTTAATTAGATTCTCTAGGTATTAAATAACCACTAAATAGTAATTTTTATTCTTACTAAGTGTTGGGTGTTTTAATTTAAATGTCCAAAAATTAGTATTTTGTCCAATCTGGCCATAATGGAAAATATTATAAAAAACGCTTATTTTGAAACGCTCTCACACTGGAATAAGTTGGACATCCCTTTATTCCTGGTTGTAGGTTCTGCACTCCAATACATCTGAATGCCGCGTTTTGTATTCTCCGGATTGATGAGCAAATTTTGTTAATTTTCTGCCTTTTTTCACCAAAAATAATTAATTTTTTTTAGCTCTCACTCACTTGTAAAAATTGGACATTTTATAGTAATTCAATTCTATGGTATCGCTTAAGATAAATCTCTATGAAAAATCACGAATAATTCACCAGAATTATCCAATTTATCCCGAACAGAGCGACCAATGAATGTCAACTCGGCACCATTCCTCGATTACTTCAGAAATGCCTTTTGCCGCTTTAGCAACAACATTCCCTCAACAGATGGTTCTACTTTACGAGGATTGTCCCCAATTTTATCCGACCACTAAATTGGTCCCTGATTGGATTGATCAATAGTCAAAACTAGAATAATTGAATAATTACTAAAAATATTTGATAACCCAGTTACTTAAGTAGTTAAAACATGACTATATCGTCACCTGAAATGCAAAATAACGTAACAACATTTTCGGAAATTTAGTGGCATGAATGAAACACGAAATAAATAAAATGGAATATGCGTGAAACAAAATTTTAATATTGGTTAAAACTGATTTATATCTGACCGCAGAACCTGAAAATGTTGAACATAATCAATATGACACTCAATTTCGAATTTTTTGATACATCATCGTACATAAAGTGGGCGACAAAGTCCACCTACTACCCCTAATTTGATGTCTTGCTGAATTTAAAGTAATAAAGAACAAGTAATGATGCAGTTTTTTTTTAAATTACATTGTTGTTAAGAAATTATAAACCAAAACACGTATTTAAAGTTTCAAACACTAGAAAAAACCTTTGACAAAATTCCACGTACGGCATTATGGTACACTTTCTGCTCTTGTTACACACTAAAAAGTACGGTTTCTTTTAATTTTGTGTTTATGCTTTAAGGTCCGTATCCAGCTCTCAAGTAATTGCTCAAGAAAAAAAATACATTATTGCTTCAAGTAATTTTGACAGCTGGTTACGCATTGTGAATGATCCACATTAGAGGAGCGAGAGAGAATAAACAAAGAAAATAAACTTTGTGCGTATTATGTAAGTATATATGTATGTGTATAATAACATAAATATTTTAATTACGATTTAAGGAATGTTGTTGATGATTGGTAAGTTTTATACAACATTTCAAAATGAAATATACTTCATAATAATGATTTTAACTAATTTAGGATGAACTTAAGGATTACTTTGAATTTCCTTCAAGAAACAATTGTTGATTTCATATTTCTTCGCAAAACCAGATTTGCCATATTCGCATTTTATTGAAAAAATTTATTAAAAATTAGTACTAGATTTCTTCAGAGCTGCATACGCCATTTCTTAAGCGTTTTTTTTAAATGAAGTTTTTACATTTCTTGAGAGCTGGGTACTAAGTTTTATATACGACTTCATGTTGAACACGTTTTAATATAATCATATATGTAGTTAAAGTGGTATATAGTTCCTCGGAAAGGAATGCCAACTGGTGTGCGAAACCTGGTTGTAAAATACTATACACCTGAGAATAAATCATTTGATAAAATATTTAAAACGCTTAATCTAACTAAACCAATAGTTCAAACCATATTTGAAAACTTTACGAAAATTCAAGGGTTAAAAACACACCGCCGACTGGTCGACCGAAGAAGCTTAGCGGCAGAGATGTCTTTTTATTCTAAAAGTATTTGATAATAAATTTTAGAGCTTAATACGACAATGGAGTACATAACATAACTCTAGGCAGGAAAGCCCTTATTAGTGAAATTATCCTGATAATGGCTTATAATTTGTTCAAAACCCTAAAAATAAAGATCTTGCATAATTTCTGGAAACAAATTTTATTAACAGAGGAATTCAAATACAACGTTTTCGCCGACTCCCTTCCAGTGAATGGCGTTCTTGGAGTCAAATCACCACCCATCGCAGACGAAGAGCTCGAGTTGCCGCGAGAAACGCGAGTGACACCCTAGCGCAGCTTCGTCCTGGATAGTGTAGCAGGTTAAGCTCCAACTTATCCAGAATAGATGCAGACATATCCAACATATGTATGTCCTGCATGCAATGAGTCTCCGCATGATACTGGCTACTTCTTTGAATGCCCTGCCAACCGCATTCATCTAACACCGCTTTCCTGACCACCACCTATATACTGTTGTTGTTGATGTAACGGGTACCTACGAATAATAATATCGTAATAATAGTTAACTAAATGTTATGATCTTAAACTGATCTGGCTGATGTGGCTGTGTCTGGAATAAAAAAAGACGTGTGGCACTCGGGGACTGCCGCGGTAAAGCTATTGCATAGCATTTTGTATCAACGTATGCAATTATAATAATGAGTCATCCTGTATGCACACCAGAGATCTGCATTGAGTACCAATAAAATTGGTGTACTTAAGTCATGAGCCATAACAATTGGTGCAAGTGTGTATCAATGCTAATTCATAAAATACTATTACTCATTCCAACCAAATCATAGAAATACCCACAGCACTCATATACAAATATGAGCGACAATTTGTGTCGTAGTTGGTTCTAACTGTAAAAATCTTATTAGACTCACTGAGTCGTGAGAGTGCAAAAAAGTACAATGAGTTTGAGTATTGATTTGTGTTATGGCTTCCACTTGCTGAACTTTCTGAGCAGTTATCGTTTATTTTTATTGTGTATTCATTCTGCGCATTGCTACTTGTGAAAAAAAAAATTAAGTGGAATTATTTCAGTAATTGTAAGTTGTTATATTTTGCTAACTTAGTTTGGTAGAATACTTTCTTTATTAAATATATAAATATACAAATGTATGTAAGTATTTCATTTTTTTAGTTTAAAAGTTTACTATGGATACTGAAGCTGTCGTAGAGAAAATTGTTAACGGTTTTTATAAACTAAATGACAAACGAAAGGGTAGAAGTGCTATATGGGATATGTTTGCAGAAATTATAAAAGACGATGGAAGTGTTTTAAATGGTTTAGTGTGTTGCCGAAATTGCAAAAAAGTGTTTAAATGTCATGGCATGCAGACTTCGAATCTCAATAGACACAAATGTTACATTTTACATACAAAAGAGCAGCCTAAACAGAAAGTTAGTGAAGACGATAGAAAACTAGCCTTAGAAACTTGCGCGGATTGGATGATTGCAGACTGTCGTCCTTTTTCAACCGTAAAAGCTTCCGGATTTAGGAATCTAATACAATTTTTTATAGCTATTGGCACGAAATATGGCAAAAATGTAGATATAGACGATTTGCTCCCAGACCCAACAACAATTTCGCGCAAAATAGAAAAAAAGGCGGACATGAAAAGAAAAGAGATATCATGTGAATTAAGCAGTATTGTAGAGTCCGGTCACTGTTCTGCCACAATTGATTTGTGGAAAGACAACTACATTAAACGAGGTTTTTTGTGTGCCACATTGCACTTTCAAAAAAACTTTAAATTATATGATATTGTACTTGGCATTAAGTCTATGGACTTTTCGCAATGTACTGGAATTAACATTAAAAACAAGCTACGAAGTCTGTTTGGTGAATTTGGCATCCACAGTTTAGATAGCGTTATTTTCGTCACCGATCGAGGAAGCAATGTAAAAAAGGCATTAGAAAATAACGATAGGCTTAATTGTTCAAGTCACCTTTTTTTAAACATTTTACAGTCAAGCGTTGAATCTACAGATGAACTCAAAGACATAATTTTGTCATGTAAAAAGTTAGTAAAATATTTTAAAAAATCGGGTAAGCAACATATGCTGCAAACGTCGTTGAAAAGCTATTGCCCAACCCGATGGAACTCACATTTTTATATGCTAAAGTCAATAGCAGACAATTGGTTGAAAATTAATGAAATTTTAACAAATAATGGAGAAATTAATAGGCTTACAAATTTAAATATATATATTATTCAAGCTTTGGTTAAGCTTTGCCAAGATTTTGAAATCATTTTTAAAAAACTTCAGGGTTGTTCCACCCCTTCCTTATGCTACGTAATACCTGTAACTCATCGAATAAAAGAACTTTGTAAATTCGATGATAATGATGTTCAAGCAATTTCAAACTTAAAATTGAAGGTTTTGGAAGGCTTAGAAGAAACTTGGCTCCCAAATTTGAGTATATGGCACAAAGTTGCATACTATTTATATCCGCGGGCATTATGCCTCCAAGCAAATCACTTAAGTGAAGTTCAAAATTTCTGCATTACTGAAATTACAAATGGAGATAGGTTACGTCATTTAACTACGCAAGACGCTTTTACAACACCAATACCTTTGCTACCGGAAGACCCATCGACACAAATTATTCAATTAAACGACTCAGTTTCAACTTCTACATCTTCAACAACAGTGACTTCCTCAATCAATAAAGAAAGCTTCTTTTTTCCAAATCTTTTGCAACGTACTTCTTCATTAGGAGATGAAAATATTACAGAAGAAGTACACCGATATTCGAAAGAATTCCATGACAACTTTGATGTAATGCAGTGGTGGCAAAACAATATTAAACAATATCCTAGGTTGTCCAATTTGGCATGGAAAGTATTGGCCATTCCTGCTAGTAGCGCAGCATCTGAGAGAGTATTTTCACTAGCCGGTAATATTATTACCGAAAAGCGGAACAGAATAGCCCCTAACACAGTGGATAATATTCTCTTTTTAAATTCCATTTTCAACAACAAACTTTAAAATATTTGTCTGTATATATGTATGTATGAATGTGTTATTTATGTACGGATATTTTTATTTTATTTTTTAATACTTATGGATTTCTTTTATTTACTTATGAATGTGATCTCATTTTGTTATTTAGAAATTAAAACGAAAAGAAAACGCATATTTTTGCTTTTAACTTCACCTGTTGTATTCCCAAATTCAAATAAACAAAACAAACAAAAAATACTCAAATGACTTTAGTCATTCTGCTGAATAATTGGTGCTTCTTTGTGTTTTTAGTCATAACGGTATAATATTATGAGTCAATTCATTGAATAAGAGAGCTAGGTACTCTACCAGTACACACCAAGAGAGAATTTGTCTTTTTACTTACACAAGTTATGTGTATGAGCGTAAACGTGTATTAATGGATATGAGTGATTATTTTTCTTTGAGTTATACCCACTAAGACTAATTTTTGCATTAGTCAACCAATGACTCAAAAAAGAGAATAATTGCAGATCTCTGATGCGCACACTTCCTTTACGGTAGCGCCTTTGTGGTATGCAACATTTTTCGTCACCGCAATTTGTTCACGCCACAGAGCGCCACTTGTGTGCGACATTTTTCACAAAATATTTTTCCACATGAGTCATCCAGTATACATGCACTTCCTTTTCAGCTAGCGCCTGTGGGGTATGCAACATTTTTCGGTATTACACCTGCGTGCCCGTCGGAGTGGAGAGCGTGAGGTTTTTTCTTTACGGAATTTCTGGATTCGGTCCCCGCGCTCAAGGTCCGCGATAGAAGCTATGCAATAGCTTAAATATTTATTGTTTGTAAAGGGATATTAAAGATAGATATATGTATAACCTAAATTTAAAAGCATCGGTAGGTTAACTGAACCTGGGTAGAAGGATGCGACAAAAATTTAATCTTTTAGTCCATTAGGAAATGTAATAGGAGAAAGGAAACAATAATTAACAGGTGGCGGACTTAGGCCACCATTGAGTCTATCATTGAATTTGATAAAATCTCCTTTTTCCCCACTCTAGATGGTAATATCTTTTAAGGCGTCAGTAGGGTAATGTTTCTGTTGAAGTTTTTCGGGGTTTTTCTTTGCATGCAAAATTGAAAATAATTTTAAAGCTCTGTATATGCTTAAGGACATTCAAAAAAATTTTGTTTGATATCTTTCCAGACCGACGAAGGTGAAAAATGTAGCTGCGAAGGCTAGGCGTACAGCTGCAGCGTTTCCTCTTTAAAAACTTGCAGAATACATTTTAATATACATATTTTAAACCACAATTTTGAAACACTCATTTACCAGAAATCAGTAATATTATGAATAAAAATTAACACCTTGAGAAAATTTAATTCTTTAAACAACTGTTTGTATTAAGCTGTCGCACTTATTTCACCTTCTATATAGTAACGCATTGACTAGTTGGAAAAACCTTAACAAAATTTCAACTGCACGACTACAAAACTGAGCGAATTTAATAGTAAATAAAATAACACAAACAATTCAAGACTTTTAGCAATGTCAATAACGGTATATCAAAACATTAAAATTATACCTATCAGCTTCTTACAAAAAGAGAGGAGTTTCTAATTAGCTGTCAACAGTTGTATACTTTGGAAACAGGGGTCGAATCGTTATATCCGCGAACATATCACTCGTCACGTAAATAGCTGTATTTCGAATTATGACATAAGTGATCATGACGCTTTATCGTAATCTGGCATGATGATATACGTAAACGGCATGATGAATATAAACGTATCCGTTCTTCGAAATGTCATTTGAATGAAAAATACCAATCGTAATAGACAAGTTTATGAAAATGTTGGTAAATTTTCTTCAACTATATACTTTTTATAATTTTTAGTAATAAAAAACAAAAACAAGAACCAATGAATGGAATACCT